>NW_027094086.1:122101652-123301652 GCF_029207755.1 Chamaea fasciata | reverse complement strand
TTTCTTGGCCATACTCTTTCTAAACTGAAGTGGTATCAAGGACTGCCACAAATCAAAACAGAATTCAGGTAGACAGTTTCCTTTCCAAGTAAGCAATTTAATATTCTTGATATCTTTCTAATGAAAGAGGGATTGTTGAATTTTTAGTTTTGTTTACCTTCCCATCCTGTGTAATGTATAAGTTAGAAATTGAGAAGTAGAAGGTAGAAGTTAGGTTTTTATTTTACTGTACAATGTTGTATTTCACTACTATATTGGTATTGTCTAAGATGTATTAATTTAGAGGAAATAAACGTGTTATTTGGCATATTTTTCAGTGTTGTTTGGTAGACATTAAGATTGTTTTAATTAAACTTAGGACTTCTGAATCAAGCATATGTTGTACACTGGCACTGTAAGCTGAAAAAATGAAAATAAGCATAATAAATGCTTTGTATGTAGAGTTATGGTGTTTACAGGTGAAGCTCAATACTGTATGCCGAGCCCTTAAAACTTGAAAAAAGATTATCTAAAACTATTTGAATAAACAGGGTAGTTCTGAATTAAAACTCTTAGTGAACATCTAGGGAATCAGAAATAAATAGTATTGCTGTTTCCTTTTTAATCATTCTTCTGAGAGCTCTTTCCTGAGAAGCCAAGAATCTCTCCAAGAAATTCTTAAAATACCATTCCTACAAAGGGGAATGCAAAGTGATTTTTGTTGTTTTTACTGGAATGTGAATTGAACTGATGACTAGTACTGGAGTATGTGATTGATATTATAATGTAGATCTAGAATCAAATTATAAATTAGATATTACCAGAATGTCACACCCTTGCATTTTTTGTTGTATTGTTTTAATCTTCACTTGTAAATTATTTTGATCCCCTTTTCTCTATAATAATGAAATGAAATTTACAGTAGATAAAAATAACATGAAGTCAAAATGTTTCCAATTAGGGTTTTTAGCCTATGTCTGAAAAGTCTGGCCTATGGGCTTTGATATATTTTTTTGAATTTGTTTTGGTTGGAGTTTCTTTTCAGTATAAATGTTGATTTTATTGTAATTTTCACAAACACAGACAGAAAGCATTGACTAAAAAATCTAAGTGACTAGTCAGGAGGTAGATTTTGTTGTAGTTGTTTTTTTTGTTGTTGTTATTGTTGTGGGTTTTTTTGTTTGTTTGTTTTGTTTTGTTTTTGTTTTTTTTTTTTTTTTAAAGCTGGATGATACTTTGAGTATGCCATAAAGTCCACAGCTATTTCTTCAGTTAGTTTGTGATCAGGTAAGGGACTACAAATAAGTTTCTGGGCAGTATTTCAGTTAATATTTTTTTTCAGTGGTAATTGATGGTGTACTTCTGAGAAGTGATCTTTTAGAAGTCAGTGCACAGTAACCTGCAGACCTAGACTGTAACTTAGCCTGACAAAAATCACAGCAGCTTGAAAACTCCTAACAATGATTCTTTCAAATTGCTTGGTAGTTCATCATTGCCAAACACTTATCAAGTTCTGAAGCTTTATATATTTATTTTCTGCAAAAGCAGAAAAATGGGAAAAATAGGATAGAAAGGGGAAGAAAAAACCCAAGCTGCGATTCCTATATAGCAGAATCAGTTCAAAGCCAAGACTCTGAGAAAACTGCTTACCCTTGTCCTGATACTGGACTTCATCATAAAAAAATATAATTGCTCCTCTTTTATGATGTAAATTTGGTATTTTTAGACCTATAGTGTTTATATAAATTCTATGTACTTTTCCTTCCTCAAGTTGACTGGAGCATTAGAAATTACATGAACCTTCATTCAGAGTGTTTCCAGGACTTGTCTAGGGCTATTAATTAGCTTCTCTACATTGCATACACTAATTTTGCATCATATCAGCATTTTTGACAACCTGGATTCAAGTAATTTTTGACCCAAAGGCAAGATGTAACTGCAAAATTTGAACTTGAAGCTCTGCTGTGAATGCAGCTATGTGCTCCATTGCAACCCTGCAGTCGTTCTGCAGTATCTGCATTGCTGTGGCAGAAAAACATCGTGTAAATGCAACCCCTTTTCCATTTCTTGTTTGGTTTCATCCCATTGCCCGTAGGACCTCTTTTCTTTTTTTATTTTTTGCTGTTTTGTTTTGTTTTGTTTTGTTTGTTTGTTTCCCAAGTCCTTTCACCTGTACCCTAAGCAGTCTGTGGCTTTTTTCTTCTCTTAGCTCCCTTCTTCTTCTGTTTTCATCTTCTTCTTGGATAGCTCTCCAAATAACTTGTGTTAATTTCATGCAATTCCAAGGCTTGGAGTTCTAGCCGTCCCACTAACTTAGACTTTACGCTTTTGTTTTGTCCCACTTATCCATGGCATCTGTCCTCCAATAGCAAAGATGTATCCTCACTTTGTTCAACAGCTTTCTTTACCAACTTGTTATGCTTCCAGATGGACTCCTCTTTATGCTGTCTCTGCTTTTCATATTTAGAAGATCCTGCATTCACCTGCAAAATGTGGAATCTACAAAAATTTAGCACCAGTGATGGATATGAGCTGCTGCCTTTTGCAGCTGGTGAACAATATTGCCTATGATCTCTTTCTTGCCACTTTAGTTTAGACTTTCTTACTTTAAAGCTCTCAGAGGTGGATATAGGGTTTGGGGTTTTTTTTGTTGGTTTTTTTTTTTTTTTTTTTTTTTTTTTTTTTTTTGGTGTTCTAGCCTTATTTGAAGTATTGCTCAGTGCTAAAGGTCTGTGATTATCAACGGTAGTGCCAAAAAAATGTATACTTTGGTATGTACCTTCCAGGCCAGATGTACATATCAGGAACTATTTTGCACTACGTTTTTGTGTATTCCTGAAAATGATTCAAAAGCTGATACATTCCTAGCTGGTTTTTAAAGAATTGCTGAAAATAAAGGTAATGTTATTTGACGTCATTATTTTTTAATGGAGTATCATAAAATACATTGAAAACCATTGCACTGTACTTCACACCTTGATTAACTTGTACTGAATAGGTGAGTTCTGCCCTTACTTTCTGTCTCCCCCTTGAGAGGAAATATTAGAATGAAATTCTCTAATTTTTTTCTTTAATCCCCTGCTCCTTGCACCTTCTCTTAACAAATAGCTAAAACAACTGCTTTTTATCCAGAGGTGGATTTGGCAGGTCTACTGTCATATTAACTAAAGATTGATTAATTTTTTTATTACATAATACATTTATATTTTTCTCCTACTATCCAATTTTTTGTAGATTAGATTAAAACTCTGGCTAGAAATTTTGTGGATATATTTTATGTATTTTGTGAAAAGCTCTTGGAAGTAATCAAAATATTCTACAAAGCTGGAACTCTACCCAGTTGTTAATTGGCAGGTTAAACTTTTATGGGTTTCTGGTACCCTGGCGATACATGACTATTAAAAATTGCAGGTGGTTCAGGGGAAAGGGGGAGGTGAGTTCCTGTGCTGGTAATATATCATAAAACTATATATTTCATGCGCCTGTTGGAAAAGTGGAGACTTTAATACTTTTTCACAATATAAGCTGATTAAAGAATCTTTATGGATCTCATTAACTAAAGTTTTTCTCTGTGAACATTGAAAAATGTAATGCTCATGGATAAGAACAGCAAAAAATAATTAGCCTCTGTGGTACCTCCTTTGGTTTAACAAAAGCAGTGCGGTATGAAATCTGCTTATTTGCTCTGAGCTTAAGTGTGCCCTTTTACACAAAATACTGTCAATGACTTGGCCATTTTCCTTAATACTGGCATGATCAAGCATAGGAAGTGAAAGGGTAGGATTGTTGCATGATCCAACTACAATAAAATGCTACAATGTGTTTCACAGAGTCACAAAATCATGAAATTGTTGAGTTTGGAAAGAACCTCTGGAGATCATATACTCTCACCTCCCTGCTCAGAGCAGGGCTGGCTACTACAGGTTGGTCTGGGTCAAGTCCAATAAGGTTTTAAACATGTCAAGAGATGGGGACTTGGTAACCTCGGTGGGCCACCATGTTCCACTGGCCACCCTCACAGGAAAAAAAAAGTGTATTCTTATCTTTAACTGAAACTTCCTGTACTTAATTTGTGCCCATTGTCCTTTCACTGCCACTACTGTGAAGAGTCCATCTTCACACCACCATCCCTGCTCAGGCTTCTGCAGACATTCAAGTTTCCCCTGAGCCATCTCACCTCTGGGCTGAACAGTCCCAGACCTCTGTCTCTCATAGGGAACCTCCGGGCCCTCTGTAGGCTTTTGCTGGACTTACTCCAGTGTGTCCCTGTCTCTCCCATACTGGGGAACTTTCTTTGTCCCCAGAACTGGACACAACCTTCCAGGTGTGTCTTACCAGTGTGGAGCAGAGTGAAAGGATCACTTCCCTCAACATTTTCCACCTCCCTCAGAGCTCCAGGGTGTATCCTATCAGATCTTATTGTAATGTTTGGCCTTTCCCTAACCTTATCCTCTTCTAGGGTTGATTGGTCTTTGCTCCAGACTTTCCCAGTGGTCTCAGTGGCCCTCCTGTCATGAACTTCATGATTTCATGGTCACTGCAGCCAAGGTTGCTCATGTTCTTCACCTTCCCGACCTTGTTTGTAAGTATGAGGTCCAGCAGAGCACCTGTCATAGTCCATTCCTCAATTGTCTGTGTTGAGAAGTGACCAGCAGTACCCTCCAGAAACCTCCTGGATTGCTTGTGCTCTCCTCTGCTGTCCTTCCAGCAGATTACAGGTGGTTAAAGTCCTCCCCCTCGAGGGTCAAGGCATGGCAATTTGAGGCTTGTTCAAAGCCCAAAGTTGCCCAAAGAAGACCTTATCTACTTCTTGAGTTGATGATTTTAGAAACTATTGTTCTGCTTTAAATGAACAGAGTCTTTTAATGCCTTATTCAGCTTTGTAATTCAGATTTTACATCACTTGCAGTGTTAGTGAAGGATAAAAATAGTGAATGTCATCTACAGTGACCTTAATGGACCTCTTTTATATAAACTACTGTTTCTTAATATTGTTTAATAGCAATGGTTTCCTATTAAGAGATAGTTTTGTGTCTGTTACATGGTGTTTAATGAAATTAATGTTACATTCAGTCAGATATATTGATTCTAATTAAGATAGAACAAAGATAGGCATCCTGTTTTTTCCACCACAATTTCATCTTATCTAGTATATGGGTGGTTGATTTCTCCACATCTAAGATAAATATCCTTAGAGATATTTCCTCTATTATGTAGCATAGATATTCAGTGGAAACTATATCCGACACATTTTTCTTGAGAGTATTGGTTTTGTTATTTTCTAATAATAATTTTGTTCCTGGTGTCAAGACCAAGATTTGTGGAGAATTGTTTGGAATAGTTCACAAAGACCACAGTGGTCTTGCCAATATTAGCCAAACTTCAGGGGTCCAGTAGGTGTTCACTGGCAAAGGCTAAAGAGGTTTACGCTTGGATTTTTAAATGTTCTGTTGGGTTAGTCCTGGTGCTGCATAGCCCCTTTTCCAGAACACAGGATGTTTCCAGTTACGAAGAGGTGCACCAGGAAACAAGACAGGCCTGAGCTTTAAAACTCCTCTATCAGGCCTGGACTGAGCCCCGCTCATCTAAATTTATTGAATCCTGAAACTTCGGGCAAGATCTCCCCGGACTTTTTCACCAAGGTGCTTTGGCCTTCTTGATGTCCCTTCAGGGCTCTTTAGGTCTAGAAGGTTGCCTGGCAGAAAGAAATTTGGTTGAGAGAATTATCAGTGTTTGGCTTTGTCTCCTCCAATAGGGAAGATGTCTTCAAAGTCAGAAAATTGTTTCACACATGTATAGATAAGCATACTTACCCATCAGGACAGCCTTTTAAATAAAAATAATGGGATTTGTACAGGTATTTCCTTCTTCTCTCCCTAATTGCATTGAAATAAACACAATCCTAACATAAAAACTTGAAATCCTGGTTGTTGTTTGTACACATCACTCTGTCCAACATAACTTCTCTGAATTGCTTCACTTTTCTGATCCCATTAATAGAGGGTGTCACAGGAAGTTTCTTACTGGGAAAACTCTTCATGTCACTGAACCAACTGTGAAATTCAGTTTGTTCCTTTTTGTCTTCACTGAAATTCTGATGATGAATATTGGAAACAGTAACCTGGAATGTGAAGCATGGCAATTCCAGAATGAAATAAAAATATTTTCATGGAAATATGAAGATATTTTGGTTATAGAAAAGATCTTGATCTTTCTCTTCAAAATTTTTATTATTATAAATGCACCAAGGACTTAAACTGATTGTTTCCAAATACCCTTTGAAAAAAAAAAAAAAAAAGAAAAGATAATTTATATTTAAAAATGGCTTTAGTTATAAAGCATATCTTTTCTCTCATTCAAATTCAAATGCAAAGTTTATATTCTGCTTTCATAATTTTAATGTTACTTAGTAATTTAAAATTCAGTGGCTGCAAACCAAAAAGTAAGAAATTTCTTGAAACACATCTGTGAGCTGTCACTGTATTGGAAGGAGAGTTCTCATGCATTAGCACAAAGAATCTACAAAATACAGCTTCAGAAAAGATCTTCAGAAAAACACGTGCAAGGAGTACAGTTAAAAAAATATAAACAATTAAGGAAACCAACAACTCAGTGCAGAATAATATGCTTGTGAAACACCATCCAGATACAAAAATACAAAGAATTATCTTGAAACAAAAAGATAAGTCACAAGGATGACCCTACAGCTATGTGTTTCTTCATGCAAATAGAAATTTGAGTGTGATGCTTTTCCTTCAGCAAGAAATTATATACTTTTCATGGCATAAATATAAGAACAACTCCCAATATTAGATGAATGGGTTCCAGAAATTTCAAAGCGTGCCACCAACGAAGCACTGGCTTTCATAGACAGAAGGAATAAAACAGCTATTCAAAAACTAGACACTCCTCAGCTCTATTCGATACTAGAAAATAGAGTACCACTTTCACATTTATTCTGTAGGGCCTCATTCCAGAAAACACTTCCATGAATAGAACTCAAAGGCACTGCTTATATGAATAAAGGTGCTTATGAGTGTTTCCAAGAACTGTATTTGCTATCTCTGTATTTGAAAAACTACAAGAGTTTAATTTATTCCATTTTTGAATTAGTATAAAAGCCATGCAAATGCACCTAAAGCTTGCCTGGCTTAATTAAATAATTATCAATGCAATTTTAGTTTTATAAAAGAACTTTAAAATAAGCCTTAAATTTATAATTCTTTTAAGTCATTTAAGTAATTATCAAACAAGTAATAAGTGAAAATGCATTATCTTTGTTATTTGAGTTCAACCAGATTTAAGTTAAAAGATTTGGGTTTTTTTCTTCTTTATAATTAATTATTCCTTATAAAATCAGGGTCTAGTAAAAGAAACATGTATTGCATGTACACTTGCTTTCACTTAATATATGTTGAAATTATAAGGCCTGTAAAAAAAATGTTGAGAATTTCAAATACGGCTGATGTTGGAACAGAAATGATAGATCCAGGATCCTTATAAATACTATTATTTGAGTAGGAATATTTCCTTCTTGAATGATAAATGGCTGCATAGGCTATAAAGAAGGAACACATTTGTATCTTGTTCTTTCAGTAATAGCTTCAGCTTGTTGTCCTTCAGGTTGCTTTCAGTAGCAGCATTATAATTTCAATTGTATGTAAAATCAGTCCTTCATTATGAAAAAGCCCTTAGGCAAGTGCAATGACACCTGCACATTACCAGCAATGAACACCAAGCAAATTTGTGATGAAAAAGAACTTCATGTGCTGCCACACATCAACAATTCTGGCTTGTTTCCCTGATTTGTTTTGCTGTCTAAATTTTCAGCATCAAGCCTTGAAGGCTTTCGATTCTTCCTGCTCATAGAGAAATTACTCTACTTGCTTCACATCTCAATGCTGTGAATTTAAATCGACTGTGAACTAAGTTCTTGGCTCCTTTTTCAGGTGATTTCTTCCTGTTCATAATGAACTGTGCTATTTCTACAGGGACTGCAATACTGGGGGACCTGGGGAAAAATAATGACACTCTGAGAGAGGAGTTTCTGTCTCCTCTGCTTTGTCCTGTGATGCATGAGAGGTGTTCGCACAGCAGGTTGTGTGTCTCAATTTGTACATCTGCTTGTCCATCCTATAAGGAGGAGAAAATTTTGCTGTCCACGCTGCTCACTATTCCCCCCTCTGCTTGAGTGCTGGAAATGGAGGGTAGTGATTCTCTTCTTTGAGAAATTAGCATAGGTAAGACACAGCTGGCATGCAGCTCATCACTGGGGTAAACTCAGTCTAAGTGAATTGGACATACATTAGTTATGTGTAAAATCTTGTTTTTAATATGGTTAGAAAGCAGAATTTTGTCTTCTGAGTCAGAAGAACAAATGAAAAAAGTGGCACCAAGATGCACAGGGTACAATTCAACTAGCATTCCTTTAACCGTCTAAAAATCAGGCATCTGCTCCAGGGTAGTCTGCTATGTTTTTCTTCACTACTCAATTGAAACTGGTGGTCTGAATCACACTCTGAGTGTGTCTACCTCATCTGTCTTTCTGCTGTCTTGTGGAGGCATTCAGTGAGATTTATGGTCACCCTTCAAAATAGTGTATATCTAATTCTCTGGTAATTTCACTGTAATTGTCGTATTGCTTTGCTTTCATCCCTTTAATTATCTGACAGTGCAAAGTTCTTTGTTGCCAGCAGAACACATACCCATAGACTGACTCTTCGAGGTCAGTGTTTTAATTCTATGCAATTCATTAATAAACACTGGTAAGCTCTTTGAAGGAAGTAAAAAATTCCACACACTCACTGTTGCAGGCTTGTCCTTTATGAGATTTTTCTAGCAGATTGGGCTGTAGTCTGCTGTGGAAAGGTAAAGGATCTCTGAGTACTTTAAACAGAGGAATGCTTTGCAAGAACATGGCTGTGATGGAGATCTCCTGAGTCTTAGGAGTCTCAAGTTTTCATAATAAACTCATGTCTGGCATTCCTATTTATATCTTTAGAAAACCACCCTTCAATTTCTGCCTGCATTTTGGCACCTCTAGGCAGTTATGTTTAATATTATATGTTAGAACAAATGCTGGATAAAGCCATTGACATTCTGAAAATCTTGTAAGAGGAGAGCTCTTAGGAAATTTAATATCCTCACCCCAGAACAGGAAAAGTAATCTTCCAGGTTTCAGGAGATGGATGGCTGTATACTCTATTTTATTTTTCTACGTTGAGCTCAGCAGTCCTAACTATCATTAATCATTTCAGAATCTCTGCATTGCTATTTTTAGAAGCATAAAGAATTTCAGTATTATAACATGATATGTGCTAGAAAGAGGTCAAATAAATGGTCAGCAGTGGAGATTTGCTGGTAGAAGTACATTGGGATAAATTTGAAAGTAAGTTCATAGTGCAGAACTACTGGGTGAGTGTACAGAAATTTACTAAATTATAGATCTCATCTGCTGAAACTTTTAAAAATAATATTCCTATTTAGTGTTTCAGTCCAGTAACTTCAGAACACAGCAGTTTATTCAAAATAGATACCTTGGGTTTCATTTCTAAAAAATATTTTGACATTTTTTAATGCATGTTTAAAACTCAGCTGCTAAAAACAATATTTAGGCATTTTATGGCTTTCTCCCTTTTTGTCACCTATTATGAGACTGCACAAATTGTGTCAGATCACCGAATGGAGGCAGCTCTGATTAGGGAGCAGGTGCTACTTTGTCTGTGGGAACTGATCTTTGCAAGACCATGAACAAGAGAACTTCGGCTGATGTCCCTCATTTGCATCCATATGTGTCCATTTCTTAAGGAATTAATGTCAGCCAGAGATAAATTTAGAGCTCTAGCTTTCATTAATTTATCTAAGTGTTATGTATGTAAAACACATTATATGTAATATGGTGAGACTAAGTATGTTCTTATGGTGTCTTAAGGCCAGGGTTAGTTCATTAAAAACTGGAGTTTAACTTTGAGTGTAAAGACATCTTTGCAATGTAGAGGTTAACTGCAGAAAACCTGTTTTTAACCAGAGCATTACAAGTTTACTAACTCCAGGTACTTTTGGTGCAGTTTAATAGACAGCAAATCCAAAAAAAAAAAAAAAAAAAAAAAAAAAAATCACAGGTGTAAAAAGAAATAAAAAGCCTAAATTCATAAATTTCTGCCTTGCTAATAGATACCTTTTGGGCTTGGATCAGGTCGACTGCCCAGCTTTCTTCTCTTCTTTTCATCTGACTTTTTGTTCAGTACCAGTCCTGCTGCTTCTATCACATTGCCGTAAGAGGCAGTAGAGTCTTCTCGACTTCCAGTGCCTTATGCATGTGTGAGTTGAATACACAACAAGATTTAGGAAAAAAAAAAGAGTCTGTGCATGTTGTTATTATTTTTATCAACTTAACAATATGGATGGTAGCTAAGCATACAGATGCACTTACTTTCTTCATTAAGTAAATCAAAAGCATTTTCTCCTTGAACACAGTCCTTGGAGAGTCTGTGCCTTTTTGATGATGTAATGAAGAACAGAACAATACTGGAAAGGTGGCAGATACACTTGGACAGGGATATAGAGAAAGCTTTAATTTATCTTGAGTTGGGAGAACATTTTCTTGAGTAGCCTACATTCACAATGACTGCATAAAATAAAAGTAAACTAAAAATACATCAATACACACTTGGGCTGTGATGCTGTTAGATGTCATAAGTGAAAATGGCCTGGGACTGTGTTCAAATTCAGGGACTCATCTAGGAATTGTTTTTCTGAAAGATGGCATTTTGCTCTTTTGGGTCCTCATGAAAGCAGTGTTTGATCATGTTGCGGCTGCAGTTCTGGGCATGCTTTTAGTTCTGCTGTAAAACAGAAACAAGGTGATAAATGTTTGGGACATTTAAGTGATCTCAGGAGTTGAAATGCTCACATAATAAAGTCAATAGCAGAACTTCCATTAACTGTAATGGGGCCAGGGGTCTGAATCATCATCTTGGGACTTTGATCAAGGGTCATGACATTTAACCCCATTTTCATTGTAGGTAAAGCTACCAAGAAATAAGGTGATCCCTCATCACTAATCGTTCAGAGCACTGTTCACAGCTTGGAAAAGTAACATATGTAGGCGTTTCAAGGATCTATTGAATTCTTTATATATGTCATGTTTTGAGATCTGCTGAAATGTCTCACAAGGGAAGAGAGGGAAAGCTGTTCATTGTTTCCCATATCGTTAGCAGCTATAGCTGTTATCATATGTATACATTAACATACAGAAATAGTATTCTAGACGTAAATGGATGTGTTATATTTTTTCTTTTCCCCCTGCTGTAATATGATGTATTGAGGCTTTCAAGCTCAGATATTTTAAGTAGAAAAACAAAAGTGCATCACCAAACCTTACTGAAATGGCAAATTATAGGCTGCTAAAATGTTTAAGATGCTGGGAATTTTAGTTCTAAAAACATTAGAAAAGCTCTTGCTATTCCCTTTGATTACCACCCATGTCTTTATTTTAACTGTATGCTTTATAAATCTACAGATTATTGCCTTTATTGAAAAGTTTGTGTGTTATTCAAGATGACTTGTAAACTTGACTCAATCTTCCCTAGCAAGGGAAACAGGAAATACCAGAGAACACTAGACTCAGTAAACCTATAAAATTTGAGAATGCAGGCCATTATTTCTAGAGACTTTTCACGTAACACTTTGGGAAGCAGTGACTAATTAGTTTTTGGCTTTAACAATAACAGTTTGAGGGGATTTTTGGTTTTGTTTTTATAGCTTTCATATTAGGTAGAGGAGGGAAAGTGACTCTGAATGATGAAATATTGGCAGTGCATACACTTGCTTCTCAGTAGGAGCTCAGCTCTTTGATCCCTAGTACAATTACATTCATTGCCCAAGTTTTATTGCCATGCTGGGGAGTTAACAAGCAGCCGCTACGCTCATGACAGCATCCTAATAGATTTTTCTTCAATAGGTAATTGAATATTTAAAATTAATGTCTCAGATTCTCTGGATTCTTGGTAGTAATTAAATGTTCACAGCATTTTTTCTTGACTGCTTCACAGCAGTAAATAGAGTATTTATATTGATCTGATCTATCCAACACTTTGACAATCCTTCTGCGTGTTAACTGCAGCTAGAGAAACACTTTAGTTATTGTTCCTTTTTTCCTGTCTGGATACTTTGTTGAGTGTTATTCATTGAATTGATAAAAAGGCAAAGCTCAACTGACAGAAAGCTCCCCAGCTTCCTGAAGATCATTTAAATTTGTACTCACTTTGGGTTCTTCTTGTAAGAATGGACTTCTTATCGAGTACTACTGAAATTTCAAAGTTGCAAATATGATGGAGGCATATGTAAATGACAATTGATAACATTCTTTTTTGTTATTCACTTTCGTTATTCATTTATTCCATAATGATCCTTCAAGATTTAAGCTGATATTTCAGCTAATTATAGGAAATATTCTATGGGTAGCTTTTTGAAATGGAGTGGAGGAATTAACTATTATCCAGTGAATAGAACAGATGACTAGAAATCAGAAAGACCTGATTTCATTTGTATTTTTTTCCTATTTTGCTAAGTAGTCTTGGAAAAATGACTATACCCATAAGTGCTCTAAGTCTTTTCACTTGCCCTTCTAGCTTTTCCTTTTTCAATAAGGGTCTGGCCTTCTATGTGTGAAAAGTATAGCAGCTACCACTAGTCAGAGAAGTACACACTACAGCAGTTAAACTACGGTCAATGTGCAGTTTTGTTCTTTTTAAATAAAGCTTTACATTCCAGAATATCTTAAAAAGTTTTTTATGATTTTCCTGTATATTACAAACTCATGATGGGATAATGTAAAAACACGGGCATGAGCTAAAATATAAATAATTGCCCATGAACATGAAGGGTTTTATCTGCCAAGTATATTATGTAATGTCCTAAAGAATAGGGTGCTGGAATTTATGCTACTAGATATAGCTTGTGTCAAAAGTAGAAGTGCAAAGAACTACCTTTGTGACAGAAGATTTTCATACCATCCCAAACCAACAACACTTTCTTGTTTGCAGGTTCAACAGGCCTCACTGGAATAAACTTCTCTGCAGATGGTTTTCATTTTCAGAGTAGTCTAATAGATTATGCTCTTTTGTGTTCTCCAAATCATCCTAGCATGATTATCATACCTTTTGGGGAAGAAAAATAAAAATAATATGCATATGGCTTTATTAAAGAGGTGCACTTTCTATTACAAAGCTAAACTAAGCTAAAACAAGGGTGAGTAATAGTCCATATGTTCTATTTGATCAAGATTTGTTTGATCAGTTGACAAGAAGAGACTCAAGGAGGGCAATTAGCATCAATACAAACTCCTTTCTCCCAGATTAAAGAAAGTGATTGCATGATGTCAGGCTTCTTTGTGTTTTGATTATATGGAAAATGCTTGATTATGACAATGGAATTACAAAAGAACTTGAAAAAAGACCTCTCAGAACATTTTCTTTACTTATCCTAACAAACCTTCATTTTGGCGAGAGAGGAAGACACTGAATGGTACTGAATAAGGTCTCAAAAGGTTCAAGAAGATGTGGACTCCAGCTGATCAGCTGAGTCCATTTAAACCTGAGTAGGTTCAAAAGCAGTTTCTGATCAGTATATAAATCAGTGACTTCGCTGCTGTATTAGACAGTGTTTAGAGCAGAGCCTACCAGATGTGGATGCCCAAAATTGGTAGTGTTTAACCTCTGGTCACCTGCAGAACTGCAGGGCACAGGTAGTGGGCTATTCAGTTTCCTCTTTCTGTTGGCTTTGATTTTAAGGTCTTGATTCTCTACAGATTTAATCAATTTCTTTGTCAGGATGTTGTTCATATAGTATGACTAAGTAGAATGACTGAGTTGGTAAAATTCCTTGACAGTAGCACTGTGGCAGGCCTTAGAAAAATTAATGTGTTCAGGTTCAGTGATTGATATCTGTCTTATATTTATTTCATTCCTGTATTTTACCCATTTTAAGATAAACACTTGGAGTGCAGCCCAAGTAATCTTTGTCCTGGTGACTAATCCAGCAATGCTGTTGCAAATTACAAGTAGTGTTGAAATACTTTATGAAGTTTGATAGTCACATGTCATAGAAATAACAGTTTTTGGTGATGAAACACTTTCTGATTTAAGATACTGTCAAAATAAGGTTCTCTGGGTAACAGCAGAGGTAACTGAGTAAGTAATGAAACTGATGATGCCTGTTCAGAGGTATCCTGAGAGAGAAAAGTGAATAAAAACCATTAGTTATTTAAAGATTCCCCTGTCTGGTTTTATGTTTGTATTTTACCTGTAGAATAACAGGAGTAAGAGTACAGGATACTTGAAAAGTAAATATTTTTCTGAACTCCTTTATATTTGTAAGGATGAGATATCCCCTGTCCTGAGAGCATGTCTATGTTGTAATTCAAAACCTAAATGGTTGAGTTCAGTTTCTGGATGCAGTCTAAAAACCCCTTCCTGTTTGCTGCATGAAGTTATTGAAATGCAGTCTGTTATTATGAAACCTGCTACATATCTAGAGCAGTTTACTTAGGAAACTACTGAGGTATTTATTTTTCTGGAAGGTGAGAGGTAAAGCTGATGTGATGGAAGTGAGTGGCTCCCTCATTCTGAAACCTTAGACCAGTTTGTGCTAATTCACTGATGGGCATGCCTAAACACATTAATAAGGCTAAAATAGACAGAGGCACCCAATGACGCAGGCTGGGCTGGGGATAATGGACTAGCAGAGGGGTTTACTGAGGATCTGCTCCACTGGGAACAGAGCCTTTATATCCTAATTAGAGCCCCGTAAGCCTCCATTTAGTACTGGAAATCCAGTATCAGGTTTACTGAGCTGATTTTAATTAAAACTGATGTTACCCTCAACTTCCTGTGGGTCTCTGACCAAAATAAACTTGTGTGTGTGTGTGCATATCTACATGTGTGCATACGTATCTGTCTGTTGGAGAGTATTTGTGCTGGTGTTTGTGTTCTGTTGTGTTGAAATCTTCCGTAATTAAGAACAGATCGTCCCTGTTTTTAAACTAGTAATTGTCTGACTTTGGAGGAAACACTGACAAGTTATTTTTACTTCTGTGTTATCACCTGTCATGTTGAATCTAGTACCAGGTGAGGGCTCTGTGAGCCTTATACTGGGAGAGGTGGGAGGGACGTTTGTGCTTCCCTGGTCTATAAATAACCATCTTTGTGTAACCATTGCAGACCCAGGTGTCATACTGTAGGTAAATAGAGAGCTACTCCTACATATAGAGAGGGCTGTAATATCTCAAGAAAGGAAATAGGGTTAGGGGGGTTTGCTAGCTTGGTTTTAGAAACCTGGTGTATCAACATAGATTTAGAAAAAGACTGCACTATAAAATATGAAGGAAGACAGCTGCTTTTTAATTTCTAGTTAGGTAGAATGGGAAATTCTTAATTGGAAAATGTATTTTATATATTTCAGTATTTAAAGTGTGTATGAGAGATACCCATATGGAATTGAGGAAAGAAAAAAAAAAGAGAGAAAGAGAGGTAAAATAGTGGCATGTTGAAACAGAGGAGTAAGTCTGCAATTAGATTGCCTATATACCCTTAATTTTCCTCCTTTTTTATTTGTGCATAGCCATTTCACTTTTATTGTCATGACTTTTTTTTTTCCCCCTACAGAATGTGGCTTGTTTGGTAATACTTGATTGATGATCTGGCTGTATAGGTGGCTCTGTAAAGATGTCTCATTCTTTGTTTTTTGGGCAAAGCTCTAACTTTATTTTCCACCTACCCTTCAATCCTGCACTGGATACAGAATTTTGTGTGTTTTCTAGCATTTTTGATAGTAGCTATTGACTATTTTATCTAATTTCACAGATTATTTTTGTCCCATAATGGCCTTTAAAGATGAGATTGTGTTTTTTGGATATTTCACTTTATAGCTAGACAACTGAAACTCAGGGCACTGATGGTGAGTTACTTTGACTAATTCTAGTTGATCTACGTAGTCTACCAAGAGCTGTATAATAAGATGTTCTGCACTGTGCTTCCCAAATTTTCCTGAGAAAAGAACATGGTTGTGCTATATTAAGACAGGGTAGCTCTGACTTGCAGAGCATTCTGCTGTTCAGACGTGTCCTCAGAGGTTATCTAAAATAGCAATACAGCTACCCAACTTGAAAAATTCTGCTTCTCAAAGTACTCAGTAATGGCATCACTATGTATTAGGTCAGATCCATTCTACTTCCATTGCAAATATCTCCCTCAACAGAAAATCAAAACTTAAACCCCAGGGAAATCATATCAGAACATTCAGTTAGAAAATAGCAAAAAATCCCAGGTGCTGCTTAGGATAAATCTGGCGTAAACATTGTGTCCCAGAGAGGTCCCATGCAGTTAAAGCTGCCTACTGTGCTGTCCAACTCCTGAGCTCTCACAGTAGCATCCTGGGCACACAGACTCTGCTGTCTTTGGGGGACACAGGAGTTCCAGCACAGGTTCCCAAGGAGCAGGGAGGTCTGTAATGGGCTTCTCCCAGTTACCCAGTAAGAAATAATGGTGTTAGATGTGCAATATCTGTTCCTCTCTCCTGCATTAGCACCTTACTTGATAATTCAAAAGCCTGCCTTGATTTGCTGGGCAACCACAACACTGAGGTAAATGCCCAGGCTCTGTCCTTCACATAATTCAGGAAAATCTTGGTATTTCAAAGGAGAACCACGGGTAAAGGCTGATGTCTCACATAACAGAGTGGCAGCTTTCCTGGGGAAACATGAGCTCCCTTCCTGCAATCAACCTAAGCAATAAACCTATTGCAAACCCCAACAATTCCCAGCTCTAAGGCAGAGCTGCTAGTTACTCTGTTCTTGCTGTGCGTTAATGGTTATGCAAACAGCTAGCTTAAACCACTTTTAATTTATTCTAAGGGTAAGCTTCCTCTCTTAGGAAGCCTAACCATAGAATGTGTTAGGGTGGAAGTGAGGATCTGGTGGTGCCACCTCCTGAGAGATAGCTGGCAACAGAGAGACCCGCTGATCATCACTGCTTAGCTGGAGACTGCTGCATATCACATCAGATTTTCACTCTACTCAGTGTCATGCCAGTGTAAAGGGAGTGGAAAGATCATTAATTATCCATTGCCCTCTAGAGAGAGAAGTCCTTACAGCCTGTTCCAGCCAGCAAATGGCGACATGCAAACTCCCTAGGCCTTGGACATGGGCTTGGCCCAACAACGTGTGTCAGTGTGCCTTTAGTTTTTCACACAGAGGGAAAATGTCTCACATGGAAGCTATGGGGTGCTGACCCATAGCTCTCTCCTTCCCTGGGACTTCAGGAATCACTGGTCAATGACTTAAGCAGGAACTGTGTAAAAGGGCAAGGAGAGAATTCAGATCTCAGGAAGTGTTAAGCTTCTGTAATCAAGAGGAAGACTTGCAGTCTCTTTCCTTGTTCACACTAAACTTCCTAACTCAGTAAAAACACAAGGAAGTGTTCCTGCAGGTGACAGTCTCCAAGCTGAGCATGGATAATGTGGAATTTGGAAAAGAAAAATGACACAGTACTCTGGCTTCTGACTGGCTAAACCCTGCCAGGGCCTATGTTAGTTTACCCGTGCTGACTCCACTGGTTGACAGCCAGTAGTCTGTAGCCCGTAGACATTCTTATGGTCTGGTTCACGTTTCTGGCAGCACAGCCAAACAGTAAGCTCAAGGAGAGTCCCAGTCAGCTGTAGGCTAGGTGGGCCTTTTTCAGATGACAGAAACAGTGAAAAATAAAAGTTGGAAGGGGCCTCTAGAGGTCTTCTGTGCCCAGAGGCATCTTAAAGCAGGTCTACTTTAGTATATGATCAACAAATAATTTTCTTATTGGTCCACTGAAAGTGTTTTTTCCTTCCACAATATTTAAATGGTGATACTCAGATCCATAATTCAACAGAATAGTGATTAGGTAGAAGCAGTAAAAGACACTTCTCTGATCAAGTGATATCTTCTCTGGCAAGTTTTGTTACCTATTTCTAAGACTGTGGGAGTGTTGATTCTAAGGCAGTAAAATTGTTAGTGATAGGGATTTTATCTGGGCAAAATAATTTTTCATTTTGTCCAGATTTTCTCTCCAAAAGAGCTGTCTTAGCTGGCTCTGTTGTTTTATTTATGTTTTTGCTCTCCCACACCTTGAAAATTATGGGAGGCAAACAGCTGAGGTAAGGAATAGATTAAATTATTTTGCAACTCTGAGAAGCTAAAGTACAGGATAATACAATAAAACCATTGGATAATCTGAATGGTAGGTTCTTCACTCGCTCTGTAACTATTCCAGAACGTGCAAAATCATGGTTTAATTGGAGTTATAGTCAGTGTCTGGTAAAGTCATTGGGAGCTGAAGGGGCTGAAGCCTCTCTTTGTTGATATGGCTTAGGAAGAAGAAAATCTGTTTTGATGTACTGCAGTCTACATCATGCCTGTAAAAATGATCCTGAAATGTATTGTTCAGAATGCATTTTCACATGACACCGGCATGTACAGACTTTTACAGGGGGCTGCAAGGCATGTGGGTAGTATGGAACTCAAACTCTGAAACTTGTTTTTGACTTTTGTTTTAAAAACGCACAAGAACATAATATAATAGTCTGGACTCCATTACAAATTGATACATCTTGGGTAACTTTATGAACTACATTAGGGTAACTGGCTATATATTGTAAGAAAGACTGGCATGTGGACTTTCAATAAATGAACCTCAATGTTCATTTATTGAAAGACCTGGAAGAATTTATCTATGTGATGTGTAATGCTGACCTAACTGCTACATTCAAGATCAAAGCTTGCTTACTGTGCTAGATCAACCTGATAAGAGTAAAAAAATTTTTTCATGATTATTATGTTATATATCCAGTTTATTTTATATCATAGTAATAATCGGTAGATTTTGAATGTTATAGTATGGTATTTTGGGGTTTATATTGTAGAGCTCCAGCAGATGGCAGAGGAGACAGACTTCGTATAGGTGAAGGTCTCAGGTACCCTGTTAAATTAGTACTAGAAAGTAAGTTTTATTTGGACTTCAGCAGACCTGCCAGTTTCCCTTTATTTCACTCAAGTGGAACTAGTGTGTAGGGTTTATGGGGGCTTGCATGCCCTTCATGGTTGCTGGACCTTAGTTTGTGAAAATAAAACATACTGTAATAGAGGTTGCCCATTTCAGATCTGGAAAGATTACAAAGGTCTTTTTCCTCCTGTAAAATTCAGTCATTGATTTTAGATTCAGCACCTGAAGGAAAAATAGCCTATGGGGACAGTCCTGCTCTCTAACTTAAAAATATTTCATAAAAGAAGCATAAACATAAGGGGCTCTGATGTTTGCCAAGGCCTGTCTCTGTTCTCATTTAAATCACAGTAAACCTCAAATAGTAAAACTGACATAGTCCATATGCATTATTAAGAGACTCCATTTGGTCAGGATTCCCTGTCTAATCCCATAGAACACTCAATAAAGCAGCTGTAGAAATCTCCAGGTAAGTAAGAAATTGCCACGTAAATTAGTAGCCCATACACAGCCCTAGGTAAAACTTAAAAAAGCAAAGTATTTTTTTGACCACCGCATTTTTCCTCTTTTGAAATGGGTTTTTAACATGCTCTGTGCTCAACCTGAATGAGAACTGCAAACCTCTCACCTGTAGGAAGAACAGCACAGACAGAAGTGTGAACATACAGCTTGTTAATTGTCATCTGAATTCTCTGAAATTTAGCATGAGGAGATGTTAAAAAAAAAAAAGGAGAACATGGATGGAAAACAAAAAAGATATTGCAACAATCATCATATTTTTCTGGAAGAACCATTTGTCAGTGAGGTAAGAGAATCCATATTAGGTCATGATGATATGAGAATTTACATCCTCAGTGTGTCCCCCTGGTATGTCTTCACTTTCTCACTTAACTTCCTCACTTAAATAAGTATAAATGGTTCTGCATCTCCTCTGATCTCTTTTGCAAAGCAACATCTGTGACCGCAGCAGTGTTTTTCTGGAGGGCGCTCCCTGCCCAGGGAAGTTACTTTATTCATCAGCTTGACAGCTAAGTTAGCAAGTTTGTCCTTGGGAGATTCTGTGCTACTTTAAAAAGATGACAAACGAGCAACTCTATTGAATGCTTTTAGGGACCATGGACAGCCATAGTTAAATAGGAAGTGCTGTTCAGGAGAACAGAATTGCTTCACCTTATGTCAAGAGCTGAAATTAGTTCTATCATTTCATGCTATTGGCAGGATCTCTGAAATACGTTGTTAACTTTAAGTGAACAAAGAGGGGAGTAACTTCTTCTGATGCATGCTGCACAAACAAGGCAGAGCTTGCCTTGTTTACTGAGGCCTCAACTTACATTGATGGTGGAAAATTCCTGGCAATGTTTATCTGAAGAAAGTGTTGTGCTGCTGGTAACCATATAATGAAAAAAACAACATATACATAAAGTGAAAAATTTAGTTGAAGGAACTACAGCTGCCACCTTCCTCAAGAACATAATATCTTGGTTAAACTATTTCAAGTCTTTCTTTTCTCTGTTAATTCTGATAAACTTGTTAGTCCTTACTCAGTTCGTAAAACCATTTTTGAGGAACTTTGTTGCATGTTCTCAATGGGAAGTTACCATCTAGCCACTGTGGGATGCCAGGTGTTTGTCAAAGATCTTTTGGAGAGTAGATGTCATCAGCCCTTCCTGAATTGCTCTAAAGATCCATATGTCTTATTTATCTGCTGCTATGTCTAATTTTCATTCATGTTTCAGTCTGAGCAATCAAATAATTTGTCATGTCAGTAAATGAAATTAAATGGAATTGTGTCTTGGTAATTTCAGAGTTACCATATTTACCTACATCTTGTGCAATGTTTTAGTATCAAGAGAAGCCTCTGGAAGTTTTGACTTTCACATATTTCTGTGGTGTTATTGACTGGGGTTGTGAAAAATATGAGTTTACTTTATACTTACATATGTTATATCTGAGAACATAGATCCAAAATCCACAGTTTTTCAGACCTTCACAGAATTCAGTCCACACTGAACCATGACAAAAGTTCTTGAATTCTACACAGGAGTTTTGCACATTATAGGAGAGCATAATAATGGATGAGTAATGGAATGCTTGGCAGTGTTGCTGAGCATGCCTGCTAAACAGAAATTTGTAGCTGCAGCAAAACTAATTAGGCATTTTTAGTAAGACAATAATCGTGTCAGAGCCAGCAGATAACATACTTACTTCTAAGCAGCTTTCACTAATCACAGAAGGTAAAATTAGTTATTAGTATTGAATCACAACTTTCCTTAAGTAGCAGTCTAAATCTAATTACTGTAAGTTACTTTACCTTCCACTTAATACTTTATTGTTGTCCACAAAGGTTTTGGTGAACCAGAGGCTATTTATACCTGAGTTGAGGATGTGCTGTCTTTTTCTTCAGTATATTTGTCCAGTTGATGTGGAGTGATCAGATACTAATTCAGATACTGATTTTGCAGCTGAGAAGTTCATGACTCTCATTAGAGTAAAGTCTCGTATCTTGATTAATCATTTGATATATTTTGAGGTTGGTTTCAAATTTGTGTAAACTGACATGACTTCATGACCTTCCAAATTCAGTGAAACTCATATCTACATTTGTAGGAAAAGAAGATTAAGCAAGAAGGAAAGAAAAAAAATAGTATTAAAAGTAGCTTTTTAAAAAATAAAACCCAATTTTATTCCTGCAATGTATTTAATTTTAAAAATATTAAAGTGCCACAACGTAAGAGAGTATGTCACTTTCTACCAGGTTCCTGTTGTCTTCAGTAATACTATGACTGTAGAGTCTTTAGAATAGCAGAACTGAAGTCAGTGGAAATAGAATTAGACCAATGCTGAAATCTTCCAAAAATTCTGTCCTAAAAATTCTTGTGATGTCTTCTGACTTCATTCATGTAGTGAGGTCATACACTTGAACTTGAACTCAGTGCTCAATGCCTTTAGCTCCCTAATTGGGCGTATTGGAGAGCTCACAGAAGAGGCTGCCTGGTGGAGCTGTTGATCTCCACCACATGCACACGTAACACAACTTCCAGGATGGGCGGCTCACTGTGGCCTGGAGAAGGCTCCATGCCTGCAGTGTAGAGACTGCAGGTGTGTGTGAGAGGGTTGGGAGCCTGGGCTGTGCTGTCCCTGCCAGCATCTGCTGCCCCGCTGCAGTGATGAAGGAGCTGTGCTATGGTGGCTGCTGCAGACTGTGTTGGACTCCAAGTGACATCCAAGGCCTCTAGTCCTCGGGAATGGAATACAAACAGACAGCTCTGCTGCCAAGTCTATGCTGGGGATGGAAAGCAGCTCCAGGCCTTTTAAATTTGGTGATTCTGGAGCACAGTAAAGATCCCCAGTGTGTAACAGAGCCATGGCCTTGCAGAATTCTGCTCCTGACACATTTGGACACAATGAACACGTCTGGTTCAGACTCTGAGGGGTGGTGAGGCGAAGGGGCATGACAACAGTACTGTGGTTTTCGGTTTTCTCTGACCTTTCATCTCATCTACATCACTTTAAAATAACTTTGTATGAATTTGTAGTTCTGGCAGCAAGTGCACAATTTATCCATAGACGTTACAATGCTATAAAGTAAATAAAACAAATTTCTGACTCTTAGGATGGCTGTAGTAAATTGCTGCAAAAAACCTAGAAAGAAATATAAACTTTAAAAAAAAAGCATTTTCTCTCCCCAAAATGGAATTGTGTCTGGGGGTTCCAAAACAATTTTAATTTTTTTTCCCGAAGTATTTTGTTGGGCTTTGTTTCATGGTTTCTTTTTTTTTTCCCTCTCCAAAAAGCAATATGTACTTTACATTTGAAAATTACTGGTGCCAGCATTTCTATAAAAGAAGGTTAATATTGCTTGTAAGTTGTGAGAACAGATTCCCTGCATCAGTTCAGAAAGTTGCTGAGCTTTTCTCCTCCAGTCTTTGTGGACTTGTACATGAAGTTGTGTTATTGTAAGGTAGCAACCTCTGATCCCCGCACACAGTTTACAAAAGCTTGCTTTGACCCAGCTCAGGGAAAGTGATTATCCATGTGGCAATTTCTTCACTGAAGTGCAAAGGGTCGGGGTTTAGGTCTGAAGAGTAAAACACGTCTTTAAACCTGAACTTAGCCTGGGTTTAAACCTCTGAGTTTAACCCAATCTGAGAGATTGTTGTTCGACTTTAGATTGTTTTGATGCCCACGGTGCCCATGTCTGCTCTACAGGACACTGTGCTGGTCAAAGGCTGCTTAATCTGTGCCAGAGGCTTGTCTTTTTCCATCTAGGCCTCATTACTTCCAAAACTTTGCCAGAATAAGGGCTTCTGCAACTTCTGCACTGAGGGCAAAAGCATCTAAAACATTCCAATAGATCATCTGACTGGTGTTCTCCTCAAATGAAAATACCTTCTGCTAGCAGAGTTCAGCAGGCTGTGGACACCAGCGGCTGGATTGCAATGGGAACAGCAATACATCAGTATCAGCAGGAGCTACATGTGGAGCAGGTAGTCTATTCATGGCTTGAATTTATTAGCTATGTGTTTAAATTCACCAACCCAGGCTGCCTAAATAAACCTGTCTATGATTGACCTGCCATCATAAATTACTTACAAAATAAAATATAAAACCCATGAACTTGTAAATGTAGCTCTCAGGCGTAAGTCTTGCACTGAAAGGTGATTTCCTGACTCGTGGGGCACCACAAAAGATTGAGGATCTCAGTGTGAGAACAAAGGACCATTCATGCATGGGGTGTCTCAGTAAGTTCTGATTTCTCCACAGAAGTTTTATTTTTCCCATTTTTGGAAAAAAAAAATTGTCAGTTGCAGCAGGTTACCAGGAGTGTGTCCAGCCAGCTTTTGAATATGTCCCCAGATGGAGAATACACCAGCTGTCTTGCCAAACTGTTCTAGTGTTTGATAACCTTTGCAGTATATGGGTTTGTTTGTTTTTTTTTTTCTTATTTCTAAGTTGGCTGTATTTCAGTTTATGATCATTGCCTCTTGTGCTTTCACTGAGCACCACTGGGAAGACTCTGTCTCCTTCTTTACTAAGGTATTTATACACATTCACAAGATCTCCCTAATCCTTCTTTTTCTCCAGACTAAACATTCCCAGCTCTCTCAGCCTCATTTTGAATGACAGATGCTCTACTATGTGACCCAAACTGTACTTGTAGATAGCAGACAGTCCCTTTTAATCAGCTACTAGTTAATAGGGTTTTACCTAAACTCTGCTTAAAAGGACTTGCCATTTAAAAACTATTTAATTCAGTCAAAATAAACTACATTTTTTGAAGTGCAGAAGAATCCCTGTGCTATTATTTCTGTCAAGGTTTTTTTGATTTATTTTGGGTTTTTAAATTTTTTTTTATTTGCTTATTATTTTATTTAGTTTTACCTGCTGGTAAAAGTCTACATTACAGGAGAAAATTGTACCTGTTTTGCTAGTCCTCACCCTTCATTCCTGGAAAAATGTGAGAGAATCTTTCATTGCTCAGTTCTGACTTCATAGTCCAGTTGAGGAAATGCCTGAGAGACGGTGAGGCTGTATTGCCACCCAGAATAAAAGTCATGAGTCAGTCCCCAAAACTCAGTAAGCTCAGAAGCTATTTACTGAATAATTATATGTTGTTTGAGTATCTTTAGGACAGTCCTATGTTTGCCTTTTTTTTTTTTAGGCTGAAGATTTATGTTGTGTTCTCAAGTTCATTTGAACTTGTGAGATAAAAGTAATTATACGTATTAAAAACAACATTTTTAAGCATTGCATTTTTCATTTCCATATATTTATATGTACATTTATATGCATATATACATACATATGTGCATATGAGGAAGTAAATTCTTAACTAAAGTTCAAACTGTTCAATTTAGATATGTAGGGAAAAACAGAGATAGTATGGAAGGAATCTGTGATAAGCTTGCATGACAATAAGTACTGCATGATGGATGCAATTCCATCAGCCAAAAGATGGAATAGTCAAGTGTAATTATTTTGCTTCAAGATTATTTGTCATGGGACATTTTGTGGAAATTGTCTCCTCTTTAGATTCAGTAATCCACTAAGTACAACTTTGTGGATTTTATTCTTTGAGATAATTTTGTTTACTTTCATGTTTCTTAGATTATATACAGGTGTATATGAGGCATAATTTATCCCTCCAAACTCAGTTGTACAACTCCGAGCAGAATAAAGCCAAATGATTCCTCTGTCATATTCTGCACTTATATCCCCTTATCTCACCTCAAAATACTACAAATCATGCTAATATTTTATGACCAAGATATGTAGAGTAGAGAATTCTTTACTAACACCCAGTAGAAATTCAACAAGTCTCTGAATTACATTAGAGGGATTAAGAGGGAGATTTTTTTGATTTGTTTTATTTTTCTTTGGTCTTTAATATTTTCCCTGTAATTATTTTGCAGCAGATGTAAGCATCCTTGCTACCAAGCAACTACTTTTCTGGATACAATGTAAATACATGATTCATTGTCCCTATGGAGCCTCCAGCAGTAGCCTTTAATGGCATCACAGTTAATTATTAGTATAATAATACGGTGACATATTTTTCCTTTTGTTGGTTGGGGATGCCATTAAATGAGTGGGGTGGCTCATTTAGAAAAACTTGCTAAATGTCAACTTACTTTATTTTAAGGTGTAGCTTATCTGAAAAGTGGCATTGCAAACACTTTTTTGAGTCAGATTACTTAGATTTATTACATTTTTGAAAACTCTGGAAAAATAATACCTATTTACATACAGGTTGAACAAACAGTGCCAAATATAGCTGTATTTCAGAGGGAAAAAATCATCCTTTCTTTTTCTTGATTTACACACACGCACATATATATATGTGTGTGTAAATACATATATATTTAAGACTTTCCATTTTTATCAGTCTGTAAATATTAGGTCATCAGCCCAAATATTTTTTTTTTTAATGTGCTATACATCCGATTTTTTGGCTCTACCAGATTTTGCTGCATGAGAGCCTGTCCAGAGCCCCAAAGCCCACTGAATCCTTGGAAGCAATGAAATAGGGCAGATGGGAGTGGACCCTAATGGAGTAAGTAATCTCCGGCAAGGAGCTGCTCCCATGTTTGAAGGCAGAATTAATAAATCAATATGCTAGCTGATCCTTGTACTTTTTAGTGTGGGAAGGACAATTACTGTTCCTCTATTTAATTTAGTCCTCTCTATGATTTTCATCTGGACACAACTTCATCTTATTGAAGGATGTTTTTGAATTCTCAAGCTCTCCTTACTAGGTGAGACTCATTAGTATTGTGTTTTCAGGTGGGTGTTTTTCCATGTAATCTCTCTACAGCCTCTGAGGATTTAGCAGTTTCTAGTGTCTCATTTCTGTTTCAGCTGTTCTTATCCTATAACATAAATATCATTTTTGAAAGAAAGAATAAAAAGGAAGAGGGAGAAAAAAAAAATCTACCTTGTTGCCTTTGGCAGTAGTGTAGATGGATCAGGTCCAGCCAGGACCTGGCTGTTCAGATCAGACAATTACTCTTTGTAGTTACATCTGCTTATGTGAAGTTTTGGTGTATCAGACTTTGTACGTCTGTGTTTGCAAAAGCCATAGCTTTTTTATGTTTAA
Organism: Chamaea fasciata; assembly: GCF_029207755.1. Taxonomy (NCBI): domain Eukaryota; kingdom Metazoa; phylum Chordata; class Aves; order Passeriformes; family Sylviidae; genus Chamaea; species Chamaea fasciata. The sequence continues at coordinate 123,275,048 of NW_027094086.1, read as the reverse complement.
GAATTCATAATATCCTTACATGGTGTTCTTCAACAAGGGATTTCCCTGCAATGAAACTGCTCATATGTGCAAGCGACAGTGGGACATTTTTATGAGATGTGAACTCAGATTACTTGGATGAAAGATGGGTTTTTTGATAGGACAAGTTTAAATGGTGCAGTGCCAGCTCCTACCATGGCATTTGCAGCTATGCTGCATATTATGCAGGACTGAGAAAATAAGCAGTGTAGACAAGAAACGGCAGAAATAGTGGATTCAGGGTATCATTAGAGATGGTGAAAGGCATGAAGTTCAGCAGATGAGTGAAATGGTGGGCAATCTTTACATCCACTGCTTGGTTTTAGAGGCACTTTTCTTATACATGGATTGTAATTTGGAGAATTGTAATTTGGCTGCATTGTAAAAATATGAAGAAGAGGTCTGGCAGGTGTTGTGGATCTTTGTCACATTTTTCCACTTTCAGGAATCCACCTGAACTCATAATACTGAGGTTTGGTCACTGGCTGTAGGTGACTTCCTTGGCTTCCACCACACATTGCACCTCCAAGTCTTGTATAGCCAGCCATGTAGTCAACCATGTAACCAAACCTGAATGCCAGACTGCAGTGCTTTTACCTCAGTCAATATCACAGCTTGAGCCCATGACACTGGGTGCATGGTCATTTTTTATGGCTTTAGACTATACTGCAGAAAATTTTGGATATAATTTTAAGGAGATAATATATAATTGGAAATGTGTTGTTTTCTTAAAACAAAGGAGCATTGTGCCTTGTGTTTGTGTTATACCTTCTTGCAGTAAGAAGGTGATTATACCTGACACAAACAGCTGTTTTACCCTGACACATATTTTCCATATGGAGTCCTCTGTGGGACTCCAAGGCAGCCCTGATGAGAAGGACATGGGGTTGGTGGTGAAGGAGAGGCTGGACATGACCCTGCAATGTGCACTCCCAGCCCAGAAAGCCAAACATGTCCTGGACTGCACCAAAAGCAGAGTGGGCAGCATGGCAAGGGAGGGGATTCTGCCCCTCTGCTCTGGTGACACCCCACCTGGAACCCTGCATCGAGCTCTGGGGTCCTCAGTACAGGAAGAACATGTATCAATTGGAGTAAGTCCAGAGCAGGGCCAACAGGATGATTAGAGGGATATAGCACCTTTTGTATGAGGAAAGGATGAGAGAATTGAGCTTGTTCAGCCTGAAGAGGAGAAGGCACAAGAAAGGTGGAGAGGGACTTTTTGCAAGAGCATGTAGTGAAAGGACATAGGAGAATGGCTTCACACAGAAAGAAAGTAGGTTTAGATTAGATATTAGGATGAAATTTTCACTCTGAGGGTGGTGATAGAACAGGTTGCCCTGAAAACTTCTGAATGCCACATCCCTGGGAGTGTTCAAGACTAGGTTAGATGGGGTTCTGAGGAACCTGGTCCATTATATCTGGTCCAGGAACCTGTCTCTGTCCATGGCATGGGGGTTGGAACTAGATGATCTTTAGGGTCCCTTCCAACACAAACCATTCTATGAGTCTATGATTTTGAAATGCCATTACATGGTAAAATCAGGCTCATACATGCCTTGTACTTAGTTTTAATAATAAATTGTCAAGTTGGGTTTTAGTGGTTTTGATTAGCTTCTGAAACAGTAAGAGACAATTCACTTTTTTATTTATAACAGAACTGTTTATGGTGGCAGATTTTTATTGAAGCAGTAATTCAAGTAACAATTGCACTGTCAACTCTTATCTCTAGGTAGAAAAACAAAAGCAGACATTTGTATTGAACACATATTTCATTGCTAAGTGTTACGGGAATTTTAATTTGTAACCTCTCAAAGTAAATAAATAACTTTTTTTCTCTTTCTGTTTAATGATTCCCCCCTCTCAATCAATCCATTTTCCCTTTGACATCAATTTTATTCTATTTTTGGAGCTGTCAGTTGTAGGTTGCAGCAGGAAATTTCCTATGGATTTGACAGATGTGAGGTCTTTATTGTTCAAGTCAAATTGCAAGTGCAGGGAGGAGACAAGAATTTGCACCTTTGCCCTGAGAAAGCTCAAATAGTTCATAATTGATGCTTGACTCCATCTTGTCTGTGCCGCTTTTAAGCTGGAACAGGAACATCTCCACCAAAACTTCTCTCCTGCAGGTTCTTCTTCCCTAGCAGTGAACACCATAAGCTCAGATAAATTCCCAGCACTAGTACCAGAAGCTTTATAGTTTGAATGAAAGCTCATATCTTGCCATGGCTGTGAGCCACATCCTTTGAGAATATATTTCATATAAATATGTCTTTTTGAAATATGTATTCTGATAAGTAATTAAGTTTTTGATTTCTCAGGTTTTCCTACTTTGCCTGTATTGCAACAACGTTCAGCACTTCTCACTATTCACTGTGATAATGGTTATAATAAATGTTCATTAAAGTAAAATAAAATAGAGAAGATATCTGATGATTTTTCACTAGACCTTAAGCTGTGAGATAGACATATACCCTTGGCTGTATTTTCTATGTGCTCTTTAGGATGGGACGCAGGGGTGGACTCCAGAGATGCTCGAGCCACTGGCAGAAAAGTCCAGTGGCTCTACCAGGAAAAACAGCTCAGCCTACGTACTTTACTTTATTGAGAAGTATGAGATACAGTTGTGACTTTCACAGTCTCTCCTGGAAGTTAGACATTTTGAGCTTTGGTCATCTAACGTTCAGCTTCTTGTCCGAAAGTGTATAATAATTACATTTGAAAGGTTTTGATGCAGTGTAATCTGAAGTAAACAAACTTTATAAAAAGAGTGATGGCAAGATGTGTTGCACATCTTATATATGGTAGAAATTTTGTGTGTCATAAAATGTTCCATCAGTACATGTTTCAAAAGAAATTTCATGCTTCATGCAACCGCACACCCTCACTTAAACACAAGTAAATAAAAATTGCTTTCCACACAACTGTAGACAATTGAAATAGCTTCAAAATGGATACTGTTAACTATTTAAATTTAGTGAAATATCAGTCTTCCTTGATTAAAGATGTTCTGGTTATGAATTATTATATTTATTTTTAATCTGGTGTATTGATCATACTGAATAATTTGCAAATGTGGTTAGTTACTGAGCTGTGTAGAAAATTTCTGCTTGAAGTGGAAAGATAACAGAAAATAATGTGAAGCGTAATTCAAACAATTGCAAAGTATCTGGAATTAGGACATGTTTAGTTAGTTTCGTAGTTCTGACTTTGTTTTTTTTTCATATTCCAGTGTTCCCCCCTCCCCCCCTTTTCCTTTTGTGCTCGGGGATAATTTAGAAATAGCTAGTGATCTCATCGATCCTGTCAGGTGGTATAGTGAAGTAAATAAGGTCATTTAAGGCTTATCTTTAATATGCAATGTCATTATTTTTTCTGTGGGTCAAATCTGCAGGGCTTAATATAATTTGAAGCAGGTTTAGTCCTGTCAGCCACTGGCTTAGATTTTGAATAGAACTTAAAAAATGAAGAGTACATTAGTCTTTAGAAAAACATTCCCCAAGTATTTTATATAAATGGATAGCACTAATCCTGTCACTTTCTACTCTGTTTTTCCACAGTATCTTTTCTAAATCAAACTATTTCTTTTTTTCCCTTGGGTGGTTTTTTTGGTTTGGTTTTTTTTTGGTGGTTCGAGGGGTATTTGGGTTTTTTTCTATTTTCCTGCTTTTGATATGCTATTCTGCATGCAAAATCTATATATTGCCGAGAATCCTCAAACTCATTTTCCTGCACCTCTTGGAAGTCACTCAGCATTTCTCAAGGTTAGACTCAGTGTTAAAATCATCACAGTTGAGATTTGTTTCTTATTTTAGATGTGACACCATCTTTTGTGACATGATGTGACCATATTTGTGAGGAAAAGGTTAGGACAGCAAGAGTCATATCTTTAGCCTTGTGTTTAATATAAAACAACACAGATGAGGAAACCTCAAAAGAGGTGATTTTGCTGGACTACTGCCTCTCTATTCTCATCTAAATAAGAAAATACAAAGCAATCCAGGAGCTTTTGCAACTAAACTGTCAGGATTTTCTTAAAACCAGGATAGAGTGGAAAAATCAGCATAATAGTTATTACTATATGGAAATATGGAAAACAAGGGGACAACTGGCTTGATGCCAGGTTTAGTGATGATGCTTTTCACACCAGCTCCACTAGTGTATTTGTAGAGCTCATAAAGGAGATCTTACAGCTGAAGGCAATGGTGCACTGTAGGCATGACCCAACCTTCACTGCATACCTCTAACATTAGCTCACTACGGTTATTTTAAGCTTTTCTTTTAATATAACCTAGTAATTTCTTTGCTATTTTTTGCTCAGTTGGTGTAAAGCACCTGTAAACACCAGGGCCCAACATTCTGGTAGAATGATAGACGTCACTCCCTTCTGTTATTGTTACTTCTTGAAAGTTTATTTTATCATGAAAACAGACTGAGTCACTCAGATGAGCTTTAAAAAAAAAACCACAACAAACCTGCATGTTGATGTTATATCTTCTTCTTGAGCAGTTTAGCTTGATACTTGTCAATATTCAGCTAATAAAGGAAGACTGGTGCCCCTCTCGCAGATCCATGGATGACAAGTTCTGTGAGCTCTTTTCAGTCACGTGTAAGTGCAAAGGTAAAAGTTGCTTCAAAATAGTTTCCTGTTGTCTCCACAGCACCATCCATGCATCTTGTTCTTAAAGTAAAAAACAGAAAGTGCCCCTCCACAAAACACACTCTTGAAATGAAAATGTAAGGGTTGAGTAGATTTAAAGTATCCATAGAGAACTGAAGGAATTGTTGAAATTTGGACACCTAGATATGTTCAGAAAGCCTTGCTGCATGTTTTGCAAGCTCATCCTGTTTGGTGACGTTGAACATATACTTTTAAGTCATTGTATCTTGTTCAGTCTCAGACTGATAAACAATGTGGTTTTTCCCAAAGTGCCATTTTTCTGTGTTTGTTTTTCTAGCAGACTTCCAAGCTGCACAGTAACTATCCCTCTTCTGCAACCACCTTCCACTCCTCCTTTTCTATTCAGGGTGCAACTCTCTTTCTGTGCACAGTGGAAAGAGTGTTTTCTGTTATGGAATAAAAAGCCGACCTTTGTTTCATATTTGCCAAAAATACGGTTTTATACCGCTCTGTTTTCCATTTAACAAAGGCTAAAGCTGCCTCTGGAGAGATTACAAATGGTGAAAATTAAGTATACAAGCCTTATAGTATATTATCAGTGTCCTTACATCTACTTTGACATGGTGAGTCAAAAGGAAATTACGCTTTTTGGATGCTTTCCATTTCAGTTGGGATTGCACCAATTCATCACATGAAAATCCGGAATTCAAGAATCACCTCTGTTATTTTAGTGGCAAAACAAGAGAGGTCTCTACCAGTTTGTTGGCTTTTAAAGAGCTAGATATTTCCAAGGGCAAGGAGACAAAAGGTTAAGAACAATCAAACTTAAACTGTAAAATGATTTCTGAATGCTATAATCACCACTGTCCTCTCAAAAAAAAAAAAAAAAATTGGGATGTGACAAAATTGTCTATGTTTGAAGTTTACTTTGAATTTGAGGACTCAGAGGGAGAATTTCAGTATCTTAGACAACAAATCCTGCAACATCTCCATATCTCTATAGACAGAGGAAAGATGAAAGTTTACAAGTACAATAAAAAAACAATCAATAAAGAACACATTCTGAATTTGATTTGATGAAGAATGTTCAGGCTGTTAATAAGTAAAGAAATTGCAGTCCAGAATGTCTATTAAAGGATCAAAGAGGAAGAAGCAAAGGTGTGAAATGTAGTGATAAATATAGACTGATGAAGATTAAAAAAAAATTAGCGATCAGAAGTTCTGGGAGAAAAGATTGTGGAGCACTCTTTGCAGAAACTATAGAAAGTAAATACAAGAGAAAAAGCCATAAATGAGAGAGGTATTCATCTATGCATGAAAAGAATGGCAGAGCTGATAAATGTTTGGCATGAGCCGTTTGTTAAGGAATGCTTTGCATCCCTTCTTTTGAGTTCAACGTTCAGCAGAGATTATGGCAGTTAAAACCTTGTGAAGTGAATTCTGAATTAGTGGGTTTGGAATAAATATGAATTCTGAGTATTACAGGGTATTTTCTTAGCTGGTAGCAGACCAGTGGAAAAACTTTTCTTGCAGAAGCGCAGGCTGTTGGCGAATCTCTGAAATATCTCCCAGCACCTGGCAGTACAGGGCAGGAGCAATGGCAGTGGTAGTACAATGACAATAAAAAGCCACAACCTCTTCTTTTATCTGATGGGAGGCACTTTATGTTTACCATTACCACAACAAGCCTCTTCCAAGTAATTTTTTCAGCTGGTTGGAAATATCTTGGCTGTATGTATAAACTCCATGCTTAGCCAGATAGGGAAGAAAAGAACCATATTACCTGGTAATCCCACTGATTTTCTGAGCAAAGGAGATCAAATCCTTGTATTGACCTAGAGGTGAGTCAATCTTTTGGAACACTTCTTCACAAACAAGAGAATAGCATGGGAGAAACCTCACAAGTGTCTTTTGTCTGAGATTTTACTAAGTGAAGCATAGGGAGGGAGTCACCATTTCAGCAGTGGCTTAAAAGTGGAGTTAAAGTAGACGAGCAGGACAGTCGTGTTTGTGCAATAATGAAGAAAGACTAACAGAAGGAAGAAAAACTGTAGAAGAGATGGTCCTCAGTTACTGTTTTTTCCTTTGGAAAACACCATCCTTTTTGATGGGAATAGTAAATCAAGAAGGCAAGGATTGCATTTATTAACAGGTCCTACAGTACAAAGACTGTTCTGGTCAGTTTGTAAAGAACATCCTACAGAAATATTTACCCTATTTGCAAATGAGGTTTCCAGATTCATGAGAAAGATATCAAGAGGATGGGTTAATTTAATGTTGATGAGAGCAGAGACAAATTATCCTGGTCAATCATTATTTAAATATTCTTATTCCAAAAATAGACCAAAGCTATCTGACCATGCCAGGTCTAGGCTGGAGATGAAATAGAAGGAGCGGGGTGTGTATGGCCACAGCTTCAGCTAAATGGGAAGAAAGGTCCTTCAGCTGATCTCATTAACTTGTCAGTGTACAACAGAGTGAATGGCAGAAATATTTACTCAAAGGCATGCATTTGGTTTTTAGGTATTTGTTGGGTTTTTTTTAAAATTCATTGTCTGGAGCTAGAACAGATGATTTTTTTCTTTAGAACCAAGCATTTAGTGTCTACATGAGTGAGATTTGCTGCTTGCCGCAAGTATTGCTAAGCTGTCTTGTTTCACCTTGTGAATGGAAATACCAGTAAGTTGCAAGCCTGGGAATCTAGACACATAAAATTTTTTTAGCTGTGGTTTTTTTTGCAAGTGGCAATGTTCTGTAGTTTACAGAACTACATAAAATGTTCTGAAGAGAAGGACAAGTTAAGGGAACACAGGTGAAAACAGAAAGCTTTTGAAATACGAAAGCAAGCAGAGTCTTTTTGTGCTTGTCTCTAGCTTTTGAAGAAAAAACATCTACTCTTGTGGTTTAGGGAGATAATAAACAATTTTATTTTGGAAATAATCAGCTGTCTGAAGTAATGTAGGCTCTACAAAGCGTTGACAGCCATGGGTAGTCATCAGTGTTGGCAATTCCCTGTGGAAGGATGTAGACTACCAGTTGCTGACTGAGTGATGTAGAAACAGTTCAGCAAAAACATGTGTTCTCCACTTCCATGATGTCTGAGCACCCTTAAAACACTTGAGTTCTAAACAATAATGTGAAACATACTGCTGTTTGTTCCCTTTGGATGGATGGGGAACTGAAACATAGGGCATATGGGATCTGTGATCAGCAATTACAACTCAAGACCGCCCAATCCTAGTCCCCTATCAATTTGGGGTTTTTTTAAACATTCATTAACCATCCCTCATGGGCAGTTTTAAGAGATATATGATGAATACATAGATGTAAAAATGTCACATTATCTTTTTGAATGTTACCACAGGAAAAGTAGAAACCTGTAAGAAAAAAAAATAGTCAAAAAAAGTCCACTAGTGTTTTATATGAATCTTGTAGCTATGCGAATGAAAAGCAAATTTTCTTCCTGGTACTGCCAGACTAGGACTGCTGCAGGTCTCACTTTTTGCCAGTGAAAAATTACATTGCTTCAAGTAGAGGAAAAAAATGTTACTTTGTCAAATATGGGAACTGGTCATCCATGAGAGTCAGAAATAGATTCATGCTCCGAATGACAGTGAATGGCACAAAAGCCGTCTTCAGGCTGGTTTGCTGTGTTGTATGTGGAATCAGGTAATGATACTCTACTTTCCAATATGACAAGGGTTCAATCCTCTCACATATTGGGTAAGATAGTATCATATCTTGCCTGAATATTGAAAATCTGAAAACTATATTATTAATTTTAATGATGGACAAAATTAATTCTCTTCAAGTCTATGTGTTGAGCAGAATAGCATATGATGAGCACATAACTGTGTATGGTTTTTTTCTTCCAAAGACAATAAAAATGAATATAAACCTTAACAAGTGGAGTGGCCAAATGATATGGATTGTTTATCAGCCTTTCCTGTGATGCCAGCAGTGTTGAGAATGTCCCTTTGTCTGCCCAGTGTATGAACGGCACACTGATTGCTGCCTCCTCTGAGACAGGAAAATTACAGGGTAGTGGGGGAGTTTCGCACATGAGTGTCTAAAGACGTGGAGGAAACCAGAGTCCATTAGCTAGTCTAAATCCTAAGGTAACCTAAATTTCATCTGAATTTCTACGAGAAGTAAAGGCATCAGCTGAAACTGTAGAAATTGCCTAACCCAATATTCCTTTTTCTGTATCATCAGAAAATACTGTGTTCTATATAGAAACTAATTAAAGAATACTGTTCTCCTTTTCAAAGGAGTTCTCCTTAATTGTTTCTTTATCTAATGCAATTTAGATCTATACCAACATGGCTACCAGTTGTTAGAACCTTGAGGCTCTAAAAAAACCTGTTTCGAGTTCTAAGATTTTTTTCCCCCCTATAGTGTCCAAAATACACTTGAGTGCTGTTGGCTTTTTGTATTTCTTTAAGGGATGGTTGCTAGTTTGATTAGTCAGTTTTGTTGATTATATATATTTGTATAAGTATCAGCATGGCCATATATAGGTTTTCTGTGATTCATCAATGTCTTCAATATGCAAATCTTCTTGAATACCTGTCATATCAGTTAGTATAGAGTTTGGGGTTAGTATAGCACTGTCAGGAGTCTTTTGGACTTCTGTCACTGTGCTTGTGGCTTGATGAGGCAGAGGGTGTCATAAGGATAAAAAGTTCCTTCCTTTCATGCTTGGGCTTTTGGGGTCTTGCTTTTATTGTCTGTGATTTTTGAGCTGTACTGGAAAACTGATCTCATCTGATCTGATTTCCTCTCAAATGAATAAATACATGTAAAATCTTGCCATTAGACCAAGGACAGCAAAGTAGCAGGGCACATAAGGAACTCCTTAACATGAGGTTGCCAGTGAAGCCTGCATCCCATCTGAGTAAACATCATTCTACTGATCAGCAGTGCAGTGGTGCCAAGACTGCAGCAATAGCAGTTTTGATTTAAACTTACCAAAAATACGTTGTTTAGCACACATGGTCTTCTTTACAGGATGGTCATATTTAGGATGCTGGAGAAATGGCTGTCCTTGGGTTCATGCAGGAGAAACACATTCTTTTCCAATGCAACTTGAGAAGTAATTACTGAAGGAATTACTCATCATTTGATCCAGCCCTCCACAGCTGCAGGTCACTCTGAAGGAGGTACATAGCCACGCAATGGTCTACTGACCACCTCTGTCCTTTCCTTCTCCTCACACTGCAGTCATATGCACAAACCCTTTGTAGTGTCCTGTGACAAGCTTGTGGTCTTTGGAACAGAAGGCAAAGTATCACAAAACAGCTGAGTTCCAGAAAAAGCGTGTGAGAAATGAAAGTAAATCCCAAACTTGTTTGTTGCTGGTGCTTGCAGTGCTAAATACGTTGGCAAAAAAATGAAATGGGAGCCATAGGACTGTAAAAGACTGACTGATGAAATATTTCTATTGGCAACCATCCTGGTGTATTTCCAGCTTGACATGCTTTTTGCTAGGTATGCCTTGGAGATTTCTCCTTGCAAATATAGTTAGTTGCTGAACTTCTCAACTTATTCATTCTCTGTTGGATCCCAGAATAGCATGCTGTCTTTCTGAATTGCTGCAGGCTTTCTGCTGCATCTGAGAGGACACTGAATGAACAAAAGTACATACAATGATTTAGGGCCCAAGTCAATAAAATACTCGATCATCACGTTTTAAACAAGACACTTGCTTATGTACCTTTTAGATTTTTTGTTGTTGTTTTTGTTTATGTCAGTGTACTTGTGCTTTAGTGTTTCAGCTATGGTGTGTGACACCAGTAGCTGAAAGTGCTTTAAATCTGTTTAAATTTTTATACACACACACATATGAGATTTATACATATAACGTCTTTATAAGAAATGGACTTTGTATGCCTGTAAATAGTGATTGAAAGAAAACTATGTGATTAAATAGCTTAGAGTAGCATTTTATTTGAAGTTTCTAAATAAAACCAGCTCTGCTGTGTTACTTCAAGCAAATTATTCCTTAAATGCAAGGTTGTCACATTTGTGTATAGTCCAAAAACGGAGACAAACATTTCTTTAGAAGGATTAGCAAATTAATATTATAAAACACGAGGATGTTATTTTTAGAAGCATTCTTACTGGCAATTAAAATAAAAAGAAAAGTTTGACCAAACTTAAGCCTGTTTCATCACATTGGTAATTAACTTATGTAGGGTTTCTTCAGCCCTATTATTACAGTACATGTATTTTTAGTTAAGGTGGTGCCCAATCTTGCTGCACCCCTTTTTCAGATAACACAAAACCAGTCTCAGGATTTCAGTCATCATCCTTTGTCTTTTGAGATGTGGAAAGCTGCTAAGTGATGGCAAGTAAGCCATTTGCTCTACTGTATGTTCACTTTTTAGGTGCCCAAGTTTTCTGTCTCCACCTTTTTAGCTTTGCTTTTTTTCTGGAATTCTGGCAGAGGTAAGGAGAGGAGATGGAGAATGATATTAAAGATAATCTGGGTTGAGATTTCTTTATTCATTCCTGTGGACACAGTCCATGAGTGACACATGCTACTTTAATGTGTTTAGCTTTTGTGCTTGGATAATTCTAGCCAAGACTGCCAAGACTTATCCTGTGTACAGCATTATTTTGTGGGCTGCTGAAAATGCACTCTTTTTTTTTTTTTTCACAGACTAATCATAACACTTTGTTTGGATTATATTGAGATTAAAAAAAAAATCCAAATCTCTGTACTTAGTACTGAAATGTACTTCACAGTGTATTTCACTGACAAGTGCTTTAACAAGAGGAGAAGGGACTGGAAATGAAATGCATTCATAGCATGCACAGACCAGTCCATCTATGACTGACAACTTGTGTGAGACCTGGCTTGTGATGGTGCAGATCCTCTGATTTGTTGACTGAAAGGTGTTGTTTCCCTGCCATTATTACCTGCCCTGCCACCCTGTTCTCTCCACTACCAATCAGCAAGGTATGAAGTGCATAAATGACTGCTAGGATATTTTTAGAACAGGCCTTGTGCCCAAGTTTGATGCGACATTTTGAATGGTCAGAAGCTTAAGGTCATTGAAAATAGTTTGTCTTCTCTGCTCATGGCATTGGGATTCCAGTACTAGCAAGCTCCTTTTCACTTATTTTTTCATTTTTGAACTGCCCTTTCCAGCAGCAGTTAGGGTTGAAGTTACTACAAGAACTTTCCGCGCCCAGATTCTTTGCAAGACATAAATATATCTGCTTGAAGTTGATTAGAATGCGGGTATTGTCTGAACATGGATTCACTGTATTATCTTCCTCCTTCCCCGTGTTTTTAATGCAAATTATCAGTTCTGATCTGTGCAATTTCTTAGCCATTGCACAGTGGTTTGGGGCTCAGAAGAATCTGGTAAGTTTTTTGTGAACAATTCTCATTTTAGGAAATTAGGGCTTGGGACCAGCCTTGTCCCTTTGTTCTAGAGACCTCGAGCACTGACATCTTTCTCCTCTAAGCCAGAGTTGGGGCAGATGAGGAACATGTGGAAGCAACAGCTGCAGCTGCCCACCTCTGCTTGCTGAGGTGTGACTTCTCTGAGTATTTGCTTTGGCTTTCCTCTCCATTTGTTCCATCCCTTCTGTGGGATCAAGTGCCTAGCAAACTGAACATTGCAAGATTTGGCTAAATCAGCTTGAAGGATGGGTAAAAGCCTTCTTAGGGCTGGTTTGGCCTCAGGAATACCAGTAAGATGCCTGTATTTACAAAAGTTAAGTTTGTGACACATTTTGGCTGTACCATAGTACATTGTAAAGGTATTTTCAGTTACAGTAAGTAGCTGCATTAAGATTTTCAAGGTGATTTGCTTAGTTAAAGGGAGAGGTTGTATTTACTTGAAATGTGTTGTAATTTTAATTTCAGAGTTATGAAACCTTACTTTCAATTGTATTTTGTTTTTTTCCCCTCTTTTGCAATCTATAAATTTGTTGGTTTCACAAGGAAAATTAAGATTATACTGCTCCTGGTTCTACTGAAATCAGGCAAAATATTTAGTTTACCGAATGAAGTCACAGTTTCATCCTTTTAGCATTGCCCCAAATTCACCAGCAGACTAAAATCAGCTCCCAAACTGGTGAATATTGATTATATTTTGGGTTGCAGATCTGTTCCTTTTCAAAGTTGAAGAGGACGAAGAAAATTAGGTGAGAACTGGATCTGGGTCCACTGAAACATTTGGAAAAAAAAAAAAAAAGCCGGGAGAGGACTGTTGCCATCCTGGCCCAGCTAACCATGAGGATTTTGTGTGGTTTCATAACAACATTATTGACCAGTATGAGATATGACCTTTTCAGAACGCAGCAGTGGTCAATTTGTTACTGCTCTCAGGGGCATGTTTGTGCATCCAATGCTGTTTTCTCCATGTGCATGAATGCTCCCCTGTGAGGGGTGGAGATGCTGGGAGAGGAAGGAGATCCAAGCAGGCAGCACAGTGGGAGAGACTAGTGTGTGCCCACAGCAGAGCACATGGTATGGCTTTTCAGGGCCATTCCTTGGCCCACACATTAAAGGAGGCCCTTTTTAATGCTGTGTGTAAAATGTTTTTTCTTGGCCAAGCTTCCAGTGGCTTGTAGTGACAGGTCTCTGGCTTAATTTAAAATTTTTTTTTATCTTTAAGAAAACATCTTACTTGCTTCAAAATTTAAAAGTGCAATTGTTCCAATCTGCATTGGTATCTATGTAGTATAAATCTGCTATAAATCTACTATAGCTTTATAACCAGCTTGTAATATATTTTGTAAATCCACATCATCACTTCATGAATCCAAGCCTCTATTTAGAAAGACCCTATTTTTGAAACCTAATTATTTGATGTAAAAGGGCAGCTTTGAATAACAAAATGAAGTAAACATTTTGTGGGTTCTTTTTTCCCCCAAAGGCTTTTTTTCCCAAGTTATTTACAGTGCACTCCATTGTTCTACTCTTGAAAAAATTTTCCAGTATCATAGGAAAGTAAACATAGTTTGGATTAAAAAAAAAGACAAAACAAAAATTAAGCCTCTGCTTTTCAGGAGAGGATGATTTCAAATAATAGAATTATTTCTGATATAGGAATAATTAGTTTAGTATATATTACTATGGATTTGAATTCCATCAATTATGGATAATTGATTCTTGTTAGTGTTGAAGGTACCTGAAGTGGGAAATGGCTGGTGGACTTGGATGTACTTACATTAATGATTGGACTCAATGATCTTACAGGTCTTTTTCAATCTAAACAATTTTATGATTCTACCCCCATGATCTGACCTTTTTAGAGTCATGAGATAAGACCTGTCTTGCAGTTCTGCAACAAAACCTGCCTTAAGTTTGACATACAGAACTGTTAAAGCTTTCTTTTCAGAGACATGTAAAGCTCATTTGGAAAATGCTGCAGTGTTTGAAGCATGCTTAAAATGCGTGTCCACCTCTGGCTTGAATTTTTCTAATCAATGGATTTTTCTTAAGACCTTATTTCTTAAAGTAAAGGCCATTTTACTACCCCACTGGACATCTTGCCCTGTGTATTGTAGACAATGCCAAGCCACTCCTGGGCTTCGTCAATAAACTTAGTATCACAGGTCTTCAAGTTTCCAGTTTTCAAAGGTTTTCCAAACCTATTTTATGCATGTGGCATGTCTAGCCATCCTCAGTTTTTCAGGGTTCTTTTTCAAGTATTTTTACTGGGAGAAGTTACAGTATCCCAAGATACTCTATGATATGGATATCATCTCGCTGCTGTTTTTCAGTACGAATTTGTTATATTTCCAAAGATTTTATTAGCCTTTTAGGTCCTGGTGTAATCCTAGGAGCTGTATTTGGTTGGCCGGCTATTATTATGATTCCAAAACCTTTGCCATGGCCATTGGTTTCCACAGTTCAATTCTCCAGGCAGCATGCATGGCCTACATTTCTTGTCTTAAATCCAAAAAGAATCACTCAAACCTGGGCATATATTACAAACTAGAGATGGTGTTCTGATTGGTTTTCCAGCCACGGGGATTTAGTAGTCTATTGTCCAGGAACAGTGACCAGGTGATCTGACCTGCCAGACTACCCATGATTAGGAGATGCAGTGCAAAACCCTGCATGGAGGTTCAGATTGTCTGCTCATTAGGTGTGCAACAAGCTTGAAACGCCTGGAGGATGCTGAACATGCTGGCAGCTGTCCCAGGTGATGTGCTCGAGGGTCCCTTTATGCATGTGCACCCAGGTGTGCCTGGTGGAGCCAGGCACAGCAGACACACTGCTAATGTCTCCTCTAAGGAAGGTGGGTGTAGCTGTGAAGAGCCAGGAGATCTCAAATTGCTCGTATCTCCTCTAAACTCATTAATGACATAGAAGGGACAAAGTGCTTTGCTGGTCTGAGGCATTTATTTGTATCTGATGTTGCTTTGGCTTGTGTTGTCTATGTGCAATTTACCTGTCTTGCCACAAAAGACAGAGATTTTAGTTACAACCTGATAAACAACTTTGTCAACAGAATAAATGAATTTTGTATGTTTTCCCTAACCTAAATATTTATTTACGTCATAGCTCTATATTAGTGTTAGAGACTTTTTATTACTTAAGCTTTGTGATTCAGGAAAGTACCTTTGAATTTATGAAGCCCTTAAGCATATGCTTAACTTAAGCCTTGTGCTTATAATCAACTATGTGCTCTTGAGGTGTTGTCCTGAGTCTAAGACTTAATTTCTAATAGATTTATCTATGTGAACAAAAAATTGCATTTTAAGAGGAGGAAGAAGTGATGTCACCAACTAGTTACAAAACCCCTGAGCTAATTTGCATGAGAAAGATGCAAGGCTCTTTGTATTCTTATACAAGAGATGATAAGAGAGCCATACATTTATCTAGCATAGCACTTCTTATCCTCAAAACTTTGTAAAGTTTTATTCTCCCATTATTTGTCACAAAATCCCCTAAAGCTACAGATATGCCTTCCTTTGTCCCAGAAAATTCCTTTGAAGCTTGAATTGAGCTAAAACACTAGAATTGCAGTTTTCTCCTCACTTAAAAAATGTCCATCACATGGTTTCCCAGCACCGCAAAGAAAAGCACCATGTGTTCCTGCACAGGCAATGCCAAGGCTTGCTACCCCGAGAATTGGTCGGAAACATTCCTGTACATTGTGTTTCCAACCAGAGCACATGGACTAATGGATCCATTTTAACTCCTCCAGGGACTTGGAATATGGTCCCTTAGTTCCAAGAGGGAGCAGGACCAGACCATTACAGCATCTCTCCTGATTTCTTTCTGCTCCCAAACCATCTGCTTCTCTGTGGTAATAGTCTTTTGCTGTTCATTAACATGGTTAATCCTCTAGCATAAGCTGCAGTAATTTATGCTGGATTTTTGCATTTCACGTGGTACTAATGGTATCTAATGAACTGTGGCTTCAGAAACATCTGTTCTATACAATAGTTAATTTTTTCTTTCTTTCTTTTTTTTTTTTAATCCCAGTGATTGGATACACAGAAATTGTTAGGAAGTCTTTAGGCTGCAAAGATTAGAACTAAAACCTTCACTACTGAAATAGACCAAATTTAATACTACTCATGCAACCTTAATTTAGCTCCCACTTGTTTATGAATTGTTTGACATTGATGCATGTTATTATGCACTGCCTTTTCACTTGCCAAATGAAAAACGGACTGAAAGAAGGTTGAATGGGACACCTGTAAGACTGCAGTGTCCTCATTTAAGCATATGACTAAAAGCTAGAGAACATATCTTTTTTTAACGTGTTCAATATTTATGTGATACAATTGAGCAATATGATAAAAAAAACCTATGCAAGTATTCATTTACAAGTAAGAAAACTGCCAAAGTTGAAACTAAATTATTAATAATAATTATAGATTGGTCTCTAGACTAATAATATTATAGTATTGTATTAATAACACATATTTATATATCATTAAAATAATTATCATTATCATTATAATAATATTATAATAATCCAGAATAGCTTGAGTGAAAAATGCGATATGGTAAAAAATCAGTAATATACTATTTTTACTTTGAAATGAAAATAAAAATTGGGAAAAAAAAGAAAGAAAAAAAGACAAAAGTATTACTTAATTATAATGTTGCAGAGTTAATAATGCAGTAGAAATCCTAGCTCTTTCTAATTTTAGGGCTTCATTTCTTAGTCTTAATGTTGCAGTAATGTGGTTTCCAGATTTAATTTCCTTATATTTATTTGTTTTTAACAACTCAGAGGGAAAATAAGAGAAACACATTGTGAAAATGCTATAATGAGATCACAGTGCTACTAACATGCCTTACGTTTTCTATAAAGTGGCTGATTGCATTTAGAGTCACCTCACCACCACTAAATCATTTCAGCAGTTTACTCTTAGCACCAGTGTCATTAAACTTCTCCAAGTTGAGGAAATGCATTTTAAAAACCAGAAAAAAATCCCCTCATGTTCCTGTATGAAAATGTCACCTTATAACATCCATAGCTTAAAAATAAAAACCAGATTTTCTTTAGGCATGAACCCTTTATCCTTCCCCTGTGGGACTCTTAAGGAGCTCTTTAAATTCACGTGATCGTGCAGTTAAAGTCACGGCTGACTCAGCAAAGTGTTTAACTGTGTGCTTAAATTCTATTGCAATCAATAGAATTTGAGCATGTGCTTAAATACTGTGTTGAAAAGAAATGGATTTACACATGTGTTTTAAACCTAAGCATGTACCAAAATAGGCTTATAATATGTCAAAGCAAGTCGGAAGAATTCAGGTTGTAAAAACCCTACCGTTGGGATGACTGACTTCATAAGTAAAATATTTTTATATAGTTTTTATGTATCATCTAAAATGTACAGCATAATGCTGTAGTTATTATGGTCTATGAATTAGTGAACATAAGACAGTTTGTGTGTCTGTCAGTTTAAAATACGTACATCAGAATTAAGAACACTTGCAGCTAAATATCTAAATGTACATTTTCTGCTCTTGAATATCGTTTGCTTTTAGTTACTGAAGTATTTGAAGTCACTTAGAGCTGTGAACGCTATCTTTAAAAATGCAGCTGCATATATAAGAAGCTATAAACACATATGGGTACCTAATACCAGGATCCCACACTCCACAGTTTTCCATGTTCTGACCTGTTTTTTGCTTATTCCTCCCGTGTTTCCCTGTAATATGAAACTTGATTATTTTGAGGCGCTGAATCACCAAACAGCGTCATGTTCTGTTTGGCTGAAGGGCATAAGCAATTCCACCTTTTCTATTTACTTGTTTATAAAAAGCTTTTTCTGCCTTAGAGGAGATTTCTGTTTCTACCGTTGATACCTCTTGCACTGTGTTAAACTGCCCTGTACTGTGGAAAGGCCACATATTTCCCATAAAACAGTTTGGTATTTTTATTTTCCAGAGAAAATGTTTATGATCCCAGATTGTCAGGAGTCAATGACGCGATGGTATGAGTTGTGCTCATCTGAAATCTTGCACTGTAACACCCTACCTGTCACTGTGCTGCCCCTGCCCCTTTGCAGAGCTGGGTGCATGCCATCTGCAGAGCTTCACTGCTTCCTCAGAAGCAGCACTCCTGTGGAAAACAGGGGTAAGGGAAGAGAGATGCCAAGGAGAGCAGGGTGGCAAGAAGTGATAGGTGCTAACTTGAGGATTCTGCAGGGTAAACCCCTGCTGCTGCCAGCTGCTCCAGTCTCTCTGTCCAGGGGGCAAGTCCTAACTCTCAGCAGGACCAGGTGATTTGGCACATGGAGGAAGCAAAGGATTGGGATGACAGGATGACTTGAGCCACAGACTTCCTAGGTGCCTTCGAGTATACAAACATCACAGGCGTGTCACAGTACTTTGTTATTGGGAAACTTTTCTTCAGTTTGTGAAGTATTTTTGAAGTTTGTGAAGTATTTCTTCAGTTTGTGAGAAGTATATTAAAAACCATACTGCCCTTGTCTATGATCCGTCATGTAAGTTAAAGAGCATTCAGAAGATTCTTCACCAAAAGGTAGAAGAGAGCCCCAAATACTGGGCAAATTCTTGTGTCTTCAGGAGCAAAATATTATGTTGATAGTTGAGCATTCTGTGGATTTCTAGAGAGCTCCAAGACAGCTTCTGTGTTGGCTTCTTGATTATGGTGAGGAATCATATCTCACTGTCGCTCCCATCAAGCAGAAACATGGGAACAGATTTATAATTTCGGTAGGAGAGTAGTCAAGCTGCTGTATAATATAGAAAGCAACAGGCTTTGGTCACCTGTATAAAAAGTGCTGTAGGCAGGGTAGGACTGAGAAGTAAAGTACTGTCTGTAACACTGAAATAAAAGTTATCTGTGTGTAGGTATATTAATCATCAAATGAGATGCAACTTTTGAAATACCACTATGAGAAATGAACTTCACATGTGTGAAACTTGCCAGACCACAGAGGAGCACGGTGCTGTTGTCTGATACACTGTCAAAAGCTGCTCCTCTGAAACCTCATCATCTTGGAGAAGTGAAAAAGACGCCGTGTAAATTGCCTAATGCTTCTAAAAATAACTCTGAACTACTCAGCCCCTCTCCAAATTCTAGCAACTCAACCAAACAGTGCATAGTCGGTAAGCGTGTCTAACACGCTGTGCCACAACTGGTGACTTACTATAAGAATTATATGAAGCATGCTAAATACGGAAAGGCTGCTTATAGCTGCACGTACAAAGCCAGGTCCCGCACGGACATCTGCTCCCCCCGGCCCAGGAGCTGCAGGATCGCCTCTCCGGCGGCGGCTGCGGGTCCTGCAGGGAGCTGGCGGCCGCCTGGCTCCCCTGCCAAAGCCAACTGTGGCGTAGCCAGAGAAACGGGCAGCAAAAATAGAACAGCAGGATGGCTGCGCGTGGGCGAGGCAGAAACCACATCGCCAGCAAAACCTCCCAGCGTTATTTTAGGACCGATACAGACAAGAGGCCGTGGCGTTTTGCTCTCTTTTCACAAAACGCTCCCCGGGGGAGGGTGAGGAGGGAGAGGGGCGCAAGTCCCGGGCGAGGATCGTCCCTGTCCCGCTCCTGCCTTGCCTGCCTCCCCCCTGGCGTGTCCCCACTGTCACGGGCTGGGCAGGGGGAAGGGGTTAACTGAGCTGCAGGCCGGGCGGCGCACGGAGGACGGGCGGCGGTTTGAAAGACAGAGACTGGACAGCTGTGTTTGCTGTGGTATTTTTAAACGCATTAATGCAGGCTCCAATCACCCGGCCATGCTTGACCTATTTTTGGCTCAGGCCGGCCATTGTTCTATTTCTGCCGCCGCTGGGCCACGAGGGTGTCAATTCAAATGCAAATGAGTTATCGCTGCTGCTCCCGCCAACTTCGCCCAGCCGCCTGGCCGAGGGACAGCCGGCCGGCAGCGGAGCGGGACGCGGGCACAGCAGCGCGGGGCTAGGCTGGGGTCAACTCGGTTAAACCCTCCGCGGCTCCCCTGGAAAGGTGGCTCACTCGGTTTGATGGTTTGTTAGAGGCAGTCCCCCCCCCCTCCTCCCCCCGTCTCCCGCCCTGCCAGGAAGCCCAAAGCGCAGAGATATCTCTTCATTTCTTCTTCCACCTGCCGCTGGCTGCCCGAACGCAACTGCTCAAACTCGGCAGCGCTCAGTCCCCCGCCCGCTCACGGCTCCCTTCCTGCGGGCGGGGGCTGCCGACACTGGATTTGGGCTTTCCCCCTCTCCTCATAGATACTTGTGCAAACGCTTAAACACTGCTAATTGCCGAAGCGTATAATCTTACGACCCTCGCTGGAGGAGGTAGGACCGCAGAGGGTCGTGCCCGACGCCTATGTGCAAGTGCAGTGATGAATCTCTTGTGTAGCTGAAGTGCAGACCAGTTGGAATATGCTGCAGACAATTTACGAGAGTGAATCGTGTTTTTCCTCAGATGGGGTTTCTGGACGTGAACAGCTCTTGGCTCAGCAAAGAATGCACAGCATGATCAGCTCAGGTAAGAGACAGCTCCGTGCCTTAGACTTGAGTGGCTGACCGGGAACGTACAGCCTGGCATGACAAGAAAACACCCTTCCTTTTAAGAAGTGACTTTATTTTTGTGGGCTTTATCTAAGTTATTATATGATTCCGGTAGTATTTTTGACAGCAGCTGCTGCTTTTGTGAGGAGTTTGTCTCCTTTGGTCTGCCGCTTTCCAGACGCAGCAAAATGCTTACAACTGAAGTCGAGTTTGGGTTTCCTTGTTTGTTTTTGTTGCGTGATTACAAAATGGGGCTCATGGTACAGGCTTGTTCACAGGAAGAGGCTTCCTCAGACAGACCTTGTCAGGAGGCTGCATTTAGAGCCCCTTATAAGCAATTCTAGTCATATGTCTGTCGTAAACAGTATTTGCTCTTTCTGTGAGTTTCCATTTCTCTAGTTTGCATATGAAGGGGGTTTAATACCAATCCCTTTCTCTTTTCATTAGAGTGCTACTGCAAAAGGTCTTTAAACTGCATGGTTTGTTTTGTTCCTTTAAAAATATTTGTGAACCTGGCAATGCCAGTTACATGTAATGACTCACTGAGATGTAAATTGGATGTGCTATTCCATGAAGGTATTTCAAAGCTGCCCAGAAAGAACACTGAATGTTTCCTTATGTATTTCCAACCACTCCTGTGTTTTCTAGTTTCTTTCCTAGCCGTGTTTGAGACCTACTACTGAGGATAAATTAACCTGGAAGAATTATTGCCATTCAATTTAGATGGGCTAAAAATGTCAACATTTCAGGTTGTCTGCTCTTGCCTGTTCTCTCCTAAGGTCTGTTAATTCCAGTTCAGTTTTCACTGGGATGAAACTCTTGTTTATTCAGGCACAGTGTTTTCCAGTTTGTATCTATTTAAACCTAGGTTTCTGACTTTGTTTTTCAGAAAGTGTTAGTTTTATAGAAGATCCGTATGTGGAATCCAGGGTGAATTGTTTGCATGTATTTTAGTCTTAGTTTGTGCCCGCTTTGCTTTTTTCTTTTTCTTTTTTTCCAAAAACTTGACTGACCTCAGTTTTTAAAGGTAATTATGTGTGTAGGCCATACCTCTCTTCACATGTTACCTGTTTTGGTACACCTGTTGAGCCTATGTTTCTTAGTTTGTTTTTTAAAAACTGTTTATTTTCCTGCTTTGTAGAAAAATAGCTAAAAGTTTTACTTGTGCTCCTTTCTTACATGCAGTTTTAGATTGTTGATGACCAATTTCAACTCCTTTGTCAGGGACACAAATCAGGTGAAGGCACGTTTATAAAAATGAACAGCAAAGCTCTAGCAAAGAATGTGGGTAAGAGCAAAAATTTTCCTGGAAGTGTTACAGTTCTTCTGCAAAGCCATCTACAGTGTCAACCTCTCATTCAAGAATTGTTGCTTTCCTTTATTGCATTTCCTTAGTTTTCCTGAACAGCTCAACAGGTGTCCAGTGCTTTAAATTGGTTGGAGATAAGGTTGGTTGCATCCTCTCCCTCCTGTTTGGCTTTTTTTTGTTGTTGTTGTTGGGGATTTTTTTTTAGTACTATGTCAAGTTAAAATTAATGGTTCACAAGTGAAAATTTGGGGGGTTTATCTCACTGTGATACCCTCTAACTGCCAACTAATGTAATAGCAATTTTTAAATTTGAAACTCAAGAAAAGGAGGTGATTTTCTGTAAGTTTATGGCTCGGCTTGTCTTCATTAGAAATAAGAAGATCATGTAGCTGTTGATTTTTATCTGATAGTACATAGGTAAGTCTGTATAACATACACAATTTCCCCTGTAGTGCCAAGTAAAGTAGAGGGGGAGTTTAGACTAAAAACAATCCCCACAAAAGCTTATTCAGGAACATTATCCAAATAAAAGATGTTTAAGCATATATATATATATATATATATGTATATATACACACATTCTGTGGAACATAAAATATTCCTCTGTGTTTCAGCTGGCCTTTAAAACACAACTACAAGTAGTTGACATTATACATAGTCTGCAGTTTCAATTCATGTCACATGAAACCTCAAAGCCTGGTGCTGCTCTTGGTTACCTTCAGCTACCTCAAGTTCATCTTGCAGGATCAGTTCTGGTAACTTTTCATTGTTTCCATTTACGATGCATATGGGGAAAAAAGAAATAACTAGGGTATGGCAGTATGCACCAGCATTTGGTGAAGCCAGAAACAGTCATTTTAATTTTCCTTTTTACAATGCCCTTACTTTAAAGTTATCTTCACTTAAATGTTTGTGACTTATACTCAGGTTAAAAAGTTGCATGTAGTTAAGAAAGTAACAGATTTGTGCTTTGCACCCTTGATGTTCTTGCTTCAAAGACTTCAATAATAACTTAAGACAGCCAACAACTGTCAGATTTTTAGGTTTGCTTGTACCCAGATGCAATGCACATATGTTGTGCAACTGATTTTAAACTGGGCTGGAGAGATCCCCAAAGAGGACAGGTTCACTGGTCAATGGACTGGATTTGCAAAGCAAAATGTCTAAGAAATTTCTGAAAATAGCAGACATAAGAAATACTTCTGTGATGAGAATCAGTTCTCCCTCAATTACTGCTTTGCCTGTCTGTCTCCATCCTTGCTTGTAAGTCATACTATGAATGAGATGATCTGGATAGGTACCAATCAAAAGTCTAATTATGAATGGAGCAATCTAGATCGGCGCTGACTCAAGAAGCTGTGTAATTTGCAGACACCTACACCTTACTGCAGAGAGCAGTTTCAGCTATCTTGAGAAGACTGAACTAAATTCTCCCATATGGTGCTGTTGCTCTAAAATGCAGCAGCAAGTGCTGTGCATCTTTATTTAAGAAAATGATGTTGATGTATTCTTATTTGATACCCCAGTTATTTTAATTTTACATTTGCAAAATAAATCTGGGGTCTAAAGCCTCTTGTTTAGCTAGAATTATTATTTATCTATTCTTTCCCTTTTACAAAAAGGGACTCACAAAAAGACTGAATTTCCATGTGTGTGCAATGCCGCAGTGGATCCTAACATTCAGCTGGCCTCTGATCTTTCCACAGTACAGGTAACAAACTGTAAGTCCTTGAAAAAAAAGCATTTGGTGCAGCACAGTCCATGGGAAAAAACACTCATTAAAATGTAGTTAATAAATAACCAATGCAGGACTAAGTTCTCAAACAGATGGTAGTCGTATGAAGGAGAAGGAAGGACTGACCCAGTCCTGGTATCTGTAGATGTGGGACTTTAGGAAGTAATGCCCATTTTTGGTGATTTAATATACAGTGCTGGTTTTTCAAAGGGTAAGGTTGTTAAGTCTTCTCCACTGGCCGTATCTTGGTGCACAGCCTTGCAGTACCCTGCCTGAATTCCACCTTGGTTTTTATTGGATAAGGCATCCTCTGCTTCCTGCCCAAAGCTGTTGTGTGGAAAAATCAAGAGTTCAAGGAGATCCTGAGCTTAAAGCTTGGCTTGTCAATGAGTTGACCGGTGACCTGAGCAAGTTACACAATCCTGCTTATGTCAGGTAATCCTTCTGTGAAACACATTAAATGATACCTGTCAGGATCTGGAATCAATAGAGCAAAACTAGTCTAAAGGGAATATAATGGTTCAGAATGATTAATTTGATTGGCTTCATCTACCTACAGGCTTGTAAAATACCTTTGATTTCACAAGTGTCACAAGTGGATGTAGTGAATGTTTATTCTCTGCACCAGTCAGGAAATGTAACTGTGTCACTTGAATATAAATGACAGAATTCCTGCTGCACACATCACGCTGTACGTGGGCTGACAGGTCCTCATGAGCGATCTTCCCTCGGTAAACCCCAGTGTGCACAGTTTGTCTCATGTGTTGTCTCTATCATGTGTCTGCATGACCTTGTGTACGTGTGGGTTGCTTTACACATGGATTTGTATTGCCTTCAGGGAAAGTTCTTTGGTATTTGCTCTCCCGTTTTTTTCTTTTTTTCTTTTTTTTTCTCTGAACAAAACCTTTACATGCTCACCATTTCCTGCAGACAACCTGCAGAAAGCAAGTTCATTTAAAATTTTGCTGTGATACTCATGAAAAACTTGACATACCTGCATATCTCAGTCGGGTAACATGAACTTCATACAGATACCAAATGTTTCATTTATGGTATCTCAGGCAGTTGCACTTTGGAGAGAGCAGAAAGAATGAGAATAGATGTGCTGAGCTTTGTGGTTCTCTTCAGAGTAATGAAAAAATGGAATGTGGAAATGCAATATAGGAAACTTCTGGATAACAACCAGAGTGGCTTTTCAGTGCCTGTTGTAAAGGTGAGGTGTAATCATCTGGTGCTTCATAGTAGTAGCAGAAGTATTTGAATTAATTGTTAGGGAAGTGTAAGGCCTGAGCCATATGCAGTTAATACAATGAGAAGAAACAAGCAACATAGACCTGTAGGTCTTACATAGTTAAAATCTCACTGATTTTGAGTAGAGGTTTTGCCTTGGAATGTGTGCTGGACCAAACTTTGGTTATGAATTCAGTTGAAGAAAAACATGGTAAAATGGAATGAAGCTGCTTTTTCTGTTTCTTGTTTTGAGATGACGTTGAATACAGACCAGTGCTGCCATTTTCATGTGTCTAATGCTGTAACAACTAATGTTATAGCGTTGCCTTTTCCTTCTTTTTTCATTCCAGTCATGGCTTCTGGTGCTATGTAGTTACCTGATGGTCTTGCTCTGTATTAGGAGGTATATTTATAGCTTGTGAGAAAAGCCTGAAACTCAAAGTACAAGGTTGACAAGAATAGCAAGTTAGAAAAGCTGGAAAGTAAATAAAAAACTACACAAAACATTACTTCAAAACCTCTTTCAGTGCTTTTCAGAGACCATTAAACGTTGCATTTAGTACAGAGGTTCTCTAGTACTGGTGCTAGGACACTAGCTCCCCTCTCTTCAGTGTGTTGAACTAAATCTCTTTATTGGAAAACAGCTTTTTACTTTGGTCATTTATTGCTTTAGCTGTTTGGCTTCAGAACATGTGTTGGTTTGCATTGCACTCAAACACACAGTTCCAGCCAGTCTTCCCTTCTATAAAACTATGTGCAGAATACATTTAGTTTGTTATGGTTTGCACTCGATATGTGGAGTGCTTGTAAAGCTTCTACTGCCAGAGCTTTAATCAGACCCACATTTCTGTGCTGACTGCCCAACCCCTCTCTTCTGCACTGTCTTTGCAGAAAAAACAAAAGCTGGGAGAAAGCAGAATCGATGGATAGGCTGCAAAATATGCACATTCATTTCAGGTTCTGGTGTAGATGATGGGGCGGATTTCAGACGTTGCATTTTAACCTTTCCCAACTACTGCTGGGGGTAGAGTTTCATATGTTGGGTACAATACAAAATATCATAGAGAAACCAGTCGGCAGATATTATTGTTAAACACACGAAAATCTAAAATGCTCTGTTCTGTGGATCTCTTTAACAGGCTGACTCCTCTGGGTCAGTTATTCTTAGCCTAGTTATTTTCATCTTATGGCATTACAGGTCTAAGATTAGCCTGTTAGGCGTTATCATGCCATCTGAGTTACCTCCTAATATAACTGTACACCGGAATGATTATTTATAGACAGAGCATTCTGTCATTTTTGCTTTATTTCTGGTAGTTTAAATAAGGAAGAGCAGCATTCAAGAAAAACCACAGATTCCTTCCTGCTGCCAAAACAACATGATAACTGCCTGCTGAGGGGCAGGGATATTGTTTAAAATGTGTGCTTGCAGCAGATGCAAACATCTTACCTCTCCTAAAACAAGATACCTCAGGGTACCACAGCTTCTATCTGTTCTGGAGGAGGGAGAGGGATGCCAGATTGATGCACCAAATGACAGAGCTGAGATGGGGTTGTGGCTGCTGATGAGAACAAGGATAACCAGGTGCTATTTTTAGAGGTCGGCTTTGTCAAGCTCCATGTTCAGTGTGAACATGTCACATATGCACAAAGCTCCTCCAAAATGGACCCATCTAATTTGGTTACATAAAAGTGATGTCTGCTGTACAAGTAGCCTTCTATGTGATCTTCACAAGACATAACAGGAAGCTTCAGCAAATTGACAAATTTTTAGTAAAGTGTTCTTCATGATTGCTACACAAACATTTCTGCTCAATAGAAAAACTTTAAACCTAAAGCGAGTTGTTGTTTAAGAACACAGTGAGGCTCATTCTCTCCTAAGGTAGTTCACTGGGATCTTTGTGTTTGTATGTGTATAACTAGGAGGAAGCTTTTAGTGGCAGTTTAGTAAAGAGCAGCAAAAATAGGAAAGTAGCACATCTTCAGCTGGGTGTCAGTGCAGCCTCTGCCTGCAGTTGTTGCTCAGGAAGCAGGCTGCTGACAAAATAGGGAAATATTAATGGATTATAATTATCTAATGAATTCCATCTCTTTTGGCTTTCTGCTCTAAATAAATGGTATGTTTCTGTGTTTGGGCAGATTTTGTATGTAATCAGGGGGCACCTGATTTGTTCTACTTTAAAATGTTACTGGTGTAAAAAGGCTTAAAAAATTGGTGGAAGCTCTGCATGGTTGAATGATACGGTGCTGGTTTAACTCCCATTATATAATAAGAAGTTGTTTTTTTGGTTTTTTTTTTTTTTTTTTTTTGGTCAGCCTGGCTGTTGTGTACATGACTGTAAAGGTACTTTGGCATTTAGCATAATGTGAGCATAGCCAACACATCTGTTTTATTTGTTTGGTGTCTAATGGCTGTAAACTCCTTCCAGCTTGTGGACTATACAAACATGATGAGTTCCAAGAATTCAAACCTTTTGCATCTGAATGTGCTGGAAATGCAGGTTGCTTTATTCTAATGATAACATGTTCTTTCTGCTAATAAGACTGAATATCATCAAAGGGAGACAAGAGAAGTAACGGCACGAATTCTTTGAAAATGCCAAATATATAAATCATGTTTTTACAGTCAAAGACTATTGTTCTTCTTTCATGATCTCTGTGGTTGAAGGTATGCATGCCACAGGGAGGAACCACAGTTATTCAATTTCAGTGAAGTCTGGAATGCAATAATGAGCAGGCTTAATGTTAATTTAATAATTTCCCCCAGTTGTTCTGTTCTTAATCCAAGTTTCCTTTTACTTTCTTGGTGCCCAAGGCCACCACCTTGTTGGTGTTGTACAGTAACAATATGAGAGAGAGAGCAGGAAAAACAGACCGTTAGTGCTTAATCTTAAACAGAGACTCTTTTTTGGACTTTTGTATTCATTCAGTAAAATGTTAGTGTTGGCCTTTTTATTTACCTGTTCATAACTCCATTTTTTGCAGAGACAGTAAGTTCTCTTACATCTCTACATCTACTTACTTGATTTCTAGATAAACATCCTGGTTGAAAATGTGTATTTTTCCTAAGCCTAAGTCTTTTTTTTACAGACACAAAAATGTAAAACTCCTAGACTCTTTGTATTTTAAATATTCTAATTTGAATTTGACCTTGAAGTTTTGAACTGCTTAAAAGAATATATGTATTGCAGTATCACAAAGAATCATAAAGTAAAATACCTAGATTTTCTGAGATTTTATGCTGACATAAATAGTGATGGAATTAGTATGAGGCACAGAATGGTGTTAGAAATAGCAAAAGGAAAATCATCTGTATTTGCATTTATGCTGTCTTTATATTAGCATATATTTATTTCATGTGGGCACATGATGTTAAAGGGCTATATAGAAATTTCTAGGATGCTTCAAAAGGCTTATCCTCAAAATTCTTGCACAGCAGCTGCTGAAATCTAGTGGGACCTAAATTCGGGACAGCATTTTACCTTGGTCTAGTAGCTGTCCAGCCTGTGTCATGCATATGCTCAAAACTGTTCCAGGCTCCAAAGAGGCATCTGCTCGTTTTCATGGACATATCAGAGAGTTTGCATCCTTTTATTTGCTGCCACTGTTCTCCTACAGGACCTGTATCAGAAGAGGAAGAAAGTTTTACTCTATTGTTTCTATTAAGTATTGTCAGTTGTTGTCACAGTAATAATTCCATAGGATATCATAAATTTTACTTCGGTTTTCTCAAGTACTATGGAAGAAGGACTGGCAGAAGAAGAGAAGGGTTTGAAGGTATGAGAGAATTTTATAAGTGGAGTAGTAGGGCAGAAATGAGCCATACAAGCACTTCCTATGTTAAAATGCTGTTGTGAGGGAGGGTGGGAAAGGCTCTGAAGATGTAAGAGAACTATGTGGGAGGTGGAAACCAGGGGATTTTGAAGCACAGTTCTAACTGTCCATGAACACAGGAAGAATATGGTTGAAAACAGTTAAGAAAGAAATCAACTGAGATGAGAGAAGTTTCTGTCAAAGAAATCTCTAATGCCGTCATGAAGAATACATGGGTAAGTGTGAATATTTTAGAATCAACAAGAGTTGTTAAAAACAACCCAGGGCTGTGTTACTCTTGTAATGACACATAAGCTAGTATTCAGGGATTTCTCTTGCCACTGGAGAGATTCTTTTTCTCTTTTCTTGGTCTGAAGTGAGGTTTGCGAGAGGGAGAGGGTAGGTAGATTTTGTTTATGCGCATAATTCAGATTCTGGTGCATCTCACCATCCTGAACTCCTTCCCACCAAGTGTAGCTCAGCTTTCCTGGAGAACCTGCAGAGCGATCTCAGCAGAGCTTTGCCATGAATTGCCATCCCTGTGTCAGCTGCACCATTCCTGTCTTGCCTTTTCTGCTTGACCTAGTAGGCAATTCTCTGAGCTCTGTGCTGATTTTCTCATTTGTTTTTTCTTCTTGTGCTAGTGTATACAGGGTGATAATGTGGCATCTGGAGAACTTACTAAGAAGGGAAATTACAAATGCCAAAATCAAAGGGAAATGGGCAGACAAATAAAGCAGGAATGCTAATGTAGCCGAATTAAGTAAAGGTGATGCTATGGATGATTAAAAATACTAATACTGACACAGCTATTTCTTTTAAAAAATATATGGTTAGAAATGGTAATATTTAGAAAAAAATTACCCTTGGGCTAAAAATTTTAAACCTCATCTAAGAAAGAATGCCCCTCTCTGGTTACTGGGTCATACATATCTACTTGTCACCAGGATGCATTTACAAAGGTTTATATATATTGCCTTATTACCAGTCTTACTCTGCCTGTCCTCCAGAGGACACTGGCATGGCTAAATTAAAACCTGTCAGAAATTTTGGAAGCTTTGGGTTTAACAAGTTAGTTGAGGTAGGCTTGAATGAGTGCCTGAGGCAAAGTGGATTTCTTTTTGCAGGCCTAGCAGCCCACCGGAGGCAGATGCACATTCTATAAACCTCCTCATCTGTCTGCCCTTCTTCATCTGTAGATACCCAAAGGTGTGCAGCAGCACAGGTTTGTTCCCAAGAGTTCAGAAACTCATTCTTAAAGGTCTGTCTTTGTTATTTCTTCTAGGGAATACTATTGCAGGTCTGTTCTGGTAGTGATTAGGAGATCTAGGTGCATGGCTGGTTTGAAAACATTACCAGCTAAATAGTCTTTAGCGTTGTCTTGCCAGCTCAGAAAGACATGACTGCATGTACAAATGTGGACTGTTCCTTTTCTTCCTTTCTTCTGGACCCTCATTCTTCTGATGGACAGTCACATCACTTGTACCAACACTGGGGTGGTGGAATGAAGAGATGACCTTGGTTAAAACATGACCCCCAGGCCCCCATGCCACTGCAGTGTGTGCTGCAGTGTGGGGAAGGAGGGCATCATCCTTGGGGTCAGAGGGAGTGGGGAAGGGAGGCACAACCATTCCTCTCAGTTTCATCTATGGGATATGTTGGCCCCAAAATACATTAAACAGCTGATTGGGAAATCTTCGGTAGATTTCACCTTGCTTCTCTCAGCATTTTACAGGACAGAGCCTAAAATTTCACACTTAAGTAGCACCTTGTTAGACTCCAGTGAACTACATAGCACTTTACCATTAAGTATAATTTATGCTAGTTCTGTCCCTGTGAAGCTGTCAATAATTTACCTTTCATCATCCACAGGGCACATTTTATCTGTTAATGTGAAAGGAAAATACCCTAAAAATGTACATTGTTTTGCATTAAGTAGAGTATTCTATCTCTGGTGACTGCAGCAACCTGCACCAAAACTGAATGTACTGGAACCAGTAGCTGTCTTCATCTCAAAGCTGTATCAGTACTAGTACAGTGTCTGTTCCAGGAAGGTCTTCCTGGCTCTTGCATTCACTTGCTGGTACATTATTTGTGGAGAAAATGTTTTTCCAGACATTCTCCCACTGCAGTCCCTCCTGTCCTCTAGTTTTGTAACCCAAGTGTGCTTTGGTATGTCCTTAGACTTCCTAGACAATCTGGAAATCAGTAGAATTCAAGTTATGGGAGAAAAATTTTTCCTTCGTGTATCTTGTTTCCTGGTCGCTAGTTAGGTACTGTAACCAAATATTTCCCAATGTAAACCAAAACCATAAAATAACTGACACGCTGACATGTTAGCAAACGGAGATCAAAAGGACCGTATAATTTTCCCAGTTGTTGCTATGAATTTCTTACTGAGTGCAGTTTCAAGTTGAAGGCGCAGTTTGAGTCTCGTGACTGGCACAAGGCTGTACAGACATTTT
The DNA here is from genome assembly GCF_029207755.1 of Chamaea fasciata. Taxonomy (NCBI): domain Eukaryota; kingdom Metazoa; phylum Chordata; class Aves; order Passeriformes; family Sylviidae; genus Chamaea; species Chamaea fasciata. The sequence goes on along the minus strand of NW_027094086.1, from coordinate 123,243,903 downwards.
TTGGATCAGAACCCTTCAAAACGACTGTGCTCTCCACAGTAACAGCCAAAGTAGAAGATGCCAGATCTGAAAGGAGAGAATTTTTTCACTGCTGTTGCTTTGCTGTGAAAGTCTGCACATCTGAGCTGGTGACAGCCACAAACTGTGTCCCCAGTGGGACAGAATGGAGAACTAGAAGCATTAGTTAGTGACAATCATGTAGGAAGTAACGTTGTGTCCAGCTCTCAGGAGGTGCTATTTGACTAATTGTCCAAACTCTCAGTAGAGAGAAGAAAACTCATCTTTCTCCTTAGATAACAAGTTCAGATGCTTAAACTTCATGATTCTGAATGCAATTATAAAGTCTACCTGAAAGACAGTAGTTACTTTCTGCAGGAGGAAGGCTGTATATATTAATCTTACATTTCTGCACTAAATCTGCTTTGGTTTTATGTAACCCTTACTTGGCACTCCCCAGAAGGCCTGTAGTTATGCAAATAATTATCATTCATAATATGGTTTTCCTCTTCCAATATAGATGGATGGATGCTTAGGTGGATATAAATAGTACGTGTTCCATGCAAAAAAAAAAGTATCGTAGTGCAAATGAAAATCAGACTCTTTCTACTTATGGAAGTCTTCCCAAGCTCTTAATCATCTTAAATCCAATTAGTGTTTTCCTGTTTCTGACATGGTTCCCTTTGAGATGGGATAACAGAACTGGAATATTTCTGATGACAAAGCCTCATTGATGAATATGAAAACTTACTTTTATCCTGCTTTCAGCACTTTTCAGTTTTGGATCTGGCTGTACGTTGACCACATGTTGTCACTGAGCTGTCTGCAATGACAGCCATCTGTTTTTAAGGTTATATTAAGGTTAATGAAGCACAGTAAGGCATATTCTACTCATTCCTCCCAGTAGAAATTACCATACACATGCAAAAAATGAGTGAACTCTTGTATTTTGTTTCCCTATCACAAAGCTTTATTAGGACCTCTGGCATTCCTCAGAGCCTTCCGTGAAATGTCCTGAAGAGATTTGTTTCATCTGTGGTTTTAACCCAATCAATCTTTTTTCCATTATTCTTCTTTCCAGACCTCTATTAAAATAGCAATTACTATTGCCTCACTGCACTATCAACCTTTCCTGAAATTCAAAAAGAATATTTATTTCCCTTCTGTTTTTTATCTTTAAAACCATTTTTGATCAGCTATAGAGTTCTTGTAACTTCACATAAAGTTACAGAACAGGGCACAAATTCCAGTGAGACACCTTGTGAAGGACATTTTGCAAGTCCAGATTAGTCTGTGGACCAGATCCTTCACTAGTACCAAGTGTCACAGCCCCAGTAAAATCCAGACCCTTTTTCAGTCACCATCTTATTAACCCTTTGAAAGAATTTTTTATGCTTTTATATTTCAAAGTATGTATACAACTAGAATTCAAAGCTCATAACTGCATCTTAAAAAATCAGTTTGCATCAAACTTGATTTGTTCCCTCAAGTTTAAACAAAAATTGGCTCAGTTGTGACTGTTAATGGGGGATATAGTTTCTTAGAGAACATATGGGGAAAGAATATCTCTTTGCTTTTTATCTTTTAAAATTACATACATGGCTCTCATTTGGCTAGAATAATTTTTGCTAAGACAAAACATTATAAATTTTAAATTCAAAATAACTTGTTTTAAAAGTGTCAGGAGATTAAAGCAATTACAGTAGTTTACACATTTCAATCTGGACTTGTGTGTTCACAATTATAGCAGTATAAACAGATCATATTTAAAATGAACAAATTTTTTGTGGTTGTTTCACCACTCATTTGCGATCCTGTCTGTAGCTGTGGTCCAGAGTTTAAAATGAAAAGAAAATATAAAGATTACAAATCTGATATAAATACTAGAGGATAAAACATATGAAAAGGGATTAAGGGAGCTATATTTATAGCCTATAACAGAGAGCTCAAGGGACACGGGCACTGGCTATAAATAACTTTAAGGTAACAATATAAATGAAGGAAGGGAATTATTTGTTCTCAAAAGATGGTAAAGCATGAAATAGTAGCCTGAAGCAAAGAAAAGAATAGTTTAGATGTTAGAACTTCTTTGTCTCAGTAAGACCTATGGAGAGCGGAGACATAAATAACTAAGGTAGGAGGCTGAAGCAGTTTCTAAAGCACCAACTGCAGCTATTTGGCTACAGATTAAAATTACTCGTAGAGGAGTTATGTTACAAAATTCATAGGGCTAGATTTAGTGGTGCAAGTGTTTTTTTTCTATTTTCTTACCTGTTATATTTTATAATGCCCACATTTCATGGTATATGTTAATTTCTCATGAAAACTATGTAGCTAGAACATTCCTTGCAAGATTATTGAGGATCTTTAACCAGATTAAGGGTAAAAAAATGTTATTATTCAGTTATAACTTCATTTATTAGTTGAATTTAAAGCTGTGCTGTTTCCATCAAAGTAGTGAAGTTTCCTGATGTAATTTGTTCTGGACTGAAGTAAGAAGTCCTCTGTTCTCCACAGTCCCTAGATGAGGTGGTAGCTGTTGAACACTGTAGCCTAAAGTTGCTGGGTAGGCAAAACAGCTTCTGTGTAATTGTACATGATGATATCAGAACACGGGGCACTTGCTGGGTACTGCTGACTTCACTAGCATGAAATGGCTCATGTAGGTTGGGTGCTGGCATGGTTCACAGTGAGCCCTGATGCAGCCATGACAGAATTAAGAAGGAGGAGACATGGCACAAACCCCAGCACAAACTGGAGTGTTGTAACAATCCCATTGCCTACAGCGGTAGACCTCTCAAAACAATATGGTTCTAGTTCAGGTCATCACTTGGACATGTTTTTCTTGGTTCTTCCTTTATTTCAATGTGTCTGAGGGGCTTCTTAATGCTGCACATTTTATTTTTCAATTTAAAAATTTTGGATGAGATTGTTTTAGTGTAACCCAGCTGAAAGAAGTCATATCACACCTGTCATCGAGAGTAATGCAGGAGACTTGAAAGACTGAAGTTCTTTCTTGGTGGTGTCAAATATGCTTGAGAGTGTGTAGGTGAGAGAGGGAGGGAGAAATCAATTGAGTAAAGGAGAAGAACTGCACAGGTATGTTTGGACCTCTACAGATGACATATCACTATCTTGGTCTAACTTACTATGGCTTTTTAAGTGCTCAATAGGCTTTTATGTATCACAAGAACAATACAAAAAATGTAAATGTTGCATTGTTAAATTAAGATGACAACTGTTTTATCTCTGCTTGTATAATATGTAATCCACTAGGTAATAATAGTTTTGAGGGACTTACACAGTTTTAGTTGTTATGTGCGATATCTATCCAAAATATTGTCTGCGTTTATATTGATTGATTAATACAGATGTGTTTGGCATGCATAGCTTCAATAAGTTTCTGTATTGCAAGAAGAGGAATATAATGTCTACTCATTCCTGCCCAAGATTTTATACTCAATAGCCTTAGACTCTTGCATTGTAAGCACTAGACATTCACACTGCTGTTAAATCAGGCAGGGTCTCCTCTTGAATTACAAACTTTTAGGCACACCTGAACCTGAGGATTTTAACTATTACTGAATTGTGTTCAGTATATAATAGCTCAGAACATGTACCTGAAATTTCTCAGGCATTTAGTCAATATTTAGCTCTTTTCATGTCTTTCCTTTGTACCTCTTAGCTGTTAATTTTTGCAGCTTTGAAAAATCTGTCTTAAAAGGTAATTAATAATATTATTTCATGTGGATAGTAGAGAAAAAAAAAATTAAGATCCTGTATGGTAGAGGACTTCATTTGGTTTTATACCTACCACTTATTTTTGTCATCCCTTTTTGGCCACACTCAAACCCACGTTCCCTCTTATCCAGATGACAGCGCTGGAAGAATAACTTCTCACTCAGAGGCCAGCCTTTGAAATCTGGTGTGCCCCAAATGCAAGGTGGCTCTGGAGGTACAGTGCTGTTAGGAAGACCTGTGGTCTTACTGGATTTGAGATACGTTTTGAAGAGAGTGCTTGTTGTAGCTTGTGGATCTGTGGTAATCACCTGTCACCTCTGCGGAGCAGGCACCAGCTACCTCCTGGCACCTCATTTCACTCCGTGGCCTTTGGATTGTACATGCCAGTGTCCGAATATTGATAATTGTCTGGGAACTAATAATTTCACTTACATGAAACAAATGTGCTTTGGGAAAGATCCAGCTTTTCTAAGAGATTAGACTTCTAGGAAACAAGAAATCTGGTTTAATTTATTTATTTATTAATTTTTATTTCGTCACATGGCTTGTGAAGATCTTTTCTTCTGTCACCTTTGTGTCTGTTTTTCTTCTCAGGGAGATTGTAGCTCATGTGCCATAAAAGGTGTTGCTTATGGTTTTCTTTTCAATATGACCCATATGGTTGACAGCAGAGCTGCCTGATGTCTCTGCTTGGACTTCCCTGAATTGCATTGCTTTATTCTGTCAGAAAAACTCAATAGTGTTGGGACATGATGACAGCTGCACAATGGTCCTTGTACAAACAAATGTTCTCCCATCATGAAGGAAATTAGGTGGAAGTGTTTATCATCTCTCTGGCTTGGGATTCTTTGGCCTGAAGAATGTCTTAAGTGTATAGGATTTATGTTAGTTATGAGGCCCCTATGCACTAAAATAACTTCCAAGGCCTGTTGAAAATCGGAGTGGACTAAATTAAATTAAATTAAGAAAATATTACTCCTAATTTCCCAAGATTATTAAGATGGCACTTGCATGTTTACTTTGATTTTTTAGTTGAAAGAATAAAGAAAGCAATCTGCAGCCTATCAGATTTTCAATGAAAATGGCACTAAGATGAAATATCTAGTTATTTGGCATGCATAGTGTCACATTTCAGTATTTAATGTTTATTATGTTTTGAATGCACTGTCCATAAATTCTTTAATATATTTTTCTGCCAAGGGGCATCTGTCTTACACTGTAAAAGTCCTTATCACTTCATTTATTTCATCTTCTTGACTGATGGTATTCTAGTTTCCTACTAACTTTTTCAAAGTAAAATAAAATTAAGTCAACTTTTTTCTTAATTTTGATTTCTGGTGTCATTTTCACTTTGTTCTTTCTTACTTCATGCAAAGCTGTGAATTTAATGACAAGACGTTTGGAAGGCTTGGATTCTGCCTTAGCATGGTGAAACATTTTTTGAGGGGAGAAATCACCAAATGAGAAAAAACAAAGAATACAAAATTATTTATGATCTGGGACAAAATTATTTGCATTTTGTATATGCAGATTGTGGCATTAATTCAAATCACTTGGATAATTTGTCACAAAATGCGAACAGCTCTCAATTATACTGGTAAAAGTGACTTTCTCACAGTGTTCCTTAGGGCATGTTTGTTTGCTTGATAAAATGTATAGAAAAACTGTCTGTCTAGTAGATGGGTGCCAGTTCCTATCCACTTTGTGTTTTGACTTTTATTGGACTAAATAATGCAAAAATGTTGATTACTCATTCACCTTGACATGACTAAATATCCAATTTATCCAAACTCTAAACATTTCTTGCTGTTCCAAAATTAATGATCTTAATTTATATCTGATGCCAGCTGGTAAAGTCTGGAATTAAACTGCCATTTTCTTTCAATTACTTGTCTTTATATATGGAAAAATATTCAGAAAAAGTTACTCCCTGATTTGAAGTTTCATTTGCTTGTATGTGGGCCAAAAGCAAATGTTATGCATCTGTGAAGGCTTACATACTTTTATGAACTTGAAAAGGGAAGCATGAAATTAAGTATTATTCTTACTTATTATAGAAGGAACAAAATCACATGCTGATGTTCTTCAGTCTTTCAGGAAATATTTTATCTTTAGAATGGAGGCCCCAGGGCTGCCGTGCACTGCTGAGCCTGAGGCCTCTGCAAAACTATATATTCTTACGCATTTTTTTCTGGCACCTGTGCCTACACTGCCGTTGTAGTTGCTTGAGAAGTGAGAAAGCGATACAGGCAGTAAGGCTTTGCTGAGCTCCCTCCTGCTGAAGCTACTTGGCTATAAGCGAGCAGAGAAGTAAATGAAAGCCGTTGTCCCAGTTTCATTACTGCAGTGGGATCACGACAATTGGCAGGAGCCCCAGGACACCCAGAGGTCACTGTGGGGAGAGGGACAGAGCTGATTCCATTTTTTAAGTCTGAAAATAAGTTTGTGATAAGTAAAGCTATGAATAAAATAATGTTTTATGCCTGTTAAGTACTGTAAGCTAAACAGCAGACTGCTGAATCTCTGGGTTCTGATCCAAGAAGGCAGATACCTTGTGTTTAAAGCTCTGGTGCTTAGACACCCATACCTTTTTTCCACCAATTTGAAACGGTGTGTATTATACCTGGAGTTAACCCCATAAATCTGTTATAAAGAAGACCTTTTGCTGAGAGATTCTGGAAGTAGCAGATCAAGAAAAAGTTCCTTATGATTAAAGAGCTAGGTGAAATTAAAAGACGATGTAATCATTTTTTAATGATTACTGTCTGAGAATGATTACAATGGCTATGAAAAAGCGATGAAGTCTTACACTTCAACTGTCATAATAAATGTCACTAGATCTTCAGCTTAGCACATTGAAAAGTTTTGTGTGGCTGTAAGTATTCAAGACTTCACATTAATAAGGGCTTTATCCAGTGTCATTGGTAACTTGGTTGGGTGTTCATCATCATCTTCAACTTGATTGCAGCCTTTGAAAGTGCTTTGTAAAACTTACATTCCTTAAAGCAGAGGCAAATTTTTTGAGGAATTTTTGAGGAAATTAACTTCTGGTTTCATGCTCACAAAGAACTTAGTGAAATTATTTTAGTGTTATGAAATGACAGGACTCACAGGTTTATATGAGGTCTTAAACTGAGAAGACTAATCGTCAGTTACTTGGAACTGGATTACCCAAGCTTTTCAACAGGCAAGGGAAAATGCATTTTAGGATAGCAAGGTGAAATGATTATCAAGTCCCATAAGTTATATGATCTTTTATTTTTAACCATCTGTTAGTAGGAAAGAACTGGTAACTCTTTTCTTTCATTGCTGGTAACTCTTTCTTTCTTACTGTTCAGATATTTTCTCCTTGTCTACTCATGCCACATTTTATACCAGAATAGAATGGAATCCTCATTGTAATGGTGGTGAAAAATTAAAAGGCTTACTCTTAAACCAGTGTAGCTTTGAGATTTTCAGACTACTTTGATGTGCTAGCAACATTTCTACTTTAGAAGGAAATAGCAGTAAATATTTGTGAAGCTTGTGATGGTGCTATTCAACTGTCTGCTAAAATCTGGCTGCTTTTTTTTTTTTTTCCCTCCTGTTATTTTTGGCTGAAACTTTTCAACCATTTTTGAGAAAGGAGCTAGACAAAAATAGACTATTCTGTCCTTGAAAAGTTCTACCTGCCTTATTCTAGAGCATGAAACTGATGCTCTGCTGCTTTAGATCAGGAACTTGGCATGTGATACTTGTGGCTGAAAGACGAATTTTCATTTTCACTGTGCAAATCTATTTTTGTTGGCCAAATTTAAATTGCAGATCAAGTTTTACTTTGTGTCAAGGTCTTCTGTCTTCAATTAGCATGTTTTGTTCTTGTCCTTTTTATCGATCTTGATTTTCAAGGCAGAGCAGCCAAAAGCAGCCCTGGTGCAATTCCAGGTGCCTCAAGCAAAGGCAGGATCTTGTTGTATCCCTCAGCTTGTCTTGCAGACCCCTCCACCTCCGACACCAAGCATGGTAACAAGTAGACTTTAATGAAAGGCCAGTTGGAAACTGGAAGCATAAGGGAGAGAAGGGGGGGGGGGGGGGGGGAAAGAAAAATAAATAGGGAAGAACTGACTGATTACCCAAGGAGGCTGTGTCTGGTTGAGGGCCACAGGGAAGATGGAACAGGTTGAGAAGGATGGGGCTGGATGGAAGGTGGGAAGGATAGGAGCCAGGAGCAGCTTGGATGGAAGTGGCAAAGAATTCATAAAGGACCTGAGAAAGGACAAAGTGCAAGAAGTCAGTAGGATTAGGAGCTGTGTAAGCTCATCACATTTCTTTCTTACAGAACTTTCGTCTATGGCCATAGTGGATGAAAGGTGAAATGGTTTCCGTAACTTCATGGTTTCATGCCTGGCTACAGGCATTATTAACTCCATGCTGTTTGTATCCTACTCAGGATGCTAAGTTTATTAATTTCTTCCTGAGCCCACTTAATAGAACTTTTCTAAATATGAATATATTCACACATCACCTTTTGTTAAACAGAAGAGATTGTTGTGGCTGTGTTACAGATAGGAACTAAACATTTAAAATATAAGCATACTGAATATCTGTGAATTCATGGTACCCTTGTTAAAAAGATAAAGGCTTGAGGTTTCGGCCTGCTTACTTTATATAGAACTGTTATTTAAGGCAGGGTTTGGGGGCTTAATTTTTTTAGTCTAACTTGAGTTTTAATAAAGTATTTAATATAAAAAAATATTTCATTCATTTATTTATCTTTAAAAGCCAGAATATTTTTTGAGGTAAAAGATTTTTTATCTTTATGCAGAGTGAAGTGAGCTTCGCTACAGGCAAGGAATAATTACCTGAGCCCTCTGTCTGTCTTCGTGGAAGTGTTATATATGATTTCTCAGAGTCATAACATTTTCTTCCAACATATCAGTCCTTTGGATTTTGCTAAAGCCTGTTTAGCTAAAAATTGCTGAGAGTGAGTGACTGATACAAAACAAGTTGATACTATAATATTTCTGAGAAATACTGTCAGTTCTTGTGAACTATCTTTAGTGCTTCTTCTTTGTTTCTAGTGGCTTTTCTTCAACATTCAAGCTGTTGTTTTGCTGACTCACTGGTACAATTTCAGAAATATCCTGGATACAAATAGTATCACTCTGTATTCATTCGCATGTTCTCCTTTGTTTTAGGTTATCTTTGGGTAAATTATTGAAATGTCTATGGATACTTCGCCTTTGAATCCTTAATTATCTCGCAGTAGAAGTAAAAACACCTAAAAAGCTTATGAAGCTTGCAAAATTGGGAACTTGGGATATGTCCGAACTAAGCTACTTGTGCAGATGGGTGTAATTCACATGCTTGTTCTAGTGAGTTCCTAGAGCTTAAAGGAAGACAAGAAAGCATTAACTATGACATGAAGTTTGTGGAACACTGTGCACTTTGATTACAATGACCACAGGCTTATCCCAGACTTGCTGCCTCAGGATAACAAAAGCTGTCCTTCCAGTGTTTTTGGGGTGACTACCCCATTTCTGATTCATTCTGCAAGAACCCAGGAATTAGAAAATTCCAATCTCTCAGTGGCATTTCTTGGTAGTTTCTTAAGTTGCAACAGGAATGAAAAACACCAGCTTAAGTATAATATCTATCAGTGATTAGCTGATAACAGCCCAGGCAGAGCTGTAATGAGCAGGGTAATGCTGAAGTGGAGTGAATGAGGAAGGGAGGAAAGGAGAAGGAGGAAGCTATAATATTTCTCCTGTGTGCCTTTGGTGAAAATTTCCAAACAGCCACGAGGAAATGATTTACTGTCAGCCTCTCCCCAGTTAATCAGCTCAGTTTTCAATGTAAGCCTGACTGTGTTTGTAACCATAAGCAGTTTCATATTGCTCTGAGTCAGGAAAACAGAGAAACAGAGGTTTGCTATGTATGCAGTTCTGATAGGTAGAATTTTTTTTCTACTTTAGTAAATAAAATGGCAGTTGCCTGCATTACAAAGATGTAAATACTGTTTATACATCTTAGAATCCCTAATTAATGGAAGTTGGACCCTCAAAATCTTCCTCTGGTGCTCAGCAGTCCTTTCTACAGTAAGGCAGAATAGAGGAACTCGGAGTGCTTCAGTGCTCCTCCAGAGCACACCAAACTGACACTACTCTGCCCCTCTCCCTGAATGCTGTGGAGACATCAGGCTTTCTTGCAGCCAAAACACTTAGTCTGACAGGTATAAATTTTAAGGTGTTGAGGAGGGATAGGGATAAATAGATTTGCTTAGCTAGTTTTTATTGGTTCCTTGTTTTTTTTTTTTTTTTTTTTTTAATTTCTCTGTCTCCTTAGTTTCATGCAGAACATTGAAGCTTTGGGCTTATACATGGCTTACCTGGAGTCAGGAATGTACTTGTTTGAATGGGTGTGAGGGGAAACTAAGTGAAATGTTCCTTACTAGTGATGCTTATGTCAGGGGTAAGAAAATCCATTTGCCTTACAGCCAGGTGCTCTGTTGCAGTCACTGTTCAAAGCTGCTTTGCTTTTTGAATTAAAATGAACTGTGCAATGAAGTTACTGGAATAAATTCACCCCTCTAAATTCTCTGGCCACCTACTGAAATCATTAACCAAATGTAATGAAATTATGGCCTCTGATCAGCCAAGTATATAATTTGCTGATATGTGGAAGAGCCTTGGCTCGCTGTTTCACTTGCTCATTCTTGAAATGTTTGTACCTTGGCACAGGGATTTCTGTAATGGGAGTGACATAAGAGTGACTATTCTAGATAATAAGTGTGGAATCAATATAATATATAATTCTACATCTAACTTAAGCTCACAAATAAGCTATTTTACAGCCCATATACTAAATTTTCTCCCTGATATTTGTACTGCAAGGATGTCTTATAGCTTTACACAGGTCAGCTACATTTCTGGACCATGCTACTCTTTCAATGTAAAGCCATCAGACTGACAAATCCTTTTTATAAACTGCAGTTGGAATAATTCTTGACTTGGGCAATGTATTCATGTATTTATACCCCACGTGATGAGAATTTTTTTTTTAAGTTCTTGATTTTTTGTGATTTCAAAGGAATTATTTCAATGATCGTCATCAATTAGAATTCATGATGTAAACTACAGTCATAAGGCCTTATGATAATTACAGCTTCTGAGATGCAAAGGAAAGATAAGAGACATGGGGAGAAAGGAGATGCATTTTGTTCTTTCCCTCCTTTTCACATTCAGGTAACTTCTCACTGGGGCATAATCTAGTTATTAGTTTGAAAAACTTTAGTACTATGCAAGTATTTGTTAATAGTAGCAATCTTAAGAACTAACAATAATTGACAGTATTAATAGTAGTAATAGTAATGGAAGCAATGATAAATTTGGACAGTGTTGCTTCTCCCAATGGTAATAAACCACAGCTACAAAACATAGAAAGAGAGGCAGGATAACATTTGTGTGGATTCTAACTGGGAAGTGCAGTTGGAGCTCATAGGCAGTTCTGTTAGCATCAGTTCCTTTTTGTGTACTTTGTGGTACACAGTCCAAATGGAAAGTCAGTGTGAAAGACATTAAAGGTTAAGAGAGAAAATGAGGTGGGAGACAGGCTTCTGTAGTGGGGAAGAATGAGAAAGTGAGAGTGGAAAGAAAGGAACATTGCAGAAAGTAGTGTGTAGGTGGAGGTAACGGATAGATACTGTGAGCAACCTCAAGCCCTTTTTGAGGAGGATAAGACATTAAAGAAAAGCAGGAATAATGATTTTCTATTGAGTTACAAGCATCAAACTGGCAAAAAAAGAGTTAATCAAGTTATATTTTGGCAATAGAAAATCAAATGTGAGATGACATTTTAGCTGTGAGGCCCACTTTAGGCTGTTGAAAAGTAGTGGAGTACTAACAACATTCTATTTTTTCCACAGCCTCAAGAAAACCTCATGGCTGCAGTGTCGCTGCTAATTTACTTTTACATTTCATCACACGTTAGTTTTACAAAGTGTATTGCATGTCCTTCCAAAGCCTTTGTTAAAATTTGTTTACATTTTGAAGGTATATTTTTCACATTTTAAGGGTGAAGGGTGTTTGCACCTTCTTTATACTGTTAAAGTAACAGCTTGCATCATGATTAGCTGTCTTAGCAGAATTAAGAGTAAAGTCTATCTCCATAGAATTAATTCTATAACTTACTGGAATTTTACTGAAACAAATACCACTAACAAAGCTGCAGAGCTAAATGGAAACATGTGCTCTGAGCTTGCTGTTAGGTAACTTGAGGGCACATCGCTGCTGTTACGTTATCTCTTCTCTTCCATTTGGGTCCAGGTTTGTTTTCCTTATTCATTTAAAAATAAATGAGAGAGAGAAGGACATGGCTGTACTGAGTGTGTATTGTTTCTACAAGGGTAGCTTATAAACAGATTATCAAAACAAACATTTGTGCCACACTTCATTCCACAAATAGAGAGCTGTCTGATAGTAGTCAGCATGGTGTATCTCATAGAGAACTTGAATTTAATACCAGTGTTAGGCTTTATGTAAGAAGATAGCCTATAAAACTGGAGCCCTGCTTTGCTGTGTCGACATGTCTGGAGCTCAGAATAAAATTGAGTTTCCTGCTTTAGCTGTAGCTTGATCTTAAAATAACCTGCAGAAATTATAGTTCTGATTACAGGGAAAGTGAAGGACTTAGAATATTCTCCTAATAAAGTCACGGATGACACAAGTCTTAGTCATCTGTAGTATGTCTGTAATGGGCATTTCAGAGAAGGAAACAAGCCTTTGAAATTAGATAATTTGATTTGCAATCAGGCCTAATTATTTTAGGAACACAGAAAACCTTTGTTTTTGGCAAAAAGAGCAATCTGGAATTCAATTAGAGGAGAACAAGCCATTTTAAATATACCGGATACCACACATCATCCACAGGAAAACTGATGTCTTGGGGGAGAGAGTTATATTTGAAATGAACTCCACCTGTCGTTTTTCTTATTGCCAATTCTGAAATAAACAATTGAGTTTTTAAAAGACACATCACCCTTAAGGGTAAATATAATGCTTGTAAATGAAAGTACACTCACACCCAATGCACGATAAACAGTAATTTAGAAGTGCTAAGGAAGTCTTTCCATCATCTTTTGAGTATTATGTAACTTTACAGCAGCAGAAAACACTTCAGGAAAGTAATAAATACTAGAAGAAAACCTGCGTATCCTCATAAAAAATGCTGATTTGAGAGCACCACTAGTGAACTGAAAACTAATGTACAATTTGGAGTTAAGACAGTTGGGGTTAGCTAATATTATTAAAAGACCTTAGTCTCTTTTCTGGGGTTTCTTATTGCATTGTATAAATTTGTTAAATCTTTATAAATTAATAGCAATATTTAAAGTCTTAGTCATTCATCTTTCTGTGCTTGTGGATGATAAATACTGAGACACAATCCAAGGAATGGGTCAATTGATCCTACTCTTCTTACAGATTCAGCATAGGGGAAAGCCAGTGCTGCTTTTGGCCTAGGTAAGAATCAGTATCCAGTGCAAGCCTGAAGATTTTTTTGCCTATATAGTTTTGCTGGAGGGGGGCCAAAGCACTGTATTATTTACACAGTGAATAAGCTTTCCTCATTTGCTCCACTAAATGTGGATAATTATCATTCATTTTAAGTTTTTCAGTATAAATGACACAGATGTCCAGACAACATATTTATAATTTCACCCCATCTGTGCTAATTTTTCTATAAATGTCCTTTTAGTACAGCAAGTATTCTGTTTTATCAACAATATCTGCAGTGTTGAACAACATTCAAAGATGTGACTAATATTCAGCCCTCATTAAAAGAAAACATACCCACCCCATCCCAGAGTCACAGCACAGTTGGAAATTTCCTGGTGTGCCTTGATTTGTTTTGCTCTTTTGGTTTTCTGGGTCCATCCCAGACTGACAGTGGTTCCAGAGGGCAACAGACAACAAATTCCCACAGTTTATATTCAAGGCATTGTGCAGCTAAGTGTATTTGGTTTTCCATAACGAGAGAAATAACAGAAATGTGTATGCATTTCTTCTGAAATTAGGGGGTTTTCTTTAGAGCCGTTAATTACAGTCCCTTCCTCTGCACACTGCTGGGTGAAGTGAGCTAACTAACCAGTCTGTCTCAAATCCTCGAACTGGGACCCAGCTCTGTATGTCTCAGATAGGATGAGTGTAGTGTGTGTAGGGACTGCTATGCTGTCATCTGCTTCTAATGTGATGTAGGGTTGTTTCTCCCCTCTTATCAAAAATTCCCACAGCTCACCACTTCAGAGGCAAACTTGCATTGGAAAAGACCCCTCAGTGTTAAGCATGAGACCTTTTTGAGGTCTGTTTTAATAAATCACCTTAAAATCATGAACCTTGCTCAGGTTCACCTATACAAATCTTGTGTATATGTAATTATTTAGGAATTCTGTGTAGGAAGTAATTAATGGTCATTTAGGGAAAGTGTATTTCTAAATGAAAAAACTTGGTCATTTATAATTTTTCCCACTGTGTTCCCCAGTTCCTGAAAGCCTCAGTGTAGTTTACAGTTTAATAACCTAGGAAAATAATAATTCTAGAAGCATATTAAACAATTGAAGCAAAAGAAAATAATCCAGAATCATAAAATAGCTATGTATTTCCAGTCCCAATCTCAAAAATTTCTCTTAAATTTGCAAGAGCAGTTGAGAAAAGAGGTAAAGACCTCCAAACTCACTCTTGGTTAAGAGCAAAACATCAGAGCAATGAAATTCTAAATAGGATAGAATTTAAAATGGAAACAGTGTTATCAGAATCACAGGCTGCTGCTTAAAGATGTATTGAAATACTTGAAAGTAGCATTAAAGTACGCTTTTCAAGAAAAATAGTACCAAGCTTGTAAGGTAAATTCCTTCTGTAGCTTTTGAGGTTATTTGGTCTATTATGTATTCTACCTGGTTCACTAGCTCTAGCTCCTGTTTTCTCAGGAGAGTAAACTGTGTAAGATAGGGTGTTTCAATCTACCTAAGTAGTGACTACACCTAAATGAAGCAGTAGCAAAGAAAACCCTATTTTTCTAACAACCACGGTTGTGCTTGCATGTTTCCAGTGTAATCTGAGCACTTACAGTAGAACTCTACATACACCACCTTTCAACAGTCCCTATGGAAACAGAAGACTGTAAGAATTCCTTCTCTAGGTGTAAAAGCAACCGAACTTGTTTTTTTAACGAATCTTATTGTGGTAAAATAGCACTTAAACACTGCAGTTTCTTCATTACTTAAGATCCACATTTCAAAATTATTTAAGCATAAAGAAAATCGTGTGAGAAAACACTTGGAAGGCAAATGACTGCTGACATCTGACTGTTCATCCAAGGTCTTCTAAGGAACTAAAAGTTTTTAAAACCTTCCCCACATTCTAATATATTATATGTGTTGCTGTAAGTGAATTAAAAGTCTCAGTTTGAAAAGTCAAACTATTCCTTCTATTTTTTTGCATCCTGATCCAATTCTTGTAAACTGGTGTTTGTATACCAGTAAGATACCCAGCTTCTGCTTGATGTGAGTGCTAGAAGCGTATTGCTGGAAGGGTAAAACTGCTTCTTCCTATTGTATCTAAAAGAACCCTTTCTATCAAAAAGTTTTCTTCTGTAATGGGGTCAGAGGAAATTAAAGTAGCCTTTCATTCTGTGTTATAGGAACTTCCTCTGAAGTTTCAGACTACCAGACTAGCAGGCTAAATTCGGCAGCAGGGATGCCTTCAATTAACTGTATCTGTTCTATTTGTAGTACAAAGGATATGAACAGCCTACATAGCTTAAAAGAAAGGAGGCTAAATAGAATTTAAAGAGGTACCCTGCATATAGCACTCTCATAGGAAAGGAATGGGATCTCTGCCAGTCGGCAGTTTAAAAGATCGTGGCTAATGCAAAGACTTGGATTGAATTTATACAGGTGTGCTGTCTAGTCAATAAGACATCCAGGAAGAATTTCTCTAGAAGTTGCTCGTATTGTAAAGCACCCTGACAAAAATAGTGCCAAAGTGAGCAATATGAATGAGTTTTAGGCAGAATTAGTAAATTCATTTTAGAGGAATGCATGGTTAGCTCAGGGGTTTGGTAGTAATCTTGAGATCTTCATCACTTGAACACCATTTAACCTGGTTGTTGATGCCAATCAAAATACACTGTCCTTGTTATTGATCTCTGTGAAATGACTTTCCAAGGTCCTTGGTATAAAACCCAGAACCTGAAGTTGGCACATAAAAATACTGGGATAAAAAAATCTGACATAAAGATAATTGACAAAAAAAAGTTGAATAAGCATTGAATGAGCCTGGTGATTAAATTACTAACCTGCAGACTGACTCAGAAGGATGGACCTCTTGCAGGGAGGCTGGCACAGACTGTGGAGAATATCATGTTCCTTGCCTCTCTCAACTAGCCTAGGTCTTCAAGCTGTAATCTGACAGTGGAGCGAAGAGCTACTGAGCTCTTAATGAAAGAGAAAGGAAAAGGAATGAATGGAGTAGCTGTATATTTTGTCATCATTAGAATATCTAAAATCATCAGGAAGCGTGAAACTTCACTACGCTTCTCTCAATGACTGTTCCAAATCCTCTTGAAAGTATTTCTGGATTTGAGACTCTGGGGTCTCCACACCTTTTCTTATCAGAATGATATTAAAACAAGGTAACTTGGCTTCAAGTGGCGTTAATACTTAGTGCACCAAGTATCTTGGTGTTAAACTGTCATCTAGCTTAGGATCATGGCAGAAGTAATTTTTCATGATCTAGTGGTGTTTACTGGTGGTAGATGTAGATATGGAAGATGAGATTTTATTTTCTCTGGGGTTACTATACCCCAGAAGGTCAAAAACCCAAGGAGAACTCTTAGTTCAGAAAGTAGAGGAAAAGCTGGGATATAGTCAAAGTGCAAAACAGGACTCCAGCACTGAAGCTTTAAATTTGTTTCATATTGTTAGACATCATTGGCCAGCGCTAGTGGTTTTGCAAGCCTTTTAATACTGCTGCAAAGTGGAGGGATTGTGGAATCCAGTTTGTTTTTCTTTATCTAGCAAAATGTTAAAGGTGGCACAGTTTGGCAAAGTTTCCTTTTCAGTCAGCAGACCTACTCTGTCATCTGGCTCTAGGCAACTAGATATTCACTGATGTCATTAGTTCTGACACATGATAAATATGCAGTAAATTTTCTGTGTATTCAGTAACTGAGTAAGGTGAGGTTTCATTCCAGGGTAAATTGAGCCGAGATTAAATTCACTCTTTATCAGGAAATTTAGAAAACACTTAAAATTTCTACTTAAACAGGTTAATGTGTCTATACTGAAAATAATTTTGCTTTGAATTGTATTGGAATTGTATCATGAAGTGAAACTAACATTGTGTGTCTCCTTGGTCGGGAAACTCCCTCAAACAAGTTTTGTCTATAGATGCTACTGTTTTCAACTGAAAAAATCTTCAGTGGAGTTTATTCCTTTGGTAAAGGGCTTCTCCCAAAATATTTTTTTTTCACTAGATGTCTGTTTTTCAGAAGTGCAGAGCTTTGTCTTTGAACAGGAGGAGGAAGTGATTACCCATATCTGCTGAAAATGCAAGCTCTTACTGTCAACATCTTGTGAGAAAAGGCACTGATGCTGCGAACTTTCAAGTTTCATCTGATGCAGACTAATTCCAAAGATTTATGCCAGCTAAATTCTCACTAAAAAAAAGGAGAACTTGGGCATCCTATGTTGCCAAACATTTCATTCTTAGAAACAAGATTGCTTGTAAGAAGTTACAAGATTTTGTAACTTGATGCCAGGTATTAACTGTTGCATCCACAGAGATCTGATAAATGTTTCTTAAGAGCAGCTTTGTTTCAATTGCATTACCAATACAATCCATTTCCTCTATTTTTTGGGGTTTTTTTTTCTCTGTTAATGTGTGCTTTAAAAAAAAATACCCTTGGTTTTTTAGTTAAGAATCTTTGAAGAATTTAATTACATTCAAAATTAGATCCAAAATAAGTATTAATATAAAGGGATATATACATAGAGATTTTAAATATGTTGGATTTTGATTCTCTGTATCACTTTGGAATTTACTTTTTATTTTGACCATTGACAAAAATTTGCTCAAAGGAATAAATTAATGTATATTGCAAGAGAATTTCAGGAATCATGCAAATCAGATTTCATCTAGATTAAGCACATCTATCTCCATATAGAAATTACCAAATTCGGGTAAAAAATAAAATACTCTGGTGTTCTCATCTCACCTACTGTACAGTTCATCTTCCCCAGTGAAAGGCTTTCACTGAATTCAATGAAGCATGACTTTTGCCAAGTCAAAATCTCTGTGGCATCTGAATTACATTCATCAGTCAGTTATTCTGAGTCTTAATTTACTTGTATTCTGTTCCTTCATTTCAGATCATCTGCTTAGATTGATTTACAGTAGCTCACCCCCACATTCAGCAATAGTACAAACCACAGGTGGGCATGGAGCTAAATAAATAATGATCAGCCACTAGAGATAGGTGGGGTGATAATACAATGGCAGGGGAAGAACAAACCAAACCCATAAAGGGTCATCTTACCTGCTTTGCTGCCATGGCTCACATACAGTACTCATACTAAAATTTCTGCTGATCTTTAAGAGCATGTGAGCTGTGCAGATTCAGGGGCAAAAGTTTTGGAATTTGTTGTGGCAGGAACATAGTAGTACTATCACACTAGAAAATGCATTTTATCTACTCATTTTGTAAAGATCTGGCCAATACAAAGATTTTGATAAAACCACAGCTTCTTTGTGATATAAGTCGTAGAGCTGTGTAGATAACCTGAAGATTTCATCTCATCTACATTTGAATGTGCTCCATTTCAGAGCTCAGCTGTTTTGGTTCTTGGCTGCTGTAGGCTGAATCTGAACCTGGATCCAAGTACCAAAAGGACATCTGTCATTCCTGTACTCAGTTACTCTTCTTGCTTTCCCTGGGTAGGAAAGAGAAAAACCTGACAGGATAAACTGGAACACTGAGCTTGTATTGATGGCTAGGAACTGAGAATTAGAAGCTGAGTGCATGGAATGTGGAGAGATTTGGGGAGCAGATGAGAGAAAAAAGCCTTTTGGAAAAAACAAGCACCTGTGAGTCAACGTTTGATGTAGACTAATAGCCATAAAACTACTTTTTCCTGTTCTTGAGTGTCTACTTGAAGTTAGTGCCAATTTAAAATCTAATTTAATAACCATATCCTATTTAAATATATATCCATGCAGTTG
Source organism: Chamaea fasciata (assembly GCF_029207755.1). Lineage (NCBI taxonomy): Eukaryota > Metazoa > Chordata > Aves > Passeriformes > Sylviidae > Chamaea > Chamaea fasciata. The sequence continues at coordinate 123,224,911 of NW_027094086.1, read as the reverse complement.
ATTAACATTTTCTGTTACATTCTCTATATAAGTTCACTTCTCAGGAAGTAAAATGTTAAGATGATTAGCAGTATGAATAGTCAGTAGCGATAACCAAAAAAGCCAATATATTGCATTAAATGGAATTATTCCAGATGTCAAAGAATTCTGTTGAAGAGCCTTTTAAAGCACATCAGTTGGATTCCATATGAAAGAAGATACAGTTTTGAAGGAAATAATTGTCTCTCCATGAGTTTTCAACTGGCAATTGATCTCTGGCAATATTTATTGTCTCTTCATTCCCCTGGATGGTTTTCTGCTGAGGATTGTGGCTGTGAAATTTTGGCCAGTGACTGAAACCCATGTAGGGAATCTTTTTCAGGAGGTGTGCCTAATGGGGCCTGTTCTGTGTATTCATATGAATCTGTGATAGCAGTCAATCTAGAACTGATTTCGACTGATTGTTAGGAATTTTAGGTGTAAATTAGATATCTGTTGAGATTAGTTCTCTGGGAAACACTGATTTCTTGATGTTCTGCATATTCTCTCCCTATTTTCTTCCTGACAAAACAAAGTAAAACAAAACAAAAATAAACCGAAGGGGAATAAAGTTATATTATACTCTGAGTCCAAATCTGAGCCTCAGTTTCTTCCCTGGAAGTCTGTCAATGTAAGCCTCACTGGATATTAGACATTTCAGTGGTGGAGAGTACTCTTGGAACAGGTTTTCCACCCTTTCTTTCTGCCTTACAGAAAGCAAAAGCAGAAGGAATGAGGAATAACTTACTAACTGCAGAGGAAAATCTGCTATTTTGAAATTCTGTGACAGAGAAGCGAGGGTTTGATATATGTCATATTTTCTATGATTATCAAGATATTGAACTTCATAGGATGGTAAAAATTTTTGGAATATTAAGGACACTGCCATCTGTAAGAAGTGGGGCAAGTATGTGACTACTCTCCTGTGGTTGGTTTGGCACCATACTCTCCAGTCTTAGTATTTCCTTTAAAGAGAACTGTCAAGACGAGGACAGAAGAATGCTGCGTCCAAAAGATGAATCTCAGGAGGACACAGCCAGGATGGTTCTTCTGCTATCGCTTTTAGGAAAGTAGTTAGCAATCTTTGGTGGGTAGTGGTGGTCCTAACCTGTCTGATGCACATCCCGCTCCAGCTAGGCAAAGGAGAGGTGTGCAATTAGGGTTCTCAAGAGCATCCAACCACAGTGTGCCCTTTTGCATTGATAAACAAGATTCCCCTTGGAAAAATTGCCTTACTGTATACCTGAATTTCCCCGGCTATGACTGTTTTCTTGGAATAGCAAGTCTCTCTTTTCTGTGTATTTCTGTGTAGTTTCTCAACCAGTACTGGTAGTTATCAGGAATATACAATCTTATTTTATTATAGGCGCACATCACAGGTATTCACACAACCCACATTAAAAATGTTTCTGTTTTCTGACTTTTTACTCCCTTGAGATAGAAATATGTCAAGGAAGACAGTAGAGCTGTGTCAAAGATTCATGCTGTGCTCTGCAATGACATGAGCTCATTCAGCACTGGTGGCAGCTGATTTGTATTGATGGAGACTTCCTACATGTTGAATAAAAGCATAATCTCTATTTGTGCCAGAAATCATTGTTTCCCACCTGTACAGTATAATCTGCTCCTAATGCCTATGACCTATTTTTAAATCTGTTTCTTTATAACTGCTCATGTGCCATATTTATAGAAACACTACTGAAATGGTCAGTAAAGAGTGCAGATACCCGCCATGTACTTCTCCCTATCTTGTGGTACATTCTTAAAAAAACGCACAAACCAAACAGTGGTACAGCTATTTGTTATGCATACTTACCACTCACTGGAAGAAATCCTATCTTTCATCATTTATCCATAAAGAGCTGTTGTGCTCTGAATTGTACATAACTGCTGCTTTTTCATCCCCGTCTAAGCAGAAGATATCTGCTCTATGTCTTTACTTTCATGTAGAGCTGACTGCTCTGTTATCTGTAGTTTGCCATCAAAATTGCAAACAAAAATGTGGCAGAAAAATACTGACTGCAGATGACAGTGCTTATAAATTAAACATGCCATGCAACAGGACTTTCAGATTAAAGACCATTTTTTAAGCTTTGAAAGCATTTTGTAATGGAGATGATATTAAATTGTACACAAACTATACAAAGTTAGTCAGACCCAGCAGTTTGCTAACAGTGTAACAAATAACAAATGATAGCAGTTTAATCCAATGATGGATTAATTAATACCATCTGAAAAGCAAATCGTATGGTGGTTTTCAGAAGGGAACTGGCATTAGAGAAGACTGTCATATTAATAACACCACGTTTTAGCATTTCTGACTAAAGGATTATGCAATACTCACAAAAACTGCAGCGTTAGCGCATTAGTGGATTAAAGCGGTAATTGAAAGGTGCAGTTTATAGTCCAGAGAGACATTTCCGAAGATGATTTCAAGAGGTGGCAAATTCTTATTTATCAATCTAAATATTAAGATGTAGTAGCAGGGAAATTTCCAGTGTAATCAATCATGTTTTATTATGTATGTGCTCAAATATACATGCCCAGATATGGGAGATTGCAAAATGTCCATATGAAGGAGAGTATGCTCACAGTGTGAACAGCTAATAGCTTCTGCCCATAGATCTGTCACTGTCTTTCTCAGCTCTGAAGAGTGTGGGGAGCAGAAAAGAGGCTTCATCTTGGCCATGTGGAACACACCAGTCCCCCTGTCTGAACATGCTGAGTAGCATTACTTTTAGGGGACTGCCGTGGCCTGGAAAGTAATGGCAGACTGACCCTAAGCAGGACTCTGCTGAGAGCATGGGTCAAAGGAGGCAAGAGAAAGGTTTGGAATTAACATGAAAGGCACAGATTTTCTTTTGAATGCTTTTTATTCTGTAAATACTGTAAAAACTTAGAGATCTCTGCACATCTGTTTTTTAATGCAGTGTGATTAAACGCATGACTTCCCTCAGTGCCTTTTCACCCGTTTAAGTTTTTCTCCCTGAAATTACCTGCTTTAATATAGATCAGCAAAATAATGTGAAATGCCTGTTGGGCCAAGAGAACTATTGTACAGGTAAGGTTTAGGAGCCAGAAGAAGTTGACCAAAAGATGTGAGCAAAATCTGTAAGAATGTAAGCAGCAGGTATTTTACTTGTGATCCTTAGTTACATATTTAGGCTGAAGAGAGATTTAAAACTCCTTGTCCTTTAGGATGTGTAAAAGTTGCAACAGAAGGATATTGGTAACAAGCCCATGGATATTGGTAAACCGTTGGCAGACATGGATTATTTCAGTCTAGACCCAGACTTCAAGGTCTACCATAGTGCAGAGGTTCATTAGAGCTATCAGCCTTAGAGCTGGAGTTGGCAGCCCTTTTTTGTTATTCTACTTGAAATCTATGATGTTATCATGCTCCCTTCTCCACCTCACTTAAGGGAGCTGTTTTTACTGTATGCCAATATGAATAATGAACGAAATGAAGAAATTACTTTGATAATTCCTCTGTCTTACTACATGTGCAGGTGCTATGAAGCCAACTGTGAGCAGGAAAGTACAGGGAGAGGACCACAAGCAGTCTTAGAAAGACCAAGAGCATGATTTCCACTGCTCTGTTCTTACCTGACTGTCCCTGCCCCATATTGCACAGACTCATCCAGCGGGTAATGGCAGAAAAGAGGCTTCAGCAGGAAAATTGATGTTTCACTGGAGGGAGCAGAACTTTGTCTAGCAGTGCGGACCCCTTTCCAATCCCACTGTCTCTACTACACAAACCCAATGGCAGACAGCCTCAGGAAGGCAGTTTAGCAGCCCTGTGGCTATCTGGCTGAGTTTTCTTGACAGTTGTTTTTTTTTTTACTTAGTTTGAAACTTGCTAAAGACTATTGGCTTCATTCTGGTGGCTCTGTCTTTGAGAGGTCATTGAGAAGGCTGGGAGGTTGCTACTGGAAGTTGTCAATATCAGTTATCATGGGCTATTTTTTGTTCTGAAGTGGTCCTCCTCTGCTGCAGAAGTTCTGCTTAATGTAAAAGTGGTTTTATCATTGCTGAATGAAGGCTGTTCCCAAGGCACTGGGCTGTCCAACTTGACAAGTTTTTAAATAGTGTTCATACAGTGTTAATTGGCTTAATTGTATTAAATACAGGATTATGTTTTACTAGCTTAGTGTGACGTGTAGAATTCATATTCATCCATGAAGAAATAATTTTTTGCAGTTCCTGCTTGCTCAGCTCCTGCTTGTTTCACAGCTCTTGCACTTGCTTCTCATGGACTCTGATTATAAGTATTGGTTTATTAAGGCAATCGAGCCTATCACTGGCTGTATCTCATGTGACTGTCACTTTAAGGCTCAAACAGCACATTCTCAGAGTGGCTCCAGCCTGTGTCTCACCTCCTTTCCTAAAGCAAGGCGAGGCAGCTCCTCTTTTCCTCCAGGAAGAGGATTATGGCAGCAGATCTGTTACAGTCTGCACCCTGCTTGGGAGGGCTGCCGAGAACTGCTGGGAGAGGAGATGTGCAGCTTATGCACAGCGTGAAGCAGCTCAGCTCCCTGAGGTGTAATTTTAAGCTCTTCTTGGATTTAATAATGGTTATACTTGAACCATTTTTCTCTAGCTTTCTATACTAACACTCAGCTGGAACATTATGTAAGAAGAAACACTCTTTTCTGGTATGATCCAAATGGTTCTTTATTTTGCAGCTCTTGGCAGGGCCTTAGAGTGTCTGTTTCTTAGTCTAGCTCTCTTTGTGTATATAGATATTTATAGATATATATTTATACATAAATAAAAATGTAAACTTCTAATACAGTCAATTACTCTTTTCTTAGCTGCTCTTTTTTTACCTTGATTGATTTATGACAGCAGTCCCCAGTGTTCTGTATTTTTTTTAATAAACTGTTTGTAGCATGTTTTAATAGAAAAAAAATTTTAAAAAATTAAAATTAAAATTAAGATCAACATAAAATTATATGTAGTTAAACAAAAAAATCTAAATGGAACAAAATTTCAAGGGTTTCCCTTTTTCAAGATGCTTTTCAGTAATACTGCTTTCAAGTAGATTACTCACTTTAATGGCACACAAGGATGCAGTGGAGTTAATGTTGTGGCCCAAAAGGTGTTTTGATAAGAAACTTTCATGGGTTGTGTTTTATTCTAATCTTTTATGGCATTGCAAGCTACAGATTCCAAAAAGTCTTGAAAATGGTTAAGAACATACTGTACTAGCAAATACAGGTATTTCAATACATTAATCATTTTACTCAGCAACTCCAGTAGCATGTTGATACATCTGTGCTCAAGAGACTGTGGTCAGTCCCTGGTGTCCTAGGTTGGGCCGAGGAATGGAACCACAATCATTTTGCAGGAAGTTTATCCTGGTTCAGGCTGTGCCTTGGAATATTGGGTAGCCTACTGTGGGAAAGGAAACCGCAGGGAAGGGATCAGAATAGCTCTACATGCCCATGCCAATGTATACCCCTGTTTCAATGACCCTACCAGTGAAGTTTCACAGCAGGAGGAGGTACTAGCAAATGTTCCATAGTCAAAAGTAGTACCTGGAGAGGATGGTGAAGTGCTTATAAAGTGCATGGGAAGGAGGAAATACATACCATCTGTTCAAAGCACACACAAGAAAATCTGAATTTTGCTACATGATCTCCCTAAATATGGTTTTGTTTGGCTGGAGTTTTTTTCCACAGTTCCATTGCTCTTTTTACTGTCTGTGCTGTGATCTTCATATTCTTTCAGCAGGTTTCTATGTATTTGAGGGTTTTTTCCCCTGAAAATATTGCAGTATGAAAGAGGCCATAAGTAATTTAGTTTAAGCAGAAAATAATGAGACAAGAGTTACAACTATGCACAGAGTGAATTTGTGGAAAGTGGATTCCTTTCTCTCCACTGTTTTTTCTTTGTGGTTTTTTTTTTTAAATACCATTTATCATCTTGAAATTACTTTAACATGATGTCTACTGTATTACAGAAAGGAAGAAGTGCTTGTAATCCAATGTGACAATAATGGTGAACAGACAATCACTTGTCATGAAATAGTTAGAGATCTGTTTCTTGGAAGAAGGTCAGTTTTGACCTTTATGAACAGTAAATTGGAAATGGTTTACAGTGTAATACAGCTATCTACAATTACTCATTTTATCTTAAACACCTTTATACTTCGCTCTTTTTCAGCAAGATTAGAAAGTCTTGAAAGGTAAATTGCATTGAGGCCCGTCTTTGAAGGTTTTGGATTTTTTTCCCCTCTGTAGGTACCACTGTACCTACATTAGAAAAAACAGCCTTGGTTTCTTTAGTCATGTTTGTGTCTTTCTACCCTTTGTTAATATGATTCTCATTTAGAAACAGGAACTGTGAAATGTGGTGAGGAATAAATAGATCTCTTCTAAATAGACATTGTCAAGGAAGAGCTAAGGAAGTGAATTGTGCAAATTCTTAGAACCGAGCAATGTTTATTTCAGAAAAAGACATATTTCTCAGCTGTCTAGTTTATCAGAATGTCCTCTAAGATGAGGTGGAACAAAGTCTATAATAGATGGTGCAAATTCTGGAACTGGATGAATAAAGATGATAACGGACCGTGACATTTGGTTGTTGTCACATTTTTAAAGATCATGTACTATTTTTTTAATCGTCTCTGGTGTGGAAGTTGAGCCATTCACTTTAACTGTATTCAAAATTAATTTAAGGTCAGACGTTGTTTTACATGTGTGTTGACTAGCAACTTCAGTTTTCTTTTTTTGTCTGGCAGATGTGGATGTGATTGGAAATGAAATGGAATTTTATGGGTGCATCAGTTAGCTCATTTTAAACCAAGAGCATCCATTGGTCACTTTTGGGCTCTGATTTGTGGAGAAAGTGAAAGGTAATGGCATTGGGTGTCAGCTTTTCTCTGAGGTGTTTCATCAGGTGCATAGCTCTCAATTGACAGAATAGTATTCATGTTCTTGGAATGAGTGAAATCAATGTCATCTCCATTGGCTGCATTTCCAGACATCTTTTCCTGCCGGTGGGCTGACACTTGGTCATTCTCTCCCTATATATCTTATGTCCTGACCCTACTATTCTGTAGTTTCTGCAGAATGCTTCTGTCCATAGTGATGAGTAACTAGTGGTTGTGTAGATTTTGTGTTCGTTCTGGGATGTGGTGGTTTATGCTGATGAGCAGGGGGAAATCTGGGGTGTATTCCTAGGAAACATGCTTTATGGATGCTATCATGATCTCAGCATTCATTTAATTATTAGTTGAACTCTACAGTCAGCAGAGAGTGTGCTTGGCCAAGGCTGGCTATTGGGAAATCCGTAACAATGTAGAAATTTCGTTTCAGGTATGCAGTATCAGATCCTAATTGAGGGGAATAATGAACCAAACACAAGCACATGTAAACATTAGTGAAAATAACCTCATTTGCCAAAATAAACTCCTCTTTCCTATCAGTGTAACCCTAAGATATAAGTGTGCATGGCACAAATATAAAAACCATAAAAAGGGAAGCAACAAGGAAGAATTTTCATATTTCTGAGAAAAAAAAATTCTAATAGGAGAACTTAGGTATGCTGCTGCTAGTGCAGCCTTCTGCAGTACCTTGGTGAGGGTAGAACCTTGATGAGGAGGATTCAGGCTAGATCCCTTTTTGTGTCATGTCAAAGCAAACACATTAATAAATTCTTTATGGGAACAAGCTTACTCTCAGTGCTTCACCTTAAAATTAGTACTAGAGCTTTTCCATGGCAAACCTTCAATTAGTTGCGCTGCCTTTTTCTTCCAGTCCTTAATACGCAATGCCTGATGCAATAATTCCATAACATGGATGCCGTCTCATTGATCACAAAAAGTTCTGCTTAGACTGCAGAACTTAAACACTTACTTGCAAGTGGCCTCTTGTATTGCAGAATTTTAGCTGCTTGTAATGTTGTTTCCAGCCAGGTTCAAAAGCTCTGTCAACAGGACTAAATATGCTGAGAGTTGTTCATCTTAGGTCTGGTGAGAGGGAACTTCTGCTCTGAGTGATTAATGTGCTAAGTGGGGGGTGGGAGTTTCCATATGACTAGGATTTATTTAAATGATTAGGCTGACATTCTCGAAGGACCTGGAGAGTTTCTCGAAGAGTAATTTCTAGTGCTTGACTCTATTAGTCTAGTGTGCCTGTTCCAGGCCTGATCTGTGGGTTTCTAAAACTTGAGCTTGAAATTTGAGAAGAGTTCCCACTGATATTTTGTAGACTTCTTAGTAGGAAATTTAATTTCTTGCAAAACTTACTTGAGAAAGACTCTCTCATTTGAAAACTGAAGAAATGCCCACTGACTTTCTGCATATCAGATGAGATGAGGAGAGAAAAAAACAACCCACTAGTAAGAAAAATGGACCTGCTGAAATGTGGAAAACCAAAAATGGGTAATAACTTTGGACTTTTTCAGTTTTCTGAACTGCACTTGCTAAGTGGCATCAGAATTGCATAGAAATGTTCAATGTTGTTTCTTTGACATCACAGATGAATTTTTAGAACTGTTATATTAGTGTCTGGAATGCTACAGAATGCAGAACCATTTTTTTCAGTGTTTATTTAAAATAATAATCACAGAAAATATCTCCAGCTAATGTTCTGAGAAAGTTACTGTCATCTTAATAATTTCTACAGCTTGCTTTTCCAGCTCTTAAAAATTACAAAGGCAAATGTATGTCAGAGTGAGGAGACATGTCTGTTTGTTTCCTGTACTCACCGTGGTAAATCCATAACTCTACTTACTGACTGAGTTGACTGGACCATAAATAAACTGCAGAAAACCTGCCGTATTTACAGCTGGTAAAAAGACTTTTGAGTATAGCAGTGTCTTGAACTTAAGTAAGAGTATTAGTTTACATAGAAATGTCAGTATTTTTCTTATGTAAAATATTATATTTTTATTCCTTAAAATTTTGTTAGTCTGAAGTATTATAAGAAAAGTATACTAGTAGGAATTTTGTTAATGAGCACTTGAAGTGAAAAAGGTGATTTTCTTATCTCACAAGATTGAACCCCAAGTAAACTTTATTTTCATTATGTTTTGTATCCATATAAATCTGGATTAAATAGCGATATTTGTTATTTCTTCCCTTCTCAGTGATTTTTCTGTTCATTCCGATTTTGTAGTTGTCCTGAAACATCAAGTTGACTCCCTCTGGTGGTTGAAACTAAGTCTCTGCATTCGAGAGAGAGCCTTTTAGAGATCCCTCCATTCTGGAGAGCACAAGTCACGAATATTGTTTTCTAAGTTTAGTGTTATATCATTATGAAAAACCATAGAAATAGTTTTTCTTACTCTCATACAGTGTAGCACTAGTAGTGGATTGATATTGATGTTTTGAATTTCAAGCAGAAACTTACAGTTCTTTTTCAAGAAATCAAAGTAGATTGTCCAAGTAAACACAGATATGGATAAAGTAGGCTTGAAATCATTTACTGTGGTGAAAATTGAAAAAAAAAATTGGAAAGGTTCAATTTAGATAAGTAGAGTAATAGTAATGATGCTAACAGAATCACACGATTACACGAAAAAGGTATTTTAAATCTAGCTTGGGTTTTTTTTCAGCTTGAGAACATTATTTGATTTTAAAAGTAAACATCTTAGAGTTTATCTTTGTCAAGACACCCTTCTAGTATAAAAGGAATAATTCTTCAATATTTGGATTACAGCTCTGAACCTGAGATGTCTGTCTCCATTTTTCAAGTAATTCCCCCAAATCCAAAATGGCAAAGTATGAGAGAGACTTTTTGTGATTACTTACTGCAAATGATTATAGTTTGGATCTATGCTCTACAAAACCACAACTGTCTTCACGTTAATGAGACAAAAATACAAGAAAGCATCCTAGAAGATTGGCACTTTCTTGCTTGCGAGTTCATAATGCTTTTTGTGTATTTTATATTATCTCTTACTGGAGTGCCTGCCTTATGTAAGGTCTCAGTAGTGGAAACGAGGCCATCTGCATGGTAGTCAAGGTTGTTTCCTGAAAGACGTACTCTGTCTGCAGCAGAAAATAAATTGGATGAAGACCTTTAAAATTTTCACAGCCCTTTCATCAAGCTGAGAGGGACCTTCCTCAGTAACTCCTCCTTAACTTTCTGTAGAGCAGCCTGTCTTCTCTGCCTACTGACGTCATTATCCATCCAACTTTGAGGCTTGCCTGCTGCCTAATATTCCCATCAGCTGTATTAGCATTATTTCTGCTTTTCATATTCTACCTCTCCTGATTGACTGCTACCATCTAATAAACCCTACCTTTCCTTTGCTTTGCATCATCACGGGGAAAGTATCTTTTCCGTTCATTTTCCCTGCCTTACCCACAGTGTTTTCTCTATGCATGTTGTCAACTCTTCTGCTGCTAGGTATCAGTAATCCAGCAGGCAGACCTCTGGAACACAGCAAGCCAGCAGTTTAGTGTTATGTATTCATTTTATTTCAGTCCCTGTGCAAATATGCTCAGTGTTTTATGTGAGCAGAGGGAGGGAGAGTCCTCTGAGTGTGCTGCAGTTCAAGGCAATGTGGTACAAAGGGGAGCAGAATGGGAAAAATGTATAATGCAAACAGATGCATCTTTGCTAATGAACATCTGCAACTTTTAATTCTGCATAGAATACATGAGAGTTTTATTTCTGAGCTAGCACAGAAATATTGTGTTGTCACTTTCCAACTGGCATGACATTTACTATCTCATTAGAAAGAATCTTTAAAAGGCATTAATATCTTTCTGTTGGATTTTTCCCCTCCTCTTGGGGGAGGTTTCTGTTCAGTCCTCCCTGTTTCTGTCCTTAGGATCAGCACCATTTTTAGCCCAATCCTTGTCCAAGATCAGGATGTTCCATAAATGTTTATCAGAAACATTGGAATAATAGAAGGTCTTTCCTAATTTCCTGGGTATCATAGGCAGGTTGTAAGCCTAAGAAGTTACATGTAAAGGCTAGATTTTGCTATGCAGTAAAAAGGAGAAAAATCACACCCCACCCCTAATTATTGTAGTGTTTTGGGGAGCACATACTTCTACAGCAACAACAAAAGGAACGGGAAGATACTGTTTCCAATGCAATTTTGGGGTCACTCATCTTTTTTCCTAAAAAACAAAGTTGCCAACAGTTCCTTGAAAGATTTGCCCTATATCTTGCCTTCCAAGGGTTTTGTTTGGAGCAGTGGCTGTCACACCCCTGAAATAGCAATGCTATATGGGGATACTTGTTCAGCAAACCTCCACCCACTGTCTTATTTACTTGGAGCATGCTGCCCTATGATACTTTGGGACATACCTGCTGGCATGCCCAAATGGTAGCTGTTTTGATAGCCTCACTTCACAGAGGGGCTTTTTCCCCCTCTCCTCTCTCTCTGTCATCACCTTGAGATTAGACTAGTGGTAGCCTCACTGCTGGGAATTATTCAGCAGGTGTAAACACAACAATGTCACAAATGTGCCTGCAGCATTCACGGGTGGAGAAGAGATGGAAGAAAAGTAAGTGAAAATCCTAAGCTCTGGATGTATTTGGTATCCTTTGTAGCAGCCCTGTGTTGCCTCTAGATCAGGCAATAGGCCTGATGAGGCAAAGACTGCTGGTCTCTAGAACCCTCCATGGTGCCCTTTCAGTCATCCTCAGCAACCTGGGGGAGTTGGTGTATGGTCTTTTTATATGGAATGATATCAATACTATTGTAGACATTGCCTTTCCTGTGTGGGTGTGGTATCAATCATTGTATCAGTTATAAAAAGGGAGGTGAGAGGAACCTTTTGTATCATGTCTGCTCCATGATTTTTCTTATCATTTCAGGATATGATGCAAGAATTTTGTATGTATACAAGTAACAGACACAATTATGTCACACTTGCTTTCAATTTAATTAGATAATTTTAAGTTGCTACTGAAGTGACTGGAAGATACTGGTAAGCTGGTACTTGCTGACTTGGAGACATTGTACCTTCATAGGTCTTTAACCAGTAAATGGTGCTGCCACCAAATCAAACCTGAGTTGGCATCTTCACGGGGTTCTCACTGGCAGTGGTACTGATTTGTGCACAGAAGATCCACAGCCAAAAGAATACTGTTTTACATTCTTCCCTGACACTTTTCAGTGCTTGGATGAGGGCATGCAGAGGGCACATTAATGTCTAAGTGGTTAACCTGATGCCATCACTAACACTGATTTATTATCATTATCTCATGGAATCATCAGTTTGTCATAGATTTTGGAACTCAGAATAAAGTTACTTAGAAATTATACATTTTTAACTATATGTGCATTTATCTTTGTCCTGGTTTTGTCTTGCCTGCAGCAGTAGTATCTAGAATTTAGGGCATTCATGTTCCTTATATCAAAAAGGCTTATTGTGGAAAGTGAAGATATGCCGGTGTGCTGATGGGTGTAGGAAAACGTGTATGTAAGGGTTCTCCTAGGTGAAATATAAATAAAGTAACTCAGAAACCCAAATATAGCTCAGCTTGGCTTTCTTGATAACAGATCATCCCAGGTTTGAGTTTAAAAGTGTTTCATGTTCTGATGTGATTTACTGGGCACATTTACCTTTATTCCTGTGACGAAAGTGGTTGGCCTGATATTTGCATGAGCTCTGGCAGGCTCATAAGTGGAACTTTCACTCATGTGTTCAGTGTAGAAGAAACAGCAAACACTACAATGTTTAAAAACTTTCTGGCGATAACAAATTAGATGGCATTTATGTTTGTGCTTGTAATGAGTGCTTGACTCAAAAGCCTATTTAGAGAGAAGGAATCTGATTTTAGTAAATCAATATAATAAAGCCTTTGATTTTTTTACCAAAGCCAGCTAACTGGAACTTCAGTGTTGGTGTTTCAAGGCCTCTCACTGATATTTTAGAAGTTTGTGGTTGTTTGAGCTTCCTTTCCAGGCCCTGGGGAAATAATAGTTTGGTAAATCAAAGCCCAGATCCCTGTTTGCATTTATTTTACTTTTCATTATGACATGTATGCAAACACTTAAAAGAAATAGGAAGAAGCTATAATCATGATAAGATCCCTTTTTTTAGAACAAAGGGGAATAGTTTTCTAGTTTAATTTATTACACTTCTCCTTAATACTATAAACTGAATTGAGTGCCTCATCAATTTTGACAGTTCATTTATACTTCTAATTCCAAGTGATAGCACTTTTTAAAATAATTACTGACTTCTGAGTGCTAATCCAAGAAAACAACTGGAAAATACTTTTTCTGTTCTGAAATGTATCTTAATTTCTTGTGTTTTTTTCTTGTCTGTGTGAGGAAGTTTTAAAACTGCAAAGTGCAGTTGGGTACCTAACTGCCCAAAAAAGTTATTGTGCTACCTTTGAAAGAAATTTTCCATTTTCATTTACAGTTTTTCTGCTTTCCTTGCCTGTGACAACCAAAATCCAGTGTAAGATTGAGGATATATCATGAATCAAAAATATTTAATAACATTCAGTGAAATCTAGGTGGCACTTTTTGCAGTTTCATGCACTCTCTAGCATAATTGAGAGAGTGGAGAAAGAAACTGCTGATTGTATATATTGCAAAAAAGTTTTATAAATGTCATCCTAAATTTAGATGCTTTTGTCCCCATGCTGAAATGAGATGCTCTGAAGGCTGTCTTCTTTCATCCCTGTTCTCTTGAGAGAGGCTCTGCATCTAGCTTCTCAGGTGGCATAAAGAAGCTTTGCCTATATTGAAGTTAACAGAGGAATGACAGATTATGCCAGCTGAGAATTGAGGTGCAAGACTTCAGCTACCAGAGCTGAAATGATAAAAGCATCCCATGGGAGGTAACCTAACCTTTCACAGTTTATTGATCATCTGACTTGTACTTCTGATGTCACTAGCTATTCTTAACCTTTCAGCTTCTCGCTCCTGCCGTCTGCCACACAGGTCTTGCTGTGGCACCGCCTCTCCTCCAGGGAACAGGCTCCAGACTGGGATATCTTCTGCACTCTGGAACACTGAACAATTGCTCTGGCAGTTTTCTTGCCAGTCTCAGTCCTCTTTAGTCGTGGCTGTTCAAAAGCACTTGCTCCCCTAATTTCCCAGCATCCTCCCCAGGAACACATGGCTCCTGTGTTTACACTGTGGCCTCACTGCCACCTTATCACTGTGCCAGGGCTACTCTTAGGTTACAGAGTGAGTAGTGTCCCTCTAATGCAGCCTCTCAGAGCAGAAATTTAATTCCTTTTCCTGTGTTTCATCCTCTGCTCATGTCTTACTCCCTGGCCAGTCCTTCTCTGTCCCATCTCCTGCCAGTTACTTTATGGTTCACATGGCTGCCAAATTTTCCCTCATACCCTCTGTTCCATTTTTCCTGCAACTTTCAGCTTTCTACAGTATTTCATCTTTTCAGTCTTTTCAAAGATTTTTTTCAATCTGTTTCAAAGACACAGTTACAGCTTTTCAGGTATCAGCTTTTCAGAACTTTTCAAGTCCTAAATGAGTTGGCACATGAATCTGGTTTTAAAAAAATTTAGTTTTAAATTGTAGAGTAAATTTGAAGTATTATCTTTATTGGTGAGGGGGTGAATCTTCCTCTCCTCTCAGCATTTAGGGCTCTTTTCTGTAAATTTCTTGGTGCTCTGATTATGTCATGACTGACTGATGGCTAATTCTGCAAAAAAAGGAGAGTTTTTACGTTCTTTGTATGAAGAGGCCAAATGGAGACAGTTTCCTTTACACTAAAATGTGCAAAATTATTCTGGTTTGTTTTCATTCTATGAAAAGCATATGAAAACTATGAAAAATACTCTACAAGGTATTACTAACTTCGGGCTCTTTTTTGTAGAGCAGAGTTCGAAGGAGTAGCACTGATTTAAACTCTCATTCTCTTTTCTTTGTAATACTTCACCAAGATGCTTTTTGGGGTAAGGTGTGGCCATTCCTTTGCAAACTGGTTTCTTCTAGATTTTACTTGGGTTTTGTGCATTTTCACGAATATGTTTTTATTACCTAATACTGCTGATTGGAGAAAATTGTCATATGTTTTTTGTCAGATGTAGTTTTAATTTAGTGTTCCAACTTCTGTAGTCCTCCTTGTTCACTTCATAAACCTTAACTGCTTCTTCTGTATGGGTCTGCCTTGAACAACCAAGGCAGGAGAAGGAGGCTCACCAGCTTCATGCCCTGCTCCTATCTCCAGCCTTTTTTATTGTCCCAGCCCAAGAGTGTAACTGAGATGTTCCTTTGAGAAAAGGTTAACTTGGATCCCTGCAGTCCCAGCGGTCCACACAGTTCCTCTTATGTAAGAATCATAAATGTACTAGACAAGATGGTCTGTAAGCAAGTCTACTTGAATTCTTCTTGATTGCATCTCAAATCAGGAATGTCGACTGCTCAGCTGAGGACAGCATTCCTTGTTGAAGTTCCTGGATTTAAGGGTGGCAGAAATGTCTGCCAAGAAAGGTAACTGCCAACAAAAAAGAAGATTGCCTCTCTTGGGAGATGGTGGTAAGAATGCAGGCTGCTTTATTTTCTGATATTTTTCCTTTAGCATTTGTGATTTGGAAGATCTGTGTTACTAATACACCAGGAACTGAAGCCAGTCACCAGAAACAGAAATTGAAATGCCACCTCTTAGTGGAAGACTTAACAGTTGGTCAGTGTTCCCATTGTAAGGAATGGTTTCATAATGCAAACCCTGAGTGTTAAACCAAGCTCCTTTACCTCTTTTTACACATGCTCCAAGCATCTAAATCACTCAACAAGAATGCCATTTTTCAAGTGTCTTATTTTCTTTCCACAGATTTTCAAAAGCCCTGTGGGAAGTGCCATCTATGGAGGATAATTGATATGGACACTCTTCTGAGACTATTTTTGTTGTTGTGTTTCAAGATAAAGGCAGTTGAGTACTTATACGAAAAATAAATACATATGCCTTTTGCAATGTGTTGTAACTGAAAATTAAATATTTTTCTACTCAAATTTTGGCATATTTCCTGGAATCACTGAGCTTTCAGTAACATTTTTAGTTAATACTCTGCAGCCTACTGTTGTATTCACCACAGATGACATGAGCTCAGAGAGTTTGTCTTTATTTAACCTTAGAGAGGAATCCCAGACTTGCTCTGTAGTTGGCAGAGCTGTTGGGTAGGATCTGCTGTGGATTGCAGGGGAGAGAGTGAGGACAGGGTCTGAACCGTGCCTGCTACAGATTTACTCCATGGGTGATATGAAAATCCTGAAGAATAAGTGAAGCTAGCCTTTATCAAACTCTGATTAATATTTACTTTCATTATCCATCCCATTCCTTCTTTGTCTAATATTTTTGTGAATCCTGTTGCTTAGATCCTGTATCTCACTGCTCCTTGTGATGTTTGAAGTTTAGGGCACTGATTAGGACATTAACTTTTTACCTGTATACACACACATATATATATATATATATATATATGTATACACATATATATACACACATATAGAGGGGGTTAAAAAACATAAAAAGCCCCAATGAGAGTAACATTCTGCATCACCTTTGCTCTCCAGAGACTTAAAATTGCAATGCCGTGCTGGTGGGAGGAAGATGCGTCAGCTAAAAGTCAAAGCTTTTAAAGACACTGATTCTGATTCTCTGCTCCATTACACATTTTTCACACTGAAGTAGCCCCACGGAGCTGCTTTGTCTCTTTCGTGTCAGCTAGTAGCAAGTAAGAATGTAAATGGCCTGTGGGATTAGGACTGTGAAACAGTAGCAAACCATTCAGTCTGATTGCTGATCTTACAGTTACATGTTTAGAATAATTTCATTGATGAGGTTGGATATTACCCAGCTAACTATTACTTAGTTCACTTTCAAGACAGTAATTACCCCTAAAATTTAAGATTTACTGTGTCAGCAGTTATTAGAAGTATTGGTGGTAACCTTATTGTTAGCAATATTTATGCCAGGAAATAAATGCTTGTCTTTATTTGTCAGTTAATATTGGCACTGAAATTACATTAAATATTATGTATTGATTTCTATGGATTCAAGTCTAGACCTACCCTAACATTTGTTTTCCCCCACATTAAGGAATAAGGTTAAGGTCAACTTGATGAAGTAGATATTCCAGGGCTAGATTTATTATTTGAGTGTGTGAAAATTGTAGAAAATGTGTAGCTTACCAAACTGAGCTTGGTTTCAGTCGCAGATTTTACTAACAGTGAAAGGAAATTTCCATTGTTAAAAAAGAACCTGAAGGCTTCCCCTCATGCTATGTTTTCTTCAAATGAAGAAATGAGATGTTGGTCCAAGATGGGAAGTATAATTAGCCTGAATCACCGTGCAGACCTGTAGAGGTTTGTTGTCAGCCAGTATCTGCAAAATAAGCTGCAGGGTTCAGTTTGCAAACACTATTGTGAACCAGACCCTGTGGGGCTCAGTTTGCAAACACTGTTGTGGACCAGACCCTGCAGGGTTTGCTGAGCTCCAGTTACTGCTCCTAGTAAGGCTTATTATCCTGTCACAGGAGATGTAAGAAAATCCATCTCTCCCCTTTAAACATGATAAACCTTTGTCACCTACAATGCAATTAATGTTAAAAATAGAAGAGTGCTGATGATAAGATTGTGACTTGCAGGCAATGAGCCATTGTCCAAGTACAGGAGACTTATCTGGCAGGCCAGTCAGCCTACACGGTTTGCTGTCAGTTTGCTGATTGCCGTTTCTCTCCGGGTTTGATGAAATATTCATGTCTTTGCTCTGCTCTCTGCAAGCACTATTGATTTCTTGTATAAACGTGGCTATATTTAGTCTAGACAAATGGAATGTGGATTGCTGCTGAATAAATGGGATGAAAGGCTGGGGGTTTGCCTGTCCGTTTCTCTTGGTTGGTGGCAATTATTTATAATCAAGAGTAGTTTTTGTAAGTTAAAGGTGATTTTTTTGTAATTTAGTGATTAGTCTCAGAACAAAAGTAAGCCCTTAGACACAATCATTCTGTTGGGATAGCAGGTTAAGAAGCCAAATTATGCTCTGAGGTTTTCAATCACAGTTATTAGGATTTAAAAAAAAAGGGCCCAGAAAAGTGTATGTTTTCAGAATTTTGAGAACAAAAAAGTGTGATTGGTGCAAAAGATTTGGTGCCTTTTCTCTTATTTTTATAAAATTTTTTTAGTAGATTTAATCCGACAGTTAGAATTCAGTCCTCTCCATTTGCTGCAGTTTCAACTTTTACTGCTTAAATTTTGCTGCCTCTGCTTATTAGAATATTTCTGTTTCGTTTTAGTTTCCTCCTTGGAAATAAATACGGCTGAAGCAGAGGAAAAGGAGAAAATAAGCTTAAAATCTTGTTCCCGAGTAATTTCCGACGGCGTGTTTGTTTTCAGTTAGTAATCTTATTTTCCAATGAAGATAGTGGAGGAATAGGAACCGGAGAGGATGTGTTTGTGTTTCACTGTCCTCTTGTGGATGGAATCAGAACTGCTGGGCTTTAGCAGTGACCTTCAGCTGCTATTTATTTTCCTCTTGTAGATATGCTGCTTGTTAGTCTTTTGTTCTTTTGAAGCAGATATGGTTGCACTCACTCTCTTCACTTGATGTGCAAACCAGAGTTTTACAAGTATTGTACTGAAAATGATCAAATTGCTCTGTTCTGCTGCTTTTTAGTCCCTTTGATTTAAATTAGGAGATAGAAAATACAGGACCCTCCATTAAGTACTTTAATGCTGGATTAAGAATTTATAACATTGCTACGACAAATTGAAATAATTCATTTTCTTACAGGCTGTATAGAGTGTGCTATGCATGGTGGTCACTTTTCCAAAAGCTACGTTAAAACTTCTCATTTTGTGTGTCAAATTATTTCTCCATGTTATATGTTACTCCTTTGTGTTTGCCAGGTACATTTATATGCAGTAGCCATGTAGAACTGAGAGTTTTTCATGTGTGACACTATCCTCAGAAAATCTACACGCTAGCTTTGAAAAATCTCTTGCAGTGCAGTGGGAACGGCAGTGCCTTCATTTTATGCTGAGGAAGTGCCCTGAGTGTTTATTGTTTAGCATCAATAGTGCCTAGGAGATTTTCACAATATTGCTCCACTGGGCTATGACATGGATTTAGAACTGGTTTGTGTGTTAACCTGTTTAGCAGAATATTAATCTGGGACTATTTTTGTAGAGAATGGAAAGGAAGTGCTGAAGTTTGCATACACAGATCGTGTAGGTGTTTTGAAAGGTCTGTACATTGAAACAGTTTTTGAGTGAAATGGGTCTTTTTCCCGGTAGAAATGCTCTCTGCTCTCCTTCTCCCGTTATATTTAATATACGCTTTGTGTTTTATTCCCACAGTGGATGTGAAGTCGGAGGTTCCCGTGGGACTGGAGCCTATCTCACCGTTGGACTTGCGAACCGATCTCAGGATGATGGTTCCCATGGTGGACCCCATCATGCGCGAGAAGCAGCTGCAGCAGGAGCTGCTCCTGATCCAGCAGCAGCAGCAAATTCAGAAACAACTGCTCATTGCAGAGTTCCAGAAGCAGCATGAAAACCTGACCCGCCAGCATCAGGCCCAGCTCCAGGAGCACATTAAGGTAGCAACATTTTTCATTTATCCCCTACTTGATCTGCAAAATGAATGTGCTTAAGCAGACACAGAAAGGGAACGTGCCTGAAAGGTTTGCTGTGACTAAGAGATGGTGCTCTTTTGGGTGCTCTTTTCTCTGTAGTGGGGTGGTAAAAGCCTTTTAAAGCAAAGCTGCTGTCACGTACCAGTGACGTGCTCACAGCAGACCAAGGTAAAACTATGAGAATCACGAAGCTCATGAAGCCACCACATCCACAGAAAATCGAACTACTTATTTTGCAACCTGGATTTTCAGCTGAACCTCAAAATGGCTGTTTTATTAGTACGTACTGGTTTTATTATATTAAAAGACTGCTTTTTTGGGCTACTACTTGAGTTTGTGACCACAAATCAAATCGATAGGTGAGTGCGTAATATTTGCATTTTTAAAATGGAGGCAGGCCCTGATAGTGTTTTGTTTTCACTCTCTGAACTGCCCCATATAATACAACAGGGAAATGATTTATGAGATTGCATGCACTGTGGCAGGATTGCTATAATGGATTTCGACTGGGAATTTACGACCTTGCCTTTCATTTCATTTTTTTCTTCTTATCTACTTGCCATTGTGCTGCTGAGCTAAGCTTCCACTCGACAGAGCTGACAAATGCAGCAGAGCAGAGCAACCAGAGTTGGGTGATGCACAGGCAAAGAACAATGTGAGGTTTCCAGGCATCTTTGCCCAAAGAGAAAGAAGTGAAACCAGAGCAGCAGGCTGCTACCTGACACTAGAGTTCAATTTGGTGGCATCCAGTAATGCACTGTGCTGCTTAAAAGTCAGTTAAGAGATGAAAAGAAGTGTAAGCATAAAGGCAAGCAGTGATCCTCAGTTTCTCAAGGGGGTTGTTTTAACCAGGACTGACCTAGAAAACACTGCAAACTGCACTTTCTCATGTCTTTTTGTTCTGTGCAAGTTACAACAGGAACTCCTAGCCATTAAACAACAGCAAGAACTCCTTGAAAAAGAGCAGAAACTGGAGCAGCAAAGACAAGAGCAGGAACTGGAGAGGCATCGCAGGGAGCAGCAGCTTCCTCCCCTCCGAGGCAAAGAAAGAGGACGAGAAAGTAAGAGCCAATGTACCATGAATCCTAATAAGAAATGAATCTATTCCTCTTTGCGTTCTCGCAGCCAAAATGAACTATGAACAGGAACCTGAAGGAAGCCTATTCCTGTGTGAAGTATGCAGGTCGAGAAGTCAAGACTGTGCTTTGAGAAGGGCAGGGCCATCCACTGCACCCACAGAAACACATTTCTGGTTTGTGTGCAGACCTGGAAGACTGCAGGAGAGCACAGTGTGACAGACTTGTATATATGCATGTCAAGAGTCAAGCTCTTCGTATTAAAGAAATGAGGAAATTTGAAAGGGTAAAGCTTCACATGAGAACTTTCTGAAGAGCTTATTTCTCAATACAGAAAGCACTATAAAACAGCAAAAAAATTAAATAAGTTGCTGAGCATTGTTTCAAGACTGAAAATAAAATGAAAATTTTAAGAATATTTTAGGATAAGACTTCCAAATATTTTGTTAGGACTTTTGCAAACTGTCTTGTGTTTGTTCTTGATGACATTTCGTGAGGCGTAACCAAGAGTTATTTCTAGCTTACATATAGCTGTAAAGAAAATACTATAGAGATTTGTTAGGATTTGGTGCTCACTAGAGGGAGACAGATACAAATAATTCTCTTTAGTGAGGTCAGTTTGAAAATCAGGTTGAAGTACTGTGTGAAGATATTCAAGATGATGCCACAAACTGATACTGTTACTTGCCCTAAATGAGTACTAGAATTAACTGACAAAGACTGAAGCAGAAAAGAGCTTTTTTATCTTGGGAGGAAAAATATATCACTTCAACAGCTGTAGGTGTACCATGTCGTAGGCTTTAGAAATTAAGGTGTCCATGGTGCTTCTAGTACTTTGAAGAACAATGAACCCATAAAAAAATTTCCATCTTACTGACCTAGAAACATGAAGGTGTGGAAACTGCAGGAACAAAAGATTCCTCTAAGCAGTAAAAAAAAATCAGCCTCCATATGAACTGTTGGGCTTTATCAGTGCTCCTGCCAGAGGAAAAGCAGAGATGTGACCTCAATGGCTCCCTTCTCAATTTGAGCTTGCTGGGTGGCTGTTCAGGATGTAACAGCCAGCCAAGCAGCTTGTCATCCCTCCAGGCCCAGCCCCAGAGTTTTTTGGTGGTGATGATCTATTTAATGAATAGAGGAGGGAAGGGAGGTTGGGATATGAAACAGAGAGGTAGCAGAGGTATTTTGTGGGCAGTGGGTCACATGGGACATGCTCAGTGTCTCAGCTGTGATGTGTCAGGTTTGGGTGACCAAATACTTAGTGCCTTAGTGCTGCAACTTTGAAAGAAATGGGGTTTCATCCCTTTTTTGCCACTGATTATGGAAAACTAAAAGATTTTTTGTTTTCATTTTTTTTCCTTAATGACCACTGTTTTGGCAATGAGTAAATAAGTTTGTCCCATGCTGCAAGCTTGAATTGGCAGTTCAGCCTTACAGTGACATGCTCCACTTTTTGTTCTGTATTGAACTAGCCACAAAGAGAGGTCAAAAACCACTGTCTCCTGTCTTCCAGACATTGCAGGTAGAAGCTGTTAAGGAGCTCCAGTTAAAAGCCTCACTGCTGGCTCTTTCTGCAGTGTTCTGCTTATAACCAAGACAGTGTTAAGAGGACAATTTTGCTGTTTTGATACTATTACTGTATTAAAAGAAAAACCCGTCATTGCTAAAAACTCAAACTGGCCTTTTGTTACTGTCTTTTTAGTTCTATTGTTGGTTTTGTATTTGGATTGTTGGGAGCTATCAGGAAATAATTTAAATTCTTTAGATACATCTGGCCCTGGATAAATGGCCTCATCTACTGTTGAAATATTCCTTATGACTTCACTGGATTTTTGGATTGTAGCCAGCTTCAGGTTTCCACAGACAAGCATTTATTCCAAATGTTATCTCATTTTGACTTTTTTCCACCAATAGTTTTTTCATAGTTTACAAAACTTCCAGCAATAAGGCACAGACTCTGTTTGGGGGTTTGTTTTCTTTAAAAAGGTAATTTTTTAAAGTGAAGATAAGGTGCATTTCTTTGTGTTTCTTAGGGGCAGTTGCCAGTACAGAAGTGAAGCAGAAACTTCAAGAGTTCCTGTTAAGTAAATCAGCTACAAAAGACTCTCCAGCAAATGGGAAGAATCATTCCATGAGCCGCCACCCCAAGCTCTGGTACACGTATGTTCAGTATTAAGCTGCTTCCTTGTCTCGTTGAAGTATCAGCTAAAACTTGGCAGAATGCTTTTCCAGCAGGGGTGTTGAGTCTGCCTCCAGAGCAAGGCAGGAGTTCAACCCAAAGATTAGCAAAAAGCCAGAAGTGTTATATTTCTGATTGAACTGAAGAGTATTCAGTGTTCAGTGATGAGATGAGAGCTATACAGAACAAGACTCTCAAAAATCTATATAATTGTTTTTATTTTAGCTGCTTCATCTGTAGCATCTACAGCTGTTGCTATCACAAATTTTGCAACTGTACCTGTCAGTTTTCCAAGTATCTTAATTTTATGCAGTTAGATCAACTTTGTGTTTGTCTTACTCGGATTTTGAATCAATCACAAAACATTCCCTCTTGCTTCCAGTGAAGTTGCTTGAATGTTGTTAGTAATTCACAAGGATTTTGAGAAAGATAGTGGTCATTTAACTTTTCTGACTCATGGATTTTAATATCCAAACTGCATATTAGAATAACTTGACCTTGACGAGAATCTGCTTGGACCATGGAAGCAAGTGATTTTGTTGAGTCCTTCAAATGGTCTGTTGACATGTTAAGAGTTTACAGTTCTGCAGTTTTTATTCTCCATATAAATTAATCCAACAAAATGAACTCTGTCTGCGTTTCTGAAGGACTTCAATGTCATGCCTGCAGTAGGACAAACAGAAATGCATATGGTACACTAGGTTTTCATCTTTTACTTAGTCTTTTTTAAAAGGATTACTGAAGGTTGGGCCTTGGAGTTTGCATTCAGAGCTAACCAGAGCATTTTGGTAAAACGGTTTAATAAATATATAGTTACATTGTGTTTGTTGGAGATACAGTAATCTATTTTTTTCTTCCAAATAATGTGTAAAAATCTCTTGAATATCTAATATTTCTGGACTAATAATCTGAACTTCAGATGACTGAGTATGAGGACATCTGGAAAGGATGCCTTCTGCTACACTACTGAAAGTAGTACTTCCTCTCACGACAGAGATGTACTACTAATTAACCACACTGTGTTGGAAAGACAAGCAGAGCTTGTAAAAGGCCAAGTAAAATTATGTTTAGATAAACACAGTGTTTGAAAGTTTTTCTCCTTTCCCTCTCTCCCACTCTAGATAAAAAACAAACAAACAAACAAACAAACAAACAAACAAGCCCCCTGCCCCCTCCCCCCCCCCCAAAAAAAAAAAACAAAACCCCAAAACAACTCCTGTTTCTGAGCCAAATGATGCAATTTCTACATGGTTGTTGAGAAAGCTCTGTCCGCAATGTTTCTTTCATCCAGCAGTTGTCAGAAAACACTCTTCAGCTTGGAGCTTCTCTGCTTACATGAGTGCTATGTGCTGCAGAGTGGTGTGCTCCCAAAATTTACAAATTGAACTTAAAATTGAGGTTTCATTTACCTTGTCCACTAGATAATTTGGGGGAGGAGGTTATCCAAGGGATAATGATTCAATATTTCTGGTTATTTTATACAAGCCCTCCTGTCCTGAAAATCCCCCACATTTTGGTAGAGAGGGCTTGATCAATATACATCTATTTGTATGTGATAAACAAGCCTTAAATGGTTTTGTCAGCTGATTCATATTAAAAAGCAAACACCTGAAATGGTCAATTCCCCAAACTGGTGACAGACCCTGTCTGTAGATCAACATGAATATTATCCTATGGGACTTCTGTAATGAGTGCAAAAAGTCCATTTTTGGGAATCCCAAGGATTTCCATAACTTACTGTAAGAGTGAAATTGGTTACATGAGCCTGTGGTTTGTGCACACTTAGACGAACAAGAACATAAACACAGCTGAGACACGTACAAAATGTGTGGATAGTTACTGCTGGTCGCCTCAGTGACAGCTAATTTGTGACCTCTATGTCTGCTGCAGGGCTGCCCACCATACCTCACTGGATCAAAGCTCTCCACCCCTGAGTGGGGCCTCGCCACCATACAAATACACTTTACCAGGAGCACAGGATGCTAAGGATGATTTTCCACTTCGTAAAACGGGTGAGTTAGCGTTGTTTATTTGAGCCCCTTGCCCAGGAATTCTCCCACCCTTTATTTTAACCATCCTGTCCATCAGCAGGCATGTATCATATTCCACAAATCCTGTTCAAGATGTTACTATGAGTAAGTTCAGAGATCCAGACTGCATATTTCCGAGGTCAGCCTGGCCACATGGTACCAAGAGTCGGTGTTTCCCAGTGCTGACAGCTAGTGCAGGCTTCAGTTCTGATAAATCATGTTTCCGAACAGATCATCTTGGATCTTTATTTTCTTTGCTCTTCTTCTGGCTTTAATAACTCTCTCTGCCCTGCTTGGTAGGTACAGTATCTATCTTCGGATGGTATTCTCCTTTTAGACAATGTTTTTCACGGCATTTTGAGGGGAAATCATGGAAAGAGGAGGAATTGGATTGATGTTATATTTTGTGTCATTGATTGTCAGAGTTCGTAGGCATATCACAGACTCTCAGAATATTCTGACCTGGAAGAGAATGAAAAGGATCATGGATCATCACTTAAGTGAATGGCCCACATGGGGATCGAACCCATGACCTTGGCATTACCAGCACTGTGCTGTGTCCATGTACACACATTTGCATGTCTTCTGACACATAGAAGGTGTTCTTTTGAAGGTTTTAGAATATTTCAGAAGATCTAACAATTGAATATTTTATCATGACAGCAGGTGAACTGTAGACGTAGCTTTTTCTCCACCATAAAGCAAGCTAGAATGGTGGTGGAGTCCATGTGGCTGTTGCCTCAGGACCTTGGTGCAGTGACTGGTATCCAGGAATGCAGGGAGACACTCAGAGGAGGGGGGAGAAAGGAAAAGAAAACATTAGATCGCTTATTGCATGAGTCTGCTGTTGAGTGATATAGTTACGTTCAGAGAGCAAGTCTGACCCCCTACTGTGCTAACAGCCTTTGAATGTGATTTAGCCACTGGGAGATTGAAAACTAACTGCAAAACTGACTTGAAAAGAAGTGGCATTTGGAACCAGCATATATTCAGAGAGAAAATTCAGCGTATATCTAATACTTTGGGGCAGACTCGCTAAGCTCATAATATATCCCCAAATATTTTCAAAGGAATGGAAGCATGAAAAGCAAAATGCTAACTTACTCTAGCTGAATTACTCTTTGTACAATATGGTGGCAATACAACAAGATTCTATAAAATCTTGTTCAGGCTGTTCATCACAATAAACCCTTATGTGGTTCTCTTCTTAATACCATTGAACTACATAGATTTTCTATGCCAATAGATTATACATTTTCATTTTATGAATAAAAGGATACATTCTGCATCTTCTAAATGCTGTGAATTCATGTACATGTATTTGAAATGCAAGCTTTAATTTTTCTCCCATGTTTATGTATCTTAAATGTTATGATTGATATTTATGATGTGTCAGACTGTTGATCTGTAAAACAAAACATTTTCAAACTTTGTAACAGTAAAGTTCTCGTGCAGCTGCTAATACTTTTATATCTCTGTGGGGGTTTCAAAATATTCCTTAATTCAATTCCCATTGTCTGCATAAGAGGACTATAATATAATTAAATCCAGATGTTTTCTATATGTTATTCCAAATATTTGGGCATGCAGTGCATCAGTTCCAGAATTGAACAAAGGACATGATGACTCTCTGAAAAGATATCTACAGAATAAATAGACAAATACTAATATAATCATTAGTATAACCGTTTCTATGACATTGACATAGTGATTCTGATAAGCAAATATAAGTGAAGTGTACATCATGTTGTATGTTACCAACAGAGGATATTTGATATCTCTGTTGATATCCGTGAAAATAGCAGCTGTTAATATCCTGTTTATACATCCAGTCTCTCTGTGTACTAGAGATGTTTAATTCCAGTCTTCAGCAACGTCCCCACAAAGTTTCCAATGATTGTTCATCAGGTTGAGTGTAAAAGCAACAGGAATCAAATTGACACAAGTCAAATGACCCTAAACTGATCTGGGTGGCTGTAGGGCCATCCTCCAGGCAGAGGGGACATTGTGGAGCCTGTGTCATCCTCAGGGACCTTACTAGACAAAGATGTCCCACGAGCACTCATGTATATGGACAGGCTGTAAGCCTGCAGAAATCTGACCTTTGCCATGAGGGGTGAACCTCTTTTCCTTCCCTTTAGGCTATGAAGGCTTATTGCCACTGGCTCCTGGTAAACCCTCTGTGGTGCTGAACCTGCGTGAAGTCAGCAATTCGTATGAAAGCAGACCTCACATTCCTTCCAGCCTTCAGAAAGGAATACCTGTTGTGACTTTTAATTACAGCTTTGTTTTGCTTTTTAGGTTACTTTTTTTTTAATCTTTACAATATAAGATACAGAGGTATCTTTCTCTTTTCCAACTCTGATAAAATGCTCTTGTAAGATAATTCTGACTGAATCAGGTACTCTGAGATCAGATTTAATGGGAAACAAAGCTGAATGATTTTTCCCTGACATCCCAATGTGTTTTTCAGTGCTAAGGGAACACCAAGTGTCACACAGGCATTGTAAATCATGAGTTTTACTTGCTTACTTTCTTGTTCAGTAATCCATGTAATCTTTGCTTAATTAGTCCTGAGGTGGCATCTCCTTTTTAATCTTCTAAAAAATAATTCCGAAAGAATGGTACAAAGGAAAATATTTTCTGCAGCCTTTAGTCTTCTAGTATCTAGAATGATGGAATGCTTAGATAACTAGGGAATGACTTAAGAGTCTTGCTCTCTCAGTCTTTACAGTTAGGTACCAGTTAACATCCTAGTGCAGTGACTGTGGTTACTCAACAAGTCTCAGCCATGTGGATCATTCCTTTCTATACAAGATGCAGCAGAAGTTGTCAGCAGTGGGCTTCAGAAAGTTTAGCTGCATGGAGGATTGGGACTGTCCTAGGGGCTAGAGGCCAGGATATGCAACTCTTTGCACAGCTGCATTCAGATACTTGGTGTTGACAGACTTTGAAAAGAGTAGAGCAAGGGGAGCTATTGCTTCACTGGATAGATAAATACACCATAAGGAGAAGCTACACATCTGTAACTATGAGCAGAATTTAGTATAAACAGCATAAGATTAAATTTTAAAAATCCCCAGAACTTGCACCATGAATACCAGTTGTAACATGTATTTTCTGCAAAGCACTCAAAAGCCTGAGCAGCACATGGCTCATTAACTTTCAATGAGACTAATGTGTCTAAATTACCCAGAGAGGTTTGAAAATACCTCCTTATTACTGAACACTTTTGAAATTCATACTGACTGTTTTAAGAGCTCTGATGGGAGCCATGTACTTTTGAAAATCTGATCATTTAATATGGGGAACTTTTGCGCCTTGAGCTCTTCTATTCTTCGTGACTATCTGTCCACGAAAATATTACCCTCTTTATGAGGTTACTGTAAAACTAATAAAAACACAATAAGCAACATGGGTTTGGTAGGGTAGAAGATCTTTTCAAAGCATGTTTTTTTTTTTTTTTCTTTTACCTTTTCAAAATGCAGAATTTCTGGCAAATGGCCCTAACATTTGCATTTTCTCCAGTCTTCAAAGTTTCATTTTTTTGTATGGAAGTGTTGTTACAAACCCGCAAAAGCCAGTAAGTTTCAACAAGGGTTAGCTCTCTGGCCAAAGCTGCATACTTTTTAAAAATGTTGCTGTAGGTGGAATTTCTGCATTTTATTTCATGTTTTGGCTTTTTTTTGAAGAAATTCTTGGGGGCATCATCACATCAAGTATGAACTGTTTTTTTCTTTTCCTGAGTTTAGCACAGTCATGGAAGAATGGGAATGTCAATCAGTATTTCTTTCCATTTTGTTTCTGTGCCAGTTGAACCTTTCTTTGCGTATGGAGTTGTACCCTTACAACTAGGGATCTGCAGATCTCTCACTATATAACAATTGGAGAAGATGTTTGTAGCTCACTTTCCAAAAATTGGAAGCATACTCAATGGAAACAGCATGGGTTTCTTTTAATAGCAAATAACATGAGGTTCTTCCTTGGATGGGAAAAGTTATGTAATTTCATACAGGAAAAAAGCGGAGATGAAGGATTGTTTAATATTGTGATGAAAGTGAGGAAGAAGGCTGTCCTGCACAGCCATTAAGATCACTCTGTAAAAACCATATTAAGTTAACCTGATTAGGCAGTAGAATAACAGTGTAGGTCTTGTATAAATGAGAATGAAAGATTCCTGAATGAGAACTCAGCAGACTTTTTTTTAAAGAAAAGAAATTAATTAGAATATTTCCTTACAATTCTTTGTGTACTTAGTGACTCAGTAATTTACTGGAGCAGTTGAAAATCAGAAGAAAAATATTTTATGTGTGAAGGTTTTTCTCCTTTCCCCTTTTGTGCCACCAAATTCTATTTCTGGTTGCATTTTCTAGGAATTCACTCTTGTGTGATGTACCAGTTTATGAAAAAACTGGGTTTCTTTTGGTTTTCATTTTTAAAGGAAACACTTAGAGTATCCCAAACCCTCAATTACCATGTCTGCCAAAATGAAGAAGTCCAGCTCAGTGGAGAGAAGTGCTATTTTTCTCTGAATTTATGAGCGAGCACAATAAATGGGAGAGGCACTTTGTTTATTGAAGCAGGGAAATGAGGCAAACATATGATTCTCCTAAGTTTATCCCATTTTCCAGGGATGCTAAGCATTCCTGCCTCTCCAGAGTCCTTGTTTTCCTGGGTTGGTGAACCATCTCGACAAATTTGGACTGGCTAGTGTGCCCAGAAGAAATCAGTACTTATCACAGTGAGAAGGAGGAAAGGTACCATGATCTTGACGACTCTTCCTGTTAACCGCCAAATGTTTTTAGCCTTTCCAAATTCAGTATCAATAACTTCAGAGCATGTAATTGGTAGTAGGACATTTTAGAAAGAGGAAAAGCTTCCACTTGCAATTGCAGGGCGAATCAGAGGTAAAGCTTCCAGATTCATGTAATAAGCAAGCCAAGCCAGTGTCCAGGCCCTGGGAGACAGCAGCTCCAAGGAAATGTGATGTGGTTGTAGCTACTGTGCAGGGCTGCTGTTGTCTCCAGCCAATCAGAGCCCTGCAGCCTCCCAAACTGGGGCTGAGGAGGGATGTCCTGTCATTCTGATCGAGCTAAAGTTAGAGGAAAATTTATTAGAGATATCTTAAAACGAAATAAAAATGAGTGCTAGGGGAGTATTAATGACACTGTCAAAGAGAAAAGAACTTGGGTAGGTATGCTTTGGTATCATGAAAGCTGCCAGTGCCTGCACCAGGATTCAGCAGGAGTTGTCACCAGAATGATTCTCATGAAGACCATCATAGTTGTCCCATCAATGGAAGGTTGTTTCTGTAGTTTATTTTATTTAACACTTAATTGCAGAAAACAAGTTTTTTTTGAGTAAAAAATTTAGTCAATTTCTGGATTCAATGTCTTTCTCTTTTAGCAAAAATTCCACTCTGTGTATCTATATCATGTTCTGTTCCGCCAGTCATTGTTCTTTGATGCTACCAACCCGTCTTCCTAACTAAACTGATTATACAATCTTGATCAAAATACTATCTTTGTTCTTTTACTGGCCAGTGTATAACCAAAGCTGAATTACGAAGTTCTGCTTCATGCAAGTACATAAAATTTTTCTTACACTGTGTATATTTTAAAAATGCCTTTTAAATTAGCATTTAGAAGTACCTTGCATAACTTTTTGATAATTAACTAATCAGATACTTGACACCTTTTTCACCTTTGAACCTAAAGAAACCACTTCAATAAGCAACAGGGAGCAGTCCTGAAATCTAAAGCTTTTTAAGAGCATATTGTCCATTGAAAATGAAGTGGAATGTTTTTAATGGATATTTCAAAGCTTTATTCCCTCTGGATAAATAAGTTACAAAATACTGCATAAAAAATTTGAGACTCTTTGAAGTCAGTAGAAACTGTCCTGTTTGATTTCAGTAGGACTAGGATTTTTCTTCCACTTTATCTAGGGCAGGGACAGTTGCAAACTTTTAGAAAAGTAAACAAGAACATCTAAAAGATGGCAAAAAAAAGAGGAACAGAGAAAAGTGGAAATCACATGGTATGGGATCATCCAAAATAGAAGATATTGTTTAGTAAAGACTGCACTTCTCCAAAATCCTGCAAAACATAGTTTCACTGAAAAATCTATTCAAACCCACAACTCTAATTGAGGGGTTTAGCTGCCAAAAAACATGTTGTGGCTAAAGCCAAGTGAGTATTACAGAGCCATTCATGAGCAAAGGCATAAGCTTTGTACTTTGCTTTTGATTTTCTCATGGGAAAGTAATATAAATGAGAGTGATACCTCCCTGTTGGCTTTAACTGTTAGAAATGCAAAGCATGCTGAAATTGTACATAATTCTCTTCCAAAGCAAAGGAAATAGCATTTCAATGGTTTTCCTCAGTGTCTCGTTGAGTTATGGTGGTGCACAATTATTCTTGTTAAATTGCTCTACCAGATGGAAGTTTACATTGTATATTTAGCTAATTAAGTTGTAGGGGACTGGAATTATATCCCAGAGCATAAAAAATCTATCTAAAAGTAAATTTATTTTAATTTGGTATGGTTGTGAAGGTGTAGCATGGATGTCCAATTAAGACTTCAAAGGTGGGGTTTTTCTTCTCACTTTCCTTAACATGAAGAGGTACTTTCACAAAGTTGGCCTTGCCTACAGAAGTTCAAGAAGAAAACTGTGTCTTGAATTTCCAAATAACTTTGGAGCCAGTTTTGTCTTCATTTTTCTTCAGTGGGACTGAATTGCCTTCCGACTTTTGAGATGAACTTGGCCAGTGGTTCTCATCTGCTAGGAGAGCAAGATGTACTGTGTTTTGGTTGCTTTTGTTTTCTTGGCATCCTGTTGTCTTTGGACAACTGCAGAGTACATTTCAGCAGTCTAGTTCTAAACCAGCTCACATTTACTAATGATACTGATGCCCTGTTAAACTGGGGGAGAAGATGATGGTGTTTCATCATGAATTTCTGAAGGTTGATGAAATATTGGACTGTACCTTTTGCCTGACATCAGTGAGTTATCATTGCTGAATATTTTCCTTGATTAAAATCTCTGGGATTTAAACACCCTATGAACTAATTCCTTCTTTTATGGGGCTTGGGGAACATAATCATGAACATGATTATTCTATAAAAAGTAGATCATGTATCTAGGGGTCAAATGGTGACCATGGCAAAAACCTTGACTTTAGGGGCTTGGGGATTATCTGTGACAGTTCTTCACTGAACAGAATGTTTTTTCTTGGAATTCAGTGGATTTGGGAGGAGGATTTAAACTGAAGAGTGGGATTTGCTATATTTGCAGAAAGATATTGTATTCCCATTACTTCTTCCCACCTAGAACCAACTGGTGTTGATGGTTAGAAGAAAGGGTAAGAATTACCAGTGGAGACCTAACCAGGAGAACTGCCAGTCATGCATATCTTAATTTACTTATTGAATTATTACCATTTAAATGAGGGATACCCTCTATTAAAGCTCCTGTTGCATCTTTTCTCCTCTACACCTCCTGAGAACTCAGAGGTGAGTTGGCTCCAGAAAGTGCTGTAAAGGTGTAATAAAATTACAGAATTTTGCGATGTGCAGAGAAGATGAAAATTAATTTTAAACTATCCTTGTTCCTTAATTCTATGATTCAAGGCAGTATAGTAGTATTTGCTTTTTAATCTTCTACTTATTATTGGAAAAGGATATTATTTTACCTGTAAGAAGATTAAGATGGACCTGACATAGTAGTGAAGTGTCATGGTTTCAGCAGACTTGGATGTAACGACGATTCATAAGGCCCTGTAAAACCATGGCCTCCTTGAAAATGCTGTATAACCCTGTGGTGCAAATGCAAGGAGATGCTGATTTCTTTGCTAAAAACCTGAACTTTTAAAAAATTCTATCAAGAGACCTATTCTTTTGCCTTATAGGTTACATGAAGAACATGTATCAACAGGAAATACATCATACTGTTCAGATATTCAAGATCTCCAATTCTAGCTAAATACAAGCAGTACAATATGTAATTTCTACAACTCAAAATATTTGTTTCATTATCCATGGAAACAAATATTATCATTCTAGGCACAACTTACTCTGTTTCATACAGACTACAGTGAATAATAAAGAAAAGTTAGATATTTAAAGTAGCTTCAGGGGCTATTTCATTTTTGAACCTGCTTTAGAAAATTAATGAAAATTTGCTGATCTTGTTAAATCGGTTTCCTTAGCCTGAAGAGAGCAGAAGGGTTGCAATATCCTCTCTAATCTAGTTAGCTCATTTACCACGTGTTTCACTAAACCTGTTTTTTTTATTTAGGTAATGGATATTTACCTTAGTCTAAAAAAATAAAGCGTTCTACCTTTTGCAGAAGTAAAATAAAGCAAAGGACTAAAGGGTTTCACATATGACCAGCACTCCCCATAAAGTGAATTGTTGTACAGGAAACAGTTTCAGTATATCCTGAAAACACATTAGGTGATGCAAGCCAGAAAAACAAAGCATCTCCATCCTGTACTGCTGTATCTGGTTCTCCTGCCTTGCTGGGACCACCCAGCAGTCAGGTCCATGTAGTTCTTGGAAGAGCCTTAGAGGGCATGTGTAAATAGCTTTCACTCTCATTAATCTAATTTAAAACTCTTTCAGAAATGGCATTTTGAATCATCAGAATTGAGAAGCCATTGAACCCACAGAATTATACTATATGTGGACTACTACCGTCTTCCAGTCTGTCATCCAGTGGGGAGAATGTCCACATGTACTTTGTCCAATATTGTCTTCCACTGGGATGTGGCCTTCTACAGCAAACGTCATTCAGTTGTGTATGAAGACAAAAAGGCACCGCTCGTCTTGCCTGTGCTTCATATAATCATGTGGAGGTGCCTGAAGCACTCTGTGGCTGCCTACAGGAAGCCAGAGCAGCAATCAGAAACTTCATTCAAAGCAGAGAATAGTTACATGATTGTGAGAACCATGTGCAGTGAAGTCTATGAGATCACCAGATCTCTCAGAAGGAGAGACTTGTTCACAACTCTTCACAAAGCAGCTGAGGAAGCTGGAAACAGCCTTTGTCCCTGACCTGTGTATCTCTGCCATTCTAGCTTTCTGCCAGTCTTTGGTAGCATCCATAGTTTTGCTGAGAGAGCGTAGATTGTTTTCACATTTATCCTTTCTGGTGGTGCTTAGGGCTATCTTGTGCATTTGTTTCTGCCTACCTCAACTGAAGGGGATCTGGGAAATTTCTCCTTAGCCCACAGCTTTCAGACCAACTTCTTAGGAACCTAAGATATGCCTGTTCTAGTTGGTTTTGCTGCGGTATTAATGTGGGATTTAACCTTTTCCTAGGTCTCCAGGTCACGGTATAGCATAAGCAGGCAGGCTGCTTTATTATTTATGTGTATTACCAGGGTGACTGGGAGCCCACAGCACCCAGGAACCTGTTGAGCTATGCAATGGACCTGACAAAATGAGGATCTTTTCATAGTGTGTTTTTTTTCGAATTATGCCCCTCCTGCTTCAGGATTAATCACAATAGAAATCTCCAAAGTTACCTCATTATCCACATGCAGTATCTTCTTGAAAATGCTCAATTGCCGGAGTGCTAGAAAGAAACTTGACAAAGAATAAACCAGTGGTATGCAGGCAATACCCCCATTGTGCTAACCAGTGCCATCTTCATGGGTTTTTATTGCAATTCTGATGGCCTGTACCCATGCATCATCATTTTGTTCTGTAACTTGAAGCTGGTTTAGGCATGGAGTGTTATGGTTGCGTGTTGTACAGCACAAAATCCTTGTCTGTACATGAGTCTCTAGTACAATAGTATTGAAAAAAGCAACCTGTGTGGTGTGAATAAATAGATTTCTTGACCGTATATTCAATTACTGATACTTATTAGATATGAGCCAGAAAAAAAGTCCCAGACCCCTGGATGGAGTACAGTGCAGAATATATTCAAATCGGTATCACATATGACTCTTCACAGCTTAGAAAAACTATAGCTAAAGAAACAGAAAATACCTGTGAAGATTTGCTTTAAGATCTTGAAGTCTTTGGTTTTTAATTGTTTCTGGTGACCTAATTATGTTAGATAAGTTCGGGTTACTGTTTTAAAAAGGATCTTAGTGGTAACAGTTGATGCCTGGGTGATGGTGAACAATTTGTATTTCTAGAGGAGGATGGCAGTTTTGCTGCTGTTGCTCATGCTGGTGTTGGAATATTTTTAGCCAAATTTAGCATAATTTACCTCAACTGCCCCACAGCTTTTCTAAGCCAGCCTGCTTGTGAGGAAAAGGAAATGCTTTCACTTTAGAGCCTTTTGGAATCTAGACAAAAGCTCACTTTCTGTTCTTCAGGCTTCCTATATATGGCTTTAGCCTCAAGATGAGGACCTGCTTGCTATGCACCCTCTCCCATCCCCCATTTCCTGCCTGGCTTCATTAAATGCTGATTTGAAGTTGGTGCACACTCTTCTGATACAAAAGTACTACTGTGTTCCAGGAACCATCAGAGAGTAGTGCATTATTGTCTTTTACATTCTCTTCATACATGTCTTCTCCTCATGCGTAAAAAGGATTTTCATTCCTTCTTCTTAAATATCTCTGTATGTTTAATAACAAGAAACAGTGAAGCAAAGCCCTGTCAAGAAAACCTCAGCTCATTTGGGAGCAATCTGGCCCCAGGCTATATTCTTTAATGCCTGTATCTGCTAATTGCTAATATTAAGCAAAGTGGAATATAGAATGTAGTGGCTTCACTGAATCGTTTTCCTATCTTTCGTGCTTGTATTTGAGCATCATATTTCTTAGGAGAGACTAGCTTTCTTTCACCTGATCAGTGATAGTTCATGTGATAAAATTTATGTGTACCTACATAGAAACCTGTGTATTTTCTATTTTTAACAGTGGAGTTACTTTATTCTTTCTTCCTCTATGAAGCCACTATAAAACATGAGAAAATTCATTTAGACAGTTTTTCTCCTTCACCTACAGCTGAAGTTCTTAGTTCTGTAGAAAAAATCACAAGGCATGGCAAAATATTAGGTAACCAATCCTTTGATTGCCTGTGATATCTTCTGCTGTTGTTTAAACTAATCCTTTCTATGTCTTTCATATCTGTTTCTCACTTAAAATCATTTAAAGAGTAATACCTGTCTATAATTAGCAGCACTAAAAAGACAATAAGCCAGGTAATAGCAATAAAACTGAACAAACCATATTACTGCAACATCTCATTATTCCAAATTATGCTACATCTACATTAACAAAATAATTTTTAGACTAGTCTTTCCTGAAATCCTCTGAAGTGGATAACTCAAACGGGTATCAGCTGATTCCCACTGAGAACAATGACATGGGCTTCAATGGCTTTCAGAGAAAATTGTTGTGTCTTTTTGTTTTCTTTGCAACAAAACACTTTCAAATAATATATGTTCACTTTCTCCAAGTGCCAGTTGATTATTACGTGTTCCAAAGTGCTAAATATAATAGAAATGCAAAGATTTGTGGAGCAAAGAGGTTAGCTAAACAGGAAGCAACTAAACCAATACCAGATGTATCCGGTTTCTTGGTAAGATTTTAGATTCATAACCCAACCAACCAGATTGCTGCCATGAAAATTTGCCATGCTGTGTTCCTCATCCTCATGGTCACATTCCTGGCCACATGCTCTTGTTTTTCTCTTGTCTGTGGCATTTGGGCTCCTTGGTCATTTGATTCAGTCCACTATAGTTGGAGTCATCAAAACCCACACAACCCACTCCATTCCGCATCTCCAGCACTTAGAGAGGTCTCCTTTCCTCAGGAAGGTGAGATACAGAATGTCTGCTCTATGGCGTGGAATTAATCTAGGTTTGAGTTCTGGACACCAATGGGATGGTTAGCATATAGAAAGTTAGCTACGTGCATTAATTTTCTTGCTGTGTCATTGTCTTGGTTTATGGTTGAATCACCATATAGATTCCCTGATGGTCTTTTCAATAATTTTATGGTATCACTGTAGCAAAAGAAGTTACTTCTTAGGGGCTTGTATTTGCTTGAGAAAGCTACTCTGAAGCAAACTGGGGGGTAAATCTTTAGCCTCAAAAGTTATTTGGCATTGACTCCCCATGTGACAATTTTCCCCCTGGAGAATGTCTTTGTGTGATGAACACGGCCAGCATTGGATTAATTAAGCTTAGCAAAGGGGCAAATACTGTGGAGTAAAAATACTTACAGGGTGGCAAATGCAAAACAGTTATTTTGAACATTACCCCTCTGAACATTGCACTTCTAAGAGCCACTAGTTAAAGTATTGAGCCAAATACTCATTTGAAACATAAGACAAATTAATTATAATAATTCTGGGCTATTTGCTGCTAAGACTTTACAAGTGTCTTGCAAATACTAGGAGAACAATCTAATTTAAAAAAAAAAAGGTTTGAAAAATTTATTTTCACTTTTTGCTAACATTTACATTTCAGAGTTTAAAGGACTAAAACTGTATCTAAATGATCATACATATATGCATTGAGGCAGTCAGTGTGTATGTATATATATGTACGTATATATATATACATTTATAATTGCAATCCACAGCTCCATATTTGAAGCTTAAAATACTTAATTTTGCCTTTTTAACATTCAGAAGAGAGCTGACAGTTACAGATACCTTATTACTGCCCTCATGTAGGAGTGCACTGAAGCACACAGGGTTGTTGTTGTGATCCATACCTCTTGCAGTGAACAATAATTCTGCCCCAGCCTTGGTGGAGCAGGATGGTTCAGTGATCTCTACAGTCATGCACCAAACCAATGCCTCAGCCACTGCTGGGAATTAAGAAACGAGTGTTTGGTTCTGCATTTTTTCATCAGACAGATATCCTCAAATTGCTTAAATTTGTATATTTTGTCCACTGAAGCCAGAATTCTTTTTGCTAGGCATTGGGTCGTGGTACGTCCCATGTAAGGAGCTGGCACTGTCTCAGGGAGAAAATTCAGGAAAGCAGAATTTGAAGCAAATACTCTTCAAACATTGACTTTAATTTGTATTATGAGGTTTATTTTATAGTTTTAAAACTACTATTCTCCATGACATTTAATAGTAAAATTAATTATTTCCATTTCAAAATTATTGCTCCTTTTTATGCATCTTCTTGGATAGCTCATAAATTCATACATTGACTTTAAAGTTTGTTTTCTGTGCTTATATGATGTATTCAGATGCAGAATATGATGGGAATTTGGTAAAAATAGAAAGGGAATTGCAGTGACTGAGCATGAAACATTTACATAGAAGTGGAGAATTTCTCCAGTGAGTGTTGCAGAGGATTTGTATCACATTCATCTGTCACAGATGCACAGATAGAAAATGTGCAGACATATTCTTCTGACTTTGAAGAGTACAGAATAGCAGAAATTGAAATATATGTAAGTGCAAATGAGTGAGCGACTTTTCTTTTAAATGTCATTACACCTGGTAAGATCTGTGGTGATAGCATGTAGTGTAATCATAGCCCATTATTATTTTTTATATTTTCAATTTCATTGCGAATGGTATCTTAGATCGTAAACAAGTCATCTGTACTTTACTGTTAGAACCATTCATCTTAACAGTGGTAGTAGCTGATAAAAGTAAATATGTAGTTAAGATGTTTATTATTAAAGATTTCCAGTGTTGTGCTAGCCTATGTATCTTGGTCTGAAATGAATTGAAGGCACAGGGTCTTCAGGGGGCAGCCCTTGCCACGTGCTGTGCAGCACGTGACAAAGGTCAGCATGTGACAGCAGGTACTGTTGGTCACAGCAACTCTGCAGTGAGGTGCAGCCCCTTTGCCCTCCACTGACCATTTCCAGCCTCCCCATCCCTGAGGGAACAGGTGGGACAGAAGGAAAAACGTATGCAATGTGACATGGTGGGTGGCGACTAGAGTAGTAGTGTTGCGTTGAGTTCCTGCCCCAAAGTGACAAATGGTGTAATTCTGAATTGAGTGAAGATAAAATATATTTTGGTTTTCTGCTTACACTTTCTCCTTCTTTGTGGCTGGGTTTAAATCTCTGCATAGGAGAGAGAACTGATCTCAGTTTCTAGCTCTCTCTATTTTGAAAGATTGCTTAGCTAATCCTCAGTTCCAGGAAGGGAAATATAAACAAATTGTATTCCGCAATTATCTTTGACTAG
Organism: Chamaea fasciata; assembly: GCF_029207755.1. Classification (NCBI taxonomy): domain Eukaryota; kingdom Metazoa; phylum Chordata; class Aves; order Passeriformes; family Sylviidae; genus Chamaea; species Chamaea fasciata. Next base: position 123,185,939 of record NW_027094086.1, on the reverse strand, counting down.
CTCTTAGCAGTCTGTTTGATGCAGGGTTTACTTGAAGAGCAAATAAATGGCTACATGAAACATTTTATCATGCTAAAAATACTACAAAATAAAAAATGCAGCAGAGCTGGCCTTCATGTGAAAAGACTGTGTCCATTAAGGAACAAAGGTGGAACTTGCCCAAGGTGCATTATATATAATCCTAGGTATTCTGGGAATCAACCCTACTTCATCATTTTCAGAGCATATATTTTTCTCTGTAAATGTTCTTAGGACACTGTCATAAATCTAGTTGTTTGGTGTGTTACTCAGAAAACATTAAAGTTCTGGGCCTAAAATCACTGACCAAGAAATGTTCTGCCAGCAAGGCATGTTGTAATTTATATTTCTCAGAGAAATCAAAAGGCACCAGTGGAGGCTAATCTCTGTTTCTTCAATTAGACCTTAATCCAGTTATAGCGTTCCAAGTTCCAAGATGTGTTTTCCAAGTTTTCACCAACGAGAGATAAAAATAATGTAAATTAAATTTGCATTCATTTATTAGTATTTATTATACTTACGGTAGTAACAATAATAAATGGGTAACTTCAAAGTTGCAACGGAATGAGAAAAATGCTGGGATCCAAAGCATTTCAGGTCTTTTCAACTGTTTCTTAGCTTCCAGTATAAATGAAGTTATATGAGGAGAAACAGGATGACTGAGAAGATGGGGCCGTAAAATCTCTGCCTCCAAACCCTCCTTGGATCAGATGAGGTCCTACAGGGTCAGTGGTGTCTGACACAAGCCAGGAATTGGATTTGTAGTCACATATTTTCTTCTCTTCATTTCCAGCTTCAGAGCCCAATTTGAAGGTACGTTCAAGATTAAAACAAAAGGTGACGGAAAGGAGAAGCAGCCCTTTACTCAGGAGGAAGGATGGAAATGTCAGTTCCTTCAAGAAGCGTCTTTTCGAGGTGACAGGTAATTAAGAATGGGGAAATTCTGTTGCCACACCTCACAGAATACTGGCGGTACTTCAGAATTGAAACTTGCTAACAAAACATCATTTTGCTTGCTAAACAAAATGAGCATTTGCAGTATTTGGCCTCGTCCTGACAATTCTTGCTTTGACTTTGCATTGATGGTATTTAGTAGTTTCGTGGCTTTTTCAGGTGATCACACCACACCTTTATGAAACCAACTGTTACTAATCTATCGGACATATATCTGAATTCACTTGATATATCAGAATTATGTCATACCAAGAAGGAATTAAAATACAACTTGAACAAACACATTGGTGTCCCTGTACGTGCAATTCTTGTGACAACTTTACACAGTATGTTATGTGTGACATGGGAACAGAGATGTCAATGTAAGCATGAAAGTTACTAAGCAAAGTAGTTTCCTTATAAATTATTTCCAGATTACAATTTTTCTACAGCTTATTTTAAATTCCATTTGCTGAAGTCTCTATGAGATTCTTCATACCCACTTCCTTTGTTTTCACTGATTTCTTTACAGTTTGCATACTTACAAGTAAGTTATAAAGTGAAATATTTGTCACTGGAGGTTTTTTCCTGATGCCTTTGAAAGAGCAGAAACATGAAAATAGATGTCTTCTTTTCCTGGCTCTGACAATAACTTGGAGCCTTTCAGATTGCTGTTATAATTATTAATATTAACTATATGTCATTTTGGACTTTTCATAACCCTCGTTAAACATTGTTGCCTGAAGTCTTTTTCCCCTTGCTTTTTATTGCCTATTTATACAAAAAGTGCTATTTTAATTTTTAAAACATGAGAAAAAAAGAGTAAGTTTGTTTGTCTCCACTTCTCTGATATCTATCGGAAATACAATGCAAGAACTTCTGCATGGCCAGTTAGTATAGCTGGGTGTGGAGTCACTTCAGTAAATCAAGGAGTAAGAGATTCAAGTAACAGCTAAGAAGCCTCCTGTGATGTCAGTCACCGTGAGAACATATTTTTGCATATGAAGTATAACATAAAGAGTAATAAGCAAATAAGCAAAGAAATAGCTGTAGAATGTTAGGTGCCACATTTAGATATTAATTACTTTAACTTCTTGAGTGCTTTAATTTGAGAGCTATCCCTTGAAAGAGGGTTACCTCCACTAGAGGCTTTCTCTTCCTTCTTTAACCTTCTTAATTGTTTTGATTACATAAGTATAATTTATATCAGTGTAGAATTAGAATAACTCAATACAAGAACATAAAATGAGGGCATCCTCTCCCCCTTTGTCTTAGACAGAACTTGGGACATTTTAAATCAAGATAGCATGCAGCCTTTCAAGTCCTATTTTAATGTCTTTACAGACTGTAAATATTTCTTCATATTTGTACCAAAGATGTAGCGAAGTTGTATATTTTGCCATTAGTTTTTGTGTATGTAATGATTGGTCCACAATGGGCTTACCCCCTTCCTAGACAGAAAGGATGGCAGTAGGCCTCATCTCTTACAGAGCCAGGACTCTTTACAATTAAAAAGGAAAGAGTTTCTTTACTCATTACAAGCTCCGTGTCAGTGTCTCTGCCTGATACTGAGTCTCATAACCATCTTTGTGAGAAAAATAAATACTAAATTCTTCTTGTGTGACACAGACAGATCAGAAGGGGAAAGATCAAGAGTATCTTTCCTTGTTAGTTGTAAAAAGAAAACCAAAGAAATGGAAGATGAATCAAGAGTCTTTAAGTAAATAGTGTAACGAATAGATATTTTTCAGCAGCAAAAGAGCTCTATGCTATAAAGAGTATATAATTAATCAAGATCATGTGTACCTTTCCAGAGTGAAATTCATGTATGTTTAATCTGTTTTTCAGAATCCTCAGTCAGTAGCAGCTCCCCAGGATCAGGTCCCAGTTCCCCAAGCAATGGTCCTACCAGCAGTGCAGCAGAAAATGAAACCTCAGTTTTGTCATCTAACATTCAAGCTGAGGTAAGACTCGTTATTGTGTAGATAATTGTTCCGGTTTCTAGACTGAAGACAATAGAAAATTTGATTGATCATACTCACAAGCAGAGTAATTGGGATACCAGGACACTACAGGCTGACATCACAGTATGTTATATATGTGATATATCTTTATGAGATGCATGTTCAGAAGGCTCTATGGTAACAAAAGTTCAGGGAAAAGAAGCAGTAGTGTTACTGGAAGAGTGGAGGGAGCTGTGAAAGGAACTTGGTTACAGAATATTACCTTCTGGGATGACCTGAAAAAGGTGCTCGTTGCTGAATGCTGGTAAAGAACTGCATACAAAACAGTGCTTTAGGCATTGGTGATCCTAACACATAAGAGCTAAGGTGGTTCCAGGTTCAGATGAATGCTGAAGTAGATTTCTTTAATCGCAGTATAGTAGTTAGGTGACTAAATCCTTGTCACACCTCCCTTTTATTTTACTGTATCTCAGTTTCCTTATCAGGGCAGTACTTAACCACCGTAAATGTCATGCCAGAATTCTTAATACTTGTTTCGTAAAGTGAGATTGTAAACGGAAGGAATCTTAACTGCTCGCTATTCTGTTTCATACATGCGTGCCTATAACAACAGGAATGCAGATGGTAAATCAGTTGTGATAAACCTCATTTAGCACAGATGACATGCCCAAGTCATGCTTTCCATGGCAATATTGTAAAGGCACAGTAAACTAATTCGACTAAGAGAGACTCATATTCCACAATATTCTATATCCAGCCTATACTTACCACAGTTCCTGCTTTGGCAAGATTTCCTAATAATTGTTGTTTTATGCTGTTTATGTTATAAAAATCACATAAGAAAATGTGATTTAACAGAGTTTTAGTTAATGGAGCTATTTCTCCAGGTCAGTGGCAGGACATTCACCTAAAAAAAACCCTGGAATGGGCAGTTCAACCTCCAGCAGTGACTTTTCCCCATAATGAATTAATTGTGTGTGTGAACTATGATCCAGAGGGCAGGTGGGTGACCTCTGCACACTGATTAGTAGCCTCTCTCTGGCCCGTAACCAAAAAGAAAAAAAAATTGCATTGATGGCTAACATGTGGTCTTGTCTCATAGCCCCCCATATGTGATTGCAAAGAAACTTAAATGATGCAGAGTAAGATCCGTCATTGGGATTAGATCAGATCCTAGTTCATTGGAATCAAGTTGTGTATTTTACTACTGGGAATGTTTTAGATAGAAGTTGGTAATATGTGGGTGTTATTATGTGCTGTATTAAACAGGAAATCTTATCCAACTGGATCTTTTATTGACTTGAGGATTCTACAAAATAGAAGATCATTTATGTCTCTGGTACATGCTGCTTATGACTTCACATGTTACAGTTTCTGCATACTTGCACCATCGGAAATACACACAGGCTGGTGGTCTCTGGAGAGATTTGGAAAGGTTGCAGCAAGAACCAGCAGTTACATTCTGTTTGCTAATAGAACATTGCATTGCGTATTATTTGCCACTTCTGTGCCAAACGTCAAAAATTATAAGCCCAACATACAATCAAAGATGCTCAAAGGAGCCTAAAACGTTCCTTTAGAAGTTAAGCTCTGCATGCTGGCGTCGGTCACTTGACTTGGTGAAATGTGCTAAGAAGCTGAAACTACAGACTTCCACTTCCGGATTCAGTTGGGGATTTCTCTACCTCTCTGGTTACTTGACTCTCAGTACTGTGGTCCTGTGGGTTGAAACATTTTTCCATAAATCTCAGCTTCAGTGATTCTTATTTCAGTGGGATTTTCTTTGGTAGTTTAACAGCAGCCAAACTCCTGCATATCTCTTTCTTAATATAGTTAGTCAGCTCTCAAAGGCTATACAGCCAATAAATTTTTAATCAGATTCACAAAGTACAGAAGTTTCTAATAATAGGATGAGTGTTCCAAAATCACCCAAAATATCACTTGTTTTTCTGTAAGCCCGTATGACTCACGTTGCTGTTGTTTCATAATTGTTGCTGTGACATTTGCAGTAAGTGTTGTGCTCATATCTGAGTGGGTGGATAGCCGCGGTTTTCATGGCAGCAAATAAAACACTTTTTGCTGGGGAAAAACAGGTTGCTATGACAGAGTCATTTACCAGTAAAATATGAGTCAGTTCCATAAATGATTGCACTCCAGTGCATGGACAGAATTAGAGCATTATCAGTAATGAAGCAGATTTTTAAAGTATTTTTACCACATGCATTGGAATAGTGAGACTTTTAAGTGGTTTGCTCTCTGGAGCAGACAGTCTGGTGGGTAGACATTTACAATTTTTTGAATGAACAAAGGTGTACTGCACATGCTGCAGCTTTGCAGATAATCTTTTACTATCACAGTTCCCTTAATGGTACTTTCACTACCATTTGTTAAAACACTGGTCTCATTATATGAAACTTGAAAGTTGAACTCAGGATTTTAATTGCGCCTTATAAATAAAATCCTGTTTTTATTAGGCGCAGTTGTCTCCAGTATCATCAAGGTTCACCGCAGTAGCTATTTGTCTCCTATAGCATGCCATACACTTTCAGGTCACCTGCTGTGCAGGGGCTAAATCTTACTTGCCTGAGAAATGCAAGCAGAATTGAGCCCCTGCACAGCATGTCCCTTGAGTTCAGAGGGACAACCTGCTTTAGTCATGTGAAATGATTAATTTTAGGCATTCACGGTCTGGTCAAAAGCCATTGAAGGCAATGGAAAGTTTCCAGTTGGTGTAACTGGGCTTCAGATAGATTTCTTTCTTCTATTTGTGCTTTGGAAAGCAGTATTTCCTAGAATTTCACTTGATTATACAGGAGATATAAATTATATATGTGTCAGATAAACACGTATTTGTTTTGTACAACTCCACAGCCCCGTGCTTTTAATACTCAGCTCCTTGAGGTGATCTTTGTAAGGAACCAGTGGAAAAATGTTTAGGTTTCTCACCAGCGGATGAGGTTTGTGTCAAGTGTATGTGAAGTGAGTCTAAATTAATTTTTTCAAAAATCATCCCAAAAGCCTCAAGAAGGACTAGTGTAAGTAATTGTGAGTATTGAAAGCTGTGACAATTAGTTCCACAGTTGATTAATTTTTTCAAAAATCATCCCAAAAGCCTCAAGAAAGACTAGTGTAAGTAATTGTGAATATTGAAAGCTGTGACAATTAGTTCCACAGTTGACAAGTATTAAAGCCAAATCATTTTGTCTTCCCCTCATAATCTATAAATGTGCATATAAACATGCACACATAGATGTTCCTGTTCTCAGCAGGTCCCACAGCAAAACCAAAGCAGGTGATTCATCGTTACTTGTTGCACATCGTGCTCCGTTACACTGAGTTCTTGTACTCTATTTTAAGAAAGAGGATAACTATGTAACAGGCTATTTTAAGCATCAGTAAGCAAGATCTGTGGGCCCAATGAGTAGGTACATAGAGGAACAAGTAGGGCAAGTTGCTCTTTGGGGTAATTTAGGTGCCAGTCCAAATTACCTTGTCTGGATGTAGGATGAGGACATGGCTTAGCCATTGTGCTGCCAAAGGACTCTCTGGATAACTCCTGCATGTGCCAACATTGCAAGGAATTGTTTGCTGTGGGAAATGGATTTGTAGAGAATTTCAAAGCCTGACAGAAGGCTCACATAGTACGCATCTGTATGCAAACTTTGAGATAAGAAATGCTGACTTAGCAATGCCATGGAAAGGACAGACACTGTTGACAGAAATGGAACTAGAAACAAGATTCAAAGGATGGCCTTTCAAATAAGTCTAGATACTTTGGAGAAATAAAACTATGAAGGATGCATTGTAGTAGGACCCAAAAGAGGTAATTTTAGGTGATTAGCTTTAAGGCATTTAGAGCATTGTGTAGCAAATGCTGATAGGCCAAGAAATCCTTATAATTTATTGTAATTAAGAAATAGCTGCTGATTGTGATAGTGTGAATTATAACATCTGTATTGTGTCACCCTTCACATGAGACTAAAAATAGAATAAAAGTTTTTAAAACACCTCTCAGTTGCCCCATCTCTAAGTCAAAAAAGGGCATAATCTGACAGTTGACCATGTAAAAAGAAAAGCTGCAGCTGGGATCACAAATTTCTGCCTCTGGGGGTCCCTGCTTGAGCAGAGTGCTTGGATTAGATAACGTCCAATTGTCCCTTTGAGCCTTACCCATTCTGGATTCTGTGATACAGAGGACCCTAATCTATGCAGGTGGACTACTTATTTTTTTTTGGGAGACGAGGTTAAACTGATGCTTAGGATAATATTACCTGAAAATATTTTTAAAAAATCAGTCACTTACCAAAATGAAATTGGCAGGTTATTAACAGTATTAGAAATTAAATTTAGAGGCTTTTACTAATTAACTCCTGTTTTCAATATTAAACTCCTGTAGTAAATAACACAATTTCTTCTGCTGGATGAAATAATCATGCCTGACCTTAGTGTGGTAGTGTGTTTTACTGCTATACACCCTGCCATTGTTATTTTTTATTGATTCAAATCTTAGAAGGTAATAGTGGTATACCAAAAACCAAATATTAAACAGAAATCTTTCAAGTGGCTTTGTGTCAATGCTGCCATTGCTACAAATTTGATTATATTCTAGGAGGCACATTAGAGTATACTTTTTCACTTAAATATTTGTAGACTCCCTCCATAATATCTCCATAGTCTTGACGTACTTGCATTTATTCATGGTCAAAGGTGGATGTTATCAAGGCAAGACACTGTTAGCCAGGAATTAATGTAACATACAAGTGGAGCTTCTTTGTTTCCTACACTATCTGTTGACATTCCCTAGGTACCAAAAGAAAATTACAGGGATAGACTTCTACTGTTATTGTCTCAGTGATAGGTCGTATCTCCAAACAAACTGTATGAGGAAGGTTATGTTTTGGAATAACATCCTGTGTTTTTGTGCTTAACCACTTTTCATTGATGGTCTGAAGTTGCATTGTATTAACACGAAGCATTTTACAGAGTTAATTGATATTCCAGGTTTGTCCAGGGGAAAATCTACAGCTCCCCACAACATGCTTGACAAGTTATTATATTTACTTTAGTCAAAGCCCGAGTGTGCAGTATCCCTCTTGGAGGTGGTCTATTATTGGAGTCCCATATGCTTTTTGTTTGGGAAGAAAGCAGTCACTGTGTCATACTGTTACACAGGGTATTCTTTTTCAAGGATGTTGTTCCCTTGGGGACCATATCATGCCAGAGTTCCTAAGTCTAATAAGACCTTTGTAGCTCTTATTGTGTCAAAGTTCTGGGAGGGAAGCAAGAGTTAAACAGAAAATATAATTCAAGCAACTTTACTAGACCACATGTTGAAAAATATCACTGTTCAAGCAGAAGGGAAAAGGCTTCAAAAAGATTCCTGATGTGGTAATTTTTTTATGTTTCTTCCCAAATAATCTATGGAAATAAAAAGAGGATCTTTGTAGAATGTCTGGTTTTATTTTAAAGTAATTAAGAATATATCACCAGTTCCATGTCCTTGAAAACTATATCACAGTTCTTCAAAAGAAATGTTAAAAATTTTAATTTTAATGGACTAGGAAAGCTCTGAGGAGTATCCCATCATCAGAGAATGACAGAGTACTGGTTTTGTATATATGCAAACAGAGAAAGAGCGAGAGAGAGACAGTCTATTATTTTAAATGGCAGATGCGTCAATATGCCTTACTTTCTACACAAAATTTCCATGTTAACGGAAATAATGTGCCTGAAACATCCCCATATCAAAAGGCATGGACTAGTTAAAAACCACATTTCATACCATACAGCCAAACTCATAAAAACCGTGGTAAAGGTTTGATACATCCCTATTTGGGGTTCAGCTGGATCTAATCCTTAATTCTATGGATAAATTCCCACTGATTTTCTTGGAGAGAAAGTCCAGTTGATGAGAAGAACTGATGTTGAGTTGATGAGAAGTTGATAAGATGGTCTAGGAATCCTCAAGATTTTGGTTTTTCATTGCAATCTGATTTACTAACCAAGGAATAATCCCAGACGTGTTTTCTTAAGAAAATAAGTGTTTTTACAGGGACAGTAATTTTTCGTATCTGGAACTCCATTGGGATGCAAACCAATGACTGGTACATAATTGGCTTGCAGTGTATCGGGATACAATCATAAAATAACTGAGATAAAAAGCTTGCAGATTTACTTTTGTTGGTTTTCCCCTTTATTCCAGCACCTGGTTTCCCAGCAACGCCTTTTGATCCAGGATGAATCAGTGAACTTGTTGAGTCTGTACACATCCCCTTCTCTGCCCAACATTACCTTGGGACTTCCAGCAATACAACCTCAAATCAGTGTAAGTGACCAGTCTCAAGCCTTCCTGCATATGTTTGCTTCCAGGAAATCTACTTTCTGATTATTCTCTTTATATTTTTAGCATTTTAGAACACAAGCAATTCAGAGTAGGAACTAGACCTCTCTATGCATTGGGCAACATATGGATATTTGAGGGCACAACTTGAAAGCAATATTCATTCTTGATCTCAAAAAAACAAGTGCTAGTGTGGACCTTAGCTAAGTAAGATGCACATGCATTGCATTTATGCCAGATAACAGATTTCATATGCGGCAAGAAGTGTATGAGGAAATTATTTAGTACAAAAGTATAAGGAGATTGTTTAGTATGAAACTTTAAATTATATGATCATTTCTACCTGATAAATTACAGCACCTGTAACTTTTTATGAGATTCCAGTGATGATCTAAACTGGGCTGGAGCATTGTAGAAGAATGTAGTATTTTTCTAGCTCGGTAAAATACCCGAAAATTTTGCTACTAGTGAAAATTTACCTGCTTAAAAAAAAAAAAAAGAAAAGAAAAGAAAAGTGAAAATAATGATATATAGTGGTTCAATACTACAGGAGGTGAACTTGTAACTTCTCTGAAGAAATTAGAGGTTGTAACCAGAGGTTTCAGAGGAGGTGAAAAAAATTAAATCTATATGGTACACTATGGTTTGTAATAATGCAGCTTAATTCCAGTGCTAAATGTAGTTTCAAGTCAGAGTTCCATGTTATTTTATGGCTTTTTCAATACATTTGCTATTCTTAGCAGTAATGTATTGCTGCAATCTAACATTTTAACATCAGGTACAGAACTTTGCAAAGAAAATTATGTAAGCCTGAAATCAGTTCTCCAAAAGTCAGCAAATTATTGTTTTTAAAAGATGGAAAATGGAAAAATTAATCATCATGAAAAGTAGTGCTTACTTTCTCAGAGGATATCATCAAAAAATTCTTAGCTATTTCACTAAAATATAACTAGCTTCAACTAGCTTCAAAGGAAATTTATAACATTAGAAAGAAATGAAAGTGTTTCATTTGCTTGCTCAAATCTTATAAGGTTTTGATGTGGCCAACTAGCACCAAATATTACTTTTGGCATTAGAAAAAACAAAGGGATTGATTTATGCAAGTAATGTTTATTTCTCTTACTAGAATAAGCAGTTGCAAATTGAATGTAAAGCTTCCTTTGGTGTTTATTTTTCAGGGGAGTGTGATAGCAGTGTGAAGTAAGCATACACAAAAAAAATATTGGTGAAAACCTTACTGCAGAATTTATGGAATTCGTATTATCAGAGATAGTGTTTTTGCCATGACTTACCAGAAGTGGTTATCTGCAAGCCTCAATGTGCATATTTCTGTTAGGTTATTATTCTTGCTGTAAAAAAATATTATTCTGCTTGAACTACTACTTCAAGATTTTTTTTAATAGGCAAAGAACAAAGCAATATAAAGTACTTTTGCAATGTTGAAGAGCCAAAACTTCCAAAAGCTTTAAATCAATAACTGTGCAATTGATAAGGCACTTCGAAATGCCACACACATGCAACAGCTTTTGATGATTCTGCACATGAGAGTTTAACTGTACAAGTTTGTTTTGCAAAGGGTAAAACTTACATCTGTGCTGTCCTTCAGGGAGTCAGGGAGTGCTCCAGGAAAAGTAATAGCTTCCCACTACTACAGGTAACTATTTCATTTTGCTGATTGGCTTGCTGTGTGATGGAAAGTTATGTGAAAAATCAAGCCTTGCCTATTCCAAACTCAGTGCAATCTACATCCTCTGATCCTCTAGCTTCCTGTGCAGGATGCTGTGCAAAGATCTTTAGGAATTTTAAGGATAGGTCCCATTCCTTCATTAATAATGTTCTAACTAGTAATTCCTTGTGCTTTGGCTTTTATTGCTGGGGTTTTTTCAACTGGTTTTATTACTTGGCTTCTCACAGTGCTACATTTAACTGGCATGTTCTTCCTTTTCATCTCACAGTCAAAGTGTAAGATAGGGATGTTAACCTTTTTTTCTGTATGTGTTCATGAAGACATAAGACCATCTAATCAAGCAAAGGTATAAATGGCCAGTTCTCTGAAAAGCAGTGACCAATGCTGTTGTTCTTTGACAGGCTTCATCATCATTCAAGGAAAAGCAGAAGGGGGAGACCCCATCACTTAGACAAGGAGTGGCCTTGGCTGGACAGTATGGAGGGAACCTTCCTCCATCGTCAACTCATCCTCACATTGCTTTGGAGGGAAAGCCAAACAGCAGCCACCAAGCTCTCTTGCAGCATCTGTTACTGAAAGAACAAATGAGACAGCAAAAACTTCTTGTGACTGGTAATGATCACAGCTCCAGAGATACTAATTTAAGATGTTTTTAATGACATTTGTGTTCGGTTTAAACGGAATGTGGTAATACAAATGCCACACATCCTAACTCTTGGGAAAAGTGGAAGGGTGGAAGAAAAAAGGACAGCATCTTTGTTTTCCCTTTTAGTGATTCTGTTCCAGTCTGTTAGCCTGAAAGAATTCAATGATTACAGAAAAGAGAAAATGATTACTTCATCACATTCTTTTGCAGCAGCTGAACTTCCCAGCATGGCAAGGCACGTGATACAAGTCCCACTGCATCAGTGCAGATGCAGAGTTCTGCAATATACACCCCTCTTCTTACTGAAAGCTTTCTTTCCTGTTAGAACTGTTAGTTTGTTGTTTTTTACAGGGCAGTGAAATGTCCCTGTTTTGCAGGAGCGGTTCCTCTTCATCCACAGTCTCCTTTAGCAGCAAAGGAGAGAGTCTCACCTGGCATAAGAGCTGCCCACAAACTGCCTCGTCACAGGCCACTGAACAGAACCCAGTCAGCTCCTCTTCCTCAGAGTACTTTGGCCCAGCTGGTCATCCAGCAGCAACATCAGCAATTTTTGGAGAAGCAGAAACAGTACCAGCAGCAGATCCACATGAATAAGGTGAGTTCTCAAAGTAAAAAATTTCCAATAAATTTAAAGGTGGAAAACTAACAACAAAGTTTAGTTATTGGTGCCATGTCATCATGGACAATAGAGTATCTGTTTTGTTTATGCATAGTTGATATATGCACTTGTTTGGATCTTAATTTTAAGGTTGTGAAATAGGCTACAATTCAACAAAACAGAGTTCAAAGCAGCTTACAGTTTAACCTGACAGGTGTTTTCCTGTTGAATGGTAAATAATGTCTTAAAAATTGACATGTACTTCTGAGTTGCAGCAATCACTCCACTTGCTGCTTCTGAATTGTATTAAAACTTTTCTTATTGTGGATGAGAATACTGCATAATCAGATAACTCATTTGAACTCAAATCAGCTCATTAAATTTGTGGGTTTATATAATAAACTTAATAAACATCTGGAGAAATTTTTAATCAGTGTTTATCAAACTGACTTTTCTCTGTGAATAACATGAAAGTTCATTACCTATATGGTGATGCAAACTGACCATATAAGGAGAAAGAGAAAAATGTCCTGTTACTGGTATCTAACACAGAGTTTAATTGTGTAGTACAAGATTCCCTGTACAGTAACACCTTATTCTGAGCAGGGGCAGGGGTAAGAAGAAAAGGGACCATCCATTAATAAACAAAGAGCAACAGATTCTAAATAGATTTATCAGGAAACAATCCTTCTACAACAAAATCAAGTTGTTTACCTGCTCTGAAATTAAGATATGCAAGAAATTGCATGTTTTTATTTGGAGAACATTTTTCTGCACTTAGTACACAGCTTTCCACAACTTGTTTGCTGAAGCTCCACTAGTATTACAAAGATATTAATTCCACGTCTTCAGTTGTCTTCTTTTGTTTTAGTGTTACTCAGTAACTATATATAAGAGACGAAGTCAAAGAAGAAAAGATGAAAAGTGGACGTTCAGCTCTTGTACCTAAGGAAAAAAAATCAATCCACCTTACTTACTGGGTGAATTTCCCAGGGGTTACTGATTCTTTGGAATCTACTAAGAATTCCCAACAAAATTAGAAACAAACCTAGAGTTTAAGTACATAGTTTGTACAGTGGTTTGGTTATTAAATCTTGTTTTAATTAGGAAAAATGAAGACCAGAAAACTTCAAAGTTCAGAGCTGATCCTTGCATGTTAACCCCTCTCAGCTTGGGTGTTTTGATTACTCAACTAGGACTCCAGTTGGCTTTTCTTTGAGTATGCATTCCATATGTTTAATCAAGATGGCATATGTATATCTTGTAGCCTCAGGTTTTGAAAATATTTCACCTTCCCTCAATTGTCTAAAAAGATTTTTTAACTGCTGAAGTACTGAGTCTTTGTACTACAAACCCATCAGTTCATACGTTCCTCACAAAGCAGAGAACCCCACTGACATGTTTTTCTTAGGTAATATGCTTACTGATACAAATTCTACCATAGCATTGGGGGTATGTGCTGTGGCATATATGACCATTTGTCCCCAGTGTGAAAATTAAACTTGAGGCACATAACCATATATTTCTAGTCACGAAGGACTAGGAATGCATTGCATCTTACCAGAGATAGGTGGGATAAGGAAGGAAAAGGATTGGAGTTGGTCTATGATTATGCTTGTTTCAGTAACTTTTCTTTTTCAGTTGAACTACAGTGAAAATACATGCAAAGGAGAACAATTCCCTCTCATACTTGAAATATCCCTTCATTCTCACGTGGTTCTTTGTGATGAAGAGACAAAACTGGTGAATCTAGCTTTTATTCTCTACAGTATAGGCTATGCACAAATGTAGAGAGTGTAAATTTAAGTCTGTCCTAGGGTGTCTCTCTGCCTTGAATCTCCGTAACCTACTTTTTCCCCAAGAGCTTCTCGGTCTCCTATACTCCTACTCCCAGAGCAACCAGGCTTCTTCAGGAGCACAGTAACTCCTCAGAGCAGCAAATGCCTGAGGAGGAATGATATCATGTTGCAGCCAGAGAAGCAGTGGGTTTTCTGAGGATGGATGTGGTTTATCAGACTTTACAGTTTGTAGGATCTAGGTTCTACTCCATTATCGGAAGAACCGTTTTGAGGAATAGTACTGAAAAATATCAGTGCTCTAACCATGTATCTGTCCTCTGCAAGGACATAGAAAGCCAGGGGGCTTCCTTATGTACTTACAGAACCTCGTTTATATAAACTGGAATTTAAGGGTAGCCAATAGACAAGAGAGTGAAAAAAGATCAAATCATGGAGTAGCTTTTAAATAGTGAATTTAAAGCTATCTTCTTTAACCTTTTAGCTAAAAGTTCAGATTGAACTCCTGTGAGGAGGATTTTGAACTCTGCTAGAATGGTAGAATATACTTTGTTCAGTTTTAAAACTTGCCTCTATTCACAGCTTTTTTTTTTTTCATTACATAATTTGCACAGCTTTACAATCAAACTCTGCAAAGCAGGGTATAGTTATTTGAAACTTTAAACAGTGGATATTCTAGACCAGGTAGGAAAGCAACCAAATATTTTATTTCTTAGGATACATTTGGGCATGTATCAAGTGAACATGTGAAATTGTTTTTTTCTGTTTTTCTGTCCTTTACTCTTCTGTTCATGGGCTGTATAGAGAAATCTGTGCAGAGGTATAATTCCTGCCTTTTCAGTCATGGAAAATGCATAGGTTTCATTTAATAAGGAATACTCAAGGACCCTAAAAGTTTTGGTAATAAAAGACCAGAACCATTTAAAACTGTCAAAAGTGTGAAATGCTAGTTGATCAAGATCTTAGAGCAAATTAATATCTTCTTTTTGTTTCCAATTTCCCTTAACATTTTATTTTTTATGTTTAGGTCTTCAAGTACTTAAGTCTTTAGTATTCAGCTGAACCCACATTTCGAGTGTTTGCCCTGAGTTAAGATGATGGGGCATGTGTCAGCACTCCCTGATAACTGGTTTTGGACTGATCTCTTCAGCTGACTTACAGGTGGAACAATAAAAAGAGGAAGAAAAACACTTTTTCCTCACCCCATTGTTCTTGTATTTATCTTGTATTAAGAAAAAAGCACTTTTTTTTTTCTTTTTTATAAGGAAAAACTATACTTCAGCAGCAAGCCAGTGCTGCTGTGAGGGTGATAACAAGCAAAATCTAATATAGGTCAGAGGTAAAGGATTCCCCTGGATCATTTACATTCTGAAAAGAAACAAATCATTGCCAAAAGATGTGCCTCTGTCCTTACTGGCGAAGAGGAGATCCCCTATGGATTATTTCTGGTCAGCTGTCAGATGCCTGGCTTTTGATGTGGGAAATGGTATATGTCTCCACTGAAGTCTGACATTTATACCTGTGGGATCTAGTACACTGACCTGAAAACATTCTGCAAATGTTGACATCTCTTCCAAAAGTAGGTAAAAACCCTTGTCCCAGAATTAATAATGAATGTGAAGTAACCTGAACTCAGCTTGTCTTAGGGAAGACCAGCTTTGCCATTGTCAGCTTTAATATACTTCTGTCCAAATGACAGCTTATTTCCTCATAACACCCTTTGATCACCATTGCAGATCTTCATTCTGCTCAATAAAGGGAGACCAAAGTCCAAACCCCCCAGTTAAAATTAGTGCAATTGGATACCAAAAGACCACTACTACAATAAAAAAACCTTAAAATCTTGACATTATTGTGTATATCTGTATCTAGAAAACTTTGACCCAGCCACTTACAGAAAAAGTGAGGATTTTGATTTAACTAATCTAAATGCAAAGCCCCTAGCAGAAGTCTGTGTTCAAGAAAATCTCTGAAATCATAATGTAAAGAGTAAATGAACAAAACCATCTGTCTTCAGAAGTTATTTTTTGCCATGTATGATGAATAAGACCTACCTCTACTGAAGCTGAAGTCTTCACTGGGGCCAAGATTTTCTTTGATCAAGGCAGGAACCCTATTTGTGTTCTGAAGTTGTGTATTCATAGCATTTTGGTAATTTGTTTTCAATGGTAAAATTCTCTGTATTGGAGAAGTAAAGGGTAAAATTATGGGAAAGTTGGTAGTGTACTCTAAACTATGGGAGGTATATGGATAATGTTAAGACTTATATAAGACACACATGAATTTCAGTTTTATTCTAGGATGTCAGTTGGTTTAAAGCATCTCTGTATAGGGAGTCAGTGACCAGAAAAGCCTGTGAGGTAAAGAAATAGACAGAAAATGAATATTCATTAGTACTTTTTTAGTTTACCAATATCTCTAAATAAAAAATGAAAAATAATACAAAAATTTATGTTGATGGAAAAATAGAACTATCATTTATTGCCAGTAGGAATATTGAAAAGATACAGTTAACAGCAGATTAATCTCTCACTTCTCTGAATGATATTTAATGGAAAGTGGAAGACAAAGTTCAGCAGTAGTTAATCAATCTAGCTTCATTGAACATATTACACTGAGGTTTTGGCCTTGCAGCTTACAGATCTGACTAGCAACTTCTGTAGGTGAGAGATACTCTTTCAAATATTCCTAATAGCAGGGGATTATTTGGGCAAAATTAAAGAAACTGTTGTCTTTTTGGAACTGGAAAATGCCCAGTGAATTTTCTCCTTTCAGAGAACTAATGTTTAAGCCATAATGCAGGAGAATGATTTTGAAAGATAAATACATCCCTTAGGACTATTGGTACTATGTTAGTAACAGAGACAACAGGAATCAGGTGGCAAGTTGTTTTCGGTGCAGCTAACAATGTATGTACAAGACACATAGCTGGTAATCTGACTGCCATAGGAGAGAAGGAGAAAGGTGTTCTGTAAGCATGTACATGAGTTCTTAGAAATGACTGCCATGTATTTAAAATTAACAATTAATTAAGGATGGAAATGTGTTGGTTGCCTGTTGCAGGACTTCGTGATTTTGTGTCTTTGTAAAGACATCCTATTTAAAACTGTATTTTACAAGAGCATATAATTTCAAAGGAGGAAACTGCAGGGGCTCCAGCTGAAGAACGTATAAAATGGTCTATTGCAGTGTCCAGATTATTTAGTCTTCCATTTTTTCTGTACAGCCAAGCAGATTAGGTTATGTTTGATGTCTTTTTCTTTGATTGGACTCTTGCAGTTATACAATGGAGTTGATGTCTGTAAAGACTTCCTCTCCTGCTGATACTATTTACTTTGACTCATACATATCCCTTATAGCTTAATTTCCTGAAGATAAAAGCTAAAAATATATAGGTTACATTAGCATGAAGACTTTTTTTTAGTGACCACTTGTATTGGAATAGGTGATAGCAGTGAAGTATACTGATAAAATATAACCAATATGTGCAACCCTTCTTTTTTTTAGGGAATTAAATTATGGTTTTGTTATTATTTTCAAACATAATCCCACTAAAACTCAGCAATCACTTTTTCAAAATAAAAAAAAAAGATGCATTAAAATTAGAAGAATGTCCTCCATGTAGCTACAGATAAAGTCAAGAAAAAAATGGCAAGTGGGGGTTTAAAGTTAAAGGTTTAAACATTAAGTGTGAGCAGAAGTATCCAGCTGTTCAGTGAAAGGACCTGAGCAGTGTTCCATTCAGAACATTTTCTGTTGTGTAACACATCTTTAGATAGAGAAGATAGAAATACTGACTCTAAACTGCCACCTTCATAGTCTCCAGATACAGTACTAGCACTAGGAGATATAATTTAAAATGAGATGTTTCTGACTTACGAGAACTGTTCCATAATTCTACTAATATAATAACTGGAATAGGATGGGGCCAAGCTGTCTTTAAAAAAAACGTCAACAAATATGAAAGCATTGTGGTGATTCAGAGAAAGCAGTCAGCTGTGACTTAGCAGTCTGAGCAGTAGAAGGGATTTTCAGGTTTTGGGTCGTGTTCCCCCCATGCCATCCATGCAATTTGATCATGCTCTATCATATGAGAAGACGTGACTGTAGTGCCTCATAGCCCCTTGCCCAAGGCTTAGTTAAAATCACAGTGGGTAGGATGTTTTTAATAAAATTTTGTGGTAAAGAAGGTAATATAAATGCACTTGTAAAACTCTGTTGAGTAAATAAATATATGAAGACTTTCATTTCACAGAGTTTTAGAAAATTTAATTTGCTTATCTCCTCCTTTTGCTGAAATCTGGAGCAAATCACCTGCTGAGTTCCACAGCATGGGAGAAGGCTCCGAAACAGGAACACTGCAAATTGAAATGCACACAAATTCTACTCTAAGTCTCTGCAGCCCCCTTTCATGTGCTTCTTCTCTTCACTGATTGCATGCAAGAAGTGTCTGAAGGTGCTGCATGTATAGATTCTATACTGCAGTCCATCATGTGTTGCCTCAGAAAGCTCAGCAGCAGATCTGTACCCATACAGCAGTGTGAAGAAGAAAGAGCCTGACATAAAAGTGAAAAAGCATAAAAGGAGAGCAGTAATGAGTTAAATGTGTGTCTTAACTTTGCTGTGGGTATGCACTCCTTTTCTCTTGGCTTCCCCAGCAGAAAAACCCACCTGGTGTCAAGTAACTGGCACAGAGAATGGTTTACAGATGGATCAGACTCAGGGATTCTTATAGTTTATATGATTATCTGTCATATAAACTACATATATCTGTCATATCTGTCACACAGATGTTTCAGCTTGTATTTACTCACTTGCAGCCAGCCATGCAGCCTTACCTGCCTTTCTCTTCCTCCTTGAGGAGTGGGGAAGGGTTCCCCACAAATGGTTAACTAATTAATGATAATAATAATAATAATAATAATAATAATAATAATAATAATAATAATAAGTGAAAGAAGCATACCTGAGCTGATTACATGTAGTTAGCTTTAGTTCCTTCTCGGTCAGTGTCCTCCCCTGAGAAACAACTGAAAAAGATTTATAGGTTTGATCTGAGAAATTTTTCAGATACTGTGTAATGAAAGGAGACTCTCCGCATTAGCTGAAGTAGTAAGGATTGCCCACTTTAGGGCGTGCCACCTGCAGCATGCAGGATACTCACGTTGTGATTTGCCAGTTATGACAGTAATGAAGAGGGATTTTATTTCTTTCTTTCTTTTTAGTAAACCACTAAACTTCCATTACACCTCAGAAATGAGGGTTTGCTGTGACATTGGCCAGACAGACTTCCTCTGAGGAATCTGTCTCTCCAATGATGTGAGGCATATGCATCAGAGCATGAACTGGAACTGTATAAATTGATCTTTCAATTCTCCTTGTTGTCTTCATGGGATTTCCTAAATCCAGCTGCAGCTTGTTGATCCCAGTTTACATGACAACCCGTCATTTTTCTGTATGCATTAGCAAGCTGTGAAACTGGATGGTCCATGGTTTGTGACAAAAACAGACATCCTGAAGCCATTTGTGTACTCAGTAACTGAGTATATAACAGTAGCTAAAACGAAGGGAAGAGGGAAGTATGTAAGAGTAAAGGTAAAAGGTGCTTTTTTCCCTCTCAGGGTATTTGACTTAGATGATACAAAACAGCATTTACTTGAAATCGAGTAGACCAGTTGAATAAATTATAGTTACTCACTCGACCTTTCAGCTTCTTTCTCATGTGTCTGATTTGTGCCTCTTTCAACAAAGTGGGGATTTTTTTCAGTTTAGGTTTTTGGACTACATGTGGAGTATTTTGGAACGCATTGGCTTCATCTTAAGCAGCAAAACACAAACTGCACATGATTGCGATGCTCAGGCATCCGGAGAGTTTTACAATGGCAGTTACTGGGCTAGAGCTGGTGTTGCCTTTGGAGTTCTGTTATATCATCATTGCTGGAATTGAGATACCTGTGCAATGTACCACAAATGCTATAGTCCTTCCAGTCATGGACAGACAGGCTTGTATTCATGTGTCACAGGACAGGGTATTGACACCAGCTCTTTGTCACTTCTCCTTTGTTGGCTTTCAGTGCCTTCATACTTTATTTGATAGAAAGGTTTGTGTGAAAATTCTCTAATTTGCTTATAACGAAATATTAACCAGATTAGTAGTTCCCTTATCTTAGTGTTCCTTTATTATTTTGTGTTGTGGGTAATTAATTGTAAAATTATATTTCTGCATTTGTGTTTGAAGAAGAAGAAGGAAGACGACTTTCTCTAGTTTTCCAGCTGTAACAGTCTAACAGATGGGTCATGTTTTTCATTATCTATAAACATGGTATTTTCTGCTGCAGGACAAAAAAGTGGCCTTTTGCTTAGGGGCTTTTGTCCTTTTTTCCAGATACATCAGCATTTTGACAGTGTATGGCCACATGGGTTTGCTGTGGACACTTTAATTTCATCCCTGCAGATCTAGTACTTCTTGGTGTTTGGCATCAGTGAAAGGAGTCAGTATTTGTTTCCCTCTTCTCTTTACAGATGCTCTCTAAGTCCATTGAGCAGCTCAAGCAGCCTGGCAATCACCTGGAGGAAGCTGAAGAAGAACTTCATGGAGATCACTCAATGCAGGAAGAGCGAGCTCCCACCAGCGGTGCCAGCGTTAGGGCTGAGAGCAGCAGTGCTGGTGTGGATGACAGAATAGGACAGCAGGTGGGGGCTGTGAAAGTCAAAGAGGAGCCACTGGACAGTGATGAGGATGTTCAAACCCAGCAAATGGAATCTGGGGAGCAAGCTGCTTTTATGCAACAGGTAATAGGCAAAGATTTAGCTCCAGGATTTGTAATTAAGGTTATTATCTGAACATCACATGTGTTTCCTAGGCTTTGATAAGCAACTGTGTTTTGATTCACTGAGCTAGCAAATCCTGATTTACTGTTCAAAGAATTTAACAAATGCAGAAGTGTTGTATGTACACTTGAAAACATAGTGAAGCTCATCCTTATGGCCACTAATTGAGAAAATATCTGTTGCAATCAATTATTCTACATAAATCTTTGAGTAATAGCTGATAGATAATTGTATTAGCCCAGAATTAACTTACATCGCTTAGTCCTAGTGAAAGAGAACTCATATCACCTAGCCTGTTGAGATCAGCAGTTGATGGAATTAGTTTCCAGACCTGATTGATGAAACATTCTTCTGATTTTGAATCCTCTGACTTCTGCTTTCAGCTGTCTGTATATATTGTATCATACTGTAGTCTTGAACACTGTTAATGTTAGGGTATTCTTTTCCCCAGTAGACAGGTACTGACTGCTATCTTGGTGGTCTCAGGCTGGTGTATAAAGTTTAATTTAGAGAAAAGTACAAGGTGGATATAAAGAGGCAAGGCAAGGCAAGGCACTGTTTTAAAATTGCATTGTTTTCTTTTTTGCACTGCTTGGTTAATTTTTCATTCTGTCTTTTTTGGCAATAATGTCCACAGAGACATCCTTAAATGCAGCAGATGCAAGTACCGGTGAGAAGCAAAATGCGGCATTAGGTTCCAGTCAGTTATTTGCACGAAAAGCACAGAACTATTTTCGTTATCATCTGATATCCAATCACTTGTTTGGTGGGGTTTTTTTTAATGAAGACTAATTGTACAATATCTCATAACCTTTACCATGGAGTCTCATGGACAAATCCTAAAACAACAACTGTGCATGAAATGCCACCTTGACAGAAGGCAGGTTCAGCTTGTCTGGGAGCTTTAGGGGAAGTTGAAAGGCACAGTCGTGTGTGCAGCCCGCGAGCTGCATCCCGGTCCATCCCTCACAGCCGGCAGAGCAAGGCTGGGTGCAGTGCAAGGCCCTGTTTATTTAAGTCGATACTTTGTCAGGTCCCTGCTGTTCTCCTGCAGAAAAGTGATTTTGGGAGGGGGGGCAGGAAATGCCTTATGGAAACAGGAAGCCCAAGTGATTCATGTGCTGAGGAATGCAGGGCAGGGGGGACGGGGCAGCGCTCCCTCTGTTTTTAAAGGCACTCTATGAATTGATTTATTGTCAAAGAAAATAACAAAGCGAGTAGGGAAATTGTTAAGGAAGCTTTCCAGTGAAACATTTCCTTCATATTCCCTTTTGATATGTTTACCTTGTTTTATAGGTTTACTTTTGTTAAGCTAGTTAAAGATTCATTGTATTAAGATCCCCTTTAATATGGATAATCCCAAACTGACCTGGACTCCTTGTCAGGTTTTTTTTCTATTAAAAATATTTATATTTCTAAAGCTGAGGTATTTTAAGGTGCAGTATCTGGTTTCAAAAGAGATAGTTGTTTTGCCAAATGTAGAAATTGTTCTCAAATATGTTATTAGCATGTGTTGTTTACATTATGTGCTAATACTATTCAATCTCTTTTAAAATGTTGCTACTTCTAAAGATACATTATCCTTTTTCCTAGAAGGTCTCCAAACAAAGGACTAAATAGTTGCTGTTAACATAAAAAGCCTCAATAGATAGAAAAAGATTTAATTGAGAAAAAAGCAGGTGATTTTTATGTGTTCTTCATATTTGAACAGAAATCTTTCTCCATCCTGGATGAAAAAAATTACATTTACATTCAAAAAAGTGAAGGCTATAAAAATAAAATTACGTGTGATTCCCTGCATATTTTAAATTTTCTTTGAAATCTGACTTCAGCTTCATCAAAAAGGGATAGTGCATCTTTTAAAATACATTTGGGAGAAATTTGCGATTGAGAAGAGTTTTGTACAATATCACTTCAAAGACATGTATTCACAGAAGACAAAAGATATTTTTATAACGTCATGCAGGTGAGAAACCCCAATACATTAGTGTACTTTAATTTCAGAATCTTTCAAATTTGGATAAAATTAAAATAAGAGAAACTACCTGGAACCAGTGAAAAGGAAAACTGGGTTTAAACAACCACATTTCTAATTGATTGTCTCTTACATTTTAAATCTACTGTATTTATTATAATTTACACCGTTAGAGGTGATCTCATTTTGTGTTGTAAATATATTCTGTTTGTATGTTCCCTTTTTTTTGCCTTCTGATATAAGTCTCTTCCTTTCTCAAATAAAGTTTTTTTTTAAAAGATCCCCTTCCAGAGATTTGACTTTGTGTAAATTTGGTAACCTAGTGGTGTTTTTGCTTTGTATAATCAGATATGTTTGCTACACGTTGTTGAAACAATTTAAACTTTCAGGAGCAAGGTTTTTTATTACAGTATTCTTACAATAATTACACAAAGTCTTTCTTTTTGGTCTTCTGTTTTATCCTACATCAGCCATTATAAGTTTTAGTGAATGTGGAATAGTATTGATGCATGCTCATTTTCCCATCATGGCATCTGTCTTGAATGTATGATCATACCATATAGGAAAGGTAAAAGTGAATCCCAGTTCCTCAGCTTCTTAGTATCCAAAATTCAGATGAACTCTAATAATTTACATGACATTTCTAAAACCTGCCTAGACCCCTTATCTGAAAATGTGCTTGTACTGATCACTTTGGTATTCATCAAGACCTTTGCAAAACTAAAGTCCACCTGTAAATATGCTGAGAGAGAGGGAATCCATGAACTTGGCAGACTTTAAAGCAATTGCATGAGACAGTGAGGTCCCAATCTAGAGGAATTCCATGTAGATGTTAAATAACTCTGTGACATTTCCTGAACTTTGCTAAGGATCTGCAGAGAGAGAGCTTGTACTGCATAACAATCCCTCTTGCTACAGTACATGAATTATTACTACCAGAAGAGTTCGGAAAACTATTGCACTGTAGTTCTTGTAACTGTTCATTTCATTTCCAAATGCTCTGTGCAGCTTTGATTCTGGTATAACTAACTAAAGTAAAATCTGTGTTTCAACAACATAAGTATGTAATAATAAATAGTTCTGTAAATCAAATTCAGTTATTTTCACTGCTATAGCAGCAGTGTGATGTTTCATCAGTAATACAACCCCTCAAAATAGATAAAAGGCCAAGTTTTAGCTGAGGAAATCTTAAAACAAGCATTAACAGTATAACATTGTATTGCTTGCCTTATTGTTTATAGTATATTTAGAATCTCATGTCTTTAAGTAAATCATGCTTTCATAACAGGGATTTTATTTAGTGCCCTTTTGTTTGAATACCTGTATTATAATTAGAAGAGCAGCCATAAATGTTTTCAATTTACAAGATTCCTGTGTTGGAGACTGCACCTAGACTTATTTCTAAATTATTTACCAGGCATCAAAGCACCCATAATGAAGAAAATAATCATAATAAAATACAATCACATGCCTTATTTTCTTCCCAGAATGATGTGCATCTCTTTTTTCTTTTTAACAATATATGTTTATTCTGTCCCGTTGTCCAAAAAATAAAGCCAGTATAGCTGATAGCTGACAATTTAGAAGTAACTGCTAATAAATGAAGGAAAATCCATCATAATATTTACATACTCAGACACACATTACTGGAATGTAGATACTGTAACATCGGCCTTTTTTTCATCTTCTGGCATCAACGGAATAGGATTAAAAGCTGAATGCCTCATGGAGCACTTCAGACCCTACCACCACTCATTTGTTCACTATCTTCATTCCATCTTCATTATCATCAAGATCACTAAGACTTACTCCATGTTACTTAAGCCAACTATACCCTGTTTTTATCTTCACTGGAATTCTGAGGTAAAAACCTATAAACACTAGTCCCAACTAGCAATCTAAAAATGTTTACTTATTTCTCCCCCTTATGAACACTTCACAATTTGCAGCCAAAATTAGCTAAGCCAAGTTAATTTCCTTATTGTATTCTGTCCTGCTAGCAGCATGTCCTACTTATCCACTTAAGAAATGTTTGTTTGATTTTCATTTATTTGTTTAGTTTCTGATTTCCTTATGCAGTTCCCATCATCTGGGTGGTAATGGAGCTTCTGAACCTCATTTCTCGGTGGAAGAATATAGTTTAGAACACCATCTGCTGAATTTCTGGTTAGGCAAACAGAAGAAGAGCGTGGATGAAATTATCTTCTCTGGGCTAGAGCAATAATATAAGTTATTTTTGTGGAATTTTACTGCTATATTTGATAGGCTTTGTGCTTTGCATTTGTTTGGTTGGGGGTTTTTTGTTTGTTTTGGGGTTTTTTTTGTGTTTTGGGGGGTTTTTTGGTTGTTTTGTTTTGTTTTGTTTTGTTTTGGTGGGGTTTTTTGGGGTGGTTTTTTTTTTTTGGTTTTGTTGTTTTTTTTGTTTGATTTTTTTGTTTGTTTTTGTTTTTGTTTTGTTTTTTGTTTTTTGTTTTGTTTTGTTTTTTTCCCCTAATTCAGCCTAACTTGAATTAAAATTTAAAGGTTAAAAAAATAGGATTAATGGAAACTGCATAGCCAGTGGAAAATCTGGGTTCCTCAGCCATGCTCCCCCTGATGCACACTGGACTGGGAAGGTGCATCCTTTAGGCATGTCCCAGTTTCTTGTTCCCATTTGCTGAGCGTGAGTGTCACACCCCTGCTTGTTTTGATTGTTGCCCCATAACTCATGTAGCCTGTACAGGACAACTTCCCTGGCAACCTGTGGGCACGCACATCTGCTTCAGCCACCCAAGGATTACTTAGGCAGCAGCTGAGAGTTGAAAGGAGTCCCCTTAGTAACTTGAAATCATTCAGCAATGTGATTTGCTGTGATAATGGGGGCCTTAGTCACTAGAGTTGTTTTGGCAGACCAGGTACTTACTTGTAAGTGATCCAGTGCCTTAATTAACTGAATAAGGTGTTTTGAATGTGGTTGTGGAGTCTTTGTTGCATTTGTTTTACTTTATTTTCCGTAGCTGTCTTGAAATAACGGTGTTGACTGTTAACGGTACAGAGCCCTGAAATATGAGTGACATGGTTTGGAGGATATGGTGTTAAAAGTATCCCTCTGTACACTTGATCCTTCCAGGATGGTTACAGCATTTTTGGCCTTGAGAAGTGCTGTGAAGGGCAGAATAAATAGAAATGTAAGTTTTGAACAATGTCAGTTTTATAAATAAACCTGCCCTCCCCACTCCTCCCTCCTAAATTAGATTGCCACTGCAGTCTTAGCTCAATTCATCTCTTTTTTTGTAGACTGCCTTAGCTGTTTCCTTTAACTTTGCAGCCAGTAAGAGACACTAACCTTGCACCTTCCTGCCCTTCCTCAAGTCTGTGAGTGCACAGACCCACTATAACTCCTACACAACACAAGCTGGCTCTGATTTCTGGAATCAAACCCAGTGTAGATGGAGCGAGGAGGTGGAGTGCTGTGTAGCTGGATTTTTTTTTGTGAAAATTTTTCATTTATCTACATGCAGGGAAGCCTCTGAATATTTAGCCTGTTTGTTCTCAGCCTTATTCCTAAGAACCTGTTCATTTCTATCAAGTTTCTAATGTGGTCTTTAAAAACTGTGTTACAGGAAGAATAATTCTTTTTTGTATGCTAATTCTATGTGAAAGTGTATGATAATGTGAATGATTCCAAGTAATTATTCTTTCCCAAGTAACTATACTTTCACATCCCCAGTTGGATGGGAAAATTATCCTTTTTTTTTTCTTAAGAAAGCCTCAAATCTATTAATCGTAATAATTGCCAATATTTATTGTTTATTATTCATTCTTTTTGTCTTCTATTTTAAACTTCCAGTTACAGAAGGCAATAACACTTATTTTATCTTAAAACTTGTTAACTGAATTGTCTGCCTTACCATGTAGCATTACAATGTAACAAAATTACCTAATTTTTGTCGATACCTTCATGGACTAATGTTGACACTGCTTTATTTTTAGATCCAAGAGATTTTATGCTTCTTTCCCTCTTTCAAATACTTAGGATATAGCGCCTTGATACTCTTTTCATTGCTCCCATTTTTCAGAGAAAGCAGAATGTCAGGAGACAACTGGGGTAACACTAGGCAAAATTCCTTAATCGGGGCTACATAACTAGCATGAATTGAAAGCCTCCAAGTCTATATCCCAGTAATTATCACTGCGCATTATGACAGATGATACTACTTATATAACTTTGGGCAATTTATCATTTCCTGTATCCTACAGCATAGAGTTTCATTAATATTGTCATTGAAGAGGATTATGTGTTCTTGGAAAGTTGCTTCTTTAAATGCTTCATTTTGGGAAGAATTCTGTTTGACCTCTGAACGTCTTTCTCACAGTTAGACATTAGTATGTGCACATGCACAAGTTTTCATTTTTCTGCTTCCTTTAAAATGTGAGAGTGAGTTAATGCACTGCTCAGTATATTGTTGGCTAAATCTTCATAAAGCTACATTGTTTAATGCCCTGGAGGTGCAGCTCAGCCCAAATGCCTTGGAGACATAGGTGCTCTAATGCAGAAAGCAGTGCATAATCTGTCTCCTCTCATGTTCTGGCCTGTGACCCTTGGAGCCCCAGGAGAACAAGGAGGTGTTTCTGTTCATAGTGCCTGTATTTCCTCAGCAAAGGGGCTTGTGAAAATTACAGCTGTGAGATTGCAGCAATGCAGCAACAGCAAGGGCTTAAGAAGGCTTTGCTCAGGTTCTCTGTAAAGCAGCTAGTACAGCATGGAGGATTCAGTCTCATTCAGGCTCCTTCCTTAGTCTTTTCCTTTTGCACCCATCAATAAGAGCAATGGGATAGTTTTTAGGTGGCAGCCTGCAGATTTTTAAAGCAGATCTCTGTTACTGAACAGACCCAGAAGGAGCACAGGGCAGAAACACTGTTGGGAAATGCTCTCCTGCTGTGTACAGAGGGACAGCTACTGTGACCAGCTTCTTCTCAGGCTTGTTCTCCGAGATCTTGCTTTGCTGAAAATAGAAGCTGAAAAGTTACTACACATCAGAGACCATAATTCCATCACTCAGCTACTTGACTGCACACAGGGACAGGTGGTGACTGGTTTCCCTCATTTCTCAGCCATTTTGCCACCTTGTCTTAGGGTATCGAAGGCACCTAAACCCAACTACACATCTCTTGGCATCTTCCTCAATTTCTAGAACTTCTTGGATTTCACTATTTACCTAAATTTGTAGAGGTCTTTTGTCATAGTTTTCCATACGTTTCTGCATATATTTCAGTTTTCTGAAGCTACTGACTCTACAGAGAGTTTCAAATGTTCTACCATTTCTGACAGAAATGAAAATGGGAATGCTGAATACAGGTGCCATCAGCCCAGGTTCAGTCCAGGGACACCTGAAATCCATAGCTCTGATTTGGGCCTTTCTGCAGGTAATTAGGTCTCACTAAGGACGCTGATTATTCAGCTAAAATATGCACAGCATTACTCTTTGTGCTGTGTGAGCAATTTTTTTCATAACAATCTCCATCCCTTCTCAAGCAGGCTCTGAGAACAGAAACACAGGCAGCTCAGGACCAGCAAGAAAAAAGGAACAGGAGCAAGATTTGTTCCTGCAGTGAGAGGCTGAGAATTAGCATGGGGCCTCTTACTTACCTGTGTTGATGGATAATGCACTAACCAGGGAGGCTGCTCCTTTTCCCAAGTCCATTGACTGCTTTCAAGTTAGATACCATTATAAGTCACTGTTATAGTAGCTTTTACCCTCCTGTAAAAGAGGTAATCCTTTCTTTCACCTCTGTGGCCCTTTCCCTCCATCTTTTAATGAAAGAAAATTACTCAAAGCCCATTAAGTCATTTAAATTTTCAAGTTCTTCTTTTAGTGGCCTACAAAATGCTTTCAGGCTGTGAAATCCGTTGGCCTGGAACGCACTGGGTCAGAGAGGAGGCAGTGGGCTCAGCCCAGTGGGGTGTCACACCCACAGGAGTACAGCATCTGTGAAGCTGTTACTGTAAAGGTGAGATGCAGGTGGTCACAACTGAGAAACAGTTCCACAACACAACAGTTCCACAACAGTTTCCTTCATAATTTTGGTCATCAGTACCCAATCCTAGAGGCCACAAGTAAATGGATCATTGACGTTTGAAACGATACTGTGAAACTTGGCCGATCAGTGATAAAAGTGAGTGTTTGGTTCTCTGTCTTACTGACGTGGCCAACTGTACAGTTAGTGCCATCCCAAAAGGCTGAATTTGAACTTAGAGACAGGTACTTAGACTGGGTTTGATACATTAGATAAGAAAAAGTTTTGAAACCCTTTACCAGGATCAGGATCTTTACCAAGTTCTTTACTAAGCTGTCTTACCAGGGTCAGCTCTACTGTGTCTACTGCATGATTACTTCAGCTAGTACTTAAGGAAATCACAAGACAGGGCAGTCAATGTTGGATGCATAGCAACTTCCTGTTCGTGAAGTTCAGACATTTCCTATTTTTTTCTTTCTTCTGCTTTAATACATATGCTCAGTATTGAAGAGACATTTCTGGTGAGGGGTTTATAACTGGAGGAGGATTTGGAAAGTAGGGACACAATTCCACTGAGATCAGTTGCATTAAACCTGCAGAATCCTGTAAATGAAACAGAAATTGATGTCAGGAAGGTCTTTCTCTCTCTCTCTCCCTCCCTCCCTCCCTCTCCCCCCCTCTCCCCTCCCCCCGTATATATGTATTTTTTCTCTTCTGTGTTAAAAAGTTCATCCATTGAACTAAGAATTTGGGCCTCACAAAACAAGGAGATTTTAAGCCACGCAGCTGACTGCACAGCAGAGATACTCTGTGCAAAAGGAGAAGCTGGAAAATAGTCTCACAACTTGACTCCTATTAGAAACCAGACTTACTCCTCAGGCATTGCCTTCTCCAAAGATCTCTGTTACAGTGCTGTGGCATCAGCAGTGAACAACTGGTGCTATGTTCTCTCCCTGTGTTGTGTAGCTTCTGAGAAGTGCTGTGCTGGAGGAGGTACTCAAGGCTTACAGCAGTTCTTTGGAACAAGGAATAAGAACTAGAACAGGAAAAATGAAACTGTACAAGCCCTTTGATTTGAGTAGTTCACCAAGGGCATCTCCAAGGGCAAAACTGAGTTTCTTTGATGTTGGCAGAAGCCGCTGGACTGGATTCCTTGTGCTGTCATAGGTCTAAGTACAGGATAGCATTATAAGAGCAAAGAAATGCTGCCAAGTTCTCTCTATAGGCCTTGCGTCCTCTATGCCACTTGAAGCAGCTGTGGTGGTTCACAGGGGTGGAGGCTCCTTACAGCATAAAGCTTGTGTCCCTAAAAAGGGTAATGCTGCAAAAGCACCAAAAGGTAAAGGCAGAGCTGCAAAATCAGAAGAAAAATCATATTCAAATCTACCACAGTGTTTTTCCCCTTCAGTGATTAACTCCTACCCAGAAGCTTTTCCAGCCTCTTTCTCCCTCCTGTGCCTATCCATGTAGGTGTCTCATGGTGTACCAGCCCAGAACTCTGGCAGTTTTCCCAGATTTGTCTCATTTCTGGCAATCAGAAGATGTAAGAGATCCTCTTGGGAGGGGCTGTTAGCCTTTAGCTACCACTGCTTCACACATGTGCTCGGCCAAGCCCTGGTGGGGTTGGCTCCTGGCAGGGAAGGTGCAGTGGCAGGAGGCCAAAGGCCAGTTGTGGAGCAAGGAGGGCAGATGCAGGGGTGTCTTCCTCTCTTGGGTGATGCTGTGGGATGGCATGGTGAGGAATGCTGATGGGAGATAGAGGAGGTAAAGCAGCAGCAGTGGAACATGTTACAGACATCTGGTCCTTGGGCTTGAGAGCCCTTCTTGGCTCAGAGAGCAACTCTGTCCTCTCCTGGGAATGATGACATTACTTCAGCCAGAGGCTCCAGATTTCTACCTGCTACAAAGTAGTTTTTCCATTGTCCTTGTTCTCAGAAGACAGCATGGTTCGAGGGATTAACTTCTTTGCCTTCTAACTGGCTGGTTTAACCCACTGTATAGAAAGTTCAGGCTAAATAATTTGAGTTGAAGTGCACCTATCCTTTCAGGGGGAAATAGAAAAGTTCAGACAGTTAAAGAAAGGTTTAAAAAAAGAGCCCTCTCAGCTACTACCAAAAAGAGTTGTTAGTCTTTGCTGTTCTGTCATTGTAGTCTCCTTTAACTAGATTCACTGCTAAACGCAAATTTTCCTGATCAAAGAATGGAGATTAGTTACTCAAGAAAGCATTCAAAGGAATAGAAGAAAAAAGTCTTGATTTCTTATTCTACGTACTGACTACATCTTGAATCATACTTTAATAACTTGAGAAATACCATAACTGCTAAAGATTGAACCAAGAGTATCAATGTTTTACCGTCTTTTACACTACTTTTCAAAAATAAATTGACACTTACTTTTCCAGCTGTATGCTCTTCTTTTGATTTAATTGAACAGAATCAATTAATAAACTTAACACCATAGCTCAGGGATGGATCTGAAATCAGAAAAACTGAAGTTGCCATTGTTTCATCTCCGAGTTTTCTGGGTCAAGGAGACAGATAAAAGGAAGATGGAATATCTTAAATGCTAATGAAATTATCCAATATATATTTCATCAGAAAAGGGCAAGTTCCATTTTTTATTTACCTTCAATGGACATCTTTTCAGTTGCTGCAATGGTTTTTTCTGAATTCTTAATATCTTCATATTAAGAGTATTTTGCAGTCTTCAGAGTTTCTCATTTATAGGAAGTGTTCTGTATGTCATCTCATAAGAATCCCAAGGATTGGGCATTTAAATGTGTCCTCATTAATTGAGAGCTTCTTCCAAACCGATTTGCCGCCTTTTCACTATTGTACAAAATCTTTACACAACAGAAATACCAGAGATTTGATTTGGCATCATCAATCACTGAAAGATGAGTTGGAAATAGATGAGCAAATGTTCCAGTTGATCTTAATAGTGTAGTGACAAGTAAATTCAAGAATGACAGATCATCCCACTGACTAGCAATTCTTCTGATTATATTATAGCATGGATAAACATGTTGGTTTTCCTAACAACTGACCATGAAAACAGAGAAATTTGAGTTGATACTCAAATTGTGTGTCAATTGTGGAAAATTGTGTATCAAGCTGTGGAAAATAGAACTGAAACAAAAAATACTTTTTAATACGTGCTTTGAATATGTACAGCTTGCCCAACTCTTGTAAAAGACTGACAGGAGTATTCTAGGATCTCAGTGTGGAAGATAACCAAAATGTTTCTCTTTACTTTACTGGGAGGATTTTTTTCCCCCCTGATTTGGAGCATCAGCACTACCCTCCACTGTAAATCCAGTAACATATCTGGAATGTTCACATGCTCAGGGCATTTTTAGGCTGCACCTTTAGTAATAAATAAATATGGAATGAACTTCTTTGGCACTTTAGACGGGTGACCAAACCTGGGGAGCCTGTTGAATATTCTACTATATTCCCTTTATTTTTGTGGGCATCATGCATTTTTAGAATGGTTATACATTTCCCTGAACCAATGTAATATAAAAGATTTACTGTTACAGTTTGTGTGTGGCCAGGCAATGGCATATGGAAAACATGTTTCCTGCTATTTAATTTAATTACTCTAATCACGTGCCAGCCCCGGGCATGTCATTCTGGACCTCTGAGGCTCTTTGTCTGTCAAAGAGATGGACAATATCTTGGCTTTGTTTAGTTGCTCTGCAGGCTGCAGATAAAACCACTGAAATACTGACTGTTTGTTTAACCAAAACTTTGCATTTTAACCATTTGGCTTTGATTTTTTGTTTTACAAGAAAAGATGACATTTTGGCCTTGGTGAGCTGAAAAGGAAATATTGGGGATATGAAGAAGAACTGTCACTTTCAGGGCTTAATAGATGAAAAAGAATACTCTAGCCTTCTGGTCAGAAATCAGCTTTGTTAGCAGAAACTTAAGACACACATCACTGTTATTTTAGAATTGCCTATTAGCAAGGGCAGCTGGAAGAGTCCTGTTTATAACTGCTCCTTTCTAATATGGTTAGCCTTTCATTCAACAGTTTCAGTAGATTTTTGTTTCTTTCATCTCAGTAGATGAAACTGTTACGGGTAAAACTAATTAAGATTCCATAAGCAAACACTTAAACCAGTACTGTGGCAGCCAGGTATAAGTCAGCTTTTATGTTAACACTACAGTGTTATTTTTATGTAAGAAATATCTGCAAATGACACCTTTAAGTCTTCCAACAAAAATAGAAGAGCAGATAGAGTACTCCATTCATATTATAAAACCCAAATCTACAGAGAAATTAATCACACACTTAGCCTTAAGTACATGCTTAACACCACCACTTCCTTCACTTGTAAGCACATACGCTACCTTTTCCTGCAACTAGAAGTGATGCTAAAAGTATTTCAGACTGTATGAGGATACTATTTCTAAAAGTCATGTTGTCAGAAGAGGAAAGAATAAGAACCATCTTTTAAACAAATTCCGTCTTATAAGGTGTTACTAGATGTAGAAAGACTTGCCAACTCATATTTTTGGAAACTACTGAATAAACTTCAGTTAGTATGTCTCAGCAATAAATTAATGTACTTCTTTATATGGTAGTGTGCCAGCATTCTGCTACAGTAGGTTTTGAACTGTATGATGTAGAAGAGGATGGGTCTGTGCTATATGGCCTATGCTCTGAAGAAGTCTGCATCATCAGAGGGAAACACTGATGAGGTGAGATGGGATGCAGAAAAGGAAAATGTCCATCTTAACAGTTTACTTAGTTCTGATATTTCTGCAACTGGATTTACTTTTCTCTGTTTTCTAGCTGAATCAATGAGATATAATAGGTAACACTTATTTCCTCTAAGGTGCACAGTATAACAATGCAATAATTAAAAATGTTGCTTACTATGTGCTGAATTACAGCTCCTGTCCCCTTTAGCTTTGAGCTAACCACTAGATGACACTACTTCCCACTTACTTAACAGGTGTGGGCATATATTCCAGTCTCCTCATGTAACAGTTCACAGTTCTTGACCAAAGAACTTCAAAAAGAACATTATACAGGAATTTCCTTCACTACTATACATTTTGATGAATTTTGTGTAGGTACACATAGGTATTTAGGTGTCTGCATGAAGGTGTACACAAGCAGTGCATGTGTCTGCATTTACAGAAAAAACAATTCACTGTGTGAGTCTTTAGGGTGTTGTAACTTAGCAAGTGTTGATGACAGCTCTACATAAAAGAAATCAGAGGAAGTCCAAGAAAAACTTAATAGGCTGGAGTTTGTGGAGAATGTTCCCCTTATCCCCTATCTCCTCCCCTCCCCAAAAAAAAAAAGATACTGTATTGGCTTTAGTAGTGGGACTCTGGAAAGACTGGGCAGGGAGAAAAATATCCCACTGAGGAGTCAGGCAACAGTATGCTGCACTATTCAAGTCCAAAAATGACAAAGTCTGAGGAGGAGAGAGACAGAGAAGCGCTGTCATGCAAATCCATAAGGCACTGGCTGCTGCGGTTTTTGAATTAGGAAGAATGAACTTTCCAGAAGGGTGTGTGGAAAGAATCCCACATTTTTAAAGGCCTGGTTTCCAGAAATCCAGAAGCTCCAGACTACTTGAAAAACAGATCCTCCAAAGTTATATTTATGCTTCTAAATTGCATGCATGAGAGCATGAGGATATGTAAGTGGAGTAATAGCACCTTCAGATACATTTTTTCTTGTGCCTGTGTCAACAAGCATCTTGCTTTCGTAAGATTCAATGATTTATAACCCATTTTTTCTACATGTGCTATAATTTTCATACATGTGTTGTGTGATATTCTTAAAGATTATTTTAAAGGGCTGTACTAAAACTTGTCTTCAGAATCAGTTTGTCAGCTGTTAGCACAGCAATGCACTACCAGTTGATCATGACTACATAGTCAAATTAAAAGTAAGAATTACCTTTTTGTTTAATAATCTAAATTTGAAATATTATAAATCTTCTTTATTTTTCACCTACTTTAATCCTGATATCCGACAGCTGTAGCAATGTGGGTTGGATACATCTTTATCTCCTATCACATTAGCCATGTACTTCTGTACTCCTGTTGAAGGTTCCCTGGAAGCAGGGAAGGTGAGACCCTGTGCCTTTGAATGATGCTGTTCTCCATTTTCATTTCAAATTCTATCACAACTCATTTTTTAGCATTATTTTTTTCTGTTTTAATGCTAAGAACTGCCAGTAAAGTGTAATGATGTTTTAGTGTCATATGAAGTCTATTTAGTGTCTATCTAGTACTAGATCAGTGAGGAAGGTATTTTTGCTAATAAGCTAGTTATATTAAGTATATTTCATAAGAGACAGAAGTCAAATTGCTGATTTCTGGGGTTCTAAGAAGTTTCATGACTTTAACAGTGTCAGTTTTGCTGTCTCTATGCAATAGTTCAGTTAATGCAATGTTTCCTGTAGTTCTGTTGAATGTTTGAGAATTGAATTTACAAATAAAACCACTCCCACTCACAAGTAATATCTTCCAGCTTACAACAGTGCAAGTCCATGCTCCCTATAAAAGAGCAACAATATGCCATAAACAGCACCGTACTTGCAAAATTATGTTTTTAGGTAATTTGTCAACAAAAAAAAGAGATATGTTTATATGTTTGCAGCCAAAAACCTAACTAGATCCATGTAAGAACTGAGATTTTCTCCGCAATTGAAACATGCTCAGGTCCACAGAAACAACGATGGCTGGAATCAGGGCTACCTAAATTGCAACCATAAGCAAAGTAATCAAAATCAAAGCTATGGTTTTATCCTGTACATGTGCAATTTGGACAGGTTAATTTATTGGGGATTATGGATCTGAGGAGAAAATATAACTAATTTTAAACATAAAGTAAGAGAAAGACTGAGAAGTAAGATGTTAGCCAAAGGTTTTGCTTGTTTATTAAAATGCTGTCTTGCGTTTAATCTAAACAAGGGTAATTACTTTTTCAGACTTTGATTTCCTCTGCAAATCTGGTGCTTTTACATTTCATTTAGACAGGACATTTATGTGGATTGCTTCTTTTTCAACAATTTCCTACAGTTTTTAAATTTTTTTCAGTGGACATGTTTGAGCAAAGCCTGCTTAGGAAGGGAGAAAGTTCTCCACTATATTTTGGTTAAGCATGAGCTTCAGGAAGTTAGCTAGAGCATACAAAAGCAGGCAAGACAAGAAAGCAGCGTATCTTCAGACCAGAATCTGGAGCTTGCTGCAGTAAAAAACACCCTGTTGATGCATATGCTGCCTGAATAGGGAAAAATTCCCAGCTCAGTCTGATTATAAAAGCACACGGTGTGAACTTTTGCATTGCTTTTGAAGGGAGGGAATTTAAAATTTTTTTCAAGGCACCTTTGTTTTCCCCTTCTGACAAATGGGCTTTAAGTTACAGTGACTCAAGAAATGCAGTACTGTGGGGCTAGAGTCTTCCCCTTCTCAGGGCTGGGAGGGAGGCTTAGGAGGAAAGCAGCTTGGTTATACCTGCTATGCTTGTGGAAAAAACATTATCATTTAATGATGTTTCATTCTTGTCCTGTAGCAAAGGAATTCTTGTTAGCTGGATCTAACATGGAGCAGGAAAAAAATACCTTGCCCCAAGTAACTAGAAAGGCAGCAAAGTACAAAGTGTGCAAGTAAGCAAATGGATGTGAGAAAAGATTCAGAAAGTGGAAAGTAACCTATGCAGCTTTGCACAGCCCTGGAAACCAGGTATTAAGTTCTCCCTCCTCTCTCACTCACATGTGTGACTGAGGCAGTAGAAGCAAGCATTTTGGAGCAGTGCAAATACTGATGCAGGGGAGGAACAGCCAAATAAGCCTTTGTTGTGAAGCTGCCTTCATGTCTGCAAGGACATTTGTGTGCCTTTTGACAGCTTGTGAAAGCTCTGGCCACATAATCCAAAGTCACTGCTTTCAGATTATCATTTTAATTGCCTTCCTGAAACTTCTGCTTCAATACTAACAGATTAGAACAATCTACTATGCTACAGACTTCATCGTGCTCTCAGCTGTAAAGTACAGTCTGGAGCAATGCAGTTCAAAAACATGTTTTAAACTGAGCATATACCAGTGAAGTTGAAGTCAGTTTTATTTTTAATAAGGAGGAAAAAAAAAGAAGGTACCCCTCTGTGCATAGGTATTCAGGAAGTTTATAGCGAGGAGTTGTGAGGAGGAGTTACTACTTCCCCACACCTTCAGTAGTATCAGGAATTCCTTTTAAAATAATCTGAAGATAACATTATTCAGGATCAAAGGAAGCTCTATGACAATTCAGTGAGATTTTGTTTTCAATAGATAATAATTTTGCCTGGCACTTTCAAATCTACTTTTTACCTAAGACAGCAACGGTGAGGTTTTTCCTCAACATAGAACCGTGTGGTGATGTTTCCTGCAATGGTAAGGGATGTTTCTTAGCTCACAAAGAATGTCAAAGACCACACAGGAAAAACAAACAAACAAAACCATTAAAAAAACCTAAACCAACACCAACAAATTATCAAGAAAGAAAAAAAAAAAAAAAAGAAAAGATACAGAAACAGAAAAAAACATCAGCAGATACCAAAAAGAAATAGCTTCAAGCTTGCTAGAGAGAAGCTTTTGAATGTTGAAAAGTAAAAGATGGCGTTATATGAAACAATTTCTGTGAAATGTGTTACACCTATAGCACAATCCCTTTCTAGCAGTTGCTCATTTTACTATGATCGTTATAATAGCTGGTTTTATGCACTTGAGGTAGCCAGTAGTGTCCAAGGATTTATAGTTTGCTCTGGGTATAATGGTATGAGAGGAACTGCCTGCCAAAAGGGAACTGTGATTTGAAGAGGGCGCCTTTGGTTTGGTAGGTGGTGTATTTCTTCTGTGGCTGGAGCTCAGTAGACAAGTTGTTTGATGCGCTGGCCAACGATAACTATCTTGGGAGAGGGAGAAACCCAAATCCTCCAAGTTTCAAGGGGAGAGCAGAATGAGGTACTTGGGTATGTGGACAAAGAAAAGGAGATGACAAACTCCATGGCAACACGAAGTAGATCAATTCATGGGGCACTTTGCGGTCTGTCACTTAAAAAAAAAAAGATTTATTGACCCCCAAATCAGGGTAATTTTTAGTATTAAATGGACCTCTTTTGAAGACTAAGCTGCTTGAGAAAAGGAGACAGTAGTTTTGGAATTGAGCCCTCAGCCTTAGAAATAACACTGCTGGTTTGGCTCTGCTTCCAATATTGTTGCCTAGTTTTAAAGCTTTTCAGCAGGACTTCGCTTCAGTCTGGTGACCAGCGTGAATCACTGTGGAGCAGATTAACACAGTGTTTTCCCAAGTGTCTAATCTCATTTTAAAATCAGAATACAAACAGCAGCAAAACATCCTTAAATCCCATGGAGTCCTGGGAGCAACCTGAAAGTCAGCCCCAGTAGGTATTCACATTAACTCAGGCTCCATGGTATCACTTGGACTGTCCAAAATTCTTGGAAAGTTCTGACATTTCTGCCTTGACCTAAAGCGTTACCTTTGCATGCTGAGTGCAGCTCTTGGCTTGCCTGTGAGAGCGGTGTTATATGTATAACATCCTCTAAATCCTGCCTGCTGAGTGGATTCTTCCTTTCAAGCTCACTTTTTATTGCTAGAGGGAGAGTTTTTGGAGGAGCTGTGTCTTTATTCCTTTTGCTTCATGTTTTTTCTGCTATTTTAGCACTGCTGATATCAGGAAAGAGCTTTGCACTTTTGAACCAGTGTCAGTCCTTCCAAGAGGCAAAGGCTGAGGGACACTGATTGAAAGTTTGCTAAACAGTTTGCATACCTCTACAAGGAGACCAGGCTAGGCAAATGCAGATTAAAGTCTTTTCAAGTTAACCAGAAAGTTCTCTTCCTGTTGCTGGATTTGGCATTTTTGACATCAAGAGATTAATCAACATAATTTAAACAAACAAATGAACAAAATCTGTGGCTCATGTATGAAGAGTAGGAGATATAAAAAGAATTAGG
This sequence comes from Chamaea fasciata, assembly GCF_029207755.1. Lineage (NCBI taxonomy): Eukaryota > Metazoa > Chordata > Aves > Passeriformes > Sylviidae > Chamaea > Chamaea fasciata. The sequence goes on along the minus strand of NW_027094086.1, from coordinate 123,147,167 downwards.
AACTAAAGCAGTAAGTGATTTGAAATCACTGATGCTGAAGAGGATGTGTGCAAAAAGTCCCTTTGTCCCAAAGGTAAATGATGTGGTAGCAAACAATAAAGCATGTGTGGATATAGAGAAGCAGAATTTAGGCACTAAGCGTGCCTCAGCTCAGGTCATTGACCATCACAACAGACAGGAACCTCTGGGAAGAAATTTTAGGTAAAACCACAAAAATGCTCAGGCCTGTATTTTGAAGACACCTACTTGCCTGTTAGTGTGGGGGTCACTTCCTTGGAGATCCATGCTGGTGATGCAAGTGCATTCTCTGGGATCTAACAAAAACATTTGTTAACTTCAATATGCAAAAACAACGGCAAGAGTTCGTGTTTGAGAGGAGCCTGTATAACTGATGGTGGGGACAGCAATCCCAAAGACTGAGGGTGGAGATGCATCACTATCCCAGAGGTACTTTATAGACTGAGGATTATTATATAGTTCTCTGTGTTTTAAAGGTTGACAGATTTGTTTAAACAAGAAGCAACAACACTAAAATCAGTGTGAAAAATTCCTATCCTTCTGTAACAAAAGAATGAAGTCAGAGTTCCTTAAAAACATAACAGAAAAAATTACCTACAGTATTTTGAATATATTATAAATTAAAATGAGCACAAGTTTTTTACATGTCACTCCACTGCTTTCTCTCATGTTACAGTTAGGTCAGAACTAAAAAAGATACAGGCACTGCAGTAAGTACCGTAATATAAAATTATATGTTGATTTTTCCATGGGCTATTAATATCTTGTTACTGTGAGACTGTACTGGTTGGTGGTTTCTGGCTTAGTGGTGTTTGGCTTGTAGGTAAAGGAAAAAAGGAGAAAAAAAATAGAACAAGACCACCTCTGACATGAATACTGACCTCCAACTGCTATTTTATGTAACTTATTTTTAGTTATTTCCACATTTTTACGTTTAATAGAAATTAAATAACACTATATTTTCTTAGTCTGTACACATTTTTGTGTATGTTCAAAATAATATATGTGGAAATACTTTTATCTTGCTTACAAATTTCACTAGTATCAAGATCAAGACTCTCTCTTAACTTCTGGATCCTGGTTGGAATTCCAAGGGACATTCCAGTGGGCAATAGATAAGAAGATGTAAAATTGAAAGTATGGGTAAGGGGGAAGAATTTTCTATCACACTCAGTCACATGGGAGTGTGGAAAAAGTAGTGTAGGACTGGTGCCTGATGTGTTCTCCTAGGGCAATGCCTCTTAGACACTCCGAATACAGTCAGAATCCAACCTGCTCTTCTTCCCCCTCTTTCTAAAATAACTGAATCCCTAAATATCTAACAAGAAAATGTTGAAAAAATTCCATTTTTATCTTTAAGACAAACTCAAATTCCCATTTGAATGGGAAATTACTCAGAATTAGGAAACTGAAAATGTTACCACATAGCTTGTAAAGGTTAGTGGTATTTAGTAATTGATATAAAAACCTTGGTGAGGGACTGCATTTGCAGAGGGTTGCTAATAGAATACAGAACCTTTCACCTTTGGGTCACTGGATCAAATCTGTCTCTTGTGGATAGTTACCAAAGTTTGCTATAATTTTCATTTTCAGTGCCCTATATAAATTATATATGTAGAAACTAAAAATGGAAAAGATTTGTTACGGCTTGCAGCCTATCCCCCTGCCAGCACAGAACTGTTCTCTCTAATGTATTTCCCTATTACAGATTTTCCAGTTCCTAGTTGGTCCTGTCCACCCTGCAGAGTAAAGCAGCTGGTAATAATTGAGATCTGAGTTTAACTGGGTCCTGGTGAACTCCCCACTCTGACACTGCACCTGCAGAAGGAATTTGGCAAACACCCCTCTGCTACCTGCCTCCATGGGAGCACTGAGTGGGCAGCAGCCCAGGGAGCTCCCATATCCCTCTGCTGCTGCCTGGTGTGAGGGAAGCAAGCAAAACTCTCAGCTCCTTCCCACCCTGTGCAAAATACCTTAAAATACAGGAGGATTACTGAATCTCATTTTCACTGCCTTGCTTATCCCCCTTTAAAGCCCTTCCAGTGTCCCTTCCATAACCAAACAGCTGCAGGTCATAGTTCTAAATTGTCAGCCTGATGGATTAGTTCAGGTAGCTAAAGGGAAGGCCAGATATTAGTTTAGACATTGATATAGACTAAAATTTTCCCAAAGTTTGGAAGAAATTTGGAAGCTTGAGTAGGGCTTCTTTTTGATTTAAATTAAAAGGTTTGAACCCTTATCTTTTACAGCTTCCACTTGCAAGTGATTAACCATGTTGCAGAATGCCCATTGTGAAGTGCTAGGGACTGGGTGCTGACAATATTAAGGTTAGTCTTGTAGGGTATTTAATGTCTACTGCTGGCTATAGTGCTATAGATGTACATGATCTTTGAAGGCTTAAAAAATACAACAAAAAGACATGCTACAAAATAAAGCCAAATGAACAAACAAAAATCACCACAAAACCCAGCACAGTGACCCATTCCAAAGCAAAATAGACATGTGATAATTAAAACAGTTTTTATTGTCTAAGAAAAGAGTTCGAATGGGGTTACTTTGGGCTACTTTAACTTGCCCACCACTGAGTGCCTCAAGGTGCAAGTTACAACACTGAGACATCTAGAATTTAAGTGGGATTTCCTCAGCACTTCTAATTTTGGCCATATGTGCCTGTCCCACAAGCTTTATAATCCAATGCTTCCTGCTAAAATTCTAGTAGTATAACTGCAGCCTTCGAAGTATCAGAGTATTTTTAGAAAGAAAGCTGAACTTTGTTGCTGTTGCTCCCTCAGTGCCCCAAAGCCTGAAATGCCAGCGAGGGTGACGTGATGGAGCTGCCCCCACACCCCAATGTGCTGCTGCTGGCAGGTGCTGCAGGAGCTGGAGGAGCAGAGCTTGCTGCTGCTGCGTGGCCACAGCTCAGGACTCCCAAGTACCCCATAAAACACCAGTTTCTCCATTCACAGTGCAGCTAACAACTGCTGTGTTACCAGAGTTAACTTATTTCTGATATTCACAGTGCCAAAGTTTCAGCTGCTGAAAAATTCAAGTGATCGTAAAGGAAGATCATTTGGGATTCAGAAAGTTTACCATCAGGTGTTTTAAAAGAGAAGAATTTAAAACAAAAGAACACCAAACAGGAACATAAGTAGTACCACAAAATAGGCAGTGAATCTACAAAACGGACACTCCACATTTTTTTTCCAAGGTAAAAAACCCCACAATCCTGTGTTGTGAAATGTCTTCTTAAAGACAGATTTAGAGAATGAAATTGAGGGTTATAAACTTGTAGCCAACAAAAGCAAGAAAAGCTGGAATGTTGGTAACCAATCGCAAGCACAGGATCCAAGCAAAACATCTTGAATTGCTGGTACTGCAATAAATTACAGTTTTCACTTTTGTATTCTGCAAGTGAAAACAGCACTAAGTCAAGCTTGAGAGAGGGAAAGTAAAGGATGACCTTTTTAATTCACCCACACCCATTACAAGTAGAGGAGCTGCAACATGGAGCAGTGAGAAATGAAAATACAACACCCATCATTGTGTGGAGGACAGATTCTGCTCCCATGAAACGGGATTCCTGTGTTGCTGAAAAGTTAATTGTCAGGTAGCTGTAGATGAAAGCCAAACCAGGCTCTGGGATGGTCTGCTGTGGTGGCTGTTATCTCATTTTCTTCCATGGATTAATTTTCCCCTCTTTAACTTTAATTAGATAAAAGTCTAGGGGCGGGAGGTGGCCCTGGAGTGCTCAAAGGGCAAGAAATGGTCAAGAGCTGTTTTCTCTCAAACTTTGATTAGCCTATTTGATAAGTGATACTAAGCACCCCAATTGGTTAATGAATGAGGGGTGCCCATGAGGTAAGTGGCTGGGAAATTTAGCCTCCCCCACAAGGATGGTGAGTATGTAAACTTCTGTCCTTCAGTTAGGTGTCTACCATGGTTAGGAGTAAGAGTGATTTATATCCTATCTGGGTCCTGGAGTGTATCTACATTGATTGACTCCCTTGATCTTGACATCAGTCACTTCAGCTTTCAGAGAAAGGGGGAACGTAGGAGATAATGAAAGCTACATTAAAGAAGACCTTAACATTTATGTAAACATTATTCTATCTTCAAAGGCAGAACTATCTTTCAACAGAAAGGAGATTTATTTCCTAGTTGAAAATATTAGAAAGTGGCAATATATTTAATATCAAACCGCTAATATTGGTACTGGTCTCAGCCTTTAGGCTTTGTCTCTTATTTCTTGACTAAACTGCATTATAGTCAAAGTTTTACTGCATACTGCTTGCAAATACTGATGCAGACACACTAATGACTCGTGCAAAGATACACCATCCTCTCCCAGTGGGAAGAATAGGGAAGAAGAAACAGAGAAAGACGAAATTAGAGTTTGAAAAATAGAAGCAGAAGTGTAGAAGAAACCAGTTGGGAAACTCATGTTACTTTGTATTAAATGTGGGGCTTTTATACAGGCAAACCCATGTCAGTGAAAACCAGAAACATTTAAACATTTAAATAAAACTAAAATGCACTTCTCAAATGCTCTCCTAGGGAATATCACCTAAATAGTAAGATTTCCCTGTCTGGTTGCCAGCCTCCCCTTGGCCTGGAGAAGAGGTGGCAGATTTGGGGCATGCTGGTGCAAGGAGGGAGCCTGGCAGGAGCTGGCAGTGTCCTCTCCCCACTGAGCATGTCATCTACCAGGCAGCTGCAGCACAAACATCAATTAAAGGACCACTTTCAACAATTCTGAGCAGAAAGGTATTTTGTACGACTGAGAACCAGGGCCACATTATCACCATGAGAGACTGAAAAAGTGCACAGACCCTTCTGGGTAAATATGTCTAATTCTCCTACAGAATACCAAGACATTCACAACATCTGGAGGGCAGCAGGTAAAGTGGATGATAAACTGTTATTCAGCAAATCCTGCAATATTAGATTTGGGAGCTTTTGCTGAAATTATGAGGAGATCAGTTTAAAACATGCAAGATTTTGGTGTGCTGGGTTTTTCATGTTTGGGGTGGGTTTTTTAGGCTTCTTTCTTTCTTTCTTTCTTTCTTTCTTTCTTTCTTTCTTTCTTTCTTTCTTTCTTTCTTTCTTTCTTCCTTTCTTCCTTTCTTCCTTTCTTCCTTTCTTCCTTTCTTCCTTTCTTCCTTTCTTCCTTTCTTCCTTTCTTCCTTTCTTCCTTTCTTCCTTCCTTCCTTCCTTCCTTCCTTCCTTCCTTCCTTCCTTTCTTCCTTCCTTTCTTCCTTCCTTCCTTCCTTCCTTTCTTCCTTTCTTCCTTTCTTCCTTTCTTCCTTTCTTCCTTTTTCTTTCTTCTTCACCATGAGTAGTGAAATTCTGAAATTTGTTGCCATGGAAGATTTGAAACAAAACAGGATTAGACAAATTCATGGACAACAGGGTTGTAAGCAGATATTAAAGGAAAGAAAGAGGGATGTGCCTCTAACATCTAACAATGCAGTAAGGCATTTCTTATGTTCTTATCATCATAAATCTGTTTTGGCTCATCTAGTCCTTCAGTCATAGCCAAACTTAGATTCTTCTATAAAATTTGTATATTAGTTTTCTGTCTAGCTTTAGGGTAAAACACATTTCTGTTTCCTTTTCCTTGAGTCATGAATTATCTTTGTCAACCAAACAGTCAACAACACAAGCCTTTTCCCTTTTTAACTATGGGTCCCAAAAAGCTTCAAATCTATCTTCACAGCATGCAAAATACACTAGCACTCCTAAGTAAAATACTGTTGTTAAAGACAGCCTAAAAGTGCAACAAAGTGGTAACTTACAGTAAATCAAGAGATAGAGAATTTATAGCCCAGCATCATCTTGTTAAATATGCCAAGAATTAGGACTGGAATGTAAGGCTGAATAAATAAGGGAAAAAATATCAGTGGGAAGTTTTTGTATTAACTAGTATGGTTCTAGGCAGAGGGCATGGAAATAAAGCCTTAGTTGCTAAGTCCTCTCTGTGATGCTTGGTAACCAGCAGACATAAGGCATAACATTTGCACTCTAAATGGAATATGATCCTCTGTCTGGGAGAACTGGTCATTAATATGTAACCTGCAGAGCTGGGATATTTCTATGGTAGTGAATAATTTCTTTGCAGTGAAAACATTAGTACAAAAAAAAATACATAGCAAGGTGAGAAGGAAGAGGAAGTTTTCTTTCACTTGAACACAGAAATGTAGAATTACACAATCTGAGTGAAAATCTTTATTTTACTAGTAATAAGAAGTCATCGAATAGGAAGTATGCTAATCAAGAAAAGCCATGAAAGTATGGTCTTCACAATCTTATAAACCATATCTATTACTCAGATAAAGGAAAATGAAAGGGCTGGTATCTTGCCTAAATCCAAAATGACATGACATTAAAACACCTGGTCAGAACAAGGTAGCAGGAAGCACAAATTTTTTTCTTGGACAGTGTTTTTGGACAGATAACATCTACTGAGTGACACCTGCAACATCATGCTAGTTCTACTGTATTCCTTCACACTTTTTTTCTGCAGAATTCAAACAAAGCTCTAAGTGCTAAGCTTCCACCTAAAAGCACCTTTAAAAAAATAAATCTAAGAATAAAAGCACAGTCAAGATGTCAGGAAAAAAATCCTCTGCAAGGAGCTGTTGCTGAGGTATGTCCCCTGTGTTAAGGGGGTTGAGCTGTACCTGACTTTGACTGGTGAAACTCAGTCTTAAACAAATGGTACTTTCTGGCAAATCAAAGAAAACCACACCTGACTTTACATTCATAGTTGTGATTTCCTCAGGTCCACAGTGTCATATGAGAGAATAGAGAGCCCATGAGCAGAACTCCCCAATGGATTTACTGACTTTTTCTTACAGAAATAAACAAGCATGATTCCTACACTGGAGCTGCTGAGCTGAGAGATAATATCTGTGCAGACATTACAAGCCTCTAGATCAGATTTTGGATTCTTCGCTTAGTGACCAAAAGTCCAGACTCACAGAGCAATTCCTAAATTACAGTCTCAAAGACTCTTAATTGCTTGCTACAGGGCAGGCAAATCCCTGTCATCAGCCATCAGGACATCCACTGGGCAAACAGCCCAGCTAAGCAAATAGTTTGGCTTAACATACACACAAGCCCACAGCATTAGATGAGAACCACACATGTGCGTAAAATCTGCTCTAGATGAAAATACCTACAGAAAACTCTGTTCATGCTTTGTTAGGGTGTAGCAAGTACTCGAGGTGATTAATCATCTCTGTTTCTTCATCCATCCTCCCCCAGCGGCGCAGTGACTAAATACCTCTATCAACCAAGCTTTAAGTCAAATCAAGCTTTTAAAAATTGCTCTTTCTTAATGCTCTAATATGCATGGGTTCACAAAATTAAATTACAAAATTTTTATCTGTTTGGGATCAGCCTTGTTTCCTCCTCCTTATGTTTACTTTCCTTCAGTAGCTGACATCAAAATGTTTTCTGGAATGCTGAGACTAAATAAGTTATGCTTAACTCAATATCTAATATAAACAGCCCTGGGGAAGCTCCAGCAGCACAATCATAAAAGCTACAGTTTCTTTTAATAGCTTGCCACACTTTGCTGATATAGCATTTCTCTAATCACCAATCTTTACGTGCCTTCCTGACCTTGGAGCTCTCTGTCCAACTGACTTTGTTGTATCAAAGGCTTGTGTCATTGGAAGAGTGAATGGCTTTCATTTTTCTCCCTGAAACTTCCGGTTCCTGGCATCTGCAAAGAATTATTCCAAGCAGTGTTTTGCTGCCTTGCGGCCACTGCCCTGTAGTGGCCTGGCTGATGGAAGTGACTTTTCCCAAAAAGGTTAGTGACTGTGGCCGGTGCCGGGCGGGCGCTGCAGCTGGTGCACAACCAGCCCTGCTTTCTCAGCTGATTTTGCCTGGCCACTGGGCTACCATAGCCACACATCACAGCAATTCATTTCTGTGGCCTTCTGGGAGGAATTGAATAAATAGGGTATACACTATTTTGTAGTGGACTAGAGCAACAAAGAAAAGCCTTCCAAAATAACCACAGGTTTCAAAAGCCTTCATATTACGACAAAGGTAATCTAAATTTAAAAGCTTTTATAGAAGTAATCGTTGCATAGCGGCGTAGGGCATCAGGGTTTTCTCAACTGAACATCATACTGTATGAATATCCAAAACCCACAGTTGTGGTGCTCCGACTATTTCCAAGTGATGAGAAGATTGCTGCCTGGATCCAGAGTCTGAGTTATGATTTGTCTTTTTAAAGTTGGATTTTTTTCTCTCTACACCTCTCCCATCTAATTTCTCGCACATTTTGTCCTTTTGTTCTGGTTCCTTATATTTACCTTTTTTTTTTTCTTTTTTTATACATATATATATATAGATGAAATGTATTTGGACTTATATGTACTATGCTGAAACCAACTAAATGAAACTCACAGTTTTCTTTGGGTTGTTTTGGGTTTTTTTTTGGGGGGGGGGGGCGGGGGGCGGTGTGGGCAAGCAGGAGTGTAAGGCAGATTTTTGAGGTATATTTTCATTAAGTATTATGTGCCTTAACTCCACAATTGCAGTGGAGCTTCCTTAGCATTGAGCACTGAATTGTCACACTGCAAAGGACAAACTGCTTGAAATCTCCACAGTCAGGAGAGATAAAGCCAGGATGATATAAGGCGTCACAAAGGCTCAGAGACATTAGAGGACTGGTGTAAACTCATACAGCTGATCAGTAACAGATAAAATTTGAAAATCCTACTTTTTCTTCTAAGAGACAAGATTAGGACAGCATTCCTCAGAGACGGATTATGTATTTCAATTACCTAAATTAAATTTTAATTCAAAGAATGAAAACAAAACATCTTCAGAGATCCAAATCCTCCCAAAGCAACCTAACTTGACCCAAACCTCTCTCGGGACTTCCAGCCCCTGGTGCAGCTCTTTCGGCAGCATGGCCCCGTAACCCTTCTTAAATGAAAAGGAGAGGCTCTCACACCCCCTCTGCCCCGAGGGAGAAGCGAACCCCTAGGGACACAAACATTTCACAGCTGAAAGGAGCCAGCCACGGACCCCTGCTCAGGGCTTTTCACTCCCTTTCTTCTCATTAAAACACAAACACTAGGTGAGACAACTCACACCTCTGGTTTAGGCACAAAGTATGTGCATTGGTCACCCCAAGCTCCCTCCCAAGCTGCCTTCAACAGCGCTGACAGTCTCTATTCCCTGTCCTGGTGCCAGGGAAGCACCAAGAGATGTCTGTGATGTTGTCAGGCTTTAATCTCAGCTGGCAACTAACTACCACACAGTCAATTGCTCAGTCCTTCTCAGTGGGATGGGGGGGAAGGGGGCGGGAGAATCAGGGGAAAAAGTGTAACTCCTGGGTTGAAATCAAAACGGTTTAGTAAGTGAAAGAAACTAAAATATAATTATATGTAGCTTTTGCCTCAGGTATTCCCTTGGTCCTTTTTGGTTAAGATTCAATGGGCCTAAAATCTCAATGCCTTCAGACGGCAGCTACTCAGAAATTAGCACTGTGATTTCCTTCCTACCACATGAAGTGTATAACTTACATTGTAACGAGATAAATTTTGCTCTTAGCAATCATTGCACAAGTAACAAAATTTTGTTTTCAAAAGAGTTCTGGCCATATCATCTTGGGTAACTCTACATAACACGTTTTGTCCTGAAATATGTTGAATCTCCAGGTATTAATGATACTGGCCCAGAAATACACCCAGCTCTGAAGGGGAGCTCAGTAACCATTTACTGTCACACACACGAAAGGCTGGAGATTAAATGAGGTGGCAGATGCTTCCACCTGAAGCTATATTGAACCCAAATTTTCAAAGTATTTTCTGGGGTTTTGTATCCAGAGCAACTCCTGGATGTACCTAAAATTAGAATTCTCCTTCTAGTTAACAATTTTATATAAAATTTACTGGGAAGCTTGCAACTTCATGATTCCTTCTCCCAGAAAGAATGAGGCCCAGGAACTTCTTAAGGGTGTAACACATAGGGTGTATTATGACATTGGCAAATATTGCTATATGAAAGAAACAGTCATCAGGGCTTAAATCCAAACTGGGGAAAGAAAAAGAAAAAAAAAAAGACAAAAAAAAGCTTAGGTTATAGCTTAGATTGATGCCTCACAATGCACATGAGAAAAACTGAAAAACAACCCTGTCTCTTATTTCCAACTGTACAGTAAAAGTCTTTTAAGTTCTCTGTAGACTGACTAAAAATAAGCAAAGAAGGCCAGGTAGCAGCCGTCAGATTCTTATGAATTAAATTATATCCATATGTATAGCAGATTTCAATGTCCAAAGAGCCACTTGCATATGTGAATCTGAACTTTTATGATGAAAACCAGGGATATTCCTAAAACTGTCAGTAAAACTCAAAAGCTCGGCCCCAGTCTCACATATTTTCCCCCGTTTTGAATGTTGCTATTGTTTAATTGCTCAAATTACATTTTTGTACCAAGAGTAGCAAAGAAAAACCCCAATACCCATAGTCAGAGGAGGATTTGAAAAAGGAGAGAGGGAAGGAGCTGAGAATCTGAGAACCCCCTGTGGTTCCTGGGAAGAAACCTGCAAACATGTCTTGTCTTGTAGAGTTCTGACAGGAACTGCTGGGCCTGTGCCTCGAGCCCTGCCTCAAAGCTTTCAGCCCACCTTTGCAGCTCTGCCAAGGATCTGGGATACATTTCACAGCATCCATTCTTTTTCAGAATTCCTCCATGGCCAGCAGGGCTTCCAGGTCGTTCTGAATGCAATGCATGGATGTGGGCTGCCAGCTATTCGGAGCGCTTTGGCTCTACCTTGCTTGGAGTGCTGTCAGCACATCTCTTGGGACTTGTGGTGGCCCCAAGGGTCGACTGTGGCACGATGTGCACGCGCATCATGACGTGTACACCCATGTTATGTGATGGCCTTTCCTCCTGGTTTCTCTGAGTAGGTTTAATGCTTCCAGAGCTTAGAACCGAAGAGGGACTGGATGTTCCCAGCAAGATTAAGGACCCCAAGGACACAGAAGCTGGGAAATTTCATGGGTTCTTTCACTTTGCCACAATGCCTCGTTGTGGGTGACAGGGATGATCAGCCTCCCTCTCCTCACCCAGTCTGCTCAGAGCCCTTTCACACTCAGTTTAAAGACACAGAGCACGCTTTAGTTTGTCTGAGCAGTACCTGAAAGCTCTGATATTTTACAGTGCCCATTGCTCAGACCTCTTTCTCCTACTCTTTGTCAAATCCAGCACCATCAAACCAAAACAACTTCTGACCACACCTCCACTGCTATCAGCTGTAATAAGAAACACAGAAGGCCACAGCGCTGCATTATTTCATAATTAATCCAGAACTGAAGCCAGAAATGGAGAATATTATCGATACAATGCAATTATTACGTATCCAGTGGTTAAAGAAAGGACTTAAACTCAGGATTTCCAATCCTAGTGCACTGTGGATCAGTAATGTCTACACTTTAGCTTCTCCACACAAGAATACTCTCTATGTAGCAGATGAATTACAGATTATTTTCATTATAACCTTTAATAGGATAGTATCATGCATCATATATAAAAAATTGATTACAGAGCAGGAAAAATGACATTTCTAAGAAAAATAAAAACTACAAAAAAAACCCAAAATGACAATATATTACATTATATATATTTCTGAAGAAAAAAAAAGGACATTTACAAAATTATACCTGTGGAAATATATAACACCTACTAACCCATTGCCCCAGAAAATAAACAAGCACGCCTTTGTTTTCAGCATGTTAGTAACTACACTTCTTCAACAGAGGGAAATAAAGTATTCCAGGCACTGAAAGATTTTGTTTGTCACAGGCCCCAAATCTAAAGTATTTGGGGACAGCTATAATGTTATCTTGAGTGAACACAGGGCCAACATAATTACGAATAAAGAGGTAAGAAGCAAGGGGAATTGTCTGCATAACTTCACTTGGTAAAATCCTCCCATAGAAGGTGGCAGGTAGGAAATCTGCATAATACCAAACTTGTCACAACACAAGGCCAACTAAATACAACAATTAGAATTAACATTTTGCTTTTACTGGTTCTTAGGATTCCCCCACTCTGTCCTCCCAAGTTTCAGGAGATAAAGTTAAAATTGTAGCTCTTTATTTGGTGTAATATTTTCCCATATGTATTTTTTCGGAGTGTTGTGTGTCTGCAAGAAGTCTGTCTCCCTCCTTTATGGGCAATGCTTTAAGACTACTGAAGTGACAAATCCTTCTCTCAGGTATACAAGTGAAAACCCACAATAATTTTTTTGGTTTATCTAGACCTACATCTGTGTGTAAATAATCCAAACTGGCCCCCAAACAGAGCTGTTTTATAACTTCTGATTGGAGGAGGTGGATTTCTCCACTGACTGCCAGGTCTTTCCTTTTGAGTTACTGAGAGGCTTCTGCTTTCGGACTGTGGCTGCACAGCTCTGGGATGCTGTATTTGTGCATCCCAGCTGGCTCATCTGCCGCTTCCCCACTGCTTCTGGTCTTCCTGCTCAGCCACTTAACTCCAAGACAACCTCCAGCATGTGGATGTCCTCCCCATGTGCCATCAGACCACAATTAGGGAGGTTCTTTAAGGGACTTCACCAGCAATGGAGTTGATCTTCAGGGCTGCCTTCCCCACTATAAGAATTGAGTCACCACTACCTCAGCTGGCCTTTAAAACAAAGAGATAGTAATTCTAAGTACTAAGCAGACATCCTCTGAAGAAAGAACCCAGCCATTGTCTAAAGGAGAAAGCTATTTCTGTCCCATACGAAGGCAGCTTTTAAAATTTTAATTAATACACCTAAAATTGTTGGGTTTTGTTTCAGTAAGGACATAGATCATAGTAAGGAGTAACAGAGCCCAGATGAGGAATATGGACTAGTTTGGCCTGTAATTTGGTGTCCTTTGGTCTTTCAATCATTGAGACTGCTTTTCTTGTAAGTTACTCCTGGATATTTTGGAGAGACCTCTCTTCTAGATGAAGAAAAATACTGGCCAATGGAGTGTTGAGATCCCTATGTAGTGTGAGCAAATAAATGAACCATCTTCCGGAGGTGCTACAATGGAACAAGTGTTCTTACTGCCCCACTTCTCCCCAGCTAGTACTTTTTTTACTTATTCTTACTCCTTCTATGTCTTGCAATTGTTGTAATATCTTATGCTATTTGAGGATTAATGTGAGCAAATGAAAGATTCAGTTTTTTGGAAAAGGCACAAAGGCAAGAAATTATAGTTGAACATACAAACAAAACAGCTTCCAAATTTTAAAACCAGAAATGAAGTGGAAGGCATTATCATAAAAAAAAAGAGAGAGGGTGAGAAGGGAAGAGGCTGGACCTTGTGCTATTCAGATGTTTGGATTTTGTAATACTGTTCCCTCTCACTTCTTCCTTTTAGTCCCACCCAGTGTGAACCACATCCCAACTCTCTAGCTGTTCCTAAATCAGCAAACATAAGGGGTTTTTCCTCCATTTTAAATCCGCCCATTCTGGCAATTCTCCCACTTGTTAAAAGCAGAAAACCCTAGGCTGAGAAAACAAAGTGGAAAATATTTGTGAATAATCTTTTGATGTTCAGTTCAATTTTTGTTCAAATTACAAATAATTTGATCTTATCCCAAATAAAACTAAAAAATAATACAAGCTGTACTTGTTTGTTGCAGAAATGTATTTATTCTACAAACATATAGAGCATTCTACAACTACATAGAATTCTAAATATACAGACCAGGTCTGAAAGGATTTTTGCGACAGTTTCTTTTTCCATCCACAGCATCCTTCCTATATGCAAATCCTTTATTTTGTAGTCTCAAATTATATTACCATTTCTTTGTGTCCAAAAATCTGTAAAGTGCAGTAGAGCTCTGCACTGAAGAGAGAAAAATGTTTTTAAATATCTTGTGATATTTGCAGAATGTGTGTGTGTACATACACAATTTTTCAAGAAACTCTATCTCTTACTACATATGTGTTGGAGAAAGGAAGTCTGTGGGCATTTTAACCACACTGAAGTAAGGTGTGAGATTTGGCAATGTATCTCTGAAATCTTCAGAGGGGTAAAAGTCATAGACTCCCAAAATGGCTTGGGTTGAAACAGAACTTAGAGATCATCTAGTTCCAAACTCCTGCCATGGAGAAGGACTCCTTCCTCTAGACCAGATTGCTCAGAACCCCATCCAACCTGACCCTGAACACATCCAGGGATGGCACATCTGCAGTTTTGTGCAACTTACTTCAGTGGCTCACCACCTGGACAGTAAAGAATTTCTTTCCGATATCAAATCTAAACTTATATATTTTCAATTTGAAGCCCTTCCCTGTTGTCCTTACTTGTTCTAGTGAATAGTTTCTCTCCATCTTTCTTGTAGGCTTCTTCCAGTTACTGGAAGGCTGCAATTAGCTCACCCCTAAGCCTTCTCTTTTCCAGGCTAAACAATCCCAGTTGTCTCAGTCCTTCCTCACAGGACAGCTGCTTCAGCCCTCTGATCATCTTGGTAGCCCTCCTCTGGACTCACAGGTCCCTGTCCTTCCTGTGCTGGGACCCCAGAGCTGGATGAAGCCCTGCAGTGGGATCTCTCTCACCAGAGCAGAGGGGCAGAATCCGCTCCCTCCCCTGCTGCCCACAGTGCTCTGGATGCAGCCCAGGACACATTTGGCTTTCTGAGCTGGGAGTGCATCTTGCAGAGTCATGTCCAGCCTCTCATCCACTAGCATCCCTAAGTCCTTCTTGGTGGGGCTGCTTGAAATCCCCCAGCCTTGTGCATTAGATACAGTGACCTGCAAAAATGCTCTACAGAGAGAGAACAGAGTTCATCAAACACCCCAGTGATGGATGGTTCTTATATTTGCTCTTATATTTGACCATGTGGTTCACTGGTGTTCCCCATTCTGACCATACACTGCACCTCCAAGGGAGGAGGCACCCTCATGATTTTAGACTTAGGCACTGATGTGTTAGTGTCTGGACTCCATAATGAAGAGCAGGGTTTTCCAAGATTTTCTCTTTATATGTCAGATCCAAGTAATTTCCATTTATTCTACAATAAAACCTGAACTCAGAAGAATTGTCTATAAAACCAAAGCAGAATCAGTTAAAATATGCAGAAAACACAGATCTGCAGCAGGACTGCTAATGAATTTAGCCTGGAGATTATTGTTTTTTCTGTGTGAAGGCCAAAGTAATGATTCTTCACATAAAAATAAATCATACACGTCTGCTAAGAAAAGTAGTTCTGATGAACAGCAAAAAAATGCAAGTGGTTGAAATGATCCGCTTAAAGTAACACCAAACTGATTTGGTGCAGATCAATACTGTTGAAGAGAGTTGGATGACATTTCCCAGAGCAATGAAACATGTGGGACAGGTGATGGTATCATTAATTAGTTCTGGCCAGCATATCAACTTATTGATTTCAGAAAGCTACTAGGATTGGGTGGTTGTAACCATTAAATGTTATTATAGAGCCTACTT
Source organism: Chamaea fasciata (assembly GCF_029207755.1). NCBI lineage: Eukaryota > Metazoa > Chordata > Aves > Passeriformes > Sylviidae > Chamaea > Chamaea fasciata. The sequence goes on along the minus strand of NW_027094086.1, from coordinate 123,131,672 downwards.
ATTCTTCACATCAAAGTAAAAGAAGAAAATACTTGTTAATACTGAAAGTTAGGGCAAGACACATGAACAATTGTATTTTCCTTTTGCATTCATTTTTGCACTTCTCTGTATTCTTTTTCTGGAAAGTACCAAGTGACCTCTGGAAAGTCATGTTTTTTCTAGTAAAAGCAATAAAGTAACAAGAAACCTCTTCAGAGGTTCCCTTAAAAAAACAACAAAAAAAACCCCCCACAAGATATGCAGGTGGTCTATTTTTCCCCTTTATTGAACCCCAAATTATTTATACATTTGTATTAATAATCTGGGAGGGCCAGAAAGTGAGAAAAGATTCAGCTGGGAGTGAAGCTTTTGAGGAGTGCTGCATTTTCTTTGGATGAGTGCTGTGCAGTCTGCAGTCAGCACTTTAGCAGGAGTGACAGAAGTCAAGTACCTGCCAATACTGGGAGCAGAGAAGGCAGGTCTCACAGGAGCAGGAACCAGGAGTGAAACCAGCAGCTCAGCTGGACTCCTGGAATTTCCCTCCAGTAAAAGTGCTCTGACTTTAAGACCACCCTTTCTGTCACTCCCATAATTCCTTTCTTCTTAATCATGCCATTTAACATAATGACTACTTGGTTCATATTATTTAACAAAGATAGCTGAAAACTTCTCAAACCATGTGACCACCTTGATTCCTCGCTTACATGGGACCAACATGGGTCGTGTTTAGATGCTCAGGCTTCTGGAAACTTTCCATCCAAGAAGTTTTCCATCTTGGCTCAAAAGTGTTGTAGTTTTTATAACACCTTTTGTCACTCCAAAGGTGCTCCTGAGCTAGAAAAGAAGAGGGGGGGGGGGAGGGGGGGGGGTAGGGGGGGGGGTGGGGTGGGGGGTGGGAATGACACACATCTACAGCAGCAGCTTTGCAGCTCCAGGAGCAGAGGGGGAAAACAAAATTGGTTGAGTGTGATAACTGCTCCCTGGGCTGTCACTGCAGTAGAAGCAATCTAAGTACTAAGCTCTACCTTAGCAGCAGCTGGAATAAGCCATTCCACAAGGGGAAGGCACAGGGCATGGGGTTATTTTGCTGTGAGAAGCAGCTTGCCGCCCAAGGCAAATCTCTGTCTAGGACTCTAGGCAGTTTTGCGTTAGAGCTTCCACGCCACTGCCCTGTATCTGCACCTAAGACTCAGTTGTTAAGACTTCCTTCCTGCTTAACCATTTTCTAGTCAACACTGTGTTCCTTGGATTACAGCAAGAGAAATCCAAATTCTATAAACATCCTGCTAATATGTGACCTAATATATCCAGATGCCTAAAGGCTAACTGTCCTGTTCCTTCCTGTCTATAGTTTTGCTTGCTCTAAGTCCATTTCTACCTATTCAATCTATGTGTCTGTAACCATACTTGTAATTTACTTACTTTTCATAAAAATGCTGATTCTGAGTTTGTGGTTGACTATATTTCAGATGGTGATACTGGGGTTTTTTGAAAGTGATGACGATGGAAGTTGGTGGCTCCACGTGTGGTTTTGTCAAAAATAGAAACTGGTAGGGCTTCTTAGTGATGTGTTTTGTCCAAGTGACAGAGCAGTTGAAAAGATGTCTCAACATATTAATTTTCAAGGATATCTCAGACTAATTTCTATTTTAGGTTGTATATATTGACAAAGAGACACCTTTCCTACACTTTCACATTTGTTCACACACTTTTTTTTTTTTTTTTAAGACCTCAGGACCTATTTTTGCTTGGTTTCTGAGGGCAACAAGTTATGGTTTGGTTTGAGGACAGTAGGCAAAATAGTACTTCACAAAACTCGTGGGTAAAAATTGCTACAAATTCCACTTACCCACAGTGTTTTGTCCCAAGGAACAAACTCCTTTGTATAGGCATTCAGTGCTTTCTATGTTTTTTTTTTTCCTCACTGCTGAGAATAACCAAGGTCAAACCTATTAGTATATTGTATGATATTTCTGAAGGACTGTTAGCTACCTACGTCTGGGTAGAAGGAGAAGTTTCTGGGTGACCAGAATTTCTGATTCAGTCAGACTTTGCGTGATGCTGTCGTAGTTTGGGCCAAGACTGCCCTCACAGGCACCTTAAAGCAGGACTGAGCTCTGCTTGCTGCAAGTTGAGGCCTTTTTGCCAGATGCAGTCTCTGGCTGGCCTGGACAGCCCATGGATGCATTCAGCTACAACTGCACTGGGAAGGTAGAAAGCCCAGAAGGGTAGTAAAAAAGACGAGTGGCAGGATCTGAAGTTGCTCTCTTCCCATGTCACTACAGGGGTTTGGACAGGGCTGAGGAGTAAGGCCTCCAACAGGAGCCATGGGGTGAGACAAGGCAGCAGAGCAGGCATCAAAAATATCCTTCAAAAGAAGGCGGCAGGTCTTGTGTTCATCCTCATCCAGGGCAAAACTTTCTGAAGCATTTGTGTGTAGGTTTTCCCTTCAAGAAATTACCCATCCTGTGGGCAATTTTCTGAAAGCAATGTGTAAATTAGCAAACAGACCACCAAAAATGCTTTGAGAGGAATGGCTTTGTAAGGTTCATAGTGCTTAAGGTCTTTTGGGAGAGGAAGGCAGGACGGGCAAAACATGAGTAACTTCAATCAATTAATAGACATTAGCACACACTTCACACACACATCAAAGGCACAACAACAGAGGGACATAAACCTGGCCACAAATACATGAAAGTAGTAATCTTATTATTAAGAAATGCAAAATTTGCTATCCCTAAGAGGAATAAAAAAGTTCTCTACCACAATGAAAAAAGTCAAAGCATAAACCTTGAAGGGAGGTGCAAATAAAACCATACAATCCTGTAGCAGGATTCTGTACAGACATACAAGTCTTTGGAATTATTTAGTTGTGACTAAACTAAATATTAACATATTAAATTAAAAAACAGACTGTTAAGAGGCAAAACCAAAAGGTTTTATGAGTGAATCCCACATATTTTGTCTCTGCACAAAACATAACAGTTCAAAGGACTGTTAATTTATAGACAACTCACTTCTGCTTTATCCTCCAACACAGACCATCTAATAATCCAACAGAATGCACTTGTGATTTATCAGTTCACACAGCCAGTAGAAATAGATAAATAGTCCTCATTAAAATCCTTAGAATTTACAAAATGTTAAGCTCCAAAACGTACAAGCAACACATCTACATGAATGGAATATTCACACCAACCCAAATTAATTCAAAGCCCTGCTAAACAAACCTTACAGTAATACTAGGAGAACAACAAATATTTATCTCCTATGCTCCTAAAAGGCTCATCTTCTCTTTAGATACTGATTCTAAAATTCCTCCTCAAAATAATTAGTGAGGGTCTGAGCTTGTTTCTGTGGAAGGCGATGGATAGCTCTCTGCTAGCTCCTGAAGAGGCCCTAATTGCTTGCCTCTACTAATAAACTAATCTCAGGCACCTGGAACTAGCAGGCTCCGTGCCAGGCAGACAGGGCTCAGGTTACCTAAGAAATGCTCCAAATATATTCACACAAATCACTAGCCCTGCAGATGTGCAAATACTGCTTTTGTCATATTGCTGCAGAGATGGACATGTGTTTGCAGGGCTGTAACACATAAAACCTGAAGACGAATTCATTGTGTTCCTTTAATCCCTTCCAGAGGCCAGGTGGGCATTTGGGGAGCCAGATAAGTGTGCTGATTATCCACATTATTCCATGCATTAATCCACTTGTATGTGACTCAGTATCAGAAATGCTCACAGCATAAATGTGTAGGTGGCTGGAAAAAAATACATGTATTTCATGAGTGCCTGTTGTCTGTAAAATAAAACCTAATCAGGAAGCTAGCCTAAAACTTTGACTAAAATCTAAACATGTCTAAACTTTGCTGATGTCTACAGTTTGTGATAGTACAGTTAAAGGATCTGGATGCCATGAGAGCATGTAAACCGTGGTGCAAACGTTGTGAGACAAACTACCCTATTTTTAACAAATTTTAAAAGATTTTCACAGGCAAATGTTTTCTGTGTTCTCAGAAATTAATGTAGGTGTCAGGCAATTTCCATGGAACCTTCCACAAATTTCTTCTCCTTCCTTGAACAGATTATGTTGATAAACATGTGTCAAACACAGTATGTGTCTGGTTTCATTTGAGGAGGGGAGAATGATATAAACAGGACGCACTTTGACCTGAAAATGGAGGAGAGAAAGAAATACCCTGTATTCTTCGTCTCCAAAAAAATTGCTAAAATAGATGTCTGGTTTAGGTGATGTTCACACAGGTTGATTTGTACTAAAAAAAAAAATCTTGATTTTTTCATCTGAATGAAAAATATTGTTTCTATCGACTACATAGACACAAGCACAAAATCATTTTAGAAGGAAAGAGAGGAACATCTTCCAAAGTTATCTATGTTTTGTGATGTTCCAGACTTTTTTTCCTTCTTCTTCAAGACACTGTAAAAAACCCCAAACTCACAAACCAAACAAACAGCCCAGCAAAAAAAAAAAAAAAAAAAACAAACCAACAACCCAAACCAGCAAAACAAACAAACAAAAACAAACAAACAAAACCCCTACTTAAATTGACTTTTTTAGATCAGAGACCTGGAAAGATTATATTTTAGATATTGACTGAATGGCAAACTTACAGTTGAAAAAAATAAGCAGATATTGCAAAACTGAAGTTCAGGTCTGGAAGTAAAAAAAAGGCAGACAAGGCAGCTCTAAGGCCTCAGAGCTCAGAGTCAACCAGCACTGAGAAAAGTCCAAACAGAGACAGTATCAATCTGCCCTCACTGACAGCTGAATTTCCAAGACTTCTTTAAGAAATAATGTTTGATGAAGACTACCACAATCCACTGGTGAACCTTTGCTAGTTTGAAGAGCATTCCAACAGGGAACAAATCCTTTTGTCTTCCGTACTCTAATGATTATCAGAAAAGTGAGCTCAATTAATGAATTATCAATAGTTAGTATGAACATTGAAAGATGTATCAGAAATTCCCTTCCTCAAAGAACTACACAGACAGCAGCTATTTAATTAATGCAACAAAGGCAACATATAAGTTGAGGAGAGCAGCAGAAATAACAGTATTCTACTGATTTCCTGTCTGGCAGCAACATTCTGTGCCATGAATGGCTCCTGTAGGCGGGAGTTTGGCTCCTTCCAAACTGCTCAGCTCAGGGAGCTTGGAAGAGTAGGCAGGAGATTGTGAATGCAAGAGCATCAGACAGACAGTGCTGCTGCCACCACTTGATCTTAGGATGCAGGGAGTAATCACGCCACAGATAGCAAAATGCCTTCTGTGCCTACTTTATTGACCACTAAGCAAACATTGAGGAAAGTGAATGCTAAATTCTCACAAAGGAATGTATTCTACTTTTCCATTCTCCATAGGGAGAATATTCAATACAATAGTGTCCCTGCATTCTTCACTCACCTCCAATCACACACACTCCCCTAAAGGTTGCAAAAGATATGCATGCCTATGAGGACAAAAAAAATAACCTCTGAAAATTTATCACAATCAAAATTATTAGTGAAACTAAGCAAAAAGAGATTTCAGGAAAAAATTCCTGAATGTTCAGTTTTATTATGTTCATAGATGGATACACAGACCTCTTCAAATAGCTCAAGATATTTCCTGGAATAAGGAACACTATCCTGTCATTGTACATTAAAAAAAAAAAAAAGAAAAGTTTGGGACTTTTATTTAAAAGAAGGGAAATGGTTCAATGACTCTAAACAAAGACAATTCTTATAAAATCTCTTTTTGCTTACTCTTTTTTTTTCTTCATCTAGTCACTTATGATAAGGTCCCAGGTGATTTAACTTTCCCACAACCTTATGTCTTTTCACTGAAGTAGAGATCCTAGATATTAATGTGGGGTTTGAGGCTGCCTTTTAAAGAGTTTATTCTCATTTCAGCTGTTATTGATGAGCACTTGTTTGCATAAAGGCCTCTTTTACTACATGCAGGGTAGACATTCTCACATCCCATGAGCTGCCAATTTATTTTGCCGCACGTGATGGGCTGGGTTACTCCCACCTGCCTTCCCACACAGCCTGAACTCAGCTTCACCTCTCTGAGCAGCCAGAAATCTCCCCTGGACCAAGCCAGGCCTCCAAGCTGCTGTCCCAAGCAATCACATATAGCAATGCTAATTGTTACTGAGTTTATTAAAAAAAAATATAAAGCCACATGCATATATATATTCCTGCATATATCGTATATTTATATTGAGCTCAGGTGAGGATAAACAGAGCCTGCAGTTGTAAGTCACAAGTGTGAATCTCAACTGAATTCACACTAAGTGCTTTGAAAATATTTCTCTTGCATCCACTTTCGACTGACATTCTGGGACTATAGGCACAAAAAAAAGAAAAACAGAAAGGAAAGGGTTTGAGAAGCAATCCTATCTGTGGAGTGAGCCAGGTTCCTACTGGCTTCACAGGGTTTTAGCCTTTGTCATGTCAGCAAAAGTGACCATCTGTTGACAAAACAGAAGAGAAAATCTTCTTTTCTACTGTTACAGTCTTTTCACACCTGCCTATTTCCCTGAAGTGTTTGCCTCTGCCTACAGCCAGCAGCAGTTATGACAAAAAAAGATGGTTCCTAAGTGGGATCTCACATAACAATTCCTGAATTTCTAAACAATTTGTGAAAACTTATATGCAAATCATTGCTGCTTTCCAGGGAGCTCTGGGAACTGAGATAACTATAGAAACTTGACTCACAGTTGCTCAGTGCATTTGGTACTAAGAACATCACTTTTCACTTTTAGTGCCGTGGGAAAATTTAAATTCTGTTTGTGTAGGGTCATAAAATGCATGTTCTAAAATCATACTGTGTATCCAACATATTAGAACAACTTTGTGTTTTATAAGCCTTTGCATGTGAAGCTGTCTTTCCTGTCAGAGAGAGCTGACAGGTTGCCTGCCATCACCTACTCTCCAGCAAAGCCAGTAGCCCACACTGTCAGCGTGAAAACATCTGTTGAATGGATTTATTGAGTGGGTCTTAGGTGCAAGTTGGGGGCTGGGGGTGCCCACTGTTTATTACAGCCCTGACCTAATGAACTTAATTTGTTGACATGTTTTGCTTGATCCCATCTCACATTTCTTTCTACTGTGCTGTTTTCTTGGAAACAGGAGTTCCTGGCACATCGGCATGTCCACCAGTTGCAAATCTACCAGTCTCAGATGGCTACAGTTGGCATGGCAGGATCAGATAAACATCGACCACTTTCCAGGACCCCATCTTCCCCCTCTGACTCCACATTACCTCACCCAGACATGGACCAGCCCAGTCAGCATGTCTACACAACTGGTAGGATTCCCTAAAGACTGCTTTTAATAGGCAGGGCAAATGCATTTGTTCATGTGGGATCAACAGACTTAAATGCCTCAAATACCTCCTGCAGCAATGTGTTCAGTTTTAGCCCTATTGCTCCTCTGTTTTATGATGCTGTACTGGCACCAACTCAATCAGTGCAGCTGATAAATCACAGGGTTAATATTCACACAGTCATAAATTATTATCATTGACTGGCTCTGGCAATAGAGAAACAGGTGCATTTTTGGTGCCTTTAAGTCATTTATAGCTTTTCCTTTCATTTCCCTATTCTCTGGTTCTTTTCTTTGTTTTCTCATTGCCTGTTTTGTAAAGAGACCACCAATAAGTTGAAGGAAGACCACCAGTAAGGAGGAAAACTGCAATGTAATTCTCAACGTCTTCATTTGGCAAATCAGTCTCTGCTTCAAGGTTGCTTTCTCCACAGAAAGAGCAAAGCTGTAGGCTTGACTAAGTGATGTTGGCTACAACTTCTCTGTCATTGAACAGTTGTGTGGAGTCTACAGGTTTTATGCTTAGGTCCTGGGCATTCCAGCCACTCAGGGAGCATGGACTGTCCAAAGCAATGTGATTAGAACCTCAAAAATCTTCAAAAGAAGGAAAATGACCACAGAAGCTTCATTTCTTATTGTGGGTAATCTAACCTTGCATGAGGGTCCACCTTTTTAAAAGCCTGAATGTCAGTATAACATTTGAGCATGGTCAGAAGTGAAGATTCACTTTGTGCACAAAGAAAAATAAAAAGGGGGGTGGGGGGGAATACTTGCAGTTATTGTTTAGGAAGGTTTAAGCCAGAAGTATATTTCCCTCAGCTGGCAGAACTTCCCATGCCCTGAAAGTTTGCATCTTTTCAGGCCATGACCACGGATTTACGCAGGATGGAGTACTTAATATGCACTGTATGTAACTGTGTGAGACAGTGTGCTCTTCCATCTTTCCAATCAGAATGTGAACTTGGAAAGCAAAAATGTATTATTATTGTTGGGTAACAAACATTTGGGTTGTACAGAAACAAACATACTAATTCACCTTCCATGAGTTTCTCCAAAAACAACGGCTGCTTATAGACAGGATTCTTAAACCAGACCACTGTATTTCTAGTCGAGTTTACAGACTCTCCAAAACATTGTAAATTCATTCTAAGATCTGCAGAGCAGATCGAAAGTGATCTCACTGTGTGTAGACTTCGCTGTCCCTTTCAAAAATCTGCAGTTCCACTGAAAAAGTTGAATGGAGTTACAAGTGTAAAAGCTGCTGCTTCAGCCTGATTGCAAAGGTTTACTGACACCTCCTTTTATAATCCTCAGACAGGGGTGCAGGGTCAAGGGGGTTACACAGATCTGTGGACTTGTGGCATTAGTGGAACTAATCAAGAAAGTAAGTGTGAAGTTGAGATGGAAAAATAAGAGACGGAATGAAATTATGTACGACAAACACTGAAGGGAGACAGTGATGGGAATGGGACATCCCTGGCATAAAGGGTTTGAGATGTGACACAAAGAAACCTGATAGGTTCAGCAACTGAAATGCAGACAGACAGATTAGGCAGAGTTGAAATTTACCCTTTTAGTAAAGCATTGCTACATGAACACCAGTGGAAAGAGAGGAAGGGAGGAAGAGAGGAAGAGAAGAAGAGAGGAAGAGATGAAGGCAGGAAGAAAGGAAGGCAGGAAGGAAAGAAGGAAAGAAAGAAGGAAAGAGGGAAAGAAGGAAGGCAAATTTATTGCAACCGAGATTCTCAGTCCTTCCATTAATTCCTTTTTCAAAATATGAAACACATTTTTCTTGAATCCCTGTTTCTTGTTTTATTGAATCTTTTTCCCCCTCACTGCTCATTCAAGATAATAATCTCCACTCATTTCTAAAAAAACCCCAAAAGCTCCTATTTTCACCTGCCCTACAGCTTTGTGCTTCTGCTTCTCCACCTCTGTTTTGCACCCTCAGCTCTTATATATCCTCTCGGTACTGGCTGAGGACAGTGTGGTCCTGTACCTGCTTGCAAGCTGTATCCATGCTAGCCATTACTCCCTGGCTGCTTGACCAGGTCTCACAGAGCACATAGCTCTGCATTCACAGTTCAGCCTTTCCTTTCTGCTTAAAGAAATCTCTTCCCCTGACATGTGCCTAAGAGTACAGACTTACACATGTAACCTTTATCACTCCAGTTTTTGAGGACATTGAAAATAGAACTGTTTTTATGTTATGGGATTGATACTTTTGGAGTGACAATGAACAGAAATTTTGCAACATCAACAGTTCTAATACAGTTTCTGTGGAAAAAAACAAAACAAAACAAAATGATCTGTGTATTATTAACATATGGGATATTAGGGTATAGAATGACTTTATCTGTGCATACTGTTTCCTGGATCTAGATGGTGCCCTAGCATTTATTCACTGATGACTCGAAAGAAAGAAACTCACACCCAGTTTTTACTTATTCTTGTATGGCCCTTAGAAAATCCTTCAGGATGAAAGTCCCAAGGAATGTGGTCTGATCACAGTGCTGATCTGTTCTGAGCAGAGTTGGACTGCCAATCTCTGGAGGCCCCTGCCAACCTGAGCCATCCTATGGTTCTATGACTTTCTCCCTCAAGAGAGCACAAGGTGCAACCAGCCATTGTCCACAGCAGTTGCAACACTACCCTTTGTAAAAGCATGGAAGGAAGGAATGGCTGTGTGGACAAGGGAGAAAATTCTAGTCTACCATAAAGCAAGGGCAAATTCAGACTCTAGAAATTAATGTAATAACATGTCCCTGCCTTGAGTTATTATTTACTGTTAGGGGTTTTGGGGTTTTTTCTCCTATTTAAATATAGTATATTCTTGGCAGAGAAAAAAACTTAGGAGGAAAACAGTTGTAGGAGATTATTGCAGGGGCATCAAATTGAGCCTAAATTTTTGTGAGTCATGAGAAAAATGCTTTCAGCCAAATATCTGAAGGGAATCAGAACTGTGATTGTTGTGAGAGTTAAGCAATAAATACACAGCATATGCACAAGATAATGAGTTAAAGGCGGGAAAAAAAGTCCACTTAATTTTCATTTAGGCAGTTTACAGAATATTTGACATTATTTAGTTCAGAATTTTTGTTGCAATAATTTATTAGATATTCTTCCCTTGGGTTTTCTTATTTGTACTGTTGTTCCAATTAATCTTCTTCAAAGCACGATGTCAGCCAATGATTTTTACATCTCTTGTTCTCCCCTCTGTTTAAAATAGTATTGAAAGAAACTGACCCAAATAAAGTATTTTGGAAATGAATGAGTGTTAGGGAGTCCCCACCAGGAAAATCTTGGTTTTACCGACTTAATGCAAATTCAGTTTCCTTTGTCCTGTGTCCCCTATCATTATATGGTTCAGTGGTGGCACCATTCCCATCTGTCTTCAGGGCCACATTCTGACCTCAGTAATATTGGTGTAAATCCAGAATAAATCCACCAGTCTCAGTGGAGCTGCTCAGATTTACACAAGGAATCTGAGAGCAGAATCTGGCTGTAGGCATTTGTTCTGCAGAGACAGAATAACCATCTTTTATTAATATTTCACAGCAGTCTGCAATTGAAAACAGTTGTCTCCCTCTTCTTTTTTTTTTTTTTTTTTTTTTTTTTTTTTTTTTTTTTTTTTTTTTTTTTCATGGGGGTGGGGAGATTATTGGCTGAATCCTGTTAGGGAAATCCTACAGGCTATTTTTAGCAGTAAGCTCTACTGCTGCATTCTGGTATTGTACAAAGCACATGTGCTGTATGACCAGCAGTCACACATCTGAATCACTTGCACATCCTAAATCGATTTAAATGCTTGCAATAAATGAAAACATGTATTTCAGTCTTTTCTTAAGTCAATTAATCCTCCAAGAAACAAATTTTACACTCAATAGTGTGAATATCTTGGTATTTAAAAGTTTGGAGCAGATGCTTCTGCCATGCAATACTGACCTGACCTTATCAAACTGATTTTTGATTCAGACAAAATAACTCACATACAATAAAATTACATTTTTAGTTATATTCTATTTCTGGAAAAGTGCTAAGAAAAGGAAGTTTATGTCAACCAGAGGAGGCATCCTGAATACACAGTTTCAGTATTTCACTTCAAAATTGGTTGCAACCCTGATACAGGTAATCAAAAAATGCCATTATTACACTCAACTGTGTATAATAAAAACATAGTAATATGCTTTTTATTAATGAATATTATTTCTATTACCTGCTATTTGGACTATTCAAGTAAGAAGAATAAAAAAATGAATTGAAAGAATGGCAGGTAGAAGATACTTTCAACATTCAGTTAATTTTTCTTGATGTTTAACAAGCATTTCTATTCAAATCCATTTGATATAACAGCCTATTCTACCTGAAAGCTTCTGAAAGCCCTGATGCCTGTACAGTTAGCATATAAACAGCCTCCCTGTTGGTCAGGGGGATGGGAGGAAGCATTTACTTATCTGTTGGTATAATGGCCACTGCCAAACAGGACAAGCTGAATAGGGAACAGACTGCAGAAGTTAAAACTGTGAGTGCCAAGAAAAGGAAAGTGAGGTATGTGAGCATGCATTTATCTGTGTGCATACTTTCAAGTAACTTACAAGACCTGATGATAGAGCAGCGAAGAACTGCAGAGAAAGGAAATTATTAACTGCTTTGACAATGCCAGCAGATATTTTAAGCTGCATTAGCTTATTAGCTCCAGGTTTTCACTGGTTCTTTTTTTCTTTAAAAGAAAACAGAACAAGAAAGTAAATACAAAAATTTATTGCTAATGAACTATTATGTTTGCTACATAATAATTTAGCATAAACTTAGTCACACTGCAGTTAGGTATTACGTTTGCGTTCTCCTTACGCTTAACACAAGTGTATTATCATTTTGGCTTAAATACCAAGATCCCAAAGGATCAGTTCTAAAGTGCATGAGCTAAGAAATATGGCAGCATAAATATTTCTAGAGCAGCATAACTTCTGGCTGGCTTCTAACTGAATTATCTCAGAACCTTAACTATGAATCACCCACTATGTATACAGGCTCTTATTCAGAAGAGCTTTTAAAGACTTTATTGATGTTCAATACCCATTAGAGAACTTTGTTAAATAAGGGTGGTATTGAGCATTTTGTTGAATCTGGACTTTAATTTTGTATTTTCTTAACTGGCTGACTTTTCAGTAGCAGGCTAATGCAATTTTCCCAGAACTGTGTTGGCATCCCCAGTAGTGGTGGCACATAAGAAAGATGTTTTGAATGCCAAGAATTGGAGCTTGGATAAATTGTTAATTTGAGTCCTTTTCAACTGTAAGGGAAAGAAAAAAAGGCAAATGTTTTCCAAGTGAAAATGGTCCACACAGGGGTAAGGAAAATAATTTTTGTTCCAGACATGTCTAGGAGAAATGCAAAGAACGAGTAAACACAGAAAATCATTTTTCAGTGTTTCAGACTTGGTTTGAAAGCCTTGAAAATTGAATTTAGTTAGAGCCTACTCACTAAAATTTCTCTTTTGCTCCCAATACACAGCTACAGAGTAAAGTGATATTGATAGCTTCTTTGTATAAAGCTGTTCTGTCCTTGCATAAATGACCATAGAAAATTCAAAAGGTACCTTACACTTGCAGTCAAACAACAGGATTTGATCCTAATTGAGTAGTGGAACTTTTCTTTTTAATGAAAAAGGACTCTGGCTGCCGCTGTATCAACTCTCTGAAACATTCATTTGATATGCTTTGAGATCTGGAATTAATATAGTATTAGTTAAGTAGTAAAACTTCAGAGTGCCATTGCCATTTCATAATTTATTTTTAAAGGTTTCTCTAAATTATATTCTTTACCCTTCTATACATAGCATTTTCTTGTTGTATATAGGTTAATAGCTTTAACTTACTTTACCCACTAGAGAAAGAGAAAACAAGCGATTGAGTAATTAGACTTTTTTTTTCTAGCCATAAAAGCTTTCAAAAGACATCACCAAATTCCCCTTCTTCTTTATAGTTGTATTTATTTTTAGAATTTCTTGAGAATTAATCTTTGCTTTATTGGTATCACGAGATTCACCTCATAAATCAAAATTCAGTCTCACAATGGAAAAAGAAATTTAGGTCCAGAGAAGGGCAACAGACCTGGTGAAGGGTCTAGAGATTGACTCCTGTAAGGAGGATCTGACTGAGCTGGGGGTGTATAGCCTACAGAAAAGGAGGCTTGGGAGAGACCTTATTGCTTTCTACAGTATTATTGCTCTGACTGAAAGAAGGCTGTCTCCAGGTGGGGATTGGTCTTTTCTCCCAGACAAACAGCAGCAGGACACGAGGACGCGGCCTTAGTGTCAGGGGTGGTTCAGGTTCAGGTTGGACATCGGGAAGATTTTCTCCCCAGGAAGGGCTGTCAGGCACTGGAATGGGCTTCCCAGGGAGGTGGTGGAGTCACCATCCCAGGAGATCTTCAAGAAACAACTGTTCATGGCACTCAGTGGTCTGGTTGACAAGGTGGAGATAGGTCAACGATTGGCCTCAATGATATTGGAGGCCTTTTCCAACCTAAATGATTCAGTGGGACTTTCATCTTGCTGTAATTGTCAAATAAAATCCAGTTTTGCTGAAGTCTGAATGACAGGGAACAGTATAATTTGGATTTGTTTCACTTGTTTCTTATTGTGCTGTCTTTGTGCTGAAGGTGTTGTGTATGACAGTCTGATGCTGAAGCACCAGTGCATGTGTGGGAACTACGCTAATCACCCCGAACACGCTGGAAGAATCCAAAGCATCTGGTCAAGGCTGCAAGAAACTGGGTTGCTAAACAAGTGCGAGGTAATTAAAAATTAAGACCACATACTTTACTTGTTAAAGTAAATAGCAAAGTTATTAACTCCTAAACCTGTCTTACTTCTGTAATAAGAGAGTAATTTGCTTTAGGAATTATTTGGTCTTAACCGATAATATTAAAATAATGCAACATAGGAAAGCACACTTCCCAATCAGAAAATAAAGAATTTACAGTGTCATGCATCCACATGCATCAAAATATAAAACCCAGACATGATTATTCCTCACCTTTATAAAGGAATGTAGACAAGCAGTAGTCAAACAGTAAGTGCAGTCCTCCCAGTCACGTGGTTCTTAATTATTTCAAGCAGCTATGGATTTTACTTCTGTAGCATAGAACATTTTTTTAAATATAAAGTGTTTGTATTACTCCATAAGCATATTGTATCTTGTCTTTTTTCAGACTTTAAAGTCTGTTTTCACAGCATGCTCCTTTACCTGGTATACAACAGGTCCCGTATGAAGCCCCAAGACATTCAAGAACAATATTCTAGGCAGTAGCAAATTTTTAATTTCTTTCTGCTATGATTTCCTTCAAAAAATTGCATATTAAACCATGCTTGAATCAAATATGATCTGTGAGGCTCATATATGATTTGGGTTAGTTAAAAATAGCTTTGTCTTACCCGTCCCCGCTTCCTGTGATTTGTGCAGCACTGTCAACTTCTGCAGAAGCCTGTGGCAATCGCAGTTGTTTACTGCATTACAGCACAAGTTAACAAAGTTCAGCAAAAATTTGCTATGTTTTGCAGGATCCCAAAATTTCCAGACTTCTCATGTTCTGTTTAATTAGTTTTCTTTATATCCTTATGTTTTACAAACCCAGAAGAACTGGTTCAAAGATCCCTTTGAACAGCTGTTAGTGACTGTCCCCAAAGACTTTCTGTAGGTAGCTCAGTGCCCTGGTCAGTGAGATATTGCAAGCACTATAAATGGATTTGTTGTATACACTCATTTAACTAGATGGCAGCACTCTAACAGGCTAATTCCCTTTTTTTAAGCTTTAATTTTTCAGTGTTCAAGAAGACTTTCTTTCAGCAAGGCCCTTAAGGCCACCTATCACATGAGTGGTTTCACTGGAGAATCACATGCTTCAAGACTAAGTTAAACATGCAGCCGAGTGCTTTACTAAAATAAAGCCTAACTACCTATTTGGCTCAGGACTCTGTATTATAAAGAAAAGAACAAAAGAGGGAAAATAAGTAAAATGCAGTGTGGTAGTAAGTACTGCTTTCTTCACTAACAAGCAGCTGTTGCTGAACAGTAAATTGTGTGGCTCTGTAAAAGGCGTAAAATGAAAAAGTTGTATATGTTAGTTTGAGATGCATGCAGCGTGAAGAATTTCCTGGAAGATTCAAAATTTCCTCTTGCAATTCAAAAATTTCAAAACCTGAAACACAGCCACTTAGGTCTTGCATAATTGAGTGAGGTGGGGAGAGGGGAAAAAAGTCACTTCATGTTGAATTGCATTCAGCTAATTTTGACCCCAACACTGTGTGCTTTGAAATGAGGCTGGAATGTGAAATGAGCTGTCAAAATGTAAATCCTGATGATAAAACTAAGGAGTCTCAGTGTGAAGCTGGTGCATAGATCTGGTGTTTATCTAGATCCTCTTATGCAGTTAGAGACAGAATTATATTTGGTGATGCAATCTGTCCTTTGTTTCATTAAATTATCTAGCATGTGCCTGACATCAAACAAGTCCTTAAAACTGCTCATTTTCCAAAATAAGAAAGTCTACAGTTATACACTTAATTGGTGCTCTGTTTCTTTAGAAAGTTATCATTCAGCTGAATAGATAACTTGTGTCACTAAAGGAGTGGTTATTGCATTATCCAAGACATAAAAAGCCACCACCAGGCTGCTTTCCGGAATATACCACACCAAGAGTGCATAGTGAAAGGATCACTGTCACTTCTGCTGAATTCTGAATGCCCTCCTGCCCCAGACACTACCGTTTCTTAATATAATTTCTCAACATAATTTCCCACAGTTTTTGTCAGTAGGAGTGGGGAGATCACCGGTCAGGTTTTGTCACATGCGTTACCTCATACACCAAGTCTAAAGGGCAAGTTAGTGACAGCAACCTGCAGCAGCCACTTGGGAAATCCTCTGAAGGTACCGGTAAACTTTTCCCTTTCCAACTAAAACCATAGTCCTACAGAAGGGCTGCAGTCCCACTCTTTGTCTGATAAGGAGTTTTAGGTTTTAAACTAGTTCAGTTTTAACTCAGATTTAGCCGAGGTAGCTCAGGGCTTTTTTTGTAGTGGCACTGTTTGTATCCTTGGGCACAGGCTTGTTTAGAGGGCCCTCCCTATCTTCATAATCTAACAAGAAACCCTTATACAAATGAACAACTTTGCATCTCTGTGGCCATTGTTATCTATAGCAGGGAGCTTTATGTGGTTCCTAAATCCTTTAGTGTGGATTAACTCCTCTCACACAGCTCAGGTCTTTGGCAATAGAGGATGACTGGCTGAGTGTACAGACCATCGATATCTTTAACTGGGCATTGGATGATCAAAGTCATATAGACTTTCATAGATTAATCCAGACAGACTAATTTGAGCCTAATATATTATTGTATTTCCTTTATATACATACACCTGCATATCTTACTCATGCTGACCCCATTTATTTTTAAAATACAACTCGGTGAAATCATAACAAGGTTTGAATGGGGTACACAAGCTGTGTATTTGCTACATAATAAAATGTGTCTAGAGATTGTTCTCTAGCCCTGCAGCCAACTGGCATGGAAAGGCCCCTGTTCATACCACCAGGAATGCCTCCTGGCCCATGCCAGTGACCAAACCATGTCTGGGAGTTGTTTGAGAGAGTGTTAGCTGCTGCTCAGCCAAAACAGTACGAAGGACCACTTCAGCAACTGAATAGTACAGATGATTGTGTTACTCTGCCTGGGAATGTTTCCTGGCACTACTTAGTTTACTGCTGCAGGCACAGCCAGGAGGACTTGGTTTTCCAGACTGTATTTTGTCTTTCTAGCTATAGATATTTGTGCTCTAGAATTATTCAAACAACAGTTTGGAGGACTTTTGCTAAACTAAAAAAATTTAGTTTTACCTTTCAGATTATTTTTAAAATCATATCCTACTTCCAAACAGATAGATTAATTCCTCCATTGGATTCCTCAAGGCAAGGGAAAAAAATACATTTAGATCATTGTCGGTCATGGAGAGCCAGATCTGAGAGACCAATCCCTGACTGAGTTCAGGGCAGGAGAGTGGAGTAATTCACACACATAAACACACACATCCATAGTGAACTTTTTTATAGTCCTGGTATATATGTATTGGAAAAAACATCATAAGGACACAATATTTTTGCACTAGTTTCAAAGTTTTATGTATATTTGCTGAAATGCCTGTTTGGTGTTTGTTAAAGGCTGACAGATGTAGAACAGCCAGTGACCAAATGCAGACGCGCAGGTAAAAGATGCAAAGATGGGCATAAAAACCTCCCTTATCTCTCTCTCTTTTTTTTTTTTTTTGTTACAATTTTTCCTTTGGTAAAGAGCAATGCCTCGCTGCCCTACCTTTGGGACAATAAAAGGACTGAATTATGTTTTGGTAGGGGTGTCTACTTTCCACTTCTTCTTGGGAGAGGAAGTATTCAAATAACTCCTTTGGGGCTGTAAATTATGCACACATGACTGACATTAGGCTACAGTGATCAGCACACTCTCAGAAGAGAAAAGAAAATGTAGCCATGGTCCTGTTTTGTGGCCTCACCTCTACTTCCTGTAGGGACTGTGGTCCAGCAACACTTTCCTTTTCAGCCTAGAATTTGTTTTGAATTTTGGTAGTTTTCCGGATTAGGGAGGCATCTTACACCTCCTGCTGTCCCCATCTCATGGACTGAAGGGGAGAGAAGGAAAGAATTTAAAGTTGAGTCTGCCAAATCACATAAACTGAAATATTTGAAGAATTGCAGTCTTTGAACCTCAGTTTACCCTTCAAGATAAAATAACGCTGGAAAAGTTAGTCTTTTTTAAAGGGTAAAAATAATTAAAGTATTTAGCATTCTAAATCTCTCTAAATCACTCTAAATCTTAAGAGTGTTAGGCACTAGATGACCAATACATGTAAGGAGAATAAATGCATCACTGTGTGGGTGCATGTGTGTCAGAGGTGTGCTAAAAATTCTCGCATGAGAGAGAGCAAGAGATGTGAGTAAACTGACTGGCACGAGACAAGTTGTCTGAGCAGTTTTGAAAACAAGAGAAAATTTAACAACTACGAGAAATCTCGGGAAGACAGGAAAAGAATCTGAAGACCTTGTTTACAGACTCTATAGCCTAAGGGAATTTCATAGAAAAAGCTGCAGTACAGGCAAAGGCCACATTCACTGAGAGACCCGAGTGAGAAATATCCTTAACCTGCATCACAATTCATGTTAATTTAGCAGAGAGAAACAGGCAGTGTCACCTTTGTGCTTTTGGATCTCTGCCAGTGCATGAGTTTGCTTACAGTTGAACCAAAATCTTCAGGTTAATAGAGGCTGTCTCTGTGAAAATTTAATGGTCTGTTTCAAACAGAAGAACAGACTTTGACCTTAAATTCTGTGAAAGGTGAAAACATTTTTCTGTTGTGGGGACAATGGATTTCTAGTCCTAGACTGATTTTTCAAAGCACTCAGGTGCAAGTATTTTGCTCTCCTGAGTTTAATAAATGTTTTTGTTGATGAGGGAACTGCATGTGTCAGAGGACAAACCCAACACACAAATTGCATACACATTAGAAAAGGATGACTTGCCTTCTACTAAAGATGTAGTAGATGTGTGGATGTATTGTTCAAATTCTCCAGAATGAAACAAACACTGCTCATTTGCTCTCCTAGGCTATTTCTCCTTTTCTGTTGGCTTTATGCCAATTCTCTGCTACATTTAATGTTTTTGATACTACCATGGTCAATGAAAATTAAGAAAGACACTTCCAAATAGTAAAAAAAGAGAAGATGTGGCTAAAAGTGTAGGTGTAAAGTTACACAAATGCATATTTTCTGTTGTCTGGTAACTCATGCTAGTGAGAGCCAAAAGTGATCACTTCACATAACTGAAGTTACACAAGAGACTCTGGCAACAGACTTAGCACATACGCTTGTGTAGATCTGCTAAATCTTGACATCACTGTGTGAGAACTAATCTTGGAAATTATTACAGGTAATTTTAATGCTTTTTGTCCTCCGTGCCAAGCTGTAGATAGCTGGGATTGATATGCAGTGATACTGCAAGGATGGGATGAAAGGAACACAAAATGAGGAGATGGGAATGCAGAAACAGCACAGACAAGTGCACTGTTTGCCCTTCCCTTTCCTCCTGGCATCCACAGTGAAAGATGTATTACACCTTGCTGACATTAGAGCTGGAGAAGCCATAGAGAAAGAGCAGCTCTGGGCTCTGCCAGCTCAGCTGTCGGCTACACTCCAATGACCTCACAGTGGGGAGCTGCCTGGAGAGGGGTGTCCTCCTCAGTGCTACTTGATTTCTGCACCAAACTGGTTTCTATTCTGAAACATAACCTGTTTCTACCCTAGACAATTTGAATGGCGATATTGGGTAGGAGGTATGTTGTTGGCAAAGTATTTTGGGAGACCACTTCCAGACCAGATATGACAGAGCACCCCACTATGAAAATAACGGCGAGCTGTGTGTTTTGTTATAGTTAAAGGGATCTGGCATTCCATTCAACAACACTTAAAAAACCCCCGACAATTAACTGTCTTAAACATGTCTGAGAGCTTTTGTATACCTTGTAGAAAATACGTGACCAGAGAGTAAGTATTTTGCTCAAGGTTCTTCAGCGTGTGCTTCATAAAATTCCTCTTTTCTTATACATTTATTTTATCAGTCTTAAAAGCCAGACTCCTTTCCCAGTTTTGCCGTGGAGAGTTGGGTATATACATTTTAAAGCAGGTTGTTAGAAACATGGAGCTTAATGAGAATGGATGAAGGAATAAATGTTGCCAGTCACCTCACTTGTGAAGAAAAATATTTTATCTGACCCAGAAGAACCATTACAGAGTTTACTGACTCCATGAAGTAACATAATGTGCTGATTTTGATTGTGCAACTGTGTGTTAAAAGGATGTGAGTGCACTGCTACAAATTCTCATGTGAGACTGGGAGAGGCTTGAAGAAATTAGAGATGAAAAAGGGTTTATTAAGTCATTTGGTTCTTGGATCATTCCTAAATGTTCTTTCCACTGCTGTGTCTAGTCAAGTTTTAAACACTGCAAGAAATAGGGCTTCCACCATTTCCCTCAGGGGGAGCTTGTTCCACAGTCATCTAGCTCTAACTCTTAGGATATTTTTCCTGATTAGTCAGAAAAAATTCCCACTGCTTAATTCAATATAAATTGTGCACAGTTCTTCTGATCCCCCATCCCCCAGGCATCTCCTCTTTACTGTAGTGCACATTCTCTTTAATATTCATAATATTGCTTTCCTCTCCTAGTGCAGAGGTTGGTGCTTTCCAATGTGTCTGACAAGGTGTTGGATATAATAAGAATTTAACCTCCAAGAAAACTAGAACTAAATGCATTTCTGTAACAGGTAAATCGGTCCAATTGAAAATAGGATAGTCTATTTAGATAACTGCTGTACCCGTGTATCTGTAGACCTTGGGAGTCAGACAGATCCAGTCTAGGCTGTAAGAGAGTTGGCCCTCGGTGTTCATAAGGACCAGGTTTGCAAATAGGGTCCAGACCTCCAAATCAAGCTGTTTTCTCTTCACTTTATCCAATATCAACTGGAAAGATGATCTTGGGTCCAGAACTTTGTTGACAGTGCTGTTTATTATTCCCAATCCTGAACAAAATCTGATTCATGTTGGTATATCTGCAAAGGCTGTGCAGCACTAGCACAAGCAGAGAAAGAAACATTTTTTATGATATGCTGTAATTCCAAATACACACAAGGAATAGATACGCCAAATAAGAAAGTGCTAGTTTTATCTTTTTTTTTTCCCTAACTTTCTTCCTTCCTAAACTGATTTGTAGAAAGATGTCCCAGACCTTTAACATCTTGTTTTGGGACAAGCACAGGTTGGAGACCAAATTAAAGAGACAAACTTCACTTATAAAAATGTAAGAAATCAAGTGAGTCATCATGTGTAACAGCAAAAATATTGATCACACATGATCACATGTTTGTATATTGATATTTATCACACATTAAAAATTTTAAAACACACACAAATATGCTACTAAATAAAGTTTAATTTTCTTTTTTTCCCTGTCTTTCCTCACTGTGATCACGTTCCTCCTAGCAGCATAAATCACAAGTGCTAGTAATGATGTAAAAACCATTAATCCTCATTCCAAACACATCTGCAGCTTACAGGTGTGAATAAGTTTTTGCTCTCTAAATCAGATCTTTTCTAGCTAGATTTCTTACTTATGAAATATTTCATCTTTTGGTTTGTATCTCATAATATATTATGTAGAAAAGAGGCCGAATCTTTTCCTTTTATGTGAAACCCTGTATTAAGATAACTCTCCTAAGGCTTAAGTGAAATATTTTGTGATAAAGCACACACGCATTTGTTTTTCATATAGCATTACTTTAATAAACAAATCAGTGTCACATTCCTGCATGACGCAATTTCAACCCATTATTAATCATACTAAATGTTATTTTGGACCTTTACTTTTTTTTTTTTTCCCTACCTAAATATTGTCAGTGGAATATTGTAGGCCTCTGCTGTTTTCTTTCAGCGAATTCGAGGTCGAAAAGCCAGTCTGGAGGAAATACAGCTGGTTCACTCTGAACATCATTCACTGCTGTATGGCACCAGCCCACTGAACAGACAGAAGCTGGACCCCAGGAAACTCCTAGGTCTGTACAGGCCTCTATTCTACTGAGAACAGCACATTCCAGCACTGTCATTAGTCATAGCTGGTGTCAGTTTAAAACACTTGGCAAGTGCTGTGACAAAAATTCACTTTTTCCAAATGCATTGCTATGTGCAAGGAGAATGTTACAATGGAAGCCAAATATAGATGAGCAAAATACACCGGCTGCAAAGCAGCGATACGGGTTTCTCATTTGCTTCAAAAATCATCAGTGTTAACCTTTTACTGTAACTTGTTCTCCATTGGAGGTCAGTGGTAATTTTGGACACGGTTGGTTTTCTACCTCCTTGTACTCTTTGATTTGAAATCAGGAATTTAAATACACTTGCTTGTCAGAATTGTTTGTTTGCTGTTCTCATTTGACTTATTTCAACTATTTCAGCCACTCTGCAGATACTATGCCTAAGTATTGCTGATAAGTGAACTTTATTTTACTACCTTCTCATTATGCAGGGTATGAAACCTTTCTGAACAATATAGGGGAAAATACATTAACGTTGGTTGTACAGAATAGGAGAAAACTGACAGGTTTTTCATGTAAAGTATCTTCATGCCAGTGCTCAGTGTATGTCTTTTATAACACAAAAGTAGGATTAGAATGAGCTCTGCCATTAGTTTAGCATGAAGCAAGTCTATTTGTCAGAAACACAAAAAAACCTAGTGTATTTTGGAAATAATCTGTGAGTGAAATCTGTTCTTTATGTCCCAGCAACACTCTAATTCTCAGTTATTTTTATAACACTTCTTCTAAGATGTGGAGCTTTCCTAAATGTAATCAAATTCAACCCAAACAAAAATAACATTAGCCATCAAAAGAAATCGCTGCCACATTTCTAGAAATACACAACAGTTATTTTGCGTTGTAAACTTATGCTGTTTCTTCTGTAAGGCAAAATGTTGCTTCAGGAAGTCCTAAGATTATAATATTATATGGGTTTATACATTTTCTTAGCCAAGGCGACATCAAAACTGAAAAATATTTACAGTATAATAGATTCTTAGGAGCTTGAATTTCTAAGTAGGAAATCCTCCTTAAAAAAAAAAAGGTGTTTCCAAGAAAAAGTTCTAAATTCCTGCATTGATACAGTCAAGCATTTCATTTAAATTTTGTTTGGTGTAATTATTTTAATTTTTACATTATTTAATATAACATACATTGATATAAAATATTATTCCAGTTTTGGATCTCAGTGGTTGAGCAGCCTCTGGGACGCAGTGTGCAGTTGCAGATCCAGGGTTAAGAGGGAATGGACCTAACTGCGTTTCTGCTGATGTACAAAGAATGCTGAAAGCTTTGTTTATGCAATCTCAGAACACCATTTCTTGGCCCACCATTCCTTACTGGATGTGCTTTGCCTTTTTTATTAGATACTTAGTCCAAAACATTTTCTCTCTAAGTTTACATCAAGATCACACTCTTAGAATATATTCTGAGTGTATCCTTGGCTCACTGCCCTTTGCTCTCTCCGTTTCTAGGATATTTTCTTGTTGCATCTCACATGGCCACTTACCAAGACAAAAGTCAATAAAACACCCTTCCCACATGCTTTTGCATGTGCCTGTTTTCTGGCTGAAAGCTCAAATCATTTTGGCTTCCAGACTCTTGGAAAAAGGAGCCTAATTGTCTCTTACATTTTGACCCCGCTTCAGTGAGGTTGAACCTAAATAATCCTGACATTAAAATTAACATCTTTGTATATTACAGAAATTCAACGTACATGTACCAAAGGAAAAATATCTAAATAAAATGTTTCTTATAAAAATGTCATTAAAAAAACCTGCCTCAGAAAATATTTCTATTTCAATGAAAGTGTATTATTTTTTTTTCTACAGAAATAGTTCCATCAAATGATGGCTTTGCATCCAAATGAAAAGTAGGACCTAACCTTCCTTTTTTTACTCCTCTACCCATCCAAAAAGACAGAGACACCATTTGTTCACCACTTATGCTTTAGAAAACCTTTGTGTTTTCTGTTCTCCTTCGGAAGAATCCATCTGCTTTGTGTGAAGATTTTTTTTTCCCTACTCACAGCAGCTTCTGTACCTTTCAAACAGAAAAGAAACACCTGAAGGAATGAAATTTAAGTATGACTAGGGCTAATAATGTACTACTTGTCACTTACTTCAGTTTTCCTGTTCAAGGAAAAAAAACAAAACAACCTCTTCTGGAAGACTACTAAACAACATTACTAGAAACTACTGAAATCAATGAGACTTATGCACATATTCACCTGTTCCTAGTTACAAGTATTAACTTCCTTGAACTCTTGACTTTATCTTCCCTGTATCAGAGTCTGCAAATGCAACTATTTTAAATAACCACTTCAACTTCTATACTATTGTGTAGTTAAGCTTTGGACTGATGTATTTTAGTGTGTGTTAAGCAACATGATATATTGCATTACCATTGTCTTGACACAAAGGAAACTAATATGTAGACTATGTGTCACATCACATTATGGTTTCAAATACCAGAATACAACCTTACACATTTCTTCATATAAATTCAAGGGCAGAATAGAAAAACTTCCTTACAAATTTGTTTTCTTTTTCTCACTCCAACTGTCATTAAGAAACTGTCTAAATCAAGTTTCCAGTTATTAAAAGTTTGTAAAATGAGAAATACACTGCCAGCACATCCATGACAGTGAGTCAGTAATTAGAGTGCAACTACAAGATGCATCAGAAAGCATCTAAGCAATTCCAATTTCAAATTAATGAAGAAATAAACACTTAGCTGAAATGGCTTTGCTCTTGAGGGATGATACTGAGAATAATCAGGTTAAAAACGGAACACACTTTTAATCAGGCTTTGCTTTTCTTTTTCTTTTGAAAGTGAGTTTTTACTCATCATTTTTTCTCAGTTCATCAGACTCTCAGTCCCAAATCATCAATCTCCTAAGCAGCTTCCTTGACTGCTGTGGGGGCTTGACCTCAGTCAGTGACGGGTGTCTCAGCACCTAATTTGACAAACCAGCTTCTACTGCCTTCGTCCATTGATATTCTAGAATACAAATCTTGGGACATTTCTAGTTCTATCAGTAAACAGTTGTACTGAATCTAAAATGCTGGTGACTACAAACTCTGCCTTAGTGCAAAGTCAAAAAATATTTGATTATTTAGACCTTATTTTCGACCTTACTTGAAGTATCCCAATATCCTCTTGGACATCAACTTAAACATCATGAGAAATTCTCACTCCAATTCATTTTCAGAGTAGCTTTTGCTATTGATTTTCATTTATTTCAGACTGTTGGGAGCTTTTTTTTTTGTGAGGCTAGCTGAACAACGGTCTCACTTAATCTTAGTCCAACATTTCCCAATGTTCTTTTCATGAAATCTCAAGGTTTTTCTTTTTCTTCAGAGTTTGGCAACTACTATTTCTTAAGCCATCATGCAATAAGAAGCGAGAATTACAGCAAGCATCTTGATACACTGAAAAGGCTTACGTGCTTGTTTTCACCAGTTTCAATGCTATCTTCTGATTGATTTTAGTGTCCTTCCTCACCATCTGCTTTTCTGTTTTTATTTTGTGTTTATTGTTTTAGATAGTGTTTACCATGCACAATGTGCCTGGCTGCAGGGAGATAAATGGGAGTTCATCTGTTGTCTCTTACGTCCCCACTCTGCCATGGAATTTAGGAAAAAAAGTCTAGTCATTCAACAATCTAAAAATGCCTTCTTTTATCTCAAATTACATCTTATGTTTCCATTAATGTCTTCTGGCACTTTAGCAGCACAAACTTTTCTAGTTATCTGCTAGAGACTTTTTCATCTTCCCCATAGTAAAAAGTGAAAAATTGGACCCTGGATCTGCTTAGCAAGAAATCTGGAAACTCCAGCTTGCACCTCTACTCTGACAATCTCTTGCAGCCAACATTTCCTTGCATGTCTGGGGCCATTAGGACTCACAGTATGAAAATACTCTACATAGCTACTGCACCTGCACTTCCCCTGGTAGCTCCAGAGGAGGTTTTGTTTGGCTTCTCTTGCACACTGTTCAAACTGATCAAAGGTCTCTAGTTGGATAAAAATGCATCTTGGATTCTACTCAAAGTGTAAAGTACTTTCCTCATCCCAGGCCTTGCAGTCTGGTCTCTCGTACTTCAAAGATGATGGCTTATAATTGTCTTTATGCATTTCATTGGCACCTGCTAAACATGAGTAACTGCAGCATTTTCCCCTTCCATAACAAATGGGTGACTCCTCTAGGTAACTCAAGTGATTCACTATCTAATGTTTCCTCCAGATGGCAAAGTTACAAAGCCAGTTCTGTGATATGGCAGGGGAAAAGCTTATGTTCTCTTCCACAGCTGCCTTAGGATCAGATTACACACTGGGGTAGGAACTGCATCAAATCCTGAGATCCTTACCCAGTTTTCATATTGTCATTATCAAGATAAACAGTGAGTTTAGTAGCACCAAAAAGAAGGAAAAAACAAAACAAAACAAAACCCCACCAAAACAAACAAACAAAAAAAACCCAGAAGAGAGAAAAAATATGATTTAATAAAATGCGAGTATAAATATCAATGTAAACCGTATCCTATTAGCTAATGTACACAGTAGGTTAGCTAGAAATTAAATTCTAAAGCCTATTAAGTTTTTGTTCCCTTTATTATAATGTATTTACTGAATAATACTGAAAAAATTGCATTTCAAGTTATGTTTTCAAAATATTAATGCAATCATTGACGTAATGTACACGAAGAAAACAGCATTTTTACATAGATAGAAAGACTAAGGCTGCAATTTTCAAAGGGGAAACTCTTTTGAAGTGAAAAAGCTAAGAAATTAGTTATCAGTTTTATGTAAACTTAATGTGGTTCCCTCTGTTGTCAGTGAAAAGAAACAGGTACTTCTCAAGCATAATTCATGCCATCAGTCATGTAGGCTGGATGGAGGTGCCTGCCTCCATCCTCTAGCTGGAGAAGAAGCTGAGATGAGTAGCTTAGTCAAGCTGCTTATCAGCTACAGATATCAGGATGATTAGTCACCTTAGTTCAGAGTGATTTTCTGTGGAATTTTGAACACTGTATTCCTTTGAAACTACCACTTACCAGTGTTAAGATTTGTCACTGCTGCATAACAGTACTTTAAATGTCTCATGGCTGATTTGATTTCTAAACATTATGATTATTTTTTATACTATTGTCTGAAATTTTCATAGTGATAATAATACTGAAATCTAAATTACTGTATAGAGTAAGGAAATACTGCTCCAGTATTTAAATGTCTTTTTTGATAAATGATGCTTATTGTTTCTTTTTTTCTTTAATATATAGGAAACGTGTCTCAAAAACTCTTTTCCTTGTTGCCTTGTGGAGGACTTGGGGTAAGTAGATGTTCATTTTTTCACAAAAGGGACAGCACACAACATATATGTTCTCTGATTAATTCTTTAACACTCCCAGTTCAAAGTCTTCAGAAGCTGATAAAAAATGTAGAGATGAAACAAGAACCATTATTGCACTGTATTTTCAAAGACACGGAAGATAGTGCATTACAAGAGGTATATGGAACAGTTAGGAATAAATTTTGTGTATATGTGCCCATTTCTATTTATCCCACTTTGGGTTTTTCACACAAGCACTTTTCTTGAGGAAAGTAACATGGCCACAATTGTTATAGCACAATGAGCTTTGGAGAAGCTGTTTTGTGTACTGTTGAAAAGTAAATATGGCTCCACACTTCTCTGAAAGACAAAAAAGTTGCCAAAGCCAACATTTAGCATGAAAAGGGCTCACTAGCTGCTAGCCAATAAATTGAGTATTAAAGTAATAAATTATGTGAGCATTTTCATGCCCTGTTTTGAAATGGATTCATCCTGAAAGACAAGCTCATATTAGGACACAGTAGACAAAAATCTGCAGAAAGAAATATGTTGGCATTTACTCTTTTACCAGGTAAAAGAGTAAAACTTAATTATTGAAAACCATGTAGAATTTCTACTGATACTGGTATCATGCTCCTATTAAATTGTAGTGAAGATAATGCCAAGGACAAATGAGTTTTTACATAAATGAGTTTTTACATAAATGAGTTTTTCACACAAAAGTATTTCACACTTCTGGTCCAACTGGATCTATTATTTACTGATGTCATCAATGTTGAAGTGAAATAAAAATATTCCAGATATCAGGGGGCTGGATGGTTGATGTGTATTTTACTTCCCTTTCACTGTTTCTCAGTGAATTCTCTGAGTATCTCTGAAAAGTTTGAGCAGACATAAAGGTGTAATCTCTGGAGGTCAACTTTCGGTGCAGCCTTATGCAGTCTCATTCCCTTTTATTCTTCACTAAGGATAAATTCTATACCATACTAGTGTGTTTATATGACAGAAGAAATATTCAATTTGTAAGGTTTTAACACACACACACACACACACACACACACACAAAGAAAAAATGCATTTTAACCTTCAGTATTTTGTAATTTTTGTGGATTTCTGAACTATGAGTTAAGAAAAAAAGAATCAGGAAGTCATAATCACTCTGGCTCCTTCACCTTGGGCTTAGCTTGCTGAAGATCCTGCCTAAAATTTGGAAGTTGGTGACAAGCAACATGCCGATTTGGAAATTCAGGCATCATTTCTGTACGCGGTTCAGCTAACATTACACATTACCATGTAGACGTGTGCATGTGCACCTCTGTAAACTAATGTGCACACATGCGCACATATATGCACACACTGATGTGTAAAAAAGTAATTTCTACACTGCTGAGAAAATGGAACTAAAAATTAATGAAGTTGAGAATGGATGTTCAGGCTTCTGAGTAAAAAGAAGGTAATGCAAAAGTTATTGACAAAAATCTATTTGAGGGCCTTGGACAATAAAATGGACTACAGCATTCTTTGAAAATTAAAGGATAAGATTTTTCTATGAAAGAGATTATTGTAGCATTAAAAAATCATGACCAGAGATGTGCTTTGAAATCCTACTACTAATGACAATATGTTCCATTCTAAAGCTAACACAAGTCAGAATTTCTCAGTACAACTTCAATTTTTTTAAGCATTTAAAATCACCTACACTTGTTTTTTCCAGTCTGTTTCATTTACTTATTTAAATTCATGGAAATTGGATTAAAGATCATGTTGTAGAAATGGATCTTTTATTTATTTATTTTCTAGTTGGTCTGCCTTTCTATATATTATTACTGTCAGGCTTGCTGTGGGGCTCTTTTAAAGGAATGGGTTATGACCTTTTTCAAGGTAAATAATCAGATTAGGAGCTTTCTTTCAGCAATATTTAGCTGTCAATTGGTTAAGATGAGCTCCGGGAAAGGGAGCTGCTTCAAACTACGTGGAAAGCAATTCTTAAGTTTACTTTCAGAAATGATGGTGGAAAGAAACAAGAAATATTGCTACTCAGTAGCTTTCAACTTAAATGGAAGGTATAAAGCAGTAATCAATGTAAAGCAGGAAGTGTAGTTCATGAAAAGATGTTAGGGAGGGATGGAAGAATTTTATCCTTTTTATGTCTGTCGTATAGTTTTTCCTCCTTGCTTGTATCACTACTTGTTTGCTACAGAATATAAGACAGTGTTAAGAAAAAAAAATTCCATTCTTGTAGGAGACTTTATGACTGCCTTTTGAATGAGGGTTTTCAGAGCCCTTTGATCCTATTGTCTTCTAACCATATGGGGGGACCTTGCTGTTATTATGCAGCTCTATTATTATATACATTAGTGGTTAGACTGCTCATGCAGGGGACGGGAAACCTAGGCTTAGTTCTGTCCACACCCAGGCTGGATTTAATATCAGAGACCCCATTTCTTAGTGGGTGTTGCTACCACACAAGAGATCAAATATTATTTCTGGTTGGGGACCCCCACACCATGCACTGAAGTGGTGCCACTGTTGGAAAGAGCACTGGACAAGTAAGGCTTTACCCATAAGTAGGATAAAGCCCATCCACCTAAGGCTATGACATACCTATTATGTGTAATTATAAATACTGCCAAGTCCTAGTTCTGAGGCCCTGTTCCACAAACAGCTTATAAATTTGATGTGGAAGAATCTTTGAACAGAATGACAACTGCTCTCGGTCAAGGAATGCAAGCTAGGACTTCCTAAACACTGAAGACATGATCACTTGATAGGCTTACATTGTTCACATAAAAAGGTCCAAGTAACCTCTGTAACCCTGAATTCTACTCTACTACTGATTTTCTTATCTCTGTTCTGAAATTGTAGCCAACATCAAGGATCCTCTTCTTTGGACATTACTTACCAGTTACAGTGAAAGAAAGTTTCTTTCAAGAATTTTGAAAAGCAAACAAGAGGCAGTCTGTGTTCAGATCCTTTTCCATCACTAATCTTTTGTAGCAATGAAAAAAAATTATGTAAAACTACTGTTTACTCATTTTCTAAACACTTCTCATCCATATGAATTTTATTTTAAGTAGTGCTAGGGACTGAATATGTCAGAGTCATTGGCTTAATATGTTACAGTTTCAGAAAAAATCAAATTTTTTTTTTAGTTTTATTAGGAACTATGTAAGTAGTAATTAGCTCTTACCAAAGAGCAGAAATCTGTTTCATCTGTACAGCTAAACAGATCTCATAAAGGGAGAAAATTTTTTTTTCTAAACTAGCATCCCAAAGTTGCACATAACAGGTTTTCTTTCAGTGATGGTTAATATTTTATCAGAGGACTATCCAAGGTCAGGGATATAAAATCCACTGAAGTATGGGAGCTCCCTCCTGCAATAATGCTTTTTATGGTGGTTTGTTTTTTTTTTTTTTCCAAGCTTAACCTTGTTCCAGAACCAACTGTTGTTAAAGAATTCTAATACCGGAGGGATGAAATTCTTTGTGTTGGAGAGAGACTAGCAGCTCTATGGCCAGCAGTTTTAATAAAATGAGACGGTTTCTTGCAGCTGGTCAGAGGTTTGGAATGTGAAAAGTTTTCCAGGAGAGGTGGGTAGATTGCAGGTGAAGTGGCCAAATGGGGAGAATAATCACAAATTACATTTTGGTTCTGTGGATTGTCAGACCGTTCCACAATTTTTCATCTGTAAACAGCCACTAGAGCTATAACTGATCATTTGACCAATGTATCCATCTATTGCAATTCCTCTGTCTTGTGCTGTGAAAATGACAATAAGAGAAGCAGAAATCTACTTTTAATGGGAATAAGCTTCATCTCCTTGTCTCAGTTTGTCACTAAAAATAGTGATTGTTTTCTTGCCTGTTTGACCTGCTGCTGTGTGAAGAAATCTTGAAGTCATTTCTCAGCCATATTTTTTTTGTCTAGCTGATAGGCAAAAAACCCCACAAAAGCAAAGAAGAGCGGGCTTTTATGATAATGTCATCATCGGCTCCCAGCTTCAAACACTTCTGCGGCTTTTGAATTGTCATTTATAACTTGGAACTGAACCGACCCATAATTCCCTTGATGCATTTAGAGAAATTGATAACAGACTGCTTCTTTTATGGCTCAGAGGAGGCAACTCCCATCACATCACTATTGGCAGTCAATATTATTTTCTGACATGGTTGTAAAAGTATAAAGGGGCTTATGGCATTTGTTTAGATGAGGAATGGGCTCTCAAGCTGTGCTGGGGTTTATGGGTCCAGATTACTGAGAAGCAAAGGGAATATGATGTTTGCAAACAGGATATGATTTTATTTAAGTTTGGGTTTCATACGTTGTTCCCTGGGGATTGTCCTGCAGACAGAAGAGAATTTCACTTTTATCACATGAAATTGGGCAGTTATCCAATCCCCCCTGCTCTCTCCCCATCCTCCCCACCAAAGACACTGCTCCAAACCTGTAATGTGTAAAGTCAGAACTTTAAATTGCAAGAGGAGGAGATGCCCTGCAAAGAATCAGACTTCAGAAGAATTAATGTTTAGTGAGCTGAACAGAGTGGTCTTGGGCTAAATATTAAGCCATCTGAATGGCTAAGTATGGCTTGTACTTATTATGAAATATCCATTGCATTTCCTCTAATTTTGCCATTACAGCAGTAAAACAGAGGTGATATCTTCTGCTGGGATAAGGTGGTCTTGTTTTGGAAACTGAAGTGTAACTTGGATCTTTCATATCAGAAAACAATTTGGCCTGTAATTACCAAGGGGAGAAGTTTATAGCTATAAAATCTCTCAACATATTTACAAAACTTTAGAAAACATTTCTATTTTCTGAATGTTAAATTCCTTCCTGCCATTCCTTGCTCTGGCAGCTGACAGAGCTAATTTTTGTCCTGACCACACAGGAAGAAAAGCAATAAGAAAGGCAAGATTTTACTAGTACATAAGTTTAGTAAGTCATCCAGGAAACAAATTGGTTTTTGCTGCTTCTCATTCTTCCCTTCATCTTCTCAGCCTGTGCCCAGCAAGAATTTTCAGCCTTTACATACTATGACTCTTCATTCCTCTTACTTCTGTAAGAGCTAATGGTACCAAACTGGTTCCATTACCATGGCACAACATGTAAAAATCAAGAATATTGGCAGTGGCATTGCATTGCCTTCTTGTAGCAAGTTTAGATTCCAGGCTGCTTAAGTATCTCTCCTTATACCTGCACACAAATGTGTCTGTAAAGAAATAAGACTGCCTATAGTTTGGGCACTCAAACCATCACCTCCAAACGGATGTCAGAATTAACTTGTGCCTTTCCCCTATGTTCCAGGTTGTACCACCATAGGTATAGTCCTCTCAACAAAAAGTATGTCTGTTTCCTAGTTTTGAGAAAGTAATCTGTAATTGCCAGGAGCTCATCTACTCCATATTAAGTCTTCCATTGTGAAATCCCTAATATACCATGCTGCCAATACATTCACCTATTACTTTAAATGACTTACCTGCCTCATTAACCTACTGAAATCTGCCAGTTACAACATATTGGAGCACATTGCAGAAGGCTCCTAGGAATGAAGGACTTGTATACCTCCTAAGCCTGTCAGCTACATCACCCCTAAAGAAATATCAAGATTTAATCAAAACAACAGGCACATTATACTTTAATTGACATATTTTGCAGACTATTTAGGACTCACGCAGTGTTGACTGTGATATTTTCTGCAGAGGTCAACAAAATGTGTGATCAATAAGGCCACCCTGGTACAACCCCGAGGCAATTTAAGGCCACTGGGGATGGATCCAGAGCCGGAGCTGGAAGTTTGTCCAAAGAAAAAGCAGTGAATTAAGATTAAATCTGCACATTTAATTAATTTGCCGTCCAGAACAACAGCCCTCAGGATTCCCCTGTCCAGCTTTATGTACTGGCATTAGAAAGCCACATGCATCACTAGGCAGGGGTTGTTCTTCCTAAAATCAGAAGAACTGACTAGAGGTGCCTGATTTCCTTTATTGACAGAGACTTGAAACAACTAAGTTTCAAATTTTAGGCACACTGATTTTAGAGGGAAAAAAACAAGTGCAGTAAGGTAACTATTGATGACCACAGCAGGATCATCAGCCAGCCTTCCTTTACTGAAGCACACAGACTTCATCTGTTTTTCTGGGAAGTGCATCAGTGACTCCTGGGCAGGGAGGGACTGCCACATTTAGCATATCAACATCATAGCCACAAAAAAAAATTCTTCACACTACAGGGCAGATATTTTGTCTTGTTCTTTCATGGTACTGACGTGTCCCTGTGCCATCTACCACAGACCTTTATGTTTTGGTGAAAGGTGAAACTGTTCAGCTGAGAGACATTGGTATTGCTGCCGGCACAATACAATATTCTAGAATAGTCCCAGACTGCTTTTACTTGCAGCAGGCAAGGATAGAAAGCTCAGGAGTGGTAATGTGACAACTCATCAAATACACAATTTGGTCTCTCAGACAATTTTTTTCCCCTTTTTAACAAAGGACTGTTCCCCCTTGCTATTCAACCAGAATAATTTTTTTAAACAAAGATACAGTGTATGGAATACAGAAAATTATTGTGAAGTTAATGAACTACCGTAAAGCCCAATCTTTAAAAGTCTTGCCTAATTTTCTGCATTTTCTAGAAACTATTGTGTTGTCAAAGGCAAACATTATGCAAAGAAGCTTTTTATTTGCCAGAATAGGAAACATTGACATAGACAGAGATGATATAGATATACAGATTGAAAGAAAGATAGATAGATAAGATAAGATAAGATAAGATAAGATAAGATAAGATAAGCACAGGTACGTTTAATGTAAATAGTGGAATAGTATCATAACCAATCTACTACTGCTACTATTCACTCTTTTCAGACTTAAATCACATACACACATATGGATTTGACAGTAATTCTGAATTAAAGAAGAATTCACATTTGCACTTTAAAAACATATCATGCATTTATTGACAGAATTTAACTGCTGGATGGACAGAAGAGCTCTCTGAAGAGTAAATGTCCACGTGTTGTTTGTCGGAATAAACACCAGGTTCTAGTGTAGTACCACAGTGGCCTCTAACAAAAAGATCATCTACATCCAGGCTGAAAGCTGAAATGTTATGTTTTAAACAAAATGTGTTCAGCAGTGAACGATGAAACTTTTCAAAAATAAGGCTTGAATACTGCACAAAGAAGTTGCATTTTCTGTAACTGGATGCATTACAACCAACTATACATTATTGTATCTCCTTGTCTACAAACTCCTGGAAACTGGAAGATCAAACACAAGAAGGCAGTTGCACAAGCATTTTCACACACTAACCCATTAAATACTAAACCAAATGTCAAGTTAAATTAATAGAGTACTTAGGGCTAGGCCTGAAAGCGCAGTAACATTTTTTACAAGCATCTGGTGATATACACCACATATCTGAGACTTGAATCTGGGCCTAAGTGTTTTATTTATGAGCTTTTTCTAAAAACAAGTTCTAATCCACATCTAATCCATGCTATCCTCCCTCCATTCCCCCCACCAATGATCCACACATCACTGTTTCACTAAGGTTTTGAGATCCTTTACGGTGTCTAATGTATGCTTTATGAGACCTTGAGATTCTGGATGTCTGTCATAAAAGTTAGTTTAGGAAACCAAGTAAAACTATTTCTTTTTGAGATGTTATTGTACTCAGGCTTCAGCTTGACTTAGCCTGATTTTTTTCTGCTTCTCCTTTTGCATACAAAACCACTTATTTTCCAATACAGACCTCATATATTTAATTGTTTTTTTACAAACTTAAAGATAATTTCATGTTTACTGAGGGGATGCTGCATTTAAACCAGAGGATGACTATCAACATCAGTAAGTCTGCTAGGCATTCAATAATTAATTAATAATTAAAATTTTACTGAATATTTTCTAAAAGTTGGCTTTGATTGGCTTTTCAGGATCCTTCGCTATTGGCAGGTAAAACTTGAAAGACGTTGAGTATTCCACATACAACTGGTCTGTGCATTGCCCACATTCCTTGTTCTTGCAGAGACTGGAAAGAGGCTTTTGGAGTCAGAATTAATAGCCTTTAAAACTATTTTTAGAAGTCCTTTTCCATAAATATTCTTACTGAAAAATTCTACTACCTGAATTATTCAAACACAGAAGTCAATGCAAGACTATGGGAATTCCATGGCTTTTGTTTAAGCAATGATTTGTGATGGTCCTTTGAACTACTCATCTTGCTGGAGTCTAAAGATCACATACCCTTCACAAATTATTTGTAAATCACACTGGTAGGCAAAAAAATATGCAAAGCTGATATTCTGGGCACTCTTTATGTTAGGCATTTTAGATCAAAACAGCTGGGAATGTCTTTGACAGAAAAAAAATCTTTGATACAGCTGCAACAGCAGTAAAAATAAAGGAAGCTCACTGTACATATTTCTTCTAAAGTAGTACACTTTTACACACTTCCTGTATCTGGAATTTATGGAAAAGACGTCAGCCATGCAAACCTTTTCTCCTTTGTTCCTTAACGAGTGACATGGCTGACAGGCCATTCATTAGAAGTTATTCCTTGGAGATGATGTGCACACCTTCGCTTCTTTAGTCATGGTGAGATGAAACAGCAGCTGAGAATCATGTTGAGGACCTTTCGCTTCCTAGTGGAAATCACAGAGGTGATGAATGATCACCAGGACATCTGTAAGAGTGGGAGGTGTGAGCTATGAGTGTGACACCTGGGAAGCTGCACTGCTCATGGTCAGGAGAAAAACATTACAAACTTATGCAGTAGCATTAGCTGGCACCAACTGTCTCTAAGAACGACAGACTCCTTGGTGAATGTGATACCAAAATGCCACACAATTTTTAGAGATTGAAACACTTCAGAAAAATATTTCATTTCTGTTTTTATGCCAGTTTATTAAAAAAACCCAGCGATGGAAAAGTTTGCTCTGGCATAAGTGAAAGAGTGTGAGATTCTGAACGCTTTTAAAGTTAAAACACAGGAATTCACCCTGAAATATCTAAGTTTTATTAAATTTCAGTATCACTGAGGAGGTCAGCACTCTCCAGTATTATTTATCACAGAGTCTTAATCAGTTTGTTTACTGCATATAGCTACACTATCACGAGCTGGCCAGATTTCATTTATTTCTCAGTAACAAAACCACTTATATCAAAGGACAGAATTTTTTTAACATAGCTGTTTTTCTAGATTTGTGTTGAAAAGTATCCATTTGAAATGCATACTTAACTGACTTCCATCCAAGAACAGCTGAGCCCAATCTCTACTCTTCAAAGAAAGGGTAAAGAATCCTTTCAAACTACAGTAAAGAACTTCTTGTTGTCCAGAATATTGGACACACAGAATACAATGACCACTATCCAAGGAGCATCACAGGTCAAAGTTTCCGTGAACAACTAGAAGACAGATTGCATTTTTGACCTGTTGTCAGTAAATGAGTATCTCCTGCAGAGATGTGTGGAATCTCTAAAAGGACTGGTTTTGATTTTAATGATGGCAACAATTGTGCAGAGAATCCAGAGCAGAATGACAAATTCAGTGTATTTTTAATTCCTCTTAGGATTAAAATCAGAATTCCACTGCAGAAAATGAATTTACATTAAATCACAACTTGTGTGCTTGTGGGTGGGAGGAGGAGTGGGGAGAGAAAGTTCTGGGATGCTTTGAATTCATCCCAAAGCAGTAGCTTGGGCTCTCTTTCATATTGTCATATAGTTATCAGAGGGGATGTATTCAAGGTGACTTTAGAGTTTACAATAATTTAGGAAAGATAAATAACTCGCACAGATGAATACATCATGCAGGGTGTAAAAAACTGAAAGGTTTGTCAGACTGTGAGCAGCATCTCTGGTCAGCAGGGCTGTGATGAAATGGCACTTGGCAGATCCCAGGAGATTTCTGGAAAAAAGAGGACTGAAATAGAAGATGAGGAGTGAAGAGGCGTTGTGGCCGGGAAGGATAGGGAAAACAAAAAGCAGTTATTATCTTAGAAATGCTTTAACATTATTAATCACGCTCCTTTTTTGCCCACCTGAGGTAGATAAATTTAAGTAGCAGGACAAGGAATTGTCCTGTTCCAAGGACTG
Source organism: Chamaea fasciata (assembly GCF_029207755.1). Taxonomy (NCBI): domain Eukaryota; kingdom Metazoa; phylum Chordata; class Aves; order Passeriformes; family Sylviidae; genus Chamaea; species Chamaea fasciata. The sequence continues at coordinate 123,094,240 of NW_027094086.1, read as the reverse complement.
GAGAATTTCCAGTTTTGTCAATTACAATGATTTCAGAAAGATCTTTAAGTAAGGAATCTCTCTCTCAGGTATACTGCCATATCTTTCCTCACCATTTTCTCATATGCCACAACCTGAGCATAGCATAAGGAGCTGGTAACTTTCAAATTTTACAGTCAGTCTTCCTTAAAATGAAATTTTCCAGCCCAGAAAGGGTTATAGTACAAGCTTTCCATCTGTTGAAATATCTCTGTGGTAAGGCTTCTTTCTTAGCTTGTTTTGAGTATGCTTAAAGTTTTCATTGCAAAAGTGGCTGTTATCACACAGATATTTCTTACAGGAAGCATTCATATCAAGTTTTTTTGCAGTGCAAAGCAGAGAATTTCTAGACATGGGGCTTGAAATATTAATTCATTCAGTCAGGAGAAGTTACCCACATTTCTTTTCACTTAAGTCATTCTCTTCCTCTTTAATGCCTCCACATCCACTTCAGGGACAGGTAGCTTAATTTCTATCATCTGTAGCTTTGCAGAGTATTAGCTTTGCTACACATGCCAATGATTGAGCTATACTAGATGTGCTTGAAAAAGCCTGCAACCTACAGTGCTCATTCAGGAAACTGGGAGTGAAGTAAATCCATATGTGCGTTAGAAAGTCAGTGTTCAGATAGGGCTCGTGTCCTCTGGCTCTTGGCGCTATCGTGCACAATTCTTCTTTGAAGAACTGTAGCAGTGATAGGATTTTTGATAACAAAACGTGGAGTATGCTCATAGTTCAACACTGACATTTTGATGCTTTAAAAAAATGTTTGTTTCATTTGGTTCAGTTCAGAATATTCCTCTATCCTGACAAATTTTAAACGGCTCCTAAATAGAAGTAATATTTAAATATTACTGTAATAAACAGAAAAAAGGCTAAGATTCTGTGTTAGAATTCAGCTAAAATGTTGTATTTTTTGTAAATGTTGTTTAACATTGTCGGAAAAACAATCCTAATCCAGACAGCTTTTTCACTGAATTCTTTGGCTGCTCCAAAGAACTTGAACAAAAATAACCTCTTATAAAATTCCATCTGACTTCGTCATAGTCTGTGATTCAGAAAGCATCACATTTGTCACAAATTCATGCATAGTCAGCACATAGATAGGCTGTCAGATATACGTTATATATACATGCACTAGAACCAGAAACCACAGTGTCTAATCCTATTCCCTTTACTTGTATAAAATCCAACTATTTCATCTCACAGGAATATAGAGAAGCATATCAGCAGGATTTGAGAGCTTCATTTCATATACAGCCTGACAACTGTGCCAACTAGTAGCTGTAATTTTAATGGGTTTGCCATTTATACCACTGTATTTCAACAGAAATTTACAAAATAAACACTGAGTAACACAAAAAGAAAATCTCTGTTTAAACACCTGAAACATTCAGGGGAGTACACAGAGTTAACAGAGATATAAAATGGAGTGAGATGGCATTTTCTAGCTGTTACAGATAAAGCAATGGCTGTGTGATGCAAATTCTTCTAGGCTGGTCTTCATGAGATGCTCCTCAGAAAGTCAGTCTTAATTTTGAAAGAATATTAAGTAGTATTTGACACCTAAGTTTATAATACTGTGTCTTTTCACGGTAAATATTCATATATTTATGTTACTTTTCTTGTATTTTAGTAACTGTCCATTAAAGTGTACAGCTTCAGTTGGCTACCCCTAGTTCTAAGACTTTACCACTCATTACATGTACCATGCCCAAGAGATTAGCTAAAATATCCTGAGTTTCCTGTGTTCATTTAGGTGGTCATTTTTGAAAAATTTCTCAGGAAACACTGTTCTGTTTCCTGATTGCCCATTTTTCCTACCAGTCCAGGTAAATTAAGGTAGCAGTCATTCAAGTGGTCTGAGGGAAATTTTTCAGTGGAAGATACTTGGTCTTACTGTCCCAGTTCAGTCTCCTCACACTCAGCTGAAAGCAGAAAATGATAAATGCTGTACCTTGGCCACTGCTCAGCATTCAGCACATGGAGAGACTGCAGTCTCGTGTGTCAGAGCAGACAACTGTCTTAAGGGTGGGTACTCTCAAGCTGTGGTTACAATTTTAACTTAATCAGCCTTCCTGGAAATGAATCATAGGCCCTTTGAGGATGCAGGTTGCTCCTGCTCATGCCCTGGTGTACAGAGCAGCTGCCATTGAATCATTTTCATCAGCCACTCCTTCACGTTAACCTTAATTTGCTGGCCATAAAAATGGTAAGAAAGTACTCCCTCCCAGCCCTCTTGCTGATACTTCTTTATTTAAAATATTGCATAGTATTTTTCAAACTTTATTATGGTTTGATTAAATTGATTTAACCAATGACCTCTACTTATTTATCTCCTGATTAGCTTTAAAAATGAAATTTGATTCACAGTTCCTTTAAAGCAATAGAGAGATAACTTGAAGGTCTGCCTAATGTTACTTAAGTCATTATTTTTTTACTACTTGGTTTCTTTCTCATTTTTTGTTACCTATTGATCAGTGTGCATCTTTCCTAAACTTTATTTCTTTAAATCTCAACCTACCAATCTACAAAAAAGTATAATAAATTATCCCATATCAGCTGATGACGCTAAATTGTGTTTGTACAAAATTTTGAGTTTCTCAGATGACACAGTGTGCTGTCACTACTGTTATTCTAAACTTTCCAAGCAAAATCCAGAATTCTTATTCAGGTCTACTGCAAATATAAACTATTTTCATTAGTTCTGCTGCATGCACACAAAACTGATCAAAATGATAGAAAAATCAGGTCCAGGATACTGAAAAACAAGATCATTTTAGTAGGTTGAAATATAATATTATTGTAACAGCAATGGCAAAGACATTTGACAGGTGTAGAGAAGATCAAACTCAGATCAAGCTTCTTTCTGTTTCAAATGACTAATCAGAGAAATTCCTCAGAACTTCCCGAGTCAAGTAGCAGTTGCATCCATTTTCAATTACTTGATTTCTTTCCTTTTTTTTTTTTTTTTTTTTTTTTTTTTTTTTTTTTTAAGGAATTAGGAACAGAAGCTTCTGGTTCAAACTGAAAACATGTCTCAGTGTGCTTGGAAGTCATCCAAAAAGCATCTGCCACAGTATTTTGTCTATTTCTAAATGTTTTTCTTTTCATGATAAATTTGTACGGTATGCTACAATTAAATGCACTTCCCATGGAGCATCGAGGAAGTCTGGCTGTCTCTTTGGATAACTTTTTCAGACTATTTAACACCAACTCGTCTGCTTTACATAATATATTTTATATATATATATATATACACACATACATATATATAGGGATATACAACATTTCGCCTATATGTTTCGGTATGTTTCTGCAAATAAATACTTATTAAAAATACATTTCAAAAGTAAAGTTTTGGGACACTGATTGAAGCTGCAGAGCAGTGCTGCTTAGCCACCTGTATTCTTTATAAGGTAATGTTTTACATGTCACACTTTCTCATTTAGAAGGTGCAGAAGGTAACTTTCTCTGCTTTAAAAGCCCTCACTCATCTGTTCCAAACTAAAGCCATCCAGCCAAAACTTATTAGTTCATCAAAACTGGAGATAGAGCAAAGGTCTTGATTTATGTAATTCCATTTTCTGTCTATGGCAAGAGTGACTGCTGATATTATTCAAAACAATTAATTGTTCCAATTTCAGTCACTTATAGACAACCACCTGCGAAGGAAAAACGAAGGGTTACTACTCTGTTTTGTTCTTAAGAACGGGGCCACTGATGTGCCAATGCTGAGCTTTGGTGGCACGGGCTGCCCGTGCCTCTGCTGGGGTGGCTGTTCCCATGGTCGTTCCCCACGGACGTTGCCGATGGTGCCGGTGCTGGCAGGTCCCCGTCACCTCGCCAGCCGGCTTGCGGAGCGTCTGGCGAACAGGCCAGGCCCGGCCCGGCCGATGTAACACTGTTTGTAATGAGAAATCTAAACAGGGAATGGCAGCGAGGCATGACAGGAATGTGTTTCCATTGGAGAAGCCCGTGCAGAGAAAAAGCATAAGCAAAGCCATGTCCAGAAGGCCTTTCAGCTGGCCAGCACGGAAGACTGATGTTATTGTACACGGGCTGTCACGCTGCCAGCCCTCCCTCACGGGTTTGTTTTCTCTCATGCTCTCCCTCTCCCTCTCCCCTCTCCGCTGCCTTCCTCCCGGGGCCGGCTGTTTGCTCAGGTGGACAGTGACACCGTTTGGAACGAGCTGCACTCGGCCGGGGCGGCACGCATGGCGGTGGGCTGTGTCATCGAGCTGGCGGCCCGCGTGGCCTCCCGGGAGCTGAAGGTGAGGTCCGGGCCGCGCCGTGGGTGGGAGCGCCGGGCGGGCCGGGGCCGCGGGGGGCTCAAGGGCGGCGTTGTTGCAGCGCCGGGCTCCGCGGAGGGCGGCGGGACCAGGGCCGGGAGCGCGTCCGCCGAGGTGCGGCAGTGCCTGGAGCGGCTGCAGCGGCCGCGGGCAGTGCCAGCGCGGAGGTGCTGCTGCCCGAGGTGAAGTTAGGGCACGGCTCCGGCCAGTGGCTGCGGCACTCCTTTTGAAGTCAAGTTTTAATTCTTATTTTCTTAAACCACGGTTGTTTAGTCACGTGCGTAGTCTCAGGATACCACCCAGCGAGACGGGAGGCACCGCCGGGGGCCAGAGGGCGCGGCTGGCCGGGAGGGCGATGGGCAGGCGGTGCCCGGCTGCCAGCCTGCCCGTGCCCCTGCTCCTCCCGGGCCCCTTCACGCTCCTGTCGCCGTGCCGCGGGATCTGCGAGGCATGATGTACGAAACCCAAATTATCCCCAGTCTAAACAATTTATAAATGCTCCAGACCTGACAGACTTTGACGTTTTATTTGGTATTTTAACGGCCCTATTTAAAGGTACACCATATGCAGCCGGAGTGCAGGCTTGCCCCAATAAACATTGTCGGAGCTAACATGTCTCCTTAATGAAACTGTTTATTCACTCTCTAGTCCACGTACTAATGGATTCAGTCCTAGTGCCAGAATCAAGATGGAAATAAATATTTTAAAATTAACACTGCATGATGATTTTTAAAATCCCAAATTCTGTTTGAACTGAAGAATTTTCTTCCTGTATATTTCTCTTATTTCAATCAAAATATGTTAGCTACCTGTTTGGGAATGAGTACCTATATTTATGTATATATGTAGATAGATATAGAATATATCAGTGTATAAATGAGAGCATAGTCGGGTGAAATGCAGTGCTATAGCTCTGAGATGATAAAATGCAGTTGATAAACTTTTATGGTCAGATACTAAAATCATTAGCCAGGTACTACACAATACGTAGAAATTTTGAAATCTCAGCTCAAGGACAGGATCCATTATATGGGATCCTGTTGTGTATCCTTTATGATGAGTTCTTCATCCCCTTTAAGATTTTTTGGGCATAACAAGATATGTAACTCACTGTGCATTGTTCTATGCAGCAATAATGAAAGCGAAGAAGGACTTTGTATCTAGTTCTTATCTTTAGCAACTGTAGGACACACACCAGCATCTAAGGCAATTTAAAAGCAAGTTTTTGTAAGGTTAGTGAGACATGTCCTGTGTGCACTTGACTTGAGCAGGGTCCACTGCAGAATCTTTACCACTTACCTCTGTGCCTTTGTGGTGTGTCTCACACTGTGTGGATGCTTTTGCTTATTTAAGTGTGTGATAGACAGCTGAAAAGAATCATCAGCCATTGTGAGACTTCTCCTGCTACTGCTGTTGCAGGAATCTGTAAACAAATGGTTTCTGTTTAGTACTAGTTATTTTATATTTAGAACTAGTTATTCATCCTAAATAGAATCTTTTTCTACAATGCAGAGAATTGAACCAGTCTCATGCAACTTGCGAGTTGAGACATAGGAAAGGCAATTTTTCAATATATATGCCAAGTAGTTGGTTTAAACCAAATCATCAGCAAAACAGAAATGGAAGGGATTTGCTATGAAAGAGAATTGTGAATATCCCTCCCATTCCTGATAGGTGTTTATCTAACCTGCTCCTAGACTTCCAGCATGAAACCCGGTGATTTACATGCCACTATGGCATCTGTATGAGCTATCAATCTGCATGTGGTATTTTTCATTTAAGGCTATGGAAAGGTTATTAATGCCTGACTGTCAGTAGGAAAGCATGTTAGCAGAAGTTCTGTAAATACAACAGTCCTGACATTAGCTATTTTGGCACAGTCATCCTATGTTTGCTTTGTCACTGCATCCATTCAAACCCAAGGTTTGCTATCAAGTTGCTCTCCCTACTGTCATATCGTAAATTGCACGGGGGGGGGGGGGGGGTTTGCAGTGTTTTCTGGAGTTCTCTGCCATCTCCATATGATTTTAGACCATAGATCTGTATTCTCCAGGCTACCTTTATGCCTTTACATGTACCTTTATGCCTTTACATGTTCCTTTTCAATTTTCCTGACATTTTATCTGTAGAAAAATAAGTTGATCAGCTGTTTCTGTTAGGGAAAATACCAATTTTGCAGTGTAATTGTGAAAATCTATGGGGAAGAAGATGAAGTTGACCACTTTCACGTGCATTTATTGAGCAAATATGCATGAGCAACCATTTGGGGCCTGTACTGTGAGCACTGAGTGGGAGGATTAAGCTCTCATGGGAATCTGGAATGATCTGCTACAGCCTCAGAATTTTTGGATGACAGAAAAAGCCCCTTCCAAGAACTGCATGCAAGCTATAACAGCTCTACAACATATTAACAGCAAGATGAGCACAGTAGAGAAGCACACCATAGGAGTTCCCTGGATGTTTACCACTGTGGATTGCTATCTGATGGTGTAGTGTCAGTTTGGTGTCAATTCAATCAATTAAAACCACAAATTTTTAACAGCAGTACCCGACTAGAGTGTGGAAACAAATATCAAGTGCCGTGTATGGATGGGGATGTGACAAAAACTCCATTTTCGGAAGGACAGGACATTTCAAAGTCTATGCTTATTCCATGGTCTCTACTGATATTACTTGCTACGGCATAAAGTGATAGTAGTAGGTTGGAGCTATAGGTACGTGTTGCTAAGAAAAGAGATGATACTGCAAAAGAAACCATGAAAGTCTGCAGAAAAATTGGGAGATCGATTACAAAGCTGGGCATGAGTCAAACTCATATACAAGGCAAAAAATTCTTTACTTTATTCTGAATTTCCTAAGACTATCAGTCCCAATGCACACAGGTCTCATTGAGAACAGCAAGATGTTGTTCATCTGATTTGGACAGTGCTCAAAAACTGACAAGGAATTAAGAGGAATTGTCTTTGCTGTAGTTCAAACCTCTTGTGAGACATCAGATTTCTTTGATCTCCTTGATCACTGGGAAAAACATCAGTATAGCAGTACTAAGGATGTAAAACAATACCCACAATAGTAATTAACAGTGGTAGGTTCTTTTTTTGGGGGGAGGGATTGGTGTGGGGTTTTTTGGTGGGGGTTTTGGTTGTTTGTTGTTGCTGTTGGGGGGGTTGTTTGTTTTTAGTTGTTTTTTTTTTTAAATTAAAACAGTCACTTCTCTGGGAAGTGTTAATCTGGATTTTTTTATTTAATTGTATACAATTGTTAAAATTAAGCATTTGGTGGGTCTGCTTAGTAGTATAATGGACAGTCATTAATATCCATTTGATACACTTTTGAGACAGTATTTAATAGAGAACAAAAATCACACCACTGAAATATATAGTACAGTAAATGTGATGTTAAACTGAGTCAAATGCTATGCTTTCCCTTTTTTCATAAATTTATTTACATGTCTGATGAATGTGTTCTTGGCCATATTACAGTAGGAGATGAGTCTAATTATTGCATGAAGGTTACCTTTTTTGAGGCTGTTTATAATTGAGAAAGCTGCTAATGCAGAACGAGGTATTTATGTTATGTGGAATAAGAGCCACACCTCTCCTTTCTATCTGTTTTTATGTATCTGTGTTTGGCCATTTCTCATTTCCCGAACAGATTTATGTAGAAAGCTTCTAATAGTCTGCTGCCTGACTACAGATTTTTAAAAGAGGGGAGTATGAATCTCTGGGTGAATAGAATTCCACCACAGTCCTTAGCTATGTCCAATAAATAATTTTATCAGATAAGAGAAGTCCTATGATATACTCCTTAGTGCTTTTGGAAGAAATAGAGGTAGTGGCCAGCATATGATTTCTTGCATACAGTGTAGCTCATGAACCTGGAAATCATTGTCTCTAGCCTCTACTTACTGTCTTCACCTTCAGAAAGACGGCCCAAAAAAGATGCAGAGAGAAAGCATTTCTTTCCTGGAAGTGTCTCCTGAGGCTCTCATTGCTCTCTTTCATTGCCGCAGGATGTGGCACTCTCCTGCCCTCCCTTCTTGTGTATTGCACTTCCCGGTGCTTCCCTTGCATTCCTTGTGATGCTCAGCTCAGTTCACCTCCCCTCCCTGCTGTTGTGCCACTTCACTCAGTTACGTACCAGGAGACTCCTCTCTTGCCTTTGCGTCTGTCCTACACAGCAGGCACATCCCTCCTGCTGCCCAACTGGACAAGTACAGAGCTTGTACAAACCCCACATTAGACAAGTCTTGGAGAAAAATAAGGAGAGTTTCTGTGGTTTTTTGAGTTTCAGATTCCATTTATAACAGTTAGACCTTGCAAAGAATCTTATCTTTAGAACTCCGTTTGCAAAATCGTTGTTTTTATTTTTCCTGAAAGAGTTTAGGTTGCTGATATTTTCATTTTGTTAACAAACTATTCATGTTGATGATGCCACCTGTTTTGTTTCCATATGTTAGGTTTTTATGAAATGGTTAATACTACATTTAAAAAGCTGGAGTTCAGTTCAGTTAGGTTAGTATGATAATTTTGCAGTAATGATACTTCATTGAATGTTACTTCTTCTTGTAATAGTTGTTTTATTGTGTGCTGTTTTGCGAACATTAAATGTGTCTTAATTTATTTTCTGGTAAAAATTTGTGCATTTCTCTGGCTGTCCCTCACTATCAATATCTTTAAACTGACTGGCAGGAATAAAAAATTATACAAGTGAAAAATATAATTAAAAAAGAGTATATCTAATAAAAACCTCTTTTTGGGAGAGGTTACCAAAGGGGACATGGGAGTAATTCTCCCAATGGGGGATGACTTTCCATCATCACATATAACACACTGCCAGAGCAGACCATGAAACTGTTGAAAATACAAAGGAACATTGCTGAAACGTTTTTCTTCAGCTTCAGATGACCCCTTTAGTACTATTGTAAGGTAGGATTAAGTATTTTAAATACAGAAACTGTAATAAGGATTACTGTCTAGTTTAGTTAGCATATCCTTTAAATATGTAAATCTTGGTGATGGTAGTACTGTTTTCTGTGATAGAAACATGTACTGCCATATATTTTTAATTTGACAAACTTGAAACAGAAGAGACCTACACAAGAAAAACTATCAAGAGCTGGTAGGATTTTTATGATTATTCCCTGCTTAAGCAAAAGAAGCTTGAGTGAATTAAGAAGCCATTTTTCAAAAGAACACTCAAGAAGAAAGGTACATAAGTTAAAAGCATGGTCTGAAACTGTCTTGAACATCCACTTCAGCTGAATCAAATGAAGCAAAAGCTGGTTTTCTACCTTATCATATGTGTGTGCGTGTGCACACACGCACAAACACACACGTGTAAAGTTGCCCTGTTGGCAGCTAAGGGTCATTTAACAGAATGAAAGCAATGGAAATGAGTTTCCCTTGAACCAGAATCAGATACGTTCCTGGGATTGTTCTTTCTGATATGTCAGGTTTAAGGAATACTAAAGTAAACCTCCTGAATTTGGTCGTTGCTACTCTGGTGTCTTTGTACTATTCATAGATGACTTAAATTGAACTTGAAACTTCCACTCCAAATGAGCTTGGTTCTTACAGTTCTCAAGGCCCTTGTCACACAGGGCTATGGAGGAATCATCATGTGGCAAGTAGTACTAATCTAGTGAATAAACAGAATTAGCTTAATCAACCTCCTCTTCCGCCAGGTTCTTAGTTTTCTAGTTATAAAAGTATTCTGAATAAAAATTTTCCAGCCATATTTCACAGCTCTATTGCTAAGTTTTCTTGTAACAAATAAATAAATAAATAATCATTCTAAAGACAAAATAAGCAAAAAAGAGCAGAAAACAAATGTCTCCCTAGTCTCATAGTGTCCTTCCTCTAGTAAAGGTTTAGGCCAGCAAATTTCCATGGCTGCCTGAACAACACAAAACCCCACACAGCTCCTCTGGTTGCCTACAAAAATCTACTTTCCTGGAATGTGCTCTATGCCCAGGTGCCTCCTGGACACTATTTCTCCTGCAAGCTCTTCCCTACCCTTGCTTCTACCTTCTCACTCTCTGTCCTATAAAAATCTCCCTTTGCTTGAAAAAAAATTCCAAGTGATGTGTGCAGCCACAAAAAGAGGCATTTTTTTCCACACCCAGCCACAGCATTTTGAACAATGCATGCATGTAAGAAACAGTAACAAATGAATACTTTACTACTGGTAAAGATACGATTGATAAAAGCCTTCAATCAAAGTTACCAATGAAATCTTTTAGGTAGTATTTTGTATTCTTTGCTTTTACAAAGTTAGAAAAATGGCAAAATTTCGTATTAAACCATCTCTTAGATACTCTATCCCAGCAATTATGGTTATTTTTGTAGCTGAATGACTGTTATTATTTCATATAATCAGACAACTTTAATTAATATGTGTGGTACATTGTTTACCTCCATGATCACTCTGTACTAAAACTCTTTTGTCTGCTTTCTTTACCACTATAGTTAACACTGGTTGTGACCAAACGGACCATCATGGTTGTATCTAAGCTAGTCTGCAAGCACCAACTTTCCATGTGTTTGCTGATGCTATCCACTTAGACCTTCAGGAAAGCAGACAGGGAACTCTTTGTTTCCATCAAAGTGTTTAATGTCCATTTTTGTGTACTTGGCGTCTACTAGCTTCCTCTGCAAGACAAAGTAGTATTCCCTCATGTCCATTACTGTTTTCTTGGCAAATCTACATGCTGCTAATACTGCTCTGTTAAATCACAGGTTCTTGTTCACTGCAGTCGTAGACCCCCAGGGCTGACTCCTGCTCTGGCTGTATGAGTAGCTTGTAAAATTGTCCTAAACAGGTGCCCAAGGATTGCCTCAGCCTTACCCATTCTCATGCTTACCCTCCCTGATGGATGGCATAGCTTGGGATTGATTATGTTACAGCATAAATGGCGCTGGTAAGGATATGGTTATCTTCTTCCTGGTACCAGTTGCAAGCGGGTTCTTGTAGGCAGCCAAGATTTAAAGGAGCCCTGATATTTGTTACTGTAGGACTTCACTACACCGGAGATGGCAGAGTTGAAGATGGCACTAGGGCAACTTTAGGGATTAGACCTGTCAACTACACTGTATGGACCACCTTTTAAATATTAAAAAAAAGGTTTTTTATATGACTTTATAGGGATACAAGTATGTATATAAATAAAAATAAATAAATAAATAATTAAACACAAACACACACACACACACACACACACACACACACATATATATAACTCGGGGAATATAAATTCTGACAGGAAAAACCGATACATTTCCATATAATAATGTATTATACGTTTCTTTATAATTCTCATTCTGAAATGTGTGCACATTGAAGCAAAAAATAGAACCTTTCCATTAAAAACAAGTGCATGTCCAAGACTGCCTTGTTTAAGCACTGGCAGTCTTAACAGTTAACTGCAAAATAGGTTAAGGGATTTAGACAAGTGGAAATTAAAAACTTCCAACACCTAATCTTAGGAGTAAATTGAGCTTCAAGTGTGGAATTCAGAGCCCCAGTTTGTTACCCGGTCTCCATGTAAAATACACAGAAAGATGAGGTTGGGGGTGGCCTCAGGACATCATTGCATCCACCTCCCTTGCTCAAATATAGCTGCCTAGAGCTAGTTGCCTAGGTGTATATCCAGATGGCTTTTGTGTGTCTCCAGGAATGGAGACTCTACAACTTCTCTGGGCAAGATGTTGTATTGCTTGGGTACCCACACAGTAAAAAGGTTTTTTCACATCAAGCCTCTGCTCTTTCAGTGTCTATTTCAGATGGCATGGATGTCATTGCTCATTCATACAGCTTAAAATTCAAGAAGACCTTCAATTTCTAATAATAATTATTAGATAGTAATTTAAATTTATAATTATAATTTCATAATTGGAATTTTAAATAGTTATGTTATAATTATGAGATAAATATAATTAGATAATAATTATAATTTTTGTGTTTGAATAAAAGCTGAGTAATAGCATGACTTCAGACCTATTGTTAGAAAACTTAGACTGAAAAGATGTGTCTCAATATTTATTTAATGGACCACATAATCTAAATACACAAAGTGGTGTGGGAAACCAATTTACAAATTCATCCCCATGTTCAAGAAGAAGTTGAACCTGAGTCTTCTACTACTTCAATCAGTGCTCTTGGAGTACCTGCTGTGGTTTATAGCTACTTTTTGCATGGCACTGACTTTTCTTGAAGTATTCAAAAGCCAGATGATTTTACTAGGGTAGTGCCAGGCTAAAATTAGTATGCACTGCTTCTCAGTGAGGCTTCTCACCGTGCCTGGAGTACCTGACTGTCCAGGTAACTCTTGATTCGCTTGGAATCTAGGCAGAGCAAGGCCCTCCCTGTCATGTGAATGGAAGAATCATTCACATCTTGCCACAATGACCACATATTGCCCTAGAGAAAAATCGTCTACATCGAGCTTTACCTCCTGTATGGAGATAATGTAATTGAAAATCCAGTGAAACTCTGCAATAGATGGTCAGTTCTAAGCCCTGGACTGTCCACCCATGTTATGGTATTCTCTTGAAAGGTTCAAGGAGCGGCACAAGTATCTACTTGACAGGACCAACACTGTAAGCCAGAACACTACAGAAAGGGATTGACCACCAAAGACAAGGCCACAGTAGGATGTACACCTGTGTTCTTTGGAAATCAAGCATCCAGCTACTTATTTAGAGTCATGAAAGAAGAGATGACTTAGCTGACTGGGGAAAAAGACTAACATTTTTCTTAGTTTTCATTAAAGGTCCAACTCAGCGGGTTTATCTGCAGTCGATCTTCTGTGTAAACTGAGCCTGGGCAGACTTCTCTTCATTTGTTGTTCAAATATGCACAGATTTTGGAATATCTCTGTTCAGGCTTTATTCTTAACTCTCAAATTTAAATAAAGGTAATCACATAATGGCACAGACATGAATCGTTTTTCTAATGTTAATGTCTGTCAGTCAGTTTAATGTTCTGTCTACTTATAAAGGTGTCTGTATCCTAGTATAAATAAGGGTCTGTAGAAAAAACGCTTTGAATTTATGTGTGTTGGCTTCATTTTCAACATACTGCTCTGTGTTAGTCTTTCTGTCTTTAAAGCAGATTTTTGCCTTTCCGTCTACTGTTCTACTGTCTACTGAGCTCACTGTCTGGTATTTAAAATTGCCTAAATAAAAAACTTAATGTTCCATTGTACTAGTGTGTGCTGTGTTCATGCAAAGTGTGAAAGTAGGAGAAATTAAGTGTTTAATGAATTGCACAAAAGTTGCCTATAATTCTTATGGTAACTGGTTTTTAGTGTTTGGTATAGTTCAACTATATATCTCATTGTCAGTGTAACATATGTGCAGTGTTTTTTAAAAAGAAAATTTCCCGTGTGAAAACTGAAGACTCATAAAAAGTGGTCACAACCCTGTTGTGAATATCCTGCGTGCTGGTGGAGAACTGTAATAGTTAAGCTCTGATTTTAGAAATTACCTAGGTGTAATAAAACAGGGCTTCCAAAGAGTCTCGGTCAAAGGCAACAGAAGAGAAGCCTACACTGTAACTGTCATTGTCAAAAACAGCAGTGCTGATATTTTCTGTCTCTCTATTGCCCCATGAAATCCTCCTAGAGATAATCATCCTAATTATATTGATCTTTTGGGAATACTGATAAAGTTAGATGATAATGAACTGCTAGCTGAGCAGGAGCAGCTGTAAGCCTTTCATGGACTTTTTCCAAATTCCTACAAATATTGAGAGAACAAAATACAGGTAGCATCATGCTCTTTCTCTAGTAATCTCCTCTTTGCTGAGTCTTTTTTCACCTCATTATCCTGACATTCATCAGCATAAATATACTTTGTTGTTTCACAAATGCTACAAGAGTTCTTTGTCAAATTCTCCTCTAAGTCATATTTTGTGTGACAAGGAAATGTTAAAAAACCAAAGGATAGAGAATACAGTTTTAGCTGAGACTCTAAAGCTGGTGTAGTTCTGCAAATTAGTACATTCCACAATACCTTTTTTTTTTCTTTTTTTTTTTTTCCTGTTGTGCTTGATCTATAGGCAATTTAGAGCCCATCTCCAGGACTGCCTGCATGAATACTAACATATAATTTTTGTGCCTTTAATTGTTGGGTTGTTGTGTTTTGATTCTTTGGGTTTGTTTTTTCAATGCGGACACAATGCAAAATAAGTCATGATGTCAAATCCCTCAGATTCTTTAAATGGTGGCCAGAAGAACCACTGTTACACATGCACTTTCTTTGGTGTTGTAATTTAAGTTTACTGTACTCTGGTAGAACTTTGGCCATGCTCCACAAAACTTTGCAGCTGTCTGCTTACATCTAGCAGCAAATTAAATAGGACAACATGGTAGTGTCTATTTATAAATAAATGCCAGTGAAGCAACATAGGAAGACAATTCCACAGGTACACACAAACCACACATTCATATGATTGCAAATAGACAGATTTCACAGGAACCAATGTAACTATTAACTGCCATGTTTCTCTGTATTTACAACAATGTGAGTGAAAGTTTAATGATTTTTATGTTTTTTTCAGGTGAGAGAAGGCTGAAACATTTACATTCATCAAGTTTTAATATATCAAACTGGAATACTTTAATGCAGAAGTATTCCAATCTTTTTCTTCCTGTACCCTCCTCTCTGAAAATACAATGCTTCATTGGTCATGCAGGCATACATGCACACCTAGTGTTTGCATGAGACTGTGTGAAAATACAAGTCGGGCAGATATCTCATGTACAGATTATAATTTCTTATTTTTCATAAAAAGATGGTAGTTTTCATTAGTTTGATGGCATATATATAGCTGAATAGAAGGACTATCTTGAGGAGTTTAAATAAAGAGCAAATACTGTGAGGCAGAGGTGTTTCTCCTGAATCTAACTCTTATAAGAGAAATTTGATATGATACATAACTTACGAGACACTACTTCTTGAATATATAATCTGATTTTCTGAATAGGGCTACCTTGCCAGCACTTCTAAATTTTCCCTTTACCATACCCACACCAGAAGGATGGAAATTCCCTTTTTCTTCTATCTTCAGTGACTCCAGAGACAAAAAAAGTCCATGGTCATCGCTGATCCTAGTGCTGTACTTTAAGAAATGTATATACAGTTCCAGAAAGTGTGTTAGATATTCAGCTTCAGAGAATCTACTAACTTGTGAGCATGGCAGGTTCCCAAGTGTAATTTATGGTTTGCAGAAATATGGGATGTTCACTGTCATCCTTTTTCTACTGTTAGAAATTATGTGTGTGTGGGGGTCTGAATTTATCATTTAGTCTATCCAGAGGTAAGGTCAACAATGGCTAATCATGTAAACTATAGACTTAAGGTACTTTTGTTTTGAAGCATCTCAAACTGGAGCAAATTAAGATTACATGATTTTAGATGACCTCTGTTTTAAATGTGAATTCTAAACACCAGAATTCATAACAGGGCTTTCTCATCCTGCCTTTTTCCTCCTCTTTAGATCATGGTGTGTGTGTGTGTATTATGTATGCACATGTGTGTATTTGTAAGAGTTTATTTGCCACTGTTCTCAACTGTATTATTTCTGGCAGTACTATGAAACGGTGATTGGATAGAAAAAGTGCTCAAGAGGCTCTAATAGATTTCAATCCCATCTGCCTGCTGCTCTGTTTTGCTCTGAGTCAAGTATTTCTTTAAGCTGATAATTGAAAACCTATCTTGTTCTTACAGAATGGCTTTGCTGTTGTAAGGCCCCCAGGCCATCATGCTGAAGAATCAACAGCCATGTAAGTACCAGGGAATATTGCCCATCTTGGAGCACTAAGGTTACTGGCAATCACCTGCATTGTGCATGTCTCTGAAGAACTGTAATTGTTAGCAGATGACTGAAAAGGCTTTCGAGGTACTCCCAGAAGCAGATTTATGGCCTCAGAGATCATATAGCATTTTTTAAAATGCTCTGAACATTATTTATAGCTGTTTTCCTGACTGATTTTCTTTCTTATTTCTATTCTTCTCTATTCCACAGGGGGTTCTGCTTTTTTAATTCGATTGCAATTACTGCCAAATACTTGAGAGACAAGCTAAATATAGGCAAGATATTGATTGTAGATCTGGTATGTATTCTTGGCAAACATCACACTCGCAGTGCATCTAGATGAAAGATAATGAATTTGTATTTATAAGTCAGACTTTCCTGCTTTTAATACCTACAAGTAATAAAGGTGTGCATTTCCTCTGATTTTGGGAACTCATTAAATCCAGGATGGCAGTACTGAAGCTATAAACATCTATGTTTCACTTTAATGGTGTTAACTGCAATTTAATGAGAAGAAGGCACAGATCAGGGCAACTTTTATGGTCCTTAAATGAATTGATACTTCCACTGTTAAAATAACCCTACAGAACCGAAGTTTACTTTTCCCTACAGAATAGAAACTTTAAGTAGTCTGATATTCTTCAAAGAATGTTGTTGCATTGGTAACAAAATTGACCACATTCCCCAGTTTGCAATGATTTGACTTGTTGTGTAACTTTGATATTATTAAACAAATCAAGGTTTGTTTAATAATATCAAAGGTCATTTCCCCCAAGAAGTTTTCTAGTCATGTAAGCCAGGTTTTGGTGGTTCCCCAAAGGAAAGCTATGTGATTAAAAATCCACTTCATTGGATTAGTCTTGTATTTTAATAGAAGGCATTCTTACACAATGCTTAATACATTTAACAAATGGATTATTTAAATGCAGATGACATTTGGCATGTTGGCTATATTATTTTCATGAATAATGAATTGGAGCTCTGCCTTGCACTTAAAGGATCAGCCCAATGCACAGCCCAAGGAAAGTTGAATGCTGATTTATGAGCACCATTTTTGTTTTCCTACAGTTCATGACGAGGTGTAATAGGGTGTCTGACAAAGCATAGACAGGAAATGAACCCTGGCATCAAAACCTAACCTGTTACATCTGCACTTAATTAATTTTTGCAGGTGATAAAAGATTTAAAGACAAAATATGTTAAAGGGTTTTTGAAGTGCGGGGCTTAATAGTCTAAATCTTGTTCATATCTGCACTCATAATTAAATCTTATTGTGGAGTCATGGCCTTACCATCTAGCACTTTGGTTCAGTTAAACATGCCTACTGACTGTTGAAGAGAAGCAGAGAAAGGGGGAGTGTGAGAGAAGGAATGGTAAGTGAAAAATGAGTGGCAGAATAAATATATGTGTAGATTAAATATTCTTAGAATGTTTTTCAAATATTTCTCAGATTGTTCTACTGTCATTTAGAAACATAATTATAAACTGCCAGAAACTATTATTTCTGAAAAATTCATTTCCACTGTATGTTATGTCTTTTTGCTGACTTGAATCTTTCAGTTCATTGCTGTAAATTCTGGCCAAAAGTGAACTCTCTGCTTATTCTCACTTTTTAATAGGAAAAGCCTACTCAAAGTTTGTCAATGTTTTTAAGTCTTTTTGCCTGTAAATATTACATTTGCCTTGTTGGGAAAAGAAAACACTTCCTTTGGACATACTTAACCAATAAGCACTTAGAAATTCAACTTCAGTTTTTCAAGGCAAGGTTAAATGTGCAAATCATTACCTGTGAAGCTGCCTATCTTTACCCAGGAAGGTAGATAGAGAATTTTCAGCCTTTCTGCCAACTGTCCCATTGACCATAATAACTCAGCAGGCGAAAAGGAAGAAATATATGGCTGACACAGATGACTTCATTCCTGGAGCAGTTGCAGTCCAGTCCCTAGTCTGCTCCATGGTCAGAGCAATAATGTACAGAAGTTCATATGGAAGATTTCTTATGCATGCAAACTATGGATAAATCACAGGCCAAACTGAATGAATGAACAAGTTAATAGTGATGTCTTTATTCCCACCAACAGAGTTTTGAGAAGAAGGAAAGAATGGAATTACAGATGTTAGACTTGAAATTAACCTTTAAGACTATATTTTGATAGTTTCTAGCACAGCAGGACACCATGCAAGTTGGCAGCTGTACATGTTACTACAATATAAATATTAAAAAGTAATATCCAATCCCACACACTAAAGTGTGTTCTAGTTACAAATTAGTGTAATCTTCATAGCTGCTAAATGTCTTACTATATAAATTCTTAACATTTTAATTGTCAATGTCCTCTTCATCTATTTCTACAGTAAAATAAAAGACCTATCTGACAGGATTTTTTCCTTATTCCACCATTTGCATAAGTCTCTGGTTTTGAACTGGCTCATATACCCTGAATACATTTGATCTACTAAGCGCAGAATATGAACTCATTTCCCACATGCTAACATCTGCAGTCTTAAAGAACACATTCCTTTGTCTATCAGAGAAATTACCGCTCTTCAAAAAAGAGCGCTTAGTGGAATTAACGTTTAGACAAGAGAGCTAGCTTTGAGATTTGAATAATAAAAAAAGTAATAAGGAAAAATGATCTCTCTATGCCCCTTTAATGTTTTTCCTTCTGTTTTGGAAACAGTTACAGCAAGAATATATCTAAAGCCCCAGACATGTATGGAAAAGAAAGACTAATTAAAATAACAAAGTGAAGTCCTACTGTGTCCCTGCAGGTCAATGTGCCCAGCTTGTCAGGTTGTTGAAATCCTCATTCCAGGATCATCCACACTTGCATTTATGCTAGCAGGATTTGAGTCCGTTTTGGAGTAAACCAATTAACTGTGTCACAGCTGAAGACTGAATGGGATTCTGGGATTAGTTTGCATGCCAGATTTTACTTCATTTGCCAGCCAGAGCCATCTAACACTATAATGGCTGCCTTGAAATCTTCAACAGCCTCATACCAGTATGTCTCCTTTGCACATCTCATGTGTTACATTTAACCTTGGCATTAAGTCACAATTGGCCTGTAACTCCATCCTCATTTTGTTTCAAGTACTTTCAACAGAGAAAAGAAAATAAACTCTTATAATACTACCCTACAGAGGTCCCAGAGGAGGTCCAAGTCAAGCACAATGCAGTACAAGTAGGACTCAATCAATGTAGAGAGGTCTGAACAATGCGGGTGAAATTCATGGGCTGCTTCAGCTGGCAAGGAGGACAAGCAATGTTCAGTGCTTGATGTGCTATTGGCAGTGCATACCTTGAGGTACAACTTGAGCTTTCCTGTAGTTTAGGCATAGTGAGAAGAATGTGACTTCTGTTTTGTGGACACTAAATTGGATTTAGACATCATAACATTTGTAAAATAAATACAGACTGGATGCCAGTGACAGTGTTGCCATTCAGCATACTTTATCTGTCCCCCTTAGTTCTCTAAATCAGATATTTCATAGGGCTGGCTTAAAGGAGGAAAATAAATGATATCTATAACCTTTCAGCTTCTTAGAAATGCCAGTGAAGAAACATTTTTGGGGTTTTTTTTGTTGTTGTTGTTGGGTTTTTTGGGGGTTTTTTTGTTTGTTTTGTTTTGGTTTTTTTTTTCTTTTCTTTTACTGAAAGGCAAGTGGATTTTCCATTTTCACTTGTTAAATTCTTGTGTGTCTAACCACATAGAATAGTAGTGAACTGTGAAGACAAACTAAAAAAAAAAAGGTAACATCTGTATCATCAGCCTTTGTTATATAGATATACTGTCAGCATTTCTTTGTCAGCATTTTATTTAATGACAGAATTTTATTCACTGTCATTATATAATGTTTGAAATATGGAGACTGGCCAAGGTCACTCCTTGATTGTGCAAGGCACCATCCTATCTGCCAGATGATTTAATAGCTAATGAGATCATATTCCTATGTCTTCAACTGTTGCCGTCATGATTTTGCTAAAATGAAGTATGAAGTCCTTTCCGCATCTGGCATCTCTTTTGATGTGGATCTAACTGCTGAGGGACTGAACTGAACTGAATGTTTTAAGAAAGCCAATTTACTCAGCTGGTCGCAGAGCCTTTGACCTCAATAGTGGAACTTGGCAAATCAATGAATACTCTTATGTTTAGTGTTCTGTCAAGAATTGTGAAAAAGCTCTGTAAACCATAGATCCTTCTGCAAAATACTAGTTTGTAGTTTAAACATTAGTCTTTCTTCAGAGGCCAATGAGGCTAGTTAATTAAGCCTGAGGGGTTATGAACTGTTGGCAGTTAATAAGTCATAAAATTCCTCCATAAAACAGGATGCTAGATTCCATCACTGAGGCAAGGAGTACAAAGAGCCGGTGTATAAATATCTAATTGTACAAAAGGACTGGGATTTCTCAATGACTGCTCATCTGGAGTCTCCAGGGCATGCTCGCTATGGTTTCCTGATTTTTAGAAGCCAGTTTAAAAAATGAGTGCATTAAAGAGTAATTTGCCTGAAAGTTCAGGAAGTATGGGGTGGTGAAGGGAGGGGGAAAGGGAAAGACAAAAGGAGGGCAAGGGAGAGGGAGAGAAACTGAGAGAGAGAGGAGGGGGGTGTAAAAGAAAGCAGAACTGAGGTCTCTACTCTGAGTTGGACATTATTGCATTTGTCATCTGTTTTCTTTCTCCTTTAGGATGTTCACCATGGCAACGGTACACAGCAGGCTTTTTATGCTGACCCCAGCATCCTGTATGTTTCCCTCCACCGCTATGATGAAGGCAACTTCTTCCCCGGCAGTGGAGCCCCAAATGAGGTTAGGTTTATTTCTTTAGAGCCCCATTTTTATTTGTATCTTTCAGGTAATTGCGTTGCATGATTACCCCTAATTTTCTTGTCCTTCTCTGGTTCTTTAAATTACTCCAGATTACCAAATTGTCCACTGGGAGCAGGGGACCAGTGGAGAACAAGTGCATAACCCAGAGCAGTCCTTGTCAAACAAGGCTGATCTGACATGTTGTTTGATGTTTGTTTCTAAAGCACATTTGAGAATTTTTTTTCTTCTCCCCTTTTCCTCCCTCTTTTTCTCCTCCTTTTTCCTCTTTTTTCTCTTTTTTGGCATTTTATTTCTATTTTTCAGGTTGGAAGTGGCCCTGGCGAAGGGTATAACATAAATATTGCTTGGACAGGTGGCTTGGATCCTCCTATGGGTGATGTTGAGTATCTCACAGCATTCAGGTTGGTACCATTTAGAGCTTTGAAAACTGTTTGTAAAACAAAAACCACATGAATGAGAGCTAATGTAATATTGAAAGTCATGAGAATAATCCATGGTGAAACTAGATTAATCCTGGTATCCCAATATATGAGAGTTTAGTCAATTAAAAAATGAACATTTTAATTGTTGTGATCATCCATGCAGAATCAACAACAAAAAAATCTAATTATTTAATTGGTCACTTGTGTTTTCATCATTATGTCATGCTAGTAAAATTACTTTGAGCTTCTCTACCTATAAAATTTAAATATATTTATACCAGGGAGAAGAAAATTACTGTTCACTTTCACATTGATTGCAGTTACATGCCAGTAGAGTGGACAGAAAGCAATATGAAGTATGGTCCAAATTCAGTGTTCTCCATTCACTTAAAGGAGATTCATTATGATGCTCACAGATTTGACAATTAGTTTTTTTCTACAAATTGCAGTAAAGTGTTATTTAAAGTAAATAATTTTGACATAGTGCAATAAGAATGATAGGAAATGTTGCATGCTATATTTCTCTTTGCTCACTCATAATGAATATTCTCAATAGCTCATTCATAAATGAGATTTTATTTTTTCATAGGTGATGCTTCATAATCTATTAAGTCTTATTTTCATGGGACCAGAGGAAATAAGAGCAGTCCAAAACACTATCTTTTAGAGTTTCGGTGTCCTGTCTTACATACACCATTTCCTTTCACTGTAAATCAACCCAGTGGAAGGGTTTAGTGAAATTTAGGGAAGGTGAAGGGTTCATCTTTCAAATTTGGGCAAATGCTACAGTTCTGAAAAGAAGAATGATATGCAAGAAATGCACTGAGAAAACCAAGATGTATCTCTGATCTCTTTCAAGACATTTAGTTTGGAGTAGTGTAATTACCTTATACAGTTTTTGACTATAATCTATTGAAAGTACACCACAAAACCCCACAAAACTCTTGTTTTGTTTGTTGGGATTTTTTTTTAAAATAACTTCTGTGCAGCCCATGAAAGAATTTGCCGAGTTTCTGATGAATAACACACCTGAAATCAGAGTCTGAGCACTAGTCAGAGAAACAGCCTTACACATTCACAATATCCCACTGTTATTGTGGAAAAAGTTTTAATTTTATTTACATTTGTCTCTATTTAAAGGGAGTATAAACAAATGGTACGTGGTGGGCTCCAAATTTTCTACACTCAGTAGTGCCTCAAGGTCTTTCCATGATGAAAAATATACTTCCATGAGATTTTTACATAAGTTAAGGAACTGGATGGTTCAAATCACTGGTATTAGTGTCTGATGCTAATATATCTGGTAATTCCACCCCAACATTCTTGGTTTGGATCCAAACTGTCCCACTAATGATATAGGTAATGTGGCCATCTAATGATGCCGAGAATGGTGATCCCAGTTTATTCAACAGAAGACGCACATACTGCGACTGTAACCATAATTGGTGCCCCTGTATCCTGATGACAAATACCTGGGCTTAATAGTGCATTTACAAATATGTACTTCACAGTTCTATTTTAAGGCACGCTAGTAAATTGGAGCAGCTAGTATTGCTGCTATGCCTATTACTCTGCTTCAGAGTTAGAGGAAATTTCAGTCTCTGTTCCTAAGCGAAACAGCACTATCCAGGAAAATAAAATTCATGTAACTTACTACACACTGACTAATCATATGCAGACATATACTTAACTGTATTTTTTTAAGGCAAATACATTCAAATTTAAGTTTAGAATCTCCTTTTGAAAAATGGCTGGTGTAAAATTTCATGTTGCTATTTTAAATGAGTCCATTTAACTTTGTGATTAATGTTGTAATTAATGTGAATGTTCTTCTCCAAGCAACAACAGGAAATGTTTCTCTACACTCTCAGCCCCTTTTGACCTGATCACAGTCTTTGTGCTCTCTGTAGGTCTTGCTGACATAGATTTAGTATGACTGGTATGACAGTTTTGAATGGGGATCATTGATGCAAGTAGCATGGAACTTAGAAGGGTGGATAGAAAATTTTTTGAATTACTTAGGATAGACCAGATAGCTGTTTCTGTAGATCAGGTCTGAATAAATTTTCAGCTTCTAGTAAAGAGACACTTTATCCATGGACCAGAATCTATCCTTGATATTATCCAAAATATCACACATGATGTAGCCCAAGTTCTCAGTTTGGCCGGAACAGAACTGTAAGACAGCAGACTGGCAAGAGTCCAGAAAAGTCCAGAAAATCAAGAGAAGAATTGCCATGCTCTCCCAACAAATCAGCTGTTGTTCTAGAGTTTCTGTCTACAACAAGTCAGTTTTTAAGAAAAGAAGTGAGTTTCAGAAATAGAAAAACATTATTTGTTTTTTTTTTTTTTTGTATTAGATTACATGCTTTTATAAACAGACTTACAGAGAAGGTCCAAACTGAGGTGTGATGCAAATTTTGAACATCTTCAATCTTAAATTAGGGGAAAAATGAGAGATTTTCTCTTTATACCTACCAGTAGACAGACAGACTGGCAGTATTCGTTCCCTAGTGGAGGCAGGAGTGGATTCTGGTGAAGATCCTCTCCACCATAACTAAGGTGTGAGTAAGTTTGTAGATGGGTGGAGCCTGTTTGGAGAGAAGCCAAGGCTTCCTGCTCACTGGCTGGCTCCATAGCCTGATCCTTTGAGTTCTTAGGAACTGAGAAATTTGCGTTAAAATAATCTAAAACACCCCAGGCGGTGCACATGGCTTTCACTTCCTCACCAGCAGAGCCCTAATTTTGTCCTAGAATTGCGCCAAGCACGTTTGAAGTGTCACCAGCCTTGACACTAGGTAGCTTGTTATTACTTGATTGACTGTCAAATTTCACAGCAGAGATCCTTCTGAATGATAATGTCCAGAGAAAAAGAGACCAAGGCTTTTTTTCTGTCTCTAGAGTTCAGCTCATAACCAGGTATTATATATGGCAGTGTACTTGACACCAGGTGTGTTGTTTTTAGGTCAGAACGTACTTGTAGAAGCATTTACATGCACATATATACATGCAGGTAGCATAATACTAGCTATTTCCCACTGCATAAATTACTAGAAAAATCTATTTTATGTAAATCTTTTTAGGACTGATTAATATTCCACCTCACTCTTCCTCCAAATTGTTTGAGAAAATATTTCTATTTCTTCAGGAGAAAAAGACAACTCTTGTGAAAAAATGCAGAAAAAATTTGAACACAGAGTAATCACTTCAAAGGCATGCTGAGTGGATGGCTGTGTTGGGACTGTAGTGGGAAACAGGAAAAATTACAGTGCTGGTTTATGTCTACCATTTTGATTTCAATGCTACATGAAAATTTTATTATATTTTTGAACTAACTCTTTCTGTTGCAAAATCATATTTAACTGGCTGTAGTCAGTTTGAACATGAAGACATTCATTTATCAAAGATGTTTTCATTTCTTTCTTAGTTCTACTAAGAAAATAGGTTTGCTTGTGTTCACTACAAGGAGGTAGTAGAAAATGTAGGATAGAGAGGTTTCTGTAGAATGGAAAATAATTGCAGTAATCAAATCACTATGCCATTTAATTTTGCCAGAAAAGTGGTTTTTGATGTTTACCATAGTTAAGGAACTGGCCTAGCTACAGAAATCCTTGAAATAATGACATTTTTCTAAAGGACAAGCATCTCTACTTTTCTCCTAAGATAACAAAAATGCACAGCTCTTTTCCATTATTTTTAAGCTCTGAAGTATCCCTCTAGAGAATTTGTTTCATCATTTACTTCCACCTATTCAGGTTAAATTTGCTTTAATCTCTTTGAAAGTCAAAGGAGATGGTGGCTGTTTTCTAAGAGGATGATTTTGCACTCGAGTTTATGAGGATGTAATCCAGTCTCTTCTGCCAACGATTCTAGAAAAAAAAATAAGAGCAATGGTTGACTAGTAATGTTCAAATAATTATTTTCATAAGCTCCTCATTACACCAGATGTGCTCAGTAAAGCAGGCAGCAGAAAGAGGCTCAGGTCTGTGTTGTGCATGCACATATGTCTGTGTGTGTACTTGGAGTTTGGAGGGGACAGGAGAGATGTGTTTCGTAGAGTGGAATACAGAAGATTGCAGAAGGCAGTGGAAATAAATTAGAGTGTTCAGAAGAGGGAAGGAGAAGCAAAATACAGAAGGAAGCTGGGCTGTGCCCAGTGTGCTGGGCATAGGAGTTTTTAACAAAAGGAGTTTTAAATGTAACTGAACCAGCCAGTGTGCTCTGGCTGCTTTGCACTACTCCAGAGTGGCATAAAACAGCCACAGCATATTAATGAACCTGGTCATAAAAGCTTGCATAAAATGAAACATGTATGTGTGTGTGATTCTTGGAATGATTAGAAATAGCTCAGGATAATATTATCTTTTAGCAGTCATGTGTTTGATTTTAATTTAAGAAGGAGAGCAAATTCAAAAGAAATAGGTGGCAATAAGGCAGAGTTAAGGATGAACTATATCCATTATTTAATTTAAAATACATTTATAATTACCACAAAATATAATTTTAAACAAAGTTCAAAATTAAAATCATGGTTGAAATTACACATGTTAAAATGTAAAAATGAAACAAAACAAAGGTGTCTTCATCCTGTCTTGCAGTTCATAGTGCTTGTTTTGGGAAAAAAAATGTTTAAAACTGTCTGTATTTTAGTCTGTGCTCAAAAATGTTAACAAAAACATTTCTTGTAATCTTGTGGCCATAGGGTACAGTTAAGTTCATTTGAAACATTGCATTGATGTATTTTCCGTAGTCTTGCATTTCCAGATCTTATGACATTTAATTTTGACATTTCAAATCAAAAACTTTGCAAAAGTACTTTTGATGCTTTCATATATATTTTCTTTGTTAACTCTGTTTCAGCATGGGTATTGGCTGTAGTTTTTCTTTACTATTTATGTTAGAATTTAACTCATAAATGCTAAGAAGAACACTAAATTGTTATATATGCCTTATGTTTTTTAATAGAAGTATACATAGCATGTATTTTTATTCATTAATCTAATTTTCCTGTAAATTTTACTTTTAAAATTTTCGTTGACTATGGAATTTGGATAGCTTTATGTAGTTTCATTTACCCTGTTGGCAATAAATTTCATGGTCTTAAGTATGTATGTCTGAAAAACAAAAATTCTTTGTTTTAGCTCAAATCACTAGTCTTCCACTTTCATTAAATATCCATTTGTTT
Organism: Chamaea fasciata; assembly: GCF_029207755.1. Taxonomy (NCBI): domain Eukaryota; kingdom Metazoa; phylum Chordata; class Aves; order Passeriformes; family Sylviidae; genus Chamaea; species Chamaea fasciata. The sequence goes on along the minus strand of NW_027094086.1, from coordinate 123,067,672 downwards.
ATGTATTACATGTGCAGATGAAACTCACATTCTTGCCTATCCACATTTATTATTTTAAGTACATTTGTGTGATCTGTGTCATGTCCTTTCCTATTTTTCTTCGCTCAAAATACAATATTTCTGGTCTTTTTCAATCTCTCTTCATTTAGAAATGTATCCAGTTGCCAAATCTTTTTAATTGCTCATTGCTGAGGCTTGGCTATTTTCTGGAAATGAGCTAAATACACCACATGAGGGCGAACCATCAATTTATATTATTTTGAATATTATTATGGCTGTCTTTGGCATCACTACTCTGCAATGTTGTATAACTCTCTGAGTAGAAACCTTGGTTTGTGATAAATATAACAAAGAATGTTGAAGACAAAAATCAAGATTTTTTTTTCCTAGATGTACCTAACCATTGAAAGTGAGTCATAGTACAGTGCTGAATTGTGATGTTTAATGAATTCCACCAAGAGTAGAGTTTAAGTATAAAATTCTTTTAAACAGTGATTCTTAATACCTGTAACTGAATATCTATTAATTTTTTATGACTGTAACTTCCAGATGCTGCTGCTGAGGCTATATTATACTAGATGAGGTCTAAAAACTACAATCAGTCTAATTTTCTGATTCAAATATTTGATAATGGTCGATATCTCTTCAAAGAGATAAAAATGACAAAAGCATGGGAGGACTTAAAAAACCCAATGAGTTGGTTACTCAGCCTCATGAGTCAATGAAAGAAAGAGAAGTAAACTCCAGTAACATCTTCAGACCCTTAACCTATTGTGTTATCAATTAACTCTATTCACAATAGCCTCAGACTAGCCCGATGCTATCCTTATCTTTACTAATGGGAACTAATTATTTATTTCTGAATACATTGCTTTGTAATAACGGCTAAAGGTTATCTCAACTATAGTTACTTCTCTTATCTACTTGTTGGCAGAAATACATGCAGCATTTTACTGTGTACAGTGGAAGGCGGAATCTCTGAGTCATGTATGACAGGCAGGAAATGATTTACCCAAATGCAGGTGGACATTATTGAGACTGCTAGTTATCCACAGTCCTTCTGCATTGTCAAGGGCAGAGCATTTAGTAAGAAAAATGTGGCTGAACAGAACACAGTCATGGAAGCTCTAGGAAATCTAAACGATGGTTTCTGTATGAATGTATATAGTTTGCTTTCAGATACCCTTAGCATTCTGAAGCTATAAGTTGCAGTTTCAATCATTTTTTAATTTCTGACCTTGTCACTTCTACCAGGTGTCTTCAAAAGATGCTCATTTCAACCAGACATGTCTCTCTTTTCTCTTCTGCCACAGAGAATGCCTTAGGAGAATTCAAGTAAAGATGTAACAAAAAGCTATAGAAAGATAACTTAGGAGTGCCTGAGCAGTGTCTTTTGAAGAAGTTTGAAGAAGATAGAAATCCTCTTGGAATAATTTTTAAATCTGCTTTGAGTATAAGTTTCATATGTAAACATTCAATAGTCCTGATGATTTATGACTTTGGATTACTTTTTGAGTGTGGTAACAAAGGTTTTGTAACAATGGTAAATTTTCATGTGGTTTTTTTTGTTTGTTTGTTTTTCTTTTTCTTGACTAATGTTTTGAGCATTGAGTCCTTAGGAAATGGAGAAGCAGAGTAAAAAAACATTTGAAACAGTGGTATAAACAGCTTTTCAGCATTTTGTTATACTTCAAAGTTCACCATAAAACTAAAACTGGCAACAGTGTTTATAACCTGCAACCTCTTGTTCTTCCTACTTCTTTACTTTTATTTGGAAAATCTAACTTCTTCTGAGCGAAATACCCTAAATTTTCACCTTTACTGTACCAGGATTTTTAAAACTGTATATGGTGCTCCTTTAATTCACTGGAACTACAAAAGTGAAACCGTTCATTACAGAAATTAATTAGTGTTGGCTTACTTTGCTACAGATGCACAGTTTCTTTTATTGACATGGCAGAGTAGGGGGTGGAGGAGAAAGGATAATAAAATATGGCATGTGTCAGGTTTATGTGCTTCAGGTTAAGAACTATTTGATTAAAACCCCAAGCGATTCATGGTCTGTAGTTTCAAAGCACTGGAAAGTATCTGAACTTTTTTTCAATATAAACATTTTCCATTTTTTGTTAAGCCAGAAAGATGAAAGAATAGAGTTGTATGGATAAAGAATTGCCATATTCTCAAATACTTTGATGGAAAAATTGAGAAATATCACCAAAAACATCCTGGAAGAAATTAAATGTCAACAAGAGTGGAGAAGATACTTTTACCCCTAAAGACAAAATATCTGTGGACTTTACATGAAGATAAATTTCAGTTCAGAATTAGAAGTCCTACAGCAACACTGAGTGATTGTATAGATGTCCAGTCCCAATTTAAATTTTGTTGCTTTATAATAACTTTTGAGAACTACACTGCAGCCTGTAAAAAATATCCACATGTTCTCTGCTGGAACAGCTCCAGACTGTAACAGAACCACTAGATTGCACCCTGGTGCTTTATGTATTGTTTAATTGTTTTCCTTTGGTGGATATTTTTATTAAAAGCCCATTATCCAGAATCAGACAGAAGTGTTGTTTCAAGAACAGCAGAAACAGAGGCTTTTCAGCTATACAGTTCTTATCCTGGCTTTCTTTAGCTAGCTTAGCTAATGAGACCTCCAATATTCTTCCTTTAATACTTAGAGAATAAAAAGGAATTTGAATTTTTATTTTGTTGCATTCAAATCTAAGCAGGATTGCGAAGAAGTATTGTGAAGTTCTGGTGTGCTCACGCACCTGTGTCTCAGTGTTAGTTCGTGTGAGTACCTCCAGGGCATGTCTGTGCTTATAGATGTTCTCATGCTTTTGCATAAATAATTCCTTGGAGATATTTTTTTTATTCTGATCAATTCTTGTGTCTGTGCTACACACACTTTACCTATACAATAATTACATAAAAGGAATGGGCATTTTTCATAGAAAAAATATTCTAGAAAATAAAGCTGTGGGAATTCTGAAGAAAAATAGAAAAATCTGGCAAGAGTCAGATTTTAAAATTGTGATATGCTGAATAGCACTGTGGTCAGTGCTGCAAGATCTTATGAGGATTCTTGTTACTGGATATTGTTGGAGCCCTAACTCCAAGTATTTCATTACTGTTTGAAGTCAGCCTTTAGTCCTGTGGAGAGATGTTTGAAACTATGAAAGCACAAATGTCTCAAAAACAGATACCTAATGAATACGTTCAGGGAAGGTCTGTGGCTCCTCATTATGTGGTATTAGCAGTACTACTCGGGCCATCAGTAATCTATTAAATCAGTGCAGCTTCTTGGATAATAAGTCATTACCCAGTGTGAGGGAATCTATCAGACTTCAAACTCTGAGACATTAATTTTATACGCAGTGTAAGAAATATGCTTAGTTATAGAGGACTTAGCGTTGTGTATATTTTTATTCAGGCAAAGTGGGGTCTTTGTCCTTTGATCACATATAATAGGATCAGGATTTAGAAGGAAATTGGTCATTTGTGTCATTAGTTTATGCAGATCTCATTTGGGCACAACACGTAGCTCAGATACAGAGCTGTTACTTATACAAAAGAGTAGCTTCTTGCAAAAGTCATTGTTAGAAGAGTTTGTGAAATGAGAGGCTTTTCACTGAGAAATGTGGCAGGATTTTGTCTTAAACTCTGTGACTACACTTAACCTAATTAAGCACTCAAATCTTTGAGAATCTATACAATCAGTTTCATGAGTTGTTATGCCTTGAAACAAAATAAGCTTTTGAAGGATCTTATTAGCTGATGCATTTGCTTACCTACCACAAGCCTTCCCATGATATTTGTATCAGCTGTTAAAATAAAGTTACCAAAATTATTAATCTATGAGAAAAATAATGGAAAATGAAAGCAAACAAATTTCAGCACAGGATAAGCCTGGTTGAAAATAGCTGTGTTTGGGATGCATTTCTCCTGTGTCATGCATGTAGGAGTGTACATGTTTATCAGAAAGTAGAAGGAGGAGGGCTGAAGGGATGATGCAGCTTATCTGGTTGTTTGTCTCGCTGTCAGTAAGTGGACAGTGCTGTGTCCCTCCTGTGCAGGGAGTGCATTACTGAAGTAGAGATGACTAAAGACAGCACTTCCAGTAAGCAGCAACTGTCCGTGGTTATGACATGTGATTTTCTTCTACACTGGAACAAAACCAAAACTATTGGAAGTTTCCAAGAAAACAACTAAGTGTTTGTGTTTCAAACCCTTTTATGTGTTTTATGTGTTAGACAGTGTTCATGTCTAACCTCTTGGTGAGGACATCACTCTAGGAAGCTAGAAAATTTTAAGTGAAAAATCCCTATGCTTTGGGATTGGATTTGGCCTTAAATTGTACTAGGGGAGGTTCAGATTAGAGATTAGGGGGAAAAAAAATCACTTAATGAGTGGTTTGGCATTGGAATAAGTTGCCCAGGGAGATGGTAGAGTCCTTATCTCTGGAAGTGCTCAAGGGGTGTCTGGATGTGGCACTTGGGGATATCGTTTAGGGGTAGTTGTGGTGTGGGGATGACAGTTGGACAAGCTGTTCTTGAAGTTCTCTTCCAACCTGATGATTCTGTGATACTGTTAAAAAGTGAAAACAGTTTCTTGTTCCCCATTCCTACAAATCAGGGGAATGCATCTGACCTCATCACATGTGAAATTTATGCCTTTGCTGTCAGATTATTTGCAATGTTTTGGGTTTGGTTTTTTTTTTTCCTCATGCTTAGAAGAAGTCTCCCTCTGAAAAATATCAAGGAGATGCAAATATATAAAAAGATTATCTTTTAGTAAAATAAGTACATTTCTTGAAAAAGTTAGTGTTCTAGTTCTGAATTACTAGGATAATAGGAGAGTGGGAGGTAATTGCCACCTTATCCAGTCTAACCTTCCTACCTCTTCAATCAAGATGTTTACAGATTAAGAATGTATTCCTAAGAATATATTGTTAAACCTCAAAAAGTGCTTCAATTCCTGTCACAGGGATTTTTCATTCCTCACGCTTCATTAATATGTGCTTCACTCTCTGTGATGAACTCTCCATGGAAACAGATTCTCTCTGGATCAGAAAATTACAATTTATTATCTGATCATTTACTTCATTTTTTTTTAGCAAACAAAAAGTATTTCAAAAAGTTCCCCATCATTTTCAGTGTAATGCTTGTTAGAAACTGCAAACACAGCAAAAGAAATGCAGGGTTTGTTCTAACTTGAAGGCTCTTTAATTTCCAAACTAATCAAGAATGCAGTGATTTCATTTTCATTCTGTTCCATCAGATGGGCCACTGCTAAGTATTAACTGCCCCTGAAACTAAAACCATGACATAGATGAGTGTTTTCTTCAGTCAGTTTTAATTTACTCTGTGTTAAATTCAGTCAGTGGCCTCTATGTAAAAATTTGCTGAGCAAACTCAGAATTTTTTATGCTGTCTTTTTTCATCTTACAAAGCAAATTTTGGATTGAAAGTACTTGGAATGTAGCAGATTGGAAGATATCAGAAAGATCCAAAGATTGGAAATACATTTCTAATAGTACCAAGCAGTATAAATAAATTTTCAAGATTGCTAATACTCCCTTCTCATCCCCTCCACCCTTCTTCCCACTTTCACATTTCTCTCTTGGAGTCATAATTTAATCATTCATCAAGTTCTTCATAGCATCTGTAACATTCCTTTTCTTCCCACAGTTCTGTCATATGCCTCTGATCACTAAGTTGTTCCTCATCTATTTTTCTCAGATGCTCATAAGCATCTGAGTTTTCTCAAAACTCTTTTCTTGTTGCCAGGCCCTCCTGCTCTTTCATCTTCTGGTCTACCTGGAACATAAGCTTTTCTCTTCCCTTGTTCGTCTATTTAACCTCTCATTCTCCTCCCAAGAGGGGGGAATTGTCCCTTGTCATGTCCATGCTCTTGTCCCTTGTAATATAATCATGATTCATTGTAAAGAAAAAGTACTGCTAAGCTCTCCGTCTTCCTCTCTCCTTTATCCCTCTCTGTTCTCAAAGTCATTGAGTGTACATATTGCTGTTTATCCTCTGGTTTTAGACCCTCTCCAAAAGAGCATCTCAGTCTTCCTCCTCTGAAACAAATTCTTAACATAAATCCCTCCTAGAGCCAAAGCTCAGAGTCTGTATTTTACCCTCATTTTTTCTAGACTCTGTGTCATCAACTTCCATTTATCCCTATGATCTTTTTCTTGAAAATTCATCTTTCCCTGACTTCTGTGCTTGATACTCCCTGGCCTCCACTCAGACTTGAACATAGAACATCTCCTTTAACTTGTCTTCTGGAAGAATCAACATTTGCCTCCTTGATCTTTCTTCAGTTATTCCATGACATTCTGCTTTTGGTCTTCTCCTACTTTGTGGTTTTCTGCAGGGCAGTTTGTCCACAATGCAAATTGAATTATTGTTTGTCAAACAATGGCTGCTCCATTCCAGGTATCTTTCCTCCGTACATCATGAAATCTTATAGTAACTTTATTTTATATTAATTGAGGAAATCTGCATTTAGTTGAAGCTCAACTTTACCAAACTTTTATCCCCAAGCCGTTACTACTGCCACTCTCTATAGGCAAAACCATTTTTCTGCCTGTCAGTCAGGCAAGTTCTTGTGTAACCTTTGACCTTCTCTGTTGGAAGTCACAACACAGCAATGTCTAAATTTTGCAAATTCTTTTCTGTAGCATGTCTTTGAAATACAGAATGTATTACTATTCCAACCACCTAAAGTGATTTCTAAGTTTCAGCCATTTTGTTTATTATTGAAGTGTCACTCTCAGAATGCTCTTATGAATTTCATTTTCTATATGATACCAGGTACAGGTTTTCTGATTTTTTGTGTGATGAAGTTCATACTTGTAGAGTATTCTCATAAACATCTGCAAGACTGGCTCTTTAACTTCCTTGAAATATTTTATTACATTTCTATTTTGCTATATTGCCTCACACAAAACTGGACAGTGGTTAAATTCCTGGACTGCTAAGTCTGCTGCTTTTTTTTTTTTTTCTGGCATGTACAGCTTCTGCCTGTAGTTCCCCAAGTCTCCATAGAGTACACAGACAGGAACCATCTTTTTATTCATTCTGTGCAATGTTTTATGCAATTGGTTTTGGTTCATGACAGTTCCTCTGATGCACTTTACTGATATAAATGTGTTTGTTCTTGTTTTTATGAATAATAGTAAGAGGTAAGGAGTTAAGAGGTTAGTTTGGGAGATACAAGTTGTTCTCTCCCCATCACATGTTGCATGAGAGATGCACACACTCAGTACTGGTGACATTGGCCCCAAGTGGGGCACGGTGTGACTTGTGGTAGAGCACTGTGCGGTACCAAGGCTAGAACCAAGCTAGAATCAGGTACTCTGATCTCATGCAAAAGGCAGTGTCTTCCCAGGGTTTGAGAAAGGGAGATGGAGGGATTAAGTCCTCTAGCCCATGTCTTTCATGCAGGTTTTTTAATTACTAGAATTTGTTTGGGACATGTTGACATGGATCTGTATTCTGAAGCTGTTCTTCAGTTCCAGAAGTAAGCTACTGGTAGGATTCAGTCCTTCCCATCAGGCTTTAAAAGTGTGATCCAGTCTCTCAGAAGAGTCCATCCATCTCAGAAGCACAGATATCTCTCAGCATCACATCTGCAGCATCTAAGATCTCATGAAGCCCATGAGCATACATATCTTGTTGACATCTGAGGAAACATGATGATTATCAGCAAAATGTCAGGCCTGTTGTACACTGTATTGCTTCAAACACAATGAGGTTATTAAGGCTTAATTACATAAGAAACAGTATACATGTTGTGCAACCTTGTAGAATGTCACTTGAAGAAGTTAGGCAAGATATAAGAGTTTCCTAAGTTTCTATTATAGTTTTATTTCCAGCAGTATTCTTTGACGAACTAAATAAATTACCGCATGTATTGGACCTCTGAGGCTTGGGGCAAAGAATGGAAAAATTATTTACAAAAGCTTGAAAATATTTAATCACTGGAGGCAGGGGGCAACTGTGTTTTAATTAGAGGTTCCTCAGGCCATTGGCTGGCTGGGGGCTTTCTCAAACAACCACACAAATGCACTGAATAGCTGTTTGCCAGCCTTAGGGTCAGGCCTGAGATGAAACAGATAAGATAATTGGCTGTAATGAAATCCAGAAGGCCTTGGCTTTCTTGTTTGAGCTTGGATTTGAAAAGTGCGTGTGGAAGTGAGGCTTAATTCAAACCAGTCCTGAACTAGGCCCGTTTTTCAGTGACTTTGATATTGTTTGAAGTTCTGAAAGTGTTCGCCACACCACTAGCCTGCTGGGCTGGGCCTCCCCAGTCACCTTAATTACTGAGCTTTATTGCTGACTTTACTACACAGGAAAGGAGCCATTATATGTTCCATCAACATCAGCTCTCCTCAGATTGGAGGAAAGGGCAGGGTGAAAGGCCACTGTAGGAAGGCAAAAACTTCACTTTGAGGTAGTCAGATCATTTACCCGTGTTAAATTTCACTGTGCTATGTGTGTACATTCCTCACAACACAGAAGCCCAATTTCCATTTTTTTTAGCAAGTGATTACTTTTCAAAACATTTTGTTTGTGTCTGATTAGCAGAAGGGTACATTTATTCTTAGAGGTGGAAAGAAAGCAAATTGTAACAAACGCCTAATTAATCATCACAGGGGGAAGAAATCTAGTTAAAAACTGTAATAAAGAGAAATTGTTCTTAATGCTTCTTTGAAGTGGGAATAAGTGAGGAAACCCCTATGGTGTGTTTGCAGACCTGACACCCTACAGAACTGACTCCTTAAAGCCAGCCTGATATCTTCAGGGTAACTTGTAAGGGGCTCTCCGAAAACAGAAAGGCTCCTGTGAAGTACTGTTAGGGCAAGCAACTACTGAGGTATTTTAGCAATGTTAGTTCTGCATTATTCTCTTCAGGAAAATTGCTTTCAGAATTTGGTCCTAATCTCTTTAGCTGCTCCAGCTGGTGGTGCTGCTGGAAAAAGAAGCAGCTGAACTTCTGTGCATGAACTGGTTTTCAGATCTAGACACCCTGTAGCAGGAGAGGTGTCTCTCAGGCTTTAGGGTCCATAGTCTGGGGCCACTGAGGTGCCTGGGAACACTGCTGTCAGGAAACCTGGGACAGATCCTGCAACTGTTAAATGAACATATTTACATATTAACTCATTAATAAGTCAATTAGGCTACTAGCCAGAGTAAGTTACACGTGTGCATTCATGTTTGCAGGATTGAGCCTCCTGAGACTAATGAAAGTGTGTAATATTGGTTGATTTGTGCCAGATCCCATATTACCAACACTAGCACTTAATAAAAGAAATATTGATAAAAATTAGTTTCTAGTAGGACCATAGTTCACATCAAGATAAGAAGCATTTTATTTCAATGAGCTCAGGGGGCAAATTAGAAAGGACTGAAAAATCTGTCCTGTTAATGTCTACTCTGTGAGATTTATTTTGGACTTTTGTGTGTACATTTGTGAAATTTTGCTTGATTTTTTTTATTTTCATGGAACTAACGTTTCGGTTTTTCTTAAATCTCATTAAAATTAGAATCATACATTCCACAGAGTATTCAGCCCTTTCCTTAAAGGCAACTCTTTTTCATAAAGAAGGCTTCTGTAGACCAAGATAGTTTCACCTTGTGTTATTTTATAAATAATATAAATATATTATTTAGATTTAGAAATATATTTATAATTAAGTATACAATGTTTGTTAAAACACAAATTTTATGGATATGTAGCTCAAAATTTTTTTACACAAAGGACTTTTAAGAATCCTGAAGGCTTCTTGTTTTTTCTTCTCTTTCTTATGACCTGTCACTTTAACATGTTTTATGTTAGCAGAATCGCAAATTGGTTATATGCTTTAAAGAGAAGCAGCAGGTTTTAATATTTTTATCATCATTTTGTGAAATTTTAACCTGTTAAACTCATAGCCAGCATCACAGGGAGCTGGTTATATCTCGATATGTATGTTATTAGCAGTAATGAATCTCTCTCTGAGCTGAGAAAATAACTTTTCAAATCATCATAATTCATCACAATTATTGCAAAATAATAATTTCCCTTCTAATACAAAAGATTGTTTTGTGAGAAAACAGTGGTGTAAGTATCATAGTGGGAGTGTATGAGGGTTGCTATAAGGAATATTTCCAGATGGGCAGACATTCTGGTCTTTATTAAACATAAGATTTTGTTTGCTGTCATTTTTTATAATGTAAAAAACAAGACACAAATGTCCTTTTTGATTCCGTGTTCTCTAAGAGGTAGTTTGGACTATTAATCTTAGCCCATCATTATAAATCATGATCCTTGTCTAACTTGTACTTTCAGCTGCATTCACATTTTCGAGAGGCTAATGTGATTGAGAGGATCATGTATGATGGTATAATAATATTATACCATATTGGAAAAGACTTTTTGACTGGCAGTAGTGACATTAGGTAATCTATTAGTGATTAAGTGGATACCTTGCACATATGCCTAATGATCTTTTCAATAGTAGAAATAGAATTATAAAATCTACTGGTGATTTAATTTGACCTTTGCACATCTGTTCACAAACTTTGTAAAGTTAAGTTTACATGGACTGTGTAAATCAAGCAGGAGATAGTGACTGAGGAAGCAATTTATTGCAGGAAAAAATTCCCCGGATGCTTAAATCACTTATTTCCAAAGATTCCGATCATGTTTTTAAGGTGGCACAATGCTTATTGGTAAAAAGGGTCTCTTTTTTCATGTGGGGAACTGGGGACTGTGCAGTTTCATAATTTCCACCTTGCTTAAAATTGCTTTTAAATCTGAAATTTAATAAAAGAAAGTCTAATGAAAATATTCGTAAAGTAGGCATTATATGATGTAATGGTGTTGTGTTGTGTATTTTTAAAACACTCTATAGACCACACAGGAAATCACTGGCTGAGCAAAGAGTAAATGTTGGGTTTCATGACTTGCACTACTTCTGTGAATTTGCTGCATCTTTACAATGACAAATCTTTAAAAAATGACTGTTTGTTGTCATCCTTGTATGTACCCATCTACTCTCCTGTAAATGTTTTCACATAGAAAATCCATCTACTTTCCTTCTAAGATTTAAAAGTAGATTTTGATTCTGCTTTTCATTATTCTTCCTTTGTATCATTTTAGAATGTGTAAAGAGGTAAATTGAACCACTTGGGTTCAGTAAGTCACTTTTAGATGCAACGACCACGACACACATTTTGGCAGGACTATGTTCTGTTGCTCATTACCTGTTTTTTTACACTCTTTGATAACAAGAGGGTAACTTGAAGATAAATGCCATAAAAAACCATTTAATTGGATGCTGGCTGCTTTAACTGCTTATGTAATTATAGATGGCTTTTAGACATATTTTACCCTGATAAAGAATAGAGGAAGAGTTAATAAGGACATTACCTACTTAATATATATATACGTGTGGCTCTTTGACTGTGCCTTTTCATTGCTGTACTCAGTAACAACAGTAGGAATAATTCACTGCAGAGAACTTTCATAGAGGATGCCATAGGTACGTAATTCTTTTGACTAGGGAATTCAACTGGGATACATTTCTCATACTGTGGCATATGTTATATTCTCATAGATTACTTTTTTGTGTGATGTGAGAGATCAAAGGATTGTACTCCTATTTCCCTGACTACAATAAACTTGGAAAGAACAAAAGCTAATTCTGGTGAATATCACATTAAACCAATGGGAACTAACATGATTTAGAGAAAAGGACAATGAGAGGAAAAATGAGGACAGCATGCTTCTTTATTGTTCTTGGTTATAGTGTGAAGTCTTGCACCTGCTTGTTAACAAGGTCAGATAGAGGATTAAGAAAAACTGAGTGGTTTTAGTTGCATATTTTCTCCTAATAGCTCTGTTTCCTTAATTTAATTCATATGTACAGTATTCTGAAATAATTACACTGCTTGATAGTGCTGTAATAAAACACAGGAAAATAGACAAAAATTCAGTGTTTCTTTCAAAATTTTAAAGACTTCCCATTGTACTGTGTTTATTATTGTGCTTAAAATATTTTTTCAGAAGTGAAATTCAATTCTAACTGTAACATGAAGCATTATTTTCAATTAGTAGTCAATCCTATCCTAGATGTCTTTAAAAATGAACTAATAATTTACAAAACTTAAATGAAAAAAAAGCATATGTATTTTTATTTAATGGAACCTAGTGCATAACTACAATTTGTGGCATATTTGATTGCGTAAAGACTGTGGAATTAACAAAGTTCTAAGTCCCGTATTGCCCATGCTGCTTGTGAATACTATTATTCTTAGTAAACTCTAGACAATTACAGTTATAAGTTAGTATAATAATTTCAGCTGCCCAGATCAAACTATGACTTTTGCACCAAGAAGTAGCAATGTACAAGCTGTTGAGAGGAAATAGAAGGTTCAGCCTGCTGTGTAGAAATAATTTGCATTAGTACCCTAAAGGAAAACGTGGAACGCAGCCATACATTTTCAGATCTTATTTCTAAAATTTGATTATACAGATGTGATTCACTTCCCTATGTCCTTTCTGCTCTGAACATGAAGAGAGATGACTTTATATTTGAAAAAAGAAGCTTGAGTTCCTCTGCTCTCTACCCAGGACACCTTCTCTGTCCCAGTACCCTAAGACTGGATTGAGAATAGTGTTAATAGAAGGCTTCCTGGAATGGTTTCTCTGCAGGAGATTTTTGCTTGAATGACTGAATAACATTGAAGAAATTGTGATTTTTGGCTTCTCATTTCACACTGGGTTATGGCTATAAACTACTATATAAACAGAGAGAAGTTCAGGATCAAATTCAGAAATCCAACCGGATCCCTGCAATGTAAATGCAAAGGTGTCTGCATGTCAGCAAGGAGTCTGCATTCCCAGTGTGCAGCTCTGGGTGATGCAGCTCAGTTGGGTCAGCCCACCTGAGAGACAGCTGTGTAGCTCACCTTAACCAGGTATAGGCATTGGTTTTCTCAATCACTTCCTAGATTTCACTGTCTCTACTGACTAGGACCTTGATTCATTTTGCAAAACCTTACAAGTCATGCCACAGGAGGTGCACAGGAGGAGCAGAGGCTTACTGCTGTGGCTGACAGCTATAGCAGAAGATCTCTGGGACATTGTGCAGGTGGCCAGGAAGGGTTCCTCTAATTCCCAAAAGTCACTAGATATCTTCATGTAGGTAACTGAACTGAATCCTTTGCCTCCATGCAACACAGTGGGAGTTTAGACCCTCAGCTCCCATAGAGTATATTGTTAGCTGTTGGCATCTGGATTTGGATGCCCTTCCTGGTTAAATGTCTCTCTATTCCAGTTAATATTTATTTACATACTTGAGGGAAAACTCAGTTAATCATATTTTCATCCATATATGGTTAGAGATATCCTAAGCCAGTGTTTCAGAGCATGTTTATACTTCTATACCTGCAAAGAAAGGGTAAACATGTCCAGTCAACTTTAAGCTTCAATGTCTGAAGAATTCTCATAAACTACCCATGCTAATTGATTTTGTCTTTACTGAACAGTGACAAAACATAAACACACACACACTGTAGGTAGTTTATGTCTGTCCCCAAATTAATCTTTCAGGCTGGAAGAAGCTTTATAGAGGCTAATATACTGTGCTAACATAAATTACCTTTTCTTAGCAGCATGAAATAGCTTGTACAAAACCAAGTCCCCCTGACAAGAGTTTTTCAGTATCCACATTGACTCATTTCGAACCTACACATCTTTGCATCTAGCTGCAGTATGCATTGTAGTCATATCCCTAGGGAAGGTCTCTCCTTCAGTTTACTGATGAAGTGAGAGGTTTACCACTTCAGTTGTACACTTTCTGTTATATCCTTGCATTGCACCTTCCTTAGACAGGATTGTTGGCTGCACTTAGACCAAAACACATGAGAACAAGATCCTGGGATCAGGTTGTGTTTTAGTCAGGTTGTGCTATATACTCCTGAAGGGACTACCTCTCAACAGGGACCCTTTCCAGAAATTTAGAACTGATAATATTTATGAGAGTTCAGAGAAGTTAAAACACTGGCTAGAGATCTTTTAAATGGCTAAATTTCAACGCACTCCCTAAGGAACTGGGATGGAGATAATTTCAGACCTGTCAGAGGAAGATCATGCCTTAATTGTACTTCATTGTACTATAAAAAATGAGACCTCTCCACTAGATTTAAGAGCCTATGGTATTGTGATCTATATGAAATCTTCAGGGAAGTCATCTAGTACCATACAGTGTATGTGAAATAAGCTTATGTGACTAACAAAGGTAGAAATAGTCACATAAATATGATGGTTTCTGTAACTTATCTTTTCTGAAAGTATCTCCAACTTGACAGGGAGCATCTTTTCAGTGTGATTTATTCTGTAATATAGTACACTTCTGTGGCTGCCTTCCAAAAATGCTGTCTTGAGTATCTACTTATGAACAGAGAGGCCCCAAATCACTCAGCTTCATGACTCTGGCATTTCATTGAAAGATGAACACTGCTTTGCCTGTGGCACAGATGTCAACCTCTGGAACAGAGCGTCACTGAAAGCCTGAAGGACAAGTTACATCTTTCAGTAGCAGCTCTTACCATGACAGAGGTCCACATTGAGCATCTAAGTTTTAAATGTTGTAGTCTTCAAAAACGAGTTTGACAATGCCATGGCGTGTGAAGTGACATGGTATAACACTGCTACTTTTATTTGTTAAAATTAAAATCAGCTAACTTCTGTCAGAAGTACGGTCCTTTCTCCAGTCTCTGATTCAAACCTCTCACAATTTTTACAATCATAGGAAAGAGATAGAGACGGTGTAATTGAGGCAACATGCAAGCTACGTCTCTAAACCTCATTTCTAAGCTGTAGAAATCTCTGGAGTTTCCAGAAATTTCCTCCACAGTGGGACACTGATTTGTAGTTAGTTTTCTTATCCATTCACACTGGGAAGAGCAAGAATGTTACTGTTTGTCCCTGCTTGGGGGAGTGCTTGAAAATATTTCCTTGGACAGCCTGTGGAGAAAGGCAATTTGAGGAACGAAAGCTTTGACTGATGCAGTTTTCTGCAGGCACAAGGGCAGTGGTGATAAGATAAATGGGGTTTTCCTACTTCAGGGGTGTTCAACTGGAGGACATGCCTTTTACTGTAACTGGAAGCTGTCCCAAGGGAAAAGGACATAGCATAGAGGACTTCACTGGACTTGGTAGTTCAGTTAAGTGTCCAGCCAGTGTTCCCAATCCTGAGACACAGAAATGTGCTGGTAATTCTGTGGATTATGCTGAACGCATCCTTTAAATGATGGACCTGATGCTGAGGTGATGGTCTTGCCTAAGTGTCTTTAGCATTGTGTTTTCAGACAGATCCCAGAGATGGCAAGGCAAAATGCACAAATGTCAGAAATGATGAAGGCCCAAGAAGTGATGCCATATGCTCACTTCTGGAAGATCAGCAACTTGCTGTACTCTTATGAACATTTGTGGAAGGCTTTTCTTTATTAAGGAGGAAAACAAATAGCTTCAAACTGGAAGTTTCTGTCTGAATTCAATTCAGCATATTTGGCTCGTGATTCTAAAAGGCTTTAAATGCATGTCTAGTTTTTTTTTTTTTATGAGTATTCTTCAACAGATAAAAATAAGATGCAAAAATAAAATATTTGGAGTTTCCCTTCAGAGATTAGTAAAGTAGGTAACATGATACTGTGCTAACCTGTGTGCAGGTAGGACACTAGGGAGTTACAGTTTTCCGTGAAAAGCACAAATGGGTCCTGTAGAAATTTATGCTTCCAGGAAGAACAGCACAATGTACCTTAGGCAACATTCAGAGAACTAACATACTTAGGTCAGTGAAGACATCTGAGATGGTCTTAAAACTACATTAAAAGGAAAGCAATTAAAGTTTGCAGGTCAAAAAAAAGTTAAAGTGGTCAGCATCTCTCAGAATTAAGCTCTTGGGTCTCATACATTCTCTCCTCTTTGAGATAACTGGGAAGTAAAGGGGATAATAGAGGGCTGGACTAATAGTAATGAACAAGCAGATGAGAGAAACCAGAGTAGAGAGAGAATGTAGATGAGGCATACTGGAAGAAAAGATGAGAGAAAACAGATGGAAGCCAAAAAGCCAATGAAGTGAGAGAGACAAGACTACAAGGATTTACACAAGGCATGGTGGAACTCCTCTGGATAAAACACTGAAAGAAACTTATAGCCTTAGTCCTACTCTGGAATAATAAGAAGAAAACAACTTTTAACAGAGTTCTAAATGGGTTAAGGAAGAACTTTGTGAATCTTTTCATCCTGGCATTAGAAACAGATTCTATAACAGGATGTTCTGATAGTATTGGTGACCTTGCATAGATTAGATTGAAATAAACATCAAAAAATTTACATGTTTTTTTGAACCAAACTTTAAATTCCTCGAGGTCTGTTCTTTGCTAGTGTATATTTTCTTTTAAAGCTGTAAAGGGCCTACAATTGAATCTGTATTAAGTATCCATGTATAACAGGAATTGATAACAAGAATGCATGGAAAACAAGTTAAACAAAAGCCAGGGCTGAAACACCTTTTTTTTTTTTTTCTCAAATTAGCATGATTTAATAATCTTCATTCCCTCAATAATAAATCTTTATTTACAATTTTTTGGGATTGTGAATTAAAAAAAATTATTTCCAATTGAGTTTTTTAATTTATGGAAAGAGAATGTAGGAACTGTTCAAGGGACCACAAGTCTGAAGATATTTCTTATCAAGATTTTGATTCATTTGCAATTAGAAACAGAGCCAAATTGGAAGTTGCCTGTGTACCCTCTAGCTGTTGAAATAACAGTGGTTTTCAATTCTAAATGCTTTTTTCACTGTACAATATCTGCATGAATTATAGAAATACTGAGTATTCTAGAATTGCAGCAGCTTCTTTAAACATTCTTGAGCTTTATTAATCAAAGTTAGCAATCCTGCAAAAAGGAGATCTTAGATTACAAGCTAGAGTACTTCTAATTTGTTGGTTTACTCGCAGCTTTTTTTTTTTTAATTTTTTTTTTCCCCATGATCAGACTGGGTTCTTTGGTGATTCAATGGAATTTATAGGGAATGAAGTACAGCCAGATGGAGATGAATATATCAGCCTTGGCAGGATGGTACTTATTTTTAAGTACTCTTTTATCTTTGATATTCCTCATCTCTATCATTGCTTTTCTTGGTGAAGAAAGCACTGCAACAAGGTGATGGGAAAGCTGACTTACTTTTTATTGTAGCAAGTAAGATTTACCAGTTCTCATTCCACAGTCAAGTCTCTTCAAAGATAACTATTTCCTTCCTGACTGGGTTTTAACTTGGACTGACAGGTTGCCAATATTCCCAGTGTCAGAGCATCAACTGATGTTTGAGGTTGGAATTAATTTTAAAGATTTCCAATTAAAAGCTCAGTTTTTTTGGAATTCAAGGTATAAAATAAAATTTAAAAATTGTTAACAATTTAACAGCTATGACATGAAATTTAAAATTATGTTTTTGCTACTTCAATATCTTTTTGAATCTAACTTGGGTAAATAATATAAAAAATATGAATTATTTATTTGATGTTAGATGGAACTCATTGAAAAACTACTTGACTAATAGTCTCCAATCAAGTGTGCAGAGCTGGATGAAAAAAACAAGGAAAGAGACATAACGTATCTAATAAGTGAGAAAACAAAAATTAAACTCTAGATATTATTTCGTTGATCTTATGAACTCAAAAAAGTCAGAAAGTGTTGAAATTAGGACTGCAGCTTGAGTGATTATATATACAGTCATTCTGTAAATTCCCTTGATATTATACTAACTTAGGATTCTGTTTTTTCTTCCAAAGACTGAACTATCTTACAGCAACACAGTACCAAAAGTACAGATTTTAATAAGTAATTTTTTCCTTAGCTGTTCATGCTGAAAGGCTGACAAATTCTTTTTGCGTAGGTGCCAAGAGTCTTCTAACCTTTCTTGAGGGGGTCACAACTTAAAAAATATTCTGGATCACCTCCCATGTATTAGCAATGATAAAAACTTCCTCCTATTCACTGTAACTGCACACCTCCCTATGGCAGCTTTGGCAATATCATGTTGGAAGAGTTATTTTAATGAAGAGTAGATGAGAATAATATGCCAGATTTCTCAGCTGGTGTAAAATTCCATGTATTTAAATCTAGATTGGGAACTGGAATTGAAGACCTGACTTCCAGAAGGTTCAGTGTTTTGGAGACTGTTGGTAATCCAAAGGTAGCAGCAAGAAAAGCGCTGCTTTTAACTAGCCCCTTGAACAGTTTACAAGTTCTGTTGACAATTTCAAGTAAAGAAATGACAGAATTATTTCATAAAGTAATGGTAACTTAATTGCAGTAAGTGCACTAAAGCTGACTAAAGTCAGATCCTTAGAAGAGAAATGATTATGAAGTCCTGATGGGGTTTCTGAAATACTTGGAAAATTCAAGTTTTATTATATATATTTTGGCCTCAGTAAGAGGTCCATTTTTAGGACAGAGTGAAGAATTTGAATTACATGATCCCTATATATTGTGTCATCCAGATATCGAACCTGGAATAACTGTTTTATTTTATTTTTAAGTGAATTTGATTTGAATGTACATTTTAATTATATTTATTTCAATGTTTTCTGAAACTTCACAATTATTTTACTGAAGTTTCCAGCTTAAGTCATTATATTATTTTGATTTTCACCCTGAGAGAGAAGTGCAACAAAAATAAACCTAGAAGTGGAAATCATGCTTAGGGATGTTTTTATTGCTTGTTCCAACACTGGAAGTTTAGATGGACATTGAATAAAGGAACTATGTGATTCAGTTCATTCTTACATTTTCTTGAAATTAGAGTCAATCTCATTTTCCAAGACAACTGACTGTATGAGGATGGACCAGCCAATAATGAGAAACAGCTTTCTTTTTTACTGCTGTAGCATATGGTAGAAAAAGTCTTTTTTTGTTTCATGCTGTTGAGGACAATGTCCAATTTATCACTCCAAAGAGGATCTAAAAATTATTAAAGGAGGTGTGAGCACTTCAGTTTTTCAAGAGAAGAACAGGGTCATAAGTTCATTGGGGAAAGGCAAATTCAGTAATGTCAAAATGTAATTTTTAGATCCTTTTCAGTTAAATCCCAAAGTTCAGCTTGATTTTTTTCTCAGTCCTTCTTCAGAGGAGGTCCTGACAATGTGAAGAGTTGGTGTGAGTGATTGTATTGGCAAATGGAATAGCAATGTGTCAATATGACCCTCTTGGGCTGAGTGGGATTGCCTTTCTGCTGTAAAATGCCTGGCAGAGATGAAAGGCTCCTTCCATACACACCACCAAAAAAGTTATTATTGATCTAGGACCACGTGACTCTTTTGCATATGTCAAATGAAATCTGTTAGGACAAACATTGGTTCCATGAAGTCAATGGAAGCCCAAGTAAAACGTTAAATCACACTGCAGTTTATATGCATTTTCATATATTGTTTTTCAGTCTGAGATTCCAAGTTCTTTGCTGTTCACTATTCCTTCCTTGAAAAGAAAAAAGAAAAAAACTGCAACATTAATGCAGGAGTCACGTTTTTCCTGAACTCTGTGGTGTTGTGTGCAGGCCTTTTATAGAGCTTTTTATTTTTCCTTTTTTCTGTATCCTTTTTTCCCCATTATGCCCCTGAGTGCAAGATGTATCCTTTTTGTACTATTATTACTTGAGTTTCTCTGAAGCTGATACAGTATCTTCTGATCATCTTGGGATTTGTTTCAGATATTGTTTTAATGCAAATTCTTTTACTATTTTTGTATTTTATTAAAATTCTTATTTGTGACATTGATTCCTTAATATTTAAAGTTCTTTCTAGATGAAAGTGCTTGCCTTTGAATTTTATGTATAAAAATATTTTTTTCATACTACTGAAACCAGAAAAAAATCCTGTTTTCCTCAACATGTCATATTTGGCTTCATATTTTCCTGAGCCTTAGTTCTCTCCAACCCTTTTTTGGCTTCAGTCTTTGAGTCATAAGTGTAACTCTCTTGCAGGCGAGTGTTTCTCATTTTAAAACAGCCTACCTGATGATACTCCCTGAACAAATCTGGTACTTTTACTTGTGAATTGAGTTCTTCCAGTCACGTTCAATTCAGTTGATCTCTAAGTGCTGACATCAAATTTTCTCTGTCTTCAAAGTCTATCAGATTTCCTCTATTTAGCTGAGTAAAATGAGTGTAAAGGAAGAATAGGGATAGGGTCATATAAAAGAGACAGGATTCCTCCAAGCTACACAGAGCCAACATCAGATCACATTTCTAACCAAACAGTAGCTGAAAGTGCACCAGAAAAAGTAGTTTCTAACACCATGTGGTACCTTGGGATTAGTGCATTGGTGAGAGTGTTCCCCCTGGTCCCACAGATATCTTCTCTCTCTCTGAGAATTTTCTGGGAGAGTTGGAGGGAAGAAGGAGGAGAAAAGGGCAGGGATTGAAACGTGCTTTTCTGTGTTACCTTACCTTATCTGTAAATGTTTCTTCTAAATCCTCAATAAAATTATACCAGTATGGAATCCATTAAGTGGCATTCAATTTAGATAAAGTAAGAAGACTTGAAGTTTTTGTACTGTATTACCATTCTTATATGAGGGAAACTGTATTTTGCCTATCAGAAAGAAGGCCAGCTGGTCTGTTTAAATACATGGTAGATGTAGAGTTGGTCCAAATGAGTTTGACCAATAAATTGGTCCAAAGTGGCCCCAGTTCCAATGACAGGGCTCTGCCAAGCATGAAGCAGACAAACATGCCTGTGTTTACTTATACAGAAGTGGTGAATGCTATTGCTGCCTGTAACATCAATATCCTGCCTGTAGCATCAATTAAGATCAAAGGCACTTGTTGGTAAGAAAATGTCTATATTTTCCTTGTCTGCCACTGTATGTTGTTCTTCAGCAAAAAACAGGAGGAAATAATATATGTCTGCATCTTCCCTTCCTAACATCAGAAAAATACTAGTCATATGAGCAATTTTCTGAATAACATTACTTCAAAGGAAAAGTAGCAATACAGACCAAAATGGCAGTTGCTATCCAGAAAATTGTGAAATTCTTGTTTAATGATAAGCCAGAAAACCAGAGAGAAAATACTATTAAAGAAAATGGAAGAAATGTATATGGAAGAAAATATAAGACAAAGCAAGAAGGCGTCTGTGAAAGAAAATATGTAGAGACCTCTGAGAAAAAAAATTAAGACAACTTCATGAACTTTGTATTCACAACCATGTTGATGAATACAGCATGTGGAAAATATGGTTTTGCAAATGGCTATGACCTTGATAAATAATTTGATTTCTAGAAAATGTTTTCTTTTCTTTTCATTTAAAAGGAAAAAAAATCCCCTTCTGGGCAAAATGTACTTTTCAGAAGTGAAGAAAATTTCTTGGTGAAAGTGCTTTTTCCAAGGGATCTCTGTGTCTTTTATCCACTCAACCTATTGCTCCCATGAAAAATGCAACCACTCCAATTCATTTCTCCAGGCATTTTTAAATCAGATTTACCTTCCTTTCTTCCCCACATCTCACTTTAGCAAGAACTGAAAACTACTTTACACTTGTCAAGTAATTATCGTTTGTGGTTACATAAGCAGGTTGTTGACATTGCAGACTAAGCTGTTGTATAATCAATAAAAGTAAATGTTAGGTAACGTATGTTCTTCATTTCTGTGTGTTGAATTGTATTTTATATCTCCAATCTGAAAAGCTTTTCTAAAGGTTTTTTCATAAACAAGGAGTGTAGATTTTGGACCTAGAGACAAACTCATACTCTAGGGCCCTCTTCTTTTAATTTTTTCAAAACAGCACCATTTCCTTTTTTTCTCCAATTCCACCGTTCCTGTGAAATGTCAGTAAAAGAAGTACTAGGCTTTCCTTTCTCCTATACTATTCTTAGAGGGCTATGTACTTTTAAAAATTTCAAGTACCCTAAAGTACACTGAAAAGTAGAATATGCTCAAAATAATGTGCTTTTCTGTAGATGTAAGAAATTCCTTGGAGGCTATGTCGTGCTGTCATTTATTTTGTGATTTCTATAAATGTGACACTTTGAGGCAAGATTTTGCCTCTGTATTTAAGTATTTCTGATATTACAGCACTTACTTTTGTTTTCTTATGACCAATCTTATTACTATATAATAAGATTACTGGGAGCAGGGAACTGTTTTAGTAGTATTATTAGTTTATTATGTTAACATTTCAGGCCAAGTCTTTTATAATAAAATACTGCTGAGACAAATTACTTATAAAATAAAAAAGTAAAAAAGCAAAACTGATAGTTATTTTGTTATAGAAAATACTGTAGTATCTTCAGCCTTGATAAGAATGTAATGTTTTCTAAACAATTATACAAATTTTAAAACTGAAAAAGTAGCCCCAAATGTAATTATTATATTATGGCAGAAAAGCTTCTAATTATTTACTTTCTTTTTCTTCTATAAAGTAGAGTAATGACCATTGAATTGATTTTTCTGGTAGAAACATGTTACACCATGAAAGCTAAAATGATATCTTAATACTTGCTGGTAAAGTTTGGCAGTGTGTATGCATGTGTCAGTACCATTTCCCATGCAAGTTAGAATGGCTTTGATAGAAAAATAATTGGCTTTAAATAGCGGGATTCCATATTTATAGCATTTTGCATTCTCAATGTTGGAGATACTATTTTAGGTTATTCTATGTTTTATTTTAAACTCTGTCTTGCAAATTAAACCTCTACTTCCCCTCCCTCATATATCATCTTCAGTTTTGCAGCTCTTGGAAGCCACATCAGTCCTTTAGCTAACAACTGGAATTAGTAAATAAATTGTTCACAAGAATGGCATGTTACCAACTAGCTTTATTTGAGATCTGAGAAATAACTAAAAAGTAATTTTTTTTCATCATGTAAGTGCTTCCACAAGAGTCTGAGAAGACAGAGGAATATTTGATAAAAAATGCAGATTTTCTGAACTCAGTTTTTCAGGGTAAAATAATGGTGCTATTGCCAGTATTATCTTTGCCTATATTTCTGTAGAAGGCTTTCCACAGTATACTTTCCTTTGATACTTGCAAACTTGCCTTTTAAGGTAACCTTTTCTTTAAACTTATACTCATCTGAGAGATGCTTACACTCATGATTTTTGAACAAGCTCATTTACTATAATCTTTAGCCAATCCCTTTACCTTTTTACCCCTGCACTGTGATTTTTACTCTGTTTTGAATATGGAAATGAGTGTGCATAGTACATGTGTATATACTTTTGTCTGTGTTTCAAGAAGTTGGATAATTTTACTTGACTATGCTATTAAATTTTAAGTGAATTCTGGAAAACACAAAGTGATACCTCTTCTCATAGTTTTTCTGTGTGTTAACTTTTCCTTATTTTGGTCCTTTTTATGCTAGTTCAGAGACTCTGACTGAGGCATATTATAGATCAAATGTAGAAGAGTCCTTATAATTTAATTGAAACCACCTTTTTAAATAATAAAAATAGAAGGATGAGCAGATATTTTAGACAATATTTCATATACTTTTTGTCTGCTTCAAATCTTGCAGTTCCAGCTGTAATAGAATTCGGGAAAGTTATACGAAGGATGCCAGTTATTCATTTAAAAAGAAACGCACAAATAATAGCCTCAGGCCCCAAAAATGTCTTTAGAAGAAAAAAAACAAAAAACCAACAACAGCAACAAAAAAAAGGCAAGCAAGCAAGACAACTAAGAAACAAACTGTTGGTGCTCCTAAAACTTTTCATTCAGTGAGACTTAGATACTCCTACAGTTATAACATTTAAAATTGCTAACTTTATAAATGGTCTTTAAATGGGTGCATCCATGGAAGACCTTGACCCTTTAAATATTTTGGCATGTGATTAAGTTCAAAACCATGTGCAAATGCCAGTGACATGAACATGATTTGCAGTACTGAGGACTTTGTATTGATGTGGTACCTTTTGCCCCTTGAAAAAAAAAATTTTGTATCTCCAGAGAGCAAGTAAGGTAACTATAAAATAAAAGTAAGGACAGGAATACTGGCTGTTCTTAAAAAAAATAGAGAAGAAATACAATTATTAAAGTGATATAAAAAGAAAACCTAGATGAATAAAAGAAAATATATGAAAATAAAGGCTGTAGAGGTAGAACTTCTATAAAATTCTTGGAATTTTTAATTCATCTTAGAAATTAATGCAGACAAAATTGGCAGAATTTAGGTATGCTTTAGAGGATAAATCCAGGACAAAGCTGATGGTCAGCTGATAGTCATCAAGGAGTTTTGAGGGAATGTTCTCAAGTTTGGCCTTGATGAACTTGGCAGAACTGGCACAAAGCATTGTCGTCAAAGTAAACCAAAATTTTAGTGAGAGACACTCATAAAGCCAGTTGGTGCAATTGTATTATCTGCAAGTTGTACAGAAAATCTATGTTGCTTCCTGTTAGAAGAGACATTACTTGATACTGTGTTACATTAAAACATATGTGCAAACAACACGTAAAAATAATAGATACCATAAGTTCCACATACCTATAGGGGCAATCCTTTAAATGCTTTCTGATTTGTTTTTGTCAGGGAACATTAATTAATTTACTTTACCTTGTGTTATTTTAAGGTAGGACGACACAGTGATTGTTTGGTACAGTATTTTATTTGCATGATGTGAAACTGAGAAACTGTAGGCAGACCTACATTCTTTCAGACAACAGACTGAGTCTCCATTTGGAAGCTAAATCCCCACTATAATAGCAGTAATGTATTGTATATATCTATATTCCTGCAAAATACAGGTCTGGTGTAACTGAACAAATAATACTGCATTTTTAGGGGTTTTTTCCCTACTTGTTGAGGTTATGGACTTTAGAGTCTTCTGCATTTTCTCTCAAGGTTTTTCGAGAGACAACTGGGTAATTTATTCAAGGCTTTTACCAGCTTTTAGTTTTAGCTGATTCATCTGTCAAATGAGTAAAGAAATGCCTGTTTGTCAACCAAGACACTGCTTTAGAGGAGTATGCAATCAGAAACAGCTATACTGATCTATACCAGCTGAAGATATGAACCTTTTCATTTTTCAGTGTTCTCAAAGTACTTTGAGATCACTGGATGAAAACACTAGAGGATTTTAGGGAAAGAGCAAATAATTTATGTTGCTAAGCCATTCCAATCTGCATTTATTATGTCCATTAATTTTTGTAACTGATTATTTTTCTCAGTTACATAAATTATTGTCCGGGGCTGGTATTCCTGCTTGTTTCCTTTTTAAATTAACAATACGGCAAAAAAATTGTAGCTATTTGTATACGTTTAGCTTTCTTTGGAGATTTCCAGCTCTGTGTCGTGGTGCTTGGAGAGTCATTTCTGCGTTGGGTACTTCTCTGCAATCTCTTCTGGGAAAACAAATGTTTGGTAGCATCCTAGCCATGTGCTTTGAATGTACAAAAATAGAATAGAAGAATAAAAGAAACAGAGTTCCTTGGTAGAATCGCTTCAATGTCTTTGCATCTGATGTTCAGATTGGTGGGGAGGGGAGGATCACATGCCTGATGTTTTCTCTAGAACTACACCCAACTGGAAGCCATCCCTTGGCTTCTCTGCAGACAGCAGCATACCCAAATGGAACATATTAATTCTTTGGGGAAATCTCCTTAGTTGGACAAAAAGAAAGCTCTTCAGCTTCCCAGATACATTCTCAGTTCCCAGTACCATCAGACTGAAAGAAGAATCTGCATTACATTGATCTGGAAGACACAGTTTCACTCTGTGAAACTGCAAATGTTTAGACAAATAACTTCTGCGATGCAGCTGCTCAAGCTTTCGACTTTTGACATGTTTATTAATGAAAATGAATGAGAAAAGTAAAAAACAGTCAGCCAGGCAAGATGCTCTTATAACTGCTGTCATCATTAGGTGAATATGGTATACCAAATACTTATGCTTCTATATAATTCAGATCACAGAAAATAAATATCACTTTTATGTATTTTATTTTCTTTGGAGAAGGAAGTGGAGGAGAGTGTGAGTCATAGTGGAAGAATAAAATCTATTTCTTTTCTGACAAAAGCTGCTTGTTTTGTCAGAGAAAGATCCTAGCTTTAACTTCAGTTTGCTGATAAGCTCTGGAGCCTGACTGACTTCAAAAAGAAGTGATGGCCTGCCAGTCCCCAGTCTGTACCTGTCTGGTGACCCATGTTCAGAAAGCAAATCATATTTCTTACTCCTGCTGAGCATAAGATAATCAGTGTTTCTAGCAGGGTCTGAATGCAGGCTGCCAGTGCACCCTTGCAAGGATTTCTGGTGAGCAGAATTTTGACCCTTTGCACCGTAACAAATCCTGCCAGCTGCAGCCTGACTTCTGAGCATAGGGCTGGTCTGAGGAATCTCGGAAGGTTAGCATGAATATGTATAAGTGTATGACCAATGTTATTTGCCTGCTTAAAAAAAACCCCACACCAACATATTTTCTGTTATGATTAGGTTCAGAGGGCAGCAGAGAAGGGAAGTGACATAGGAGCTCCTGAGGAGGTAGTCAGTAGATGATTTCTCCTTTTTACTCCTTGCTGTGCCCTCCAGAGTGTAGAAGAGATAGAAAAGGTGCAAGACACAGGGTCTGATGATTCTCTGCTCCCAAGAGATCGTGAAGGATCAGGTCACTGCCTGCCCAGCCATCCTGGTAGGAAAAGATTGTTTACCAGGGAGAAGTGATCTTCATGTTGCTTTCTCTAGGCTTGCTTTACAGCTACCAACTTCAAAACATTTGTTGCCACTGCCCATGGCAGGGGGGTTGGGTTAGATGATCTTTAAAGGTCCCTTCCAACCCAAGCTATTCTACAGCTCTATGATTCTGTGGTTTTCCTAAAGACAGATATTCATGTGAAGGTGCTAAAGCCTTAGAGATGACAAATGACTAAAGTTTTTATGTATGTCCTGATGAAAGTACGACTATATTTAAAAAGGTGTGTGTGTATATAATTCCTCATAAAACTTCATAAGATAGGAAAATATGTGTCATTTTTGTGAAAGAATTTTCATGTGCTTTTTGTCACAAAGCAGTTACTGCCAAGGCTAGACAAAAATTAGAGTTGTCCTACCTACATAAGCTCCAAACCAAATGCTGTTTTCCAGATGTTAAGTTGCTCTTTTCTGAGCAGAGATATAATAGAATTTATTTAAAAGAGTAACCACCTAAATGCCTGTAGATTAATGTAGAAGACTGGATTAGAGATTTAGGAACCAAAGACCACAAGTCTTTGCAATTGAAAGACTTATGGCTGTCGTCTTTTTGAAAGACCAAATGGTAGGCTTGACTGCTGTAACAAGGACCAGGGACACTGTGAGATGTTTAAGAAAGGAGTCAAGCTTGCTATTCCAGTAAAAGATTATTTTTTTCATTTTCCATGGAATCTTTCAAAAAGAGAAGTCCTTAGAGTTCTTCATTATTAAAGAAAGAACGGTATAAAATGGATGAGCTCTGAAATTCTACTTCACTCCGTACTATGGAGGATGAAAACAAGAGAACAACACAGGGCATGCAAGTTAGCTCTTCTGGTACATTGCATGCAGAGTAGCAGCAGCAAAGTTCTTAGTTTGTAAGACAATATTACAGCAAAAGTAGGATGTTATTTTTCTGGTGAAATGTAACAGGCACTCTGTACATTTTTAAGAGAAAAAGATTGTTTCTTTCAGAAAAATTCTCTTAGCTGTTTTTTTGGTAATATGAATTCAGGTAATACTGAAAGCAGTAACAGAACACTGAATTTTAAATGCCACATCCAGTTATTAGCATTATATAGCCTTCTCCTTTCTTTAGCTGAGATTCCTATATATCATTTCTGTAGAGATTTATGAATGTGCTACTATTTCCTGTTCAGCACTATTAAAGATGGTGTTAATAGCTGTTCCTGGTTCTTTGTGTCAAAAGACCAAATGCTTTCACTATTTAATGATTCTCCTATTGCTACACAGTATGGCTGGCAGTTTTAATGTCAGACATATTTATTTGACAAAATTTTTGAATAAACTGTGTCTAAACAATTTTTGCTGCTTCTATGAAGGAGATTAAGGGTCAAATGCATTGTTTTGCCCCATTGTTATTAAAGAATGTGCTGACATCTTTACACTTTGGATCAAGGTCTTGAAATGTGGTGGAAGTGTGGTAGATTTTCCCAATTTTCCAAATTATAGGACTCTCAAAGATTTCTTTGTGTGCTAGGCTGGCAAGACTTGTTACTGTTTGGCAACTTGAACTTGCAGTGCTTCTCTGCACTGAACGCACTCCTGAGCTTAGTCTATACTGTACTCTGTGGTGCTGGCACTTTGTTTGACATGAAGAAATAAAAAGCCGAGCCTGACTTGAATTTGAGGAAATATGAATGGAGAGGAGGAGGGCAAAAACTCCAGTGGCTGCAGATAGGGAGGGTTCTTCATAGGATCCCTCCTTCTTTCAGTGTGTATGATGTATGGTGCTATGGGGACAGATGATGATTGTGTATCAGCCACAGTCCTCGCCAGTAATCAGGATCCATGCCACATGTGTTGCAGACGTGGGGAAGTTTGGGAAGTATGTGTTGCTTCAGACAATGAATTTGTAATTAGAGTATCAGAAGGTATGTACATAAGATAAGACGTGGTTGCATAGGAGACCTTTATTCCTGATATTGTTCCCTAGCTTTGTGGAGATTAGCCTGCAAAAGCTCAGTCACTGTAGTGTCTAGTGTAAGTATTCAAATGTGTATTTTATGTGTTATAGAGTTCTACATGGTGGAACAATAGGGAAAAAAAACCTAGAGGAGAAGTAATTGACTGCCTGCCTCCAGGCCATGTCAGCGCAAACCTGTAGCAAGCTTGGTGGATATTTGTTTTAGCTGTTATAAAAAAGTCCAAGAGATGGAAAGTCTCCAATTTTCTTAAACATTTTATTTATATTATTATTTATTCTTACTATTTAAAAGCTTGTACCAGTGTCTGAAATACAGGTTTCCTGCTGCAGCTGCTTCAGGTCCTGTGCACAGGATACAGAACAGGTTATTTCTTTCCTCTTGTAATGACTTACGTATTTGTGCACTTTGATAATATTTGCTCCCATGTTATGCAAATTGAATAGTTATAATTATATTATTTATCCACTTAAGTTATGTTTTTTAGAATTTTTTTCTTTGCTTTTGATCTCTCCGGTTGGCCTAGGTCCTTCTTGAAGGGCAGTGTTCAGTACAGGAATCCATATTTCAGCAGAGGCCTACTAATGACATGTAAAAAAAGGAATATTTCACAACTCATATCACTTTGCCTGCAAATATTTGTCGTGAAATTTCAGCAAAATCACCAAAATATTTTGAGCAGCCTTTATCTTTTTTTTAATGTAAAACTATATTCTTTGAAATGCTGTATGCCCTGAAAAAGACTTTTTGCTTCATATGAGTTCTCTTTTTTATGATTAACAAGTAAAAGGAACATTTTCTGAATATTAAAATTACCTTTGAGGAAAAGAAAAACAAAATATAGTTTATAATGCATAGATCAAAAATTAAACTAAATAAAAACCTAAAGAATTGTTAATATCGTTGATGGGTCTTTTTTTTTTCCACAGAAAACCTAAAACTTTCAACAAATATATGATTTCTTTGGACTAAATTGTTTATCAAATAAATTAATAAACATTGAACTTAAACAAATAGCATTACACATGCACAAAATTAATCTTCCCGTGTGTAGACCAATTGGGTTTTTCTAGAGTTAATTTATCTGTGATAGAACATTCATATATGTATTTGCTTTTTAATGTTAGCCATTTCTCCCTGTTTTAGCACAGCTGTTAGAGTCTCAGGGTTTGTCAAACCAGTGGAAAAGCCATCCTTACTCCTTCCCTTTGGAGTCAGCCTGAAAGAACACATCTGCAAGTGCAGAGCACAGGGGCTTATCTTCTCCTTCAATACATCCTTCATGCTTTGAGATTGGAGAAGGGCAAAATCAAAGTGATAAAATATCCGCACATAAGTTTGTCAAGGAAGGGGTTAAAAAAGTGGAATCTTTGTGACTGTAAAGGGCTGAATTATCTTCCTGACTCCAGCAGGGGTTGCTGTCACTAGTTTGTGGTTGTCACATTCCTGTTATGCTTGACCTTGGAAAGGCTTGACAACATAGTCTGGATTTGATTAAGGGAATTTCATGTTTTTCCTTTGCTAGAGTCACCCCCCACCTCGACAAACATTTAAAAATGTTAAGGAGTAAAAAAAAAAAGAGTTTGGAAAGCAAACATTTTCCCAAAAGAAATTTATAGTTCAAATTTACACCAAGTTCGCACTAACTGGAGCAGTCCGGGTTTCCAGTCAGGCTTTGAGAGGTCTCTGTAAACCATTAGTCACTTCCCTGGAAGAGGCAGCTTTTTATAGGCAGCAGGATAAAACAGACACAGATGTGTAAGTAATATTAGAGGCTTTCACATGTACCTGCCTTTTTTTCTCAGTTATAGAAAAGAAAAAAGAGTGATTACAGAAAGAAATTGATTGAAGCCTTGGACTTGAACAGCTGCCATGAAGACTGGTTGAATTAAAGTAAAATATCTTGTGTTGTGTGTTTTTCTGATTGTGACAATTTATATAATGAAGATGGAAGTTATTTTAATTTTATCACATTGGGTTCTTTACATTCTACAGGACTGTGATTATGCCAGCTGCCAACGAGTTTGATCCAGAAATTGTCCTGGTGTCAGCAGGATTCGATGCTGTGGAAGGCCACGACCCTCCGCTGGGCGGGTACAAAGTCACAGCTAAATGTAGGTATTGCCATTGGCACATGTTTCTGAGTTGGTATTTTTTCTAGTTAGGAACGTTATTATATAAGCCCAGTTCACATCTATGTTTCTGTTTTGTGAGATGACAGCTGTGTCAGTCACTGAGGGCAGGAATTGTCCAGTAGTTAATACCCAGAAATGTTTGGAGAGCTGCAGCACTTGCCGAACTCATGGACAAGGTGGAAACAAACATGTTAGAGTGTCTGGCTCACTCCTTTCTGTTCCTCTTGGCATTTTTGTCTTGACTTTTTAAAGTATTACTTTTCTGGCATTCAAGTAACATTTTAGAGGTTTCATGCTTTTCAATAGGCCACAATTTCCAAATGCTGGAGTAAGTTACTTTTCTTTAAATATATATTGGAGATTTTAGACTTTGGATGCCTAAATCCAATCTCATATTGCTCTTTTGTTTTTGTAATCTTTTCAGCTCCATGGCATTAATCCTGAATTACATCAGTGTTTATGGAGGCCAAATTTTTCTAAAAGACTACTCTGTTGGGTCTCAACATTTGGATGTCCATTTCACTCTTTCAAAATGTGTGCTTATGACAGAGATTTAATACTTTCTGAAAGACAGATCTGTCTGACATATCTCATATGTAGCACTCCAAAATCACTAGCTCTTAGCAGACATTGTGGCCAAACTGATTCTGAGCCTGGGATGTTAAGCAAGGCTGGGTGATGTAGTAACTCTACAGTAATGTGCATTGTAACATTGCTGTATATCAATTGCTTTACATGAGGCAACACAAAATGGTTTCCTAATGCAATGCTGTGAATAATTTTCCTCAGTGTATCTGCTTTTATTCAGTATATTCAGTCTATAATATCACTTCAACAGTTATTGAATATGGACCTCTGCTGCTAATGGCAAAAGCCTTGGGAAAAGTCTGGAGAAGTCAATGAGACTTTAATGGCATTTAAAACACTGCACAAATGGACTCCAGTTTAGAGGAGTTTGTCCTTCTAAGCTCTGCCTTTTGTTACAGATCAATAGACTAAAGCTGTTGTTTACCTCAGGAGGTTCGGGGCAGATATGCATATTTTTTATTTTAATTTTCACTGCATGCTGAACAGGCTCCCCTGAATACCAATGACAGTGATGGAGGAACAGAGTGGCTGTCCATAGTGGTGTGCTGTGGAAAGGGAGAATGCAGAGAGTAGTGCCAGGATCTACCCAAAGACACTTACACGGGTGCTAATGCACAAATGGGCTGGAAATGGAATATCCCTCTGGCTGCAAGTAAGACAATACTGAGTTTTAGTGCAGCTTTTCAGCTCAATGCAGTGGCTGCACTGGAGAGGAAAGAAACATAGCTGGCAGTATGCATGTTTGAGTGTCATTTCCCTGTGTATTATGATTTTTAGTAAAACATTTTGCAGGAAGAGGTGAGAGATTTACTTGCTGTTTTTTTCTGTGTGTGGTTCCTGGTCCGTGGCCCCATTCCATGTGTTTGTGTGGGAGGGAGGTGAACTTTCAACTAGCACTAAATTGGATATTTTGTCGAGAACCATTGTATAACTATCTGTATTTAGCTATCGAGAAGGTATTTTATGTGTCCCTTGAGGATGCAAGATGCTTTGGCATATGTACTATTCTGACACAGAAACTTTAACAACTTAGCTAGAAATTGCAGCAAAGAAAAACTGTGTGACATTATAATTAGTGCTAATTTTCTTTCATGAATTAATTAGCTCTTAAGTTTTTTTAAGAAATCTTAATACACTTTTTAATATAAGAGGCTGCACATCTACTTCTGCATATGTGTCTGTAAGTAAAAAACGTGATTTTTTGCTTACAGGAAAAAAAAAAGCCAGTGTAGGTGGCTCTTGTTTAAATTAAGAGAAAAGCCGAGATAGACTCAGATAATGATCATGCACCTGAGGGATGAACAAAGCCATATTTACAGAGCCAAAGGAATTTATTATTTCCCCAAAACAAAATTCTCCACATTCCACCATACTATTTTAGAACATAACATACGATATGTGGTATGTAGGAAAATGAACAGTCTTTTGAAAAAATAAGGTCCAAAGAGAAACTTTCATATTAGAGACTAAAAATAGATCTTTGTGTAAAGTTTTAATATACTTGGTTTGTAATAATTGGAAATTATATGCCAAAAATGAAGTTGAACCTGTAAACAATCTTTCTTTATAAGTCTTTGGCACTTTGTGTATACATAATACATTGAATTTTTTGATTTTTATGATTTAATACGAGCTTTACTAATTAGGGAGAGATTGACATCAAAGGACAGAAGATAGATTCTTAGGTACTAACCTTGCTTCTAAAGAGCATTTAGAAGCCACTAGATATTTCATTATACACTTGATATTTATTATATACTTGATAATGAATTATTTATGTCTTTCCCTCAGAGTACAATCTAAGAGAAAAAAATAAAATCAACTATCCCAAGTTATAAAGTAAAAAATCACTGGATGAAGATAGCAGATTGAACTAATTACAGCCTTGGAGTAACCATATAGCAGACAATGACATTGAGCAAAAAAATGGTCTGATAAATCTACACAGTTTGAGAAATGTAAACTGTCATCTGCTTTAACTCAGATTTTGTTTTTCTGTTTTGTTGTACAATCTTATTTACTGAGGATTATTTCTGAGTATGCCATTTCTGATTAGAAAAGAAACATGTCAGCAACAAAATTATCAGATATATATATATTTGCAGCTGATTTCAAATCTGTGACTCTGTTGTGCATGTCAGGATTTCTCACATGAAGGTTACTCTCAACTCCTCTAGAAGGCTGTGGAGTGGAAGCTGGCCAACTGAGATCAGTGATGATAGAAGAGCTTGGATATATCTCACTTCCTAATTTCTCTCTACTGTGCTAAGTAATGAAATCATTAATAGTCCTTTACCCTTAAAAAAAAAAGAGCGATATAATGTTTAAAAAAAGTTTGGAAGGGAAAATAAAATCTTTCCTATCTTCCTGCACTTTCCAAAACTTTGCCTATTTTTTCAAAGTGGCTTTGAAAGTCATCCTCATCTGTTGATTAGTTTTCACTAAACTAAGCAATATTTAGCTAAGTTTTACCTGTCTGTGAAACAGATTTGTTTGGTGCAATGTAAAATTGAGAATGAGCATTAAGTAAAACATTTTTTTCAGCCCCAACTTTGAGGGTTTCACAGGCACATTTTTCTTTATGTTAGCTCTTCTTGCCAATCCTCTCTCTTAATGAAGTGCTATGATTTCAAAAGGTGCTTTTATAATACACCTACATACACATACACATCTTGAAATATATACTCAACCCATGTGCATAAACTTTGTGATGGATTTTATATTCTTATAAGAACAAAAAGGGCTTCAAAGATTTGATATGACTGGTGGCATATGGCAGAACTTGTTGCTGCTGGGAAGTTCTCAGTCCTTTGGTACAAGCTACATTTCTAATACCTTAGTAAGGAAAGGCAAGCTTTATTGACAACACTGATGAAAGGCCACCTAGCATAATTGGAAACAGGTATTCTTTAGAATTCACAATCACTTTGCCTTGAAGAAGGTCTTCCCCCCCATAAGGGTTTGTTTCAGAAAAATACTTTGTTTTTCCAAATAAAAACTTATTGTCTGCTAAAAATATTATCTTTACTCACA
Source organism: Chamaea fasciata (assembly GCF_029207755.1). Taxonomy (NCBI): domain Eukaryota; kingdom Metazoa; phylum Chordata; class Aves; order Passeriformes; family Sylviidae; genus Chamaea; species Chamaea fasciata. The sequence continues at coordinate 123,033,241 of NW_027094086.1, read as the reverse complement.
GACACTGCCTTGCCTGTGGCATTATACTATGGGAACTGCACCAAGTTTGACATCAAAAAGCAAAGAGAAGAAAGTGGGGCAAATGTCATGTTGAATTTCTCTGGTAGTCCTCTTGGCTCAGGGTCTTGCACCAGTTAAAGGTGCCAACTCTTGCTCAGGAGCTTCTCTAATATCTGGTATGTTCTGTCAGGAATATTCAGGCAACTTATCACAGATTTTGCTTTCTGTGCTCCTTCTGTAATGACTGAAGATTAACTTCATTAGCTGAAAAAGAGGAATACCTTCTGTAATGTTAAGTCCATCTTCAGTACTAGCATGGCTCTGTGCCTGTTGCTTGGCTCAGTGGTTCCCCAAGATGTAAGGTGGGGTTGGGTGCATCGACTGGAACTCTCATACACAACTCTTATGCAGACTAGCTGTTGAAGTCTTTGGGATCTCTTTGTTTAGATAACAGACTGTAAAAGCCCTTGGATTTTATTGTAAAATATAATCAGGTGAGAGAAAAACACATCTCAGTTCCTACCTATTCCAATTTTATTATTGGAAATTAATTTTTTTCAATGGGATAACAGAACATATAAGCACAATTTAACATGTATTATCAAAATATATTTTTATCAAATTCACTTTTTGTACTGGAGTAATAAAAGTTGCATTTGCAATAAAAAAATAAGAAAAATAGTGGTAGAAGAAATAATGAGAATAAAGGAATTTTATATTTGGAATAGTAAGGATATGCCTAAACAGTATGAATCTATCATTTCTGTTATCCTGATGATCCTTAGAGGAACTACTGAAGATAGCACTGCAACACTTTGTGCTTTATTTTACAGTTAACTTTTACATCACCTTCTAAAATATATGGTATTACCACACGATTTGAATTTTGTGTAGTGAACAAGTCTGAAGAAGAGCTGTCAGATATGGTAATAAATTTGCAATTTGTTAGATCTTGTAAAGGAACTGCTTTTAGATTTAGCTCTGCTGGCTGAAGATCTCCATGTAACATTATCCTGAGGTGAAGTACTTTCTCTTTGTTTTATAGAATAGCCCTTAGAATAATGCTTGCACTAAAGCCACTGGGATCACTTTACTGTTCAAGTAAATATTCTACATATTCATTAAATCGTGACTATTCCATAAAAAGAATAAAGTAAATAGGGAAGTGTCAAGCAAGAATGAAGACCTTTTTCAAGGTACTTAACTTCCTAAAGCACTGCATTTGTTAAGGGCTATGATGATTTACTGGAGTTTTCCTGTTGTTTTACTCTGCTATTCCAAAGATGCTATTTGACACCAGAGTGCAAAATAAAATCATCAATTAGCAGTGGGAAAGGATACCATTGTGGTCATTTAAAGAGTAAATGATATTTTGTCTGTTGGAATATTTGTCTTTTGTTCTGCCAAATTTGTAATGAAAAGTTGATTCAATGCCTGGAATATAACTGATTCTGTCTAAGCTGATTTGCAACTTTTAATGTTTTTATTTGAGAAAATTGCAATAACTCCCTTATCAAGAGCTACATTATGCTGTAATACATTCTATTCAAGTGAGGCCAGTGAAAAAAGTGCTGAAGTTATTAGCAGTTTCCCTTCTCATGAGCTCAGGTTATTTCCAAAGGATAAGTGGTAGAAATTATTGTATAAAAAACACTGCTGACTTAAACGTAGCCAACAGCTCTTCCATGAGGAATCTCTTCTCATGGCTGGAAATTTGAAGAATACAAATAAGAGCAGCCAGGTTGAACTTGGGGGCCTGTTGGTTTCCTGATGCTTTGCCCTTCACATTTTAGTTCTAATTCCCACTGTGAGTAATTAATTTTGACTAAAAGATCTCTGAATGTAATATAAAATGCTATAAAAATCTAAAATACCTAGCATCTTGGCACAAGCAAAATCAAAAGTGATGGACACAGTCATAATAAAGAGATGACTGCTGGAACAAGTGATGTATCAGCTGTCCCTGGAAGGCTTTAAAGGAGACATATAAATAGATGGCATCCTTACAATTAGGTATGCCATAGCACACTCAGACACCACAGGCTTCATGCAAAAGTTTTTCTTCAATACCTAGTCTTTTCTTGACCCTTCACAACTGTCCTACTGTATCTTGGAATTCTTCTCAGTTTCTCACTGTGTTTTGTCTATAGTATATGGGTTAGAAACAGACCAAAGGCTAATGCTAAAACTACTTATCACTGAATTCAAAAGCAGAGCTGCTCAGGGTCAAAGCCTGGTACTTCAGATTTATTTCAGAGATAAAGTGTCCCTTGTGCTAGTTTCAGTATTTCTAAAACATTCTATGTGACTGAGTATTTAAAGTACTTAAAAGGCTATATATGTTGCTTGGTTTTGGTTTGGTCTTGTTGTTTTTTTTTTTTTTTTTTTTTTTTTTTTTTTGTTTTTTTTTGTTTTTTTTTTTTTTTTTTTTTTTTTTTTTTTTTTTGTTTTTGTTTTTTTGTTTTTTGTTTTTTGTTTTCCTGGAATTACTTAGTTTCTGAAGGGGTCCCTAGATAATATTGTTACTCTTTACTGGAATTGGACAGCCTTGGACTGCCTGTGACTGTTTTTGGGTAGGATGACTATAATGTCTTAGGGTAGGGACTTCACTTTCTTGTGATTGTCTGAAAGTTGTCTCTGACTCTTGACTCCAAGAAAAAGTCCTGGCTGGGACGACTGGGGCTAATGTAATAGGTCAAAGGAAGGCAGGGAAAAGGAGTCCCTGCAAATTGACAGCTGACTAAAGAGAATAGTAGTAGCTTGGTAGCTGTTTTAGCACAGTTTGAGTTTCTAAAAATAGCATTGCAGGCTTTTATAATCCCTTCACAAGAAAGTCTTTTTGATTCAACTCCGAGAAGCTGTGATCTTGGTAAGCCTGGCACTGACTGCTGCTGACTGCAGTTTAGAAGCTGGCATAGCTGCTCCAAGCAGCTCCTTGCCATACAAAAGCATGATTGCACACCACTTCCCCTTTTGAGTTGTCTGTTATTTACCTTGCACTGGGCCAGTTTCTTGTCAGTCTCTCTATAGGTACATGGAGCATAAAAAGTGAAGAGACTTCTATTGGGCTGAAGCTGAATCAGATTATGGAAGGACCAATGTGTGCCAGAGGCAGCAGAGAAAGGAAGAGAATGCATAGGATAATTTATGGTAGCAGTAAACTGTTAAATTACTTCAGTTGCCACAGCTGCCTTCTTTCCTGAATTTTCCTGAGTTCAGATTTTTTGGACATAATTTGGTTATCTTTGTGGTACTTGAGGTGATAGGATGATTATCCGGCAGCGTAAATCTTCAGCTTTTGCCTCAGAACTAACAGCATCAGGGATGGGTTGGAGCAATGATGATTAATCCAGTTTTTCACTGGGGAATATCCTCATTGATATCAGATATTTTCTTTCTGTTCCTTTTGTCTCTTGGAAACTACAGGATACCCAGTGACTGGCAGCAAGAAAATGTAGCATCAAGACTTTGCATCTAGTTGTTCTCTTCTGAATGCAAAGTTTGGGTTTTCTCTAGGGTGATTTCTTGAATACTAATTAAATGGTAGTTTGGTATGATCCAAAAGACATCAAAATAGATGACAAATTAATTGGTGACCAACCCTCAGACATGATTATTTTCACAGGATTTACTGTAAGAAGTAAAGCATTTTAGTTTCTTTTTCCTTGTAGCCCAGAGCAGTCATTGCTGTATCATATCCTATGGTTTGGACACGGCCATTGGATTGCCCAGCCTCCTAAATCAGATTATATTTATTTATTCCTGCAATTGTACTCCTTAGATTTTCTCTTGCAATAAAAATATTGGTGATTTATTTGTCAGTGATTCCAGGATTTGGTACATTTTTGGCTTGTACATTACATTTACATTTACGAATATGAAATGTAGCAAATTTCAGAAATCCTGCTCTCTGAGGAAGAATAGTCTGTTGGCTCCTGTTTAAGAGAGATTGGACTTCACTGTATAAAATTAGTGTCCTCTCTAGGACACAGCATAAAAATGCAAATGTGAAGATATAAGAGAAGTCCTTTTTTATTGTTTCGTTTAAAGAAAGGTTAGTGCTTGGAGAAATTCAGAAAAATTCTGATGTTTTGTTGAAGAACCTGCTTTCACATACTGGCAAATAAGTGTCTGTCAATGGCTTGGACTATGGGCTTGACCCATGTGAAAACAGTGAATAATTCACCTCATTTACTGAGGCTAGGGAAATCCTCGTCTTCTGACTTTGGGGCACGCATGTCAACTGGACACATAAAACCCATCTGAAGGATTCGGAAATCTTAGTACTGATTCTGTTATTGCCCAGTGTTTTCAATAATGTCTGGCTAACTGGTGTGTCTTCCAGAAAGGGTCTACCTGAGCAGAAAGCGAGTGAAATTAGAAATATTAATAAATAAGCATTGATTTCGCCTGCTTTTTCACTTTTACACAGCCTTTCTTTCTGCAAATGAGCAAGGAGAGTTTTCTGTTTCTGTTCCCACTCCTACCTCTCAAAGAGAAGATCTGTCTGCTGGCTAGTTAACTAATTGTTACAAGTGAAAAACCACCTGTACAGCATGTTCAGCTATGCAGTGTCAATCCATCTGCAGAATGCATCAGGTGCCCATTCCTTGATTTAGGGCAGTGGCTGGGGACAGGGCAGAGGATGGATTACAATGGGAAAAAAAAAGAATCTACAGAACTATTAAGAATTATTTTCGCTTTTTGCTCATCTTCACCTATCTCTTCACCTACCTCTTGATGTTTTTTCTTTCATGCTACAGAAGCAACATTGGCTAATGACAATAACTTATGTGAGGGATGCAAAAAAGGTAAAATTGGTCTTACCTTCTCTCAGTTTTGAAATTAAACTTATGAAATCTTTTTCCTTATTGAAAAAAAAAAGAGGCTGTCATTTAGTAGAAGAAAGAACAAAGTTGTTTTGTTTTTTTTTTTGCTTAGGCAGTATTAATCATGTCAGATTAAAATTTAAATAGAGCAAATTAAATATAAGTTTTTAGGGCCATTTTGCAACTAATTGAGCTTGACAGTGTTCAGAAACTTGCCCGTGCCTTTTGCAGGATTGGGTCCTGAGAGAACATTGTTGAAAGACATCTCCAAATGTGGATTTCTGCATAACAAAGTGTCTGATCTTTTATAGCATCATTGCATTGGGAATTAGTCTTGTCTTTGGGAATTTGTAGTCTTTAGTAGAAGAGCATGATTTATGTCTTAGAATTTAACCATTCTCTGTAATAAATAGAAATGTGCCACAAGTATTTACTTGGTTGCGCCATGGGAAAATTTTTAACATATTGTTCACAGCTACAAAATGCTATAAAAGAAGGCATGTAATTTGAAGACCGACTATCCTTTGTGATTTCTAACCAATAGATTGACTAATATCTTTCAAAAGAGACAGCAGCCAAAATGTTTACATCTCATTAGGCAGAGAAAAAGAGAGCACACACAATTTTGATTATGAGCTTGGATGGTTCATTTCTTTGGGCTTCACATCCCCACTACTTAAGGCAGACTGTAACTTTAAGATGTTATCTCTTGCCTGCACAAATAAACAGCCAGTTATGCTTTTTATGGTGGGTAGTTCTCAAACCAACAGGGGATTAAATGATATTAGCTGGAGTTTGTGGTTCCCTGCTGAACTATCACGGGCTCCATGGATTCCTGTCCTGAATATTTGACAGAGCAAACACCTCTTATCTGAGGTGATATTCTCACACTGGCCTCTTGGCCATGGACTTCAAAAGCTAATCACAGGGAGGGCTTGAGAGGCAATAACCCTTAATATAACAGTCTCTCCTGATAGGGATAGACAAGGTAAAGGTAAGGCGTCTCTGAAGTTTGCTCTTGTGTGTTTAGCCCCATGGGGTGATAAGGGGCCATCTGTTTTTTCAGTCTGCAAACTCATCTTTTTCACACTATCCCAGTATTAAGTACACATTAGGTCTGACTGGTATCAGCACCAGCGATTCTTCAGTAATCTGAAGAGGTTTTCTTGGTATTTTTCGCTTTGATCCCGGCAATTGTCCCAGCTGCTGTTGTGTTGGGTTTTTTTAACCAAGCAAATATTTAAAATAAAACTTAAATTATAATGTTTAAGGTACCGTTGTCACAAAGAAAATAAGTTATTGAAATAGGTGAAAGTTTTGAAAGTTATGTTAATTACTTGTGGGTAAAGGGAAATTTTTGTGCTTACCTGTGTCATTAAACTCAAAACATCTGTTCATGGTGGTAGTTTCAAAAAGTCACATCACCACACCTTTATTAATTGTTGAAATAGAATATCAGTACTACCAGTTCTAGAAGCTAAAAACCACTGCTTCAGGCCTCAAAAAAGAGTGAGTAAAATGCTACTCAGATTTCTTTTATTGTGAAGCTCCCAGAACATCTTCCTTTATCTTTTAAGCTTTTCCTTGCAGCCATTTTTTTTAATCAATGATACATTTGGATTCAATTGCAATCTCCTGATTATAATAGCTTTATATGAAAACACTGAATAATATGAAATCAGCAATAAAATGATGCAAATTGCCAACACTGGCACATAAAATAAAAAACCCAAACCCCTAATTTTTTTCAGCACTTTATTACCTTAATTTGTTGCTTTGGAGGGTGGGGATGGTGGCTGTCTTTAAGGAAATTGTTCTTGCTTATACTGACTAATTGCCATAAAATTTCTGGAAATGCAAGAATGTAGATCCTAATCCCACGAGCTTTTACTCGCTTTGAGAAATCCTGTTGATTGAGACTACCCCACCAACCTGATTAAGATTTACTGGAATAAATAATGTTTGCAGGGACAGAGATTTTAAATATCAATATGGTACAAAAAACATGCAAAAACCTCTTCAAAACCATATTTACATGAAACAGTGTTATTTAAATACTTCCTGAAATCATGTAGAATTCAACTGAAAAAAAATAAGAATTGTTCTATTTTAAAATATGTCCATTTGAAGTGAATTTACTAATAATTTATTTCCTTCAGATTCATTCTTTTCTCCCCATCATCACTTATGATCCATGTACACTAAAATGGACCAAGAGAAAGACCTTGAAAGATCTTCTTTAGAAGAAGAAAGTAAAATTAGATAACTGTCCAGAACAACAAAGTAGCAAAGTAAAAATTCACTTACCTAATGTTTTCTGTTTATAATGGCAAATTAATCACATATTTGTTTCCTTTGATCCTTAGTTTTATACGTTTTCCTTAAATTCCTCTTGTTAAAAAAAAATCTCTTTTTGATATCTGACATTGCATCCATTCAGAAGTAATTTGTTTGTGAGAGCTGTTTTCTAATTTTTTTTTACTTACTTAAAACAGATTAGCATTCTCTAAAAGTAAAATAAAACAAATCTGTTTCATTTAACAGTGGAATGTGTCCTTTAATGAAAAGTCTGGGTTTTAAATGTGTTAGCTTTCAAATTATTTTCCTAATATGATTAATTAACATCAGATATGAATTTAGTGATTTATTTGTATGGAAAACAGATTACTGACATGTATTGCCATATAAATTGTGTTTTTATTTGTGATTGCAGCCAGGCATAATGTGTTTGTTTTTGTTCGTCATTTTCTTCTTATTAAGCAAAGCTGGTTTGCAAAGAATAACTTATATTGTTTTGCATTGTATTTTTATTCTGTCAAGAGAAATTATCAATTTAAAATTTGAGATATATATAAATCTCAATAAAAATTGATAACCTTACCAAGTTAGTTCTGTTTTTAAAATTTTCATATAATATATTTATTTTTAAAATAAGTAGAATTATTATTTTTTTCTGTAAAAAGGTTTAATTTATCCAAAATGGAAAAAATTACAGAATATCTTTAATTGGTTTGGGTTTTTTTTGTGGTAGAGAAGAGGTATTGACTAAAAGATCAAATTCAGTTGTTATTATTTGGACCTATTTTTATTTCTACTTAAAAAGGTAGTATCTGTAGTCTCGGAAATCCTTTGTTTTCAATGAAAGTTATAGTAGCATCTTTTACGATTCCTACAGGGACAGTTTTGCAGTAAAATTGCTTTTTAGAATGACTGGTATGTGTCCTAACAAATTTACCAGGAATTTCAAGAAATTTTGTCAAATCATCTTTGAAATAGCTGCATAATTAAGTCAAGGGTTTGAAGCATGTTGGCACAGAAGTAAAAGTGGCAGAGTGGAACACATTTTGTTGAAATTTCCAAAGCCAACATGAGCAGATCAAAAGAATTTTTCATTCACTTAAATGTTTGAGTAAGCAGCATTTATAAACCTGCATCAGTCGCTGGGGAATACAGTAAAGAAAATCCATTTATCAAGTGATGTGTTGCTGACTAAAAATTGTAATTTAATAAGCAAATTTTTTACATCAAAGGAATTAGTTATAAAAAAAAATGTGCTATTTATATCACCATGTTAATAAATTATTTTTTTGTAGTTGTGGTAGCCGCACCATTGCAACTCTGTGGAACATACATGAAGACAGTGCCTCTGTCCTGAACCATGTAATTTTTTTCTTTTATCTCTTTTTGGGTGCATCTATTCCCACACAGTGGACACCTCTGGGATTTTCCCAACATGCTCTGTGAGGAAAAACATTGAGATCACAAAAGCTGAAGATCTTTAAGGATCAGTAGTTCTGATACGTTTTCATCCACCAGGAGGTTCCTTCCAATTCACTGGGAATTGCTGAAGGTTTTTTTCAGTCACATTACAAATTTGAAGATTATCTAAATGAACACTATTTTTATAATGTTTTAGGTTACTGATAGGGAGTAAAGAAGATTACTTTAAAAAACACTTAAAAGGGTCTGTGCAGTTTTAATGGCTTGAGTGAAACCAAAACACCAAACAGGATGTCCTTGTCCCCTTTGAACTTGAGGCATCACATTGACATGAAGCTACTGAATTCTCTCATTAGTTATGTGGTGCTGGAATCCACCACATAGACACTTAATGAAGATAAGTTTTTATGCAGTGCTTTCAAAAAAGAGTTGGAAATTGAGTCTGATCAAATTTAGTACTCTATCACAGACATGATCAAGTTGGGAAATCAACAGAAAAGAAAGGAAGAAAAAAGAAAAGAAAAGAAAAGAAAAGAAAAGAAAAGAAAAGAAAAGAAAAGAAAAGAAAAGAAAAGAAAAGAAAAGAAAAGAAAAGAAAAGAGAAAAGAAAAGAAAAGAAAAGAAAAGAAAAGAAAAGAAAAGAAAAGAAAAGAAAAGAAAAGAAAAGAAAAGAAAAGAAAAGAAAAGAAAAGAAAAGAAAAGAAAAGAAAAGAAAAGAAAAGAAAAGAAAAGAGATAAAAAAGAAAAGGGGCAAAAGTTTAAAATCTAGACCATAAAATAAGATGTGTCTTTCATTCAGACAAAATAACATTTTCCTTATTGTAATTTGCATTATATAGGTAAAAAAAAAGGAAAAGTAAAAGAGATACTGCTAATTTGCATTTTTGCATAAAATTTTTAAAAATACTTTTAAATTATTTGCCTAATTTTTTTATTATGTTTCATTGTATTGGAAGAAAATTTTGTAATTTATATTAATGGAACTGACCATCTTATACCATAACAAGGGTACTTGTAGCATAACCACTTTAGCATGGTGTACACTGACCATCAGAATTTGTCAGACCTAAACTCAGTGTTTTTAAGGGAGAAAGTAGAAAAAAAATCTTCTATTCCAAGGTGGGACATATGCTTCAGGCGGAAACTGAGACAATATATTTAGTTCAGTGAACAGTCAGCACTGTTCTAGATATATTTCATCTGACAGACAATAGCAATCTTTTGGCTTTGGCTGACTACTGACAATTAGAGCATCATAAACCAGATGTCAAACATTATGTCTTGAGTAACTTTTTTTCTTCAGTATTTGTCAATCCTTCTTGTCATCTTGGCTCAACTACCTAATTTAGTCCACTGGATTACACTGTCCTTGATAAGTACCTGGTTTTGTTTTATTAAAACTAGTGAAAGAAAGAGTGTCTGTAAAATATATTGTTTTGCTCTCAATGTTTCCTTATCTTTTAAGAAAACTGATGCATAGTTAGTAGACTCAGAAATAAATATAAAATGAAAAAAAAAAAAAAGGTCAGATGAAAGACCTCTCATTGCTGCGGGAATATTCCCTGGCCAATTTTATTATCACTCTTTGTCACTGAACTGTTCCTTTTGTGTTAGTTTCAACTCAGTGACTTTTAGAATTTACTTACTTTGGGAGATTGATCTGGGAGATTTCATTCTTGAAGCTTGTCCCTTGAGATTTGATTTTCATTTTTCATCAGTTTATCTGTCTAAAGTAGGCAATCATTTCCCTGTTTGAAATGTCTTGTTTTTGAAGCAATATAGATATTTAGGGTAGCACTTTTTAGAGATAATGTCAACTGCTAATCTTAAAGAAAGGGCTGGAGAGCAGCAAATTAATTCATGACGGAGGAGGACATTTTCCAGCGTTTCAGCCTGGGAAATCCCAGGTGTGAGGGTGGGAAGGCTGGGCATCAGACATCTGAGCTGGAATGATTCTTTTGACCAGGTGGTTTAACTTTTAAAACACCAGGACAAATGGTCAAATTCCCTTCTTTTTCTGGGATATCTAAAAGCCACCCTGGTAAATGCATACCACTTACCATGTTTTTGTCATGTTATTAGCAGAGAAGTGCCAGTATATTCAAGGGAAGAGGACACTGAACTAAAAGGGTGCTAGGAGAGATTGAACTAAGTACTGAGCAGAGCTTTATAGAGTAGATGATTTATGTCTTAGACAAAGAAAGCAAGGTGCGCAGTGGGTTGGTAGGATAGCAAATATTTTGAGTCAGATGTGTAGTCTGAGGAATTATTACTGAGTTTAAGGGAACAAATTTGGTGTAGAAAATCTCTGTGTGCACAGAATTATTTTCAACTTTTATGGATCAGGAAATGATGCTAGATATTCATAGATGAATAGGCTCTAAAGCTAAGAAGATTATTATGACATGCTAATATGACCATTTACTGTAAGTAGAGCAAACATAATTTCTACAAAATTTCCATGGTTTCTGTATAAAAATACCCCTGTTAGCTTGAAATTTAAATAATTATTAGAAATATATTAGGTAGTATTATTATATAGAAAGTACTCTTAAAATAATTTCCTAGTAAGTATGTAACTAATATGCTAATATTTTATGATGATATTATTATTATAACTTGCTTAAATAATACAAGGATTTGAAAGTAGTTCTCCATAACCTACAAAATCTCTGTCAAGAGTAATTTTTATTGAGGCACTAACCGAAGCATAGATTACTTAACTAAAATGCATTCATATTTAATTTCACATTTACCTGAGAAGCTTCTCACTGAGCATGCTGTATTCACAATGCATGACCTTGGTAGATGAAAGCATATTTTATCTGCCTGGGTGTAAATTGTCTTTTGGAGTCATAAATGAGCTTCCTCTCTCAAAGTTTGGCTTTCTGGACATTAAACATCTTATTAAGTCCAGATTTGTCTGTGACAGGCATTAAGAGAGGTGTTTAATTCCATAAAGACCATCTTTTCAGAAAATTGGTGCAACAGATCTTCCTGGGAATATTTGTCTCTTCCTACTGAGTAGTAAATAGACTGGAGGAGTAGCAGGAACAAGACAGCTAACTTTTCCTCACGTAAAGGTAGGGAAGAAGAATCTTGACAAATATTAAAATCAGGGGGTTTTTCCCATCCAGTTTCAATATGTAGAAGGGTCATAAATTGAATAGGAAATTAAATGAAATGCTAAATGAGACTTCTTTTAATACAGATCAAGTTGCTAAAATGGGTAGTTAAATTCCCTAAAAATAAAATGAACTGCAGAATTTCAATACTAAGAAAAACTTTTACACAAGTTCTTCACACAGTTTTAAAGAGTGGTATTGTGAAATTCAGAGGTGCCTGTGCAATAAGCTTGCCACTACACTTCACTGGGAAAAAACCATTTTGACATAAATTCAGCTGTCAGTGTTGGTGATCGGAGATGCTGTTGGTTTTTTTATTTTAGACTAACACATGAATGATCTGTAATGTAAAAAGAACTTTCACCTCAGCTGTGGTTGTCATTTCACTGTTAGCAGTAAGCAGTAGTTTAGAAGGGGTGCAGGTATGGATATGCGATGCTGAAGGTGAGGGAGGAGATACAGTGAATGAGGAGGTGCCCAGCAAACTCCCAACATGCAGGTGTTAAGCTTTCTCAAAGTCCAGCTGTCTTGCTAGCCCCTGCTTCTCAAGTTCTTTTGGCTCTCATAAATACCCTGCACATACCCTTCTGCACATGTAGATTGGTAATGTGCATACATATATTTGGGCTGACATTTAAGAATTATGCAGAGGGGTTAATATTCTTCAGACCTCTGCACACCTTCAGGACTTGGTCCATATAGAAATTGTTTTATAAGTAAACAGCAATTAAAATCCTTCTTTGCAGCACCTGGTGTTGGTACATTTAGATGACGCTACTAATGCACTAAAATTTTCCAATGAAAAGAAGACCCTAAGGAGGAGAAAGACTATAAAGCCACTTGTGGTGTTTTTGTTGTTGTTTTTTCAGCAATTTGGTCCTTGAGCTGAAAGGGAGAGAAAAAACAGGAAGAAGCTGGCCACAGAACAAAAAAATATGGCATTGGTTCATATTCATTACAACACATTGGATAAAAAATGAACAATGGCAACTATCAGCTTTCATGCACTTCCTTGGAAAAAAACAGTGTTGTGTAACTTGGCCAAAAAGACGACGACACGAACCACTGCACATATACAGCCCAGAAGGGGAGTCAAACGAGCACCAGAAAAAAAATAGTGGTTTTGTTTGGAGGTCCTGTTTACTTGGAATATTTATTACTTTCATCAAAAATATCAGTTTAGCGTATCACTTGCACAATTTCTACTCTTTTGGTTTTCATAAGAATTCCAATAAACTCATTTTGCTACTGAATGGGAAAGATATTAGAAAGATTCAGAGATTTGGGGGGATAGAAAGGAGAAAAGAAAGGTCAGCACAGAAGAAAAGGCTTAGATGAAAGTATGTCAGAGCAAAGCTTCCCATGAAAGATTATTGAGAATAAAGCTTTTTTTAAACAGACATAAAAAAAATATATAAATCAAGAGCACAAAAGCCCTGTTTTATGATTTTTTTTTCTGGTGCTGTTTAATTTTTTTATATCTTTTTTTTTGCCATTGTTAAAAAACAGCCAAAACTTCAAAGGCACACTGCATGTGTTCTAAATCAGGACTTCAGTGCTGATGTATGACAGCACAAAAATTAAAACTAAATAAATGTGCTGTCTAAACAACCATATTTCTCAAAAAAATACTTTAAAGGCTTTAAAAAATTAGAATTATTGATTTACCTTACTTTACCAACCATAATGTTTTCACCAGAGTAAAGGACAAAATATTATATTAAAAAAGAGAGAAAGAAAAAAGAGTGTTGTCTGAACGTATCTGAACACCTGTATTTGGCTGTCTTGCAGTTTTGTCAGGTATGCAAGGGGGAAAATGAAACTTTCCAGTGATTTTTCAGATAGCTGGTATGGGCTGCATAATTTTTTCAGTTTATTCACTGTTTTCTGGAAGTCAGGGCAAATTGATAAAAACAAGGCAGTATATCTGTGAGGGAACAGCAGGGCATTTCTGGTCCACCACGTAAAAATGGTTGTAGAACAAATATATTCTCATGAAAAATAGTTTGTGCAAATTTTTTACCATTTTCTTTTCAAAATTTGAACTTTTTAACATGTTGAGTTAGCATTCCACTTTAATTTAGTTACTTCGTGTAGGATCTTGCTGTTTTGGCAAGTCTGACTCTAAAGGTATCTGGCCACAGCATACCCATTAAATCTGCTTGCAAAAAAAAAATTGTGTGACTGGGGTGTTTGTGGCGTCCCTTTTCCTCTGGCCTCTACTTTTACAATGGCCATTTGCTGTTCTTCCACTAAGTCATCTTGATTTGTATTGACTCACTTGTTTTATCAGGTTACAAAAGGGGCAAGTGGCCCTGGCGAATAGGAATGCAAATGCTGTTCTTTTTCATAAACATTTCTTTTACTTTTAGGACTCATTTGTTCTATCCCTGCTAGTGTTCTTTTTCCAATTCTTTTAAAGAAATAGTCACTGACTCTAATTTATGTTTTTATTTAAGTCTGAGGAGTGGTATTTCTTTGCAAAGGTTCCTGGACATTTGTGTGTTCAAGAGAACTGGTTATTTACTAGTTGCCATTTTATCTTATTTAATCCCTACTCGTTTCTGTTCAGTTGCTTCAGTTACACATTAAGAGAGCAAATACTATAGGATGTAATTTTATGAGCACTGGTAAGAAATAGATAATTAAGTTTAGGAAGTCAAACTTTGCTGAGTGCTGGGAGTGTCTGAGCTGAGCATAATGTCTGGCAAATACTAACACATGTTTACAAACAGTGTTACAAACGTGAAACAGGGCTACACTTCCTGATGTATTCATTTACTATTACTTTGATCATTTCTACTAATGTATAATAGATTGACCATACTTAGATGTAATGTAAGGACAGGGATAACATCCTAGGGAGATTGGGGTATTCTGGGCTGCCCCAGCTTTAACCACCTGACCCTGGTATTTCAATTAAAAGCCCAGATCCCTGAGATTGTTAGTGGTGCCTCCAGAGGCTGACTCAACAGTTCCAGAGGTCTCCAGGAGTGGCTAGCCCCAAAAGAATCTCTCACGGTTAATTGCAGATTTTTTTGGTACATACTAAGTGCTAAAGTTGCCTCTCCCACATGCGGAATTCCGAGTTTGCCCAAATTCATCTTGGAGCCAGTTACTTTGAAATTTTTAATGATCACTGCTCATATAGATAACACTTTTTTTTTTTTTTCCCCTAAATTTTGTAACAAAGAGCTTACAGTGTTTCATCAAGGAAAGGGTTCATCACTGTTTCCATACAGACGTCATCTAGAGCACATGTATGGAAGTGATATCTGTGCTTCTCATATTGAACTTTTCAAGATGTGGCCTGAAACTTTGTATATAGATAAAGAAATATCAAGAATTTAAGATACTGCACAGTTTTAGTGGGAACAGATAGAAATTACATTTATGTTGTCTGTATTTCTGCTTCTGTCTTTTTCTTGAAGAGGTCCTCAGAATTTTTTATTAGTGGCAGTTATTTGGTGTCTGACAAGGGAATACTCTTGGACTGGCAAAGGGTCACTGCCTTTCCCTATAATACTCTCTGCTCTCCAGTGAACTGGTAATACCTGTCATTGCTCTTCTCATTTAATTCCTTACTAAGATAGTATCAGCACATAAAATCAAATAAATGAAAAATTCAAATCTGAAATCAGTGAAAGTAGCATCAGTAGAGACTCTTTCCAGAATAAGTTTTCCAGTTTGGCACAAACATTTATCCATTTGTAGGATGAATGAGTTGCTCACTTCAATTTTGCCTGAAATTGTTTACATACTCCTTCTTTGGAACAATAAATCTAGAAATTACCTAGAAAAAACTGCGCACAAAGGAACATTATTTGGGTTGTAAGGTCAATTGCTCTGAAGTTAGACCAAGAGAGATTTATGATTGCTTGCACAATGGACTCCTTTTGCATATGCTGTAAGATAGAGATGTAAATTAAATTAATATCTACTATTCTGGACCTTTGCTTTTCTCTGCATAGAGAGGGCCAAATTCAGGTTTTAACTATAAGCCAGCAGTAAATACTAACTTTTTAATTTCTGCCTAAAGCTAAAACTATAGGAAATAAGTGTTCCTCTACCTCTCCTCTATATATCAGTTTTTTTTCTGTTGTCCACTTTCTAAAAATTAAAAGCAACCCTGAAACCCAACAAGTTCTGTGGTGGATTAAGAAAAAAAAAAGCACTGTGGTACTCTAAATTTCTTGCTTCTTAAATTTAACTTCACAATAAAGGAAAATGTTTTTAATTTTCTATCTTCCAATGTGTAACGTTAGCTATCAGGTCACTTATGCATTCTAACTGCCCATGAAAAGACACAGCTAGAAATTTGAGCCAAATTCTGAAATGAATATTAACTTGTTTGCATTATAAAATAGTCCCACAGAACAGGTAATAGTCATGTCAAAGCAAATTTCTCTTGAGTATTTCTAGACACAGTGAGAGTACAGGAAGATTGTGCAAGAAGTGCAGTATGTGCAGGTACAGTACAGAATGTGCAAGAAGTACAGAAAATCCTAGCCTGAATGGGTTGTAAGGGCTGTTCCTGCCTGTTTTGGGTCATCTGAAACAAGATAGGAAGATAAAGAAAATTATTTTTTACAACCTTCTCTGGCTGCAACCATACACCTGCTCAATCACACCTATATCAGGCCTACTGGCTGCATGTGTTGGATTTCACACTTTTTGAACAGGCAACATCCAGATCTTGCTCTGATTTGTATAGATTTTAGCGCTAAAGAAATGTTTTTCATTAATCGCTATCACTACCAAAAATTATTTCAAGTCTGGGGATTACTTTTTTGTTTACCTGTGTGAAAGCACTTTTCTTCAGACATGTTTTCTACTGAGATCTGAGCATTCAGTCCTTGCAAGTGTTATAATAAATACAAAGATTTACTCTTTGAGTTCACATTGGGTACAAGGAAAAGGAAAAATATTTCTTTGTTTGTTATCTTTGTTAAAAAGACTTCTATGCCGTCTTTGAGCTATTCCAGGTTGGGCTAGGTAGATGCCAAGGCTCATCAGCTTGAGATGGAGTTGTAGATCACCTGGGAAAGAGAGAGAGCTACCTTTTCCACTGCTACTAAGGATTTGTATTTATGGAAAGGTATTTTGTGTTTATTTGTGATGACCCATTAGAAAAAGGCATGGTGTGGGAAGATATATAAGTAACTAAAAAGTGAGAAGGAGCAACTGCTATTAGTTCTTCAAGTCCAGATGAGTTCAGGAAACTTGTGCATTCACTTAAAATTTCTGTTCTGGTTGATACAATGTGGATCTCCAAATACTCATTTGAGCTTTAATGTGTAGTTCATTCACAACTTTTAAACTTATTTTTCTATGGTTAAGAGAAGAAAATTTTCTGCTTTTAATAGGAAAGGTTTTTCTCACAGTTCCAGAAAACTAAATCCATTGCATCCATTGGATTACTTCGGATTTTGTCTCTGTGGCAGTATGTTAGTATGTCTGTATAAATGGCAAGTGATGTGATTGCTCCTAGGGAGACCAGCCTGTTGTCAAGTTATTATTTAAATGTTTTCATTGCTTTGAGTGTTATCACAAACACTTTTGCCCACGCATACAAACCTGTCACCCAGCACTGTGCCAGCTGCCTGTGTTTAGACCTCTTTTTAGTTAGCAACTTATCACTAAGGAATCCAGAGTTCACTGCAGACAAAAGCTGAAGGATTTCCATGTTAATATTACTGGGGCATTCTCTCACCTTTGTCTGCAAATAAAGGATACAAAAGTATATCCCTGGGGGAAAATTCAGAAATGCTCTGCACCCCCTTGTAGAAATAACATCATAAACTTATGCTGCTCTCTTTATTTTCTGATCCTTTCTGATGGTTATAAAACATCTGTTTCCTTGACAGTGTTTAGTTTCATACTCACATTCATATTTTTTGCTCATCCTTCCATGCCTTTATTGTCTATTAGTCACAAGTACATTTATTTGTCCTCTTGTTTTATAAGTCTCTTTTATTAACCAAACACTTTTATCCTTTTCCCAATTCTCTTATGTCCCTTGCTTCTATCATCTCTATCTCTCATGAGTAATTAATATTACTAATTAATTAATTCCCCCAACATAAATTTTAGCACTAAAATCTAGGTAGAAATAGTGAGAAGATGCTAAAATTTTGGTCAATAGCCATTTATTTTATGAAATTTAATCAGCACTTTGGCCAAAACTGAAAATGACTAAAAAGTTTATCCTCTGCTGGAGTGACCACTTCATGTCCTAATGAGAGGAACTATTCTGAATTTGATATTTTTCCCTGTTTACCCCTATTTATTTGTAGTGAGACAGTTGAATGCCTTTCTTGTCTAGGGTTTCTAAGTGGCTTTGATATGAAGTTTGGATGATTTTTGCCCAAACTCTCAGCTACTGTGGCTCTTCAGCCTTCATCCGAGCAAAGAGTAAATGCAATCCTGATGTTGCAATTTGATATACCTTGTTTGCTAAGATTCTACAGCCACTAGAGAGCTTTGAGCCACTGCAGCAGGTTATTTTACTTCAGGCTGTTAAAACTCTGGAGGGAGAAACAGTAGCTATTCTGGTAATAGATTTTCAGTATCTCCAGCTAAAAAAGCTGATGTACTGTTTTCCCTTGAAGAAGAAATAACTGTTGCTGCTCAAGGAACAGTATCCCAATGTGGAATGAATGGTTTTTGCCCTGTTGTGAACTTCCCACTTTTAAGGAGAGTGACTAAGATGGCTGTTGCAGCTGCAACAACATCTGGAGTCCTCAAATTACCTTGACACTAGTTAGCTGGATTTAGGTCCGAGTGTAGCACAGAAATGCCATTGTTTGTCTTGATGTTTCTATTGTTCAGTGAGGATTACCATTGATTTCAGGTTTTCCAGCCTCCCTTAATAGTGCTGTAATGCTATGGTAAAAGCAGAGATAGTGGTAATTTGTTTATGCATGGATCCTGCAGAATCAGGAGTGACTCTGCTCCTCACTCTAAGAAAACCCAGAAAGTTGTACTCCTTGACTGCTCAACCACCTGAAGGCATCTGTCACCCATGTCAGTTTATGGTCACTGTTTTAACTTTCTCTAAGAGAAGGTAGAAAACCACTCAGTAAAGAACTCCATAAGGTTTCTGAACCACTAATTCGTAAGCAGCAATTGGTGGGTCACCATTTGCCTGCAGAATCTCACAGAAAGACTCTTTCAGATAACTGTATGTTGTAAGACTGGAAAGACAGGGATGAGATATTCAGAATTCTAAGAAAATGTTTTATTCTCATATGTATTTCTTTGGGGATTTTGGGGGGGGGGGGGGCAGGGAGGGGATTGGGAGGCAGGGGTGATGTAGTAGAATTTCAGTGGAAACAAAGAGGCCCGAAAATAAAAAATGTTGTCTACATATTTCCACCTGTTGTGCATGAGAACAAAGTGACATCAGTCCTGCCTTCACCTGAAGCCTGTGCAGCTCCCTGCCACCTTTTCTTTTGCTTCCAGCAGGTTAAGGCTCCTGCAAACTCTGCTGTGTAATAACATGACTGACAAGGTTCTGACATAACTTCTCTATTCATGGAGAAAGCTGGATAGAGTCACCTATGTCATTCAAATGGTAGCTACAGCTGCTTTTGCAACTCCACCATTTCAAGGCATATGTGTCTCCTTTTAAGAGTACGAAAAGGTACATATGGGCTGTTGTCTGGATTGAAATCACATCCTTAATTCTTACATGTTTTTGTGATGGAACAACGTAATAGAAAGTTGCTCAATGTATTTTACTTGGAAATTTCAATTAAACAGAAGACTGTAAGGAGTCAGACCCAGAACCTAGTTTCAATATCATTTCCTCTAGTGAGTTTTACACATTACCTTTTCAATAAGTGGTGACAGGCAGTGCATTTCTGGGTGATTATAGCATGTGTCAGATGGGGTTAACAGGCACAGGGCCAAAGGGAAAGTGAATAATTATATATGAAATGTACAGTAATCCCTTAGAAACGCAGTGCCTTATTCCCTTCTGATTTTATAAAATGATGTTTATTAAACAATGTGATCCAAATCCTGAGGGGCACTAGACCTCTGGTACTAATACTGAGTTCACCAGGAAACTTGTTGCCTAATTGGTCAGGAAATAGAGTGTTTACTTCAAGTCTATCCACATACAGGAACCTCTCCCTGATATGCTTATTGTATGTATGTTGCTAGCCTTGGAATGATGACTAGCCCACATCTGGAGGCTAGGTCTTTAGATAATGGTATATGCTGATTAACACTGGCTAAGGAACGAGCTCTTAATTTAATCTGATATGTTGATGTGGTAGGATCAGTAAATGACTGAAAATAAAGTGAGAGCCGTAATTTGTATGCTCTGAGAAACTGTATAAGTTGGAAAGATCCTTTAGTCCATGATGATTTTCTTGGCAGAATATATTAGACCATCTTCAGAAAATGGTCAGTTCTTACCTTCTGAGTGCTGGGGTTTAAATCAGATCCTTTGTGTTAGCCTCCTGGGTCAATTCAGCATTAACTGACTTGGCTTTTCATCAGTTAGAAAAGAAATAAGGCTAGATCTTCCCATTGGATTGTTTTCAGTTATAACTCAGTGCCCACATTTCAGCTATTCATGTATAACAGCAGAAACTTTGCCCCACATATTTTAAAAATGTGTCAAGTTGATTTTATAGGCAGTAGCATTATAATAAACTTCTCCAAACTTAATCAAGCTTACTGATTTATTTGGATAGTCAATAGTAGTATCTGATTTTCATTCCAGCGTGGATTAGAAACAAATTCCTCATACTTTGAATTATTTTTTTATCAGATGTCTTGTTTTTTAGCCAACCCCTTACTGAGTCTAGACTCAGATTTGGAGATATAATCATCTGTAACTTGTAACATCAGATGCATATATTGTATATCAGTTTAATCAGGCAACTTGATCAGATTTGGAAGAAGTTATGATAACAATTATACCACATGCTCTATCAGCTTGGCAGATTTCACAGTATGTGGGACAGATTTTCACAGATAATTATTAGTCTGATTAGTCTATCTCCACAGAATCCCTTTAGAGGGTTTTTTAGTCTCCAGGAAAAAAGGAAAAAAGAAAAAAAGAAAAAGCTCTCCAAACTCCATAGCGAATCCCCTCACCTCACAGATGAAGCAATAGCCCTTTTCAGAGAGATCTGAATCCAAGACTGAAATACCACCTTGCTATATGAAGTGCTGAATCTTCTTTCTTCTGGCTTCTGCTTTCTGATGCAGAACTACTTGTTCTTGAAAAAACAGGGAAGATCTCTGTTGGACAGATCATCTTGCATCCTGTCTGGCTTCACTTAGTAGAGAATTTTCTAAATAGGTAGCAAAATAAAAAAAGAGAGGAAGGATAGCAGGAGAGTCAAGAAATTATTACTTGGGCCAGCTATAAAAAGGGGCAGACATTAAGGAAATGTAAGGAGACGGAGAAGAAAGGAAGGCACAGGACAAAGAGCTAGTAAGAACAGGGCTGAAAACATCTAGCCTGTTTTGGGAATATCCAAAGGTTCCTGCTGTGACTTTGGCAGCTGAAACCTGTGGTTGAATATTTTCCTTCTGAATCCACATAACAGCACTTAAACAGTTCTAAAAGCTTCATAATTATTTTGTACATTACCGTGACCTTTTCTGGAGGGTGCAGAACCCCTAAAGCTTGATAATGCAAGTTACAAAAGAAATGCCTTCCTTTTATTTTTGCCATTAATTAATTGGGAGAAAAGTTTGGGGGAGTGTTCTTCCTCCATATGTTTTCTCTGAGGTACATTTTGCCTGGTGGTCAGTGCTGCCTTGTGTGTTGAGGGTGTAAAAGTTCCTCCCTCCTGAAGGACTAAGCAAGTGCTATGGACTGTATGATACACTTGGATGCATCCATGTCTCAAGTGAGTTGAAAATACCATCTTACTGAACATTGCAAGGTAACCCCTTCCTGTAACGAGACAGGTTTGCAGTATTTGACTTTCAAAGAGGTATCCTGTGTATCCTTGAATTAAGAGAGATTTAATGAGTTATGTTCCGTGTAACAGCTAAAGAGCAGCTAATTATGAAAAACATATTACTGTAGACCTAACAGGCATGCAATAAAAGCATCTATTACATAAACTGTCATTCTATAAAAATGTGTTCCTAAGACTATTGGCATTTATTTAACATACAATTACTGTCTAATTTAATATAAATTAAATGCCTGCTTGAGACATTTAATTTGAAGTGTTACTGAGCTTCCTTCTCCTGTATTAAAAGCAAGAAATCAGCAGCTAATGCCTGGAGGCCAAATGTACCATTTAAATTCAGGTACTTCAACACTAACATTTGTAATTTCAGCCATTTGGAAAATGTTTTTCATAAGAATGTATTTGGCGTTAAAATCTCCTTTCCCCCCTCACTCAAGGCCACATCCTGCCAACTGAGTCAAGTCTCTGACTTCATACAAATGAAGTTTTGATTGAAAAAAAGGCCCTGAATTAAGAGCTGAGAATAAAATATGTTCTCTTATCATAGAACACAAGCTTTGTAAAATGTCCCAGCCCTTGCTAGTGCTGGAAGGGTAAATTATCATTTGACTTCTGTATGGACATATTTATTTAGGACACGTAGCCTGGTGACTCAGGAAGTTATGTAAAAACTGACCCAGTTAATTTTAGATGCTATTGTTGGAAGAATATCAATGAAAATTAATCAAATAGTCACGAAGGAACCACAGGGAAGGAGCACAGAACGCTGGTGGGTAGAATTTTGGCAGCGATCATCGCAACAGCTTTAATGAGAGGAAAACACATTGTCAAGTAAATTAGAGAGTAATGACATGATTAAATGGTAAATAATAGTTAAATTCATGCTTGGAGGTCCAGGATGGGGACTGTGGAGGTTTTGTGTTTTGCATGTATTCCTCTCCAGGCTGCTCTGAGTATCCAGTGGAGCTCACCAGAGCTCTGCCTGTAATTTAGGGTTGGGTTGTAGCTTTTAAGACACTGAAGCCAAAAGAGCTGTTGGGGCCCTGCTGCTGAGGCTGAAAAAGCTGGTGCTTTCTCCATAGCTCTAAAGCTTCTCCAACCTTTCGGTTGTTGACGTGTCCTTTTTCCTTCACCAGCTGCCTCCAATGAGCAAGGGCCAGCATCACAGCTTTGTTCAGCTTGCAATCACCCAAAAAATGACTGCACAGAAGACATCTGCTCTCCTTATGCACAGTGAGGGAGAGGGAGGAAGTCTCTCTTCTGCTGAGGCAGGTTTAGTCCCCACTCACTGGGTGTTTCCACATTTGCTGGCGAGCGAATTGAGTTGCATGTATGATTGTTCATGCAAACAAGGAGTGCTGTGGTGCTGGCTGGGAGTTCACCCCATCCATATGGTTCCTTTCCCTGTTTGCTGAGGAAAGGATGCATAAGAATAACATTCACAAGTTGTCTTCATCCTCAAATGCTTATTTTGCAAAATGGAAGGTTGTCCATTCGAACTCTGACTGGTTAGCTTTACTTCCACCACACGCAAGACAACACATGGTTGTATAATGAATCTGTCAGAGGGGAACTGACCTGGATAAGAGGTGTTTTACCTTCCTTCTGTTTGCCACTGGCCATTTCAGGTTATCAGAGTAAGGATACCTCAGAAACAGCAAAAGAAAATCAAAATAACTATGCATTCTCTTTTTATAGGATTTTTATACCTTTTTTTGATTTTCAGTAACTCCACGTAGAGTACAGTTTCTCCACTGACTTTGGTCAAATGAGGCGTCAGAAACCTTACCCATTCCATTCCTTTCTGCTTAGCAGAACTGAAAAGAGTATGGGGGGTGGTTTTCTGTTACAAACAGGAAAAAACCTCAGGATGCTTACTGGGGCATCAGTCCATCAGTCCACTAAAAGATGAATTACTTCCTCAGATGGTAATTCAAGTGATCAGCACACTGTGTCCTTCAACAACAGCCTGAATGCTTGCTCGTTAGTCTAACAAAATAATTATTTTCTCTCTTTCCACCTTCCTACACTAGAATAATTTCTTACAAAAATCTGAGTATTGTATATCCTCCAATAATAGTACTGCAGGAGGGGAAAAGGTGTAATTAAAAATTACAGGTTATGTTTTTGTTTCAAAATTTTGTGCCTTTACTTCAAAGGTTGGCAAGTAACAGCTCACATACAGCTTATCACTCCAATGCATAAGATGGTTTATAATGGTTAAAGTCTTAATCTAGTCTTCTCTGCTTGGACACACATTGTGCACCTCTTTTTTTGTGAAGAAAACATATAAAAATACTAAGAATTACTTAGTAGTGCTTTGTTTCTTGTGGAAATCAAAGGTTTATCATAATATTTAATGGCATGATAGCAAATTAATATTAAATGCTTTTGCAAGTTCTACCCAGGATACCCAAATGTTGGATCTTTTGATGAAGCAAGTACTTTTAATGTTTAAATTACAGAAATTATGAAAATAATAGTTGGCACAAAACCAATCTCATAATTTCCTGGCACACTGCATGAGCCTAATTTAAAAACATGCTGCACTTCTCTGAAATGCAAAATCACTGAGCACATTTACAAGATTTCAGTAGGTACAGTAGAAGGGCCAAGAACTGCTGCTGATTTCTAGATATCCATTTGAGTTGGAAGGCCCAGGATTGGGCCTTGTCTGACTCCTTTCTCACCTTAAGTCGGCCAGTGCTTAAACTCCTTATATCAGGGGAGATGACGGATTTTTTAATGGTGTTTGTTACTATTTTCTTCTTGTTTTCATTAATTATTTGGCATGAACTGCAGCCCATCTTAAAACTATTACTTTACTGGGATTCCTTTCTTTCCATTTTCTTCTGCACTCCAGAGGGTTTCCTTGAGGAAGCTAACATCTTTCCTAGGTTGCTGAAGCGACACGGGATCCAAGTTTCTTTGTTAAGAATTTCCATAACTCATTCAGTCACTGGCAATGTTGATACTGTTGACTAAAGTTATTTCTTCATTTTCTAGCAAGTCACCTTTACTTTCTCAGGGTAGTTATACTGAAGAAAAGCTCCATCATGTCAATTTGGGTTGGAAACAGTTTATCCTGTTGTGTGATCCCTGTTTGGAAAGATGCTTTCTCTGTGGCTCCTTGTATCCTGATTCAGTCAAGGGTGATTATTATAGTATTGATACTAGGAAAGTCATCAGGAAACCAAGCAGACAAACTAATATTGTAACAATGATGATGGGTTATATTATGTATGGTTGTCTAAATGAAGAAAAGGCATAACAAGAGTCTTTAAATTTATTGCCCTACAAACCTCAGAAGATTATGGAGATAGCAATATTTGCAATCATACAAAATTCTCCAATGTGCAGGGGAAACATGGTAGAACTTTCCCTAAGCAGTATAACACAAAGGATAATGTCATCTTAAAAGTGCTGTTGGATTCCTCACACACTCAAAGGGTGAATTATAAATGTGAGGAGCCTGTGCCTGTTCGTTCTTCATTTCCTGTAAATGTTTTATCTTTGACTCACTTTACACTGTTGGCACTGTCTTCTTATGGACCCAAAGATCTCATGTGTAACATGCAGACAGAAATAATTTCTGTAGGTAAAAGACAGCAGAAATTGGCTAAAGATCAAAGGTTGCCCTCATTCCACTCCTTCCTTCACTTTTATTATCCCGTCTAAATTTGGTCTTTTGTCAAGAGGAGAGGAAGAGGGGATTGTTGGTTTGTTTATTTTTTTTTAATTTTTATTTTTTCACGAAGGAAGGTTGGGTTTAAATGAGAGTTTAAGGTTTTATTTGTTTTTCAGTCCTTTACGTAATTTGAACCACAGTGTAGTTACTTTGCTAGAATCAAAATTGTGGTATTTTTAGGGTACAGAAATTGGGCAGTGGGTCAAGGAAATGGTATTTCACCTTAAGTGTTTCTATGATAATTTAAATATAAGTGGTGAGTAGAGGAGTTTTGTTATTTTGGGTTTTTTCGTCTGTACAGGTAATCCAGATTTGATATAAATAAAGTTTCTATTCTTAAAACAGTTGGACATGTGTTTAACAAAGGTGTCCATTTTACACCTAAAAATGAAAACTAAATGTGAGTTTGGAAAATTTCTCTGGAACATATGCTTGTAATTTTCACAGTTTTAATTTTTGGTGGTCGTCTTCACTGGAACGTACCAAAAAGACGTTGATTTTTGTATCTTTATAGAATTCCAGGGTCTAGCAGGTACCTTCTATTGCTTCATTTAAGGAACTGAAATGCAATGGAATGAGTAGTGATGACCATTAATGGAGCAACTAGTGCAGATCAAGTGGAAAAGTTAAGAACAAGATGTGATGTTTATTTAACGTCATTAGTTTCAAATCCTTATTTATCATTTCTTACTTGAAAGAGATGAAACAAAAACAATAGCTGTCTGAGGAAACTACCACAAAAATTCTTGCAAAAATCTTCATTCCAAATTGACATATTTCATGCTATTTTTCTTGTCATTAAAAATGTAATAAATTAACTTTACTTGAATCACAGATGAACAGTTTGTGGTAATGTCTGTGTAGTTATAGATCACCACAGAAAATGAAGTACTATCATTTTTGGCTGTGGTGCAGAGTTTCTTAGAATACTGTTGGTCAGAAGTGAGCAATACTGGTGGAGATAGCTATGAAGTTCTAGACAGTTTCGACTTATACCAAAACCTTGAATTTAAGTTGTTAGTGCTGCTTCTATAAACACTTCAAGATGGACCTAAGAGGTAACATATGTTTCCACTATCTCTCAGTCCATGATTCTATATTATTCTCAAACCTCAAATATAAAGGAAGAAGTAATTTTTAAATAAAAATCCCTTCATCATCCCATTTGGAAAACACAATTATTTTTAATTACAGCTGTCATTTAACTACAAATATTATTTGTCGTATCAATGCCTTAAATGACCAGGCTTGTGTCAGATATCTCTAAATAACATGTCTATATGTCACACTGATATGCAAATAGAAAGCGAATCCAGGGTGATAGTGGTTAACAAAGGTTAGAAGAGATACATCCTCATGTTTCAACTGTTATCCAGCAATGAAGGATCAGCATGAGGGACATTATCTCACATGTGCCTCATAAAAAATTCCATATACTAACACCAAATCATCTGGTGTGGGGCATGGTCAGAAACAGGATACTGGAGTAAATATATCCTATGCTGCCTGTAGAGTTTTCCAGAGCTTTCCAGATTTTCATGCAGCAGATGTGAACCATGCCTGCAATGCCTCTTCTGCTTTAATTATTTGCACTCCTGTATTTGAATACCAGGTTTTGGCCACCTGACCAAGCAATTGCTGAAGCTGGCGGATGGCCGTGTGGTGCTGGCACTGGAGGGAGGACATGACCTTACTGCCATCTGCGATGCCTCTGAAGCCTGTATAAATGCTCTCCTAGGAAATGAGGTAAAACATAAACCATAGCAGGTGGAGACAATGAGCAAAGTTTTCTGAAGCTGCTGTCTTAGGCATTCTTTTAGTAACAATGTTTCTTCGTTTGGTATAAAAACCATGGAATTTGAATATGTCTTGGAAATGAACAGACCTGGTTTGCATAAATACCTCTAAACTAGATGATTATACAAATTCTTTAGTGTATGCCTGAATTATTCTCAGTTCTGAATAATATTTAAAACCTCCAAATTGCTTTTAGTGATGTGCTGAATACCAGACTTGACATCACTGGTAGTCATTGGTTGCCATATCATCTACTAGGAATGGACCTTTTAGCCATCTATCATGGAGAAAAAATGCCTTTTTAAAGGTAGCTGGTTATCTCAGAAACTGGACATTGCAAAGGCACATATTTTGCAGTATTTTGATACTTCACTTCTGAAACATTAATAAAAATGTGCACAAGATTTTTAAAAAATTATAAATGAAGATTCAGGTTGATTTTTATGCAGTTGAAATGGAGTTTCCAAGAGTTATCAAACACTGTATATGTTAACAACTTTTGAGAAGAGATTGTAAGCCTAAGTAAATATGAGTATGTGCCATTTATGTATACAAATGCAAGATAAGGATTCCTATTAGTGAAAATTTTCTTGCTATCCATTGAAAAATATCTTTTATCCTATAAATACGGTGAGAAGGAAAAAAAATTTCTGAAGGTGCAGCCAAGATAATTTATGAAGGGACAAAAGCCTTTACCATAAATTGTGAATTTTGCAAGATCTTGTTATAAAGTGGAGTGTGCTACTTTGTTTCCCCCTCAGGGGAAGTCTTAATAGCTATATAATCTTTCCAATCAAATGTGTTATTGCCAAATTGCAGGCTAGTCTGCCAGTTCCCTTCCACTTCAAGGCTTCCTACCTATGTGAATAAGGTGAAGTAATGTGTCTTCTGATGGATGTTGGGTAGAAGAATTTTTTAAGTGTTCTTTTAAACCTTTGCTTTTCATCTTTATGACACATCAACAATGCTTATTCTTTTTTACCTTACACAAATAATGAATAAAGTGTTAGCTTTTTCAAAAATACTCTCAGAAATGTAAAACAGACACCAGGAAAAAAAAGAAAGGTTTCAATGGGTTTTATCTACTGTCACCTTTGACATACTCCATAGGGAAAGTTTTCCAGTGTGGTGGTATACGCCAGTTAAAAAGCTGCTCAGCTCAGTGTTAGTTCTTTTATTTAGGTACTGAAATATGGATTACATAACCCAGCTTGAGTCATTTGACAGTCTTAGTGAATGTAGCATTGCCTTCCTAATCGGCTGCCAGGGCACTCTAACTGATATTTCTCCTGTCATCTTCCCTGTGATGATAACTTACAACACCAATGGCTTTTCATAGCATTTCTAAACCCATTTCCTGAAGTTTGCACCCTTGTGGGACTAATGTGAATGGTTCTATGCTGATGGTGTGATGTATTCTCCTCTGTGTAGGTGCCTGGGTCCCTCTATCCAGTTATGACCATTTGGTGGTGCTACCCATTTGTGGAAACTGCCTTATTTTGTTTTACCACTATATCAAACCCAACTACTATTTCTGCTATCACTGAATGAGAATGAATACAAAAAAACCCAAGCAGTTATTTTTAATTCACTTGTAAAAGAACGTGGTCCTTAATAACTTGAAACATCTCAGGCAATGAGCAGTTTTCTCATGTTCTTTTGCTAACAACATTGTCTTCTGGGACATGTATCAAGTGATTTGCTGCAGCAGAATTAAAAAAAAAAAAAAAAAAAAAAAAAAAAAAAAAAAAAAAAGCTATGTCTGTGGAGAAAAGTACTCCAGAGAGGATGTTGCTACCAAGAGTACGACAAGAAACCAGCATTGGCTTAAAAGGATAAGTAAAGGTGTTGCCAAGGAGCAGACACTAATGAGAAAGTCTGATACCTAGTTAGCAGTTACAAATAGATTTATGGCAATATACACCACATGGCCCACAGCATATATATATATATACACTGCTTGATTTCAGCATACTATTCATGAACTTGCACAGTGAACTCCAAGCGTGTTCTGCCAAGGACAGAATTTTTTTTTTTTCTTTAAACAACCAATTACTATAATTTGAGGATGGATTCTTCTCTGAATGCAATCCTTTACAGGTGATTAATAGGACAATTATAACTTATTATCTGCCTTTCACTTTTACAAATAATGGTATATGCTGCACCCCTAGTTTAAAAACATTGGCAAGATTAACTTTGGTTCTAAACTCTACACATGTATTTGAACTCAAATTAGAAAGGTTGGGAAAGGCCTTTGTGAAGTACCCTGCAGTTTGTCAGATGTATTTATTCATGTGCTGAGGATTAGAATTCATAAACATTTTGCAGAACTTTTAAAAAACTTTTTCTTTTCTTTTGTTGCTTTTGGCCAGGACTTTTAAATACAGAAATTCACT
Source organism: Chamaea fasciata (assembly GCF_029207755.1). Classification (NCBI taxonomy): domain Eukaryota; kingdom Metazoa; phylum Chordata; class Aves; order Passeriformes; family Sylviidae; genus Chamaea; species Chamaea fasciata. Next base: position 123,003,733 of record NW_027094086.1, on the reverse strand, counting down.
GCTTCATGTGTCCTATTACCAACAGAATAACACTTTTAAAAAAATTCTAAAACTAGCCACAACTCACAGCTTTCGGTTTTCAGGGAGTGCTGGTCTGATATGTTACCTAAAAGGTAACATTAAATTTACAAATGCAAAATGCCTGATTCCCTTAGTTTCTCTCAGAGAATCAAGAAGGAAAACAGATTGACATCCAAAATAGATATATTTTAATTTATACATGGCTGATAGCTTAGTGATTTGTTTGGTAAGATAATTTCTCACTCTTCTCTTAGAAAAAAGGGAGCGAAGACACTGGGAAAATAATACTCTATCAAATTAATCTTCTTTAAATAATTTGAGCATGGAGGACTGGTATAAGTAACAGAATTTCAAGGAGATCCACATCCTTTCCGACAGCAACTGGAAAGAAGGCAAGACACCCTATGGTATCTGAAGTGACTCAGTTTGGTTTGTGAATGCCTTCTTAAATAATAAACAAACTGAAAAAGAAATTATAGAATTAAGGATAAACTTTATAAAGATTAATTTTTAATTAGAAAGTACATGTAAATTTACATGTAAAATTACTTTTAAAATGTTTTGCTATCTTTGGTTTTCCTCTCTGTGCTTCTATTTACAAGCAGAAGGTTTCCATGTCACTTTGAGAAAAATCCATTTGACCATTTGCAGACCTAATTAGAAGCACTGTAGGTTATCTCCTTGGAAGGAAATCTTCCTAAGAGGTGAGAAGAGATTAGGCAGCTGGATTCCCTTGAAATCCAAAATGTAAACATGGCAAATCTTCTGGAAGGTGAAAAAGCAAGATGACCATCAGTTGCCTTAAAATATCCCCGAATTTTCTCAACTTGATTTGATAACTGGTCCATTAAAAGAGCATCTGTCAAAACAAAGGAAAAGATGGATTCGGATCATTCCAAAAGAATCATTTCTTTTAAGCCTTTCTGAGATTATGATATGCATGCTGAAAATTAAATTCTTTCTCTTATTGTGACACTCTTTAAAAGATTCTACAGTTTTTCACAAATTGACTACATAGATTTAAAAACTATTTTTTGAAGTGTATATAGATATACATATGACTCAATTAAGAAAACCATTGAATATTAGGATTTATATTTTATTCCAAGAAGACTGTGAAAATTGGGTTGAATATTGAGATTTTTCCCCAAAACCTTCATTGTGGAGTACGGAAATTCCACCCTGTTTTTCCCACCCTAGCTTTGGTGCTGCAAAGGGCTCTGCTATGACTTTTGGTCTCTGGTGGTGGTGAGTAATGCTGTTCTAGACATGTAAGGATATGTGTTCTGCTTTCTTTCCTCCACCTTATTTGTGAAGAGGCACTACTTGGATTTAAAAAATCCTTGGGCATGGGCTTTCCTTGAGTCCAATATGCTAAATCCTATGTTTTATTTCCAACATAACTACCTTCATATAGGGGAGGTTCATCTGCAGCCACGAAGAGTAGGGAAATATTCTTTCAAGCACAAAACTCTTTGAGTCAAAACCTAAGGATTTAGCTCTTCCTTCATCCTATCCCTTTTAAAGCATCCAGGTGTGATATCTCCATGGGACACAGAAGTCAGTCTAACATCATAGTCCCTCTGATCTGCCTACAGGTTTGGGCAGTGTCTCTTAGCTCCCCGTGGCACAGCAGTCTCCTGTGGTCTGTAACAAGTGATAATTAGTCACAGATGGGGTCATGCTTTTCTTTGCACAGAGGAAGCAGAGAAGTGCAGTCCACAGTATCTCTGCCCAGCGGGACCCTGCAGCAAAGGCACAGAGAAGATGCATGTCTGCTCTCATTGACTCTGGTGGCCAAGGCTGAATTTGGCCCCAAGTGTAAAAACATTTTTAAGTGACTAAATTTAACATCTTCTAGTAAATATTCTTCTGGCTTGAATTTCAGTCTGAAGCAGAATTTGACAAAACATTGTGATTGGTTGGCTCCCAAGCATACTTGAAAACTTACACTGGACAATTTTCTTGCAGAGTGTAAAGTATGTGCTTCTTTCTTGCAATCTGTTGAGCTGGCATTTAGGAGGGGATGGTAATTTAAGTGGAAAGCTTATACTCTGCAGCTTTCCTGCTGATGATGAAAAGCTGGCATTTTCTGCGTTGTGGAATTCAGTGTCAATCTGTGGCTGCTTGCCAGCTAGACAGTGAGCTCTGCCAAGAGGGCATTAAAAGGGGTTATTTACCAAAACAGGTAAGCATTTCTCTCTCCAAAATGGAAATATTCATGAAAGTGAATATGGCCTGAGATCAACTTTAAATTGCACAGTAAACCTGCTCACAATCTCACATCCTCATTATTTATCTGCCTCTAATACTAGAAAACAATTAGCACTGAATCTTAAAACACCTGTCAACTGCTGCTTGCATAAACCCAGAGTCTAGAAATAGAGAGCTGGATGGGATAGGAAACTGGAGCAATGTGTGTGCCAGAGGTCAGCGTGGTGACATCAGAGTTCCCAAGGTGGGCAGTGCTAGTCAGGAAGTGGTGTGGCCAAGAAAACAGAATATTCTGATTCCAAAGTTATATAATTCCAAGGTATCGCTTGGTTTTCAGGGACTGGCAGGTGCTAATGACCTAATGACCCTTTGTGTCTTTGAACTTCTTCCCGATGAAGTCTGTATTATTTATTTACTGCATTGTAACCCTTGATCACAAAAATACCTGCCTGAAGTGCTTATGTAAACAGAGAGCGCAGAAACTCTGAGAAAATTGCCAGTATAAGAACACATAATATAAGAGGACCTGTGAGATCTTTGAACTTACTTCTCTGTAATCATAGGCAATGCTAAGAGCCACAAAGCTCAGTCTTTATGCCGATAGGTTTTTTACATGTTGTAACCTAGAAAGGGGGGTTGTGATTTTTCCCCCTGCAGCCCTGGCATCCCTGAGGAGCCTGCCTGCCTCCTCCTCTTCCTCTGCTTCTGGCAGACTCTCTGTGCTCCTTACCTTCTGCTTACACTTGCCTCGCTTGTCAGTAATCTCTAACTGCACTCCACAACATTCTTCAGTGAAGCTAATCTTGGTACTCTAAAACGTGACAGTGCTGAAGACAACATGGATATTACTAGAATTTTCAGCTCAATACAGACTGCTGTAGTTTCAGATTCTCTCCACGTTCCCAAGGATCAACTCAGATCCCTTTCTGGGCACATGAAATTTCCATCATTAATTCCTTCTTCAAACATTTGTTGATATGCCTCTGGCAGATTTTGGCATACCAAGTGATTTTTTTTTTTGTCCATTTACATTGTTTTTCCTATTTTGAAAATGATTAGTGGACGGAGTTTCTACATTAATCTACTTTGAACACGAAAGCCCAATTCAGCCATGTAAAATCTTTGAAAATGTGACCCTTTGTGTCTGGTCCAAACTGTCTCTCCAGTGGTTTGATTATTTCTGCAGACTTGAGCTGTTCTTCTCTGAGAGATTTCTTTCCTAATGGTGTATTTCTAGTGCTCTGTTCAGCTTCATTTCTGTTAGCCTCCATATTTAATAGACTTCACGGTCTGAATGCCAGTAAGTATAGGAGGGAAGGTGATGGTGCCATATATGCCAGGTGTAGAGTAATTTCTTTTGTTCAGTGTTGGGTCTAACTGCTGGTATTTCCCAGGGACACCTCTGTGTCTATACAGTTGTATGTAACTGTAGATAACTGCCAACAGAATCCTCATTTGAATGCAGACCGTCTCATTTCAAAGGGTATAGAAGTAGCTGCCATAACCCACTGGCTTTATTTCTGCAGTGATTTTGTAAAGGAACTTCCTTTTGGGCTATGGAAAATATATGATGTAATGAACTCACTTGTGGAGCCTGATAAAATTTCCTTGATATGAAAGAAGGTCTGTAGGGCTGTACTTAAGGATGAGGAGAAAGAAAGGCTTAGGAGCCTGCCTCAGCCAAGCTTGAAATGTAAAATGAAAGTTTTGGGGGAAAAAAAAGAGTTAGGGAAATGATCAAACAAGCCCATTATACTCACATCACCTACAAAACTGTTAGTAGTGCTAACAGATGGAGTAATGATCAGGATAGGTGTTGGATGTTTTACCCTTTTTCTTCTTTTAAGGGTTCATTGGCTTATGCTGATTTCTAAAAACACTTCTGCCATTTCTAAATATTCACCTGATATGTCTAAATATTCAAATGCAGCCTACTTGTTTTGGGTTTGTTTGTTGTTGTTTTGTTTTGTTTTGTTTTAATCTATACTGATAAATAAAGAGGTGGTTTTGACATGTTAGGGAAAATCCAACCTTTCGTGTTTGGGGTCTTGTAAAAATCCAACTTTAAGGAAGGAAAAAAAATCCACCTTTAAATAGAAAATCTCCTCTAACTGTCTCTACAGCAGTTGTTTCCATCTTGATGATTAGTACAAAGGGTCTGCATATAGTTAGTACAAAAGATCTGCCTAAAGAATCTTACTCTCAAAGGGCAAACCAAGACACAGCTCTCACATATTGCTGTCTGGCAATTCCATACCTTTTACTATCATTCCTACTGCTATGGCCTGGAGCTATTTTGTTCTGTTTCAGGGAAATGAATTGGTCATCAAAGCCTTAGGAATTAGGAAATTGATGAAACAGAACCTAAAACTACTCCATGCTGTCCCTTATGTGTTCCTGCACCCAGCATGACCAAACAGAACTTCAGGGTTTTGTATTATTCCTGACCAAATGATTGATTACTTTAAACAGAAAATGGCTAGTGATAAAGCAAAAGCTATTTATCTACATAACTCAAGGTACAGATTATTAAGGTTATTATATGGATTATTGCTCTAAAATCTGTAAAGCTTGATCTGTTTGTTGGCATTTTCGTAAATAGGCAGTTTCCCCCCAGGCACCTGAAAGAGTTACCAAATAGAGCCACCTATGAGGATGATAAAGTAGACGTGGTTCAAGTATTGCAAAAGTATCTGAAGTATTATTTCTATTGTAATTTCTGTCTTTGTGCTAATCCATGATACATCTTAGATAGGAACAGTCTTTCTTTGCACTTTGGCCTCTTTGTAAACCAAGTAGTGCTGGGACCCAGTCAGGTCCAGCCAGCACTTCTCTGCATACTGGATTAATGAGCAGAATGGACTGATTTATGTTATTTGAAAACAAAACATAGTGCTATCGTTTCTAGCCAGAAGAAAATCTTCCAGCTGCCATCCCATATGGGCTTCTAAGGAAATAATGACATGAACAGCCTTGTTCATTTTAGTTACCAAGACTCCAAAGGACTGGTGATATTTGCAATGTCTTTATCGCTGACAGGCATTCACTGCTGATTGTAGTGGCAGGATCCCAGAAGTTTTGGGATTTGTAGCTAAGCTTGCTTAAAATAGCATCACTGAGGGAGTATCCACACTGCAGTTTCTTCCCACTGTGTGTGCTTGGATCAAAGTTGATTTTATCTAGCTGGTGAGTAGCGATGCAGCGGTAGCAGCTTGGAGGACGGTATATGATGGCTACTGAACTATTAACTTCACAAAGGAAGCTCCTTGGGTGGGCTTCACTTGACCTAGTTTAAAATAGACTCAGGCATACTTAAGAAAGGAGTTTTGTGTGCAGTACAGATGTCTTCTGTCAGTGGTGGTTGAACTTGCTTCGCTTTAGAGAGGAGAGACTGGTGTTGAGATTGCTCTTTTTTGTCCACCTTGACACAGTTGCTACTCCTCAGAATGAAAACCTGCACACCCAGTCATGGCAGTTTACCTGGAGAAGCAGAAGAGCTTCATGACTCTTAGCCTAGTTCAAAGAGAATATAGTTATTACAGTGCAAGGAAAAACATTTAGCCCAAACAATTTTTTAGCTTTTTTTTCCGTGGAGAAAATGTGTGGAAGGTGGAAAAAAAACCAAATGGGGGTGACATTCAAAATACAGTTTACTTTTTATATTTATCCACTGCAGGGCAAAAATAATTATGCAGTAACTAAACACTTCTTTCTGCTAGTGCAGCCCTACTCAAAGAATTTACAATTAAAACTAGGAAATCAAAATGCAGATGATTCTGTAAAAAACTTACTTAGGGAAATTTACTGCTAATCTGCATAACCATTTTTTAATTTACTACTTTAAATGCTACTTGAAATTAATGTTAAGCTAGTAAAAGCAACTGTGTTTTATGGTTTTCCCCTATAAACCTTAAAATGTGTAAGATGGTTAGATGAAATAACACCAGAAAAATAAAGATAATAGAGTGCACACTTTGGTTCCAGTGCAGCTTCAGCAAGGTTTTGTTTGGAGTGCCCAGCTGCGTATACAGACGCAGTGGAATTTGGTTTGTGAGGAACCTACAAAAATTACACAAATAACTAGCATTTTTTAATGAATAATACACAGACATGCACCTGCTTCAGAGACTCCATAGATTAGTCTTGCAGCCAATAGAAAAGCCCCTTGGAATTCAATTACATGGCTGGAAAACAGAAAACAAAATCATGACTATACATTTAGAACTGATACCAGCAACATATTAACCAGTTCTTGGGCTGAGCTTTTCCTGAGGATTAGATTGTTTCTGTTTGTTTTATGTCCCTGTGGCTTATTGACTATTTATATTATTCTATTCTGTTCTTTCAGCTGGAACCTCTCCCGGAAGATATTGTGCACCAAATCCCCAATATGAATGCAATAGCTTCTTTAAAAAAGACCACTGAAATTCAAAGTATGTTTCTCACTTTGAGTTGGTGGGTTAATGGGCTTGGGGTTATTTTTTACTATTAATTAATGTCATAGACGTTGTTTCAGAGAAAAGAGTGGGAAAATGTTTTATGCATAAATTGACATAGTGTGTCTAATATTTATGTATAAATATGATTTTATTTTTGTTTCTTCAACATTTCTTTGTTCCTGCTACATATTTAGCCTTGAAAAGTAACCCATTAAAATTATTTAATCATTTCTGATTCCTGAATATTCCCAAATCTTTTCATTCCAGAGCAGCTTGGATGAAATACATGTTTGTCAGTGAACAGACAGGTAAATTAGAACTCTAACAAACAGTTTCTTCAGATTGTGTTTCTGCCGCCCTTTGCAAGGTACTCACTTTGAGATTCAGAGGACCTTGAGATAATGCTAAAAAGCACTGCATGGGCATTGATCCACGGAGCAGTGCTAAAAATTGCATCTTTTTGTTGTTTCTGAGACAGAGGGCTTCACCTGTGTGCTCTGACCCTCAACTACCCAGATGCTTTAGGGCATTTGCTCACTGAAGAACTTTGTGCCATCGATTGCTTTAATCCAACTAAGCACACATCCCTTAAAATCTCTAATTTTCTGGTCTCTGCCATTTTACTGAGCCAGTGGGAGCTTCCTGACTTCTACTGTTTGCTTTAGAATAACAAATGAATAACAAATGTTTACCTTCATTTGAGATGAACCACAAAAGGTTGGGATTCATCTACATAAAATAAATGCAGTTTTTAAAATGGACACCATGCCAAATTCACTGCTCATGCAGTCCATGAAATCTCCATCTAATTTTAGTTGCAAAGTGACAAAGAAAATTGATTGTAGTCTATAATTCGTCATGTATATCCACTAGACACCTAAATATGGAAAAGCTCTAATTAAACCAGCTGTATATAATATATTCCAGTAAGTCCTTTGTGCTGAGTGGTATGTTCTTGGGTAGTTCATGAGTTAAAATTTCCTGTTAATAATCTGTTAATGATCTGGAAGGAGTCATCAGGTTAAAGAGATTTGTGTACTGTGCAAGACAGAACAGATTTGCAAATGATAAGGGCAGAGTGCTACACACAGCCCACAGACACAAGGGAAAGAGATGCAATTCTGTTTGAAAAAAAAAAAAAAAAAGCATGTAATGGAAAATGGATCTGAAACTAAAAAAACGGTGAATTGAGAAACAGACAAACAGAAGAGTAGGAATACAAATTATGGCTGTTGAGAGAGAAGGTGTGGATTTAGGAAATAATATATAGTGTAAATCTGAGAACATAGTCCAGAGCTCTGCAGAATTACTTGATTTTGCCACAGTTAGGTTTCAACTGAACTGGTACAGTCATGCAGTCCAGTGGGGCTGCTCTGAAACCTTAGTCAGGCTGCTCAGGGTTTGGACTTATTTACACACAACATTCTGCCTTTTCTTGCAACTACCTAAAAAGTTATATTTACCTCATTTTGTCTAGAGAGAGACCAAGTATTAGAAAGGAATATGCTTGGATGACATAAAGGAGCCCTGAGGAAGTTCAGTGCAGCTTTGTGATGCATATTTAGATCTAGATCTATTTTATTGTTCAATATTTTAGAGAATTAGGCAGGCTGGAGAACATTAGGCTGTTAAGTAGCACCTCAAGAAGTACTGAGAAAGTTTGATTTGTTTGGATCATTGCATTGCCTTTGGATATTGGGTTTCTATTTCTGTGATCCAAATTTCATAATGAATATTAGCAACATTTTATACCAAATAAGCCCCTCTGTGCTTTTTGCAAAACCTTGAAGCTACAATACTTAGAAACAAAGAGACAACTTTTTTCTCACTAGAATAGAGTTTCTATAAATGCTTTGTATTGACAATGATCCAAAGCTCCTTTGAAAATGTAATACTTTTGGAATTAGTAGTTCCCACACCCATGTAATAGGCTATTTCTAAACAATCCTTTTCAACAGCAGAATACCAACCCCAAACATTGTTTTTCAAGGAAGACACGGTATGGCATGTCCAAATCTATGAAAAGCAATTACAAATGCCTATAGGAGTGACCAAAATATTCCCTTTTATTATTTCCTGGTAATAGTCAGTGCTCACACAAATCTTTGAGGGAGACTTAAGCACATTTTCATGCTGAAAGCCAAAGCATACCTAGAAGACTGATTTGGTTTCACTGTTTTTTTCTTACAATCCATGATTACTCAAGTTTTGTATGAATGAAACCAGGAGTATGCTTCATTCTTTCCCTTGAGTTCCACCAAGTTCTTCTCAATGAATGTAACAGCACTGGTAGAATTTCACATTTCAGTAGAGCACAGTAGAAATGGCATGTTCAGAGACTGGAATGGTTTGAGACCAATGTTTTTGACGTCTTTTAATTGTCAATGCACAGCATACTTCCTAACAAAGCTCCTTTGCAGCTGCGTGCTATGACTGCCTCCCCTTTCTATACCTCTTTGCCTGCAGATCTTTTGGCTGAACATGCATTCAAGGCCTGTATGTTCTGTGTACAGCAAATAAATGTCCTGGATAAAAAGAAGCTTGCAAAGCTCTTCAGCTTACCCAAGGTGTTTGCAAAGTACAGTTTTCCAATTTTAAAGAAAAACCTATTGTTGCTTTTTCACAAGCATCACAGAGCCCTCTCTGCATGAGGTACCTGCTGCTACCTGGATGTTATTTCTAGTTGTGACTGCTTAAACATTTTCCCCAACAAACCACAAACACCCTGCCATGTAGTTCCTTTCTCCAGGATCCTCCAAGTGGATTATAGGGGCTGCCACCTGCCTTCTGGCCTGACTTTGCTCTCTTTATCACTGAAGCCCCTCTCATAACACAACTCTCCATGTGGAGAAACAAAGCACACCACCAATGGCTTGGGAGTGAAGGGCAGTTAAATGGGCACAGAGAGCCCACTATAATATGCTTAAATTGGCCCTGAGTTTTAATGTTACAAGAAAATCAGGATTCAGGGGGCAGCTGGTGTGCAAGCCTGTGTGTGAATGAATGAATGTGATGTAGCAATCCTCACTGATGCTGTTTTATTGTTGCTGCAGGAGAGCAACACAGTGGTAGCTGGGTACTAATATTTTATTTTATGAATAAAAGCCCTTGAAAACTCCAACAGTGAACATGGGTTCATTTCTTTTATAGGCAAGAGGGGGTATTATTCCCATGCCAACAGATTTGATTTTCTTGCACATCTGTTTCTGCAACAAAAACCCCACCCACTCTGTGAACATTTAGCTCATAAATTATAGGGTTTGAATTGGGTGTATATTGCAAAGACTGAGTTTTGCACATAGGATCTGTGAGAACATTGTGGAATGCTCATATAACTTTTTTGTTTGTTTTTAGTGTATTTTTTTAATGAATAGAGAATATGGTCTCTGAGCACAGTAATAATAGAGAATATTTTTGTCTTGTTTTTTTAAAATTTGCCAGGCTCCAATCACTGAGCCTACTGTTATGTACATAACTTTTTAGCTCTGTCTTTCATGTTTTTGGAGCAAAGCCAACCTCCTAACACTTAATCTCAACTTTGTAGGATACTTAATACACTTTACATTTTATCCCCAGAAGGTCCCCGTTATTTAAAGATTCTGCTAACTGCTCAAACGTGCACGCTATTAGAGTTCAAAGAAAGACTCTGGCCATGCACACTGGTTGTTCTTGAAGATTGACTTGGGCTTTCATCTTGCAATGATGTTTTTGAATAAAGACATTTTCAGACTTTATTGACAGCTGCTTTCTCACTGGAGGGAAAAGTTCATCCTTCCAAAAGCCTGAAACTGTGTTGAGAGCTGTGTTACCAAAGAGGGAGTTTTCAGCAGCCTTTCTGCAGCACAGGCAGCACCACTGTTGGCCTGGCCTCCCAGCTGTCAAAGCCTCCAGCTACCCTCTGGATAAGCACCTCAGCTCAGCCTTCTGCCCAGCTGCCAAAATCCTCCTTTTAGTCCTTGGAAAGGTCCCCTGCTTGATCCCCTCTCTTTCACAGCTGTTGAAACCCTCCGTCTAATTCCCAGATAAGTACCCTGATCCAACCTCTGCAGCAGCTGCTGAAAGCTTCTTGCTAAACACTGAGTAAGCTCTGGTCCAGAGCTCCCAGACTTCCCGAAGCTCCTAATTCCCAGGTGTCTTCCACCTGGCAATTAGTGAGCGCTCAGTGTTTTACTGGACTATTAAGAAATATATATGTAAATTCGTACTTGTTCATGTGGTTTCCAATAATCAAACTGTTTCCAATAGCTGTGCAGTAGCAGATCATTTTATATGTTTAGGATGAGTCATCTGCCATTATTTTTTGCATTTCTTGATGAACTTCCTCTGTTGCAGGCAGAAATCTGAAAATACTCATGCTTTTAATCCGCTGCTGTATTTCTGCATAGCAGACCAGAAAGCTCTATCCCTTATGATACCTGGCAGCTTTCCAGCAACAGCCAGTTCATATACGAAGGTTTTAACTAAATTATTGTTCTAGTATACGCCCTGAGGTTGGAGGAGAAAGAACATCCAGGACTAACAAACCTGATTGTTCTGGCAACACCACTTCAGTCTGAGCTGGCATTTCTGACTTCTTTCCTTTTCAAGACAGTGCTGTGTGAGCACTTTGTACAACAATGTACGTTTTCCTAAATTTTGCTGTCTCTGCATCAACTGTGTGCCAAATCAGAGCTTCTAGTTATTAACCCTGCTTTCAAATCCCATCACCTTGTGTAGATAAAGCCAATAGCCTTCCTGAAAATCTGTGTTCATTAGTCTGTGTGTTACTCCTCCAGTTTATTACCTTCTGGGGAAGGGTGTGACACAGCTCTTGGAATGAAAGCACTTTCCAGCTTGGCATTCTTAAGTTCAGAAATAGACCTCTTCACTGCAGTCTGAAATTTCAACTGTACTGCTTACACCACAGTGATTTTAAATTATAATCACTCAGTGTTGAACTAAGTGATTACTGTTCTTGTACCACCATGCTAGCTAAAATGCTAAGATTCCCATAAATTATTATGTGTGTTTTCCTTAGGCAAGTACTGGAAGTCAGTGGAGCCATACTCTGTGCCAGTGGATTGTGCTCTGGCTGAGTCTCAGAAGCAAGAGAGGGAGGAAACAGAAACAGTATCTGCTATGGCCTCTCTTTCAGTGGATGTTGAGCAGTGTATCCCTCAGGAAGGCAGCAGGTAAGTGCATGAAATTATTACAGAGAACAAGGCTTTCACTCCAGCCAAGTGAAACAATGAAGAAAGGAAGACTAAGTGTTTCAAAATTATCTGCTAATTGAGATACATGGAATTTTTTATCCCTGGGTTTCAGTTATCTTACTTAGCCACTGGAAACAGAGATATTCTATGCTAGCAGTTTTTTGGGTTTGGTATCTCTATTTCTACACTGAAGTTCATGATTAGTACAAGAACCTTGTTATCTTCCCATGTCTAATTCTAGCTACTTCATAGAAAGTGCAATATCCATAAGAGGTAAATAGACATGGTCAAGTGTTATCAACGATATTCTTCTCAGTAGAAGCTTTTCAAATCCCTTTTAGTTTTAATTTTCTAGAAAAGCTTTCAACAAACAGTCAGATAAATTTAATAATGATGGACTTAAATCATTATTAAGTGATATTAAACAGGCATTAGAAGTTACTTGCCTGGAATTTATGTGAACAGTGCCAGTATAAAAGCAATCCTGACCAGGATTAGGTCCAACATTTTCTATGTACTAAGATGAAGATACACCAGCAAAGAGTGAGAATGCTGTTTTTTCCAGCTTGTTATCTGCTTTTTACATTAATGGAGATTGCTTTCAACTTCCAAATTAAGAAAATGATGCAGTAAATGCTATTGTGTGTTTTGCCAATTACATGTGAAAAAAACTCAGTAGCCACTGAATATTCTGTCATCTATAATCAGAAAAGCCACTGCAAAAGTTTTTGGAGTTTCCTATTTTTTTGTTTAAAGGACAAACTTTCCTGGTCTTTGCCAGTAGAGAAAGACACAAAATGTAGTGGAACCACTTGGGTCCCATCATACACAGAAAACAGAGGAGGGAGGAGGAAAGATGAAAAAAGCCTTATAAGGAGACTCATCAGCTCATCAGGCTGTGAAACAACAGTAGAGAAAGGAGGGAGCTGTGGGTAGGGACAGCAGCGGTGGGAGTGGAGCCAGAAAGATCCATGGCTCCTACATTGTGACTGCTTCTTAGTTGCTTCATTTCTTTCCTACTGTGTTGTGTCTTTTAATCAGAACTGAACTGATAGGCACCCAGGGGACTAGTGCAATGCTCAAAGCTATGGATGTATTTTGGAGTGAGCATCCCTCGCAACAGTGGCAACATTCATCTGTCAAAGAATTGAGGCATGTCTCAAAGGGACACACAGGGGATAGAGCTAGCTAGAAAAGTTCACAGGATTTTCATAATTACCTTTCCAATTGTAATTATATTTTAATATGCCACGGCTATTCTTGTGCTAGGATTATTGCAGACAACTACATAAAAGCTTAGAGAAGAATCCATGATGTACACAAGATGTATTTTAGATTTATGACTGTGCTAATCAGTGCTCAGCTGAGGAATAATGTAGTTTTTCATGTAAGTTTCTGATGGTTACAAGACACTTCTGCTAGCTAGGGACAGAAGAAATCCCACTTGTGTATGCATATCTCTGAAATATAAATAATTTTAGTTAAAGTATTGGAAATAATGCAGGCAAGAAAATTAAAGCTATAAATTGTCTGGAAAAGGGCATGGCTAATTTTGTGTATTTTTACATCGCTGAGAATAACCAAAAATTTTATTTGTTATGTGCCTCCACTCAAAACTACAACTACCAAGAGCAACGGCTACTCCTACATGATTTGAACAAAATAACCCTTTGACTAACACTGCACTTAATTAGTGTAGTTATTAGCTACCAACTGATAACCTGTGACAGTTTCCACCCATTCTGAAAACAGAATTTCAGGGCAGTGCTGAGAAACGTGGAAAAAAATGGATGTACTGAAATGAACACAAGTGGAATTCATATGGCTGCCAGATTCATTACACTTCATCAGTTCTGGACTCTTGTAGGGATGAATCCATTGTGATGGATTGTTTTGTGGAAAAATGACTTCGTTTGGAATATCTTCTGTGGTGCTGCAGACATTTGTCAAGAGCACAAAAGAAAAAAAAAGCCTATGCACGCATGCGTCCTGAAATCTCTCTCTACATTTGTAAACCTCAAAAAAGTCACATGAAACCAAGTTGCCATCAGAGACTGACAGGACAAAAAAAAATGCTATCCCACTGTACCAAAATTGAGAGTTAGGTTTTCTGAGGCTTCTGAACATCATTTTCTTTGTTTTCCTCCTGATGAATGTAAGGATCAATATGGAATTGCACGCTTTGGGTTCTGTGTAACTTACTTCATTTCACATAAGCACAATATCCATTCCATAGGTATATAACAACACAAGCAGCAGTAATGTAGAGATGAGTTCAGCTTTGCTTTTTCACATTTTTTAATATTTGTTGTAATAAAGGACCACGTATGCAATGGCCCTTCTCCAGCCACTTCCTACGGCAAACAGAGGACAGCAGGGATGTGACGAGACATGTAGGGTCTCAAGCTCTTTTAGAAGGTGTGCCCTTCCTCCTACTGGTATAGATAGGGTCACCTTCTGAAGACCTGTTGCAAGCTTTTGCATTGAATGTTCATTTGGGAAAGTTGTTTGTGACAGGTAGGGTGGGAGCAGAACAAGAAGCACCGTGGCTGATGGGGCAGCCTGAAGGGTTCCTTCATTACACCAGGAGTCAATTTGCTTCCTCTTAATTCCCACCACGGTCAGCCAGGCTGACACTTCTGGCCTGCAGCTCCAAGGCTGTTTCACTGATTCGATGGCAGAGATCCTGTCGACTTCAGCTCGGAGTGGTCAGGCCTCCAGATGAAGAGCAGCAGCAAGAGTCTCTTTGCGGGAAACTCTGGCCAGTTATGTTGGAGGATATATTGGTGTTGGAGTGAGATGACTCACTTGAAACTCAGATTTTGGGTAAAGCAGCTCTTTTCCTGGCCAACTCATATCTGACTCATTTACCACTGATGGATAAAATGCTCCTGGCTAAGACCCATATTAAGTATTTTTATTTCTTTCTTCTCTCTTTCTTTCTTTTCTTCAAGTGACAGTGCTGATTATTTTTTTACTTGATTTTCTCTGGCAGGGTAAATGAAGAAAAACGTGAAAAGCTTCTATGCTTTTGGTGTTTTATTTTACCAAAGCATAACTCTGCATTTTGAGATCCAATTGAACCTTGATTATAGACTTTGGAAGAGTACAGATATAGAAAAAAGAGTTTGTGGATAGGAAAGGAAACATGTATGGTGCTAACGGCAATTTAAATAGAGATGCAATTTAAGAAACAAGCATGCCCTAAAAAACATTGTTAACTACCAGAAATTTTGTTGATAACTGTTGATAACTGCTTATTCCCTATATGAGGTACAAATTCATATTTTGCTTTGGCCAAACATCTGTTTCAGAAATCGTGCTGTGAAAATATTCAGTATGCTGCTGTCCCTGATACCTTGGAGCTTCTGTATGTTTCTTCTTAAAATGGAAGAAGAAAAGGGTGTGGAGGGAGATCTCTTGCACTTGCTATTTTTACAGGAAGCAGTAAATCTTGAGAGTGACATTTATCAGAATTTGACTTTATGGCTCTGGTTCAGCTGAGCATAGATTTTACTCAAATGGAAATAAAAACAAAATATAATTTTTGTTCTTAATGTTACAGAGCTACCAGTTGCAGTTTCACTCAAATTGCATTATATTATATACCAGAGCGAATGGTGGTATTATGGGGTACAGCCAGCTACCATTTAGGGTCACTTGCCATATTTGTCTATCAGCTCATAAAGTTTCACTTGGCATTTCATTATTTGGATATCTACCTCAGCTGTGCTGAGTACACAGCACACACCTAGCTTACAATCCCCTGCAGGCTCAGGAGCTGAAGAGCAGCTTTCCCAGGTCAGCCTGTACCCTTATCTTGCCCACCTTCTTCTCATCCTCGGTGGTGGGTACATAAGGAAGAGAATCAGGAGCAGAGGAGGCTGAGAGCCAGCCTTGCTGTGGTGAGTTGATAGATCTCAAGTGCTGTATCTGACCCATCCTGTGTGAAAGCCTTGAGGATACAAACAGAGGCATAAACTTTTCAAAACCTTTTTGAACCTGCCTCTGGCATTTGGGCAGTGAATCCTACAGGCTCATCAAGCATCACACTGCTTTTACTTATTAACAAATAAAATCACTGGGAAACCCCTAGTTCTTGTATTGTGAGAAAGAAAACCACCTCTTTTCTTACTCATAATCTTTGACCCATATGTGGTTTTAAAGGCTTGAGCTTCTCAAGACTCTGTATTCCTGCTGGTATGAAAATAATTTCTTGCCTTTGATGATTTTTGCTCCTCTCTGTGCTTTTTGTAGTTTCTTTGAGGTGGAGTAAAAGCTGTGTGCAGGACTCCAGGTGCTGGGCACATTATGAATTTAGACAGTAGCTAATACTGGGCATGTTTTGTTTCTGTGGCTTTCTGCTTCTCTACCATTAACTCCAAGCTCTCAGTCATAGCCATCACTGTTAGAGCAGTTAAAGCTGTCCTCCCTCGTTTTGTGTATTCTGTGTTTGCGGTTTTTGCCTTCTCCATATAGAAATGCTGTTATGGGCCTTGCAGCTGAGTAGTATTGGCAGTTTGGCGTCAGCAGCAAACATTATCACCTAAATCTACTTGTAGTCTGCCTAGCCTTTTCGAGATGCTCTAGAGAATTCCTCCATGGTGAAATTTCACCAATGTTATTATACATTTCCTGCTTTTGATGAATTGTTAATCTGTGAAAGGACCTTCTCCCAACAACCTAGGTTCTTCTAAGCACTTGGATAAAATTGTTGGAAGACCTTCTTTGCAGAGGGCAATCACTTGATCCCTTTTCCCTACTTTCCTTCAGAAGCTTCTAGTAAGCTTGAAAGGATTGCTATCTTTTTAAGTGTTAAGACTTAACTCTTACCCAAATGACTGTTACCTAAATGCTTACTAATTCCATCACTGATTGTAGCTGCTTTCAATTTTGCCATACAGGCTTACTGTACCTCCTGTGGTTTCCAAAAGAGGAACTGCTTTTCTTGCCTCTCTACCTCTTGCTGAGTTAAGCTGTAGAATATGGTCAATAACTATTTCTTTAACAACATCTAATCATATTTCTCCGGAACTTAGCAGACAAATATCATCTGCTCTTAGAAATTTGGCAATGTTTGGTGGATCAGTTTGTTCTAGCTCTGATTCAGTTTAGGATAGTTCATCTGCAAGTAATAAAATCTCACTGACACTTCTCTAGTGAACCCAGATATAAATAGTTCATTTTGCTTTTGTGGTCTACCTTCCTTGATGCTCCTTTTATGCTTTGATCATTTCCTCTGATGTATTTTGAAAGATCTTTTTATTATTAGCTTTTATGCCTTTAATATGTTGCTCTTCAGACTTTCCATTAGTTTGCTTCATTGAAGGTTTACATTTAACTTGCCAGAGTTTATATTTTATTTGATTTGCCTTGTTTGGACATTACTTCCTCTTTGGAGAGTATATATGGAGTTACCTGGTTCTGCTCTTAAACTAGGATGGATTTTACTTTTAGTTCCTTTCTCTTTGATCCATACTAAGTTCATTTTTACTAGGATATACCCTTACTCAGGATGTCTTATATAATGTCTTTAGACACTCCCCAAATCACCTTCATGATATAGAAATGCACCTCTTTTTCCCCAGTTCTTTGCTACCAGAGGATCACTTTTCAATTACAACGATCTTCCCTGAGACAGCTGAGTTAAATTAGGAACAGATTATGGCATAAAACAGCCATACTATGCCAGAAAAATCTATCTTTGTTCAGCAGTTTCTACCTTGGAAACATACCTTGAATTTTTATTTTATGTGTATGATAATGTAGCTAAGAGGAATCTCTGTAATTTTCATTTAAAAACAAGGTAAGAGAAACAGTTTCTTTCTTTGGATGATGTACTGAGTTTATCTACATTCTTAAATACTACCTTTTTAAAAATTGTAGGTATTAATTACTTTTAATAATTTTTCATAAATAACATTTATTCTCAATTTCCACAGAACAGTATTTAAAATGTCACATGTTTTGCCAGATTTTATCCGTATGATAGGATTTTTTCCTCATCTATTTATTTTGTTTGAAGGTTTAAACTTTGTTTAGTATTAACTGCAAAGAGATTATTTAATTCAGCCGTAGTCAGAATTCTACATAGAAAGAGCTAAAGATGAGCACTCTTCACAGCACACCGAAGTAAAGTGAATGCAGGAGGGCTCAGCTCCTAGGAACTTGGGAGTTTAAATGAACCATTTGAGTGAAGCCTTAGAGAAAAATCTATACTCATTACAATCTCCATTGATGTCTTTCTGAATTTGCTGACGGCATGGAATTGGTTTAGATCAGACCTGAGCTCACAGCTGCATCTCAAGGAACTGCTCAGAGCATACAATGTGGGATGGGGGGTTCTGCCTGTTTTATGTTTTTATGCCAACTTCCTGTCAGCTACAGGAAGACTGACTGAACTGACCTAACTAACAGTGACAAAGCTGAAGTAACACAAATTTGGCCTGTCAGACTCTGCCCCCTCAAATTTTCTTTTGACGACTTTTGGTTTTGTCAGAATGGGCATATATTGATTCTCTGCTCACTGCTATGGGATTTACAGTGTTTTTCTCTCTGTCCTTTGGCCCCAAAACAGTACTGACTCTCAAACAAAGCTCTAGCCTTATCTCACAAAAATAAATGTTTTTAATGATAAACTATTGGAGAAATCCAGTGACTTCTCTGGCACTAATAAAATGAAGTTAAAGCATACACATAAGTCTTCAAAAGGAGACTGAAGAAGACTGTGAGCGTACCCACACTGCAAGACAACAGCTGGATTGCCATTGCGCTCTAACTTTACCTCCCTTTCCTGAAATGGACCTTGCATCTTGCACTTACATATAAAAAATATTGTTGATGCTTATGCTCTGGCTGGTGAATGTTGGCCTGTTGTTGGAATACATTGTAATGTACTGGAATATAGCCCTCAAGATCAGTGAGGGCCACTCCTGGCCCTCAGAAGCACCTTTGTCAGTGAAAATTTTCCCAATGGAAGAAGTCCTAAACAAGATCCTCAATAGTACTATGTTCATGAGAATGCCAGTCCCAGAAGTCAAACACCTGTGAACAGACTGTTGCAAGTACTGCTTCACTAGGTTCTTATGAATAGTCCAAACCCCTACTCTCACTTCCAGAGGTTTTCCAGAGCTTCACTCCTTCCTGATCTGCCAATCACCACCTGAAATCTATTGACACATATTGTTTCTCATTTGCAGAACCTAAAAACTGAGCTATCATCTGCCTCCAAATTATCTTCTTTCCAGACAGACCCATAAGGTTCTGGATGTTTAATAAGGGCTCGTTGACCCTCTTT
Source organism: Chamaea fasciata (assembly GCF_029207755.1). Lineage (NCBI taxonomy): Eukaryota > Metazoa > Chordata > Aves > Passeriformes > Sylviidae > Chamaea > Chamaea fasciata. Next base: position 122,984,570 of record NW_027094086.1, on the reverse strand, counting down.
GCCAGAGGATTTTCATGTCTCCCAAAAGTGGCTAGAGAAAATGGAAGTGTGTAGTTGGCACAACAGCAACACACACCATCGGTATGAATTCCTCACCTGGTGTGTGATCTTTTACTACACCTGAGGAAGGACCTCAGCAGCAGGCAGGGCTCCATCTCACCCTGGCTGCCACTGTGTGCTCTCTGCTGCAATCCAGAACAGAGCAAAAGGGGGAAAAGAGGGAGAGCAAAGGGTCTTCACCTCACTTCTCAGGAATGAGGGAGACACAGTGGTTGCTGTTCATAGGAAACATCCTCCACCATGTGGTGAGAGACTAAAGATTTGAGATTAATAGATTGATCATCTTTTAGAGTCAATACCCTTGGGAAAGTAATTAGTCTGAAAAATATCATCTTTTTCACATGTCATTCACCTCATATATTTTTCAACATGCTATCAGTGATCATTCCAAATCATAAAGGAATTATATATAAAATAATTTAAAGATATACTGCTGATTTTTTTCAATGGGAAAGACTTTAATAAATTCCATATTCATTTAAAATTCTCTGACTTCCTTTTTCATTGCTGAATGAACTATCAAAGTCCAAGGAAGCCCCCATTAATTACGTTTTTTCCAGGGGATCTCATGAATTTGTACTTTCTGAGAAATGTTTTACTGAAGCCAGTTATTATACTGGCTTACAGGAAATAACTGGTAAACATCTCATTTATTAATTTACATTTATTTTTCTCTCCTGATTTCAAAATTGCTTGAAGTTACTATTTTAAAGTAGTTCTTAAAGCTGACAGACTGAGGTGAAAAATGGTTTCTGCCCAAAGTCTTAGTCCTTCAATAGTGAGGGTCTCTCCATGATCTCAGAAGCTTGCAATTTTATAATTGCCATCATACTCCTCAGGTGCAGTAGCTTGTCAGATATGAGGAATTGCAAGACTTGATGTCAGCTCAGTGTATGTGTCCTCATCATTTTCTTATTGGTTGTCTTAGAGTGCTCCTATTGCCTAAGCTGATAATTTCCCAGAGGTGTTCATATAAAAGCTATAGATATAATCTGATTTGATATAATTAATAGATATTTTTTCTTTGATAGTGGTCTGATAATCAGATTCAGGATTTAGTCTCAAAAGTTGTAGGCAGGCTGGCAATGTGTTTATGAAAACAGAAGATCAAAAACTATGGGACTAGAGAAGAACCTCAGAGGGAACGCTACTTGGCTACTAGTGAACTGTTTTGCTTTAATGGTGTGGCCCCGCTTGAAAAAAAAAAAAGCATGTATTTTTAGTTGCAAAAGCTTGTAAAATGAAAGTATCACAGCTATTTTTTTCATTAAATTACTTGATTCTGTTGACACAAAGCATGTACATTTCTGGGCAAAATGTTATAAAATATTCTGACATATTTTAATATAAACAGGAACATTTTCGGTGATTGCTTGGATCTAAAATGTTTTTCCACTTGACATTTGTTTATACTTCCTAGGAAAGAAACTCTATTTATGGATAGCTGAATAACACAAATAAACATCTGAGAGACCTGAAAAATCAGCTTTGATTATGCATGAAAATCTACAATGTCATTGTGTACTCTTGTGCCGTATTCTGATTGCCTGTTTATTTTTACAGAGCTGCTGGTGAGCCCATGGAAGAAGAGCCAGCCTTGTGAAGTGCCAAGTTCTCCCTGATATTTCCTGTGGGTGACATCATTGTGTATCCCCCAAAGCACCCTCAGACATGTCTTGTCTGCTTCTTGGGTGGCACAGATCAGATGGAACATAAACACTGGGCACAAAACTCGGAATAGCAGCTTCACTTGTTCTTTGGATGGACTTGAAAGAGCCCGAAAGATTCCTTAAATGTAACCACCACAATTCTAGAGTTACAGTAAAACAGACTTGGGAGAAAGAGCCTAGAGCATGTATTTTAATGCTGTTTGACCCACTCACCAACACAAATTGTGAAATAGAGTATTGCAAAATTCTACATGATAGATTATAGATATGAGAATTGCAACATCCAGCAACATACTCCATGAACTCCATGAATCACTTTCTGACACTTTTTACTCGATAATTTTTTTCATACTGTGTTAAATTGTTAATAGAATTTGTTTTCTTTGCTCTGTGTAATGAAGAAAGAAAACCCCACCCTTATTTTACGTGCCATTTTTTAACCTCCTGTAATGAATTCTTAGCTGAATAAGTGAAAAGTGTTTAAATTATGATGAGGGATTTTAGCTAAAGGGAAAGCACTTCTTATTGTACTATAAATCCCCTGAAGTACTGTGCTTGGTGGTGCTTTATTTTTTCTTCCCTATTCCTGGCCATCCCTCCCCATTTCACGTAATCTTTTCTATCATAAAAACACACGATTCTCTAAAATGATCTTTTGCCTTTAAGAAAATGTGCTGTACCCTCTGTAGTTGTCAGTAGCGCTCACCATATGTGCAGCAGAGATCAAGTATGGATAGTTTTTCAAATGTGTTTTTGGTTTGTTCTGAAATGTTTCTGCGTTCTGACTCCAAAGCAACGACCTTCAGTAACTTCAGTGCAGCTCATTTGAAGCTCAGGTGTTTCTGTGGAGGTTGTGTGGGAGTGTTTTTTACAGGTCGTGATGTGAATACGAACTGATTCTTTTATGTAGTCCTGCACCAAGAGAACTGATGTTTCTTAAGAAGCTTCAAAGGGTTTAGGCTTTATTTTAGATCCCCGAAGTGCAGCAAGATCTCCCTGCAATGTGACTTTAGCTGTTTAATCCCATGTTTGAGAACATAACATAGAGTTGTGCCTTTAGCTGAAAATGAACGCTTAAACTGTTACACGTGTTGCCTTACTGTCAGAGAGAGAGAGAGATGGGCATGTATGTAAGAGTTCTTCAAATGAACAAAACTCTGCTACAGTAACTTTTATTTTGTTTACAACTTTCTCACCTAATGAACCCCAGGAGATACCTTGAAGTATTCAGCTTGCAGTATTTGATAGCTTGCTCAGCTTTTAAAGGCAAGTGATGTTCATTTTTATATATTTTCCAAATTTAAAAAAAAAAAAAAAAAGAAAAAAAAGGGTTTATATTAAAGCCATAAGTGAAGACTGTCATGCTTTTTATTCTAAAATCTGAAAGGAACCTTAATTAAAACAAGATTTGGGGGAAGGCCATGATATGAAAGATATGGAACAATATGGTTTCAGTTATAGGCAGACTCAAACCTGTAAATCAAAGATGAAAGATTTCACTCAAATAGAATTATATAATTCTCTTTTGTTATGCAGTCAGACTATATCTTTCATGCATTTGGGTTTGTTTACGATTAGCATTTTAATTTTAAAGACTTTTATTACTTATACCAAAGCTCTCCTCTACGAGTCAGAAATCTGAGGCATGCTTTGAAAAGGGAAATCTAAAAAAAGGGATGTCATTTCCTATAATGTGAAGTAAACTTTTATTCTGAAAGGTTTACTCTGAAATGAATGTATGCCCCTTAGAAAGGGAAATAAAATTCCGACCCTCAGAAAGTGAAATAAAATTCTACCCCCCATTTACAAGCCAAAACCATGCTCGTTTTAGTAATGCAAAGAGTCCCAGCAGGCTAAATTAACTCCTGGTGTAAGCCACCTTGCCTGACTCTGGGCTGTTCTGAAGGGGTTGTTCACATGACTAAAGCAATCAGGAGTTTCTCCTGCATTTTCAGCAGACTCCTGATGGCAATCTTACTTGCCATTTACTGTGATTTTATTATGGTCATCAAAGAAATTTCCCTTCAAGGAAACCAAGGGCTATAGCTGATGAGTTGGGTAATTTGTAGAGCTTTTCACATTTTGAAATCATGGCTGCAAAATTTTAATTGACTGCATAGTAGCATCATTTTGAAATTAGCCCTAAAATCTGTTTGTGTCCTTAGCATGCATGAACTTGTATATGAATTGCAACCTGAAATGTGAGTTACAAGCATTTCCAATCAAAGTCTGTCTTCTGGGGTGCAAATCAGCTAAAGCTGTCTTTTTTAGCTAGAAATGCTTTTAAAATGCCAGAATAATTTGAATTAAACCACATTTTAAACTCACACTTATACATTTGTACAGATGCAGTCCCAGGCAGATATTTAGACGTGCTGTTGGTTGAAGTTATGATCATTTGGATAAACAAGTGTGCTAATAAACTGCACACAGATTGCGTCCAGAACTCTGTTCTGACTGAAGTCACTAGCAAAGTCCTCTTTGATTTCGATGGCAGATGGATCAGGCCCTGCTTTTCTTTACCCCTTTAAGTCAAGAGCACCATTGCTTTTTGATTATGTCATTCCAAGGCATCTTACAGCCCTCTGGGAAATGGTTGAGTCTTATGGTGAATGTCAACACTTCCTTCAAAGCAGACCTGGGCTTTCTGAGAGGGCAGTTTCACTTGCTGCTGTTTTCTTCTCACAGTATTTTTTATTACCGTCAATAGCTCCCCATGGACTGGAGTTAAAATATCTTCCAGCAATTTTAGTCATAGTTCTAGGGAAATATTCACATAGACACTCTTAAAAATGCCCAGTTTTAACTGGATTCAACAACAGATTGCAAGAATTTCAGAAAGATGCATGAATTGCATGTTTCAAATGCAAAAATTCAGATTTTTGGGGAGACATCAAAGTCTTATGTCTCCCACAGACTTTTCCCACTAGGCTAGAGAGGTTGACACCTCTGAAAATTCAGTCCCAGATATTTCAAGTTGGCTGCCAAAATATCTATGTCTGATCTTAGATTACCTCTAGAACTGAGCTGAAATGCATAAACAAGATGGGGTAAGGGTGATTTCTGTGTGACTCCATGGGGAAGGTGAAGCTGAGGAGGCAGCAGGGAGCACTCTGAGCCAACCTGACCTTCAGCCTGGTCCTGGTGGCACAAGGGCTGCAGGAAGGCAGAAAGACGTCCCACTACACTCTTCCCCAGGCTGCCATTGCCAGCAGCAGCGGATTATTTTGCCTCATGGGGGAATCCTGAAGTAATTTGCACTCTGCCCCTGCACCAGTCACCAACCACCAGAAAGAGAGATGCCTCAGCAGCAAGTCCCATTAACATGCTTGCTCCAGTTAATTTTCTTCTCTAGCGTTAGGAACTAAGTATTAAGCTCAGTTGATGTTTTCCGGTATTACTATGCTTTTCTTGTTCCTTTCTTGTATTCTTAGGTTCTTCATTTCATAATACAAACTGAAAACTAAAAAGAGACATGACTCAGGAGATCAAGAAAAGAATGATTTTTATCCAGCTTAAGGCTCTTACCTGGGCTGCAGTAAAAACAGTGATGAACAGGAAATCTCAGAACTGCTGAAACCTTCAGGAGTGTCTTGAACTTCATTTTTGGACTCTGTGTAGGAATTCTGCATATGCTCATTTGGTTTTAATATAATTTGCAGCTTGATTATATGATCTCTTTTCAGGCAACATTTCTAGTGGATAATCAAAGTTCATGGGAATTTTGCCAGTGTAAAGATGACAGAATTATTCACTTTTTAAAATCATTTACCCTCCTAATTTTTCTTTCAGTGCAAATGAAGCAACTAATTCTAAGCAAGTACATCTGAGAAAAGCAAAATCATTAAGCTATCTTAAATAAACATCATAAAAGAAACAGAAAATGTTATGCAAATAAAGATAGAGATGCCTTTACTTTGCAAAAAAAGTCAACAGCATGCTGCAGGCTGAATGTAAGTGGCAAAACAAACCCCTCTCTAGAGTATGTGGTATTTTAGTTGGTGTCTTATCTACGTGCAGCCTCTCTGAAAAGCTGAGAGTCATAACCGGAGATGAAATATTAGAAAGGTTTTGCTGCAGCCAACACCAGGGGTCCTGTAGAGAACAAGAATGTAGAGACTGACTAATTTTTGTAGACAGACAGCAGGACACTTTCGGGGCAATGTGTCTGGGATGAAGAATTAGAGGGAACTTTTCCAAAGGCACTGATGGCTGTAAAACAACTAACTCCTATTCTCTTGCAGGGGCAAGGAGGTTCTCAGCAAGCATTTAATCTTTGGGAAATGCCTCCTCTGTCCCACCAGCATGGCCACACTCACGCAGATGTGAACCTGGCTCTTTTCTCTTGTAAGCAGCAGTAGCAGCAGCAGCAGTCATGTGTGCTGATGTGTGTACTGTGCATTTACCCAAGAAGTTCTCAGCCCCCAGTAGATACTTTATAACATGACTGATAGGGGGATTTTTTTTTTTCCTCAATAGTGGCCTTTCCAGAAGCATAGCAGTGCATGGTTGTTTTATTTTTAAAGGTCACAATAGAGCTTTGTGAACCATTGTATTTTTTTTTTTTACAGAGTCCATATGGAAGTAAAACAGAATATGTACCTAGGGAGGGGGGATGTGGTGTGTGGAACCTGCCAGGAAAGGATCTTTCTTAAATCAAGTTTCTGCTACTTGCTTTTCATCCTGGTTTTGAAGGCATTTGGGTTCTAAATTATCATTTAAGATCTTTGCTTTGTTTTTGTACCTGTAATTGAATTCACCCTTGTAACACATAGAAAACCATCTGAAAAAAAGGTGTCTTTTTTGACAAATTCCCCTGCCCTTGGTGTGGGAATGAGAATTGCTTATCTTTTTCACTTCTCGCAGCAATGAAATGCTTCATTTCTGTAACAGATCCAAACTGCAGCAGTATTTTAAGAGTACTATTTAGCTGGCTGTCTGCTGACTGTTAAAAAAAGAAATTGTGAAACTTGCATTCCTCTCTAACCTCAAAAGAAACCCATTTTGATTTTAACAATGTCATTTTTTCACTTGATCTGAAAGGGTTTTGTCCCCATGAGATCTTGTTACTAGCTCAGTTCCAATCGCTAGTAAATCACACACTACAGAAAGTGAAGACCAAAAAGGATGGATGATCCAGCAACTCTCAGTTATGTCTCTTCTGCACAATCCTTCATCCTGCACCAGTGCCATGCTCTGTGTTTCAGCATGTTAGCATAGACTACAGCAAAATAGAAATAGTTCTGCACCATCAAAGATCCTGCTCTGTGGATGTCAATTAGCACACTGTGAGTTGGGCTGTCATTATAAGGGCTGTGATCTATGACAAAGACATGCTTCTGTGGGGATGGTCTAAAGACAAGTGGTGCATGCAAGCAGTGGCACAGGTACTGTGTGGTCAGAAGGATTCTGTGCCAAGATCTCCACACATTCCCCCTTTGGATGGTATGGCTGCATGGCCAGAGGCACGTTTGCAGTGCCAGAGCCACAGGATGTCCTGATTCAAAGACCACTTAATCCCTCCTCTAACAGGCTTTGGGTATGCAGCTAGAGGAGGAACCTGAACTCTGCACTCAGCCACACGAAACTGTAAAAAAAAAGCCTGGGTAAAATATCTGAGCTTGCCCACACATACCTTTTTCTGATATAAAGTGCCAGTTCTGCTCCTAAAAAACTCTGTGTGAAAGAAAATTGACTCTGCTGGATCTATTCTACTGGCTTCATGAGCGTGTATGCGTCATGTATTGGGTGAACAGGTTCATACTCATGTCTCTTGCTGCTTAGTTTACTGCTATTTTAAATTTTATGATTGGCTTAATATTCCAAGTTAGGATGCAGTAGGAAAGCATAAAGCAATATCTGGTGAAGTCATAACTAAGGCTTTCAAAGCAAGCTTACTGCCATGGGTTTTTACGAGACTGACTTTTTGGTCTAGGGATACACAGCTGAAATGTCTATTTTTTTTTTTTTTTTTGGAAATTGATGTTGCTATCTGTTTCCATGATAAAAACCAGTCCTTTTGCTCAGAGCTCTGAAAGTTTATCTGTAATTTGTCTTTCCAGGCAGAGCAGATTCTAAGGGATAAAGCATCAGTAGGACTGACCCAAAGGGCAACATTTTTAAAGGTCAATAGTAATATTTCCATAAGAGTAAAAGGAACCACTGTTATTATTCCTGATACATTTTTGTATCTGCAAGTATCCAATGAGTAATGTTAAGTAATATTGTGCTCCAGAACTTTGTTGATTATAGATATATGAGCATTGGATTGGCGTGAAATAGTCTTCAACCAAGTTGTCAAAATCCCTTTTGTTTTGTGTTTTGTATAATTCTTTGGCTATAGTCATGTCCTAGTGTTAATAAAAGCTATTTGAAGTAAGCTCGTTCAATACTCTGAGGAGTTTTTTTGCCTGTTTTATTTTTTAATCAGTGTGAAAAAGAAGTGGAGCTTTGAACATGCCACCCTGGTTGGATCATAGGAATCTGACTGTTAAAATATAAAGGGGGGGGGGGCATGGTGAAGCTGGAGTGCATAAAAAAGGAACCACAAATGTTAATGTAAAAGTAATGTTACATAGCAGGCTAAAACACACACAAAGCAGAGCATTGCAGAGCTCCGGCTCTAACACCAAGCTCATATTCTATAGTTCCTTTGGCTCATTGTCCTGAGGCGTTGCAGAACACATAATTCTCCTCCCAGTGAAGCAATTTAAATAGTACATGCTCTGTTTTGAAAGCTGCAAGGCCCCTACTTTGTGGGCGGTGGGGAATACCCAGCACTCTCCACCAATGCTCTGCAGCAGAGCTGGTATTGCTCCAGCACTGCTGCTGTAAAACTTGGAGTTGTTACCTTGATAGAACAGACCTGTTCTGAGAAAGGCACCCACGAAAGCAGGGGAGTGAGGAAGGAGTGTGTTTGCTGTGAGCGCATTTTGATCACTTGCACATTGTCAAAAATAGCTCACAGATTGAAAATGCTTCTGTGTGTGGACCTTCATGCACCTGAACTTGAAAACTGAGCAGAGAGGAGGGTAGCTGGGAAGTACAGGCTCTTTGCGTGCACATGGAAACCCCTACCTCCTGGCACGCATCCAGTGCTGCTCCAGAGGGGGATTAAAACCAAAGTGAAGCAAAACAGCATCCTCTAATTTTAGCTTCTTTTCATTTTTCAGGATAACACATCTTTTTCTTTTCTGGAGAAAAGGACCCCAAACCTAGAAACACACAGCTCTATTCCATCAGTAAAATACTGTTTGAAAATCTGAACGTGTAACGTGTAATTTCCTTGGCATATTTCAAAGAAGTTCCATGCACGGAGAATCTCAGTCTCTCCAGTCTATCTATCTACTTCTCCTGTTTGCTTGTTTCCTGTGATTCCATTGTGATAAATTGCAGAGCCCTGTGATAAATTGCATTCATCGTGTCTTTCTGGCTGCCTCACCTGCATTTTGTACATTAAATCCTCTCTCCTGGGTCTACTTCTAACATTCCAACCTTGTAAGAGATTCCATCTAGACACCATTGCTGCTTTAAAATCAACCTGCCAGAATTGACCTTGCCGTTGTGAAGCAGAGTGGGTTTTTTTGAAGACTAACAATGCTTCTAGGAATCTCCTGTAGATGGGTGGGAGTGAATTCCTGCAGATTCCTTCTCTCATGTTTTTTCACTGCTTCCCCTGGAGATCCTCCTCCCCAGAAAAATCTTTCTTTCCACTGGCAGCTTTAAAAGGAGTAGCAAGAGTTGGATGGCTCTTTGTCAAAAAGGGTAAAAAGTGAGATAAAGCTGAGTGAATATGTACTGACCCAATGCTCTTCTCCCTTATTTCCTTCTCTTTTCCTTGACAAATAAAAGGCGAAGGATATTAAAATTATGGAGTTTGGTTTCAGTATGCTAGAAATACTTCTTGTTTATTTGTTTGTTTCTTTTTAAAGAGAAGGGTTTAGTTTTTACCTTTGCTGTCACAGTGCCCAGGTACAGTACTTTATTCATACAGGCCTCCTGGAGACTTGTAAAATAGGGTTTCACAATTCTTGTTCATAATTCCTTTTCTGGGGTTGCCTATAAAAGGGAACAGGTTTTAAAAAAACCTAAAATGAAATTCTGTACTTTAGTAGAAGCTGAGTAAGGGCATGGATTCAGGATTTTGTGAAAAATTTATATTCTTAGCTTATATGCTGCTCCTGGCTGAACCTCTTTGTCCACATATCACTGAAAAATACCCAGCCTGTTATGGCTGTCACATGAATGTCTTCATAGAATGTTAATAACTGAATGGAATTCCTGGTAAGATCTAAATTGCCTTTCTTGTGGTGTATTTTATGTGCAAACAACATAATTTTAGACAATTCAGATGGTTATAGCGTTTGAATATATCGTTCTTTAGCTATCTAATTTAATTAAAGATTAGTTTTTGATAAAGTTATTAGTTGTTATCAAAACAAAATATCAATTAATCAGTAAATCAGGGTAAAAGCATACATTACAAATATTTATGTTGCCCCAAGGTGGTACAGGCTCGTTTTCCCATACTCGTGGTATCTGCAGTGGCTATGACAGTGGCCTGGCCTAACTGCTTGAAATTCTGCCAGACTCTATACAGGAACAAAGATTAGGAAGGTGACTGTCATATTTTGTAATATTTTCTTCTCAACTTTCTATTCATTGTCTAAATTCTGCTCTTCAGCTTGAGCTGTGTTAGGCAACACAACCACTGAAAGTCTAACATTTTTCTCTGTACTTTAGGTAATCTAGTCTTGAAAACTTTATCAGAACATCTGTAGATAATCTAGTTTCTAGTCTATAATTAATCTAGCCTTATTAAGTTAATTTGACCCACAAACAGGGACAAATTAGATGATTCTTTGTTCTACCTACTGAATACAGCAGAAAAAATAATAACTAATACTTAGAAAACAAAACCATAAATAATTCTGCACTTGATTTCTCTAATTCTCAGCTGCCTCTCCTTCTCCCTTCAAACTCACATTATAGAAATATATATTGTGTTATCTGAAATGCAAATGTTTATTTTTTGTCACTGCACCTGAGGAGTAGCAGTTCTGTCTCTGCCATCTGAGCTAGAAAGAACCAGTCCTGGATCCTTTTTGAGCTACTGCCTGGAGTGGATGTTTGGGTTCGTGCTGGAAGTCAAGTACATAATTTAACAGCTGCAGCAATATTTGTAAAAAGCAAAAAGTCCTGAAAAACTTCAAAAATGAATATGTGTACTCCAGCTCTCCTTAAAAATGTCCAATAAATTGTTTCATGAGAAGCATCCTCAGAGTGTAGTGTTGTCTTGCAGTGAAATCTTTCCATCTTTGTTTGCCTATGACAGCTCATGTTACCTCCTTTAGAGCCTGTATTTGAACCAGAAATGCAAATCTAGAGTGGGATTAGACAGCTTCACCTGAATCCTCTTTGAAATGTCCGAATTCATCCATAGCCATGGTTGCTGTCATTTTCTCCGCTGTTGGTGTAAGTAACTCTTTCTTTGGTTACTGCTTGCACATCATGGAAGAGCGGTCCTGATCAAACATTCTTAATAGAACTTGCTGCTTCTTGCTGCTGCTGAACATGTCTTTTATGATTTCTGTGGGAATATAAATGGTTTATTGATTGAGCTGGTGAGGCCTGCTGAGAATTGATCATGGCTAGCAAGCATCTGCTGTAGAGAATTTATTTTTTAAGTTAGGAGAAAAATCTGTGAGAAAAAGTTTTATTGATACTGAAGTGAAGACCGATGGTCAGTACTAGTGTACACCATGTCTCTTTGTCTTCCATTTCAGTCAGAAATAGACCTACTCTGAACAGAGAAGTGGCTCAAAGTGAATTACTTTTGAGCACTTTTTACAGCTGAGTGGTTTGAAGAAATAATTTTAGTTCAGTGGCACTCAACATGAAAATCCAAGATCCTTGTAAACACCCAGGGTTTCATACTCATAAGAGACACAGTAGGCCAGTCATTGCCTCTTTTCACAGATAGGATTAAAAGTGTTGTTTGAGGATCCACAAAGAGCTTGTAGCTGACGGAAAAATCTTGAGAGCTACAGTCCTCACGCCGGCACCCAGACTGTCCATGTGACTATATTTCTTCCAGATGCCTTCACATTATGAAGTTAGTGTGTGTGTATTTGTGACTTCACATGCTGAATCTGCCTCTTCTAATTTTAGCTCATTGTTTTGAGCTTGCTTGTTCTCTGGCATGTGTGTTACTTACTGGAACTTTGCTAAACAACAAAACCTTTTATTTATTTTTTCAAAGAAGACTGTATGAGCATATAGAGGAGATGTGGGATTTTTATGAATCACATCCTGTAGTTTCCTTGTGTTTTTACTTCTCTTATTCACTGCTCGTTTTTAAATGACCTTTACAAAACAGAGAACTGTTCGGGTTGTATAACAATCCATGCACAGGAATTAGACCTTTTCTTTACCTTGCTAGATGTGCTGGTGATTTTGAATGTAGATTGCAAAGAACCAAAAAAATCTCAGTAAATTCTGCACTTCTGTAAGGGGTAACAACTGAACGATTTTAGATGAGGCTTCAGGGAATTTGGAAGGAAGTTATCTCAAGACTTGCAATGTTTATAAGCATAAGATGTTGTGGTTCTTATTACCAAGTGATAGGGATTCAGTGAATGGACAGGTGAGAACAGGCACAGGCTTCATGCACCAAACCCTCAGAAACAAATGTAAAGCAAAGCTTTGTACCACATTTCAAGTTGAGTTGTAAAAGCCTGCTTCAACAAGTGGTTTCTCAAATCTGCTAGTTTCTGCCTACTTAGAATTCCTCTGAGCAGTGTGAATGACTTTTCAAGGTACATTTTTTTAGATCCTCCTGTACACAATTATTTAAACATCTTCATGAATGCATGAAGGAAGGAGGTGGTATTTGTCACAGAATATCTGTTATTTAGCTGTAAATTTGGATTTCATCTTCCTTTAAAACTCTCTTAGGAAGTCTAAGGTGTTACGCTCAGAATACATGCTCTCAACTATGGGCAACCAAGAAGATGAAGATATTTCATATTTCAAATATGGTGTGGCCATATTTCAAGCATAATGAGACTTGCATGGATGCTATGTACTGTGTCCCCAGAGGATCCGTGGTGATAGGGCCCTCAAGGTTTAGAGCAGTAGCACATGATTCTAAATGGCCTGGGACATCCTTCATCCCTTTGCAGAATCAGCTGCTGGAGAGAACCTTCTAAAAAAGTCTAACAGAAAAGATCTCAGTAAAAATCTAAGCCCAGCCTCACACTCTGTAAATCCTAGAGGTGAGTGGGAAAGGATCAGAAAACTTCACAGTTGCCCCTACAAATGGATCATGAGCAGTGTTATGAACAGCAGCGAGTACCTGAGCAGCTCAGAGGAAGGTCTGAAATCAGATCACAGCAAAATGTGTCTGCTAAGCTCCATCTTTTGTTCAAACAAAATGGAGAAGCAAGGCACAAAATAGAAGGAATTATCCCAACTATGTATTACCTATCACCTCCATATTCTGCATATGTCTTCATGAAAGGAATTTTAAGGACATTGTGAACTATGTCTAGAAATTGAAAGGAAAATATGCTCCAGGGGAGACTGCCCTGTATGCTATACAATTCCATGACTGACTTCGTGTGACCCAACCTTTGCAAAAGGAGGAGTGCTATGTCAGGCAAACCTGTCCCAGGGGAAAGACACCTTGATCACATTGGCTGTCCCATTTCTTTTCCATAACTGCAGAAACTCTCCATAGCGGTGTGCTAATTCTGAAATTCCTGGCAGCAGTCTGTGAGAGTTATTATGCAGGAAGTCAGGCAATCCTGACATGGCTGGGACCCTGTCAGGGAGGCTGGCAGCAGCACATCTCTTCACTTTGCAGACTTTTAGACCAAATTAATGTATGTGAAAGACAGTAGGCTGACTTCATAAGAAAGATAAGATTTGCAACACATGCAGTATGTTTTCTGATGCTGGGATATATTTCCTCTGGCTTCTGTTTTCAGTCGTGTCCATGCCTATCATATCTAGCATCTATTTCCAGCATCCATATCACTGATTCACAGCAGGACCAAACCTGTGTGAGGTCTGGAGGGTGTATATATACTACCCAAGATACTTTTTTACAGTAGATATAATGACATTAAGCTGACTGAATTAATGAATCTAAAAATGTATCTAATGATGATTACTGAGGGATACTACCTGTAGAAACAGAGTCAGGCTATTGTTAAAATAAGGGCTCAGTATATCCCTTTGCTGGTGATGAACTGCATAAAAAAAATTGTATGAATATTTCTCTGCTGCTTGTTCACCAGTCACAAAATAAAATAATAATTACCCTGTATCTGGAGATGCTGTTAATCACAGAAGGACTCTGTAAAGTTCACTAAAGATAGCAGATAAGATACACTGAATTATGTGGAAAATATAGATTTTTATAATTACCACACTATCTTTAAAATCCTATATTAACTATACTGTAGGCATTTATGACATTTTCTTTAAGACCATGCTTTTAGATGATGTTTTAATTGGTTGCAGGGCTTCAGTGCTGGACTTTCAAAGACCTGCGTCCTTGAATCCAGCATCACCATTGCCTGAAACCCTGCTGGCTGCCAGATCCTGGGCTCTTCTGTTCTGTTATGATCCTCAGGGGAGTTAATTTCAAAGGATGTCACCTTGCTCATGCCCCACAGAGGCTTTCGTGCTGAGTCAGCATCCCTCCCCCCTGTACCCATGGTTTGGGCATTCCACCATTTTCCTGGAAAGGCATGCCAGTGGCAATTTTAGGCTTGTTCACCTGCAGTCTGCTTGGTTTGGTAGGTGTGTCTCTTCTTCTCCTGCCCAGTCACTCCTGTTCCTGCAGAGAACCTTAGTCTCCAGGACATTAAGCAGAGCTGGGCAGACTTTTTCAACTGCTGTTTTTGCTCTTCAGAATAAATTGCTTTATCTTTTCTTTTTCAAATCCAAGAGTTTAAAACCTTGTGGAAGGGGGACAAAGAGAAATATTTAGTCTTTTTTTGTTCTTATTGTTTTTTCACTTGGTTTGGGAAACATGGGCATGTGGTTATTCCCAGGATGAAATGTATTCCCCAGTACCCTGTCAGCTGCTGATGGTGTCCGATAGTCCTGTCAGCTCCACAGCTGCTGTTAATGGCCATACCCTGCTGCAGTGGCACTGCACCCCTGCCTCCTGGGGCAATGTGTAACCACTGAGCCACAGGGCCATGCTTGATCCCTCTCTCACTCTCCTGATGATAATTAACCAGCATGCATTTAAGCAACATGTAAATAGAAGCTAGCCTTAGTGCCCCCAAATTTCAGTTTTCTCACGTCTGCTTTGACTTGTCATTCCCCTCCAGGCAAGGACCATAGCTGTGTCTTTCTCAAACCCTTGCTGATTTAAGCATAGGAGAAAAGACAGAAGCATGTTGCTCCAGCTGTTTTTGTGCATGGCCTGATCCTGCAGATATGCTTGGAGAAAATCTGGCATAATGGGCCCTGTGGATTGGCACAGGTTTCAGTCATTTACCTGGGGCTATAGGTCCAGGATGTTGCTCCAGACTAGAATTGTAAAAGCCAAAGGCAGTTTTGAGGAAATGGACTCAAGTTTTCCTCCTAAATTTCAGCAAAAAAATCTGTTGCTAAAATGACTCAACACAAATACTTATGTTAACTACATTTTGTCCCAATTGGAATTCAGGTCCAAATTCAGATGTAATATATCTCTAGCACTGTAATATGCCAGGGGAGTGAAATGTTCCCAAGGATCAAACAATCAGTACTCTTCAAGTGTTCTCTTCCCTTTGTTTTCTGATATATCTTCAAATATGTTTCACAAAACAGCCAGGTGTGCAGCAGCCGGGGAGGAGCAAGAGAGTTATTTGTTATGATGTGTGTAGCCACCTTCTGGGCAGGTAACTCCCAAAGTGTAAGCAACAGCAAACTGGATGAAAGAGCTCTGGCTTTAGGGAAAAACGCAACTACAGCTGGTATCTTCCATGGACTGGACACACAGGAGAGCCAGGGAAAAAAATATTCTGTTCTGTGGGTTAAAACAGCAACGGGTGGGACTTCTGATGGTGTTTTTGTTAGTCCTTATAAGAGTAAAAATATTCTTTCTCATCCTTGGGCAAAATAATAAAGTGTGAGGAAGTTCTCACTGTCTGTTGTAGAGTAGACTTTTTTTGGCTGCAGAATTGTTCTCTTTCTTAATCCCTTCTACAGTGTCTACTTCCTCCTTATCTCACACGTTTTCTGTTTTGTTTTAGCTCACTTGAATAAGGACACTAAAAATAAAGTTTCATTAGCTGAATATGTTCTGAGAGGACAAGTGTGAGAAGAGAAGTTCATAAAGCTAACAGAACAAGACAATAATTTAAGTGCCATGTTCCTCTTAACAATTAATTGATGTTAAGAATGAGAATAAAGTACACTGATTGAAACATGTCCTTCTAGATGCAGCTTTTATTCCCATTCTACTACATTTATTTTTCTCTCATAACTTTTGGTTCAATTGAGTTATTGTTTCCCACAATCAAATATGTTAGTGTAATAGTAAAGATTTCCAGAAGGACTTTTTGCCCTGTGCTTCTTTGGGAAAGGCTCTGCATGTAAACTGCTATATGACTTCATGCTAAGTATGCACACTGAACATGATACGTTTATTTTATCATTTGTAGCTAAAGAGACGTAATTATTTAAGTGGGTGTAATTTAGTGCTATGGCATCCCTCAAATTGCAGTCCTGAAATTACTTTATTCTGTACTTTGGCTGGGGAAATATATGAAAAATTGAAAAGCTAAACAAAACTCCTGAAGCCCAGAAAGGAGTTGTTTCTCTGGGGGTTGCACAGACATCCTTGTGGCATCTTTTCAGGAAGCAGTCCTACTTTTGCAAGAGCTTTATTATCTATTGAACTATTTATGGACTATTTATCAGTCATCACTGATGGTGGTTCACCACCAGAAGCCTTATGTGTCAAACTAAAAGTGGGTGCTCTAGGCAAGCTATATCACATACTGTGCCTTTTACAGCCTATGGAAAGAGTGAGGGACTAAGCTGTCCATCCTTTCTGGGACACAGAACACTGAATGTTTGCTGGTTTTAATCTTAACAACAGTCTATTAATTAGAAGTTGTGAATCTTGCCTCATTGTTTACATGTAACATGCAAAGCCAGCAGCAACAGCAACACACTGAGTTGTGTGAAAATAGCAACAACAAACTACTGTCTTGGTTTTTTAAATATACATTTTGCAAGAAAAAGCTCTCTAGATCCACGCCTGTGCTTTCTAGCAACTAGTCCTATCTGTGGAAAGCAGTCTGAGCTCTTAAAAGAGTGGCTTCATTAAGAATCTGCGCTTTATAAACTGGGTGTGGTATCCTGGTTTTTTAATGACTTAAGCACATTTTGAGCTAAATAGAGTAGCTGTCTAATACTTTTACTAGAATGGAAATATCAAAGTCAGCTCTTCTTATTACCGGAATCTCTTCTATGAAAAGCCATCTCAAACAGAAGTTCGGAATATCTGCATTTAAATAAATTTAGCTTCTTAGTAATGCTCTAGTGACTTTGGGCTACCTCTTGTTCCCACTGAAGTCAGTGGGAATGTTGCCATTGACCTCACTGAGCTTGGGATTTGGTTTCCTTTCATCAAAGATTGTTCTAAATGTACATCCCTGCAGCCTCAGTTAGGTATACATCTCCATCCCAGTTTAGCACGAAATTAAAAGGACTCTTGCAATAAACTAAAGCATTTTACTTCCTTTTAGAGCCACCTCCTGCTACCACCCGTTGAGACTATAAGAGCTGCCCTGGTTTTTTTGGGTTTATGAGTATGTTTCTTTTTCCACTGTGGATGACTACGTTAACTCCTCCAAAGTCAATCCTCCAAAAACCCAGAACCTCTGTGGTGGTAGAGGTGGAGTGGTTTCTTCCTAGTCTGTTATTCTGCCTCTAAAACAATCATGAGGGGAAAGTTCCAATTTCTCTTTAGGCACCTGGCACCAATAACAACTAATGTAAATTGTGGCTTACAGCAATAAGCAGACCCTGTGAATCTAAGTTAAGAGCTCATCTGTGTGAATTTTACCTACAAAAACAAGCTGCTCATAGATAAATCTTCTGTCAATTTTTACAGTCCTGGAATAGAGGTTATTTTTTCTTACTTTTATTCTGTTTTGATATCTACCAAAAGAGACAATCAAACTTTTGCTTAGACAGTGAAACAGCAGTTGAAAGAACCTGAGTCAAAAATCTCTGTTTCCGTCAGGGCAGCTCTGCCCAATGCTACTATTTCTGTTGTTGCAGAAGGTACTAATTAATCTCTCTCTCAAATCACACTTTGTTCCAAGGTTGAATGGAAAGATAGAACCTTAAAGAAGTCAGTTTATTCAATTAATGACAAAGAGAAGAGAAAGTTGACTCAAAGCTAGTGAAAAATATTGTGAGCAGCGATAGGGAACAAGAAAAAAGCAGCTATATAAACTGATTTTCAAAATAGGAGCATGCAGATAAGGTAGACCAATCAACCAGAGCAGAATAAAAACATCTGGAAAAGTACATTAACTAAGCTGCTGCCTTCTGCAGTACCACTAGAACACAGCATGTCATCCTCCCTACATAAATGTTCTTGAGGGATTTTACTATGATCAACAGAAATCCTTAGCATTTGTAGGAGACCCCTATCCAAAGAGCTCCACTACATTCCATGGGCTAGTTCACTAAAAATAGGTTTTAAAGGAGGAGAGTTTTAGTTGGAATAAGCGTTCATGATTTTTAGTTAGAATTATTATTCATGCAGTATGCAGCATGTCAGGAGCCTGACCAAAACCTACTGAAACAGAAATTGTTCTCTGTTTATTACACTCTTCTGTGAATAAGACATCCAGAGACTCAGAATTTAAATGTTCAAACTCTGAGGATGCCTACCTCTCCCACAGGGACTTATTATTGAAACAAAGGCATGCTACTGAAGACAGCTATCACAGGCATGTTAATATGCCTGGCTTATTTCCAAAGGTGTTTGATTGAGTGTTTGTATGTGTGTCTGTAATAGGTGTTTTTAATGTTTCCAGGAGAGGAGTGAGTAGTGACTCTCAACAGGGGAAACACAAGTCTCCATGGGAACACAACAAACATGGTTGCACAATTGTGATGCTTGCATTTCTAGGTTTGTATCAGTTTCTTGGTCCATATCTGTCATGCTGTCAC
The DNA here is from genome assembly GCF_029207755.1 of Chamaea fasciata. Classification (NCBI taxonomy): domain Eukaryota; kingdom Metazoa; phylum Chordata; class Aves; order Passeriformes; family Sylviidae; genus Chamaea; species Chamaea fasciata. Next base: position 122,965,638 of record NW_027094086.1, on the reverse strand, counting down.
CTGGATTATACATTCAATTACATTCCTAGAGTCATTACTGGCCCACTTTTCTGTCTGCTTTATTAATTTTATCAAATTAGAATCTACCCCTATCCCCCACGATAACATATTTCCATATATTCTAGGATTTTGCTTTTACTGTTTATATTTCTGCATATCATTTTGCCCCAAAATGTGCTTACAATGTCTTCAGTGATTTGTTGCAGCAAATTTGAAGAGCAGACTTCATCCACTGAAATTTACATTTGTTCAAATGTTATTGCTCAGTTGAAATTTCTTTGAAATTGTTTTGACAATGTAAAATAAAGATGGGAACACAATGCATACTGTGAGGTCAGGGAACCGTTCAGGGATGGTAATGATGGAGATGTTCTGGAAAGTGTTCTGCTCTTTAATATAAGAAAAGTATTTTTTTTTGTCCTTTCTGATTAGTGAACCAATATTTGTTCTGCAGGTGTGAGGTGACTGCTCATAGTGTTTGAAGCTCAGTTTTACTCAGAAATTGCTCACCACTGTTAATTGTGGCAAGCAGACCTATGAGTTCTGGAGCAGTGCTCTTCACTCCTTTGAGCATTGTTTAAAATATTGTTGATGGTGCTCACAGCAGAGCACAAAGCAGTTCTGTAGGTGTTTTAGCCAGAGGGCAGGCTGTGACCACTTCATTCCTGCTGAGGAGTAGTTTCTCAAATGAAAATGTCATTGAAGAGAGCAAGAGTGTAAGTCATTTACTTGTGTGAATAATTTATTACAACATTTCTTGTTCTGTTTTGCCTTTTTTCTTACATATGATCCGTATGCAACAAATAACAGTTTTACTTTTTGCATTAGGAAGCTGAACCTGCAGAGATAATGAGGTGTGTGGAGGGGTTTCCAATCATTTGTGACTTTATCAAAAAATTACTGAGCTAGCTACAGAGGTCTTCCCAAAAGGCTAGTTCTACAGAACCTGGTCTTCTTCAGAGTGCAAGAAGAACTGTCAATAGCATGATTGGCAAAAATGAGGCAAAAATGAACTCTAGTCATCAAAGCAAGAAGTTAAGCCACCAAGCACCCACAGAAGATGAGGTCATGGAGTCAGAAGATGCCACTTTAATGAAGTAGTTTTAAAACCAAAATTGTATTTTGAAACAGATTAGATGACTATCTGCCAAACTACCATGGCTGTATTTAGGTTGGCTACCCATCCAAATTATGTAGAGCATAAAGAACTATAATGTACCATATATGTCTATCTCTAGCACTGTACATACCACAGCTATGAATCTATGTACCATCATGGAATTGAAACAATAGGGGAGCTAATTCTTAGCTGTATATAGCATTTTAGCTCCTCTGAATGCTGCTGATGATTTCCCCCCAGGGAACATCTTTCCCTCCCTGAATTTAGACCACAGTGTTTGTATGCACCAGCCCTGGGAAGGTCCAGCCACACTCTTGAGGTGTGCCCTAGGCCCAGGAAGCTTCAACTAAAGCATATCCGTGCTGTGGCTGGACCATGTAGAGATGTCTTCGCTCAAGGACTCTGGGCAGTTTAGCACGCCACCAAGTACACAGAAGGCCGTTCAGGGGCAGGCAGGTGCGAAGAGTGGCAGCCTGATGATCCCCATGGACATTTCAGCAAATAGCCCGTCAGCACAGAGGCCTTCACTTCACACTTCAGCATTGCATTTTTTTTAATCCAGTCTCTAATCCATTTACTTTATGGGGTGAAACATTCCAAAATTACAAAAGGATTTATATTTTGTGAACATGTGTGAGCCGGCTGGAAAGATTTGTGAATTCTTCATACCTTTCTCTGTAGCTAACTCTTGGGTCCATCTTCACAGCTGATTAACCTGCATTTCACACACTTCTTTAAAACTTCAGTTTTAGGTTACTTTCTGAGATAAGTGATACCCAATGCAAATGGGTTTTCTTAGGAGGGTTTTGCAATAGAAATGTTAAAACGTGAGGGTAAAGACAGGGAAAAAACACTCTAAAACGTGTGCCAAGTACTAACTCACAGAAGCCAAGCAAGTTTTCATAAAGAATGTTGACCCTGGCAGCAGGGTGGTGATTTTTCTCACTGCTAGCATTCCCGAAAAGCCCATAAAGTAGCAAGAACAATTAAATAAATACAGTGGCAATGGTGCTAACCAGGATAGGTAGTGATAGCCATTGTTACCGTGCTTATTGTGTTACGCTGGCTTAGCCAAGAAAAACCTTATCTGATTAAAACAATAGTTCCCAAAATGCACTCCTTTTAGAAAAACTGATTTTATTCAACATGAAATTCCAAAATAAATATAACACAATATTTTAAATTTACTTATGCAAATCTACCAGGATGCTCCAGCCAAGCAATAACCCAAATCAAGTTAACCTTGACTACTATGTTACCCTTTAGCTATGAAGTTTGTGTGAGTTCCACTTCTGGTAGGGCTCCATGCATGTGAGTGCAGCGTGGCTTAAGTCTCTGTCTTTTTTTACAATAGAGCTGGAAAGCATGTTTATCATCAAAAGGAGTACATTCCATGAGTGATGGTTTTCTGTTATGAAGTTATGATTTTGAAAAGAATCACTACCTCCCATTGAACAGGCCCCAGAATTTATCGACTTCTTTTGGCTGACATTTGAATATGGCTTTGAAGCCAGATATGAGAAGCAAAGCTTGCAGGAAGATTTTCTTTCTTTTCACTGTTTCTTAGCATATTCACTTACTGCACAGAGAAAAACACATGCAGTTTTTTCATTTGACGGCTTTCATCCCTTTAGATGCCTTTCATGACCTCTCCTCACTATCTGTACTCCCTTCACACACCTTCCAAGCATCTTAGGATGTGGGTCATGTAGTAAAAAAATATTTTATCTGATATGGAGAAATAGCTCATGATCTTTTTTTCATCTGTATGATGTGAAAACCTAAGATCCAAACACACTTCTTTCCTCATCTGCCTCAGCCCCTCTGAAAATACTAACATATTCTTATTGTGAGATTAAACATTTACAGAGACATCTCAAATTTTCAGACTGCCTTTGGTACAGGACTATGTGTTGATCAATTCTTTAGTTTCTTCTCCAATCAAAGTTCAGTTTCAAATGCAAGTTAAAGAGCTTTGGAGAAACTTTATCCTGTATCTCCCTGGAAGTATCCTTACTTGCTTCAAAAGTTGGAATGGACTAAATTTGTAGTGGAAGTTTCCTTAATTTAGTAATTTTGATACTCTCTGTACTTTTATAAGAATCCTGGAGGTCATTCAACCCCTTTAAAAGAAAGAAAGAATAAATTGAAAGTAGCCCTTAATCTTTAAGAATATTAAAGTTAACTAAAAAAAAGGCAAATTAAAGTTTCAAATTCAGCCACAGTGTCTTGAATCCATTTCTTGAATTATATTCTTTTTATGTGACACCTGGAAACACAATACAAATTTTATGGAGTTTATAGCTTCAATACTTTGTTTATCCCATTTATTTAAATCAGTTTTATGTATTTCTTCAGTGTTTTCTTGAATGAAGAGTACTTTTTTCCTAGGACACTGAAAATGAGTCAGAATTTTCATGAGTACTTGTAGCAATAGTTAAGGTATCTGTGAGATGGTTTCAGCATCTCCAAAGCCAGCCCAGCAGAAGAGTTTCAAAACTGGTGTTTAAAGCTTTTCTAGATTAGACATACCCCAGAGGGCAATAGGATGGTCTGCTCTTCCTCAAGGACACCTCATCTATTGAAAATGCCCCATGGGTTACTGAGCAGGGAGACAACTGCTGCATTGGGACCTCAGGAGGTGATTGTGTTAAAAGTCAAAGTGCAGAAGGAAGTAAAATAAGCTAGGTTATTAGAGCTAGAGCTGGGATGGTTCTGGTTCACATCAGAGAAAACCCCCTGGGAAGGAACTATGCCCAGCAAACCTTCAGACTGGTCCAAGAAAACTTCATTTATACAAAGAGTTCAATGCCTTCAAATTCTTTCCCATGCAAGCAGTAGATCAAAGCCTTTGCTGTTTTTCTGCACAGCACAGTGGCCAGGCTCATGACACAGGCCAAATCAAAGAAATTTTGGGTGGGATCTAATGTAAGGTCAATGACCCTCCTCTAGCTGGAAAAGCATTGACTTCTTCAGCAGGACTGTGGAAAGAAATCTTGTGAGTAGTTTGCAACTCTCTTATCTTAAACACGCATCTGCCTGGCTCACACTCAGGCACTGGATCCTGGTGGGGGCTTCATCACGTTGTTCCCTGTGACAGCACATAGCTTGTCTGTTTGTGCCAACTTTCTGTGCTTCAGGTTGTACTCCCTCACAACCAGCTGTGTGATGCAGAGGTGGAGGGGGTTCTGTTGTGGTAATGATGGTCCTATCCAGCTTCCCCATCAGGACTCATCTTGGCTTTCCCTGTATTCCCAGCCTGGACTCCTCTCATTCTGGGTGAGAGACTGGGTTGCTCAGAAGCCCACTGGTCCTTCAGCAGTGGGTTTTTCAGAAGCATCCTGGCCCTTCAATACTGGACTGTTCAGAAGAACACTGGCCCTTCAATACTGGACACCTACACAGGGTGAGACTACAGTCTTACAGCCAATAAACTTCTTTTGCTAAAAAGCTGGGGTGTGACTTTAATGTCAAAGGAAATTGCAACCTTCTAATCTGTGTTTGTATTTACAGTAGTGAGAGGAAATTAAAGCATTGGCAGCAGCTCTGAACAGGCCAAAGAGGTGGGCTCTCCAGACTGATCAGAGATGGAATGAAGAGATGGGAATTTTAGAGAAAGGAATAGAGTTTCAGTTGAAATTTCCACTGTCTAAGAGGAACAGAAATGTTTCTTCACAGCATCCTCTTTTAAGAAGGAAACCTTCAGATTTATTAACTAATAATCCTATAAGACAGTAATCAATAAAATAATGTAATAAAAAGAATGTAAAATTTTATTAGTTTTCAGTTGGATACAGCTTTTCCAGTCAGGGCTACAGGGATATAAATTGTCAAGTAAAATGATTTATCTTCAACACCTGCTTCATTTGATGGATTCCTTTGCTTAAAGTGGGTCTCTAGAACGATTCTAGCATATCTAGTACCAATGGGAAAGGAAGGTTACTGTAACCTCCAAATCAAGCCAGATCCACGAGTGAGGTTGCTGCAGCAATGAAAGTGAACCCCAGAGATGGAAATGTACTTTTCTTATCTGAACTGCTGGGGAAAATGTAAAACTGCAATGCTGTATAAGCTTGCATTTCCCTCTCTTTCTATTTATTGCATTCATAATGTTTTATGTCATCACTTTAGCTGAAAATAATGAAAAAGCTTTTCTCGGTTTCCTCTGTAGTAGACAGCCTACCAGCAGTGATACCCTGGATATTGGAGATAAATATTTCAAATGAACTCCTTACTACATTCTTGGTGCTTTGCTCTACAAGACATTTTCCATACTACAAATAAGACAATGAAGAACATTAAGTAGGGATATTACAGCAATACCCCAGGGTTAGGAAACTATTTCTGGTTTTCTCACAATTTTAACATCTATCTCTCATCACTGTGAAATCTAGTGTAAACTCAAGGAATTGTGAGATGCATTCTTCAGATGTTTAAAGAAAGAAATTACTACAATCAAATCAATTACATCAAATCACCTATCAAATTCCTCCCAGTCTAAGGTAAGTGAGAGTAAAGAGTCACACTGACTACTCCGGAAATAATTGAGGTCACACATTTCTAATGTACATTGGTTCTACAGCTTCATTGAGGAAAGAAACGGAAAATGGTGTTCCAGAAACACTGGGTCCCGCCATGGATTGAGCTATGAGTCTTACCATGCATCTGTATAAACTGAATTATCAACATACTGTTGTCTGCTTGCATTCACACAATGCTTACTGTTACTACCTGTTCACCACTTGAGTGTTTGAGTGTTGAGACAAAAGAAGGCATTAATTACAATAGCAAAATAATCTAAATCCAGCAAAAACTCAGAGAATGAATGAAAATAAGAGATGCCCATGGCTGCTCTGGAGCAAGTTGGAAAGAGGAGGACTTGCAGTAGAGTGAACAAGATAAAATGCACTTGAAGAGGACCTGCAGCAACCTGGGGTGCAGGAGGTAAAATTAAGGCTGATGGCTGTATGAAAGAAAACTTGGAGGATTACCAGGGTTCAAGAGTTAAGGAAGCGGGGATTTATGACAGCTGATAGCTGTCAGCCCTGCATTCCTTCCTTCCTTGCTTGGGGGAGATTTTAATCTTTCACTCTCTGTTCCATCAGGTTATGCAAAGTGTGAAAGGTCCATGCTCCACTTCTCACTGAGGCACACATCAATATTCCTGTCCTTTTTATGTGGGGAAGGGAAGGGAAGGGAAGGGAAGGGAAGGGAAGGGAAGGGAAGGGAAGGGAAGGGAAGGGAAGGGAAGGGAAGGGAAGGGAAGGGAAGGGAAGGGAAGGGAAGGGAAGGGAAGGGAAGGGAAGGGAAGGGAAGGGAAGGGAAGGGAAGGGAAGGGAAGGGAAGGGAAGGGAAGGGAAGGGAAGGGAAGGGAAGGGAAGGGAAGGGAAGGGAAGGGAAGGGAAGGGAAGGGAAGGGAAGGGAAGGGAAGGGAAGGGAAGGGAAGGGAAAGGAGACATACTGTGCCAGTGTCTATTTAGGATACACTGTACTTCATCTCACATGAGTTCTGATGCCCTGCTCAACAAAGCTCTGTTTGTTTCTGCCATCTCATGTGGTTCCTTATATCTGAAGGGGGTTTCAGTCATTCTTTCTATGCCTCCATCTGCCTCTGAAGCTAGAACTGAGACTGCAAAGAGAAAGGTGCTGCAGAGGAAAACTATTCATGATCCTTTACCATTCACCAGAGATAGGTTTAACATATTGATTCTATTTGAGGAATTTAAAAAGAGCATCCTCAATGCATGGTAGATTTTCTAAAGTATTGGTGCTAGTGCCAAGGAATTCAAATTCCCACTAAAATGAATACTTTCATGTCTGTGTAAATGTTTGGGGTTTTTTTTTTTTTTTGGTTTTTCTTTTTTAATTGAAAGGCTGAATTTTCTACATGTTCTAAATTAAGTATATTTGGGCATATTTCTTTGATATCCAGCATGCTTACAGAGGTTCAGAATAGGGTTAATAGTCAAAATGTGGCAGCATATAAGCCACAGCAATGTAAAACAACTCTTCAAGAAAACATTCCTAAAACTAAATGAAAAAACAAACAAACAAACAAAAACCAAACCAACAAACAAACAAACAAAAAACCAGGAAAAAGCAAAGAGAGCCAATAAAGCTCATTCATTTCTTTAAATTTATTGTGTATAGTTCTGGAGTACTAAATTCTGTCTCTGAAGGGAATGCAAGGCTTTATTTTTGGGGAAACAGCCCTGAACCTGGGATACTTGAAAAATTAAGTTCTGAGAATGAAAAAATCCAGTGCTTCACATCTGGGATGTTGAACCCAGGCAGGAAAAAGAAACATAACAGATCTTTCTGGTGTTTTGATCAGCTCATTCTATCACTTTAAAACACACCCAGTCCTCTGCACTGGTTCTGTCTTACCCAGAGATTTCCTCCCCTTTCAATAGGGGTGTCACAGACTGGCCTCCATCACAAAGGATGTCCATAGTGTACCTAAAGAGCATCTGCATGAGACAGGTTACATCCAAATCACCTTTTGGAAAGTGGGACCGAAGTTTTACCAACTTGTGCATTCCAGAGAGGGAATGTCTCCAGCACCGAATTCAGCTGTGTTTGGCTTCTCTCGCTGCCACAGGCATCCAAGGCTAGGTCACTGTTATTACCTGCAGATGACAGATTCTGAGTATTCTACACATGTAATAAATTCAGGTATTTTATAGATCTTCCTTTGATGCCTAATAACTCTTCTGATTCTGTTTCCTCATATGGAAAAACAGACAGTAAGGCCACAAAGGATTTGGAATGCTGATCAATAAGATCAGCAGAATAGATGGACTATTCATAACTGATCTGCTTTAGCTGACACTCAGTTCAGAAGCAAGAAATGTAATTTCTCATCACAACAAGAAGAGAGATAGGGTTCAAATATTAAAAAAAAAAAAAAAGTGCCATTAAAAAGAAAGTAATTTTGCTCCTGGAAAGAAGGAACAAAATGTTTAACTAAAAATTGGTAGAAACTTTTTTCCACAATCAAGGAAAGGTGGATAAAATGTCAAATTCATCCAATCTCAAAATTGAATGTGAGGGTGAAGGGTGGGAGCCAAACACATATCAAGGGTTGCAATACTTAAAATTGCCAAAAACTAAGATAACAGAACAATCAAGCCTTTTTCTCATTCTGCAGCACCCAACAGAAAGTACAATTATGTCCCATTTTCCTTAGGCTGCATATATACATGTATACACACATACACACTTCAGTTCTGATGGGAAGCATGCTATTCTGTTCATTCACAAGTTCTCATCCCTGAGTCTTGAAATCTCAGATAAATTCACATTTACATTTATTTCCAAGAAAACATCTGGTTTGCCAGAACTTTTAACAGAATTTAATGTTAAGTCAGCATCATTCACAGATCTGGTCCTCCTCCCTCCAGTGTCAGTGGGAATACATCCAGTGCCAGTGTGAGATGTGATGTGCCATCTATAATCCATTGAACCAGAAGCTAGAAATGAAGCTGTAGTCAAGTCTTCTATTACAGCTGCTCCCGAGTCTATGCCCAGCTTTTCTTTCTTCCATTTCCCAGAGGTATTGCTCCCTAAAATCTACTCCCACAACTGTGTATAAAGTCTTTCTGATGTGTCTATAAAAAATGGAATTGATTTGCTTGGTCACTTTTGTTCCATTAATTTTTTAATCGCAGTCATTTTTTGCCTCCTCCAAGCACAATGAGAGAGCAAAGAAGTAAAGGATGGTAGCCTAAGAACTGAGGGAAGTGGATGAAGATGAACAGGAAGAGGTAGTCTGTGACTGAGCTCAGCTGTGATGAGAAATGCCTGTCTGAGTGCAACCTGAATACAATCCCCTTCATTGTTTTCCTGACCAAAAAATACCTATATCAAACATAATAAAGTAAAGCAAAATAATATCATATTATTTTATAATAAAATAAAGAAGAACCTCAATCTGAGCTAGAGATTTAAACTACTAGACAACTGTAAAATCTTCTACATCATACTTCTCATTCCTAAATGGTAAAGGAATGTGTAGTCATAATAAAAAAAGTTATATACTTGTTCCACAAAAGCAGAGCCACTTCTATCCCCATAGCCAGAGCCAATTATGCATTGCTAGGAGGGAGTCCTGGAACCACATTTAAGAAGTTGTCCCCTTTATGCACAGACTCAGTGTTGCCAGTCTCATTTAGGGATGAACAACAAGAATCAAGCTACCACAGGCTGTTCACTTCAATTTCTTCTCCCAACAACAGGAGAAAGTGGCAAATGAAGCTTGTGGTGTTTTCAGGCCATGTTCACTTGTGCCTGTAAGCAAATTCCACTGTAAGGAGTTTTAAATAGAACATAGAACAAGAACACCAACAAGCAAAGAACTAGTGAGGAGAGCAGCAATGGATAGATCTCTTTCAGGTACCTCACTAAATCATAGGAACTGGCTGTTCCAGCAGATTTCAAGGAGTGATGCACTTCACCATAGGCTTAGATAGGTAGTTTCCTTTACAAACTTATTTCACTGCCCTGTAGAAAGAATGAATGGTATCCTTCATTCACGGTCATTTCCAGGTAGGATTCAGGATCGTAGAAACTGCCTTCCTATACTTTCAAGGATGGAGCTCAAGGCCTGTGTTTCCAAGCTGGCTCAAACACTGTCCAGGAGTCAGAAAAAGTGAAAGAATAGGGTCCAGCAATCATATTTTCTTGCACTATTCATCAATTAATCAATGCTCCTATTGGCAGTGGGGGTTGATGGGACTCCTATTAGTGACTCTTCTTAGTTCAGGATTTAATTCATAGCCTGCTGGAGAGGTCAAGTAAAGAGCAGATAAAATAGAACCACATAGTCTCAAAGAGCTCACTTTGAACATCAGACAACTATTATTTCCAAATGCACTTTAATAAGAAGAGCATTATTTGGCCAATTTCCAGCAATCCTACTTGGAAAAGGTAAGCTGAATATCGTGTTTGGAAGGAGAGAATTAGCTTCCAAGAAATTTCAGAAAAAAACACTTGAAGAAGTGACTTCTTGGGGTAGTGTACAATACTATTTGCAAATAAGTGGCACTAGCAATGGTTAAGGTTATAAATCCAGGCTGCTCCTAAGTCTGTGTGAATTTGGGATGAATATTGTCTCTGAGAAAGATTTATTTTCCAATATGCCTTTTTTTTTAAACCAAGGGATATTTTCAGATCATATCAGTTCTCACCTCCTTGTCACATTTCTGTTCCACTTGTAATTTAAATCGGGGCAGAGATAGTTCTATGCCAGTACCATGTGCTCCTTTAGAGATTCCACCTCCACATCTGTTGTTCTGCATAAATCTATCTGCTAAATTATTGGCTGCAGTTCAACAGAGTCTATACATTTCCCCAATTAAACCATCAGTTAACAATTCCCAATTGGTGACCTTAACGTATCTTGTGGATAAAAAGCTCCAAAACTTTTTCTGATCTGAGAAAAATGGGGGGAGCAGAAGCATGTGAGTACCCACATGAAACACTATTAATAATCTTCCAGCTGTGAGTAACCATACATTTGCAGACCACAGTGAACATATGAGCCTGTTAAAATTATATACAGTTTTTACATATAACTAATGCTTGTTTCTGTATGCTAATGCACCAGCCAATTAGTTGACATCCACAATTAATTCTTCTTTCCCTGTCACCTAGTTAGCATTGAATGAGGTTGGTGTGTACTTGAATTCTCATGTGATTCTTGATTGCATTGTAGAACATGATCAAAAGGCTCTGTTTGAATGTGAATGATTGTGTTGCTTGCTGTACTTGATGGCAATTTACTTAAATATGATACTCTGCAGGAGAATTTGTTCAAAGTAAAGTCACAACCAGCACTTTATCATTTCCATGCACAGTATTTCAGAACATTGCATCTTGAAAGCCTTAAAAGAATAGCAAGAAGACAAGGCCAAGAGGAAAAATTAAAGCACTGGTATGACCATAATCTTTATTAGCAGTGTGGAGCAAAATGTATAACCCTTGAAGTAATCAGGTGAATACCTAAAGCCTAATAATGAGCAGTCCCCTTGTCTGAGAGAGCACAGAGATAACGTCTTTAATAGAAAATGTATTTGATAGCACAGATTCTTTCAGCTTGATCATTCCATGCACTAATCTCAACTGATCTCCAAATCCTCTCACACCTGGTGGCTTCCATGAAGACTTGCAGTCCGCAGACACAAGCTGGGGAATTATTGTCAAACACCTGGGAAATTTAGACTACTATGGTAATGAACCTTCACGCAATTTTTATTGTCACAGGTAAGTGGATGAAGCATAAGGACAAATATACTACAGAATATAAATGTTGTAAAATACTGGAGTTTTGTTTACTAATTGTCAGCTCTACTGTTTCTCTCACACTTTTCACTTCATTTTCAGAATCATCTTGCACTGCAAATAAAGTCACAGGTAGAATATAAGTTATATTCCACTGATGTAGACTGTGTTCACAGCATAGCATTTGCCCGTGAATTAAGTATTATAGGCCTAGAGGGATACATATGTCATTTAACAGCTTCTGCTGGTCCTAATAAAGAGGACAACGGGTCTCAGTTCACAGTGGCATTTCCTTTGCTATATCCATATTTCTGAAAAGAAAGAAATCTATCTAGTAGAGACTTTATTCCCATCTAGCAGTACAGTAGAGATGGGTACAGTTCTGTGCCCATTCAAGACCCACCAAAACCATTTCACTGTCTTTAGATGAACCTATCCAGTTCATCTAGACCACCCAGTGAACTGGTGGTTTTGGTCTTGAAAAAGGGAGTATAAGCAGAACTATTATTATCAGGTCCAGACAAGCTGTTTCTCTGAAGCAGCTGTCTTAAGTACTCCATGGTGGTTCCCAATTTGGTTGTTTTCCTTCAGCTGATTGGCAAAGAAAGAAGATGCAAAACACCACTTTGTTGCTGCCTCTCCCCTCTCTGTGCTGGTAGAGGAGAAAAGCTGAAATACGTAGCAGGACAGGACTGTGTTGCACCCTGCTCTAAGCATAAAGTAGATTGAGCAAGGTAGTGTTTCTTCAGCACAAGAAGAAGAGCAAGAGACCATTTACTCTTTTCCTTGTGGTGCAGTTCCTGAGGGAGAGCAATGCTGTGAAAGGTCTTGCACAATAGTTCTGACTGAGGTTTGAACTATCAAAATGAAAAAGTCTTTCCCAAGGGAAATTAGAAAAATAAATAAGAATTAAGGCTGGAACTGTCATTTATTACCATTTTGGACAGTTAAACAATTAAGGACATGAGTAAAAACCTTTTGGGTCATCACTCTTTTGATGTCCGTGAGTCTGGCATATATATGTCTTACATCTTCAGCATGCAGAGCTGTAATTAGAGATCCTAGAGGTAGACCACTCAAGAGGTTTCTGTTTACCAACACATTGTCCATGAGTTTGTCTAATTCTTTTGAAACTACTGATGTTGTCTGCTTCCACCGCTCCCTGTGTCAACAAACTCCACAATGCAAGTTAGGCCGTAGAGACAAAAATCTTTTGTGAAGCTGACAGTTTCTCAGGTGAGAAGGGACCTCGAGCTTTTCTCCTACTTTTTAACAATAATCATCTGTCCTGTTAGAAATCTAAAAATGTGCCAAAAGATATCACCTTCAGGTGATATCTTGTTGACTGATAGTGGTGTTCAGCTGGTGAGAAAAGACAAGGGAATAACATAAGCACTTAGCCAACCAAAATTTGTCTCCCACTCCCCTCACTGGAGACACCTATACCCTATGTGGTAAATTAAGGTTGGAGTATCAGATCAGAGTTTCATCTAAAAGTCTCAATTTCCTGCCTTTTTGTGGGTTTTAGGCAGACCCTTAATGTTGCTTTAATGTAGGGGGCTTCTTGTGGTTTAATATTTCTAAAGTCAGTAAATTATTTCCAGCATATGTAAAAAGGACAAATTTCTCCTGTGGTTAGTGACCACAAAGCAAAACAAGAAACAGAAATACTCAAGAGTAACGTTCTTGAGAAGAGGATTTAGAGCTTTAAACCTCCCTTTTGATGTTATGCGCAGAGAAACAAAGCTCAGTACAAGGCTGATGATTAATACCTTTACAAAGCATAATAACATATAAACACAACCTGTGTCCAGAATCTCTGCAGATCAGTACAAAATGCTTTTTGTCTGCTGTGTTAGCAAACACTTTGAAACAATGCCCCCACTCTCTTATATACATCCCCAAAAAAGTTACTGCTGAATAATAAATGCATCCCAGCTTGTGAGGAGAGGTACCAAACTGCCAAGCACTGAAGAAAATGTTGTATCAAATAATGGTTTATTTCCACTAGTGAATGATTATTCTTACTTGGCCTTTCCCATGGAGAGGAAAGAGAGGTGAGCTGATGTCTGAAATTGAAGTAAAATTCTTGCTACAGTTGAGTGGAGAGAAACTGTGAAGATCTGACTGATATTTTCAGATAAAATCCATAAAGCTTTGGAAATCACAATCTGTGTTGCTGGATAATAGCTAGATCCATTATCCCACACCAGCCTCCTCCAGTAACTATTTTGACTGCAAGGTTTGAAAGCAGTGGCTGCAGATCCTGTGGGACAGATCACCACACAGGCATTAGTACCCCTGGGCACTGCCCCAGCAGTGGTATGCCCCAAAGCCTGCTGTGCACCCCACACCAAGTCAGAGGGTCATTTCTCTTCAGGTCCCCCAGGCCTGGCTGGCTGACTTGGGGCAGGTGGTCTTGGCAAAGCTCCTGCCCACGTCTCTAAGCCAGGCTTGTGCAATGAAAAGAAACTACCATTGATTCACCAGAGCCTCAGGGAAGAGCTGGGAATAGCAAAGTTTCTGTTTACTTACTTGTGAACACTTGGGTAAAAAGATTAAGTGTTGAGAAAACAAGATTTTTTTTCAAGAAATAAGATCTTTTGACAGTACTGACAGTCAGATATACTGGGAATTGTTCATATTAGCTTTGTTCTCAACACCATTTAAAAGCTCTGGTTGCATCACTGAAGGGATGCATCCATGAGTGTTGAGAATGCTGGCAGACACCTTGCGAGACCACTCACAGTCATCTTTGAAATGTCATGGGGATCAGGAGGGGTGCCTGAGGATTGGAAGAGAGCAAATATCACCTCCGTCTTCAGAAAGGGTAAGAAAAAGAACCTTGGGAGCTACTACCATCCAGACAGCCCCACCTCCATCCCTGGAAAGGTGAAGGAGCACCTCATTCTGGAGGACATCTCTGTCCACATGGACGACGTGAAGGTTATCAGGATAGTCAGCATGAACTCACTAAAGGTAAATCATGCTTGTCCAACCTGATTGCCCTCTACAATGAAACAACTGCCTGGATGGGTTGAGGGAAGGTCAGAGGACATTGTCTAGCTTGACTTCAGCAGGGCTTTTGCCACTGCCTCTGACAACACCCTCATGGGGAGTGTGGACTGGATAAGTGGACTGTGACACGGCTGGAGAACTGGCTGAATGGCAGACCCCAGAGGATCCTAATCAGTCATGCAGGGTCTGGCTGGAGGCCTGTCACTGGTTATGGCCCCCAAGGCTCAATACTGGGCCCAGTACTGTTGAACCTCTTCATCAATAACTTGGATGAAGGGGTTGGTGTGACTCCTCAGCAAGGTTGCTGAGGACACAAACTGCAGGAGCAGAAATTAATTTGCTTGTCTTTCTCATAATAATTTCAGTGTAGTTTCTGGGATAATAGGAGATTGAATGCTAGTTCAATGACATCTTCAGGAACAGCTTTGTAGGCTACTCACTACAGAAATGTTACCATGAATTAAAGGAGATATAAGAATGGAGGAAGAGATTGGTTGCACTGTTCTCCCATGCATTCAGTTGGAGCTGACTGAAATAAAGATGTGCTGCGTATTAGAGGATGAAGAAAGCTACACCTTGCCTTGAGATTGTGATTCTTCTCTTTTCAGCACATCTGTGCTTGACCCTAACAGTGGCAATGACAAGAAGGGGTTTAAAACAGAAAAAAAGTGAGTGAAGTTTCAAACAAACACCAGGCCATATCTCTCAGCTACAGCATTTGAGAGGGATATTCTTCTGTTAATACAGCTGGGAAATCTACAGTCTACACTGGAAAAGACAAACACTATATTTGATGATGTTGTAAAACATCCAGGCTAGAAAGTTACTTAGATGTCATTTCAATTAATTACTCAAGATTTCCCAGGAGAAACTGCTAAATTGATTAAAATCAACAGTTAATTTAAAGTTAATTTCATGGACAATTAGCTCCAATATTGCTAACTAACCGGCCATATTCTTCTTTAGCTGGAAAAAATGTAAAAAGGTCACAGTCTCTCTTGCTACATCATGGTTTGGAAAAATTATTCATGCCATGCTATGACAGGAAGACATTATTACTGACAATATGTGGTAAAAATTTGACTCGGCAAATCACATTTTGCTCTGTGAATGCCTTTTTTTCTGTTACATTGGAATTCTGTTCTTTGTCAGAAGTCTACTATTCCTAGCAGATATTAACACCTCTCTTCTTAAACAAAAATTACTACTGGCAGCTGTGGAATCCCAGCTTACAGTGAGTAACTCCTTACTTCTGTAACAGCTCCATTGTTTTTGGTGGGACTGTTTAGAGTGAAATGCTACTCAATGAGAGTAAAAGGGCCAATGCTTGACCCAGCAAACATAGCATACAGCTTGACTGTTCCCATAAAAATCTAGGTATTAAAGTCCATATTTTCTTGGAAGCATGAGGTTACATTTAATTTACAAACAATACAAATGAAGGTAACCTTAATAGAGTCTTAAAAGAGTGAAATAGGTTTTGTTTTGTCATGAGAGAAAATATATAACTTAAATATTGCAGATTTTAAGGCAACACATTTACTATTGCTATTACAATATTAATATAGAAGTATCCAGTTTTCATAATATATATAATAATTTGAAAAAAAAAAGGCAAATATTCAGAACAGCAGTCACACTCGTCTTCATGGTCGTTGAACATCTACTAAGACTTCCTGGTTTAAATCATGTTTATACATTACACCAGTGGAATCATAACCAATAGCGCAAATGTATATGTATTCCATAGAGATGTAATTATATGCAGTTAAATAGTAGAGAATGTATAATGCTATATATTGAGCTAAGGAATAAAATACATGTACTTAAGTAAAATCTTCCATTCAATATACTCAGATATTAAGAGGTTAATAAGTGAGTCCCTGTAAATTGGGCAAATGCCATTAATGTCCAAGAACTTTCTTGCAAGAAGTAGAGGACACAACTTTGAAAAAGCTTTTTTTCCTGACTGATGTTACTGTTTTCTTTGCCATTACAGGGCACAAAATATAAATAACCTTGTGTAAATGGTATACATACACTGGCATTCATCTGGCGTGTCTACATTACTTAGCGATGTGCATGAATAAATAAGGTAAAAGGTCAAAAATTAATACAAATATGTCCTTTAAACTGCATCCTGCCATTAATTTGGGGTGGAAGAAAGGGATTAATAATACATGGGGAAAAAAAGAACTACAGAAAATAAAAAGAGTTAATTTTTTTAACCTAGCAAAGCTCCTATAAAACCAAAATATTACAGTTGCCCTGCCACCAGCTGCATAAGTATCTGTGGAACAGAAAGCTGATAAGCAATTAGGAATAGCCAATGTTCTTTCCAGATTGATATCAGTCTTCAAACATCTGCTATTCAGGCCCTGGCAGGTGGTATATTTGGACAAAAAAAACCAAACCAAACCAAACCAAATCCCCCCCGCCCCCCCAAAAAAAAACCCCAAAAAACCCAACCAAAAACAAAAACACCACAAAAAACCCCAAAACAATCAAACAAACAAAAACTTACCACCCTGTATTTTTTACCCTCATTTGACCTAAATCCAGCTCCAAATCAGAATTGGGTTTTTTTAGAATTTTGGTTCATGAGCTGTTCTGCGTTGAGTTTAAGGATAAAGGAAAACCAGACTTGTTTCACATATAAAGGCAGGAATACATCTTTCTGAATAAAATGGGCTGGTGACCAAAGCATTGGTGAGATCAACAAACGAAATGAACAAAAGTTGAGTGTTTGAATATAGGACCACATTTGGGTTAGATAGACACAGGGTGTAAATTAAATGTATAGTGATTTAGGTACCCCATACAGTTGTAGATACCTTACATACTTATTCTCCTTAATTAAAATAATGAAAGTGACAGCATGGATGTGTGATTTTATTTCAGTAGGATCTGATATACAACACCTGAAATGGTGATGTCATGATTAAAACTGTTCCTGCCTAGATCTAAATTGAAGTCAAGTCTTGCTCGGAGTTGTGTGTGACAATAATAGAAAGACCTTCTCAGGGCCTTCCATTTCACTCTCGTGCCCGTATCAGATTGAATTTCCCTTTATCTAAGAGCTAGTTTGGGATATGATAAAATAACACAGTCGTAGTCTGGGTCATTGCCCCAAGAACTGAATTGAAGGACTCCCACAGAGCTGATCCTGCTAGATAAGGCCATATAAGGAGGGCTCCTCTGCATTACATTGCTAATGACTGATATATTGAACCTATCTTTACCTTTAAAATTGGGGATTTCCCTTCTGTTTCCTCAGAAAAATATTTGGGATTTTTTTCTCTGCTCCCTTAGCTGCATATTCAAGTGGATATAACTCACTTCAGACAACAAGAAACTTATCAATAAAAATATTCTCTTTCTTGTTTGCTACCGAAACAAAAAAAAAAAAAAAACACCACACACACACACACAAGAAAAAGAAAAAAAAAAAAAAGAAAAAAAAATAGAATGGAAGATAAATACATGGTTTTCCCTGCATATGAATGTTTACCATCACTCTTTCATTATGTGCAGGTAATATGCAGGTAATAACCTCCTTGATCACCAACATGTTACGTGCTAATTTTAGAAACTAACGATTAATTAGAATTAATTGCAATTTCAAAGGGTGTTGTATTTTGGTGGGGGCATTGTCTTGACCAGGAAATATGAAAGTATGTTGTTGAACTTTTACCCAATGTCAAGATACAGTAACACGTTATTGGTGTTGTAAGTGCTCCCGTATGCTTCAGAAATATTTAAAATTTTATTGATTTGTTTTGGCCTGGCTCCTAAAGATGACTATCTTTCAGATGCTAAACATTTGATACCCTTTGAAGTTTGGGAATGCTTCTTTTTACTCCATAGGAAATATGGATGAAGCAGGACTAAGGCAATCCCAGTCCTGATATGGTTGGCCAACAGAATACAGGAGAGAGAAGCAAGGTTCTTCAAAAGAGTTGCCAGTCTTGTATATATCAACTTTTCTGTTGAAGTCCTGATTAGTATTCAAAAAAAGAGGACAGTTCTGCACAAAAAAAATTAAAAGATGGATTGATCCATTTATCATCCAGAGGAAGCTGATACAGTTGTAAACTGAAACAATGCAGAGGGGTCTGTTCTCCTCTCCTCATTAGCTTCATTAACATAGGTAACAAGTATTATCTGAGAATTTTCACCAGACACAGCTAATTCTGTGTACAGGAAAAAAAATCTTTAAACCTTCCCTTCCCTTCCCTTCCCTTCCCTTCCCTTCCCTTCCCTTCCCTTCCCTTCCCTTCCCTTCCCTTCCCTTCCCTTCCCTTCCCTTCCCTTCCCTTCCCTTCCCTTCCCTTCCCTTCCCTTCCCTTCCCTTCCCTTCCCTTCCCTTCCCTTCCCTTCCCTTCCCTTCCCTTCCCTTCCCTTCCCTTCCCTTCCCTTCCTCCCTTCCCTTCCCCTTCCCTTCCCTTCCCTTCCCTTCCCTTCCCTTCCCTTCCCTTCCCTTCCCTTCCCTTCCCTTCCCTTCCCTTCCCTTCCCTTCCCTTCCCTTCCCTTCCCTTCCCTTCCCTTCCCGTCCCTTCCCTTCCCTTCCCTTCCCTCACTTTCTCTCTCTTGTTGTTTTTACTCCATATGTCATAATTTGATCACAGCAATGAAAAATCTTTAAAACTCAGCCTTATTAGATGATATTGACATTCACAGAGGAAGTGAACAAATGACAGCTGTTGTTGCAATGGTAACACTTACACAATGATAGTTCTTTCCCCACCTAGTCCTAGCCAAGATCAATGTATATTTCTTTTGCTGATGCACTCAGTTTGAGAGGAGGGGCTATTTCAATTTCAGATGGAAAACTGTCTCTTAGTGAGATCAAACATCTGAATCCATCTGCCAAGAAATGCAGGAAAGAAGTTAACACACAGTGAATTTTGATCTATATTTTGGTTTTATTTCCTGCTGTTCATGAGAACCAGGAATGCAGATCAGACGCCACCATCCATTGAGAGGCATGTGTTTGCAAGGCTTCTGCTACTTTTTGGAGAACACCCATGCCCTTGCAGCTTTTGGGCAAACCTTTTGTTCTTTCCAGGCCTTGGGTAATTTATCTGTGACTCATCTCTGGCAAGGGAATCCCAGGCTTGTCAGAGTAGCCTGGGAGAGTTCATGGTGATTTATGGACTCTGAAGATGAATGCCCCGTTTTCCTGTCTCAAATTCTCACTTCATATTTGCCCTCTGATCAGAGAAATCTCTGAAAAGCCTTTTATTAAAAGGAGCTTCTGAGTCTCTTGATGATTCAGCTGGTCAAGTGACAAACAGTGCAGAGAAAGGTTTGCAAGCTGTCTGAAGTGCAAATTAAGGCAATCCAAAGGAACGGTGTGGTGAGAGAAAAGGTGACATGCACTCCTCTGGAGGGACAGGACAGGTTCAGTGTTGCATGTCAGTGGATAGCCTGGATGCTGGAAGGAGACTGTAGAAACCATTCAAACCACTGGCAAATCTCTTAAATATGTTCCTTACTGGGCTTGCCTGCCACCTTAGTACCCCAGAGCAGCTGTTTTAAAGAGCAGGCATAAACTCACCCTGGCTATTGCAATCACATTTTCTGCAAGGTGAAAGGTTTGGCATCTGGAAGTGTCAGAAAGGAGCCTCTCACCATAAATCACACCAGAAAGCGCTCTAATTTGACAAGTGCCTTGAGAGCACTTATATGTTCACCCCTAAATTCCAATATCAAAGAGCAGGACTTCAAGCTTTAAACTCCTACAATACACCAAGTCTGGGAGAAGAAGATGCACTTGTGGGAATTGAATGGCAGGTGTGTCCTTGACACCTGAGGGCTGCTCACAGACAAGGGAGGGCACAAACTGGGCTGCATGATTTCCCTGTGCTCTGCTCCAAGAATGAAGAGGCTTTGACTTCACTCAGACGCAAAAATCCTTTTCACCTTCTCCTTTTCCCCTTCCACCTCTCCCTTTCATTGCCCAGGTCCTAGCAGTGGAGCCAGCTGAGAGCAGAGCCAGGAGCCCCCGGGTTTGAGCCCTCTGCTCTGCACTCAAGTCTGTTGATGGCTGAGGCCAGCACAGATAATCAGACATCTCATACTTCATTCTTAAGGGTAAGAGAAATAATTTTTGTAACTATTTTCTTAAGCATCTTGCATTTTTTCTCTAATCAGAAAAGAAAATTCTGTGGGCACCTCTGTTCCTGGGATAGTCACCAATGGTCACAAATTACTTCCATTTATTTTTTTTCTTACTGAAATGCTTCCATAAATAACCAAGCTTCCATAAAACAGCAGGAAAAATTCACTCCCAGTGAGACTCCATGGAGGGCAGTGTGAGAGGATGACAGTGTCTGAAAGGTGGGGACAAGAAGCTGCCCCCTGCTTGCTCACACAGACAGCTGTCTCTGCCCAGCTCACTTCTTCTGGTGATTTATGAAGCCCTTTGATCAGAATCGAGTTTTAATTGCCTGAACTGCAGAATCTGACACGTGCTTCATCAAGTCAAAGGTAGAGCCTCTTCCTGATGCCCTGCTCTTCTCTTCTTTTCCATGGATCCAAGCCCTGTAGGATTTTAGGAATCTACCCAATCCTTAACTCCATCTTTAAAATGTCCATCCGCTCAAGAATTGACAGAGGAAGAAGAAAAGAAAGAGAGAGAAAGAAGAGAGAAAGAGAGAAAGAGAGAAAGAAAGAGAGAAAGAAAAGAGAGAAAGAAAGAGAGAAGAAAGAGAGAAAGAAGAGAGAAGAGAAAGAAAGAAAGAAAGAAAGAAAGAATAGAAGAAGAAAGAAGAGAAAGAAAGAGAGAGA
This sequence comes from Chamaea fasciata, assembly GCF_029207755.1. Taxonomy (NCBI): domain Eukaryota; kingdom Metazoa; phylum Chordata; class Aves; order Passeriformes; family Sylviidae; genus Chamaea; species Chamaea fasciata. The sequence goes on along the minus strand of NW_027094086.1, from coordinate 122,944,427 downwards.
AAGAAAGAGAGAGAAAGAAAGAAAGCGAGAGAAAGAAAGAGAGAAAAAAGAGAGAAAAAGAAAAGAAAGGAAAAGAAAGGAAAAGAAAAGAAAAGAAAAGAAAAGAAAAGAAAAGAAAAGAAAAGAAAAGAAAAGAAAAGAAAAGAAAGAGAAAGAAAAGAAAAGAAAAGAAAAGAAAAGGAAAAGAAAAGAAAAGAAAAGAAAAGAAAAGAAAGAAAAGAAGAGAGAAAGAGAGAGAAAGAGAGAGAGAGAAGAAAGAAAGAAAGAAAGAAAGAAAGAAAGAAAGAAAGAAGAAAGAAAGAAAGAAAGAAAGAAAGAAAGAAAGAAAGAAAGAAAGAAGAAAAGAAAGAAAGAAAAGAAAGAAAGTTTTTTCTCAGGTGGGGTGCTTGCCTGAGCCCTCCCATCAGGCACGGACCTCGGGAAAGCCCCCCACGGTGGGATCGGGCCCTGGGGAAACCCTCCCTGCATCGGAGCACCCCGTCCGGGACAGCTGGGTCCCCTGCAGGGGCTGGCTGCCCACCCCGGGGCCTGGCCATCCCAGGGGGAGCAGGTATCATGTTACTGCTGGGCAGGCAGAAGAAAGGCGAGTGTCAGGCACTGTCACGTATTATTAGTACTGTTTCTCCCCATTAAAACCATGCCTTTGAGCAAAGGGGTTTCTTTTCATGTTCTCCCCCACCAATACTCTGACAGAACTCCTAAAACTCAAGAATTTTCCAAATCAAAGACTTAATCATTATCCTTCTGTCCGTTTCCCCCGGTCTCTGCCACACACACTATACCCCAAACTGCTTTAACTGTCATTATCCCCAGCACAGATGCCTGTTTAAATTCTTGATTCAAGCTGGAGGACATTTAATAGCTGACTGGATTAAATATTGCAGACGTCCAGCCCAAAATCTCTTTGAAAATACAGGTCGAGGAACTATGTCTAAATTTGCTGGATGAAAACTGATCTATGATATGTGTTTTAAGTTCAGATCTGAGGACTGGGGAGAAGGGGGGAAGGGAGGTCTGTTCTGGGATCTGGTTTATATTGGTGTAAAAACCTTGAAGTTGAAAGGTGTTTCAGGATGCCTAGAGAGGGAGAAAGACAGAAAGTGAGAGGAGGGAAGGAAGGAAGGAAGGAAGGAAGGAAGGAAGGAAGGAAGGAAGGAAGGAAGGAAGGAAGGAAGGAAGGAAGGAAGGAAGGAAGGAAGGAAGGAAGGAAGGAAGGAAGGAAGGAAGGAAGGAAGGAAGGAAGAAGGAAGAAAGGAAGAAAGAAAGAAGAAAGAAAGAAAGAAAGAGAAGAAAGAAAGAAAGAAAGAAAGAAGAAAGAAGAGAAAGAAAGAAAGAAAGAAAGAGAAAGAAAGAAAGAAAGAAAGAAAGAAAGAAAGAAAGAAAGAAAGAAAGAAAGAAAGAAAGAAAGAACCTCATCAATTAGCTAATAATTCTTCATGGGAAATGGATATTTTTTCCATCTCAAATAATTAAGTATGAAGCATGCAAAGCACTTTGAGAGTGCAGAGGTTCCATGGAGGAACTGGACGCCTGTTTGAAATTAACACTAATTTGGCTCTTACATCAACAACCCCTTCGTAGACAGCGTCTCAGTCACTAAACATGTTCGATAGCTCTGTGCTTCAGAAGAGTCTGTGTGTGCGTGTGTGTGTGTGTGTTTGTGGCTGTGTCCAGAATTTATACATTTTCACATGCAAAGGAAAGCTTTATTCCTTTTCAAATTCTGACACAAACGTGGAAGCCATTTTCCCTTTGTTTTCTAAATTGCATTAAAAATACAATACAAATCGGCATTTGCTGAAAATCGTGATATCAGCTGACTATCCTGAGTCTGTCATTTATAGCATTAATTAATAAGAAATGAAAGGGGAAGGGGGATAAAGGACCCTTAAATAAAAGGGCTCCATTATTTGAAAAAAACTTTAAACATTTTTACAAGATCATGTGATTGGGACTCAAAGGCAATAAATCTAGATTAAGGATCCCTAGGATTTTTAGACTGATGTTATCTATTACGGATAGCACCTTAGTCTATTTATCTGCGTTATATACTCCTGCATTGTCATTCTAAAAGCTAACGCGCTTGATGCTAGCCTTTCTGCCTTTGAAAACATTTGCACAAAAAGAAAAATAATGACTGAATTAATTTCTGTCTAAGAAAATTCAGTGAAAACTCGTCCATTATTTAATAGAGATACCTATTATAAGAGACTCAAAATTAATATTTCAAATCCAATTGCAGAAATAGACGTGCAGAAATAAGCAAGGCATATCTACAGCTGATCGAAATGCCTGTGAACGAAATATAGGCAGGTTGTTTGCAGGAGTCCGACTACCCTCGACCTGCCTCTGGCTCCATCGGGGGTCTTTCCCTTGGCCATTCCTGTCCCGCTGGCCGGTGCACTGGCACCTTCCTCCACACCACCTGCCGGGGTGCTGCCGCACTGATAACCGCGGCCATAGCGGCTCTAACATAGATTTTACATTAAAATACAACAGGACCTTCTGGAAAACAGCAATAACTGTACGAAAGGGGAAAAAAACCCAAAACCCCCCGCCCCCCCCCCAAAAAAAAAAACCAAACCACCCCGAAACGCTGGGCTGGCATCTACGGAGGGACCGGCTGCGCCTTGCTGCAAACGTCAAACGGCGGATAAGTTTTAATTTCCCGGAGAGCCGTGGCTCTGCCGCCCCTCCCGCGCATGGGCCGGACCGGGCACGGCAGGGGCAGGGCAGGGCAGGGCAGGGCAGGGCGGGGGGGTCCCTCGCCCGTAGACCCCACTCCCTGGGGCCAGGAGAGCCGGGCAGAGCCGGGCAGAGCCGCCCGCCTTCGCCACGCCCGAAGCGCTGGGGGTTGCCAGCCCAGACTTTCCCCCGTGCTCTTAGGAGCTCCCACCCACCTTCAAATAGAAGTCAATTGATTAGTTTCAGTTTCTGCTCCCAGGAGAGATCCGATACTTTCCCTGGGATCAAACGGACCCGAGAATAAAGGAGAGGGTCAACCGGTGGGAAAGAAAGAACGAGAAAAGAGAGAGAGAAAGAAAGAAGAATAGCAAGAGATGGAGGGGGAGAGGAAGAAAGATAAAAGAAAGAAAAACGGGAAGGAAGGAAGGAAGGAAGGAAGGAAGGAAGGAAGGAAGGAAGGAAGGAAGGAAGGAAGGAAGGAAGGAAGGAAGGAAGGAAGGAAGGAAGGAAGGAAGGAAGGAAGGAAGGAAGGAAGGAAGGAAGGAAGGAAGGAAGGAAGGAAGGAAGGAAGGAAGGAAGGAAGGAAGGAAGGAAGGAAGGAAACGGTTTAGGCACACTGGAAGAGGATAGCGAGCTTGGACAGAACGGCTGGGTTTTTTCCCACAAACAAATAAAAACAGTTTTAGTAGAGCCTACATACTGCACATATATGTGCAAACACGCACGCATAGAAAAAGGAGGAACGATTTATGCTTGAATTTCTGTGAGCCTTTCTCTTCCCAGTGTTTACAAGGCGGGGCTCCATTTGCAAGTTGTACATCTGTTCGCTTCACGTGACATTTTCATAAAAGCTCTAACATCTGGTCAAAATAAACCTCCTTCAGGTACCTGCTTAACTTTTCACATGTCAAAATCCCTTCCCCTCTGAAGCTCTCCTTTCCTCCACGGCTGCAGTCGCGTGTATTGCTCCTTTCTTGACTGCTTATTTAATGACTCTGCCTCTGCCCGAATAGAACAAAGCAACCCTAAGCATGAGGGGGCAACCCCGACCCTTCCCAAGAGTATCCTTCCTCATCTCGCCCCCTCCCACCTCCAGATTTCCCCGCATTAGGAGGGCAGAGTGGGTCTTCTTCCCGCCGCAGTATTTCGCTTTGGGATTTCTGTAGCCCAGCAAACAGGATTTGCGGCTCCCCCACCCCACTCTAAGCGAACCCATAGTGCTGTTCGGGGTGATATTTTGCACGAACGCTGATAATACTCCCAAAGTGAAATGATCAGCATCTAATTGTCCCAAACCTATTCCGTTATTATTTCTGCTATTATTAATTGTTCCTGATACTTTTGTAGATGTCTCTATCCCAGCGTGATTCGTCTGAATTATTTTGGAGCAAAACATTTCTCTTCTTGCCCGTGGTCCATACAGTGAACAAGAGAATTTTTGTAAAGTTTCTGCAAATTTCATGTCACCTCTTTATGAAAAGAATGGAGAAGTGTCCGCTAACCAAGACAAGCCGACTACGTAGATGAGAACAGTGTAAGTAAGTGTTCCTGAGCGAGCGGAGGAGACAGGGAAATACCAAGGGAACGGACAGCTTTTTCGCCGATCTGAATATTTGGTTTTGTTTTGCTTTTTATTTCGGATTTTTTAAAACGGGGTGTTACCACCGTCTTTAAGTTTCTGTAGCTTTATTGTTCTTGCTCTGTAAAACCGTTCTAAGCCTCCCGCAATGTCGATCACTTGGTCCTTATAAATGGCCGGCTTGTTTGCTTTTAAAAAAGAAAAGGGGGACTTTTCTACAAGTGATTTTAACCTGCTCCACCTTCAAGTGACCTGCCAAATTCTCCTTCTTACTTTATAGACATCTGGGAATTCCATACACGCCTTAAACTCCAATTACACACCTTCTTCAAAGGGACACGTGCTTTGCTTTGCCAAGAACATTAAGTGGACTGAAGTCGAAAGAAGCTGGTGCAGAAGTTAATGTAAAATACATCCTGTGCCATGTTTACTGCGGGCAGGTTATGTGTGCAGCAAATAAAATAAGTCCTGATGGATGTGGATGTGTGCGCCTCTTCTTTTTTTTCTTTTTTTTTTTTTTTTTTTTTTTTTTTTTCTTATTCTTTAGCTTCCCGGATCCCTTTACGGGGTGGATTGGATTTGCCGTCGTCACCACCACCACCACCCGCTTCCCAAAGAGGCTAATTTATGGCGGGGAGCGCTCCCGCTCTCCGGCGGGTCTGCTGCCTGCCGGAGCGGGGCAGGTGAAGGGAGAGCCGTGTGAACCGGGCGGACGCAGCCGCCGAGAGGGGACAGGGGGAGCACCGGGCCCTGCAGCCGAGCCCGTTACCGGCAGCCGCCGACCCCGCTGTGGCTCGCCCCGGGAGGCAGGTGCCCGAGCTGCCGGCGCCGCAGGTGAGTCCGCCTCCCTCCTGCGCTTTTCCGTGACTTTTGTGCCCCCGCCCTCTCCCCTCCTTTCCACCCCCCCCCCCCCCCCCTTCCATCCCCACGGCGCGTTTGTTTGTTTTTCTTAAAATTACAGATGCAGGGAAAACCGCCTGACATCATGGGAGCGGGACAAGAGTGCACTTTGAAGGGCTCCTGGGCAGGACTTCAAGTGAAATCGTACGCCGGGGAGGAATCCGATACCGGCTTGGAGAAAGCAGCGGGGCGGCCCCTGCCAAACCCAGGAATGCCGAGGACCCGCGGCCGGGGCCCCCCGCCCGCCTCCCCGCAGGAGGCGCAGCGCCGGCCCCGCCGCTCCGCGCCCCGTCAACTCCGCCGCTGCGACCGGGCGGCCGCACGGGCCCGGACCTCTCGGTCTACGGATCAACGGGACACATTGATGCCTCCGAGAAAAAAAAGCGAAATCAATCAGGATTTCCAAAGGCAGAGTTAATTTTCTGAATGCAAGAGTGTTTAAAATTCCCAGAAGGCAAATTAACATACATACTATTTCTTTTTTCCTTCAGTAAACCTGACGCTGACTCAATCGGTTTTGGCTCTAGCCCGAGGAGCACCAGGCATCTGCAGTCCCTAATTTCAACCCAGGAAAGGGCACTCTCGTAGTTTTAAAATAGCTTTATCCCTTTTTTATGATTTTTTTTTTTTTTTTGGAATGAGGCAGAGGTAGCGGTTGTCAGCCGGGAAAGAGCACCGGCTGAGTGCCTGCTGCCCAGCAATGCCGCCGCGCTGGCAGGGACTCGCTAGGAGGGACACAGAAGTGGGGAAGGAAGACCTGCAGCATGAGCCCCACAGATAGGAACTGGGAATTTTTCTCACTCGGGTGTTCCGCTGGTTGGAAAGGTGTTGAACCGGCTAGCCCAGAGGCCTCTTGCTGGTTGCAACAGAGTTAGTCAGGTTTAAGTTCATCAAGCGGGGCCTCTCCCGATTTCTAAGGCCAAGCACAGTTTGATTCGTGGCTTTTAAAGTGCACTTGATCACTCGTTCATATTTCGCAGGAAACCCACGAAACACGCCTTCTCTTCAGCACCGAGCAGCTCGTCTGGTTGGTTGGTTTTTTTTCATTCCCGGAACCTATTTTCTTCCTAAATGTAAGGAGTTTACCCCACCTTTCCCCGGCGTGATTTCTCCCCCAAAAGGAACAACCGAAACCTTCTATAAACTCCCAAATCCCCTTAGCCCCAGTGCCAAAGCTGCGCCGGCTCCCCGCGCCTCTCGCCTCCGCTGCAGCCGAGGTAACCCTGGCAAACATTACCTGCTCCTCGGCAGCCGGTCGCAACGGAGCCGGGGGTTCGGAGTCGCTGAGAGGGCAGCTGCGGGTGCCGGGGAAAGGCAGAGACCCTTCGGGAGCTCGCAGCGGCTCCCCCTCCTCTCCATCACTGAGACCTGCGACCACCAGGGCCGTCATCTAATTTTCAAGTCCTCGCTAATTCGTCAGTGCAAACAAGCGCTGCGGGCTCTCTACTGTAAACATTGCGCACTGGCTTAGAACATCCCGATATTATATTCATAATACTGTTCTGTGGGTAACAGACGGCAATATGAGGGTGTGGAAACAAATACAGGCAATAAAGTCAACTCATGAGCTATGCAAAAAGGCTCTGTCATGAAAAAGGCCCCCATCCTATCTACCCTAGATACTGGCCGAACTCCGGGGGCAGAGTTCCTGTCTCCACGGAGGGCACTGCTCGGCTCCCAGGGCAGCAGCGGTCCCTGCGCACCCGCGCATCTTTCGCGGCCGCGGAGGGGCAGGAGGCGCGCTCCCCGGGCACTGCCCGGCTGCCAAGTGCTGGGAGATAACCAAGTGTCTGCAGAGACTCAACCAGCTGTCCGGTTATAACGGTTGAGGTTTGGTTTAGGTTGTTTTGTTTTCAGGGTTTGTTTTTTAGGTTTTTTTTGTTTGTTTTGTTTTGTTTTGTTTGTTTGGGTTTTTTTGCGACTTCCCCTTCACCCTCCTTCCGATCCCTCAGATCTGGAGGTTCCCTCTCTTTCGCAACTCGGGTTCTCGCCGCATACTGGGACCCCGCGGAAAGTATGGTGAAAAGAAAGAGGGACAATATGCGCCCTACACGTAGAAAAGGAGAAGAGGGAGGGTTAGAGAATCCCTCCGTGCCTTACACAACGAAAATGTAATCGCTAGCATGTATATTATATAAAACCCTAGAGAGCAGAGCAGTCAAACATCACTTCCACCGGAAAACCCCACTCTCTAGACACTTCCCTATTTCAATCTCACTTTCTTTCGCTTTGCCTTTGGATGGACGAATCCCTATTTAAAACCGGTGCCGCTTCCTCAGGGATATCAGCAAAAGTAACCTGCACCGGGAGCTGGGGAACGGGCCCCTCTCCTGCCTCACGTCTGGGGGCAAAACACGAAGGCAGGGGTAGAGCTCTGCTGTGAAAACTCGGCTCCCCGCACAACTCTGCCATGCCTGGCGTGAAGATTAAAGGGGGAGAGGGAAAGAAAGAGAGAAGAGACAATACCTTCCTCTGCAGATGCAGTGAGCTTCAGCACAGAATAATAAAGCTGTCTCAATAAATAACGTGCCTGTGTCAGTAGCTAGTTTATTTGCGTTTTTCGCCTGGTTTGTTTATACTAGTGCCCCCTCTCTCTTGGGTGTCTTTACATCTCAACAAGCAGGTATTTATCTACAGTTCTAACCCTGGGTTCTCAGAGAAACCAAACATTAAGGTTATTAAAATTTCATTCATATTTATTTATTGCAGAAAAATAATATACAATGATATTTACAAAACAATCATAAAAATAGGAATGCATTTAGACACCGGATCTATTTGCATTTTAACATGGGTCATCAATAAATAAATAAAATGTTTATTTTTTCTCAGAGGAAAAATAATAATTATAAAAAAGTTAGGAACCGGGTATATAACAGCTTGAGCCCAGCTTATTTCCCCCTAAAAAAAAAAATCATCTCTACAGGGATATTTTTGGTTGGCTGCTTGGTTTCATTCAAGAATGAAGAAAGTCCACAATAATGTATTTCCTTTCATCAGTGGCTCATAGGCACGACCTCTTGGGAATGCATGCATGCAAAAAAAAAAAAAAAAAGAAAAAAAAAAAGGGCAAATAAAAAAAAGTTCAATTCCAACATTCTTCGTCAAAAAAAAAAAAAAAATCTAACGATTCAGACTTCTATCAGAATGCAGAGATGTGTGGATTGTACCGACGCCCAGAGGGTAAGTCACTGTCCAAAGCCCTTCTCTCTTTCTCTTTCCTTAAGTGCTCCCCACGCCCTGCTTTGAGTTTGGATCTTACTCTTCTAATTTCCAAGAAATCCTTGGTACATTTTTTGTTAGACAAGATAAAAAAAAATCGTATCCAACTTCAGAGTCTCTAGATTGTCCATTCTCTCCTTCTGTGGGAACAATGTCATCTGCAAAAACCCAAAAAGGGCGGAAAACTCGTTACTGAAGCGAAAGTTGCACAGACATCTACCTACACCTCTCTGTCTCTGGAAATACGCGTCTCGGGCAGGAAGGGAGAAGGGAGAACTCGCCGTGCGGGCGGTGCGGTGACCGTGTGACACCCCAGCCCGGCGGTCCCCGGTGTCAGAGCCGAGGAAAGGCACGGCTGCGGCGGTAGGAAACCCTCATCGAGCAGCACAACGGGAGGACATGGATTCACTTCAAAATACGAGCAGCAGCGGCGGCGGCGGCAGCAGGAGCCATCCCAGCAGCCCTGCCGGCTCCGCAGCGTTTGGTGAAGAAGTGATCTCAGGCCGGCCCCATCTGGCTGCGGCACACCCGCGCCGCCGCCGCCTCCCGCCCGCAGCCCACCCCGCCGGCAGCGCCCGGCCACGCGTGGGCCCCGAGGGTCCCGGGGCGCACCTCGGGCCGCGCAGGAGGAGGGACACGCCGGAGCGGGGGAGGCACCTCCAGCCGCCCCGCTCTCGGCCGCTCCGGGAAGCCAGGCCCATCCGGGCGGGGTGCGGGCCCTCTCGCCCCACGGCCACGGGTGCCCGGCTCACGGCGCAACCGGCGGCCTCTCGCCTCCCTCCCCGCTCCCTTCCCGACGGTTTCGGGGTCCCTGTCTTACCTAGGGCTCCTGCCGGGGGGATGCGGGTGGGGGACGCCGCCTGCTAGTGGGATGCGGACATGGACCAGGCGCCCTCCATTCTCCACACCGAGAAGGCGTAGCTGAGCCGCTCGTGGGCCACATAGCTGCAGCTTGCCATCTTGGAGTCCAGCTCGTCGCTCTGTAAGACCTGGTAGAGGAAGTCGATGTACCTGGCCGCCAGCTTGAGGGTCTGGATCTTGCTCAGCTTGTCCGAGGGCAGCGTGGGGATGATCTTCCGCAGGGCGGCGAAGGCTTCGTTCAGCGACTGCGTGCGCTGCCGCTCCCGCACGTTGGCCATGACCCGCTGGGTCTGCAGCTCCTCGTAGGACTGGGGGCTGCCGCCGCCGCTGCTGCTTCCGCCGCCCCCGCCGCCCCCGCCCGCCCCGCACTTCTTGCCCCGCTTGCCTTGGGCCGGGCTGCAGGGCTCGTCCGCGGCCCCGACGGGGCCGCCGGCGCTGCGGCGGCTGGAGCGGCGCTTGCGTCCCCCTCTCTTGTTGTTGGGCAGCTGCTGCCGGTCCGGCTCCTCTTCGCTGTTGCTCAAGCTGTCGTCGGCGGGGGAGACTGGCGAGTTTGACTCGTCCTGCTGCATCATCTCTGGGGGGAGACGCGAGAAGCGGGCCGGGAGGGGGGGGAGGGCAGGGAGAAGAGGGGGGCACCTAACCCGCCAGCTCCCCCTTGATCGGCTGCTTCGCTGGCCTGCGAGGAGAAGGAGGAGGGAAGGAAGGAGGGAGGACCTCACTTTGGGGGGAGGGGGGATGGCATCAGGATCCAAGAGGAAAAAAATAAAAAGGCCAACCAAAAAAAAAAAAAAATCCCTCCCGATCCCTCCTTGGAGCCCCTTCGAGGTGTCTGGGATTGGGAGAAAGTTGAAGACTTGGAGGTTCTTATAGCTCCTGCTGGCGGAAAGTTTGGGGGCAGCAGTGTCATTGGCCTGACGTGGAGAGGAGGGACTTTTGCTGAGTTTTATAGGAAAGTTTCCGCTTCCCCCCCTCCGCGCCCTCCCCCAATTATTTTTTTCAAGCCATTCACAAGTGATCTGGCTTCCCCACACGCACGCACATACATCCTTACCCCAACCTCTTTCTCGATTTCCCTCTCCGTGGTTTCTCTCTCAAACTCCGGTTAGCGCTCGGCTTTGGGGTGGTGCTGAGGGGCCGAGCCGGGAGGTTATGGGGGTGCCCAGCACCCCGAGCGCTGCTGCGGAGGGCTCAGCGAGCCGCTTAGTGCCTGTGCTGGGGGGAAACCACCCCGAGCGGCCGGGGAAAGCCCGCACCTCTCGAGCTTTCCTTGCCGCAGCGGGCATGGCTTGTAGCGAAAAGAAGAAAAAGGGAAATGACCCGCGGGGCAGCATCCAGGCATGTCCTAATTTTGACCCGCTTTAACACACGCCGCACTCCCAATAACTGAGCACCCCGGGATCTGACTTGCCGAGGGAGTCGCACATTTCTGGGCTGGGAGGGGTGATGGCACAGCCTCGTCCTGCCAGGCTGGACGACTGCTCTCGGAGAAAGCCATCTTCAGAGGTGGAAGCAGCGGGGAAACCAAGCACTGGCTTCGTACATGCATAAGCACCAGTCCTTGAGCTCGTCTTAAGAGAAACCCGGGAGGATTCGCGTCTCCAACCTAGCACACCGGCAGACGGAAGGGTGTACAGACCCTCTTTGCCCGCACTCTGTGTGTTCTGACCACTCACTTCAGACCGTCCTCCCACAAGGCGCCCGTGTCCGGCACTTCCTGGGAAAAGAGATTATTTATTTTAATTTCTCTCCTCTGTCTGCAGCCAAAGCTATTTCTTCCCATCCCCCGCCTTTGTGCCTCCTTCCCCGCTCGCTGGCAGTACAGAGCAGGTGGTGTGTCTTTTTAACAACAGCTCAGATTCAAACTGAGGAGCAACTGGGAGGGAAAGCTAGAAATTGCCATCCATCAGTAAACGGGGGCGAAGCGCAATCTGCTCCCTGCGTGAGGACCGTGCTCCTCCGCTGCCGGCCTCGCAGTTACCTCCTGGACGGGCACGGCCGGGTGCGGGGCTCCCCGGCTTGTTTGAGATGTGAGGGCAGACAGGACGAACAGAATGGCAGAGGAGCGGTAAATCCCAGGCATGAAATAAGGCTTCTGGAAGAGCGCTGTCATCTTCTCCAGGGAACAGAGTCGTCTCTCTCCTCTGCCTGGGAACTGACTCCCTTTCCTCCGGGCAGAGGCGCCTCATCCCGGGAGCTGCCAGGGGCCAGGACCCTGCCGAGGGGCAGCCGCCTGGCCATGGCCACTGGCCCCGGCCCCGCCGCAGCGCCCGTCAGGCACCCGCTGCCACCGGAGCTGTCCCGATGCTTCTCCGATCGCTGCCCCTCTCGGCGAGCTCTCCTCGCGTTTCCATCCCGGGGGGCGAGCACATAGCAGTCTGCCCCAAACCTTCTCTTTTGGGGAACAGCTGGAAACAGGACCGGGCAGGAAACAGGGACCGCCCTAGCCGGCATGGGAAGGCATTCCAGCACACAGACCCACAGTGAACCTGCTCAGCTTTCCCGGCTTTCGGCTTCTCCCTGCTGTGTCTTCTGCAATCACAGGCCTCTTCACTCAGCTTAACGCCATACCTTGTCCGGAGAGCTTCAGGGATTCCCTTGTGTTGGCAGCAGCTGCTGATCCCAAGGTAAGAAGAGTCGGCTCTCCTTTCACCTCCCTCTCACCAATAATTTTTTCTGTACCAAGAGCCTCACTTACTCCTCTGGAGTGTTGAGCAGTGTCATTACAGAAGAAATGTTGAAAACAGTAGTGATGAGCATCTGTAGGTGGCTCTACGGGCCTTCCTTCCTTCCTTCCTTCCTTCCTTCCTTCCTTCCTTCCTTCCTTCCTTCCTTCCTTCCTGCCTGCCTGCCTGCCTGCCTGCCTGCCTGCTTACCTCATTCTTCTTATGGTTAGAAAACATCATAGGGCAAAACCAAACCTGGATAGCTATTTCCTTGCTGGGAATGGGATGCTGATGGAAAGGAGGGAGGGCCAGCACCACCTGAGCTGATTCGGCAGGATGCACGACCTGTCTGGGTAACCTGAACTTTCAATGGGATGCAGGACATCGCCTGCTTGTCATGGGGCAGGAGGAAGGTTTGCAGAGCAGGGTGTATAGAAGAGTCAAGGACAGGTGGAGAAGTAGTAAATGGTTTGTAAAAACATGGAGAATGGTTTGTAAAAACAGAAAACATGCAGAAATGTAGGGATGGAGTTGAAGAGAGAGGAACAGTTGACCATAGTCAACATAGCTGGGTACTTTTTGTGTAAACCGCAGCCAAAGAAACCAGCAGTGTTTAGCAGGACTTGTATGGTTCCACCAGCGACCTGCACACTGCTGTATGAACCAGGACTGCACAACCCTCCCCCCGCCCCACCGCCCCCATCATCTTCATTTTGGGTTTTGTTTTATCTCTGACTCACAAATTATGGACTCAGGAGCAAAGGCATCTAAACACATGATGTTGCTGTCAAGACCCACACAGGAGTGCAGGGGCCACAAGAGCTGTGGCGGCAAGTCCCTGGGGACTTGGGCTGGGCTGGCTGTGGGAGCCTGCCTGGATCCCCCAGGCCTGCTGGCAGGCAGCAGCCCTGCCTAGTGCTGGAGTGTGTGGAGCTGTGTTGGGAGGAGGGTGGATGTGTCAGACAGTCATGTCTGGGGATTTGTGTGAGAGAAAGACATACTGGTGTGTTTTATATCTGAGGGTGTGTTTGTGTGTGCATGCATGTACTGTCATTGATCTTTTGCAGTGTGAATACATATTTATGTCAGGAGAGAAGAGGAGTGAAGTCAGTGCAGAGATTAAAGAAAATGAATTAAATTCTGGTTTATTTTGAAATCTACAGTTCTGATAGGGATTGAGGTGGAGCCTTTGCGTTTCACACTAAAATGATAATTGTGTTTTAGTTATGCAATGTTAAACCATCTGGTTTGAACCTCCACTAAGCCACTAAGGTAGTTCTGCAGACCACTTTAGAGCATGGGATAAAGGATGTCGTGTCCTATTTCTCTCTATGCATATGCATGGCTTGGGTAAGAATTCTCCTGGCTCCTTGGGCAGAATTTCAACCCTGTTTCACTCTTTCATGGTAACAAGCAAAACTGCAAACAGATCCAGGGCCTTTCTAGAGATACTTCCAGATCCATTCCTGCAAGCTTCCCTGGGTCTCAGCTCAGGAAATTATGTGTTGTTGGATGAACTGTTACATGGAACACTGGCAGGACCCAGAGCACTCCAGCATTTTGTCACCTGTGCAGACAGGCACAACACTGGTAAAGCAACCATCCAGATTACAGGTGTGGCTGTGAACACAGAACTAAATAAATGACAAACTCCTGGGAGGAAAAAATGAGGAATAAGTTGGTCTGTGATGATCATTCTAGTCATGGTTAATCACAGGGAAATTGCTGAAAAGGATTGCCCCAGCATTATGCCAGCTCTAATCTAGGCACCCATTAACTGTTGAGACACTCACAGGATGGGACAAGCAATATCTGCCTTAGCCAGGCAGAAACATTACAGCTTTTGGGGGGGAGTAGGTCAAAAGGTTGATTCTTCCTTTGATTTCTAAGAATGAATGAATGAATGAATGAATGGCCCATTTTTGTCTGCCTGTTTATAAATCAGTGCAGAACTTTAAGCACTAATGTGCTCAAGATCTGATGGTTGCAACTACAGTGTTGTCCCTCATCAATGTGTTATACACATTGTGCACACACACAAATTACAGTTGGATTGCAATAAGGCTGTTCTGCATTCTTCAGCAAACACATACACATGTAATTTAGGTCACAAAGGCTGTTCACTGTGGTAAAACTCTCACTCCTGGTGATTCCTTGGAGTATTGAGCAATATGTTACATACGTTCACACCTAGAGACAGCCTGCCTGCATGTTTTTGATGCTGAAACCTTCAATTGGGTGTTTTCTCAGAGGTTTTATCTTTATATTGCAAAGATCATTGAAATCAATTGAAGTTTCCCTACTAGCTTCCACGGCCAGGTATTTTAATTCGTATGGATTCTAGGTGAAAGCCTGGCCAGGGTCATATCCCTTCAAAAGGGATGAGGGAGCACCTAGCAACTTTCCCCTCTGGCATTTATGCTGCAATTTGCTCTGAGTAGAGAGCACACCGGGAAACAGGCTGAGAACTCACACTGTTACGGATTTCTGCACGGCAAAAGAAAACGGGCAGAATGAATACATAAAGGGTATGAGAGCGGGACCTTTTCTCCTCTTCTTTCACCCATTTTTCCCTTCCTATCACCGCGGCAGCTCATACAATCCGGGACGGGCAGAAGCTGACGAGCATCTCCCGTTATTCGTCCTCCCTACCTGTGCCCGGCGTGGGTGGGCGCGGCTGGGCTCGGCGCGGCTCCGCCAGCGGGGCTGGGGCTGCGGGCGGCTCTGCGGGGCCGGGCCGGGCCGGGCTGGGCTGTGCGGCCGGCGGCCACCGGAGGGCACGATTCCCCGCCGGCCCCGCTGCGGCTCCGGGCGAGTCGCTGCCGCCTTGGCCAGAACCTCGCCAGCCTGGGTCACCCGAGTTTCGGGGCCGTGAGGTGCTGCCCGCCCGCTCCCGGCTCTGCTCGCCCGTGTTTCGGCGAGCTCCGAGGGTTTTTTCTCGCTGAGGTGACTCCAGGCGGCCGCAGCGCCGCTGCCCACCCGCGGGGCTGCCGTGCTGGGTCCTGCGGAGAGATCCGGCACACGGATCCCCCGCGGGCATAGGGACACTTCCCACGGGTGGGTTTCAGGCTGCCGGAGCTTTGACACTCGCGTCGTTCGGAAGCTCTGGAAAACAGACGGATAACGCGGAGTTCCTCTAACGAGTCAGTTTCGTTGTCATAATTGCTACAGTGACTTCTATTTAATTTTTACGGTCGTTGTCATGTGGCCGATCATGTAAAAGTCCCAGCAGCTTGCCGCTACGAAAGGATGCGACAGGGTTGTTCCCAGGTTGTGCCCATCCTTCCCGCCTCTGGGCCGGCGGCAGGGAGCGCTGCGCCCCTCGTGCGTCAGCCTTCGGCATCTCCTGCATCCATCCTCTCCTCCCAGATCTCGACTCTGTGGAAGGCGAGAAATATCTATATCCTACTTGCAATCTAGCAATCCCACTTAGGAGACCGGTGTCCCAAAAAATTAAGATCTGAGATTATTTTCAAAACGCGTTTTTATATAAAATCTTTTATTCAGCTCCAGAAATTAATTGTGGCCGTCGATGGGGCTGTTTAAGTAGATCCTAAGTACCTCGTTGGAAGGCTGAGTTGTATCCTCTCATGTATCCTAGACAAGACCAGTCCTTCCCATCACAAGAGATAACCGTATCTAATGCTGTGGTAGAGTTCTGCCCCTAATTATGGCCCTGGGTCTTGTTTGTGCGGTTTCATATCTAAATCTGAAAAGACCACTTAGTAAAACAATCTTATCTACACTCCAGGGGATAATAGTTATTTTTATTAATAATGGAGCTTATTGGCTATTTCAGCTCCTTTGATTTTTTTTCTTTTCCATCCCTTCCATCTTTCCTGAACTATATAAAGATTTCTTTTTCTTGTATTCTTCCTGCTCCTACACATTACTCAAATCTATATATTCAATCTCTCAGTACACTTGGCCCACGGAAACTCCATTAAACTTCAGGCCCTTTTAGCCACAAATTCTGCTGTTTTCTTCCAAGGTGGGGGAGGGTGCACCTCCAGCACCAGTGATGGATAAAACATTCCATAAAGCCTTTATCTTATGTGTGGACTCAAATTCCCCAGAGCTCAAGCAATTAGAATCAGAGCTGTAGAGCCAGAATTTCAGCATGGAAGTGGGCTTTAACCCTGTAGGCCATGTCTGTAACCCTGGGAAAAGTCCTTCCCTTGTACTTCCTACTATATGTGGTCTCTTTTAGGATTTCAGGTGCTCTTGGAATCTCACAGATGAAAATGAAAAGAGGTCATATGAGAAGTGACCATAACTCATAAATGAACATAGAAGTTCAATAGACAGGATAACAGGTTGGTTTTTACATCTGAAGCAGGCAGCAAATTCTGGTGTGAGGCAAAGAGCATGGAAGGTCATCCCAACATACACATGCACATTGCTTTCCTGGGCAAAAGAATTTTCTTTTTTTTTTTTTTCTTGATTGGTAGGCTGATTGAATGCCAGGTCTCCAAGTTGAAACCCATCCATCTTCTCCTCCTGGCCATGGGTCACATGGGCTGAATGTAGCCATGCAGAGGAGCTGAGCCTGGAGGGGGAAGGTTCGCAGAAATGAACACCCATCTCACTCTTTCCACAATTACCTTACTTCCAAGAGCACTGACCTAGAGCTAGAAAAACTTTTGAGGGAGCAGGGGTTATTTCCATCTCTGCCATGCTGTATTTCCTTTCAGAAAAGGCAGCCAACATAGATCAAAGTTTGCATGTTCCTTTCTACCTGGGGAGATTATAATTGTTTTGTGCTATGGGCTATCAGCTATGGTGTCTAAAGATCTGCTATCCATCATTACTCCTCATTTTACATTCCCAATCTCACCTTCCTTCCTCCAGAATATAGGATGATGATTAGGTTACCTTGCTCACAAGGGACTGATCTGTCCATAGGTCCACATCCTGGCTTTATTTTTGGACCATAGATCCACATCCTGGCTTTATTTTTGGACCAAAGATTATATAGTAGGTCAACAATGAAGTTGATCTAGAGCACACATATTGCTTCCCAAATTCCAAAGGCAATTTTCCAGAGAGGCAGTAGTTTATTGATATGTTAAAGTAAATTAGCACACATTCACTGTTCACGTATCTGTGTGCATACTTGACTATTTATGAACTCTGACCTCCAAACAAACATCTGTACTTGTATTTATGTGAAATACTGTACTGTTTCTGCCTTGAAAAGCATGTATATCAAACATTCTCATGCCAAAATCTACTATCTGACCTTGCAGCACTAAAAATAGTTCATGTCAGAAGCAGAGAAATATTTGTTTCTCTTTTTAGAACATTTGTGCTTATATTCATTAAGGTCTTGGTTCCAAAATCCTTTGATGTCAAGGCGACTGCTTCAGTGGCCTTTGGATCAAGTCTTATATAGGGTCAATTAAACTTTAAATAAAATAAAAATCATAACGGGTCCAGTGTAAGAGTATTAGGGAGATGTAAGAAAGGCTGCCTTTGCTGTAAAGCATCAGTCATTGTTCTCTAATATTTAGCTGAACTTGTGGAATTTTTCATTATTAAAACAATAATCCTTTTCAATAAAGTTGTAATTTATTTTTAGTCTTCAAAACATCCACATTTTGCTGCATAGTAGAAAGGTTGTTGCTAACCTAGTAAGTGCAAGGATGCTTTGAGCTCAGTAGGGCATATATGGACAGGACCCTAAGCAGTAAGATATGGCCCAGGTTTTCAAAGTCAGAGCAGAAACCTAATTCCAAAATTCTCTTCTGACTTTAAAATATGTTCAGGTTTATGCCTCACTTCATATTTGAGCAAGTTATGACATTTTCTAATGTCTGATCTAATGTTAGGCCTTGTTTTTCACACTTTGCAAAAGGACTAATGCAGTTCTTGGAAAGAGCGGATGCTGTAATTAATTTGAAGGTAGAGGCTGTTCAGTAGAATATAGCAAGGGCTTTAATTCAGAACAGTGAACTTTATAGTTCAGTAGGTAACCCTTTTCTCTACAAGAATGCATAGTGTTTAGAGCATCCATTTTAATAAAAAGGAAACCAGTATTAAAACAAGCTACAGTCTCACAGAACTAACTTCACTCCTTCCTTGTAATCACTGTATCAGAGGTTTGAGTAATTTGAATGACATGTCTGCAGGAATTTTTGCTGAATCTGGGTTATTTGACAGTAAAATGGTCATCATTCCTTCCAAACAGATAGAAGTTTGATCAATTTTATTTCAGTGGCTTACAGCCATATGCTATCTACAGTGACATTTATGATCTATTTTTGTTATCCCCAAATGGCCTTCAACCTAGCAGTTATCTGCCAACATGTTAAAGTTTTGGTCAGTGAAAATCCTTTAGTGTCTTGGAAAGATTCACGATGTTGTCTTTTGGCCAAAGTCCATTATGGGTAACTACAACTTTATCTACATTCAACGTATGTAATTGAGTGGCTGTGGTATGGCACACTGTCATTTGGCTTAATTTCAATCAACTAAGATAACTCTCTGTATTTTCTTTCTTATAACACTGTGTCATGTTGCTGTAAAAAGTGAAACAGCTGCCACATTCTCCTTGAGGATGCATCCCAGAATGGGCTGTTTCTTCTGAGAGGACAGCATAGCCTCCAGTTTGGCAGGTAAAATTTTGCAACACCAAATCCTTCCATCTGTGGTTTCATGTTGTCAGTTCATTGCAGGAACTAATAGTCTGGTCTAGATGTCTAACTATCTGATTTGTTAGTGTAGCTGGCAGGTTAACTGTCTGAGTCCTACCATTTCCTCACAGAGTTCACTGTGGGTAGGAAATTTCATCCAAAAAAGAAGAAAAATAACTGTCTTTAAAGATTAGATGCACTGTTGGGAAATTAAGTTCTTAATGCTAAATCAGATGTATGATAGGAAGCACTTCATAATTGCTCACATTAAGGGTAAGGGGCCAACCCAAAGGCATATAGATAGGAGAAAAAAAGGCAATACAGTCACTCAGCTATTACTTCCAGAAACAGCCCTTCATATTCCCATAGATCTAATGTGCATCAGAAACAAGTTTCATTGTAATGTTAGGAGGTAGAAGATGCTGTTTCATTCCCTGTGGTTATGGAAATGGAAGGCATTGTATTTCTTTGCATATATCTCTCTCAAACTGTTCATTGAGGAAAAAAGCATTTTTGCTACTCCTTAATTCATAGAAGTTAGCAAAATATTACATGACAGAAAGTTGCTATTAAATTTTGCTCAAGAGCATTTGAAAATGGCTTGTGAAATCCATCTTGGAATAGGTGCTACTGTAAGGGTATCACAATTGAAGGGAATGGATTAGCAGCTTCCCACTAACAGCTGTGGCACCACAAATGATGCAAATAAGCATCACCCCATTGCAGTACAGACGCAGGAGAGCAACGCCATGCAGGCAGTAGCAGCATTGTACATGGAGTGGAAAGAAGCCACAGCAAATATAGGTTTGTGTTTTCTGTAGGTTTTCACTAGGAAACCTCCATGGTGTCACCTGCATTTCCACCATGCTACTGCAAGGTGATCTTTACCAACTCTGTGTAGGCTGTCATTTGAAAATGTGTCACTGGATGTTTTCAGCAAAAGAAAATACTTTGGGCATAAAGTCTTATCTTTTCATCTCTGAGGTCAGACTGCATCTTTGGGGTGATATTTGGTGTTTATGTGCCATGGAAGTGATTCAGAAACCCTCACAATAAATATTTCTAATGGCCCATAGCTTCACAAGAACTGTGTTCTGTAAGGGGAAGCAGGATTGAAGTGAATGTCATTCGAACTTTTCCTTTGCAGTGTCCTTCTCAGATATCTGTCATGTGTTTCCAGCTTGAAGGCAAAACCCACTGTTCTTATACACCAAAATGCTTTCCAGTCAAATATTAGGCTCATGCACTCGATCCTTCAAATAATTTGGCAAATGGTACACTACAGATTCATAGTAGAGTTTCTACTACTCTCAAAAACAAGATGAGCAATTTATCTGGTTTTGTTTTGATTTGTTTGTTTGGGTTTTTTGGGGGGATTTGGTTCAGTTTATGTATTTCAGGAAATATGTCGGCACATTTTAAATTTTTAAAATACAACAAATGGTGTGTGTTCACCTTATAGCTTTGGTAGAACTTGTTTCTCTCCAAGGACAAACCCCATGCTATTAACATCACAGAACTTCCTCAGCATAATGTAGTTCAGTCCATAGGCATGGCAGCTGTGATCTGAGAGGGGATGCTGAAAGAAATCTTTTCCTGGATATCTGAAACTTATAATAGTGAGAACTGACTTATGCTGTAGTCAACCCAAGTACAGCTGAGAGAATAAAGCAATGAATAGATGGATGTTTCCAAGTTTAATACCTTGGGGCTGGTAAAGGTGTTTGCAGCTATAGGACTTCAAGTCCATCTTACCAAGGACAGGTTTAGTAGTTCAAGCACTGTTATCAGTACTTCAGAGAAAGTTCCATTTGCTCGTGATTAAAATTTGGGTTCTGTATGTCAAAGAGGCGGCACCTGATGAGGGCCTAAACTGTCAGTTTAATCATATTAGGCAACATTCAAGATATGTGCAAAGAAAATTTAAATGGAGTCAGATGTAATACGAAATGAGTTCCACACGCCTTCATGTAAGGCAGAGAATGATCTGAGATAGCCCTTCGTTTTACAGTCTCTCAATCATCTTTTCCTTTTTTTTCCTCCATTACTGTCATTCATCATCCTACAACTTCTTTTGCATCTGGTAGTTTGCAGAGTTATGAGAGTCAAAGATGTTGCAGAGTTACTGCAGTATTCTAGCATATAATTAAATAATTATAAAAATAGATTAAAACATCTTTCTGTATATTAACTTAAAGCTCTTTATATTTTGTATCATATATGATAATATTAACAACAAAAACGTGAACTACTTAAGATTGTAAGTACTCACAAATGTCCCCAGATGATGTTGCTGAGGCCTAAATATCTGATTCAGCTCAAACTTATTTAAAAATAATTTAAAAATTATGCCTGTACTCCAAAAATTTCCTGGCAACTCAGTGACTTCATTATGTACGTTATTCCAAAAGACTTCATAAGACCTTCAATACCCAAGACCAGGCCCAAGCGCACCTTGAAACATCTGAAACACTTCAGCATTTGGATAATTATGTACTTTTGGGACCAACCCACATTTCTCTTTGGAAAATGTTTCCCCTTCATGGCTGCAGATAACTGATGGATCATATAATCTCTGCATTTGGAAAGATGGCATAATTTTGGCAGACTATCAATTAAGTGAAAGAGGCTGATTTCAGATCCTCATTAAGAAAATATACAACCACACAGAGTGGACTGAATGACAGAAAGTGATCGCCGGCGCCAGTTTTAGTAGAAAATATAGCACACTTGAAACATGAAAGCTGCTGAGCTGTGGCTGGATCTAGCTCTATCAGGTTTTACATTCTTTTCCCAAATAAATGTGTTCCAAAGGAGACATTCTGTGAAGTACAAGGGCCTTCTGTTTGCCAAGAGGGAGGGGAGCAGAGCAGTAGAAGGTTATAAGGCAAATTCAAAGAGCCACCAGGTCCAGGGTCGGAGCTGGGTGCCAAGGCTCCATTGAATCTTCCCTTACACTTGCAAAAGTTTCTGTTTAATGAAACTTTTCTTTACATTTCTAGTCACTTGGTATATTTTTTGGGTGCAGATGGCACTTTACCAGAAATACCCCTTGGAGACAGCATGGCCCCTTCCCACTGCAGGGCTCTAAGAACAAGGCCCAGGGCCTTCTTTACACATATTTCCACATGAAAACAGCCCTGCCAAGGCCCTGAGAGCTTGAGTAGGAAACCCAGGACACTGTAAAGAGTAATATAGTTTCCCAGCAACACTGGATATGAGCAATAATTTCACTGTAATCACTACTCGCACCTGAAGAGAAAAGGACTGGTGGAGCTGCACACCTCCATTTCACCATCAAACACCAAAATAATGGCTATGGCTTCAGGTCACAGATTTTGTTTCAGCAGTGACATCAAGTTCTTTATATGTACTACATAAGTAAAGATACTGTACTACAAAAGTAAAGACCTTTATATATCTCATGTTGGCCACCCCAAATAATGAACAATCATAAATCATTGGTTTCTTTGAAAGCCTTTGCTAAACTATCTTTTAGTGAGATCAGACACGCCATCTATCCCACACGAACCTGAGAAGTTCAAGCAGTAATGGTGGCTGCTGTGGTATATCTATTCCTGTGTCCTTTGTTCTACAGCTACCTCTCTTCCCTCGGATAATTTTAAGTTTCAAAAGTTGGAATCATTAACACGGTTAAAGACTGCATAGGAAGTAAACAATGCTAGAAATAAAAAGGAATATCAACATCTGAATTAACTTCTTCTCTCAGTGCATGTGTTTATGTTGAAGACTCTCCATTCACAGATTTCCTCTTTGCTGTGTAGAAAATCATAGAACATACTAGTTGTCCTTGATCCCCTGTAAGGCTTGGAGCAAGAGAAGGTGGAACTCATAGGGATAATTGTCATCTTTCTTCTGCTTTCAGAGCTAAGGAGAGACCAACAGGATATTCTTTATCTCTCCTTTTGAAATTATGGCAGAGGTATGACGCAAACATAAACAGGCCTAGAATCTCAGTGTGCCTGATTATTTGTTTGGAATAAAGTCATGGATGACAATAGTGAAGCCTGTCCTACTGCAGTGCACGAACTCTTTGTGGGAACCATTCAAAACCCCTCAGCGAGGGAGGACATGGCCTCTGTCCCCATTGTGGCACTGAAGCCTTCGAGAGCAGCAAAAGCCACACTAAGATAATACAATGCACACGACAATTTGAATATGTTACAGTCTTCATAAATATATATTAATGTGGAAAACTGTACTACAAAAGTAAAGATAACAGAATTACTTCCCTATCTTGACTTCTTCGAAGAAATAGGAATTTCAGGTATGTAAGGACCACTGAACTGGAGTGTAGCTGGTGATCAGCAGAGTAAGTGGTACAAAAAATACAAAGGCTTAAATGTCAGTTCCAGCCAAACAAAAGGTAATCATTGAAACTAGGAGAAGGGGAAAAGCAAAATTTGGATGAAACACAATTTAAAAATTAACATCTGAGCTGCACTCCTTAAAAAGTTAAATTCTAGGCAATTACAATTGAATATTTTTATTCCGCCAACTCTTTCATTCTGGATATATTGCTGTGACAAATGTTCACCTCACTATTCAAACAAGTTTTTTTTTTGAGGAGAGTTGAAGAGCAAATAATCTGATTATATATTTAGCAAATTTTTAGAAAAAGCACCAATTTACTGTACTACAAAAAGAGCATAACCAGCACACCTATCCATCCTTGTAGCTTTTCTCTTGTATTACTAGGAAAAGCTTGGCCATCACTGTTGCATATTAGTAGCATTCAAGCCTAGTAAAACAACAAATTCCTGTGAAAACAGGGACTCAGCATGCACAGCAGTCACATTTTACGTGTCAATATTTTAGCAATTTTTAATTTAAAAAAAAAAAAAAAAAGCCCACCAAAAACCAGAAGTCCAAGTTAATTGAAAGGACCAGTAGGGTCGTAGAGAAATTCTCTTTGAGAAAAATCACCTATCTGAAAAAGAAATCAAAGCCACTCTTCCATTACTTTTGCTTATTACCACCATGACTTCAAAAACTAATTTATTTTAAAGTTTGTTAAAAAAAAAAAGTGTTGTTGGACTAAGACTTCACTGATCAAGTTTCATCCTAGAGGGAATTTTTATAGCTGAGTTATAAACTCTCCACACTTGAGTGTTTATAATGGAAATGCTGACAAATGCCATAATAAACACCAATCATGGGACCATAGTAGCTGATCAGAGAGTGGATGCAGAAGTTTGCAGCGCTATCATAATATTTTGTTCTGTTTCCAGCACTAGTTTTCTTCAACCTCCTTTCAGATTCAGCAGCTGAAAAACAAGATCAATCTCACTAGAGATTGCAAAATCATTTGATTATTTATACTTCTCTTCGAAAGCTACAAAATGTCCCTCAAATATGATTTCATTTAGTCTTATTTTTATGGTTTACATGTCTGAATACTAATTGTAACATGATAGCTTCAAGGGGACTCAAATTTCTACCAAAAGTCAGTCTTCAGTGGCCAAAGAGAACATAAACAAACCAGCCTCAGACCAGGGTCTAAAAATGGGCTATGATCAAACAGCTCTAAGACTTTAAAAAGCCCCTTATTATCTTTTCCCAGAAGTAATTGACACTGTCAGTTTTTGTTCTTAATGCGGCGATAATGGCACTGTGCTTTGGGGAGACCGAGGAGCTGGACTCAGCCTTGGTGGCAGCAGGGATTTTGAGCAAAGGGAAGGCCCTTCACTCCAGTGGGTGAAATCCAAGCCTTGCTGAAGTTAGCAGCACTTTTGCACTCTGTTAGGTTTGGGGTTTCACTGTCTTCCCAAGCCTGACAGGTTGTTGCACTGTACTAACTCCACAGATTAGAATGCAGCTATCTTGGGCTGAGACAAGGGCTAGGGGAGAAAGGACTCCACAGTTTTGTTATTTCAGTGAGATGGGATTGCACTCCAGCAAGAAGCTTGTCTGCAACGTTCCCATAATTGGTTTATATTCTTACCAGACTAAACCTCCAGGATTTCAATACATCCACAGGGGCCAAGAGATGGGTCAGTATGGCATCTTGCTGTTTCACTGAGCTCTTCATGGTGTAAGGACATGCTTTAGTTTCAACACGGGTTCCTTGGAAAAAATTTGCATTTAGACTGCTTTTTTGGAAAATGATTAAACAAACAAACAAAAAAGCCTGTTTCATCAGGTTCTCAGGTCATATAAATCAATGTGTGGCCCAGGGGCAGCTCAAAATACATCTTGGTATTTTTTCTGTGCTGTTTACATGTTGTGTTCATTGGCTTAAACCACAACTGCATTTTTAATTTCTAATGTTTTTAGCATCAGTGGCTCATATAAGAATGTTACTACTGTTTTTATTGCTGCAAAATTTCCAGTGATCCATTAAAAATCAGGATTCATAATGCAAGATCCGTTTGTATTTAAAAATAAAATGTAACAGATCCTTTCTGCTTTTCTCTAGTCTCTAACACAAAAAAGAAAAAAACTTGGATCTTGAACAAATTCCAGTGTTTTGTTATTCAACCAAGAAGAGAAAACCAATAATTTTTGAATTATCTGTTACAGACATGTTTACATTATGAATCTCCTCACTTAAGACTCTTATGTGCTATAGAGTTCTAATTTTGTCCAATGACATGAGCAAGAAAAATTAGGAATAGTTATATAATCATACTGCGAGAGATCATAGAGCAATAGTGGTAAGAAGTGAATATTAAATTGCATATTTCATTGTCCTTAAAGAATTTGTCTTCATCATTTTGCCTCAGATGATGGTAACTAAAATGAGATTGGGTTATGGGAACAATTGCTGATTTTGGAACACAGTTCATTCATAGTTCCTTTCCTTGTTTTATTTTTAGGAAGAAAAAAAAAAAGAAAAGAAAAGAAAAAAGAAAACAAACCCCAAAACAACACAAAACCATCTGAGGAGGTGAAACCCCCCAGTTCCTAGAAAGGATCCAGCTGTGCTAACTATCCAACTGCCTCTTGGAAAAAAAAGCATTTTGACAAATGGAGAGCAGATGCAATGTGTGGAGTCAGGGAGGTCAACAAAAACAAGTAGAAAAAGAAACCAAGGAAACAAGTGAAAAGAGAAAGAATATTGGAGCATTAATACATGATATTAGGTCGCTCATGATAATATTAAAGAGAACAGAAAGAGAAAAAGAAGAAGAATCACCATAGAGCTGAAAAAACATGAGAGAAGAAATAAGAGGCATAGGATCCTAGCTATACTAGCCTGAATCCAGGGTAAATCTTAATTTTACTAATATCACGGTAATTTTATATAATGGAGATAAAGGCTGTCCTATGAAGTTAAGCGGAATCACTGTCCTGAATGGGCAGTTTAATGCGGGTGGACGGGGCTCTGAGCGGGCTGGTTACTGCCCGTCCACTGCGAACGGGGGGAGAAATCCAGGGCTTTCCCAGCAGCAGCAAAGGAAGGTGCCAGCAGCAGAGAGAAGAGGGGAGAGGAGCGGGAAGGGAGGGAAGAGGCACATCAAGATGGGTCGGAGAAGCTTCTAGGGGAGACCCTGGCCCCCACTCCCAGCCCGGTCACGTCCATGCCCAGCCGCTGCCGCTCTCCCGACTTCTCGCCCCTTTCAGAGATGCCTGCGAAGGCATCAGTGGGTAACGCTAGATAGAGATCCCCGGGATGGACCCTATATCCATCCCAGGGGTATGCCCGCCTCGGGCTTCCTCCTTTCCTCTTGCTCCGGCTTCTCAGAATGTATATCATTATTTTTACTCCTTGTGGAGATGAAACCTGGTGTGTGCGTCTGTGTGCGTGTGTGTGTATGCGCATTTGTAAGGGGATGTACCGTGAGAGAGAAAACGTCTCTGCCTGACGTCCCCAAAACCAAAGCCTACAGACTCACAAGTTTTCTCTCTCAGGAGGTCGCAGAGGGCTGCCCAGGCCGGGAAGGCAACGGGGCATCCCGGCCAGCCGCACCTGACCGCGCCGGGCTGTGCCGACCCGGGCCGGGCGCTCCAGCACCAGCTCCCGCCCGGTGCGAGCGATGGCGCTGGCCGCCCACACGCAAGGACAGAGCCGCTCCCGGGAGGAAAACCGTGACAACAAGCGGTTGTGTCCAGATGTTCGGCTTCTCTGGCCCCGTGACACACGGCGTGGACTTGGCAGACTGGATTTCAAAGAAAAGGGAGTTGTTTATTTTTTAAAAGGCAGAAAGCCCTGGGTTAAAATGCACGGGCCGAGATTTCCCTGGCAAGCAGCTGGGCAGGAACCGAACCCGCTGGAAACCCGTTCCGCACATTGGAAGGGTTCCACTGCCTCGGCCCAGACTTTCTCCAAAGAAACAAATTGGAAAGATATTAAAGCAAGCAGGCAACATAACACAAACCAAAAGGCCTCGAAACTTCATTCCACCCCCGCCCCTTCCGTTTACAAAAAATATAAATATTAACAAATTTGCAACACACTGAGCCTCTCCATCCGTCTTCTCCCCAACTCCTCTCGACCTCAGCGCACGCTTCTCCAAACACTCCTGATTTTGCATCTCACACCTACACGGTCCTGGCTGCGGTGTGAGAAGCCGAGGCAGGAGCCACGGCTCTGCTTCCCCGGGAGGGAGGCGCCGAGGCCACCTGCTCGCTGCCGCGGGTGATGCCCGGCCCCAGCCGCATCCCGCCGGGCCCGGGCGCTCCCTAGCTCGCCTCCTGTCTGCTGCATCCGTCCAGGAGCTCAGTCATGAAGGAGATGTACACTATGGCCAGGCGCAAGGTCTCTATCCGAGAGAGCCTCTTCTCGTAGGCGAAGGTGGGCACCTTCTTCCTGAGCTGATCAAACGCCTCGTTGAGGTTGAACATCCTCTTCCTCTCCCGTATGTTGGCAGCCTGGCGCTGGGCGTAGGTGATGACCCGTTTTCTCCTAGGTCTGTCCAGGAGGGAAGCGCTGCGTATCCTTTCCTCTTCCTCTTCTTCGTCTTCGGGATCTCCATTTCCGAAAGCAGCCAGGGGCAAACCCCGGGCCATCCCTTCCCGAAGCGACAGGATCCTGTCCCCGAAGGGAGGCCCGGCGGTGACGTCGCAGATCCCCAGGCCCGCCGCGGCCCCGGGGACTCCCTGGGGGTTACCAAGGGAAAGGTCGGCCACGAAATCCAGCACCGAGGTGCCCAGCAGCCCCTCCGGGCAGGGCACTTGCGGAGTTCTACCGTGCAGCTCATCCAGCAGCGCCGGGCGCTGGCGGGCTGGGAAAAGGCTGGCTGACATCTTACTTCAGAGAGGGTTTATTTTGGTCCCCCATCCCCAGCCCCAGCGACGTTAATATTTATAACCCCCCGGATAACAGGATTAGCAGGACTAGAAAGAGCGGCTGTAAAATTTCTCGCCGTGATGCTGATGAGAGGAGACAGGCAATCCCCTCGGGGACGCGTGGACGCTCCCGAGAGAGGAGTCCCCAGCGAGTCAATCCTGTCACAGCGATCAAGGACAGTTCCTTCTTGGCAAAACCCTCCGCTCTTACCTGCTGAGCACTTTTGTCTCTTCCTAAACACCCGCAACCAAACGATTTTCAGCCTCCTTAAAGCCCCCAGCAGCAGAGTCGGGTCTCCACTGGGCTTGTTTTCCTGCTTTCTGTCGGGATCTCTGAACCCTGGGAGCCAGCCTGACAACTGATGTCAGGCAAATGCATGTATGCTTTTAATGATGTCCTGAAGAGGGGACCTGCATGCAGAGGGTCACCGGGAAATGTTTACCCTGTATCCTAGCGCAATGGGAACTGAATGACAGGACCTCCATTAGCCTAAGTAAGCATTGTAGGGGACCCGATATTGCATTCCCAGTAGTAACTGTTGGAATCGTCTCTCCATTCCCTCTAAATCCCCTTCAATCAGAGTTCAAGTATCTTTCCAGTAAAAGGCTGCTTCATAAAGCTCATTTCGGTTCAGGCAAGCTCATAGCACTTTTTTTGAAAATCCTTCCTCCTGCCCGTGAGAGGAGGATAAGCTGGTCTTACTCAGGGCAGCTGTTCCACCTTTGGCAGAGGCGTCCCGGTCACCGGCAGAGCACAGAGGAATCAGTTTGAGCGCACGCTCTGATACCACTGGATACATGCCGCAAAACACCGTGAAATGCACATAAACACACCCACCCACACACCCGACATCGCTGAACACCTTTCTTTGATCGAGGTTTCCTTGAGGACAGAGGCTGGGGATTGTTTTGTTTTTGTCTTGGGAGACTGGAAGAGGGGCCGCGTCTTCACCCCCCCCCCCCCCCCCCCCCCCCAATAGACGCTCCCTAAATAAACAGCCCGGCCCTGGCAATCCCTGGCAGTGTCAGATACACCGAGGTCGAATCCGATTGATTTTCTTTGGCACACGATCTGTACACACAGCTCTCTCGGGAGTGACTGCCCGTCACTCCTGAGCTGCCTTCTTAAAACGTAATCTTTTCCTTCGTCATGCATTGTTGTCACTCTCGCTTTGGGGCTAATTAGTCTCTAATTTCTAAGGGGATTTCAAAACCCATGAGATCAAAGGAGGTGGATGGGGGCGGCCGAAGGATCTCTCTCCTCGAAAATACTTCCTGTTTGCCTACAGGACCGCAAACGTTTCCCGCCGCGTACCGGGATTTGCCGTCATTGACAGCTCAGCCGAGCGAACCTCGCATCCCCTTTCCCGGGAAAGATGCGGTGGGAAAGCGACTGCCGGCGGCGGGGCGGGCTGCGGAAGGTGCGCGGGCTGCGGAAGGTGCGCGGGAGCTCAGGTACGCTGGACAGCTCCGCAGAGGGGCTGCCGGACCCCGAGGCAACACCGCAGGTACCGGAGGGACGTGGTAACACCCCCTCCTCCGGAACGACAACCAAACTCTCCCCATCCCGTCTCGCCGTCGCCACCGCAATAGGCAACACCGCGGCTGCTCCTACAGCCTGCCTGAGGTTGGGTAAATAGCGAAGGGCACGGGCACTGCCTTCATCCTTACCAGGGCTGAGTGGTTTCTTAGCGAGCAAGGAGATTTGCTCATTTGTGACAAATACGTTTCAATAAAACACCAGGTGAATGAAGCAATGAGGCAAGGAGGAACTGAAAAACATCTGTTGGGAGAGGTGTTGTCTAGAGAGCATCCGAAAGTAAGTTGAACAGCTGTAAATGTTAAGTGTTAAATAAAAACACTCGGTGGAAGAAAGATCAGATGTATATTTATGACTGACCCACAAAGCACCTATTATGACTTATTTGGACTCCTTTTAGCTGAGGTGACAAGTATTTCATTTTAAGACATGGAGGTATAAATTGAGGACGAGTGCCAGGAAATGTGCATCACTACAGAACTCAAAATTATCATGAAAATACAACTACTTCAGGTAGTGAAACAAAATAATGGAAAAATATTCACTCATCACCTCTATGTCAAATTTCACATGGATTTACTGTCCTGTAGGAAAAGGGCATTTAGTAGAGGACAGACCTACCCTTCACCAAGGTATCTTCAGAAAGAAGCTCTTTTGTTGCAGAGTTTTGCAGGATGCAATCTACAAAGACAAACAGAGCTGAAAGAGATTTATATTGCAAAAATGTAAAGGGACAAGCTTTTCTAGATAATAATGTATCACAGAGTAATATTACATAAACCATAAAATATTAATGCTTCTTAAAAGAAACAATAAAGACACGACCATGACAGGACTGGGAGGTCCTAGCAGAAAATGAAGACTTGTTACCAAGGTTAATCCTCTTGTAGAGCTGGGGGTTTTTTTCTGCTTTGTATCCTTTTCTATTCCTCTTTATTTTTTGCAAAAATATTGATTTTTCTCTTATATTAAATATTTTAGATTATATAGAACAAACTCATGAACTAAACTAAACTAATGAACTGTGGTACCACTAATATGTAGCACTTTTAAAATATGGTTGTTTTTGTCACTTTGGGGAAAGTATGGAGCTGAGGCAAAGTATAATAAATATCCAATGCTGCAAGACACAGAGTTACAGTGTCTAGACAAAGCAAGAATGCTAGAGAAGCAGAATAAATGCTCATAAGAGGCTGCTTTGTAACTCCAAAATTGTCTCAGACAAGATTAGGTGATCCAAAGTGTGTTCTAGATTTGTTTTAAATATGAATGTAGTTTGCTTTATGACTCCTACCTTCCTTCACCCTTTTCTTGTCCTCTCTTTTTATTTCACTAGTTTATCAATTAAGAATTTGCTGACAAGGTGCTTAGAGTTGCTTAGAACTGATGGCTACTGTTTCAAACCAATGTGCAGGTATTTCCAAAAATATTGTTCAGAAATATCTATAAAATTATTCTTGATCCTCATGTAGGGTTTGTGTTTAAAACTCAAACCACAACAACTTTTCTGATCTATTAGCTCTATCAGAAAAGTATAAATATCCTTTTCAGCCCAGTCGTTTTATCACCTCATGTGCTGTGTGCCTGTGCTAATCATTGTTCACAGTACCACACAGGAAAAAACAACCACTCTGATAACTTTGAATTATTAATTGAGACGCTATAGATTTTAACAGTGACCTGTACTTTACTGGAAAATTCACTGGAAGTGAGTGGTGACCCTGAAATGCAGACATATGTAGGTACTCTCCATCAGATATGACTCATTAAACAAGGTCCTGAAAGGTACTGTCTACTTTGGAAAACACAAAAGGTTAGATACGTGACTGAAAAAACATGCTTACACTTTTCCTGTAGAATGGGGGAAAAAAAATCTTCTCTCCTTTAACTGATCCATTAATAGTTTGACAGTTGCTATCATTTTCAAATGCTTGCCTGAGTAACAGAATCAGATGGGTCTGTTGGACACTAATGCATTCTCTTTCAAATTATTGACATTGCAGATGTCTGATCTTCTCGTTAAACTTAAAATTACAGTAATGTCCACGGATCAGGACCTTACTGCCTCAAAACACAGGGCAGTTCCTGTCCTGTTGGAGTCACAGTTTGGATTCCTGACAGGCCAGACAGGATCAGTACAGAATATATGTGTGGAGATGGGGCCAGCTCACAAGGGAAGAGGGAGAGTTTGGACAGTATCTCATCTCAACCTTTGCTCAATCAGTGGTAAAGAGGAAGGCACTACGGACACCACTGATGAATTAATACAAAAATGGAATATTTAAGCAAAGATAGTAGAATACTGGTTATTTTGATGCTAGAAGAATGGCATAGTATTTAAATGAAAGCATAGCAAATGTGATTGAATGGGATATCACTGGAAGAGTCAAGGAGTCCTCCAATATATCAATGCATTATGAGGTTAAAAGAGGCAGTGAACATTGGACTGTGATGGAGTTTATGTTGGAAGATTTTAGATCTGAGTGAAGCTGAGGGAGGCCTAAAAAAATGTATAAAATAAATTAAATGGTCAGTGTTTTTTCGAGTGCCTTGCAACAAAACCAGAAAGGAAAAGGCTGGTGAAGTCAAGGTCAAAGTTAATACAGACCAGAGGAATCAGTGTTTTGCTGCCTGAAACTGCTGGGAAAGTCTTTGGTATACTAGGGAGAGGTGAAGTGTACAAAGGTGAGGACAAAGTCACCTCAGCCTGACTTCCCCAGGTCTCATTTGCAGAAAGAATTGATTGACTCCATCAGTTAAGGAAAATAATATGGATATTAGAAATTGGCTCATGTTATCTAACTGCTGGATCTCATCCAAGCATCAAGTTATCATGAAGACATTCTGATTCCTGCAGAAATAGGAGCACCTGTAGTGAGCATCATGGTCCACTTCAAGTCTGTCTCTGCTGGTGGACTGTGAGAAGCTTGGAGACAGCAACTTCAGTCCTGTAGGATGAGCCTTAGCTCTAGAATAAGCCATGTATGAATAAAGACTAAAAAAAATCCAGTAACATGTATATCCAGAGTATGTAGGCAAACACAGCTGGATGTATTTGGTGCAGTGACTAGAGTTTGAGTCTAAGAATTCTCAGCAAAAATTTTTTTCTAAATAGTTGTCCTGTATAGACAGGTAAAGAGTTAACTTTATCCCTTAGGTTGATGATATATGTGCAAAATCTCTGCTCACAAAGCAGGTGAAGTCCAGCTAACTAGTTCAGCAGAGGAACTAGTTCTGTTCTGAAAACAAGAATATATTCAGTGAGCCAAAGCTTTGCAGTCTGATTCTATCAGTAATTTCAGGCACTGATCCTACTTGCATCTGACTGTATTAATGCATTCCTGTGTCACAGCCTACCATTAACAGGACTCCAATTTGAATACAAACACCTACTTACAAAGATCAGGTTTCACAACTTGGCTCTCTCAGACAAAAATGTGACATCCAGTAACATCATTATTCCCTGACACAGGAAATCATTAGGAAAAAATCAATATTTCAGGAAAAACCTAATAAAACTAGGTATGTTCTGCCAGTAAAGTGCAGTTCATTTTTATTTACAGTGGTATTACACATTATTTAAAGAGTTTAAAGAAGAAACTGTTGATATTTCCCCATATGGGATCACATGATGAAGAAAAAGTTTGAAACTGTAATCTTGGGTAATCATAGACAAATGAAATGAACAGCTATGGTTAGGGTGGGATGGGATTCATCATGCTGGCGAAGTTTTATGAATGATACTTTTTTCCTTAATCATAACCTTAGGGGTGGGAAGGATTGAGAACAGGACATGCATTAAGGTTGGAATGTCATACTTAACTTTGAATTTCCTGGCTTTTTATCAGCATGCATGAAAAAGTGTAATGTTATTCAAACATAACTTCTTTATCTTGATTTTCTTATATAAATATTTTTTTGTTGAAATGGAATGCTATAAAATATGTATTCTTTACCTAGAAGTCTAGATTTTTTCATAATCTTTATTTACAAGTATTTAATTTTATTGTTTTATAATTATGTACTAGAGGCATTGATTAATGCTTTTTTTCCCTTCCACTTCTTACAGTTTGTAAAATTCAGGGAAATGTCAGTCTTAAAGCTATTTTTATGTGAAGATTTTGCCTATATATCAACAGAATAAGTGTATGTTTGATGGAGGACCAAGATTCATCCTTTTCCTTTTTTTTTTTTTTCTATTTTTTTCTGGAATTTACAGATTTTTCTATAGTTCACAGGTGTATCACCTGCAACTAGCAAAGCCACTGAACTGAAGGTCATTTCCAGAAAACAGGTCTCCTTTGCCAAGATTCTCAGTCATCCATTGCCTTGCTAGCTTCTGGCTATGGTATTCTCCTAAGGGTATTGTAATTTCTTTTCTTCATAGTCCCTCTTAACAGCTCTTAGCAGCTTGCATCTTTGTGTGTATTAATGACAATAGTCTGCAATTACAGTATCACATAGTGTCTTTTCAACTGAATTTCCATTTCATTCTCATTCAACACATTGGAAACAGCTAATGTTATGAATAGTGTTCGCTTATTTTTTGCTTAATCATTCACTCTTTTTCTTTTTTCTGTGGTAAATAAGTCATGATTATATATAGGATTTAAAATCTCACTTTTAAAAAACATTTCTCATGCTATAGCAGCTGCCATATCAATATGCTTGGTAGATGTGTATTGATTAAGTATTGTTTCTCTTTACAAATGGAAAGCAGGAACAGAATGAATGTCAAACAGAAATAGAAGAATTATGGCAAATAGAACAATAAGGTAAATTGGAATTGAGAGCTCCAATTTGATTTATCTAGAATTTAACTTCTTGGACCTTCTGAGCTATAGAGACTTTTAACCTTAGGAAGATCCCATTAAAGTATTCAGCTGTGAGCACTTGGTCCCTTCATGGACCGTATATGATTTTTATAATAATTATATGTAATATACGTTCATCAAGTAATTTATTATCTATCTGGAACATGTTTTTATTAACAACATGGAGTACGTTTTGATTGCTTACTAACCTAAAAGGTTTGATTCTGCAAACCTAATTTTAAAAATACATACCAGTGTTACTGCTATTTGCCAGATTTTTTTAAAGTGAACTGTAAAATGAAAATTTCCATCCTATGTTCCATCATATTATTCCCATGCATGTCAGTGGCAGGGCTGAAACCTTTAGACCCATTGTGGTGCTTACTGCCCTCAAAACTATGCAGCCAAATCTTCTTCTCCCTCTGCCATCAGGATCTGGGGGATGGTAACACACTTTGCCAGAAGATTTCACAGATTCTTACCGGCACCATCATCCATAAACTCCTGCTGGATGGGCCTGATCTCCCTTGTTGTCCTGTACATGCCATGTGATGGCACTGAAGATGATCTGCTCTGTGGCCTTTCCCAGAATAAGGTCAGGCTGACAGGCCTGTACTTCCCTATACCCTCCTTCAGATCCTTCTTGTACCTGGTACTCACATTTGATGACCTCCAGTCACCTGGGACCTCCCTGGTTAGCCAGGGTGTATGACGAAGAATGGCACAGTGAGCCCTTCTCCCAGCTCTCTTGGTACCCTTGCGTGGATCCCAGCCAGCCCCACTGCTACACCACTTAGACACACTGTGTGTAGCAGTTTCCCTCTGGATTTGCCCTTGGATTATGGGGTCTTCATTCTGCTTCCCATCCCTGTTCTCCAGCTGAGGCCTGGATACTTGGAGAGCAACTGGCCTTATTATTGAAGACTGAGAAAAAGAGGGTCTTTAGGCTGTTTGCCTTACTTTCCACATGGAACATGGCACAGTCTTACTTTCCTGGGCTTCAGTTTTCTCACCTCTTGACCTTCATTGGTCTTTTCCTCAAACTTCCTCTCTTCCTTGCTTTATTTGCTCTTTGTTTTTGTATCATAGAGCCCGTTTTTACTTGCTGTTGGGGTTATCCAGCCCCAGGTCTTGGTCTGGCACAACACTCAGAGCTGCACTAATTTACCATTTTCAAACATGAGCATTAAGGAAATTGGCAACACTTATAGAAAGGTATAAAGAATCTAGAATATTTGAAGCCATATAACTTGTAGTCTGCTCCAGCAGGGTAGGTCTTAAATGAGGTTTTTGAAAATGTATTCATAGGTAGCCCTATGAAAAATATGCAATTTTCAGTATTTCCAAGGATGAGGAAATCAGTTCATTTCCCAGTTGCTCTGTTTACACATGATAATTTTGATTGGATTACAGAATAAAAGGGATTATCAATGCCACTGTATTTGAGTAGTACAAATCATGTTGTTATTAGTAATAAAAATATTAACAGCAATATTAAAGTTACTTAAGTGGGCATTACTTATATTTACTCTTTTTATAGGTTTAATATTAGAAGATAAAGAAGCCAAAAGTAATTATCTTAAATCATTTGTTTTTTAACCCATTTTTTTGATTCATGTATATGGGTGTAGTGAAAGAAACTAACCTAAATGTTTTTATAATACCTTTTATGCTCAACTCACAGTAAAAACTTTGCCAATCTACCACATCTTTAATAATCTGTGCCATGGAGAACAATAATTTGTCTAATTTTTTCTTTTAATATTTTTTCATAAGAGAATATATGTTTTGAAGGTTCATGAAACTGCATTTTCTTTAGAAAAGGGTTCAAAGGTGGTTAAAGATGTTGCTCACTACCAGCTGAGATAAGAGAATCTACCATTTTGATAGAAAAATCTTGGTCAAGGTAAGCATTCGACTATTTCAAAATTATGTGTAAGGTTGTCTCTTCCAATTACATGATTCATTACATTCTGGAGAATTCACATGTAGGTTTTTAAATATTATTTGAGCTGCTGTTGTTTATTCTCATGAAAATAAAAATAATATCTGATTTTCAGGAATCCAGTCAGGCTCTTAATTGAAAAAACAAATTTGCATGAAGTTGTGCTGTAGACACATTGACACATAGATGCTAATGTCTACAATGCAATTTTATTTGTTTTGGGTAATAGTAAAATAACATGTTAATCTTTTGAGGTTATTAGAAATACAAAGTGAGTCCAGGTACTGGAGTTTTTTTGAACAGTTACAGTAAAGCTATCTCTCCTCCTCCCTCTATGTGGGTCATTGCATCACTTTTTATCATTCCTTCTATTTTTTATTTTAGGTTCTGACGAAAGTGAAATATTGGTATAGTGCAGAGTTTGGTGCTTATCCGTAGTTATAAAGCAATAATCATCATGAATGAATAAAAGGGTTTTGGAACTAAGTAAGAAGCTGTTGTGTATGTTAATACCTGGGAGAGTGCTACCCTGGGCCCTGAGGAACAAGGAAGACCAGCCATGTCTTTTGTGGAGGTGAAGTGTTTCTCCCATTCCCTCTCAACATGAAAAGGAAGGGGAGACTTTCCTCTGTTATGCTTTCTGATTTATGATAAACATGTTGCTTTGCATCACATATTAGATCAGAAGATATTTCAGGCAAAGACTGAATCTTCATATTTCCTCTGTGACAAGTAAGAGAGAAAGCTCAGACATTCCTGGTCACAGAAGGTGAGGCAAAGATTAATTTTCATGCATTTCATGAGGAAAAAAAGTGTATTTTAAAAGGAGGAAGAGATGAACAGAGTCATAGCCTAGCTGGAGCAGGGGAAGGAGGAGTTGTGAGTCTACAGTACCTTGATGGCAGTGCTGTGGAGGGAAGGTGGACCCTTTCCTACTGCACCAGTAGGCTGGAGATTTGGTAGGAGGATAGAACTAGTTCTAGCAAGGCTACCACACACAGATGAAGCCCAAAGACCTTGTTACTGAAAATATTCTTAATTTTTCAAATTCCGAATTCTGTCCAGTGAAGGAAAAATATAACATAGGAAGGCTGAACCTAAGAACCATAGCAATTGTAGTAGCACTACTCATGGACACTGTGATCTGAGGGCACAAGAGCAAACAAAACTATAAATAAGCAGTACATTTTGAAAGCAAAAAGTAAATAAAAAAATATGTCCAAGTGTATGTTAAAAGCTAGTGAGTAAGGAATGAGAGCTTATAGTCCAGCTATTCTATAAACTCAGTGATAAAAAGCAGTTTCTTCATGTCCTGTCCCAGGTCGTCTTTGCCTCAGATTTGCCCAACTTCAGAGAATTGCTGAATAATGAAATTTCACTCCCCATCAGGGATTTCCCCCAGGCTAACAGTGGGGAACAACAGCCTCAATTCATTTGCACAAAGGACATTGTGAGTCATGGACAATTCCATCCTTGCATTTAAAACATCCCCAGACCACAAGTGCAATTATGTTAACACATAAAGAAAGACCTGCAGATATTTACTGCTACCCACATAAATACAGGGTCCTGGCTATGGCATGTTTTGCTAACACTAGAGTGAGTTGTAGAAAGTAATATTATTCTGCTATTCTGTCTTTTCATATTTGCTTCTATTCAAACATTGGTAGAAAGGGTCTAAACTGCAAGTATAGACATGTATATACCACACCACCAAAGTGTGTAAGGATAAACTGAAGAGAAGCAGGGTTGATTATTTTCAATTGGGTTACCAAAATACATTAGTTGCACAGCTAAAAACAAACCCACTGTCTCTGGTCTTCTAGCTTAATTCTTTAATTGGTAGGTAATCCTGGCTCACAAAGTCAGGGAAAATCAAATCATTCGCTTTTGCTTTCAAAGCTAAATCTCTCTGGGATTATCTCACTTGTGAGACCAGATCCAGAGAAAATAAATTAGGAATGGAACAATCCATTTTATCTTTAGCTCTAGAAAGATTGAATAATTGAGCAAATCAATTTTCTTTCCTATTTTTCAGAAGTAAAAAAGGACATATATTCTCATTTAATTTAGCTCAGGTAGAAAATCAGCATTGTGAATTAAAAACTTGGTTTACACAGTAGTCAGTCAGAACGAGTATCCTAGGATGTTGAAGATTAGCCACAGTGGTTTTGGTTTAGTCTTTATTGCTATGAGAGATTTTTTTCCAGGATTTCTTGACTCATTCCTCTAAGCCTGTGTTGAAAGGGAGTTTCTTAATGCATTCTGAGGCAATCACATAATTTGTTCTTTTTTTTAATTTTTTTTGCTATATAGTAAAACAGTTAATTTCTCCAGAATATTTTAAACCATGTGTTTTAACTGCATTGTGCGTTTTTTGAAAGAGTTAATACTATTAGATTTATTATTCAAAGATAAATATAGAAACAATGATTTAGAGAAGTTGGGAGAGCAGGGCGTTCTAGCTAATAGCCTTTTAATATTCAAAACCATTACTTTACGAAAAATTAAAGTAAAATTAATCATTGGATTAAACCAACTGCAGACCTATATAGCAGCATAAAGCCACTAACAGACATACTTAACCTGGTGCAGTGACAGTGCATTCAGCAAAATTTCCTACTGGCCATATGTATGCATGTTAGAACACTTAAAAGTAATTCTCAGAGGGGTGAAAAAGAAGAAATTTGCAATACCATTCTACAGCTACAATCACAGGTGCTGTTTTCAGTCAATGATAGAACTTATTGCTATGTACCTGGTCTGGATGATGACATAAAATTATAGGAAAAATAAAAGATTAAAAGGGGCAAAAAGTGAAAGGTTTAAAAACAAACTTTTTTCTTTTTTTTCCTTTTTTTTCTTTTTTTTTCTTTTTTTTTTCCCTTTTTTTTCTTTTTCTTTTTCTTCTTCCCAGCTGAGGGAAACTCTCAAACATTGACTGAGAAAACAAGACTCAAGAATTGAGTGGGTCCAATCAGGAACCTGGGCTTTTCAGATTTTATATGTCACTGTTTCCCATTTTACTTTTCATGTTTTCTGAGCAGACTGGTTGCAGAAAATCACCAAGAAGACATAGAAGCCAATTTTGTCCATCAACCTATTCTTTCTCATTTCAGTTTCACAAGTCAGAAAGCGGTGATTGGAACATCAGGAACCAGTGCAGCCTAATGCAGCCACTTGACTGGTCTAAGACCTCTCATTAATTTTTCTTTTGGCTAAATGGGAATCTTTCTGATTAATTGAAATGCAA
The DNA here is from genome assembly GCF_029207755.1 of Chamaea fasciata. Taxonomy (NCBI): domain Eukaryota; kingdom Metazoa; phylum Chordata; class Aves; order Passeriformes; family Sylviidae; genus Chamaea; species Chamaea fasciata. Next base: position 122,905,078 of record NW_027094086.1, on the reverse strand, counting down.
TGACAACATGCAAGAAGTGGAAAGAAAACAAATGAAAAAGCACAATTATAGTAATAATTTCTTTGGTATTTAGAGACAATGTGCAGACCAATGTCTAGTCTGAGCTAAAAGTAGACAGGGACATAAAAGGTGATGGAACAAGACTCTGAAGTTAGTTGCAGAGTAAAGTTAAGGAAAAATACAAGGTTTTTGAGGTAGAAAAGCTACTGAGAAATGATACAGAAGTTGAAGTAGACTTTGTGGGTTTTGTCTTGGTTTTCACAGGCATTTCTGATCTCACACCTCTGCACTGACCAATGTAATTTGGTGAAGAGATGGAAACAAAACAATGCAGTAGAAACAGGGTAAGTATTACTGGAGAAATTTAAAGATAGTGGAGGAGGATGGCATTCATCCAAGGTCACTGGAAGAGCTGGCTGCAGATTGCAATGTTACAGTCCCTGAAAAAACCCTGTGGTTATCAGGGAAATCCCTTGCAACGAAAAATGGCTAACACTACATCGATCTTTAGGAAAAATGAAAGGAGGACTTGACGGATTTTAGGGCCTATCAATCCCTGTAAAGACTGAAGCATATCCCTTTGGAATCCATCTTCAAACACATGAAAGCAATCAGGAATAACTAGTTCAGACTTGACCAGCTTGATTGCCTGCTGTCATGAGATGGCATGTTGAGCAGGCTGGAGGAAAACAATGGATACCCAGTTGTCAGGATGGCTTTTGGCACTGTCCCCCAAAGGATTCTCTCTGAATCTGAGGAAGTATGGACTGAAAAAACAGTTTGTTAAATGCATTGCAAATTGGTTCTACCACCACAGTAAAAGTGTAGTAGAATCAATGCTTTGAGTTCCAGTTGGTAATAAGCAAAGTACCCTATGGTTTGGTACTGGGACTCATATTGTTCAACATTTCCATCAACAGCTTAGATGGTGACAGAATGTGTCCTCAGGTAAATCTGCAGACATTACCAATACAGAAGAATTATTGACGTGAAGAGTTGGAAAACTATAATTCAAAGGATTCTTGAGAATTGGACCAACATAAACATCATGAGGATCCTGAATTGGGGTCAGAGCAACCTCATGTACTCATATGGGTTAGGAAATAACAAGGTTGTGATGGACTACATGTGGAATGTAAATCAGTACTGCAAATTTCAAAGAAGGTAGACCATGTATTGGACTATATTAGGGGGGGGCAACCTCGTAGCCTGCAACTACTAGAAGGGGAGATACAAAGATGACAAAACCATCCTAATTTTGGCAGACAGGTAGTAAGTACAACACTGAAACAGACTGCCCAAAGAGGATGGGGAATCTTTAATTGTGAGTTTTCTAGGCAGGATGGCAGTAAGATATATCTTACCTGAACTAGTAAACTTTTTTGTGGGAGACATCTCCAAATATCCCCTGCAAACAGCATTTCTATCATTCTGGAATCTGGAGTTCTGATTCCAATATCCTTGGAAGCTGGAGTTCTGAACCCCATTGTTTTTTTCCTTTGAAAGAGCACACTTCTTCTCCATGGAAGTATAAGGCATGTCCTCTCATCCTCAGTTTCTGAAAAACTTTCCACAGAAGAGCTTGTTTAGGCTAAAATAAAAGCTCTTGAATTTATTTGTGTTCATGGCATCTGAGGAAATAGACATGAAATATTGCATAATATTTTGATACAATAGGTCTGAGCTTTTTAGTACCAAAAAGGCAAACCACTTATTTGTATTCATAGATATCCATGCAGAAGCAGTGCCATTCACTTCAAGTGTGATGAGAACTTATTAAGTCATAAAATGATTTGCTGGTTTATGGCTTTGGTTCTTCTTTAAAATGAAGTATTGGACGCCTGGGGGCTGTGTAGAATGCTCGCTACACACATGCAAGCAGTAACAATAGTCAGTTAAACTATTAACTATCTAAAAAACTAATCTGGAAGATTAGTCTTTTAATATCTTATGTACCAAACGATTCATGCAAGCAGAGTGTAATTTCAGTGTTCAGTTTCTTACCTTGGAATTTGTTCCTATTCTGTCATTTGTAGACAACAGAGAATAAACACCTGGAATGCTACAATAAAAGAAAACATCAGCAAAGAATTGTCTTAAAGATTAGACAATATGTTACTGAAACACAGAGTAGAAACTCACTGATTTGTAGTGCACAGGCAAAGATATTGCGTGTCATATATTTTTCTCTCAACTTCTATGGTACAGAATTCCAGACTGAGCTGCAGTTTTTACAACATACAGCGTACTCCACATGTGTGCAGTTTGGATTTCACAGGACTGTAAATAATTTTAACTGTTTGCATTGGTTGTTGGTTTTAATCTTTTTGATGCACGAACTCTTAAATTTTTATCAGGTTTTCAAAAAACTTTGATACAGGATAATGCATCTTAAAAAATTGCATGCCTTTACTGTAAGTCTGAGAAGAATTTATATCCCTAAGGCTTTCCTCTAGGATATCTTCTGACATCAAAAAGGTAAAATTAGAAATAGATTCTATTTCTTTCAGATGTCTATTTAATTTTTTTTCTTCAAAACACTGTAATTTAATTCTAAAGTTCACTTTGAAAATAAACAATAAATGAATGTGTTTTCAGAGTAAATGCTTTCTCTTTGCTCAAAATGAAAGCAGACATCTGGTTTCTAAATTATTCTCTTTTAATTGTCTACCTAATCACTAGGTTCGGTGAGTTTAAAGATGGCATTTATTTACAGATCAGAAAAATACATTGCTGGCAGAAACCTCTGTTTTTATGCATGTATATGCATGCAACTTGTTCTCTTTTATTTTTCATATGTACCCATTTGCATCCACTTACAAAGTTATACTTTTAAAATGCTGCAAATGCAACAAACATTGCCCAGTGCTTGCTATTTTATTTAATAGCGAAACCAGTTTATTCTGCCAATGAGCCTGTGTTTGTGGAAGTAAATATATAATATTCATTAGAACTTTACTCTTTCTGCTCCTTGCTATCATTCACAGTCTATTGATATAAAAAGCAAGTTCTATCTATCCTTCCACCCAGATGGTTGACGTTACATGTGATTGCATGAAAGCCTTGATATGAAATGCCTATGGCTTACTGGATTACCCTCTCCCCACATGTTTCAAATTAATAATAAAAAAGAAAGAAAAAAAGAACCAGTACAATCTCGCTACAAAAGAACAAGAGTTTATTGTATAACAGGATTGCAGATGTGGAAAGGTGCTCATAATAAGGCTACACTATTTTTGTTTCATTGTGCATCTGGAATGCCAACGGATCTTTAAAGCACTAGGAGCTCATACTAGACAGTCTTGGCTTTTTGATTAACTAAATATTCAGAGAAATGATTCATCTTTGTAAATTCTGTGCCATTCATCATCATATTGTCATTTATGTAATCACAAAATGATTTACAAAGTCAAGATTTTTTTCTAATTTCTGAAACAATTTTAAGACATCAAAGACTTTCAGATATAAACATCAAAGAGCAGCCCAAATCAGAGATTTCTGGCTAAGACAGTTTAGTTCATTTAATATCCTCTGGTTTTCTAAGGATTAAATTACAGCACATAAAATTCTTGGAATCTGTCTTAGGAAGCTGTACTGTATATTTATTATTTATTACAATATGGCCTTTTTTTTGGTGGGGCAAAGGACTTTGTGGTAAAGAAGATGCCATCTTTTCAATTTATCAAACCAGCAGCAAATTCTTATGAAATATTAGACGTACAATGATCTAATCCTACTGGGAATGGAGAGATGTGTTAACTGAGGAAATATTTGCACATGAGCTCAGGATGAAATGCAGCTCTCTTTTAATCAACTGGTTACAGAGGGATGCTTATATGAATTTAATAAGAATGTTCTGGGGAAAGGTAAGACAAAACAAGAATAAAATTACTTCTTTACAGGAGGAATAATATCAGTTGCTATAGCTTTTGAAAACAGTAGGCCAGGCTTGTAGTACTGGCTAAGGAAGTAATTTGGAATGATTTCCATTATTTCCACAATTTACAACAGGGTGACACTAGAGAAGCTGGTCATATGGATACCAGGCATTGCAGGTGACTGGCACAGATGCAAGTCCAGGCCAGAGAATTTAGAAAGCATAACACTGTAAATTCATCTAGTCAAGATCAATCATTAGAGACACATGAAAGTTTTTATTGTGCACAACCAGGAATGTAAGCATATATAGTCACATTCGTTATGCACCTAAGAAAGACAGGATGCTATCAGTTGCCTTCAAGTAAGCTAGGTAGATTGGAATCTGTTCCTGGTTTGCCAAATGGTTTGCCAAATATCAGGGAGGATCTTGCCAGAGGAAACAGCTACATGAAGTACAAACTCTTTACAGAACCTGTTGCTATAGACTGAATAATTAAACTTCTAAATGGTTATCCTTGAAAGGCATGCAACCACCCTTTCAGTTCATCACTGACTAGATGAACTGAGTTTCTGGGAATAAGTCCTCATATTACTGTACAACAAGGTTTTGCTGGATTTCTCTTCTAATGCTCATAACAAGCTGGGTTAGGTTCAAGACAATTCAGGAATGCATGCAAAAAAAATTGTATGGTTTCTAAATAGAAGCCCCACAGATCTTTCATATTTACATTTTTACTTTCTGTGTTGGGAAGATAATAAGATTACATGTAGAACAGTCACATCAGACCTTGAATGCAGAATTATTGTCCAAGATAAAACTCCAAGCAAAAAAAAAAAAATTCTATAAACAGGAAGAAACACTTGAATTTTTATCAAGATTTTATCTTTAAGATATTTCAGTGCAAAATTCTAAAAGGCATTGCTGTGTATAATCAGTGAAGCTTAATTATATTCCCTTAGCTGATATCTGTGGAAATTTGTTTTAGATGTCTTTGTAAGAACCCTCTGCTGGTCTTGCGCGAGAATGTGAGAAGAAGATAAGGGGGAACATGTACCTTTCTGATACAGCTCCACGGCCAGAATGAAAGAGATCCTGCACATCTGTTCTAATTTCTAGTCAATATTTTATGGTAACATAGACTGCTGATGAAGCCTTATGCCTAACCACTCAAAACAGAGAAAAAGCAAACTGGTATATGAGAGAGAAAACTGCCTACTCTTCTGTAAAGTTAAAACCCATCTTAAACAATTATAGTTAACATATTTAGGTTGAGAATTTGTCTGGCTCCGGTTCCTTAACATATTTGCAAGGTGCTCATCATGATGCACTGCACAGAGTAAGTAATTTAAATTCAGGTATAAAAGAACTTCTGTCAATGGCCTGCATTGGAGCAGCTTAGCTTGAGTCCGGGTTAGCAGAGTCCCTTGAGATAGGATGTGGGGGAGGAACAGGACAAAGACTCTTCTCAGCCTCCATCAGGATTGGATTAAAACCAGAAAAGATAACCAGGGCTCTAGAAACTTTCAGGGCTGATCACAAGAAGCAGCCAAGGAAGAAGCCTAGGAACAAAAGCTTGATTTCACCAGGGTTTTGAAGATGAATTCTAACTTAGGTAGGGGCTGGGATTTTCCTTTAATTGCTACCACATAACTTATAAAGAAGCTAGAGACTTTGATACCTAATTTAGCTAAGAAAATTTTGGAGATGGGGTTATAATTTCCTAGGATTTGAATAAATTCTTGTTCCAGTGTTAATACAGGGAGTTTTACTGAATGATTTCTTCTGTTCCACTATGCTTCTCTGTTTGCATGTACTTGGATGAGTTGTGTATCTGCTGAAAGAGTTGTGGTTCTGTGAGGATTCTTTGAAAAAAGTGGTTATAGTTGTGGTAGACTGAAATTTTGTAAAAGGTTTGATTGTATTCAGAAAGGACATAGAGCCTTTAAAAAACATTTTGATCACATGGCTATTTGTCATTGCTCAGAATATTATCCAAGAACAGCAAGCTTTAACAGACTTTATGTTTCCTGAGACAAAGGCCATTTTAAAGTGTTTTGTTCAGTGCCTTCATGCAGTTAGGCTCAAATTCTGCCTTCAGGCATGGATGAAATAAAAATGCTACATTAAAACCCATGTGATATTTGCTCCACTCCAATGAATAAGAGAAGTATTATTTTAGGATTAACAGACAACTGTTTCTGTCACCAAGCAGCATTCCCAGAGAGGGCATAGCACCTGTAGTTCTCTCTCTCTCTCCACACATACACACATTCTACTCTTACCCTGCAGGTATTCCTCCTTTCTTTAGGTCTCCTACAAGTGACACCGGCTCCCCTATACTCCCAGTTTGTACTAAGTAGCAGCAGTCTACCTCGCTCAGACATACTTGACACTCTGTCCTTTCTCTTAGCCCTGATTCTATTCATTTGTGTATTAACCCCCTTGTCTTTGCCCTGTTGGTGCTTTTCCTTATGATTCCTCCTCATGGTAAAATTGACACTGATTTCTGTATGCTCCTGTCCGACTGACCATTTATGAACACTTGCTGATGTATTCTGTAAGACTTCTTTTTATTTTAGATTCTAATTTATTTTCCTAAACAGATGCAGTGGCATTTCTTCTCAGTCGGATCAGCAGTCATTGACAAGCAGCTGGCTTTGCCTAATAATACTGATGTAAATGATAAATTGTTGTGTTCAGAGAATGTAGATTTAAAAACTTCAGTTTGACAATTCTTGCCTTAAAAGTGGGTAGTGTTATGTTCATATGTTTATAATTTTAAATATTAGCAGTTCCAATTCTTTTCAAACAACTTGAGGAATTCAGAAGCAACAGATGTTTTCATCTGCTGTATCCATCCCTATGAAATGCACAGGTAGTGAGTCTTCCGGGACTGTGGTATCATTGTATTGCTGTTTCACTGATTAGAGCAGCAATGACTTAATGCTAAAGAATCCAATCCTTCATTTTTATTTAAAGAGGTTTGAGCACAATGAGAATTTGGAGTTGGGCAGAACTTGACCATGTGATTTTGTTCTGGCTTCTCTTTTCCAAGCCCAAATTAAATATTTTAATTTGTCTGATCAGACAGAAAATGTTAAAAAAATTTGGTTTTGAGTTAACTTAAATCCCCCTTATGGATTTTTTATGGGTACCCAGTCATCAAGCTAAAGAGGAATAGCAGTTATTCATAAAAGACTACACACAAAATTTGTCATCTCAAACAGGCAGTGTACAATACTTCTCTAATAACATTGGTTATGTAGACCCTGAATGGTTCCCTCAGGAGATTTATTTCAGAAGTCTGTGAGAAGAGTTTTGACATATGAATCATTGGTATGGTTGTTTGGACCTATTGTGATATCTTCGTGGAAGATGAGAGTGAAAAATTTCTAGGAGTAGGTCCTGTGGCAAGACATGATGTCTTGTGTTCCTACACATGAGCTGACCCCAAGAGGAGAACCATAGGTTGAATGGAGATTTGCAACATGACATCTGTCTACTAGAATGACAGGTCTGAAACCCTGAGGGCAGAAGGGGTAGCCCTGTTCATTCTGTGTCAAAGTTCCCCACACATGTTCCTTTTTCTATGCAGTTGTTTAGGTCTATTTAAAAATGAAGACCATGGTGGCTTATTGTGAAGACCATGTGAACTGGTGAATGCAGTTCGTTTAATTGGGGTTTAACTCATATGTGGGATGATCCTTTATAATGTGGAGTGATTTCTACCCTGTTGATCAATTGACCCCATTAAATAAATGACCTGTGCAGATGTTCAAAGGGCATTGTTGCATAAATGAACAGCATCAGTGGGCTGGTGAGTGACTGAGAAGCAGTGAGGTCCTCATGTTGGCATGTGTATTCTCTGTTCCTGATGACATCTATGAGCAGTAGCTGACACTTGAAAGATGAAGAGCAACTCATGGGCCCAACCTAAATGTAGTGGAAAAATTCTTCAGCTGATAAAAATTTGCATGTGTTAACTTCCAGCTGTTAAATGATTGATCTGATGTATTGAGTCCTCAAGGCTCAGAACTATGTTTAAACCTTGGTGTAATAAAATCAGTTCTTCTTGAGGGCATAAACAGACTCCACATGTTTTGTTAAATTAGTCCCCTAAAGATTGAATTATATTTTAAGGGAGTCCATTCTAGTTCATCCTTATTGGAATGAACTCCTTAAAATATGGTCCTTTTGAAGATGTCTCAGCTACTCTAGCATATGCCAGATGCTCACCATGGCTCTCCCTCCAAATTCTCTCATTCCAGATAGGTTAACAAACAAAAGTGATGGATATGCATGATAATATTGTTAAGTTTCATATTTCAGTAGTAAGGCTGTTCACTCTTCATTACTTGGAAGTCCTGGGAATTTAAACCTGACTCACAAAAGATGTATGCTCTTAACTTTTGGACTTCCTTTTAGATCATGTATCATGTAAGTACAAAATTCATTATATCATTGCTTGTAAAGTCTGTGCCAAATTGCAAAACTTTTAACTTACAGAAAGGATTAACCAATCCTTTCTGCTTCCCTTATTTTCTTGTCTCAATGGCTCTGCAGGGATTGCTGTGGTCTCATTATTCGTGAGCCATGATACAGTAGGGGACATGATAAAGAAAAGGTAAGGAGGCCCTTGATAATTGCCCTAGGCAATGCTATCTACATGTCAGACAGTTCATATGGTAATTGTGTTTATGTGAGCTCACCCTGGAACTATAAATCTCATCTCTTATAGCAAAGGGGATTTTGAGGTGTCTTGGGCTAGCTTCTTCTGTTGCTTCAGTTATGACATTATACCCATATAAATAAGAATGGTATGCTAGAAAAAGTAATGCCTAGAAATGGATTAAGAACAACCACAACTAAGATGTAACCTTGTAGCTAGCTGGAGCATAAAATAGATGTTTATAATTCTAAGTCAAGTAAGTAATTTTCAATAGTGTACTACATAAAACAAATTTATTTTTATACCTCAGTTGTTTCAGGATTTCACAAAATGAGCACAATGTCTCTTGTCAAGTGGCATCTATATGCTTTTTGAGACTGATAAATAATAATAAGCATGGAAATAGAAATGCATTTTTAACATAGAAGTAGGATTCAGTTAGAATCTTATCCATCTTTAAAATAAAATATTTGGAAAAAATTTGCATGGGATTGAAAAGATTTGGAAACCTGACTAGGCTTTGAATAAATTCTTCCCTATTTTCTGTAACTAGTGGAAAAGACATTTCTCGGCACATCAGTTGCCTCTAATTACAGACTATGATACAAAGAAATAAGATAATGATGGAGACTGTCAGCCATCTCAGTTTCTGGTGAGCCACTACTATAATTTTTTCTCCAAAATATGACTGACATCTTTCCTTTAACCATCCCACCCCTAACTCTTTATGTGTATTGGCATGATGGCCCTGCAACTATGTGGGGCACCATGTTTTTGTTGCTAAGCACTAGGAGAAACTGAGCCATGGGAATCTTAGCTGTGATTTGTACTGAATTCTTTGAGGCTTTCCTTCAGCAAAAACAGAGAGTGGAACTTTTAAATCATTCATTGGCATTATTGATGAAGTAGTGCTTGTCTTTTCACACACTCAAAGGCCAGTGTCTGCTGAGTGATGGCTAAACAACAGATTCACCAGAGAGTTATTTATAAAGATTTAAACATGTTGAATAATATTCACCATTATGAGGATCAGGCACACTTCCAGTGTCATCAGGAAATGGCATGCACTTTTTATCCTAAATTAATTTGATCCTGAATCTTTAAAGTGCTATTGTAAATTAAAACTATTCTATTCATATTTGATTAAAATTAGCATGGAGCTTACATTTATGAATAGTGTGATTTGATCAGAAGTCCATGGGAATGTTGGAGATGCAAAGTTCTCCTGGAAAGCATCTTAACTGAAGACAGGAATTTTTTCATCCCATACAAATTTCTGGTACCTTAAATTTTGCTTTAGTCTGAAAATGAAGGCATCTATTTTATTATCCGTCCATTATTCTGCCTCACAAACTCTTTTCTTTCTTTCCTTTCTTTCCTTTCTTTCCTTTCTTTCCTTTCTTTCCTTTCTTTCCTTTCTTTCTTTCCTTCCTTCCTTCCTTCCTTCCTTCCTTCCTTCCTTCCTTCCTTCCTTCCTTCCTTCCTTCCTTCCTTCCTTCCTTCCTTCCTTCCTTCCTTCCTTCCTTCCTTCCTCCCCCTCCCCCCTCCCCTTCCCCTTCCCCTTCCCCTTCCCCTTCCCCTTCCCCTTCCCCTTCCCCTTCCCCTTCCCCTTCCTTTCTTTCTGTTTCTTGTCAGCACTTACTCGACATTTAATTCTTTTTACTGAAATGAAAACACTAAATTAATTAATAAAAATATTACCACATTGGAAGAGTAACTCAAGAACTGATGATCCAGCTTCTCATTTTGCCATTTCTGTTTATTCTGCCTCCAGGCCCAGATGATAATTCACCATCTCTCTGTTCTTACATGGAAGGTTGGGGGTTTTTTTTGTGTTTTTTTTTTTTTTTTTTTGTTTTGTTTTGTTTTGTTTTGTTTTGTTTTGTTTTGTTTTTGTTTTTTTGGTTTTTTTTGCAACACTGAAGGATCGAAAATTTCCTTTCTTCCTCTCATTTTTTACTCCATTCTTTACCAGAAGGGAAAAAAAAACAACAAACCATCAATGATGAATGTAATTTCAGGAAGACTACATACTGGAGCAGAGATTAGGGGTGATAATAATATTGTACTGATTGATAATGTTAAATCTTTATATGGAGTGTACTACATTTTTTTGACAAACTAGATGATTACCAGCAGTTGCAACTCTCTGAAATATGTGACTGAAATATTTTTGTGTAGTATGCTTTTAGAAAGAAAAGAATAAACTATGCAGGGAAATTTTTCCATGTACAAATATTTTTGTAAAAGTTAGAGGTATAGGAACAACCTCCCAGATATTCAGCCGTTGCTTCACTATAACACATAATGCAATAATTTAAATCCATTCACCTATAATCATTATTATTCCTTAGAAAATTCTAATGTGAATTTACTGGTTATGAGTCTAAGGAAAAGGACAGGAAAGTATTAAGGATGAAGTTTCATCTTTGCCTGTTTCACAGTTTACAACTATTTTCTTCTTCCTGATATGATTGAGAGGTGAAGTCCCCAAAAATGAGCTATTCTAAGGGATAGATAAAAATGTCAGTAGCTGAAACGAAAAGGGGCACCTAGATCTGCTGAATATTTGCCTGAGTAAGTGCATCTTCAGGCTAACAAAATTAGAAAATAATTTCTCTAAAGAAAGAGCAGGAGTAGTTTAAGACTTATTTTTTACAAAATGTTAGTAAAGTTCACAGTTTATCCTGATAATTGTTTATCCTCAGTTCAGATTTTTTTTTTTTTTTTTCTTTTCTGGAGATGAAAAGCTTGTTGTTTTCCATATTGGCCTCTCAAAAATTTGATAACATCATCATGTATTTTGGTTTTTTATCTCATTTGCCTCTGTAGATTAGACTCTTTCCAACTAATTGGTGTATGATATTCAAGATTTGTTTTCTAGAACTACAAACGACCTGAATAAAATTTCCACTTTCTCATGTATTGTCAAACATAGGGCCTTTGAGAAAACTAGTACACATTTTGAGACTCAAGAGACAATCTCGGTGTTTAGCTGATTTTACCAGGAAATCCAGATCATGCCTTCTTAGTGAAGACAGTAGTAAAGAATGTGTGCGGAATACATTGGCAGAAAGTCTGAGTAGTGAATGCTCCCCTTGGTGATTAGCACTGCAGAGGACACAAAATAAATAGATATCCACTGACATATGTAGTAGATCATCTCCTTTTGACTGGAATGCACAGAGCTGGAGTGCACAGTATGGAAATCAGACACTGCTCTGTGGACAGTAGCTGCTCTTTCAGCATCTATGTGACAGCTGTGTGGTGTCTGATGGCTCTGTCTGCCTGTAAGATGTTATGTACTTGCACTTCACAGACAGCAAAAAGTATGCAGGGAGATCTCCCTTGCTCTGAGAGGGGAAAAAACCCCACATGTATCCCCCATTAAGCATGTCTTTTCCAGAATTGACTTCTACAAACTACCTGTTTTTCAGTATTTCAACACTGACCTTTTGTAATATGAAGTTTTGGTCCAAAAACTGACTCAGTAGTGTTTTTGGCTACACTAATGCTGTTCTTCTCTGGTGTATATATGTTAGGTCTTGCCTCCATAACATCTTTCAGGAAAGCTATCTTAAGTTCTTATTTCATTCAAGTAGATTATTTAATTTGAATTAAATACCACTGTAGACACAGTGTAGCTTATGTCATTTCTCACCCACATGAACTTTCCTTAGTGGCCCTATTTTGTTTTCTCTTATAAATGGTTTGTTAAGGCCTATCACACTCGTATCATTCTTCAGTTCTTATCACTACACAGTAAAATGCTCTACAATGTATTTGTTTGCAATTTTTCTTTCCCCTCCTTCTTTACTTTTTCTCTCTTTTATTACTTTTTCTAGTAGTTCTGGCACTTTTTGACAACATGCCTTCCAGGAAGGGGCACATTTTCCCCCTTCCTGGCAATTCACATGAAGATCTCTTGTTCTGGACTTTCCCCAGGACTCTGTGTGTGATTGAATGCCCAAGGAAAGGTCTTCCAATTTACCTGTACTTAATCGACTTTCTGCTACCCAGTGTTTCCTGCTCATTGCATCAGCTGGATTTTTACTGCCTCCTCTGTAAAAGCTTTTTCTTGGACATTCTGCTGTACATAAGTATAGTGTTTTTCTCCATATCAGGCTCTCTGTTTGACTTTAACAGGACCATATTCTCCACCGATATAAAGTGATTAGTTATACTTCAAATTCCTTTGTATCAAAAAAACTTTTAACCATTTTCTACTTAAGGAAGGATATTTTGCTATGTTAAACAAGCCTTACTGCTTTCTTTGTTATTTTAAACTGTGTTCAAAAGTTTTTTAGCCTTCTATTTTTGAAGCATGAGGCTAAAACCTTTGGATTGTAGGTCATGACTATTAAAGAACTGCAAGCTTATCCTTTAACTGAATAGACTGAGATAATCAAGTGGTCACTGTATAGCAAAGTAACATGGTAGTTAACAAAAACACCTAGGTACTTGATAATGAATTTTTATTCACTGCATAGAATAATAGAATATCCTGAGCTGGAAAGGATACAGGAGGACTATTGAGTCCCTTTTGGCTGCCAGGGCACAGCTGTTTCATGGTATTGAGATGTTCCTACAAACCTCAGTAAGGCCAAAAGGGCTATGTGCTTTTTTACTTCCCTATAAAATTTGAAACTTTTTAAAGTCTAATGCTTAAAATTTGGCAGGCAGTTGTTGACTGCACTCAGGTTAAAGCAGGTTTCCTTGTTCTAAATCAAAATATTTCAGATTATAACCTTCTCCTTCCCCAAGATGGGGAGTACACAAAATTATGGATATATTACCCACACTGCCATGTGGTAAATCTAAGAAAACCTCTAATCAAAAAATACTTAAGGGGAACTGAATTTGGGGTGCCCCAAACCTGCTTACTGGCTGTTCCTTTGTGATGCCCCTTGGCCTCAAGTGACCAGGTACCACATAAAGACTGAAGATCTCCTGTTTGGTGGCTGCAGGCATAACAGCAGTGGTCTGACTGCTGAGAATATACCTTGATTTGATGTTCATCCGTGTCATCTTTTTGAAGCAACTTGCCTGAAATTGTGCCAAAGCGTATGGGCAGAGGTGAAGTTACGGGGTGAAAGTGTCACCTGCAGAACACCTGTTAGCCGTTCCCAGGGAAAGGCCCAACTAGCATGGTCCTGCATTTCCTACAGACTATTCTACTTAACGCTATGGGGCTAATAATCATGTAAATTTTTACCTTGCTATTTGATATACCATTTTCTTAATGGCAGCTAGAGAAAGGCATGAAACTTGCACATTTAAAAGATGTCATGTTTAGTGTCATGTTAATTAAATTCACTACACATTGAAATCAGTTACATCCTGGGCATCTGGTCCAGTAGGATTTTTATTTATTTCTTTATCCTTATTATTCATCTATTGACATATGGAGCAAATAATTCTGGGAGGTAAGAAAATTACAAAGAGAAAGGACTGCAAGTTATTTGGGAAATGCATAAATCTATTGGAGATGGATCTGGAGAAAGTTACCACCTTTCTACTCATAGAACAGAATCCTAGAATGGTTTGGGTTTCAAGGAGCCTTGTATATCACATTATTCCACCTCCTATGCCATGAGTAGGGCCCCATCTGTTCTGGTCTTGTTACTTCATTAAGCCAACTTGTCTTTCTCTGCCTTGCACATATTTTCTCTTTTTTTTCCCTAATCTATTTATTTTATTTATATTATTTTATTGAAGAGAAGGCATAAAGGAGGATGCTGAGCCCCAAATGTTACAAATATGAAATATTTGGAATGGAGTCTAAGCCAGAAGAGGTCAAGAAATTCAGAGATATGATTTCTTTAGTCTTAGTTCCTTTCCTTGATCTCCTCTCTACAGTGTTCTTGCATCTTTCTTCCCAAATCACCCTTATCTTGGCTCCCTTGTGAAAATGAGTTAAGATATGACTTTCTGATAGGGAAATTCCTGGCTGTCAATTTACCTGTACAATCTGATAACTTACCAAAATCAGTGTAGGAAACTTGTCTGTGCTCCTGGTCTAATTAACTCATATCTGTAAGATAAATATTGCCTATTGCTCAGTGCTAAATGGTCACGTAACCAAAGCCTCTATCGTAATTCTGAGACACAAGGGATAAAGACAAGGGTGCAATGTAATGTAGTTCAGAGAGACAAATAGGGTTAGTCTGTTTGCATCCCAGACCTATTCCAGCAGTGCTTTTTTCGTGATCTAAACATGTAAGTAAAAAAGAAGGGTTTGCACAAGGAAGGTGCAGTGCAGCCATCAGTGAAACAAAAAACATGCAAGAACCCATTCTGGGACTAAGGTTCTGATCTGGGATTTGGATAAGAGTAGCTAGTGCTGAATTTTCCAAACAGCAAGACATGCATTTAGAAGTAGTGATGCTTTGATTTTGTGTTTGATGATGAGAAGAATTCAATCCAGTTCAGGTCTTGGTCAATAAGGTGGCTTTACCCAGCACCATATTATTCCAGAGTCTGTTTTTTCCATTTCCTCTAAATTATTTGGATAAATTTTTCCATTATCTGACATATGTTTTACCTATAATAAACAGACAAAAGCACCACAGAGAGGTGTGATGGGGATTAATGATTGCATGGAATTTTGAAAATCAAGATTAGCAGG
Organism: Chamaea fasciata; assembly: GCF_029207755.1. Classification (NCBI taxonomy): domain Eukaryota; kingdom Metazoa; phylum Chordata; class Aves; order Passeriformes; family Sylviidae; genus Chamaea; species Chamaea fasciata. The sequence continues at coordinate 122,889,901 of NW_027094086.1, read as the reverse complement.
TGAATAATAATATGAGACAAAGCTTCAGTCAGCAGATATCTACTTATAGACGTGCATCGTGTATAAATTAGGTTCTACTTGAATTGAAATCAGAACAGTTTAGTTTAGTTTTGTTTTGTTTTTTCTTTCAGCTCCAGTTGAAATAATATCATATGCTTTATGTCCACAATAAGAATGTCCAGGACTATGTAAAAATAAGATATATTATTTCATATAGCGTGATTTCTTTATGCCCTCCCCCAGGCTAAAATATGGTAGGTTAGAAAAGAAATGTTCTAACAGTTTTGGCAAGCGAGCCATAGCAAGTGACATGAGTTACGGGGTAGTTGGCAGCAATGTCGGCTTCAGAGGTAGTTAAGCTCCATGTGAGATGCTTATTAGAGACTGCAAACAGTGATCTGATCCAGCTGAATGAAAAGCTGATACGAGTAATTGCTTCACCTCTATATTTGTTGACGTGTGTTTGTAAACATTCGAAATTTTGAACAGTAGGGACAGTAAATTCTCTTCTACTTTGTTGATCCTACACTTTTACTATTATCTTTAAGCAATGAGACATGTCTTACCATTAAATTATTAACTTAAAATTATCCCTCCTTGACATTATTCTGATTTGCTTTGCAAACCTAAAGTTGATGTACTGATGTTATGTAGGAGTTGATATAGGAGATCCTAGTTTAGTACTATAAATATATTTTCTTTGGTTCTTCCTTCCTCTTCTACCTGTCCCAGCCAAATGAATAAAAATACAGCATATAAAGTAGGTGGATGTGCTAAAGCAACTCCTTACTATTGCTTCTGTCAATGAAAAGTTGAGATCCAGTCTGTTTTCCTGTGAAACCACTGTCCCGTGCTGTCTTTTATGATGGATGAAAATGAAGAAGACTAATAGTATGGTCCCATTGACGACTGTGGCTCAGAAATACATATTTATTCAAAAGACCTCTTCCAATATTCATAGAATCATGGAATATTTTAGGTTGGAAGGGACCTTTAAAGGTCATCTAGTCCAAATGCTCTGCAAGGGGCAGGGACATCTTCAACTACATCAGGTTTCTCAGAGTAACATCCAACCTGACCTTGGAGTTTTCCAGGGTGCAGAGTTTTTATAACAAGCCATTATGCATTTCTTCACTGCTTCACAGTTACCACCACTATAATAAAGAGGAATTTGCATTGTTGGAGTTGCCTTTGATTAAGATGAATCAAAAGCAAAGCCAGACTCTGCCTGGAATAAAAAAAAAAAAAATACTCTTACAGGCATGATGTAGTAGATTAAATTTAGAATTACTTGCTGCCTGCAGCTGTCTGTCTTGCTCCATCTAGACAGATGTTGCTGCTTTTGAGACAAGAATGTGAATCAGCTCTTGGACCCCTGTGATTGCCAGCCCAGTCTGCCTTCAACTGCAGTTTATCTTTATATACTGGCTTAGAAATTTACATTGGTTCCAAAGCTGAATTTCAAGAATAGCAGATGTTCTTTGTTCATGGACAGCAATATTCATCTGACAGGTAAGGGAAACAGCAGGAGATCTTTTGTTGTGTGACAGTATTCTGTGCATTGCACACTGAGGGGTTGACCCTGCTATGACCAAGGTAAGTTCTACAGTTCTAATACAAATATGATTTGCAATGCTTCTTCAATTTAACAGATTTGAGGACTGTAGATTGTATGCTCAGAAGAGAAACATAGGCCCAGCTCTAACTAGGATGAAATAATGTCATAGATAGATAATATAATTTTCCCCATTCTTTTGCTTCAAGCAACCCTCATAAGAATAGTCTATTATAACAGTTACAGATTATCTAATGCAGTAATATATGTCATTTCCCTATATTAAACTCTGAGACTAGGTAAATAATGAGTAGTGTTTTATGTTCCTAGGAAACTCATTTTCCATGGTACTATGCTCTGATATCAACACTCACTGTGTGTCCAAGTCTTGTCCTCATAGCTGAGTAATACTTTGTTAGGCTTAAGTTATAGCAGTGTTGCCAAATGGCAAATAGCAATCAGTAACACTTTTGCATTCAAATGCAAAGTATAGAAATAATCTTTATCCAAGAAATACAGAATATGACATTTTGGTTGCTGTGATTTTCATGTATAGTAACAGAAGAAACAAAAAGATGTCATTGTGCACTATGGAAAGATATCAGTATTTGTAGCTCCTTCCAGTCATATGGCACTTTATGGGAAGGATCATAGAAACCGTTTCAAAGCCGACCCTTGTCAACTCTGGGACTACAAGTTTTTTCATCTTTTTCTACTTCATTTCTTGGAGTGGCTCAAAAGATATAGTTCTTGGCTCAGAGAGATGCAGTTTTCACTCTGCATAAGAATTCTTGAAATAAAGAGGGGCCAAGATTTTCTAACAGAAATGTAGATTTTCCATGCCTTAGTGTCTGGGGGCTCAGCTTAACTAGTTGAAATTTAAATGCCCTATAAGTTGTGGGTTGAACTTTCAAATGAAATCTCCCTATAATCACCAGCTGCTTTGAAAACCCAAATGGTTCTTCTCCAGATTAATTATGAAAAATTAATTTTAGCTGTTGTTGATCTGGTACACCCAGATGAATTTATATTCTGAGGACAATTAAGTTACACCAGGTACTTTGGCTGACTTTGCCTATTGGGGTATTAAAGTACCTAAAAGTCTTCTATATTCCACTCAATAAAATGGTTTTAAGTTATTAATTAGTAACTTCTAAAAGCATTTCTGTGTCTTGGTGGTGGCTGCTACTTCAGCTTCCCTTATTTTTCTAACAGAAAAAGAAACACAACGCTGCATTCCAGGCGTTTCTATGGTGAGGCAAGAGACTGCAGCTGTAGACCTGAAGCAAAAGGGTGAGGTAATTTTAGTCCCCAGAGACTTGGTAAATATTAACTGTAAAAAAGAAAGTTAAAATAAAGTAACCAAAAATATACTCTATTCTATTGATGAGTCAGTTTTACAATGGCCAAAATAATGTTATCTTGAGATTAGCTCTGTCTTGCAAATATTTTTATGGGTTTTCATGTATTTATACAGCAGCAGTCATTTCTACCCATTGCCTCCCCCCCTCCCCATCCCTGAATCCCCTCAGGATTTAAATATTTGGTTTCAAGTTCAAATTGGCTTAGTTGTGACCCCTCTGCACTGAAGTTTCTGTCCAGAGCTAAAGTGTTAAGGCAAAGACTAGCAGAGAAGGCACAGCCTGCACCAGGGAGAGCTGATCTAATCCAACCTTGGAAGGCCCAGAACTCTGACAACCTCTGGGCAGGTTGGGGAGGACAGGAGTCGGTGCCCCTTTGTTGGGGCAACCTCCCCTGCCAGTTCATCCCATATCTGAATGACGGTGCTCAGAAGGGGAGAAAAGAGGCTCTGTTGTCCCTTCTCTTGATCCAGCCTTGCGTTGTGGAGCTCCAAGTGTACTCATTCCTTGTGGAGATGGCACTACATGTAAATTCCCACAGCAGAGTGTGATCTAACCCATTTCCACATCAAAACACTTCCTAAACATTAAATGAATTAATAATTTACCCTCCAGCTGAGATGATTTCAGTGAGGCAGCTAATGTCTAATTTAGGTTATGATTCCATTGAAAAGCTTTGGTATTACACAGTAGAGACAATAGAGACTGTTGCTGGTAACTTAAAGGCAATTCCACAGTGGAATCAAGAAGCCAGAGATAAGCATTGCATTTCTCACACGTTGCCTGAGAAAAGACAGTTTTTTCTGAGTGGTTACAGGAAAAATGCTGTTGGTTTGTGAAAAAAATCATTGCATAAAATTCATAATATTGACAGAAAGTACCAGGGCCTAAGATGCTGCCTACAAGAGAAGAACCTTAAAAATTAAAGTACTCAGTCACACTGCTTATAGGTTATGCTGTGAATCCTGAATTCTACAAGGGAATCCTTCCTGTAGGAAGAGTGGCTGACCAGGTCTGCTTTCAGAAGCCTGGCGGCTAAGTGTGAAACATGTGCTTGAATCTATTTGGGCTTACACCCACATAAAAAGGAATGCGAACAGGCAGTTCAGTTTCAAAGATAAATTCTTTGAAGCAAGAAACTTCACAGGAGGAGGATGCTTTGTCCTAACATTTCTCCCCCTGTGAAAAACTTTTCATGACCTGACATAATGATACTCCTCTTGCTTGTGTTTTCACCCTACTCCTCAGTTCAACCCATTAGGTTGTTTTTAAGGACCAGTGAGTGTGAGGCTTTGGAGAAGTGTGTAGACAGACTGCCCTTACATGAGGTGATGTTATCTATGCAGAGAACTTCTTCTTCAGGGAAGAGTAGCAAAATTCTCCATATTTTCTGATGAAAATCTTCCCTTCAACTTTGAAAACCTATCACTATTTGGCCATTTGATTAAGCATATATGCAATAGTCAAAACTTTCTAAAGAGTCCCTGAGGGATGATGCTTAGAATCAGAAGTCCAAAGAATGAGAATTTAACAAGTTTATCTGTAGAAAATAACCAAAGGAATGATTCTTGGAAATGCAATGTTGGAGGGCAATATTCAGAGTTGAAAAAAAGACTGCTTTGAAAAGCCTTGGCCTAAAATATTTGACGACAGAAAATACTGAAAAATATATTAAGAAAAATGAATTATACATATAAATTGAACATCAATATTTGGAGTGTCCAAGATGAAGAAAAAATAGAAATAATCCAAAGTAAATGATAGTATATCAGAGGACTGTCTCAGGATATCTATTTTTATGTGCTATTAGCTAAAAATTGACCTCCATTGAATTTAAATTAAATTTAAATTTGAAAGGGTTTTTCTTTTTTTTTTTTTTTTTAAATTTAGTTCTTTCAGGCATATGCAGAGAAATCTGACAAAAAGGGTTTATATGAATCCAAAAGATATCACATCATTAGCCATACCTACTTTTATCACATTGATAAAGTATGACCCAAAAGTAAAATTAAATTCATACTGCTTCATTTAATCTCTCAAGAAACTACAAAAGAATCTGCAAACACATTTTACAAAATTTCTAAGGTGAGACATGGGCTCATAATATATTCGTAATAGAATTCATTAAAGATAGAATTCATAAAGAAATACAGGATTTTTCAATAGGAAATATGGACTTGTGCAAAGTCCTGTTAAGGAATTCTGTCCTATTTTGGAAGGTTCTTGCTTGCCTGTTTAGGCAAATATATTACTCTCCTCAAACACAGCTGAAGGAGCATTAGGTGGGTAATATAAATCACTTGTAAAACAGGAAATGGGTGAACTCAAGTCTGAATTATATCTTCTCATATACACTAAGGTTTAGTTTCATGTCCTCTAATTTCACTGTTGTAGAAGTTAACTGTCTGAAGGTCAAATCCTCCACAGTCATTACCAGGAAAAGAGATTTATTTCCAGAAGACTTTCCTCTCTGATATTAAATACCTATTTTATACTCTTGGATTTTCTTGTCTTTCTTTGTTTTTGGATGTGGGAGACTAGATAATAATTTTGGTTTAGGCTTAAAAACCTAAACAAAGTGTGGTGAGATGAGACTGAAGCCATTAAGAGAGTAGAAAATACAGAAATATACTCCAAGTCATTTAAATAATGGAGGTATCTTGACACAATTTTCATAGCTACATTCTCAGCTATCTAAATATAATTTTGAAGATGGGTTATGTGCTCCTAAAACACAGCAGTACTTTAGAGAATGTTATTTTCATGGGTTAAATGGGGTTAATGATATGATATCAGGTACCCACACTTTCATTGTCTTCTGATTCAGAAACAGAGTAAAGTCACGACAGCTGAAATATTCTCATTTTTTGTCAGTCTTATAACTTAATTGATTAATTGATTAGTAGGGACAATATTACCAAAAATATAATGAACTTATGCCCAGTAAAGCCACTGTGAAGACTCTTTCACTGTTTTCAGTGGGAGATAATTGGACTCAAGATGCACAGCTGTAATAGTTTGTAACTTGGAGCCTTATAGCAAACTTCAGTCCCACCCCTCTTGTCTCGTCTGCTTGTCTAAGACTTTCAGTTTCAGATATCATGGCACTTCTTTCTCCCCCAGTTCCATAGCGACACAAACACTGTGTTGATGAAATAATCAGAGATGAGCACAGGAAGTTGATCCCCAATTTCCTATGCTCAGCTCTGAGAAAAAAAATATGAAAACCCTTCTATCCCTCTGTCTTTGAAGTCAAGAAAGCAAAGTGATGGCAAATAAATACAACAAAGCAATGCAACTAATGAATTTTTCAATAAAATTACACTGATGGGGGGTGGGGACAGGGAACGAACAGGTCATTTGCTGATTAATTGTGCAAACTGAAGTTTGAAAACTCAATCTTGGCAGAAAGTAAAAAAAACCCCAACCTATTATCAATTAAGGAAAGATATTTAGTAGGGCAAAGAGGATTTTTTGGTATCAGTTGCTTAAAGTGTTCTTGACAAATAGCCCACCAACAGAAGGTTCAGTCCAATGCCTTTAGCATAAGACAATATTTGTGGTTGACTTCACTGGTATTATTGCTTTATCTATCGTCTTCAGAACAACTTTTGATGCTTCATAAGATCAAGTTCTTTTCTAGATTAGAGGATTAAAAAAAAACAGAGTCTGTAAAATAATGATACCAGTCACTGAAAAGCAATTAACTCTTCTCCTAAGCTGGGTTGCAAAAATCTCATCTTGAATAGAGAGAATTTTCACACGCCTATCTACAGTTCATTCTATAATTTGTGATGGTCACAGTATTACTTTTCTTAGCAAAGGAACGTTGTTTGCTTTACTTGTAAAGGCAGCTAGAAGGTCTATTCATATTCCAAATATTCTCTTTGCACAAGAGATATTTTTTCACTGTCTTTCTGTAAGCAGTCAGGTTGGATGTAGTTATTATAACAAAGAGCTTTACAAGTAAGAAGTCTTTTGAATTTGATGAGAGAAGATACAAATTTTATATTTCTTCCAGTTGCCACAATAGACCTTGAGAGAAGAGCCTTCAGGCTTCTGCATTCTGATAATTCATAACCACCATGTCTCTGCACTGATGAAAATTGAACTATTTTATTTTGCACCTCAACACCCCCCCCCCCCCCCCCCCTTTGCTGTCCTTGCCACCAGAAAATATAAAAGATTTTTATCCTTTCCCCAGGAAGATGACAAAACAGAAACAAACCAATGAGCAGATAGGATCACTTTCAGCAACAGAACACTATAGATAAGGCATTTGAAAGATGTCCTGCACCAAGGAAATATTTCTGCAGGGCTTTCATTAATGACTGGCCTGAAACTCTTCCGTGTAACAAAGATTTCAACATACAGAAGTATCTCAATGAAATATTAAACATAGTTTTGGTGGAAAGTAGAGCATTAGGGGCTATATGGGTGAATGAGAGATATCCAAAGAAAGCTTGTCTGCTAAACTAGTACAGTCATTGCTATGTAAAAATGTACACATTTGAATATTACGTTCATGCAGGACAAAAGCTTATCATAAATCTACTAATAAAGGCTAGACTGCAGATTTGCAAACATGAACTGAAAAACAACCCTGAACCTACAGAAAACTGCATTACCAGTCAAATCTGTCAAAGAAAATGCTCTATGAACAATGACGAACACATACACCTGGGAATCTTCTGGGACTGTGTGAGACAGTAAATCAATTGTGAAATTTTCTTTCCAGCAATAGCAGAGTTGTGTTAAGGCCATGTGGTTTGCTGCTCAGATTAATTATTTGCCTTTGAGGATGTGGGTTGCTTTGGAAAGCAGATGAATGCTGAGAAAGCTAAGATTTTTTAATGTCAATATATGTCCTAGTCACTTGTAAAACAAAAAGGCAAAATTAAACAAGCATGTACTGAAAAACATGATTAACAGTCACTTCCACTGCCTTATAAGTATTTAATATTAATATTAATTCTACCTTAACTTTTCCATCCAAATGATTTGAAAACAATAAAAAGCCCTGTTAATCAAAGAAATGAACAGGCTACTTCAGGGCTCAGAAAATTGCTGGTGGAATGACACAGCTACTGAACACAACTTGATGCAGAAATGGTAAAAACGGGTTGTGATGATCAGCCAGAGATCTACAGATATTGCAAATGATGCTGCAGTGGAAACATCATAGGGATCTCATGGAACAGTATGGAGCCATGATTGCCAAGACTTTAGTCACATAACCTGTTGCTCCTGAGCCAATTTTGTCAATGTGGGAGTAAAATGAATTAGAGAGGGTAAAAGACTCACTAATTCAGAGTGAAGAGAGGATGTCTGTGTAGTCAAAACTGCCATGGCTGAAGCCAGTAAGAACATACATATTAAAATGAGTATCTGCAGCATGCAACCCTTCATACTCTTTAGCTTCTAATATAGCCTGTTTAGAAACATTTATACCCTCCAACGCAAAGATCTTTTACACTGTTAAGTAAACCCAAGGAATGGTTTTCAAATGAAAAAAAAAAATCTTAATAAAATAGAACTGTTATTACAAAATTTGTCAACTTTTCCACAGATGTAGAGTAGCCCTTGCTAATAGGAGTTTTATATATTTCCCATGTGTTAACCTTTTCCCCCCCTTTTCTGTGTATATAATGAGTGACTGTGCGCATGTGCACACAAGTGGGGCACATTGAATGCAGTTACATTTTCCATTTAGATTCCTCTTGCCCTTTTGGTAGTGAAGCTGGGAAATATTATATTACACAGAAAGTTTTACTCTCAATAAAAGTAACTCTTTCTGTGACTGCCTTCTGTGCACGTTCTGGACCACCATGTGTTTTAATGAATTTCCACTCTTTCTTGTAATGGAACACTGTGAGGCAACGAGTAATGGTACCAGGGCTGAGCAAGTCCCTGTTTCCTTCCCAGGCCTACACAGGACTGCATTATGTTATGTCATGCTTCTGATAATGTCCTAGTCAGAAGAATGCCACATGCTACAGAAACTGCTCTGCCATCTGCTTTGGCCAGGTGTGTTCACTGAACCTCAGTTACATCACTTTACAACTGCCTCACTGTTTCCTTTTTTCCACATATATTCCTACCCATCTGTCCCCTAAAATATTCACACACTTTCTCCTGATTAATAGGTGGCGTTCATAGCGTATATTTTCTCACTGGTCTTTATTGTAACTTTCCATGGGACATGTCTTATTCCTCTTCTTTTCTTCAATGATCCAACAAACTTCCGATCTTGCACATTTAATTCTTCTTGCTTTAGGTGACATTCAAGCAATACAGTGAATAAAAAATAAATATGAAAGAGAAGACAAATGATAAGAGCAGAGTTGCTGGATAGGTTCCAGTTCAGAGGAGGTTCTCATTTAAGTGCCTTAGAATCCAGGACCTGCCCTAATTTTTTTTCACACCGGTCCGTCACACTTGCCCTGGAAGTTTAGCAAAGGAATGTTTCAAAAAACTCTCCAGTAGCTTGATCCCATTTGAGGACTTTGCATGCTACAAAAGGAAGATAGAAGATCTGAAGAAGAGTTTTGGAAAGTCTGTTAGGTGTCTTCAAATAACTAGTTTACTGTTACATGGAAATGATAAGAAAAACAAATATGTTTTATAAGCTAAAAAGTGTAAAGATTGTTCTTATGTTCTGAAAGAAATACCTGAATATACAAAATTGAGACATGATTGTTCATAATTTCCAACAGAACAGTTTCATTCAATTAAATAATTGTTAGGCTGCCAGCCATAGTATGGGATCTAGACTGTAAGTGGACTTTGTCTTCACATTTTTCCTTGTCTTGCAGAGGATATCAGTCTGAGGGCAAGCTTGCCTTTCATTTGTGTTGTCTTGCAAGGTTCTTTTATGAGTCTGGTCTGAAGTCTCATCCTGCAAGTGAGTTCTGCACATTAATTTTACAGTACCTCAGAAATCAGTCCTCAACAAATTCTACCTCACTCAGGTAGATGTTACCTGACATCATCTAACATTTTCTTGACTTTTTAGGATACATTTGAAATGCTGATGTTCTTTAGATATTTTATAAGGGCTTACCTCTAAAACATGTGTTTAAAGGTGAGTGCAGAGCATACAGTCTTTTCTTTCTAACCAAGATAAATAAAAAAGATTATCTTATTCTTATGACAGCATTACCCCCGCAGTTTGACAAGGAAAGTTTTAAATCTTGTGATTTAGATCCACTAGCATTTTCTCTTGCAGGTAAGCCAGTTTAGGAGGTTTCTGCTGTTGTCCTTCTCATATGTCCCAACCCATTGGATTACTGCCCATTTCACACTGCTTGTTCACTGGCTTGTGGGCTGCACTGTAGGGTGGATGAGGGAAATTACCTAGGTTTTAAAAAGAAGTATAAATTGATCCATTTTGCCATGTACATCTAAAAACATTTGCATAGGAGTAGCCAACAGTAAAACGGAGATGAAGTGAATGACCAAGAAATAAAAAATTGAAGATTTTTTATACATTCTTCATTTGATTTTGCCATAGAGAAGAGTTTTATCTGTGTTTAGCAGATAACCCCTCATAACTGTTCAATGGACTAGGAAAGCTGTGCTGGAGCACCCAGAGCACACAGGTGAAAAAGTGTCATCAAGAGAGCTGACAAAGAGCCATAAGGATGCAACTCTGTAAGAGCAACAACAACCAAGAATAAGCCACTTTGGTGAAATTATAATGGAACTATATGTTCTTAAAACTGAACAGACAGTAACAGAATCTTCACCAAGCTCTCCTGAAATAAGTACAGAGCAACAAGTATGTTGTTTTTGTAATTCAAACAATAAACTCAGGTGACATGGCTGAAGCCATATAATCACTAAAGCCTTTGTGTGACTGTATTCTTGTGTTTCAAACAATAAACTAGCAAAAGTTTCAGTAATGACATTGAAGGGATGTGTCTAGTTCAGGACGTGCTGCATTAAAACAAGGTTATTTTCTAGTTTTAAATGTATCTGTAATGCCTTAAAATGTCTTGAGTTTTAAATTAGACTATTTTAAAATTAAATGCCCAAAAATGCTTTTTTGTTGTTGTTTATTATAAAGGCCCATATATTCTCACATGACATGATCGGAATGGCTCATTTTCATGTGCCATTTCATGCACCAGTGATAGGCTTACTCATCAGATCATGAGAAATACAGTCTATTGAGTTAGTTTCTTAAATAATAGATATTGTAAGGGAGTAGATAATAAGTAAATTTCTGCTTGTGTGAGGTGAAGATACATTCTAGGACTTTGATACCCAAGGTCACTCTTTCGGATAAAATGACTAGTTGAAAGACCTACAGCAAGAAAAATCCACTTGGACAGTATTAAATTTTGTCTGATTTGAGCAAAATCATGTTCAAAACTACATGATATTCAAGAGTGTGCTATTTCTTCAACAACAACAGTCCTAGCAGCACGACTTACATCAGTTTAATAGATGTGTGAGACTCCTCAGGAAATAGATCCAAAAGTAAGTACATTTTATTAGCAGATACTTCAGTCAGTGAAATGGATAACCCTTTCTTTTGTAAAGGCTTCCTGCAAGGCCATCTTTCATTTGAGCAACTTGTTAACAAAAAAAAGCTGGAATTTTCCTTACAAAAGGACAGAAGGCCAAGTGTTGGCTTGGCAAGTTGGTATAAACCACATCACAAGTCATGAGCGACAATAACATCTAAACAGAGCTGGATGCTTTAGTTCCTGCTGAAAAAAAATGATCCTCATTATGAAAAAATTATTACAATTGGAAAACAACTCCTGGTTCCACCCAAGAGATGCTTAAATTTGAAACTTCACATTTCTTGAACTGCTGTTCAAAAATTTGATGACTGCTAAGGCTACTTAATTAAAAAATAATTAGAAAACAGCATGAATTTTATGTCAGGAAATAAATTTGGAGGCCCACTGTACTATAAGGAAATAACTTGAAGTGTTATAATCCAGAAGTTCATGAATGAAAGCTGTAAGATTACATCAGAAATGGCTAAAAATAAAACAGATACATTTCTGATTGTTATAGAAAAACCAATACTTACTAGTGGCTACCACACCAACTTTTATATTACCTTGCCTGTATTCATGTGTATCTTTAAGCATTGCGCTTCCAGATTTCCTTAATGCTCTGGCACTGCAAGTTTTGATATTAAAAGCTAATATAAAAAAAAAATTCTGAACCCACACATTCTCAGATATAAGAAAAGGAGCACAGAGACAGGTATGTATTTCTATAAAGTGTGCATATCTTCTGGGCATATATTTCTTGTACATAGATGTATGTACACATAATGAAAAGAGGCATTAGCAATGAGAAAGGAGTATAGCAAATACATATTCTAATACACGGAAGATACGTACTATTAATCTAAGCAATACCGTTTGGAATGGCTGTGTGAGCCTGGAATGGATTCATGGGTAACAAAATCAGGACTGACTCACTCTCAGCTGGTACAACAAGATCCTTAAACTATAACACATTGTCAAATACTCTTTCCATGTCACTTACACTAGAGAAAAATATTTTGCAATATATAAACATCCCCAAAAGTATACTTTGGGCTATTTTTCTACTGAAATGTGTCTTAATTCATGTAAGTCATTATAAAGAATTCATGTGATGTCATAAAAATTCATTACTTCATAAGGTTTTAAAATGCATTTTTTTCATTCATATGAGTATATAGTATATACTGAACTATACATTGCGTGTTATGGGGAATGAGAATTTTCCTCTCAAACCAATTTAAAAGTCTTTCTTCTGGTTCTACAAGGCAAAAAAACCCCAACCCATTGCACTTCTAATAAATGTAATCCTGGAGATATTGAACTTAATTATGCATTAATTAAGTTCAGCTTCTTAATTAGGTAAACAGTGAATTGAGTACCCTGAATAATTCTGAGTGACAGCATTAGTGTATTAATGTTTTTCATAGATTTGTCTCCATTCACAAAATGTCTGAGACTGGAAATCTTCTGTCCACTAGACTTGAACCACTACCTCGCTACTAGTGAACAACAAAATTAGTTTAAAATCTATTTCTAGCAACTCTGCTAAATGACACTGGCCCACTCTTATTTTTGAGAGAATGGAGCAGTTTATTTTGTTTGGAAAAGAAGTCACTTGTGAAGTGCCTGAGATCAGCTGATATAAAGAAATTCTGGAGCAGGTTGAAATAATGTAAGAAATATTGTCAAAACAAGTCTGTGACCATAATTATATGCTTGCTCTATAATGATGGATTGCTCATCTTAAGGAAGGTCATTGCAAGTGGGAACATTATATAAATGGCCAGGTTCAGCAGCCATGATCATGTAAGCATGAGCCCTTCTTGTTTTATTTATGAGCTGAAAATTCAACCTAAGGTTTTCCATTGTCAAGTGTCTACCACAAATGTTACAACATGTTTGCCAACATGGTCTTGAAGGTGAACCTCTGATGCACTCTTGTTGCCAGAAGGATGCCACAATATCTTGATCTCTTAAATAAGGATTCCAGCGCTTCTGGCTTGCTTTCACAAACAACAATGACTCAAGCTGAGCTCAGGCTCTGATTGCAGCCTGCTATTACAAAACCGTGTGTTAGCAGTCATATTCTTAGATATTCCCGCAATCATCTGTCAATCAAAAGCCTAATATGGAAGAAGTGATGATGCAAACCCAAAAAACATTCACTTAGAAAAAGCCAAATTCTGGCTTGTCTAGAAATGAAAGGCTACATTTGGTTTCCTTTGGTTTCTGAAGAGCTTCTGAATTTAAACTGCTTTTTCTTGCGCTCATTTTAAAAGAAGATTCCCATTGTTGTGTCTACTGAAGACAACTGAGAAGTATGAGCTGTTCCAGTTTTAACTCTTAAGCTTTGCTGAATTAATATTGGTATCACATCTGCCTGGAGGCATAAGATTGAGCCTGTCTCATCTTGGAGGAAGTTTTGAAATGCTCCAAGAGAAGTAATGAGCACTGCAGCAAAGTCTCTGAGAAATCTGCTTGCCCCCTCTAAATATCTTCCCAGCATGCCAAGTACTTTTACAAGGTCGAATGCCATATCCCCTGATGTCATCTATAGTTTATTCCTTACCCCAGTTTACTCCACAACAAATCTGATCTCATTACTTCATCTATGCAGGTCAATTACGAGTGCCAATTCAGATATTAATTGGAAAAAAATTTAGTTCATCAGACTTTCTGGCTAAAACCATAAAATTAACCCTACCTGCAGATTTTAGTCTTTCCTCAATTCTGACAGATCAAAACTTAGCTCCTTGTTCTTTCCAGGGCCGATCTCAAAACCAGTGCAGCTCTCTAAGAAGCAAGACACCTCTCTGATCCTTGTGTAAGCCAAGCTAAGCCTTCACGTTAGTTCTGTACACTGCAGTCAACTTTAGCTATGAACATAATATATGCAAGGTCAAGTGTAGTCAGCACAACTTAATTTAATTTCAAATCCTAGGCCTAAATTACCCCCCAAAATTCCTGAGTATGGTGACAATACTGGCGGGCATTAGTGTGTTTGATTTAGGTTTGAAGTTGTCAGTATATATTAGTTTAACACTGGTGCTGGGTCTGTGTTGGTGGGGTTATGGACTCACTGAAAATGTATACACCAAAATTACTTCTACCATATGGCATACTGTTTTTTACACAATGTATGACAAGGTTTAGAGAAATGAAAGCACGCATGAATCTTTACAGAAATGTCTGGTGTCAGACTCCCCTCCACTGCATTCAATGTCAAAGCGATTTTTGTCTTTATGGACAGGTCTGAGAACTTGGGGGAAATACTTCACTTCTCAAACTCTAAGAATGATTTAGCTCAACTTTGATGAGAAATATTTTCAGAATTAATTTTATCCATTAAATTTAAACTTTAAAACCTTTTTTTAAAAGTAGGGATGGGTTCTGGCAAATTATATGTTCCTTTCTTGAAGCAAACCACTGTGAGTTTGGCTGAGAACACAGAGTCCAGCACAGACAAGATTGCTCTTTTTTGCTTTAAAGTTTTGATTACTAATATTTGCAAGAGTTTTTAGGTCCTTTATATCAGGAACTCTGAAACCAGTATCTGTCTTCATTAGAGTTTCCTTCTTAAAACTAAGGTAAAGGAGCCATAACCATGTGCTAACTGTGGTCGAAAAGAAGGCACTTTGAGCCATGTAAAATTGAGTGGCTTGACAGACAAATTCCACTTGTGAGGAAGATGCTTATTTCCAAGGATGATTCCTAGGAAACCAAATTTCTTGTGTTTCCTCCTCCTGTACTTCAGAGCAAATTTTGTGAAGTGCCATTTATCTGTTTCTCTGCTTAAAATATCCTTTGGATATCAAGACTATAAATAAATGCGAGACATAAATATTTCATCAAAATAGTTTGGATTTAGGGCAAAACCTTTTCAAGAACTGGGATTGCATAGGGCAATGGAATTTCTTTTCACTTTATAAGGCAGTGTGTTTTGTTTAGTGATACGGCTTACCTATCTCCTCAAAAACCATGTGGTGTCACACAAGGGTGACATTTGTGGTATTTGATGCTGTGAAATGCCACAAAAAATATTTCCCAATATTAGCTAGATCCTGTCAGTAGCTGTCCCTAAACATCCCCTTCTGGGATTGTAGCTGGACTGGCACCAAGTCAAGAGTGCAGACTGTACTATATAACTAGAAGTGAGCCTCCAAACTGAGCATTAAAACTCTGGTTCTTGTGACCACTTGGTTCTCATAACATTTGGTCATAAAAGCTTATTTCTCAGCAAGAAAAAACAAAACAAAACACCCTACAGTTTGGAATTTTCATGGTATTTTATGAAACTGTAATGGGCTTATTTGCTTCTCATTATATACCTGATATGTTTATACTAATAACATCTATTTTGCATCAATAGTTAAGAAAAATAATTTAGTGGCTTGGTAGGAATGAAATGGTAATAAAGGAAAAGAAAATGAAGAAACTGCTTGCTGGTGGAACACCCCACCACAATTATTATTAATTGTGAACCATGCAATCTGGCAACCTTTTGATTTACCAGCAATGTCCACTCCCTTGTAAATTCTAGCTGGTTTTCCCATACATTATTATGTGGATTCCTTACAACCACTTCCCTTTCTGATTTTCCAGAGACAGAGTATAAAGTTTCCCCAAATGCCAATAAAACATGAAATACTATTCCACCCTTTAGGTTTGCTTTGTGTAGTCATCTTCTAAAATAAGAACTAAACAAAACAATAAAAGGTCTGAACATTGCTCTTTACTATTTTTACCTTCATTCAATAGTTGCTACTCTTCATAAACATCAAAGGTTTTGTTTCAATGTCTGTATGTTTTGGGGTTTTTAAACTGTTGGCTCTAATACTGAGAAAAATTGTATTTCCTTGCTTCTAAAAAAAACCTTCCATGAATGAATATGTTCCACTTCATCTTGATTTCGCTTACAGATATACTGTGCCATATAACACAGATGTCGATAGGTGAGTGAAGCTTGAATAAAGAATGTTAAGTAAACCACATTTAGCATGTTAATTTGTAGGTAAAAGTAACCTAAAAGCAATGTACAAATACCTGGCCTAACAGTTCTGCTTGCAATGTCCTCTACTTGTCAATTGGATAGCAAGAATGTAGACATTGTTGACCGAAGGAAGAAAACATGGGCTATTTTCTGATCAATTTATTTGTAAAATAATTCTGGGGGAGGAGAGAAAGGCAGAGTGTGGGTGGGTGGTTTTCAGCACACTCCATCATCTATAATTCATTCTTTGAGAGGAAACGTTTTTGCAGGACACTGCCATGTAAGAAGCTGAACACACTTACACGGCATTACGTCATTTTCAATAAGTTATTTCAACTTTGTGGAAGGCTGCTCAGGTTAGCACTTGGACTGTTGGAGCTGGAAGAATATAAACATTCATTAATTTCTGGAAGCTGCTGCAACAGTGGTCATGTCTCATGAGGGCTGGCAGAGGGAAACCAGTGAGATAAGTTTAGTTCTAACTAATAGTTAAGAAATGAAAAACACCTCATCATCACTTTGGGGACAGTGGTTCCATACCCACCTAGAGCAAGATTTCTCCTGATTTCTTGGGAGGAATTAGGGACTGAACCTGGGAGTGCTCCCACTGTTGCTCTGATCAAAAAGGAGCATACCTGTGTCCTGAAGGGGAATGCAACCAAGTTATTATCACCTCTTGGAGCAGGTAGATATGTAGGTAATCAGTAAACTATATTTAAATAAGAGAGGTATATTCACCAGATATTCATGTATCTTTATAAATTGAAATAGACGTGTACATGCATGTGTTTTGCAAACCATGAAATTCTTAAAGATATTCTTATCTGAAAAAATGTCAGAGGCCACATTTCAGCCACATTTGAAGATTTACACAGCACAGGGGTAATCTGCTAATGCTGTCAATATTTCCCAAACCTCTAAAGTCAGTCCAGTAGTAACTCTTGCAATTGCTATTATCTGTAATAGTAATCTGTAATAATAGGCAGCAAGAGTAATGGAAGGAAGTAGGAATTAGTGTTGCTTAGCATGACTCTTGTCTCAGACACTAAGCTGTTGTGCATTATTTCTCTTCCTCTAAAAATGCAACAACAACCAATTGGCAGCTTTTGGGGACAGAAGTTTTCAGCTGGTGGTTCTGTGAGCCTGGTTACGTGACAGAGCACACAGAGGTTCAGCTGCTTTGCTGTTTGCTCCTCAGCCCTTGATCAGAGCTGGCTTCTTATCTTCTGATTTTGCCCCTTGATAGCTGGGAAATACTAAAAAAGCCCCTTCTGAAAACAAACTGTCCAATTTTAAGAAAGGGTTTTGATGACAGGTGGGATAAATTCCCATTCATATGTATCTACTTCCTCTCTTGAATTGTACTGGATAGCTGACAGATAACATGATTAGCTTTTAGGTGCTAAAATGAGGTTCTGATGATCAGTTCTGATCTGGTCCAACAACAAATTAAAAAGTAAAATACTGGCACATGCCATGGGGGAAGAGTTTTTGGGAATGTGCCAGCTGGACAGAAATTAACAGAAGCCAGTATAAGGAAAACAACAACTAAACTGAGGGGACTTTGTTGGTGTGCTCCTGAATTACACAGGGGAGGTCATAAGTACCTATGATCATTCCTCAGGTCTCTGAAAACTCTAGAATATTAGGATTAAGAGAGTCAGAAAAGTAGTCTTATGAATTCAGAGGGGTTTGGACAGCTTAGAAAGCTTTTTTTCAGCTAGTGCAAGCACTTCAAATTTGGCTGGCCTGTAAGACATGCGTGTTCACTGCTTTCCAGATGGGAGTACCTGAAAAAAGGGAATTACTGCTGGCTAGACTGGCATTTTAAGTGTGAACTGGGCATGAGGAAATGTGGAAGATAGGCTTTCTTTGTTGGCTGTCTGGCTGGTAACTTCACACTTTGCTCTGGGCCTGGAAATAAAGAAGTCAGTGACGAGAATTTCATTGTGGCCCCTGGGGACATTACAAACTTTCTGTTGGTTGGGACCTGCTCTTAAGAAGTGCCCAGTGAGTCATGGCTACACCATGTTAATGGGCAGAACCTGACTCCAGATGAGTGCCTTCTGGTTTTTTTATTCCTTTCAGTTTAGATTAGTTTCTTTTGACCTTTTCCATCACAGTGTTTGCAGAGCTGGATCACTGCCTGGCTGTCTGTGCAAAGATTTTATTAGGTTCTGCAGCATAGGCTTTGGAGTTTAAATAGTCTCAAAATCAGAGAAAAAAGCTTAGAACAGGCTACTTCACCATAGCAGGTGCAACAAAAAGGTCTCTTCACACTTCATCTCAACATATCTTATTCCAAACTCACACTAAGAATGATCCTTTTTTAAATAGTGGTCCACAAAATAATGGAATCAAAAATGAGCAATTTCTGACATAAGTGATAGTACTTTGGCTGCATACACTTGCATGGAAACAAAATTTCAGTGTAGCTGTTCACAAATCTAGTTTTGGTTATGGTTTGCTATGCTAAAAATCGATTTCAAGATTTTTGTGTAATATAGCTTAGTGGTTTAGGAGTTACAGTTGTAGTGTTGGGTTGACAGTTGGACTTCATGATCTTAAAGGTCTCTTCCAGCCTTGGTGACTCTACGATTCTATGAAGATTGCATAAAAATAAAACCCTTTCTTTTTTTTAAAAATATATATGGTCACAGATGGCTTTATTTTAATATGCAAAGGTTTTCAGTTCCTTAGAGGAAAACATTTAGTTAAAAATTAGATAAACTTTACTAAAACTGTAAATACCAAGGCTTATATTAGAGGCTAAGCAATCTTCTTTACCAGGAACGACCTTCACTTGCATGTGAGCCATTGTAGAATACCCAGACATGACAATCAAACACACAGTCAGCCCTTTTTTGGGGCTGGTCATAAGCAACTTGCCCTAGACAGAGTGAACCACAGCTTGGCTGATTTATGTCCAAAAAATTTCTTCTCTCCTAAAAAGGAATCCATGCTGTATGAAGCTGAAATAAAGAATGTTCAATGTCATGCCATCCAGGATTTCCTAAACAATTGGCAATAGAAAGAAATCACGTGTCACTTCCAAACTATTTATATTTATCTAATTTTTTGAAGTCTTAATCAAATTATTTAAATGTGCCTTCTTTTTACATACTCCCTTAAACATCTGCAATGGATTCCTGTCAGAAACAGGGTACTGGACCAGACATACCTTGGGGATAGACTAACACACGAATCTTATGCCCTAATATAAGACAATAAAATGCATCTGATGTATTCAAGCAGGATGAAATAGAGCATCAGCCCATCTTATGCCAATGAAGAATTTTTCAGTGGCACCTGCTTCCCATGAAGTTTTAAAATCCCAAGTATGTGTTTCCTTGAGCCGGTTATTCCTTGAAAACATTTAATTGGCAGGAATTTTTTCCTGATACTTAAGATGAATTCATATTTATAATTATAATATTCATTATAAATGGTGCTCATTGTATGTGTGTTTCCTCTCTCATCCTTTTCATCTTCAGTAATTTTTAAGATCTTCTTCCTAGTGCAGTTCTGTCAAACTCAATACATTTAGAGCTTAATACTGTCTTAGATTACGTTTTCACATATCAAGAAATGATGTAAAAATGCAGATATTTTACTTTCAAAGGCAAGGAAACAAATTTTCAGACAGAGAGGAGATGAAGGTAAATGAAGCTAAACAAAGCAACAGTCTGAATCCTGTTGCTTTCTCTTCCCTTCATTGCTTCAGCATTGTAATTTATCCAGAGTTCCCACCTTTTCTTGTGAACAAAGCAAGACATATACAACCTAGAATTTTCCCTAAAAAAATGAAATGCACACAGGAACTAGGGCATTAAAGGAACATAACTTATTTTTTCTTACAAATTTTCAAAACAGATTTTAATAAAGCCCTTCTTGAGTAACCCTGCCCAAAAATCCTATCCATACTGGATGTGAAGAGAGTTAATGAGTACATTTGGAAAAAAAAAAAAAAAACCAAACCCACTCATGATGACTACTGACAAAAAAGCCAGGGAAAGTTCACTTTAACAAAGCATTAACTGCAAAGACTTACTGCAAATTGAGGTTGCTTACCTAAATATTAGCAAACTGTTAAAAAAGAACAAAGAACCTTGGAAAGCAGCCTTTAAATTAGGGTCTAACAACTTTGGATAGTAATCTCACTGTTAATTGAAAATTTGGCAGTGTTATGGTTAGTTTAAATGACACAGCTAGAAACTCTGGGCCTATAGCAAAGAGACCCAAACCCAAAGACAGACGAGCTTTGCTTGATTATAGTGATTACATAATGGTCATTAATTTAAACCAACTAACCCAAACACAGACATCATATCTTCATTTGATAGCTTCAGTCTAGTAAAGAGTGGGAAAGGATGTTTTGTATGGATTAGCCCAGCTGAAATGAAAACAGACATTCTTTTTGAACCTGTCTGGCATTGAAAATGAGAACTTAAAATCAGGCTGTAAATTGGTCTTATAAAGCCAGAGGCCTTTGATTCTTAAAGATCTGCACAGTGTTTTAGCCAGTCTTTGTTTTGCAGGAAAACCACCTCAACACCCGGCTATGAGGCATCCTTATGTGCAGTCTATCACTGTGCAAAACGTTGAGTTTATCTGTGGGAAAACACGAATATTAGCAATATCCTCCTTTGTGCTCCACTTCTAGAATTCCCTTTGAGTTTGTGAGTCACTGTCAGCTGCTGGCTAAAAATAACTTTTTAGTGCTGCTTGGACTCGTAGTCATTATGGGGACATGTTGAGATTAGGCACAGCATAAACATTGCATATTTAAAATGCATTTTGTGTCAGTTAATCTTTAATTTAAAATTTGAAAGTGTATGTGTGTGGGGAGGCATTTCACAGTCTAACCTGAGGCATCCTTGTCACCACTTCAAATGAGTTGTGTTCTTGGTTCCCCATATACATAATGGAAAAAAATCCCCAAAACCTCTGA
Source organism: Chamaea fasciata (assembly GCF_029207755.1). Taxonomy (NCBI): domain Eukaryota; kingdom Metazoa; phylum Chordata; class Aves; order Passeriformes; family Sylviidae; genus Chamaea; species Chamaea fasciata. The sequence continues at coordinate 122,868,528 of NW_027094086.1, read as the reverse complement.
GTCATGTTTGGTCTTTCAAACAGAGAGGGAACCTTGACACTGAAATCTTCCCTCCTTTTTTCCTTTTTGAAGTGAAAGGTTACCATATTCATAGAAATGAACACATGAAATACTTTTTGCTTTTTTATATAATAAATCTATATATAATAAATTGCAAGGACCAAGGGCATTCCCATCCACACTTACAATACCTTTCTTCAGACTCTGCATATAAATCATAATAGTAGCATTGATTTTCTGGGAACTGGGACAAAGTAGAGAGGCAGGAAGGTCTTCAGAGCATTACCTTTGCCTATTTTCAGAGTAAGGACATTTATTATAGTGATGTTATCATTTATTAATGATAATTGGGAAAAATCACTCCTGGAATTGGGCACATCCAGGTTGTTAAAAAATGGTTGTCTTGCAATGAGTTGTGCTGTTATGAAATATCTCACACCAGAGAGAAACAACAGAGTCAAATTTAACACATACACATTTAACACTTAACAGGAGATGGCATTTCTCAGAAACTCCCAAAGATGCTTCATGGACAGACTCATCTCATAACTGTAAACCAAAATCCCTCTGTCAGCTATCATGGACCTTACTCATTTCACCACTGTTATTTCAACTTTGCTTGAATTCTGACATCTAGAAACTGTATAAGGCTGTTAGACATTTTAAAAATATAGGAAAGAGAAGTCTGATGTGGAAACTCAGAGCTAAAGGAAGCATGGCCATTTCATGGGCTGAACTTGACCATCAATCTCAGATCTCAAGACTTTACTATGTAACAAGGAATTCGAAATGCAGAATATTTCATGCTGAGCATCTGAGTCTTTAGAGGCATAGTACACTGGTTTTTTGTAAATATTAAAAGGATATGAAGCTTTGTAGTTTTTTTCGTTCCTTCCTTCCTTCCTTCCTTCCTTCCTTCCTTCCTTCCTTCCGTCCGTCCGTCTGTCCGTCCGTCACTTTTTTTTTAAACTTTAAATACTTTTACATCAGGGAATACTAAACACACAAGTTGAGCCTCCTTTTTGATCATTCAGTGCTTCCCTCAAGTCCAATCAAAATTTCAAGTCACAAACCAGTTAACTAATATAAATAAAAAAAGACCTGTGAAAAAACTATGGACAAGATTGTCCTGCACGCTCTTGCAAGAGAGTAAAAGAATAGAGAGTAGTACAAATTATAGACTGTATAAAATATCTATAACATTTATCCAGTGCAACATTGCCTAACATGTAATGCAGCAGAATGTCCAGAAATATCTGCTTTATTTAGCAGTACTGTCACTGTTTAGATTCTTGGTATGTTTGTGCGTCCAGAAAATACAATATGAACATTTGTTCAAGCAAGCTTGTTTCCATATCATGACATTTTGGGTGGTCAAGTATGCTCACCTACAGTCTGCTTGAGGAATTGCCCTCTTTTTACTCAATGGTGTAATTTTGCTTGATGTGCTCGGCTTTTGGTATTTCAGAATTCTTTTACATCTTTGAAAATCAAGAAGTTATCTTTCCTGTTGCTAGAGCCTTGGAATAGTTTTGTAGCTTTCATCTTTCCTAATGCTAAAATAAACATTTTTCACCACCAGAGTCTTATCCAGGGAATCATAAATTGCAAAAAATTCAAATGTGGGTGTTTTAGATGGTGCCAATGGAAGTTAACGACATTGAGAGACAATTTATATAAAAAACAGCAGGTTAAAAATATCAGGTAAAGAATGCCCATCCTAGTTCATTAATGGAACTGTTAAAAATGTAATCAAAAAGGAAGAGGCAATGATGCATGTGCAAAAGTATTAATTGCTTCATAATGCCAGGCTGCAAAGAACACTAGTAAACACTTTGGCATCTTACTGCATATATTAACAACACAGCCCAGAAACTGCTAGGAGGTGCAAAACTTTGCATCCAGAGACTCATCATGTATATGCTTATTCACTCAAAATAGATTCCATTTTATTAATTTTACTCTATTAATAGGAAAGGCAGACAATGGGGAGCATAATGATCTTCGCAGTTTTCAGTTCAGCCAGGTTTTCTTCTTCTGTGAAAAGATTTTTCTGCATATTTCAGGTTATATGGAAGAACCTCCTGGCAACGGAAATATTTAGAATATTTAGATATTTAGGACCATATTTTATTGCTCAAAAATAAGTTGAGATGTCTGGGATTCTGTGGTAAAGAAAGTTTCATTCCAAGAATAAATGTTAACACTGAGACACTAATAAGAGCAAAAGTTTGCAGGGAAGAACAAGCTGCAGGTTTGCAGGGCAAAATACTAACTATGGAATCTTTTACACTAACACTGCAAGATGTAGGCTTTTACCCCACATTCATCACAACTTTAAAATACCTTCACCAGCCCTGTGTGAAACTCAAAATTCTTGTGTCACACAGGGTTCATTTTGCTGTGTGAGGGTTTGCACCCTCATTTCTCTGCTCAGGTTTCAGACCTGAAACGTCTCAATCTCTCCAGTCACAGCATGGAACGGGTCATGCTTCCTGCTGCTCCATCTGAAGAATTGCCCCTTTTAATGAGAGAAAAAGAACAAACAATGAATAACGCTGCATTTCTGTAGAAACACACTCAGAAATCGGGGGTGGTTGGTGGGCACCTTCATGAATACCAGCACGAAACTGAGTATCTGGTGATAAGCAGGATCATGAATCCATGAATAATATTGAACTGAATTGGAGTCACTTATTTGTGTGTGTAGTTCCTAATCCAATTTTAAGTTATTTGATAAGATGCAGCAAATAAGCATTTATGTGTTTGCTAATGGGACAGGTTCAATAATATAATCTATTAATGAAATCCAGATGGCATAAAACACAGTGCATTACTATTTTATCATTTGCCTAAGAGATTTTTAATGTATGATAATTCCACCTTGCATCAAAAGTCCCATGGTTACATTTCTGCTCAGCCTGGGGACTGTTGATGACTTTTCTGTAATGTTGACTGTAGCTCTTGTAGCAAGTGTCTTCCCTGGTGCAGGACTTCAGCCCAGGGGCGCTGTGCTGAGGAACCAAGTGAAACAGAGAGATGTGAAAAAGCCGAGATTATGCACCGTTCCCAGAAAGAGCATCACACCAGTTCCCAATCATCCTTGTGGCCTTAGATTTTAATACTATTCATCATTATTCCTATATAGGACACACGCACTATTCCTATTCCATGACAGAAATCTGGGCCAGCCATCTTCCAGGAGCATTTCTCTTTCCTATTAAATGCCTTGTATACAAGGAAAAGAAAATGTACTGGGGCTAAGTACAGTGTTAACATTCTCCCAGAGAGTATGAACATAATAATTATGCTCCTGCAAAATTACGGTCTCTGGCTTTCTACATTGATGATGAGAGGATTTATTTTTGAATTTTGCAAAGAAGGTGTGACAGAGAAATTGCCAAAAATTGCATCTGTGAAGTAATAACTCAAATCATACCTTACCACCTCTCTCATCTGGTTCCAGCTTCCATACACCCTAAAAATGTGCAATAAATCTGACTAATACTTTAAATGGGTGCTGGTATGCACATCTTGGGTGATACTTCAAGTGATACCTATCCTTGGGTGGTATACATCCTTGCCAAAGGTGACCATCAGCTGATGTAGCCCAGGAATGGTATGGAGAGGCATTACTTAAAAATCACCTTTCTTGTCTATGAAACTGCCCTTTTTTTGGCTGATTTGGCTGGGATTTCTATTCCAAACTTGCTTTGTCTTTTAGCCCTTAAATATCAGTTGGAATAGTGAGTAGAGGAAAAAATAATTTTTCCTCCAACATCTATACACTCTTTCCCTAGATACACTTTTCAAAAGCAGAGGGTTACAGCCAGAGTTGAAGGCTGACATTTTTCTTTTAAAATCAAACTGTCTGTTACTCACAAAGGCCCCACAGTCTATTTGTTAAAGTAGCATGGCAGTATTCTGGCATGGATATCTCAGAATAAATGACTTTAAGCAGTCCTGCCAGGGAAAAAGGAAAATCGTGTTGAAACCAAAATGATAACTTCATTTTCAGTGTGCCTTAAAAGAGAAAGTTTGTGGCAATAATTTCTGTGAGAGACAGATCACAAAATTTGTACTGGTAAAGACAGAAGTCTTTAATTTTTGCATTCTTCAATGTATCCTTGAGTATAGAAATAAGGAACATCAGACCAATAAAAGAAAATATTGCAAGGAAGACAACTCGGGAAGGGGGAAAGAATTTATTTCTAATATAACTGCTATGTGGCTTTTATAGCACCTACACCTGAGAGAAAATGCCTTCAGCAAAACTATATTTCATGGTATCCATATCAGTGAATAAATTTTACGTTAATGGTAGAAGCTTCTTTTAAAAAATAGTTCTGTTTTATGAAAGATGCAAAGTAAACATTGCTGTGTTAAATTCTGACTTTGTGCTTCCAGTATCACTGACTGAAGTTTTTTTGAGACCCACTGTGCCATTTGGATATATGGGAAAAAAATTTTAAAAATCCCAAAACCCTATGCTTTTGAAAAGAGGACTTTTTACAGCTTTTGAAAAATATCTCATGGCCATTTCGAGTAGTAAAAAAAACAGATTAGAAAGTTTGATAATAGAGGAAGGAAATATTATTATCACAGCTTGAAATCTGTTAACAGGGCCTTCCAAATGGGGCAAACATTAAAGTCAAATAGAAACTCAATTACAGGAAGATTTTCAACATGTCAAAAATAATTGCAATAATGTCAGCAATGCTGAAGGTCTAAAACAAGGAAACTATTGTACAGGGTCTCTAGAAAGAAAGATTAAAGGAATGCATAGAATAGCTTCAGCATAAGGTCCAAAATGCTCACATTTATTTTGGTTTTGTTCTGAGGCCAAAGACCACAGTACTGAATAAATCTGAAACATCAAGCTATGAATTTCTGACAGATGTTACATCACATGAAGACTGTGGAACAGTCAATAAGAGGAATCATTTATCTGCTTTGCTGTGAACCAAAACTTGTAGTAAATACATGTACAGGACAGAGAGCTATCAGTCTGGATGAACTGGACTTTTGAGATATGAATTTATTTGTGCTTGAATGTTTTAGCTAATACTGCAGGAGGAAGTGTTCTGCATTTGCAACTAAAGCTCCTTCAAAGTAAATTTTATTTAAAAAAAATTATTGAACTGGTCTAGAAAACTTATATCCACTACTGATTTAAATGGGATTTTAAACAATTTTTTACAAGAAAGGCTCTGTTTCTTTGTTCTCTGATAGCCTAGCCAAGGCTGAGATAATATTTATAGTACCACTGTCTTCATAAGCAATTCCTGTGTTCATTCTGATCAGGAACTGGAAAGACACAAACAGGGCAAACTAGAAAAACAAAGAAGCAGCATCAGTACTCTTTTACTTCATCTCTGTGTAGTACTGTAAAAGTTCATATATAAAATCCTGCAATGCATAGAATTCTTTATCTACTGATTCTTTTTATTTGTTCTCTTCTTCCTCCAGGTGTAATTCCAATAATCTATTGTGGATTGGACTTCTACCTATTCAGTGTCTAAATTCTGCTGAAATTAATGGATATTAGAACTATAGAAACAAGGACCTGATGAGATTTTCAGAAGTACTTAGGCATGTTAGTCCTTTTTCAAAAATCTCACTACAGTCCATTTTTTTGATTTTAAGCCTTTTGATCTCTTTCAGGACTTAAAGGGGGCTTATAAGAAGAGAGGGCATGACTTTTGACGCAGGCAGCTAGTCACAGGATGAATGGGAGTGGTTTTATACCGAGAGAGGAGAGTTTTACATCATATGCTAGGGAGAAATTCTTTACTCAGTGGACAGTGAGGCACTTTGAAAGGTTGCCCAGAGAAGCTGTGCATGCCCCATCAGTGGCAGTGTTCAAGGCCAGATTGGAGGGGACTCTGAGAAACCTGGTCTAGTGAAAGGCATCCCTGCCCATGCTGCGAAAGTTGGAACTGGATGACCTGTAAGGTCCCATCCAACCGAAACAATTTTATGATTCTGTGTCTGTGATCTTATCCTAAATATGTAAGTAATTTTCACAGGGAAATAGATGTTATGAAATTAATGGCTTTGGGAGACTGATGTTTTCTTTACTTAATTAATCTGCTGAAATATCTCGCCTCAGTTTTCTTTCTGGCTTTATAAAATCAGGAGCTGATTATGTCACATGACTGGAACAGCTTCTCACGAAAGCCTGATCCATGGAAGTGCCACAAATGTTAATTTTTCTTTAATCTTTTCAAGCTATTGAAGTTGCACAGCATTAACACTCAATAGCTCATACCAATATTTTAATAGCCAAAGTGACTCCCATGCTGTAAGAGCCAGTATTCTGCTAACAGCCAGGGTCAGTAACACTTTTATAGGGCCAGACCAAATACTTTCCCAATCAGTACATTTCCTAAAATTATTTCAGGGACCAGTGATGAGAAAGAAATGTTTGACCTCTGGTATTGTTTGTTGAAGAGTTATAACAGGTCCTCTCCTAGCATCCCTTCACCTTTGGAAATCTGTTCTCATTTCATTACACCAGATCTGCTTCCAAACTCTGTGCTTTGTTACAAGAGCACAGGACTTTTTAATAAACAAAGTAAATGTACACACCAGAAACACTCTGGGTTTGTGCTAGCTATTTATTTTATTCACATCACAAAGAGATTTGCAGATCACCTTTTCAAAGCTGTGTGCAGCTGTATTTCTACACCGGGGATGTAGAAACCATTCTGAGTAAGTGCTGAGTTAGGAGTCTAAAAACCCTGGCTTAGCTTGTACCATAATTCCTTGGGCCCTCCTGTTTCAGTAACAGTTGCTATGGTAGTTTGGCGTCAGAAACATCACATGACCCTGATAACACAATCCAATTTGCATTTAAAGTGCAAGGATTGTTCTCCAGCCAGGGCACCAGGGCAGAGTATGTCATGGCTCCCTACACCTCATGTGTGTGAAATTTTTTTTCTCTAGAAAGTAGGGCATGGCAGAAAGGGGAATGGACTGTGCCTCATTTTTCATTGGCATGAAAATACAGTACAGTGAGGAGGTGCATCAAGATGAAGGAGGTTAAGAGCAATCACAGTTCCAGGAACTCGGTGCCTCTGGGACAAATAAACTTATTATTCCACTCATTTCACACTCAAGCATTACTTTAATGATGTGAATCCACTGAGTATTGGGCTCTGAAGCCTTGGATAGTTTTTACTTGCAATGGTGTCTTAGCCAGTAGGGAGAGAGTAAGGGGTTTTCCTCAGGAGACATCCAGGCCACAGTATTTGAAAACAAGCTTAGGAAATATAGACTCCATTCCTTCCTTCCCACCCTGACTAGTTATACTGTTTCACATGTTTGAAGTTTAGGGGAACAATGTGGGGGTTTGTGAGCACAGATTTGTCCCACGCCATGGAAGTATCCCACCCCATGGAAGACAGTCACCAGAGGCAGCTTCAAACATGGAATTTCCTTGCCCTGAGATGTGCTTCCAGGTAGTAGTCAGAGAAACTAAAACCAAAATCACTTCCTGAGGGTAACTGTTTCTCATCAATAACTGAGCAGAGCAAACCACAGGAGTGTCTCACATGGTGTGGGAAGAATCCATACCACATTTTCTCCCTCATACTCCCGATGAGGTCTCAGTGAGAGAAAAACCTCGCTCGTTAAGTTTGCATACTTAGATGGAAATCTGCATGAGCAAAGGAGTGTGTGTGGAAATGGGATTTTACCTCTTGGTAGATCATGACACACTTGAAGATTTTACCTCACACAAGTCAGATGAGACTGTTCTGGCCCAAAGAGGCCGCCTTCTGTAGGCAGCACACATTTTTGTCCCATAAAAGTTTACTCTTTCATTTCTTGTCACCCAGCTGTCAGAAACTTCAGACGTGCAAGGGAAGCCCAAGCAAGTGTGAAGTTCACAAAGATCTTCAGATTGAATTTGAAACCTCAAATCCCTTAGGGAAGACTTTGGCCACTTATTTGCTGTTAGAGTCTTGTTACAGATACTTAGGTCTTCTATTCACTGGGATTTGCATTGCTGACCATTATTATTATTTGGACAGATCATAGACAGTATAATCAGTGAGGTTTTAATCTGTTACTAGTACATGACTGTAACATACTGACATAATTGTGAGATATTATTTTGTCCAGCTTCAAAATGTTGAAGTGAGTGAGTTACATATAAAACTGTGTGTAAGATATTTTTCTCTCTTCCCTTAGCCTGAGAGAGACATTCCAACACATTGCCAGAATGCAATTTAGGAAGGACTCATTCAAAATGTTGATAATGGATTAAATAGTTTCAAGCAGAACAGCATAAAGAATCTACTCCTGCTGACTAAAATATATAGCTGTGGCTTACATAGTAGCTTAGCAGTTCACATATGGCTTATGTCAATGGCAGAAACCATGTTATTTTCTAAATCACATTGATTTGTTATGTGGTACTGAAAGATCTAAACCAGAATCATTGGCTATAAATTACAGAATCTCGTCTTCTGCATTCTTATCTGTGTTTCAGATCCGTCAAAATGAGCCCTAGAGTTAAGTCTTCAGTGTACACAATGCTACTAGTCAAAGAGTAAGAACTAAGACCATTCAATTTCCTCCTTTTTTGGAGCCAAGCCAGATTGACATTTTCCTTTCTGTTAGTTTTGGCAAAGAGGAAAGAGAGGGAAAACTTTACTGCTCTGTTACTGATGGTTTTTTTATTTTGTTTTTATTAAAAATGTTGAAACATGGGCTCTCTGTCAAAATTATTTTATTATTGAAGGCTGGGTGGGGTGAATGAACTGGCAACAGTTCAGAAAGCCATTAATGGAACTGATAACGGGGAATCCTATCCAGCCTCCACAGCACTGCAAACTTAATTGCAATAAATTTTACTGAAATCGAGTGACTGATGTGCACAGTTAATGAATCGGTAAAGATTCAAAGGTTAATCTGCTGGGAGGTAACAAGATCTGCCCATCTGATACTGTAACCAAAATATGATATTTGTTAGTTACATGATGATATTTTTTGGGCATACAACAGAAAAAAATGAGTTTTTATTGGCTGCAGCTTTGTTAGGTCTCCAAGACCAAAATGCAGAAAAAGAAACAACTCTAATGGTGATTCTTGAATCACAGACAAAACTTAAATATATTAGAGGTGAAATGTGACTCCCTGAATAAAATATATTGTCAAACATCAAAGGAATAGCCCAAGAAGCAGAGTGTTCCCTGAAGCAGAGTTGCGTGTGTGCCCAGGAGCTCCTCTGTCTCAACCCTCAGCCCTTTTCCACCCCCTCTCCTAAAAGACCTGAGAGACATGATGGCTGTGTGGAATTTGGGAGGGGTGGGGGAAAGTTTGCAGTCAAACCTCTTAAGAACTTCTCTAACAATAAGGCAGCTTTCTAGAAACAAAGGAGCGAGGTCCAAGCAGACTCAAAATTTAAGTGGAAACAGGAATGGAACGGAAGAAAAAGATAATTCAACTAACGGCAAGAGGGGTGGGTGAGGTTAAGAAAGCCAATGATTAACGCCCTTGCTTCGCCCTCAGGAGACTCACATTCAGGATTTGTTCTGCCACACCTATTTTGTGGTGCTGGACGTGCTGTTTACACTGTCTGGCCCAAAGCCTCCCTCTTCTCCCCCACCCCTTATATCAGGATAGTGCTAGCTACCACATAGTGAGCATAAAAATGCTGAAGCCTGTGAAAGGTGCAGATCTTGCAGATCTTTCCCATGAAAGAGCACACTCCCAGTGTCTTTGACAACACATAGTTAAAAGTTACTGCTATGTTCCAGACTCTCGATTGTCAGCTCACAGACGAGAGACCCAGTCTCCTTAAGGCTTCTAGGCAGTGAGATGTGATGATTCCTCCAGCATATGCATTCCTCCGTCCAGCTGACCATAGGACAGCAAAGCCTGGGAGCTGCCACAGCTGTCAGGAACCTGTGCAGCACAGGCTTTGAGCTTGGTCCCTCATCTCTTCACATCTCTTCACACAGGCTGATGGCCCATGAAGCCAGATCTTGTTGTATATCCACATCAACTCAGTTTTAGGACTTCTGCTTTTTCTTTTCTTTTTGTGCATGGACCAAAGGTTCCGGTATTGTATTAAAAATGGATTAGTATTTTATTCCCTGCTTGGATAGACCTCTCTAGCACTGGGGATACAATAAAATAACTATAAATTTAATGCAGTCTAATTTATTCAACAATGAAATAGGGATGATGAATATCACATTCCTTTTCTGCATCACTTCTACAAATAAGTCTTAAATCACTTTCTGAGCAGGGTTCTGTAGACATTATTACAAGACTTAGCTGAAAGACAAGAAACTGATGAACATAGCAGCAAAGTGCCTTGCCCATGGTCACTCAACAGATCAGAGGCAAAGCTGCTTTGTGTTTCTCCACGGCCTTCCTAAGGCCAGAAGACCTTCTCTAAAGAATGATGCTATTGATTTGTCAACAGGTTACACCAGAGCCAAGCTGTACATGCTCTGGCTCAAGCTAGCATGATAAAGCAGGATGTGTGCCAGGTCAAAGTCTTCTACTTTGGGACAAATCAACACTTCCTTTCTCTTGCAGGATTTGCCAGGAAACAGAACCAGTACATTTCAGTCCAACTCAGATGCATGCTACCTGAGACCCAGCTTGAACATGTCCTAGGGCTCCAGTCTGGAATTTAATACGAGCCTGGGACAATTCCCAACAGAACAGAGCTAACAACCTCCAGATCCTTTGTGATGAAAAAAAGCTGTAACCAAAGGATCATGGAAAGACAATTATTTGGAACTTACTTCCAGTTTATACAGAGTTCTGAATTTCCTGTGTCTGGAAACATCCTTCCCTCTGTGACCATCTTGGTGACAAAGAACTGTCAGCTACACTGCTGACGGAGGGTTAAAAGAGGAAGGAAGGAATCCACTACTGTGTCATGATTCTGTGTGCTTCTCAGCAGACACTCATCCCTTTTATAGGCTTCAAAGTGGTTTTTTAATGTGTACTTATTGGTTATAAAGCAATGCTATTTAGTAATGGCCTACCTCCAGGTAAATCTGCAGGTAAAATGTACCTGTAGCAGGAAAATTCTGGTTCCAATACAGTTAAATATTAATGCAATCAACTGTCTGTTTCAGAATCTGTAGGTGTCAATGAAAGACCCCTGAGGTCTGGACCAGGATCGAACTAGATTTGATTAGAGGTTCCTTGTGGGGCACAGCAACCTTTTCACTAAGGGTGAGAGTGAAACTGCATGGAAGCCAGTAATCGGCATAGAATGATGAGAAGACTGTGATAATCTCACACTAAAGTATTTTTCTTATTTGCAGATCGCTGTTCACATAGAAATTTCAGGACAGGCTTTTAAAATTAGTAATTACAGACATTGGATTACATTTTCAGGTCTTTGTAGGATAATATGAAGACAGTAATGGTATTAATAGTATTAAAGGAGTTATGTGCTATCTTCCAAGTTCAAGACTGACGCATAGAAAAACTTAGAACCATACCAATTAATGGGACTATTAGCCAGGATGTAAAATTGAGTTTAAAGGAGATTATTAGGTGGGGAAGAACAACTTTTACTGAAAGGCAAGCAGGAAGCTGGGATGTTAAGTATTAAAGGTACTTTGTTTGTTTTCATCTGCTTCCTTAAAATACCTTGGATACACAGGGCCAGAATGTAGTCAGTAGGAGTTCAGCAAAAGGGCTTGAAACAGAAAAACATGTTTATGGTTGTACTACTTTCTTAGTGCTGAAGGAGGATTTATAATGTGAGAAAAAGAATTAGAAACTTTAGCATGGTAACTTGGAACATTTTGGGGAGAGGTAAAATAGTATTTTGTTTATATTTTATTACATATTCTGTGCTTATATTGAGATTTAATTAGTATAAAATTAAAGATTACTGACAGAATAATGAAATATGATTGCCATGGCTACATATTTTAGAAGAAAATATTATTTATTGAAAATAAAATAGCTTCACATATTTGTATAAATACATATGTATATCAGGTAGATCAGTTATGAAATGTAAGGAGAGGTCACTGCAGAAGGCTAGGTTTAAGGCTATAAAAATATTAAAATTGTGAAATAGTAAGAGCCATGGTGAGAAAAGAAAGCGCCAAAGCATATTAGGGTAGCATGAGAAGAGCTTAGTATACTGGAGGATAAGAAGTTAGAATTCAGAATTGCAATTCAGCACAGTATCCTTGAATAAAAGGAAATATTCCTGAAATACCCCCTAAATATATTTTTACTATAACTTAGTGTTGGAGTTTAGCATACTACCATCTGTTGACTGACTCCATGTACTAGCCTCTTGTGGACTGTCCCTGAACTATCTCTGAATAATTTAATGCCTGTGGTCTGTCCAGGGAATATCATGGTTGACAGCAGGAACACCTGGCAGAGTATGTATGGTCAGAGTCTGTATCCTGAACATGGTCACACACAGATCAGCTTTGTTCATCTACAGCATAGTGGCTGAGAAATGCAATGAACTGATCTCAAGCAATGTTTGACTTGTGTGATCTTTGAGGGATGTAAGGGAAAGCAGGTAACTCTGTCTTGAGGGAAAACACAAAGTTAATGGGGTGATGGAGCAAACATGCACTGCAGCTCAGAAACTGTCAAGATACTGAGGGAATGACAAAAGGATGATCATAGAATGTCCTTGATAAGAAAGGACAAGGAGAGAAAAGTATTCAAAGAAATTCTTGATGTATTTTTTTTCTGCTCATCTAAAGGCTTCACAAAACATTAAAAAGAGAATCTACTCTGAAAATGTTAATACACAGAATTTTGAAATCAGATGGTTTCTATTGTGAATAAAGTTGTCACTGACACATCATACAATTCACAACTCAAGCACACATTTTACCATTAGTGAGATATTCTGTGAACACTATTTTCCTAGTTCAATCCATTTGATTCTGATTATCAGAAGTAACTGGTTCCTCTGAGTATCAAATATGAGGGGCCAGACTTTCAGTAAATCATCACTTTCTAATGTATTTTATTAAAGAAAAATATAATTCACTGGTTTATTTTTAAGAGTTGGGCAGGTTTGGTTTTTGGTTTTTAACAAATTCTCCTGGGCAGTTCTATGGTACCAATGAAAAAGCTGGGCTGTGATATCCCACTTTTGTTCAATCCATCCCTGTGACATTTTGTGGTGCCATAAGCAGAATATTCAAACATCAGGAGCAAAAGGAGAAGAGTTCAGGTAGTAAGAGCAACATATCTTTTAAATAAGAAGTATAAGACATTGTGTTGTTTTATATACTATGTGAAAGTCTGTCACTGAGCTACCTCTGCTGAGAGACATGTGAGTTTTTTCCTAAGTTCTTAGGGATGTTTCCTAAAAAAAAATACCATACTGTCTAGTCCCTCCAAGTTTATCTACCATCAAGATGCAAAACAAAAACAAATTTCAGACTGCTTTGGTCACATGAAACAGGTGGAACATTTCTTCTTTGTCTTTGTCCAACATGAAAGATTGCTGCATCTCTGAAGTTTAAGGCATGTGTCCTTTGGAGTAATGCCCCTTCCGTTGGATCTCCTCAAATACTGGCAGCTGGTCAATTTCTTTCCTTGGCTTTGCCAATGACAATATTTTGTGCTTCGGTGTTTCCTTTGCATGTCTGTGTCTGACATGATTTTCCTTGCATACAGAAAGAAGCATACAATATTTTGGTTTGAATAGTGTAAGTAAAACAAGTTGCCTGCAGACTTTACACAAATCTTTGCAAATTTTGCAATGGGTAATAGTAAAAGAAGTCCACAAACGAGTTTAAATATAAAATTTGCTCTAAAATAGGCAGATAAAAATATGGGCCTTTTCTTATGCTGGAACTTTTGGTTCTGTGGGAAGAAGTGAAGAAGACTGAGATGCTCCCTTCTGTGTAAACCATATGTGCATCATTAACCACGATATAAATCACTTCAAATGCTGACGATTCCCTGTCCTACTTTATTTACCTGTGTCCCCTCTTCTCACCAAGCACCAGTTTCTCCCCAAACAAGGTGAAGTATATAAACACTGAAACAGAATGGACTTTTTCCCTTACCATTGTGTCTCATGAACAGGTTACTTACAAGCAGGAGTAGAATCTTTCTGGAAAGACAAAACAAATCTACCTTTAGGCTTTTAAAAGGCAAATGTCCACAGTGGCACATATTTACCATGAGCAGTGTACTATTATCAGAGCAAAGCTTTGCAAAAATTATGTGGGTTTAAGTCTGCTGTTCTTTTGTCACTGGCTTTGACAATGGTCTAATTTTCATCCTGCTTGGATCATGTATTAGGTGATGTTTAAGATAAAGGGTCCAGGATAGTTTCGTGTTTGCAAGAGTCTTTGTGGCTTTGGTTGGGTTTTTGGGTTTTTTAATAAACCGGATGATAGTTCAGTCTTTTTTTTTTTTTTTTCCCTCTTTCTTTTTCTTTTTAAATATACAACAGTGGTCTACATTGGAAGAGATGGAAAAAAATGTTGAAAATGCACCCAGGAATATGCTTTCATTTTTACCTGCAGAAGGAGTAATGACAGTGGGTAACTCTCTATGTAATTGTAGATTTGTTTTTCATTACATTTAAAATGTTTATAGCGTTGGCTCCAAGATTAGAAATATTTTGCACAGGAAATCAAAGTGTTAAATACATACCTCTCAATTTAACATCAAACATAAATCCAAAGTTTTTTGATCTCAGTTTACCAGAAATTCAGAAGATGATATCAAAACAGGGCAAGAAAGGGGAAATAAAAAAAGAAAATTTAGTATTATCAAATTGCAACTCTGGACCAGGATTCGTCTGTCCAGCACAATAAAGTTCTTACTGTCTATGGGACTTCAGAGAAATCAGTCTTTTTACTTGGCCTTTGAAGTCACCAAGACACCAATTCCTCTGATAAAAGAGTTTATTTATAACTTGGTCAGCTTATGTCTTTTCCCACTGAACCAGCAGGCTTTCCAAGGTTTGGGGATACAATTTCAAGGGCTGTTAAACCTCTGTCAAAATTTTTCTGGCCCCCTAAGGAGCCTGACTATCCAGTGTTCTGTTTGCTATGACAGGGCTTCATGTAGAAGCATTCACAAAACTGACAGCTTCAACTGCTGCAGTTTTTGTAACAGAAAGTGGCATTTAATCTGAAAAATAGCATTAACAAATCAGCATATAATTGGGTTTTTATTTCCTGCCTTTTCCCCCTTTCTTTTTGCTGCCCTAATAGATAAGACAAAGCCCAATAATGTAAGTTCCTGATTTCTGAGGAAAGATGTTATTTATATATAACCTGGCAAACTGCAAGAGGCAAGAATCGGGGATTTTTTGTGTGATGAAAAGTCATAAATCCTTAAAAGCAAAAAAATCAAAGAGCAAATCCTTAAAAGAGACTATAGCATACAATGTGGCACTGGTTTCGGAAAATTTTGTAATCTTTCTGGCAATTGTTGTCAACAGCAAACATAAAGACAGGCTTAAATATCTAAAGTGGTAGTTCTCAAAGTACCCAGTTTTTCATGTCACTCTGAACACATCAACTATCAAGAATTTAACTGAAAACTCTTCAATGAAGTGTTACAAAGAGCTAACACTGGATCACTGTGGTCCCACAAGCCTCTACATTTTGGGAAGTGGTGTTCAAGAGGTCCACTCAAAATGAGCAAATACCAACTGGGTGAATGAAAATCTGCCATCTGGAGCTTCAGATGGTGCTTTGGTCTTTCTCTATTTAAAATGATTCCAATGAATGAGACTGCCAGAATCATAAGACTGGCTTCAAAAAACAGTATAATTTGAAAAGTACTGTGAAATGCAGGTTGTTCTGGTGATTTGACTTCCTTTTTTGATCTGCGTGGATCCCTACTTTCAAAATTTTCTTCCTAGTCTTGTGAGCAAGAAGTTTTCTTCTTTTAAATTCAGGCCAAAGCTCTCACATAATCTGACTCAAGATATTTGCCTTAATGTAAGAACCACATTTTATGAGACTGAAGAGAAAGTCATGGAAGCTGTCCACACTTCTCTGAAAATAACTGTACATGTGTTTACTTTCAGATAGTAAATAACAGAGACTTAGGAACAGTAATTTAAGAAGACTGCCAGCTTAGTAGTAGAGGAATTATTAAAAATGGCTGTTTGGGGACAGAGCAAAGGTCCAATCCAACCAATATCCCACTTTCGACAGCAGTCAAGGGCAGAAACATTAGGAAGAATGTAAGGGCAGGACAGCTGTATTGTGCTACTTTCCTGGAATACTCCGCCAGCTTTTGGGGACTCCTTGGGTCTGAGCTGGTTAATTCAGTGGATATTTCAAAAAAGTAAAAGTAAAAAAAATAAGGACAAGGCAAGAGAAAGACTGATAATAAAACAATAGGGACTTTTGCATTTATTAGACTGAGTAAGGATTGCTAATGGAAAGGTAAGCTCTGCTTTAGTCAAAGTATCACAATTCTGATAGAATTGGTGAACATACTGCTATCACAACCACATAAATATTTTATCAATAAATGTATTCAAGTGCATTTACCCTGGCAATCACAGCCATTGCACGTTACTTATTTACTTCCATTGACTTTAAACAAGGTCCTTGTAAATGACATAGTACAAGAAAGTTTTCATCATCATCTCCTGTTGATATTGTATACCTGTTCAGCAGGTACCATCACATTGCTGCAGGAGAAGATGATAGTGTTGTAGAGCTGCTGTAGCATGTTTGTCTTTTCCTCCCTTAATATGGAGAAGACTCTAAGACATAGGAAAGAAATCATTGACCTTCAATGTGTATAAGACATTCTGTGTATACATTGTGTGTGTAAAGTGCCTTGTGTTCACTAAGCAAGAGGTGTCACAAAATTGTAAAGTATTTTTATTATTGTTAAGCAAAAACATTCTACATATGTCTCCAAAAGGTTGAGCTGGTGTAAAGAAATTTTCACTGTGTCAAGGAAACTCAACAAAAGCTGCATTAACACTTCCTTGCTTTGATGTCAGAGCTCTTGAAAAATATTATGATGGAAAATAAATACTTTGTTCCTATAGCTGTATCTGTTTCCACTGTGAATCTATTAAAATAAGGAGTTTCTCTTACAGATTAGTGGCACCCGGAGCTGATTTAAGCAATGACAACTTTGAAAGTCAATTTGTATTTCAATCAGGAAATGACTCAGTATTTTCTGAAGTGTTACTTCAAAGCTCACTCTTTTAGAGTTAGGTAAAAATGATATCACGTCTTCAGAATGTTAAATTAAACAATTGCATAGAGGCCAGGACTTATTTCTGATGGTGCTTTAAACTGTTTTTTCATACTGCGTATAGATGTAAATATATATGTATTTACACACACACACACATATATATCTCCCAGGATGGATTTTTGCCATATCTGGACAAATAGTGAACAGTGTCATATACACACTTACCAGTTCTGTGACACCTTTTGTATTACTATATGTCACTCTGTTTTATGTTGCCACACATATAACTTGTCTACAATGTGTCAGAATTAGTGGTCTTATGGTTTATGGATCTCCTGACATTATATTCCATGATTATGTTGCCTGAAATGTGTCTTTCATGTGAAGGTGATAACAAAAAAAGATGTTACTCAATAAGAAGCATTCCTACAAATGGTCAAATGACAGTGGAAAAGGAAAAATATTAACAAAGTAATGTTAATATAGACCAGGATTGACTCAAATGAAATCCCTGAGGAAGACTATCTGAAGAAACATACCATGCCTTTGGCATGGTATACTTTACTGCATGCCCGACACATTTTCCACACAGCTCTTGTATATTTTCTGTATGAAAATCTAAAACATGAAGTCTTACATTTAGCAGATGAAAAAATACAGCAGATTTAAACCAGCAATGGTTCTGCCACATGCCTACAGATTTTTTGGCACTTAGATCTGATGGAAATGATCTATCTCAAAAAAAAAAAAAAAAAGAGAAAGGAGGGGGAAGGCTGATGAATGTGGTCATACAATCTGATTGAGGTTCTTTCTTTCTCTAGCAAGTAGAATGTTTGTGTGAACTACAGAAACACAAATAAATAATTACTATTGTTTTGATTACTGAGTGTATTTTCAAGATGATCAGCTTCAGTCTTGGCACCTATTGAACTATAGAAGTGCTGGACTCTGTGATCGAACCTTGCTCACTTATGCCGTGGTCTCCTTACGAGAAATTTCCTCCAAGATGGTGCTGCAGTCTTCTCTGCAATTATTCTTGAAATATTCTTGCCAGATATATCATCACGGAACCTCAAAATCGTTACCGTAATGGAGATATGCTTGTGGGCCAAGGTTAAGTTGAAGTCTTCAGCATTGTAAACAGCCCAGTGAAGGGGAAATACGGCTGTTGGAGCAACAGTATAAAGTGTCACTCCAAAGTTTAGTTTGCTCAGACACTGTTATTAAGAAAACAAAAGTAGTTTATGAAGAAAAATTTGATCCACTATGGTTAAAATGAAAAAAACAAAGGACATGAAATTCAAAAATTTTGGAAGCTGAAATGTTGACAGCAAGTATCCACATAGCTTACCTAAATTTCGATCTAGAAAGCCAGATGTCATAGGGGAACGTCAGTAACCAGTTTAGTTATTTCTTCCAACAGTAACTCCCTGTTGGGCAGCTGCCATTATGATTGCTTTTTATTTATGGTCTTTTGGGATCAAATTTTTTCACAAGAATCCCAGGAATGACCAGTATCCATGGGTGTCATATTTTAGCTATTGTTCCAGGGTTGCTGGTCTTCGACATTATTTTTTTTTCAATCACAATTATTCCTGAGTTTTGGTAGACACTTACATTTATTGTTTTTCCAGTATGATGTAGGAACCATGCTTATCTGCTGTTTCAGTAGATCTATGGCTATAGACTATATCTGTATGAGTACTGAATTCCAGACAGTTGTTGTAAGACAGGAGAATAGAGTACATGACCTTCAAAAGTATCTTTAGACTGTTTTTAGCAGTTGTCTTCACTGGATTTTACCCCAGTATTATTTCTAAAGGAAAAGTTGTCTTAAGATTTCAGTTGGAATTTTAAGTGTATTTTACCACTATACCCATGAACAACTAAGACCTCAGAGGTCTTTGTGAGGTTTAGACCACTTGGATGCATGGGGGAGTTGCAAAACAGCAAATTGAATCATCTTCAGAAACTCCTCTGGGCTGAAAACAGTTTGTGATCTGGAGGAGTTTCTCCTCCCACTGACTGTGTATGGTTGCTGGTAGGCACCCACTCCTAACTCCACAGAACCTTTGGTTCCCATCCTGCAATTCACACTCCAGTGCATGGAATAGAACTCCAGGGCAGCAGCCAAGCCCAGCACATGGGCATAGTGTGGGTGAGAACCTCCAGGAGTCGGTGGGTGTATGACATGACTAACTCCACCAAGGGAAATACAAGGAGTTAAAAGCCCTGTTTGTCCTCTTTAGTACAGCACATAGCTACTTGAACCTGTCCTTTCAGCACTTTTGCCCTGCTATTTTCAAGCCTGACAAACTGAAGATGACTTAGATTTCTCTTTGTGTCCTGTAGCACAGTGCAGATTTTGAACCTTTTGACCTTTTGTGACATAATTCTTCTATTTTTTAGAATGTTGGGGATAGAAAAGGCAGCAGGGAGGGTGTGTGTGCAGAGAGAGAAGGATTAGACAGAGAGAGATGTAGAAATAATAATAATAAAAGAAAGTAAAATAAAAGTTTGCCCTGGACTAAAAATTTCCTATGTTTTGCTGAAAATAAAGAAATTGCAATTCTTCTCTTATTCAAGAACTTGTGCTTTGAAGAAGCAAAACACATGAAAAATTGTGCTTTCACTTGTAAAATCTCTGTGCTATGTATAGATAAATGGCAACAAATGGAATTGCCCATAACATTTTATTTCCCGCAATCCTTGGATCATTTGTAGAGTTCTGACTTTTTAAAGAGGTATGTGAGAAGGTGTCCTAGCTCAGGTCACAACAGGGATAATTTTTGCTGTAGCCAGGAGAAGGTGTGGCTAGGACATGAAGGTAATTCTGCACCACCTCACTCCCTTCTGGGCAGAAGGGACTCCTGCCAGTCCAGCAAATGTGGTGAGGAAGTTGTCAGGTGCTGTTTGTTGTCATGGGGGTTCTGTGTGAGTCCTTTCTTTTCTTATACCTTTTCTAATTGATATTGTTGCTGTCACTGTTGGTTTTCTTACCACGTTGCTGTTTCCAGCATATTGTTCTTATCTAAGCTGATGATCTTGACCTTTTGTGCCTCCAGCTGGAGCAGGGGGGAGCGGCAGTAGTTCCTGGCTGTAGTGGGAGAATTGGGGAACATCATTACTACATACACCATGACAGAGGGGGAAAATGCAGAGTGATCAAATGTGGCTGAACTGTTGAGCCTCAAACGATGGAGGTGTAACTGGGCACAGTGGCAAGAATGGTGCACATAACCATTCTGAATGAAGCAGAATAAATCAAAATACCACTTTTGAAAAAACAAATTCTTGCTGCAATGTAGAGAGAGCATACATTTATCCCATCCTTTCTGGAATCAGGATTGGAGACAAAGACTTGCACTGCTTCTTGTGTCTGCTCAGTGGAGTTTTGGCTCAGAGATACCTATGCTTGGGCAAGACTGGTCAGATTTTTTACCATATTGGAACAGTATTGCATAAATGTCCTAAAATAAATCTCAAACCACCAAAAGAGAACTTTCCCCCCACCCCCAAAAATGCAGCAACAAATAAACAAAACCAAACCACAACCTCTACCCCAAAACCAGATGTGAATTTGGGCAAAGGAATGTTAAATCTACGAGCTCATATCTATAACTTGGAGCTATCCTTGCTCTCAGGTGAACTCCTGAGGGAGTTGAGAGCCAGCCACCACAGCTCCATCCAGGGCACTCCAGACTCAGGCTGGTGTGGTGTGCACCATGTAACTACATGGATGCTGAGCACCAGGAGGACCTCACTACCCCAAGAGACATTTCACAGGTCTTCTATTTGATGTGAAATAACTGCTCCTGCATAGATGCTCTGGATTTGAGTATTCACACTTAATTTTAGGCAATTGTTCAGCATGTGTTTTTTAATAATGTATGACTGTACTAAAAATTAATCACAGGGGAATTTTCTCTTGGCACTTATGCTACCAGCAGTTCCAGGAAAGGTTATCCACTGCTGCATCAAAAAAGCATTATATCAAATGAGGAGTCCAGATGTTAACTTTGTACATTATCTTCCTGATTTCATCCCCTATTCATAGTTCAACTTTTCAAATATTTTATCTCTTATCCAGATATTCAAAACCTTCTGCTTTATGGGGAAGACCATGAGATCACTAAGTCTTTTCAGTTGTTTAGGCTGCAGACAAGGTGATCTTTGCAGTGAGCTTTAACTCCTTAACTCATGACATAGGAATATAACCTATTATCCCTAAACCATTTTGAGCAAAGTAGTTCATAAGTAGTCTGGCTGACATAAGAAGTCTATCATTTAAACAGTAGAGTAAATGCATAAGAAATACTAACTCAAGCTGCAAGCTTTGCCTGTGTACGTGGAGTACTTTTTAGAGCTGCCAATAAATTGTAACAGATAGCTTAACACTTTGAAACACAGTGGAAAAGCCAATTAAAAATACCTTGGAGCTGCAACTGGAAATACTGTGAGCCAGTTGTCAAAGCTTGCTTTCAGAAATAATTCAGAGCTTACTAATTTTACCATTAATAGTCAGAAATACAGGAATTAACTGGAGTATCCTCTTTTTACTTTGGACTCATGCTAATGTCATAAACAAGAATACTCAAACCAAAGCCATTCATTTGAGAGGAATATCAGCCCAGAACTTTAGTCATCAGAGACAAAGAGGGAGTTAATCATGTGACATTTTAATAAATGCATTCATTTCCTTTTCTTCATAACATCCCTTTTAAACTACGGATTACAAGCTAGCTGAAACCTGGAACAGGGGGATCTCCCTTTTAAGTGCAAATGTATGGAGCAGTGGCATCCCAGCTTACAACTGGAATTATGCAGTGCTAAAGTGATATAAGTGATAATTCACAACATCTGTCTTGTCTTTTGGGAAGCATTTGTTATATTCCAAAATATAACTTTAGCATATTTAGGGTTCTCAAGTGACACATTTTGGCTGTCTCATGTTGCTGCCACTTTTTTATGTTCTGCTAACTCAATGAACTATCTTTTAATGCATTTTCCTGAAAGCCGAACCTTAAGGAAGATTCCCTGTTCTCTGTCATAATTTCTCATTGTTCAGAAAATCAGCTATGTTGAAGGTGCTTTCTTCAGAGCTGCAGGGGGCAAAATCAGTAAATATCCAACAGTGCTAGTAGCAGGGTTCGGTGCTAAGCCTGCACAAATTTAAATTCTCTGACCAGTCAGATCTATGAACCTTGAAAAGGAGAGTCACCACTCCTTTTATGTTAAATTGGAAGATCTCACCTCTGTTCACAATATTTCATCAGTGAAGCTTTGACTTCACATGCCCCAGTGCAGGGGAATATTTCACCTGCTCTTTTTCTCTGCTTTTTTCCCCTAAAGGTGTGGATGTGATAAACTGGTAAACAGGCATGTGCAATAGAACTTTCTGTCTTTCATGTCAGTAGTTGAGCATGCTCCCAAAATGGGTTCTGGTCAATCTCTGTGCAGAAGCATTAAATAAACATGTTAAAAGCTCTTCCATTTATATCCTTTGCAGAAGCAGAATTTGACATGCATTTTGACATGCATTATGCAGTTTAAACTGACATATTTTTGAAATAATTTTTTAATATCTTTGAAAAATATTTATAAAATAGTATGGGCACAAAATATAGGGATGTACAGGAGAATCATGCAGGTTACTAACGCCTCTAACTTGAAAAAAGGCAGTCTTAAATAGGACTTGTGGGAATACTAATACAATATATTTTGTTCACTCATACTGTCAGCATATTTTCTGAACAAGTTACCAACTGAAACATCATTTTTCATTATCATCACTAATAGAAATTAGCATTCATCTACAAATGCTTAGTCATGATGAAACATCAAAGTAGACAGCAGATTAACAGTGTGGACAAGCACATGGATCTCGGAGAGAACTTCAAACAATTTGAGGGATTTGGTTCAGCTAAAATTCCCCAAGGGAAAACAACACTTCTTATATGAAACTCGACTCTTGAAAAATGTTAAAATCTTTAAACATGAGCACCACACTATGTGTTGTTCTATAGCACTTTTGGACCTCTACCTCACTGTTTCTATAAATGAAGTGACTTCCTGTCTTCAGTCAATTGTTTAAGAAGAATGAAGCATGCCAGCTGATAGATATGGGTGTAGCAGAGCAGATAAGGAAGAACATTAAAAAATAGGAGAAAATCCCACCCAAGGGACATGCTACAAACAGTGATGATTTTTTGTCTTTAGTTTTTAAGAACAACTCTAAAAATCTAGAAAGACAAATACCTATTTTAAATTATTTTTAAAGCAGAATTTATAGAGCTATAGGTGGCTCTAGGATGGAAAAAGAAAAAAAAATTCAATCATGGCAACTGGATAAATACTGCCTAACCCCAAATTTTCATATTTTCATTTGAGATAAAACAACAACTCTTTTCTTTGACAGGATTTACAATCTCTATCTACAATTTCAGTTAGGTTTGGTATGAATATTCACATGAGTGCTCTTTCTTTCACAAGGAGGATCTCAAAGGAGAACTCAACAAGGCACAAGCTTACAAATGGCTTCAAACAAAATTTTTCCACCTAAGCTCTCAGAATCCATATTTGGAAGCAAAATGTGTAAATTTTTTTGGCAAGGAAAGCTCTGATTCCTCAATTTACATCAGTTTCTACTAGACATGGACTATGAACCACAAATGGCAAGTTAAGTGTTTAGTGCCAAGACTATGAAGTATGTGAGTAATGTATTTCCCATGTTGTGAGGATATTCAGTGACTACAAGTTAGACTACAACACCTCTATTGATCACAGTTTAAAACAGAGATACAGCTATTTTTTGTATGAAATCCTAGCTTCAGAGAAGCCAGTGTCTATTTGCATTAGCTTTTGATGGACCAAGATTTCACTCGTTTTCTCTGTCAGAAAAAAGTGTCATCTGGAAGCTCATTGCCCTGGGTATGAAGAGTAAATTCTGATCCACCAGCTGCAAAATATTTTGTATTCTAGATACACTTTTAGAACCTCTAGTGTAATAGATGAAGGTAAATGGGGAAAGAACATAATCCACTTTCATTTGGCCTTTGTTTTTTCGGATTAGCAATAAGTACTGATTTCCATCAGTAAGTAACAAGTCTATGTCAGGCAGCATTTGGTAATGCTTTGCAGAGATGAATGAAATTCATAGTGGTATAAGCATGATTATAGACCTGAAAATGAAATTTCAGCTAATTTTATAGTGGCCTTCTGTTCTAATGTTATCATGAAGTGGCATCTCCTCAGGTGTTTTCATTTTGTTAGTACAGCAGGAAGCTAAGACTTCAGTAAAACATTACACATAGCATGAAAGACTAAACTGGAATTTTGCAATATGTCATTAATTTCTTGCTTTGTGTGCTCTGGCACATTTCTAAAGAAATTACCAGTACAATATTTACTAATTTTATTGGAGAGTTTCAGCTGTGATTGCCGAGATGCCATCTGCTGAAGTCCAGAGTCAGGACAGTATTTCAGTAAAGCAAAATTCCTTGTACAATCAGGGTCTGAGGGAATTTGGCACTTCATGATTTCTCACCATGCTACACAAATTTCCATTGTTTTTCTCTTGGAAAGGACATCACCTTTCCAGTGACCAAAAAGAAAAATAGTGAAGAAAAATCTCTTATAAATATTAAAGTATTGCTATCAATAATTTTTCTTGCACTTTATGATCACACCGTGACTGTTCTACAGGAAAGCAAACAGGCAATAAGAAGGCCATGTCACAGCTGCTGATGTCTCCGGCTTCCTTTGTCCTGCCTCTCTGGACTGACCCTGCAGCTCATGGCCGCTGGTTTGGGGAGCTCCTGCTGGCCCGGGCAAGGAGCAATGCTGGGCAGCATTGCTGAGATGGGGAAGGAAAGTAGTGAAGCAAAGAAACCCTGCCATTGTAGGGAGAAGGAGTGGCCTTATTTTTGTTCCGTTTTTCTGCAGAAGCTGTCAGTCATGCTGCAGCATGTCAAGCCCAAGCAAAAACAGTTTGCTGTTCACAGAGTGACAGGCTCACAGCAGGGTTGGGGCTGGCTGGCACCTCTGGAGATGGCCGTGTCCAGTCCCCCACACAGAGCAAGGTCAGCCTTAGCAGCCTGCATGGGGCTGTGTCCAGTTGTGTTTTGAATCTTCCCAAGTGCAGAATTCCACAGCCTCTCTGAGCAGGCTTGTTTTACCTGCAAAACTCCCTTTGCTTTGCAGAAGCACCAAAAGGCACCTCTGCCAAAAGGCTTTTCAGAAGCCTTTCAGTGGCTTCTGCAGACAATGCTGGCTTTCAGCTCCAGTGTAACTGCAGATGATTCCAGGGGACACCAATCCCTGCAGGACTAACCCAGAGAACGGGATCTAGCCTTTAGCCAGAGGCAGGTGACAGGACAACCACAGCCTCACTGCCTACTTTATGTGAGCCACAGTTCAGACAGCTTGTCCAGATGCTGCTGGAAGCAGCAAGGTAAGGTAAGCCTTGGCAAGGTCAGATCTCCCCATTTCACATCTCGTGTCTCTGTCTTTATTCAGTGCCACAGCAGAAAATGGTCCTTCTGAAGGGAAGAAAATCTACCTTTTAAGAAGGTTTGGATCTATTTCTTTAAAATGCAGAGAGAGAAAACCAATCTCTGCATAACCATGCAAATGTCAATGCATGCTCTGTATTTATGAATTACTGCACAATTAGTCTAACTAGTTTCACCTTAAAGACAAATATCAGAATAAGCCCAGTCATTTCATCAACATTTAACAGCACAAATTATATTTCTTGAGACAGAGAAAAAAAAAATACAATAAAACCACCCTGCAAGACCTGCACAGTTGCCTTGCTTCTGCTTTTTTCTTCTAGGACTTGATACTGTGAGCTTCCCACAATTGTGCTCCTTCCTGATAATGTGAACTTAGAGGATGTTGATCTCTGCTCATCTAGCAATGAAATTCAGTTGCAAGCTAAAGTAAGTACAGATGCAACAATATTTCGACTCTGATTTCCTCTGATATACAGCATAAATATATGCAGCGTAAATACATGCATAAATAATTAACAGTCAATTCTACTTTCTGAGTTATCACAGCACTGAGGAGATCCAGAGACTTTGAAAGATGCTGGAGAAAATCTCTAGCAGGACAACTCATGTAGGGAATTTTGGATCCATCCCCCAACATTTCCTAGATTTTTTTTTTTATTCCTATCCAATAGATGAACAAAAGCATGGTGCCTTACCCCCTCCTTACTGCTAATCTTTTCTTTCTCTCCTACACTTCAAACTTCTTTTAAGAAGCCTGGGTGGAAATACTTTTATTTTTCCAAATGCTGTGAGAATAGCTGGTCCTGTAACACTTCCAGAGCAGCTTTACTTCAAATGCTGCCACAGCAGCAAACTGGTCTGATGAGGATTAACACTTCCCTGTAATTGGTGGATTTTGATCATTTACAGAAGTGACGTTACTCCCACTGCTCTCATTGATTTTGTTCCATAAATCCCAAGTGTGATATTATCCCCCTGTAGTTTAACTGCTTTTTAGGTGGTGGTAAGGATGGCAAAGGGGAAGAAAATGGGGGCAAGTTGCACAGTTCATGCTGCATTTAATACTATAATCCATATGTTTTATTTCAACATTGTCTGGTTTAGACTGCATTATTTTCATCTGCAGCTCTCTTTGTTTCACTTCTCATTACTTCCTTCATCTTTCTTTGGTTTGCAATGTGTTACTTTGCTTTCTACTGTCTAAATTTGCTACATATTTAGAGGTGCTTAGATTCAGTCATAAAGAAGGTCACACAGAGTTCAGAAATGTTTGGGAAGGAAAAAAAAAAACGAGAAAGATCCCCTATTTTTCTCTTGCTGATGGAGGGTGCTGATGGTTTTGTGATTTGCATGGTAAGGGTTATTGGGGACTTGCTCTAGTACAGCTTGTCCACATGCACTCAGGACAGTGCAGGGTTGTGATGCTGTTTCTTCACATGAGATCATATCTGCAAATGAGCAGTGGGAGTTCTACACGGGGAGGTTGGAAGGGAAGAGACAGACTGCAGTCCAATTTGAAATAATTTATTTAATCTTTCTGTTACTACTCTGACAAATTCATATCATCCTGCTGCTCAAAACAAACTGCTGGATGTCGCATTCTCTTTTTTATAGACTTCCTGTAGCCATTAGCCCTACGTCAGCTTATGTGATATGTCACGTATCCTTTAAAATTCCACATCCATTTGAATGAGTTCTTGAGTTATTAGTTCCTCCATCCACCCACTGTTCCCTCCCTTCCCTTCTCTGCTCCAGGTAATCAGCAATTCATCAGGACACTCAAAGCAACTACTTACAAAATTATCTATCCAGGAGGATGTTAGAGGTTTTATGTATATATAGAGGAGGACCAAAAACAATTGGCTGGGTAAAACATTTACACATAACTTCTGGCTTTCTCTCAGGCAGAGCTTTTGCAAGGGATTTATAGGTCAGATTGGCTCAGCAGTTTCAGCCAATTGCCCACCCTACCTTAACAAAGCTTGCGTGTGTTTGTACAGCTGTGCTCATAGCTGTGGGAGTCCCAGGGATCCCACAAGCCTTCAGTTCCTCTACCTCCCCTTCATCATTTACCAGCACACAAATGTGCACAGAATGAAACTGTAGAAATCTGTCTGACTAGCAGGTTAAAGGCCCAGGATTCAAACCCTGTTTATTTTCTTTGCTTGATTTCCTGCTGCTACAGTGAGTAAATGGTATTTTTCTCCTCGCCTTTTTACCTGTTTGTCTATCACTGTTTGGCCAAGAATGAAAGAAACCATCCCTTTCAGGCTCCTTTAGAGGACTTCAAGGGACACAGAATGTTTATGTGCTGCTCTGGGTCTTCAGTGTTTTGTTCTGTTTCAGCGGGGGTGTTGGTATAAAATGGGATACAAGTCACACAGAAGTAAACCCACCTGCAACTCCTGAAACTTCATGCTAAGGAAGGGATGCATTTTAATTAATATTAAACCAATTCACAATAAAGTTCAGTAAATGTTTGATGCTGAACAGTTTAGAGGCAGTTAATAAACCTTTTTGAACTGGTGCCACAAATTACAAAGTCTGCCATCTGGAGAGGTATTACATTTGAAATTAAATAAAAAAACCTCTCAAGATGTTTCTGAAAATTAGCTAGCAAATTCCAGCCAACCTCACATACATTAGGATTTTTTTTTTTTGAACAGCAAAAGAAAACAAGGAGGAAAAAAAGTTCTTAAATTATATCTATTAACCTAATAAAGTCCAGAAACTAAGAATTTCAATAAAATGTTAGCTTAGCTAGTGATTTCAAAAGAAACTCTATTTGTATTTCAATTATTATTGTCATTCCTAAAGTCTGATGCCAGTTTGATAAAAGCTCTAATTCAGAAAAGTATAAACTCTACAAACAAAAGAAATTAAAAACTGTCACATTTACAAAGGATCCTATTACTCAGTTCTTGCAGACATTTCTAATTAGAGAACTGTATTCATTAACACTTGATACGTTAGCTATCTGCCAAGATTTCTGCTTTCTCTTTCAGCCGTTTGGGCCTCTGTTCTGCAATGAGCTAAGCAAAGACACACATCCACATTCAGCCTGATTCTGAGGGTAGAAGTTCAGAAGGAGTGAGAGCAGGAGGTGGAGAGGCTCCAATACAGGACTTGCAGGGCTAAAGGGACATTTTAGTTCCTTACTCTTCTGACTCCTCCCTTTTTTTCATTATAAAATTATGTAGACATAAAAAGGAACAAGGAAAACCTCAGGTGTTGTCTCCATTGGAGTCTGTTTTTGAAAGCGAGTTCACTGAACTGTTTAAACAAGAGTCAGGCACTCAGGATTAAAGATTGCATCCGTGTTTGAAAAATCACAGTGAAGTTTCTGACTAGAAATAATAAAAAAAAGTCACTCTGCAGTTTCTGTTGCAGCACTCAGAATTGTGTCTGACACATCTGAAAACGTGAAATGAAAATCCCAATTCCTTTAATTTTTCCAGGGTGCTCTAAACTAGTTCTGGTTTACTTTGCTCTTCTCAGATTAACCCCACTTTGCACGTCAGGTAAGATGCTTGCTACCTGAAATGAAGTGAAAAAAGAAAGAGGAAGTGTATGGATACACAAGTAATATTCACTTACCAAATGACCATGTTAAAGCCTTCCATGGAGAGCCTCAATGAGGTGCCCCAGGGAAGTATTGTAAAGAGACACTGAAGAAAAAAATTTATTAAGAAATCTCCAAACACAATATTCTTCTGTACAATTACCCATACTCTTGCTTTATCAAAGTTTTTAAAAAATCTGAAGATTGACTTTTTTTGGGGGAGTGGGGTTGGAAGGAGAGGAATTGCGTTTTGGATTTTGACAAGTTTTTGGGTTCATACTTTCATTATTTATGACTAATTTTAATGGCTGATTTTTTTTTTCTCAGTTAGGGGCTGAAATTATTTTGCCATCAGACAGGGTCCTCACTTTAGAACAAGGGAGTACTGGAAGGAAGAGCTTCATGCCATACCGAATCAAAGGTCCTACTTAGTATGTGACCACACACTTCATTTCTTTCCACAGACATATGCACAAGAGACCTTCAAGAGATCTCTGGTTGTCACAGTACTGATGCACAAGAGACCTTCCAGAGATCTCTGGTTGTCACAGTACTGCCTCTCAACACAGGAGAGGTTCCTCTGCATCCTGGGAATAATTTCAGAGGCATTTCATGGAAAAGACAATAAGACTTCCATAGTCAAAGCTCAGGATAGAGTGATGAGAATAGTGTTCAAATACCAGTTCATACTGTCAACTTCTGTACATTTTCATTAAGGAAGTAAGAAATATTATTCACTGCTGAAAGTGTGGCTAGCTGAAGTAGCAGCTGATCTTCTTTTCCAATTTATGAAGTTAGATTATAAGCAGACAGTACAGGAAGGGGTGCAGGACTGGAAAACTCAAGCCCTTCCCTCGAGATACATTTGGAAAAAATCTGTGGGAGAGCTGAAGGAGCTTTTGTTTGACTTTCCATTTGTTTGGTTTGTTATATGCCAAAACAGAAAAAGAGAGTAGATATAATACAAATCTCTTCAGTGTTAAGGAAGATCCACCTCCCATATTAATCAAAACATGCAAAGATAGGCATTTAACTGAAGGAATTTGTACTGTATGGCAAGAAAGAGAGATTATTGCAAAAAATCTGGAATGGAACGTCTCAGTGGACGGGAATAAAACACAAACTTATCTGGAAGTAAATGAACATGTTTGAAACCCCCTTTTGGCATGAATGCAAAATTCATGATGTGTTTTGCATGCAAGTGAGACAAGGTCTCCTCAAGGCTACTAGCCTAAAATCTACACTTACTTCTGAAGAACTCTAGGAGTTTAGTCCATTACTTAGGCCAGAATACTTTCTTTTGATTTTTTTTAATTTTCAAATTACCAATGAATTTTCGGCCTGCCTCACCCAAATAAAAAATATAAAACCATACTAAAAATAAGGAATTAGAAAAAAAAATAAATGTGCAGCCTGACAATTCCTTACCTCTTTTGTCATCACTGAGACTAAAATAAGAGAAAAATCCAAATATGGAATATTTTTTTACTACTTAGTGCCAAACATTCTTTTTTATACTGATAGGGACCACATCTTGTCAAGAAGCAAGTCTTGACAACACACAATAAATACAGCTACACACAACATGTTAATATCTTTCAGACCACAATGGAAAATCTTAATTACCATCTGCAAATTTTCCTCACACTTCTAAGGTACTACAGATGCAATCCTGACAGCATAGGTCATCTGCATTTATGGGCTTCTAGTATGATTAGAGATATACAACTTCCAAACTGAAAATCTGACATGACTGAATGACAATCCTTTAGTCATGCTATCCTGGGGATAAGGCTTCTGAACAGTAGAAAACATATGAAAGTAGATTTTGCTTTTAGGTGACCCAAGCAGAGAAATTTATCAGTTGGTAGAACTGCAGGGTGCCAGACAGTATCAGCCCCCATTTTTGTAAGATGGGCACATTGCAGAGAACACATTGTGATTGTTATCAATCCTCACAGAGAAACCAAGGACCAACAATTTTCAGGCTTATACCTGGAATCTGTGAGGTAGTGAGATTTGTAGAACATTCTGGAAGAGTTTTATAATTAGCAAGAGATACCTTTCTTGTGCTGGTAGCATTAAGACTGGGCTTAATCTTTCTTTTTTCAAGAAGGGTACTGCTTCAGTGAGGGCTCATACTTCCTGTGTCCTTCTGTGGTTCTCACTGACATTGTGGAATTTGAGCCTATTCCTCCTTATTCATTGCCTTTCAAACCTTGACCTGGAAATGCTGGAGAACAGGCAACATACTGGGGAGTATGACTGAACGATTGGCAGGAAGGATTTAGGAGTATTGGAAAAGCTAATAAAAGAGAAGGAAGAGAAACTAGGAGAAAGAAGAACCCAGAACTGAAAAACACTGGGGCAAATTCTTACAGGAGACTGTAGAATGTTATAGAGATTCCCTCTGGGAGACCAGAGGTTTCTTCCTATAGTTCCAGGAAACACATTTTCCAGATACAGCTATTGGTGTTCAGATGAGCAGATGACAAAAAGAGAGGAGAAGAGGGTAAGAATTCAATAGAAAACTGGAACGAGGAAAAAGACAGGAAAGAAATTAAATGCACCATGAAGAGCTCCAGTTACGGTTTTAATGGCTCAAGGGCTCACCAAATGTTTGTTGGCTCTGCAGAGCTGCCACTGCTGGATTGGGCAACTCCATAACTGCCTGCAAGGAGGTTTGTTTAAGAGAAAGTTTGTCTACTGCATGTGAGAGATAAACACAATATTGTTCCTCATGTTTGGGTCTTCTAAGTGACAGTTTTCATGTCTGCTCTGTGCCTGTGAACATTCTTGCAAAACCCTACAAACTTAAAAATAGCAAAAGTGAGTGTCAGTTTGGGTACAATAATTTTTAAAAATGTTGAAATTTAAGCTTGGTTCCTTTTGCACAACAAGGCAATGTTCTAAATTGTTTGACACAAGATAGGTTTGTGGGGTTTTCCACTACTTTCTGTAACACAGAAAACTGCATCTCAGGCTGGGCAATGTTGTGCAGTAACTTTAATTTCAACTAAAGACTAAGTCATAAGAGGCAACATTTAAGAAGCATCGACTCCTGTAAACTTCAAGCAGGTTTGGATTTTACCCTCAGCTTTTGTTTTAAAAAAGTGCAAAGTTTTGCAAGTATATAATGAACTGACATGAAGCATGAGAAAGTTCTATAGAATGAGACTGGTAAAGCACAGCTTTTTTCTGTGAAGGCTTATCTAAGGTTTTTTTCACTTGTGAACATGAAACGGAATACAAGACACTAAACTGTAACTGAACATTTTCAGTTGTATATATTTATTTATCATATTTATATGCATTTATATAAGGTAAGGCAGAATGTTACAATAAACTATACTTAAAAAACAGCAGTTTTATTAGAATTGCAATATATGAAAATGTTCAAAAAGCGATTGTCGTTCAGCTCATTTTTTATGTGCACAGTTGGGTCCTTTCCTCCCTATTCTCCTCATCCCTGAAAGCAACATGCTGTTATCCTAAGTAGTCTGTTTCCGGTCTAGCCTTCTTTAATCATGATGAAAAGCCTAAAATCCAGAAGAAGATCCAATATAATGGTATTTTTTTAGACAGAAAAACACTTGGCAAGGATTTATTGTGATTGGCCCAATTGTAACAGTAGCAGAGATGTGCCAATATGTCCATTACAGTTTTCTTATTCACCGCAACTTCTCACTGGAGAAAGTGAATTTTCAGCTCTAATTAATGATGGCAAACTTGACAACTCTTCTTATGGCATATAATACCCAAAGCCCCTGTTTTTTATTTGGGTCTAGTTCAGACTGGTTCTACAGGTTAAAATTATTCCGGCATTGTTTTTATTTTGGGGTGGAGAAGTGCCTTAACAGTTATGAATAATACAATGCAGTGAACCTCTTCCCACCAGAGCCTTTGCTACATTTACTATATGGAGAGGTTAAATCCTGAAATAGTTGTTAAAAATAATTGCTAAAAAATAACTGTTCAGGTATTGTAGAAATAGTCTTTGTTCTGAGTTTTATCAATAGTGAGAGTGGATTCACTGTATTCTCAGGCAAATTTCACAATCAATGAGAGCGCACTGAAGGAGAAAAGTGATGAAGTTTTGCTTACCAGAAGGAGCTAGAAGGACCACATCAATGAAGAACTAGTACTGAGAACTCATCATCTTCTTGGCTCTTCACACAAAGATTCTTTCCTTTTTGTACAAGATTACCTTTTAGTGTAGTAACTGTTTATTTGATGGTATTTCATTCGCACTACAACACAAGAACAGGGCTCACCAAACCTGAGGATTGGTGTTACAATCTCTGAAAGGGCTGAACATCCTGCAGGAATGTGAAATCTTGTGTGATAAGCAGAATGCAATGTCATTCTTCGGGTTCAGCAAGACAGCTTTCTTCTTGAAGGTCAATTAAACAAGAAATTTCAAGCTAGGAGCAAGCATCTCCTCAGCCAGCATGAATATCTGTTGCTAAATAGCAGGGAATACCTTTAAACTGGTTATTCAGGTGTCCTCAACTCTAGTTTCTTCTTTTGACATTTTCAAAAAAAGGAAATAAGCTTGTGGCAGTCATGGATACAATAAACACTATTAATTTCATTTTCTTTTCTCAAATTTCATCTGCTTACCCAAATGTATTTATATGCAAGAAAGTTATAAAGTTAACTGGATATTTAAAGACCTGTAAGCATACCCACTCCCTAATTCTTGGATCCCAAGGTAACATGATTCTATATTACCTATAGACAGCATGAGAAATGCAATGGTCTCTGCCTCCTTTATCTTTCAAAAGCAGAAATAAACATCAGGACTGAATCTCTTTACGGCTTCAAACTAAGCTCCTTTCATTTTCATGTATGTAATTCATCTTTTGTTCTCTCTAGTCAATTTGTGACAAAAGTGTCTTTATCATCCTCACTTGTTAGAATGTCTAAGTAATGCAATAGGGAACAGTAGCTTAACAGTGAGAGACTGCTCCACATTTCCTGTTTTCCAGGAGCAAAAGGGAAATTTCATGTATCCCTGCTATGCCTTATAGATGTAAGATTCATTTTCATCACCCCAGAAAAACTTTGCCAATCATGAAAAATGCAGGGCTGATCTTCTGGCCGTTGGAAACTTCCTGGGAACTCTCACACAATTTAGTGCTGTTACCTGATTTTTGAATAACTGCTGCTGAGATAGGCACTTCAATTTCATATAAATTACCATTTCTAACTAAGGCTCCCAAAATTTTAGTTTGTTATACTGGATTATTTAATACACAAGAAATGCGTGGGTATATTTTCTGTGTTTTTCTTCATATTTTTAAAAAAATTATTTTAGAAAAGCACATATGAAGTTGAGGCCATTATTGTTGTCTGAGTTGTTAAACTACCATTAATTGGTTTTCACCGGAAATCACAGAACTTAATTTATCTAGTATATCACAATTCTGGCCCATATGATGTGATTTTCAATCACTTCATAATTTTTATAGGAAATAACTGTTAGGATATAGCAGTCACCACATTTTTTCTCACCAGGCATATACAGGTATTAATACACAAGCACAATATGCAAAAGGAAAAGAATAATTCCAAAGGGAGAATCCTATATCGCTCAAATATGCTATTGCGTATTCACTATATGTGAACATTTACATGGCCAGATAAACTGTGGAATCACTATGATTATAGGTGCAAACTATATAATTTTACATGCTGGTAATTGCCATAACTCCTTGACTGTGAAGTCACCATATTTGAATGTGTGATAGTGGCATCAGCATTTTCAAATTAGGGAATTTACTCTGGGACAAAACATTTAAGAAAATAGAGTCCTAAAGGGCAAGTCTCACTTCCATACATTTCTAACCCTGAAACAAGTTGGGAGAGGTTTATGGAAAAGAAACAAAATTATGTCTCTCAAGAATGTTATTGGAAGATTTTCACATGGTATCACAACATTCTTAAACAGCAATTGCCAAATGGCAGTCGTGCAGTAATCGGGATGAAAGAGCCCTTGCAGGAAAGTCTGTTAAAATATCATGGATATGAACGAGTAGTCATGCAAATGTCAGTTCCATTTTGCAGCTGTTAATCTAATGCTTCAATCTAACAAGTAATTCCAGCCATTATATTTCTTCACTTGCATCACCTGGCCTTCTTCAAGGGTAAGCCAAGCTGCTCCACAGAAAAACTTGGGAATGGGCCTGTTTAGCTGACTGACTGTGCTATCACAATCTCTGGCACAAGTTCCTTTTTCCTCTTACTCTCCCACAAAGCAATATTAAACTTTTATGCTATGGGGGAAGGTCACTTGTTTCCTTAAATTAGCAACCTACTACTGACTGCTGGAATTTTAGAGAGAACAAATCCTCCATAAAACACCCTGTTTCATGGTCTGGATAGGCACATATCCAAAATTATGATATAATTTATAATCTTTTGCTTGAAAGTGACACATGATGTTAACCTAGCCTTAGAAGAAGAGCATTAAGAGCATGTCTATACCATCTGGTGCACTCTGAGGGGGAGCTTCCCAAGGCAGGGCCTTGACGATGAGCTAAACTATAGACACACTGCAGTATAGACCCAAACAAGTCACACAGCACTACTGATCCCAAGTTAATTGAGGGATCAATGAGATATTTTTCTGATATGCAACTCCTCGCAGGGTGGGTTTGCCCAGTCAGACTACAGCACTAATAATCTTCCTTGAACTTATCAAGTGAGCTTTTTATCACTTTTTCTTTTGATCCTTAACATCTGCAATCCTCTCTGTTTAATAAGTACTTTGACCATAAGCAGTACTTCAATAGTTTAATGCATTGGTTCTTCTTGTGACTGTGCAGCATTAATCATACACATTTCAATAGGTGTGCTAAAACCACTGCCAGTCATGCCCACTTGTTAGCTTGCAAGGTGAGTCTTCTCTCTGCATAAAACCTGGCTAGGAAGACAGTACAATCCTATCTGCTATCTTGTTTTTTGTTTAAAGTCAGTGATGGGAGGTATGACAATTTCATCTTCATCCACTGGCTATGTAAACAACTCTGTTTGCCCAGAGCTTGGTTTTTCTTTCCAAACCAAATTATTTTCTGTTCTCAGACTCTACCTCTCTATATATCTTCTTTTCGGCAATGCAAGGCCTCAGAATATGATATACAAAAATTGGCACTTGTATCCTAACAGCATTTCCAGCTGCCTGCCTTTGACAGCTTCCAAGTCAATCTCAAGTAGAAAATCAAACCTATAGGTTGTGTCACCTTCTCGGAGAGACGAAACCAGTGGGAGGGTTCAGAGAAGGAAATGTATGGAAATTCTTTCACAAAAGACAAATGTTGCCAGAGGTAGCTTACAAAAGCCCATCTGCTCTAATGAACAGATATGTGGGCATGATCCCCTGGTCATTATTTATGTGGGGCTTATATTTGTAATGTGGAGTGAGAACAATACCCCTGTTCAACACCAGCTGTATGATTTTAGATAGCACTCACTAGCCAATTGCACAAGACCAATTCCAATCTGTCAGTGTAGTGTGGTCTGTCCTGTCACAGGAAGTGTTGTTTTTGGAACAGTTTGAGCAGCCATTGCCATTTTATTGTCTACTGACAGAAATTAATAGTGAAGGCCTTGCAGAGAAATTTATCAACAGCTGTTTGAATTCACACTTTTTTCACCCCTCCTATCTCCAGACCAGAAAGGACTGCCTGCCTATTTATGTCAAAATGTCACTGGAAGGTAGAAATTGAGCAAGATCGACTCCTGGGAGTAAGTGATCTCAGTGACACTGGGTTTCATTAAACTCCACTAGGGCTGGTTCTGAAAGGGGCTAAAATACTCCAGCCTAGGCTGGCCACAAGAGCGATGTAAACACAGATGCATCTAGAGAGCCCAGCCCTGCAAACACAGGCCGCCGGCAGTGCAATCAGCACCACGCGAGACAAAGCGATGGCAGAAAAGCTCTGAGAGGAGCAGTGGTTTTCCCTTCAATTCAACCATAAAACATAAGGTAAAAAATACTGACATGTTAACAGACATAAAGAGGAAGTTTATTTTCAACCTTTCCAGCCTTTTTTTTTTTTTTTTAACCCTTCCACATTCCCAGTCTGAGAAAAATTCTGAACTACAGATGACTTAAAGCCTTTTATAAATTCAGTTTCTTCTTCTGAAAATGCCAGGCTGAGGTTATTGTTCTTTTATATCCATAGACTGTACTTGTGACACAAATTGTTCTGCCATCCACCTTGAAGGATGGTTTAATTCTACTAGAATACAACAGTACTCATAGATGTACCTTATTGATAGTGACAAGGTGTATACAAATAGTGCCAGGATGGCAGTGCAATTTCAGTATTCATAAAGAAATAAATTAACATCAGAATGAAATTCAAGGACCACACAAAAGATCAAAAACAAAGAACTAAACTGAATATTGACAATCTTGTGAAACAAATTTTTAGGGTTTGTTTTCAAGAAAATAAAATATCATTTGGTAATGAGAAAATAATTTGAAACAATATTTGTGTGCATATATGCATAAATAAAAATTGAAAATAAATCTTCATTGAAAGAACACCACTCTGAGATACACAGTAATTCTAAAAGGACTACTTTTTTAAAGCATGAATGACATTTATGTAAAAAAACACTTGTCTGCAATAGCTTTAAAAAAGAATAATCTCTAGACAGGTTTTTCCATGCAGTTTTTCTCACAAACTTGCATCACTAAAAACTTTGAAGTCTTTCAGAAACTTTGAAAGCACATTTTCCAGTAGCAGGTTTTATTTTCAGCAATTTATCTTTTGCAGCTTCCTTTCTTTGAATGTTACTTTTGATGCTGTTTTGTGTGAAGGATAACAGCAAACGGTCTGGAAGAACCTCAAAGGGGTGGGGGGACAGGAAAAAAAAAAAAGGCTGCCTTCCTTGACAAATAAAAATAGGCTTTACCATTCTTTCATGCAAAATGCTGATTTTTCCAGTATAGGGGAAAAAAAAAGAAAAAGGGTGTTCTTAAATTTTTGGCAGCACCTAACATAACCTTCATTATTTACCACATCATCAAAGCCTTAAAAATTCAATGAGGAAAAATTGGGGTTTTTTTTCTTCAAAGGAACTCATTGTATATTTCACCATGAATACAGAGAGGAGCGATTTTCTTTCCTCTAAAAGGTGTGATTTTTATTGCAAATCAGAAATACTGTGGAGGTCCAGACTACGTTTTACACCAAAAGACTGGCACACAAGGAGCCTTCATGACATATTGCAAGGTCAGGAGCTGTAAAAATTAATGCAGAGAGCATACCCCAGTTAATAAACAGTTTTACAGAATCTGATCAGCCCAGGAATGACTGAAATATACCTTTTTCTTAATATAGTATTTGCTTGTGGTTTGTAACTCCTTGGGACTACTGGCTTGGTTACTTGCATATTCTTTTTTCAAATTTGAGATGAAGTGCAAAGGTAGGAGCACGATAGAAGCATGGATAGGAACCATCCGAGCAGGGTTAAGGGTGGAGAAAAATTGCTCTCACTGAAGGAGAAATAGGACTTTAAAATGATTTTATACACTAACTCACCTTAGTAGAAAACTATATGACTGTGAAATGTAATTAGATCTTACCTTTGTTTCTCCAGTTGAAATGTTTGTCCTGAATGTTGCAGGATGTGAATGTTGAACTGCTGTTCTGCAAGGGGTGCAGGAGAATCCTCCCACCAGGACCCCCTTAGCACAGCCAGTGAGTTGCACTTGTGGTAAGTATAGCCACAGAAGCTGTTGAATATTTTGAGACAATCTGTTGTCTACCCATGGCATTGATGTAGCAGAGTCTGTGGCACGCTACTTCACGCAGAGGAAATATTTTACTTTTTCTTTCAAGCCGTAGGTGTTTTAATAAAGACTACAGGCAGCATCTACTAAATTCAGAGAAGAAACGTAGGTAAAACTCGGATATAAATGCATGGACCTAGAAGAAACGTGAAACTGAAAATGCAACTGTGAATTGACTGTGGCTGTACTGTCCATGTTATGGATCTGAAGAGAGCAAATGCATTAGAAGAAAATACCTCTTACTATCAGCAACAGTGTGAGATCACCGTTGAACCTCGGTGCTCAGAGTGTCCTGAAAACAGTCAAATTGTCCCTCTGTGCTTTGTAATTATCTGTTTATTAACTATGTTTCACCTCCGTGTATTTGCAGAGGTGCTCTTCTTTAAGACAGCTTCTCTTTCAGGACTTCTTGTTTATCATTGCATAGAATTTTTTTTCTGGTGGTACTGAACCCAAGAGAAAACCATTGCTTCTCCAAAACTTCACAAAATTTGCAGTCTCTGTCTGATGAATGTTACTATTTCGCTCAAGATATTCCTTCTCTCATCCATGTACCTTGCCCTTATATGTGAGGTTGAACTGTGGTAGTACAGGACAGGTACTGGGTGGACACAGATGGATTTCTGTTGCTCCAGTGTAGTGCAATGTCTGAGAGTTAGCTTCACTTTCACTGGCATTTAAGATTAAGGAGCTAAGAGCAGCTGAGGCACAGTTATATGTGTGTGCTTTAGAGGTGTTCATTGCTACTGTGTTGGACAGTGGGAACAAGTGGCGTCTTAAACTGGTGTAAAAGAGATTTCTCTAAAATCAGAGAAAGCCTAATGTAACTCACCTTTTTTCTAAAATTAAGCATTTTTGGCTGATAGGCAACAGAAAAAATGGAACAAGTAAGGTTACCGTTGTATTACTCCTTCTCAGGATGACAATGAGATAGTAAAAATAAATAATGATAAATTTAGGTAACTAAAATGTGTTTGTGGTCTCCTCCTGACCTGAGCATGTAATGAGGATGCTGAATGAGCAATGCTGCTGAACGAAGGCTGGATAAAAAATCGTCTTCATAAAATGAACAAGGTTTCAGGGAAAAAGACAAAAGCAAAAACAGGTCAAAAATATGGTTGTTTACGGTTTTCAATAGTGTTTTTTTTTTCCACCAAGTTTCATTAATCCACGAAAATTCATCATAATTTCACAGTATTGTTTGGTTTTGACGGTTTAATTTTTCTACTTAGTGTTAAACAAGTGTTCTGTGGTTGTGAGACCTGATGAGATCATTGTGAAAGAGCTTGTACTTACACCTGTTTTACTTTCAAGACAGTGCACTCAGCAGACATGGAAATAAGAGGGTCAAATAAATCTTGATCAGAGCTTTGCCCACAACAGATCGCAGTGGTTTAGCCATAAGGCAGTGAGAGATAATGTTTCAAAGGTAAGACTGTTCAGAAACTGCTTTTGTCTTGCCAAGAGGCTAATCTGATCAGCAGAAAATTCTTTCATGTTTAGGGTGTAACATCCTAGAAATGAGGTTTTTGGTCTTTTTCTTTTTTTCACTGAATTCTACCAGTGGGAAGAGTAGAACAGGTTGATTTGTGTGCTTTCCTCTGGGATATATAAGCACAAGTAGAGCTGGTTCATAGGTTATTTCAGCTGGTAGAGCCTCTCTATGCTTTTTGTATAGAAAATAGGTGTTTATTACTTGGAAACCCAGTAGAGAGTTGTCCTTTAATCATCTAACTGTGGGATCTGACATGTTATAAAATGCACCTGTTAGAGGCTGTGCTGGAATTCAATTAGTTCTCATGTGACTTTTGCAGCTGAACTAATGGGCTGAAAGGTTATACTGGGTAAATACAAAATCCCAAATTGATTCACAGGGAAGTCTGGAGAAATGTCATGATTTCACTTTGTAAATTTTGGCCATACCACAATATTCACATTGTTATTTTACTTACAAAGACCCTAACTAGGGTGATACTGCTTACTTATTTTGCAATTTCAAAACAAAAGTCTTTTAGTTAATACTTTTCTGTTAAATATCAGATCCCTCTTAGTAAGAACGGAAAATTGCTGTACTACAACAGCTACAGTTTGATAAATGGTGACCATTTATTTCCACTTATTGTTTATATTGTCATGTTTGACTAGTACAGAAAGTCATAGAGCAAATTCATTAAGAAGGAAATTATGACTTGTCACAAGAAAATAGTGGTTTTAATTGATCTGCCTAATACCAACCTGTAATAACATTATAAAATTTTAATAATAAGAGGCAGTCCTCTTTCAGGCAGATCTGCTATAGAAAATATTTTTTGGTGTGTCTGCCCACCAAGAATTTGTCAGATTTATTTCCCTTTGTGTTTTCATTTGACATTTTATAGCATGGTTTGGTATCAATTGCATTATGCATTTCCTACTTTTACATTGAACAAACAGAACTTTTACTGGCTTACTAATAAGAATGATCAAAAAACCTGTATCTTGGATCAGTAATCTTTTAGTGTCTTTCCCATTTTGCACATTTTAGATTTTGCATCTTATAAACACCTAGTTAAAAAAACTTGGTACTTAAATACATCTACATAGCCAATTCATAAAACCAGACTGTGAATAAGATAATAAAAAAGAGTTAGATATCTATGTTACTATCTACATATTTTTTTGTTATCTTGTCATATTTTTGCAATCCTTCATCTGTTGAAAGTTGAACAGACTTTGGTCTCTTCGTCTAACCCTGCTGCCTCCACATATCTGCACACTTGTCATGAGATATGCTTTCATAATGGAGAAACCTGAGATACATTATGCTTTTCACAAAATCCATGAACAGACCTTATTCTGAAATGACCATAGTAGTTGATTTTGTTTCCAAGTGTATTTTGTTATAAATTAAAATGGATGGTTACATAGATGTTTACTTTATGATGTATTATCATGATGGTAACTTTGTTTTTCCTGTGTTGAGAGGACAGGTGGAGCACTGCACCATCCTGGGGAAGCTGCAGTCCTCTTGAGCTGTGGCCAAAGCCCTTCCACCAGCTCCTGCTCCCCATTCATCAGCCTCTGAGAGCAGAGATAGGAAGAAATTGGATCATTATGCTGCCTCCTGACTAAGTTATATTTTCAATAAACTTGTTCAAGCAAACCATCAACCTATTTTGGCTGAAACTTTCAAAATAACATCAACTTGAGGCAGAGTCCTGGCAAAGAATTTAAACCTTATGCACTGTTTTAAGTGGCATCTGAGAGAAACTTTAGGTGGCCTTCTAAATGAAGCCTTAAGCCTGGAGGAATACAAGAAAATCATCAAGTAGTCTGTTTTGTTACTGTGTATATCCAATATTGGTTGAGTAGATAGGTCCTCTTGTCCTCCCCATGCTCATCTGTTTTTAAATTTCAATTTGACTTTAGTTTTTAATGTTTATTTATTAGCACAGTACAAAGCTAAACTGAAGGAATAACCTTATAATCCTTTGAACGAGTATTGCTCACCATTTCTCTGGTTTTTGCTCATATTTTCTTTTTTTATTTCTTCAAGTGGACTAAGCAACAAATTTTGACAGCTAAATGACTGTAAACCCTGGTTTAGTAGAATGAATGCATCCTTTATGAAGTTTTCCAGTTTTTGAGCAAATAAATCTAGCACTGCTTCTGTGTACTTAAGCTGTCTCTGGTCAGTGCTGGGAGAGCTGCCATTCCCTACTGGTTGCTGCTGTAGTTAGAAGCCTAAGAAGAGTAAAGTTATCAGGCAGCTGGATGTAATGT
Source organism: Chamaea fasciata (assembly GCF_029207755.1). Classification (NCBI taxonomy): domain Eukaryota; kingdom Metazoa; phylum Chordata; class Aves; order Passeriformes; family Sylviidae; genus Chamaea; species Chamaea fasciata. The sequence continues at coordinate 122,825,711 of NW_027094086.1, read as the reverse complement.
TAATTATTAGATCTTGAAAATGTCTTAACCCACAGCCTGAGAAGAACCAAACATGCTTTTCTATTTGCAGTTTTCATAGAACAATGTGCATTTATAATTTAAAAAAGATATTTAGAAATAATTAAATTTTAAAATTAATTGATGATGCTTTTCTAATAGATAATTAATTTTATTTTCTAATCCACAGTGACCTCTGGGATTTCCTGGCTGGAGCTTGTTATGATACAAATATCTTGCTCATCTTGAGACAGTTACTGCACCATCTCATGCCTTGGAGTGCCCCTAAACAATTCAGATTATCAACAGTAAGACTGCTTAACCCCATAATGACTAATCAAAATGCTTTTTCTGAACTTGAATCAAATGTCTTCCTATGGCTCTATTAATTATTACTTAAAAACAGAAGTTGAAAAGAAAACAGAGAACTAAAAAAGATTAGACAAACAGCCATGGAATCACTGTGATCACTCTTAATATGATGGAAAAATCAGTAGTGCAAGGATTTGTAAAAGAAGAAAGTTCAGGATGTTCACATTCATAATAAAATCAGCGTAATGGTACCACTGCAAGCCAGATATGCCCCCTTGAAATTATGAAACAATCTCCTTTTTATAGCAGATATTATTGAAAAATGACCAACAGATTTCACAATTACAATAGGCATTTTTCAGTACATAGGAAAGATATTGATTAAAACTGAAAAATGCATATCTTGTAGTTCTGCTGTGAAAATTCTGTCACATCAGCATCAACATTCAAAACAATCTCCCCTCCATGGTCAGCGAAGATCTGGGAGATTTCCTTCTCCTCATCTATTCTTTTTCTTTCTTGATGGTAGTGTTTAATTTGCACTAAGCTCCCATGAAGAGAAAGAAGCAGAAGCAGCCTCTCCTATTTACTCCAGTTTTAGAAAAAAGCAATAAGAGCTAAAAAGCACCCAAAGAGCCCAAGGCCAGGCTAACCAGAAGCTGAGGCACACCCCAGCCCTGTGCCTGGCTGTAAACTGCACCTGCTACGTGCATGGCTACAAGGTGCAGAGAGGGAGACACCAGCAAGGGAAGTGGCAGCGAACATTTAACTGGAAAAAAGTCAAGAGAAAAAACTCCTTTTGAGCACTGCGTTTGTTGTCAAGTCAGAGGTAGATTTCAGAGTGAGAAAGTTAGTTGCTCCTATTAGCTTCTGTGAAGTGCAAACAAGTAAAGAATTACCAATTTTCCATGGAAGAAAAGAGAGGCACCAAAGAAATACTTGGTTTTCCTCATGGGTTTGTTCTGTCAACAAGCACAGCAAGACCTTGGTCTGTATTCACCTGAGTCAAAAAGGCAGCAGCTTCTTCCTGAGTTACAGGAGGGCTGACAAACTGGGGAGATGACACTGAACCTGGTACCCCACTTTGCAGAACAGCCTGTGCCCAGTGTGAGCCTGACTGCTGTGTCCTCATCTCTTGGCAGCACAGCTCCCCAGATTCCTTCATACCCTTCTGGGCATGGGGGTCTGTTTCCCTCAGCCCTCTCTGTGTGCTGGTGAGGCTTTACTGCAGGTGGGCTCACAGATTTGCTCTTCTGCTTTCAGCGTAGGAAAGCAGTTACCTCACTGTCAGCCAGCAAGGGGAGGGCAATCACAGCAGCTGAGGTTTTCCAGGATATGTTCTTGGGCCATGCCTTTGGAGGCTCCAGGACAATGCCCATCTGGTGTGCATTGTCAGCCTTGCTGCACCAGTCAGCAGAGAGCTGTCAGATTTGCACTGCCTGAGAAGCTATTTCTTCAGTGACAGCCCTGCAAGGCTGGGCCTGCTTTGTGTTAGGAGGTGACTGGCTCAACCTCAGAGAGACCTCTGAGCACAGCCCTCTTTATTTTGGGAAAGTTTCTTTGAGGTTCATTTTAATGTTACAAGTGGAAGAAACTTTGTCTGATTTCAGAATAGGAACACATGCTCACCTTTTAAGTCCTCATCAGGGTTTCTAAGACAGCAGAAAAGTGGCAGGATCTTTTAATATTCATCAGAGAGGATGGCTTAGCAGCTGCCAAGTAGAAGCAGTTGACATTGCTTGGGAACAGGAGCAAACGTTGCTCTCGCTCACTCCGCCTACCTCCCTCAGCAGACTGAACATAATAAATATAGTGGTAAGAAACAAATGGTCTCCCCCGCTGCTTTACTAGAAACTGGAGTGTCAAGTCTTCCTTTCCTGGATAAAAAATAGAGTGGGCAAGATGTGACAGGATTTCAAAAACAAGCTTTGCAGAAGGTAGACAACACAACCAGGATATGAGCAAGAGGGTGGATATGATCTGAGGGGGCACAACTGTGTGATGGAAAGCCCTGAAGAGGAGGGGGAAGAGAAAAACCATGAGCGCTTGGTACGTAGTAAAGCATTTACAGTACCACTTCGCGGGACGTTTGTGGTTTATGAGGTATGCTGAGGCAGCTGCTGGATGTGTATTAATGTATTATCGCAGTAATGGATTATGTTTTAATTCCCTGTAACGCGCCCAATCCCCGGTAACGCAAAGAAGCAAATTTGGTTTCTGTGCCAAACAGCAAGATGTGTCACAGATTTAAGACATGCTCAGGGGGCTGTGATGACCCCTCACCACACACTGTGCTCACACTCGTCCTGCATGCAGCTCTGTGCAGCCCCTTTCCCAGGGCTGTCTACAAGAGGGAGGATGTCTCCCAGGAAGGAGAAACACTCTGTCCCCTGTCCCTAGAAAATCTTTCTATTGACAGAAAAAAAGTTTCCTGGTTTAGTCCATTAATTTAGAAACAGTTAGGGAAAGGGGCTGGAGTAGCTTTACAAGCAAGATCAGATCCTCAGCTGGTGCAAGTAGTCAAACTCTCACTGATTGCAGATAGATTGTAGTAATTTAGCCAGCAATTAAAAAAAAAAAAAAGAGTAATAGGTAAAATTAGAGTTGTAACTCACGTCCCCAAGAGAAGAATCTCACTCTTATTTTATACATCTACATCTCAAAGATTGCCACCATTTTTTGGCAGAAATTACTGTACAGGAGAACTACTCTGCCCTCAGCTTTGGCATGCAGGAATCAGGAGTGATAACAGAGGTGATGCTGGTCACACCAGAGCAGGCTCAAAGAGAAGCAAGTGAAGTGTTCATTTGCTGTACCAATAGCACTGTGTCAGTGCTCTGGCTGAGACTGTAAAGAGCAGGCTCAGGGTGGAGAGCTTGTTGCTAACACTGCAGCCCTGCCTGGGGCTTTATTGGCTATAAATATGAACAAGACAATCTCAGAGGAAAAAGAGACTGATCCAGAATGCTTAATCAGTGGTGTAGCATACACCCCTACCAAGTGTTTTCAGTAAAAGCAGAGCTACCAAATGACTCTACGGTTTTGACCGAGTAGCTGGACTTCAGTGTGTTACCAACAGCACCAAAATCAATAGGCAGAGGGTTCCTGTGGCTGCATTATCAAAGAAAAAACACTGTCAAATCTCATTGAGGAAACAGGCTGTTGGGGACCTGCTGCCAACCTTTGAATGAATTCAAATGTCTAATACCAATTAAGAGAGGCAGTGCTAAACAGCAATCCAAGGCCAAGCATGGCTCTAGTGAAGAAAAAAAAAAAAAAAAAAAGAAAAGAAAAGAAAAGAAAAGAAAAGAAAAGAAAAGAAAAGAAAAGAAAAGAAAAGAAAAGAAAAGAAAAGAAAAGAAAAGAAAAGAAAAGAAAAGAAAAGAAAAGAAAAGAAAAAAGGAAAAAGGAAAAAGAAAAAAAAAAGGTTTTCCCTCTGGGTGTGGTCCTAGTAATGATCCCTAGAGCTGTCACACATACTCCAGGCATGAGTCAAGAAGCATTTATACAAGTGGCTCTGCACTCTGTTTCTCTCCAGTGAAGGACAGGAGATATTTCATTCAGGTAGCAAAGGGCACCTGCCTAGCTGGGTGAAAAAGTTATGTTCTCTCTTCAGCAAAAAAAAGTACCTGAATAGCTGGTCTGGTGGAAATACTCCCCAAAAATGAATATTGGTGTCCAATGGACACGTAGAGTTTTGAAAAAGAAAACACCCTCTCCGTGTATTTTCAAGGCTTTCTGTACTGGATCAGTAAAAGGAAAGGTGTCAGATGATGGGATAGTACACAGCTAAAATGTTTTCTTTTAACAGCCTCATTGTATGTTGCTGGGGTGAGTGAGTTGTAAGATGATCTCCTGGACACATATTTTGGAAACTTTTTGGTTAACTGCCATGCAGCCAGCAGATTTAGGGCCAGTGATTAAATTACTGAGGCTTTTGTTTTTTAAGTATGTTCTCTTCAATATATCTTTCAGGGCTAGCCATGTGCCAAGGGGTTTGTAACCAAGCTGTGATTCTCTTTCATGCTTTCAGAGTTCTCATTACTGGCTGCTGGCACCCACAGCCTGCTTCCTGCTTGTTTCAGATGACCACAGCACTCAGCAGAGGCTGAACAGAACAAACAGTGGGTCACAAGGAAAAAAAAAAGTGCATTTCTTCTGGGAAGGCAGAGGGTTTTATTTGTTACAAAATGGTGGTTGCTCTGATCCCAGAGCTCAAGAAGCTCTTTGCATAGATACTTTTTCACAGAAGCCAAAGCCAGGCTTTTGAAAGAAGTAGGGCATTATGCAGAGTTTTGTAGGTTTTTCCAAGATACAGGCTTCAGGAAGAGTCTCTTCAGATTCTTGGTCAGGGTAATTTGTTTAACTCTCTTGGCTTCCTAGCTGTTTAGCCAGTGGATTTTAGGGCTAGGGATTTAAATGTGGATAACTTTTGCTTTGCCATCCACATTGTGGTTTATTCATATTATTTGGTTGCCATCCTGCTTTGACAATGCTAAGAAAACCATTGTGGGGTTTGTTTTGTTTTGTTCTGTTGTTTGTGGGGCTTTTTTTTTGTCTTTTTTCTTCTAAACAGCTTCAATATTTTTTCCTCCTGAAAACATTAATATGTACTTACTAAATGTGACGCTCAGTTCCTCAAGTCAAAGGACAAGCTGAGACCAGTAGAGCTTGCACCAAATGAGGATCTGGCCCACAACTTAAAAACAGACAAAAGGAAATACCGTCTAGAGCTGACTTCTCTATTACAGTGTTTCAGCCTAAATGAAATGCTTTGAGGACATGATATTGGGATTTTTTTTTTTCAAGAGGATCAAATGCAAGAAATAAATAGGCATGCAAAGTCTGCTTCCCAGGTTATTCGGGTTTCGGAGCTCTGTTGTGTCCTGCTGCAGAATCTTTCCTTTTGCTTTGGTAAAACATCAGAGTGTAGAGGGTGACCCTGTGCACTTGTTTCACATGAGTGTAAACAGAAGATGATATTACTTGTCTGAATGAAATGGACTATCCCATGGAGGAGAATAATAGCTGTCTCCCAGGGCTGTTTTTCTCAAAAAGACTAGTGAGAACTTAAAAGTCAAAAGACCCAAGAAGAGGGTGAAAGTTGATTACTTTAAGGATTAAACTGTTACCCTGGTGAAGTCAGCAAATACTGTTTCTAAGCAATGATTTCAGTGTCTCTTGAGCGTTGTGAATCTGAACCGTGCAATTGGAATGTATTTCTTAAAGATGTAAATATAATGTCATTAGTTTTTTAAAATGTTATTTGGTGTTTTGGCTTCAATAAAATATATTCTGGAGTAGTGTATAAAAATCAGCTTTGCAGAGAATTTCATTTGGATGTGTGTTTTTAAAAAAATTTAAAAGCCAGAAATATGTAATTAAAAAATTATACAGTTCCTTAATTTGCATCAAACTGTGTGCTGTTAAAAATGTATTTGCACTTGGTGTAGATTTTTAGCCACTTTTTCTTCCCTGGAATTCCTTGGAAGAGGCAAACAAAAGTACGGTTGCTCTGGTAGCATCCTGTTAGGTAGTGAGTGATTTTTCACAAAGTCTTGATTATTATTTCATCAAGAAAGTAGGTAGATATTAAAGGTTACCCAGATGGTTTATATATTACTATAATAATCTTGTTCATAGAAACTCTCACAAAGAAAATAATTAATCATAAACATACTGTGATCCCCCTAAAGCAGCGACTGTTTTAAGTTGAAATCCCATAATGGCTATGACCTCTAACCCTGATGTAACTGTTTCTATCCCGGCTACTAAAGTGGCTGCTCATGAAAGGCCATCAAATACAGAAGTAAATGCAAAGGTTAACAAAGTTAGTGGACCAAACAAACTTGATACTGAGAATGAACTTTCACATGTAGCAAGAAAATAAACACCACTCTTCCAGACTGATCTACACAGGAGGTTTGAGATGCCAAAATATTAAATGTTATTAAGCGCATAATCTCTATTTTACAGATAAGTGTTTACTCTGGGGGTTACCATCCTTTTATATTGATAAAAAGTCTTTACTCAAATTAAAAAAGAAAAAAAAAGTTCATGCACTAGTGTGTTTTCAGTGAGATGGTGTTTGCTCTAGACTCCAAGAGAGCATTGGTAATTGGTTTGGGAAAGAGAAGAGAGAGCACTGAGATGTGTAAATCATAAGCATTTTTTGTGTGTGGCCCAGTTATTAACATGTCATTTGATTTTTCAACCCCTCCCTGAGTGTAATATTTTCATGATATTATACTTCAGGTTGTTCTTTTGAAAAATTTTGTGTTGTATTCATTCCCCCTTCCCCAGTCACCTCCATAGATAGGGAGAATGCAGTTTGCCTCTCTAATGCAGTGTCTATTGTCAGGGGTTCTTTGCTTCAGAAACAGAAGTTGCAAAGATGCTTTGCTGGTTGAGTTCAGCAGGACAGGCTTTTGTGGCTGTTGAGCTCCAAGCATGCTTGCAAAGGAGTAGAGTATGGGCAGGTTTGCCAGTGGGATGTACAGGTATGCACCGGTAGCTAGAAAAGGCATCTTTCATACATAGATAAAGTGATTTCAGCAGCCCTTGAAGAATAGTGTGGGATTCAGTAGTCTGAAATTTATAGCTGTCCCTCATGCTGACACCCCACCATCACCAGGGTGTCAGTGACTCCCTGAGTGAAACCACTACTCCAGATTCCAGCTGCCTGTAGTGTCCTTCTGTGGGACACAGCGTCTCTGCTGACCTCAGCTGCTCCTCATGCCTTGAAAAGCATGAATTCTGCCTCCTTACTCAGAAGTGAGCCATAGCATTGGGAAGAAAGTTTCTTTTTCACCATCATGACCCTGTGAAAATGCATAGGGACTGCCAGGAAGCTAGTCCCAAATGGGAGAATAAAAAGGCAAGGTCTTTTTATGAGTTTTGAAAGGAAAAACAAAAGCTTTCTTATTAATTTAATCAACTTGATATCCTAAGCCCCAGTCAGAAATTTTTAGTCTGCTGTGGAATAAGCAACCAAATGATGAAAAGAGAAAGAAATGTTGGTTATATATAAAACTTGACAGTTGGGAAAACTATTTCCCTGGCCTACAAAGTAGTTTTTCAGGTAGATCAAAAAGAGTTGTTTAGCTCTACACAATTTCCAGTTTTAACAACATTAAATACCTTTTCTCCAGTTAGATATCAGTCTTTGAAGATTTTGAAATTGTTATTCCTATGGGGAGGAGGATATTGAATAATTCCTACCAGTTATGAAACTCAATATTCTCCAGATGGTTATTGAGACAAGCTTTTACACGCCATTGTAAAATGGGTTTAAAATATCCTGTGCTGTGATTGACTAAACAAGTCACATGGCTACTGCATACAAGTTTGAACTCCTTTTTCAGCTAAATGACCTTATTAAAACCATAAACAAAATGGTACTTAAAGGCTGGCTTTAAAGCAGCAGTTATAAATCCTAGATTTATTGTAGTACTGTTCTGTTAGTTGTGCTAAAAAAGACAAAAAACTTAGGAAGGCCATTCTGAATATGAAATTATGCCTTTAGTGACCAATTGGTTTAAAAATATGTAGTTCCATGCACTTTAGCAGTCCTCTAAACTTTTCTTCAGATGACTTAACAAGATGTCATGTGTTCACAACCTAAGCAATATCAAATGGTGCAAGGAAGGAGCAAAATCCTATGGTAAGGAGCGTTCCTTGAGCAACATTCTGCCTTCTCTTTCAGGAGTAAATTTATGCCTAAAGAAACCCTAAGCATTTTTCTTCATAAAACCTTCGCTCTCACTTGTGGTCTAGTGCCAAGTTGTGCTGCAATGGTAAACAGCTCTAGCAAAGACTCTGCAAATCTTGTAATATAAACAAATAACCCCAGGAAGGGGTTACTGGCTGGGGTAACTGGACAAGGAGGTGGGAGCCTTGACAGGGCTGGACTGGTGCACAATTGGAAGCAGAATTTCTCATCTCTGCCTGCTGATGCTCCCCGCAGGTGGCTGTCCCTCGTGCAGCCCTCCTGTCCGGTCACCACTTCTCCTCCCATGGCACAGACAGAGCCTGCAGCACAAGCCAGAGCAAACAGAGCAGACACAAGGGAATTGCATGGGAGAAGAAAAATTATGCTTAAGACCTCTGCTCCCTGACCAGTGCTTGCACTGCAGAGTTTGCTGCACCTCGGGGGAGTAACAGCAGGCACCTTTCACTCTTTTATCTCCTCTACCATAAAACCATGCCAACCTTTTTTTTTTTTTTTTTTTTTTTTTTTTTTTTTTTTTTTTTTTTTTTTCTGTATTCATTAGGATGGTGGTCCTGTTAGCTTTCGACCAGAAATGGTAACATTTCAAAGTTACTAAACTATCCCCTTAGAGTTTTTGGGTTGTTTAGGAGTCACAGTTTACAAAATTGATTATACCCATTCAAATAAACACATCATTAAATTTAGCGATTCTTTGTTGCTGTTTACGAATCTCCCTTTTAAGGGTGAGAGTCTACAAAGGTAAATTGTAAGGGAAAAGGCAATGCAAGTGGAGTGGTTTTAAGTTTGAGAATAACTCCGTGGCCCATTCCTAAAGTGAAGGAAACTTTGCTATTTCTCTTCCAGGAGCCAGCATTTTTCCCTCTTATTTTTGTATTGCATACGGCTTGTGACAATGAAAATATTAGATATTATAATTAGCAAAAAGGGCTTTAATAAAAAACATAGTGATGAGGAAAATGCTTAGAGATTTACGTTTCTTTAGGAAATGTGTTTACGTGAAAGGGAAACAGGGAAATCCATAAAGTAGTTGAATCTGGTACTGCACTTAAAACCATGCTGTTGAGATTTTTTAAAGCAATTTTATTTTTCCTCTCCTGTAAGTATTCCAGTTTTAACATAGCTCACTTATCGACACTTATTTTTTTTAGCTTATTTAGTGTGCCTTGGTTTCAGAGTTTCAGTTTAATATTGCTAACAGTCTTAGTAAAAACCCCAGGATTAGCAGTGTATTTGAACACCTGCAAAGTTCATTTAACAACTGGAATGGCAAATGTTGCAAAATTCAAAATATATTTAACATATTTGTAGTTTGAATGTTAACCACAGCTGCTTAGTGCTGTTCAAAAGGCTTGGAATGTACATATTTTATACATCTCAAGGAATAGCTGTGATTGATGGCCTTTCATGTCAACTGTTTGATTTGCTGAAAGACTGAACCAAAAACAGTGGAAGGGACAAAGTCTGGGAAGCGCTGCCAGACCAGCAAAATAGTTTATTAAAATTAAAAAAAACTACCCAAGTCTGGCACACTTCTGAATCTTAGCTGAATTCAATAGATAAAGGGAGCAGAGAGAAAAAGAATATTAAAAAAAAAGGTAATAAAATCAGATAAAGCAGAGAAAAAAGTTTATTGTTTTTCTGATTGCATTGACATAGATGAGTTGTCCTATCTTTCAGACAGATGGAAGTCCAACAAATGCTTCATCCAGAGCAATGAATAGCTGATGTACAGGTATTTTACAACCCTTATAGAGCCAGATTTTTCAATGGCTCATTCACAAATCTTTCAGAGAAACACACTTTGCTATGATCCTTGGCACTGATAGTATCATTTTCCATACCAGACTCAATGATTAAGCCAGATGTACTACATTCATTTTTCTTTTTCATTCTGAAAAACTGGTTCTTTTCATATTTATACTAGCTGTGACTACTGCAGCTCAGAAGATTTTACTTGAGTAACTCTTGATTTGTTTGAGGGCAAGAAATAAAGCCTTTTAACCATTTCTTTTCAGTATTGATAGATGTAAGGTACTTTTGTTCAGATTTCAGCCAGTTCCAATTTTAACCAGAACTATCATTATACACAAATTTAGCATTTACTTTTCTAGAAACCTTTGGCCTTCACCTCTTAACACACTGGAGGAAACAGGCAGAGATGGAAAGTCTTTAAAGTGAACTCATGCTGCACTCTTGTCTCTTTAGTTTTACAGAAGCTACTTCCTAAATTCATTTTTAAGAAATGATATAGATGTTCAGCTGACTTTGCTGGCAACATATCTTGCACTCCTAGATTTCAAGCATCCATCTAGCGTAAAAAAAGTGTCACAGAGCTTAAAAAAACCCCAAAAACCTACAGTAGCTATTTGTCCACAGCTTTTAGGCCACATCTATTTAGGGCAAACTGTTGAACACACAAAAGCTGAAGAGACAGTAGTGTTCACATACCTTAGTCTAGACTTCCTTTGTGTTCTGTCTGAATCATCAACTCATCCCGTAGAAGAAGCATGAATGAGCAAAGATGAATGTGGACAGCAGAAGGATTGAAATACTTTGTGGTGTGATCTTCATCACCCAACATATTTCTGCTGTGGGGGACAATTCTGCTGTTAATTGGAAATGCAACTCTGGTGTCTCTTTAGCCTAAGCATCACTTGGTATAAAAATCTCAATCTCTTTCTGTGATAATCAGAACACTCTGTTCCTTTTTAATGGACATGGGTCTGATCTGAGCACCTTCATACACTCTTCAGGACTTTATTTTTACTGCAGCTGCTCAATATATTGAGAAACTCAGTCACACTGGAAAAAACTTTAGACATTCCAAAATTCAGTACGTCAAGAGGTTAGTAACACGGGTGGCTCACCCCCACACTTGTTTCCTTGTGGAATACAATCTCCAGATCAATGTTACTATTCTGATACTAGAAGCCCAGTATGAAATTGGCTGCAGTTAGACGACGACTAAACACTTCCCTTGAGAACAGGGCTTCCCATCAACAGCTCTGTTTTTTCTGGGAGAATTAAATTGTGCGCATTCCAGAGAGGTGTTTGAATGCAAACGCTGGGGGGGGGGAAAGCAACAATTCAGAATAAAATCCAAAAAATAACTGTGTGATATAGTTTTGCTCAGTAAAACCTGGATTGAATGAAGTGTTGAATAATTTGGCTTGAACTATTGAAAAATGTAGCCAAAACTGTTGAAAAGTAAGTCTCCAGGTTTACCTCAAACATGTCACTCAAGTATGTGCTTAATTACTTTTTTCCAGGATCTTTTTTTTGCCAGCATCTTGAATAATCAAGCTTTATATTCTTATTTTATGTACCTAAATACACAGTTGCAAAACATGTAAAACACAGGACAGTCAAGCCTTTTGGGCAGGACAAAAGATCTACCTTCACTCTTTTATTTTTAATTTCAATTATAATATACTTTGGAGGTGATTAGGTAATGATAGATACATTTTATTTCCTCTGTTTCATTAAAAGGTTTATTGAAGTTCTCTGGTGTGTAATAAGATAATTTAATAACATACTGTCTATATCCCTAATTTTTCAGAACAGGAACTCATTGAAAACTGGTGCTTACCATATGCTTATTCAAGGTTCTGTATCTGTAGAAGTGACAATTTCAACTATATTAGTAAAGTATAGTCTTAGAAAAAATTGAAGCTTAAATAAAGCTTCAAATAAAGCTTAAATGGTACATTAACAGTTATTGAATAAAACCTTTTAAAATTCTTTTCTAAACCAGTGCATTTTCAGTATTTCTCCTTCCTCTGTCTGAGAATGCTGCCCAAGCAGAGAACCCTCGGTTGCCTTTATTCATATCAATGACACTTATGGAATCTGTCTCTTTTGGCCCAAAATATGATACATGTGTCTAAAAGACTCAGGATATAATTTCTAGCTGCAAGTTACTCTCGCAATTTAGCTCAAAATCAGGTATATGACTATTAAATTATGTTAACTGTAATCAGGTTATTCCCTCACTTTTGAGGGCTTGCGTGCATTACTGAATATTTTTGCATGTAATTGTCTTATTTCATTTTGAAGCTCAGTCTTTGAAGCTCTTTTGGACTGAAACACCCCACTGACCCTCTTCCAGATACAAATGTGCAAGTCCTGCAGTCTGGAACTAATTGCCCAGACACCATCTGGAGGTCCTGTTCCTTGGTACAGGCTGCTCTAATCCTGAGGCTTTCACAGCAGAAGCAGCCTTTTACAGTATCCTTAAGATCTGAAAATATTTCTAAAATGTTTCAAAATATTTCCAAATACTTCTGCCAGCTGGAGACACTGGGAAGGTTGCCATGCCCATAAACACTTGCATGCCCATGTGCAATACAGTCTATTTCATGTAAGTACTGTCCAAAATGAGAAGCTGGGTGGGGCATTGGGTGACATACTGAGGTGAGAGCAGTGCAGGTGAACTCTCCTGAGTCTGGGTGCATAGTTGTTCCAGGAAGTTGCTTCTTTCAACCTATTTTTAGGCCATCTTTTTCTCAGGCAAAATACAGGGTTCTGTGGATGGCTGGTCCTCCCAGAAGAAGGCATCCCTAACTATGTCCTGCCTTCTAGTACGTGAGGAACTCCCCAAAATTGTGCTCCTCTCTTAATCCTGAACTTCCCCATTAATTTTTCTGTATGAAACCCCATTTTGGGAATGGATTTGATCATTAATAAATACCTTGTATTACAATTTTCCAACTTCAACCATTTCAGCAGCTTAAGCACTATGATGAGAAAGCAGCTAAGGACATCAGTGGAAAAATATGCTGAAAGGACTTCTTGTATTATGTTTTTGACTGAGGAATTCATAGATTTGGAGAGAGAAATATTTGAACCAGGAAAGGAGGATCTTTTCTTCCCAGCACCTCAGTGGCATATAAGAAGTTGGAGTTTTTGTAAGGATTACCTTGGTCTTTGTTATACTCACAGATGACTTATTATTTCTTAGTGGAGCATTTAAGCCTCAAGCCAGTGTCCATCAAAACTGGCTAAAGGCTTTCCATTTTCTGTAATTGGTTTTTGACTTGCCACTTAGTGGTCAGGGGGAAAAGTCTTTTCTTCCATACCACCTATTCGAATTTCAAATATTTGAATATTTAAACTTGCTCAACCTCAAATCCTCTTTATCTGGAACAAAGCTGTACCGTGACAATCAGTGAGCAGTAATTGCAGTTCGAAACACAGTCTACAGACATTCAGCGTCAGGTCAGTCTGGAGGGGGAAAACACTGGACAAGTGCTTTTCTAGTACAGAAATATCTATATATTTTGCATCCAAACTTTCAGAAAGTCAGAGTCGAATACTACTCTTTTTTAGAGTCAAAAAAAAATAAAAAAAAAGAAGTTCTAGTGAATTTCCATTGGAAAATTGGGGTTTATAATGCAAACAATTTTGTCAGTAACAATAGCAGCAGCTGTTATTTATGTTGCTTCCTTAATAATAAAATCCTATAGGAGTAGTTGACCACGTTCAAACATGAAAATGTTTCAGCCAAGAAAAAATGTCTTGTTTTACTGAGATTCCTTTTATCCCCAGCTGGTTTTGTATAATTAAATCTATCGACAAGGAAATGTCTTAGAAATATTTCTAATTGTTTATTTAAACTTTTTACTTTTTTTTGTGTTCCCTATACATTCTATCAGGCCAAGTGCTGCTCTCAGTCACAAAGGTTTGAATCCAGAATTACTGTGCTAGTATCAGCTGTATCAAAGTCTGCTCCAGAGACTAGACATATCTCTCCAAGAGTACTGGTGAACACTGTTTTGGAATTTAACACCATTCTTCAAGAAGAGTTGTCTTTCTTGTTATTGCTTAGTCATTTATGAACAGATTTACCACTATTACTACACTGACAATAGTCTGTTCCTTTAACCAAAATGCAGTGTTTTCATACTGGTTAAATTTCTGCTTGCTACCTGAAAAATTTCGAAGTTCAGGTGGTGGACAACTTTCATATCCTACTTTGTCACAGGAATTAAACTCATTCAACAGAAGCTACAGCCCTACCTGTATGTTCATCTGAAGAAATCTAAAAACTCCAAACTGAAAAAAAAAAAAAAGTGAATTTAAGTTCCCCAAGGATTTTGATATGATTCTTGAGGAAAATGACATTCAAGAGAAACCACAAAAGTTAACTAACTAAATAAATAATCTCAAATGAAGTTAGAAGAATTTGTAAGTGCCCCAACTGGCACCATTTAGTCAATTTCTATGTTGTTCAGTAGCTCTCTGATGCTCCTGCAATGTCAGGTTCTCTGACCAACTGATATAATTTAATTATATATAAATATATAAAACAATACATACAATAATACAATAATATTAATGACAATAATATTAATGGTTATTAATGCTACAACCATTAATATTTTTTCAGCAATATTATTAACTACTCTGGAAAAATCACTCTCTATCATATGAATGAAATTAATAAGAGTTAACTTTTTTTAGGATTAAAGTGAATACAATGATGAAAAAGAAAAGGTAATTTTACACTCATCAGACTCACCACACTCTCCCAGACTGGAGAACTACAGGTAATTAGTTTCCTTCCTTCCTTCCTTCCTTCCTTCCTTCCTTCCTTCCTTCCTCCCTCCCTCCCTCCCTCCCTCCCTCCCTCCCTTCCCCCCTTCCCCCCTTCCCTTTCCCCTTCCCCTTCCCCTTATAAGGGGAATGACTAAATTTTTTTTTCTAGTTGTATATTCAAGGGGAAAGGCAGGTTAAGTTTTTACTACTTTTCCTGTGAGCAATAAAAAGTTTACTCATATATATGGCCTGAAGGTCTGGAACAGTTTGTATTTACTCGTTATTTAATTTCTACATTCAGCCTTACTTTCTTCTTAAATATTTTCATCTTACTTTTCATCTCTGCTGTCTCACTACTTCTGTGCTCTTCTTTCATTGGGAACATTAAAGGGCTTGTGTTATGGCTGAGAACAGTAAGATTTCCCACTTTTTCTGTGGTGGGCTGGGATGCATTGAAACATTCACAAAGATGTTCTCTCTGCTCATTTGGGTTTAAATTAAGAATTTGCTTGAGAAAGAAATCCTTATTCCCACCATGTTCTTGCCATTGGCTCCCTAGCCTTACAGATATATATTTTAAAAAGGCACTTCAAAAGCAACTGTTTTCTACAAAAAAAACAGAGACAATACTGACACCTTGAAGATGATTGTTTACAACAGGATGACTATTTCAGTGGAGCAGTGAATTGAAGTGGATGGTGTTGGACAAAACACTGACTTCTTCCTTTTATTCAAACTTTTTCTAACATGAGTTGGCCCATAAGACTATCTCAGTGCAAACTGCCTTTTATGATTCTCACTTTAACTATTCTTCCTAAGTGCATTGCATGTTCTTCCACCTTACTGAGCCAGGTACAAAGCAACATGGACCATGCAGGCAATGCACTTTGGGGCTTCATATCTGAATTCTGGGCTCCCAGATCTCAGCCATGTTGCCCATGGGTACCCTGCAGTATAAACCATAGGGGTTTTTTGTGCTCATGTTCATTATCTGTACCATTTATTGAGAGTCTATATGGTGATCTGAGGTAGTGGACCACTGAGTTCGCTTTACCAACACAATTTTTCAGAGACCAGATATGATTCAGACTAGGATATGAGAGATGCTCAGAAGTCTCTAGCAGGATTAATTTCTAAAAGGATTTAGGCAAGTTAAGCCAAACTATCTGATAAACAAGAAAACATTAACACACTTTCAAGTTCAAATTCCAGAAACATACATCAAAAGTTGTTGAAATCCTGAAAAAGTAAACCAGATTTAAAATTGCCTGTTCTGTTGTGCTTCATTACTTACAAAATCACCAGTGGCTTTGTTCATTATGCCACAAAGTTCATTATTTTTGCAGTGCAGTGGGCATGAGTTCTCTTACCAAAGAACTTATTTTTTAGTCTCAGCATTTCCATTTTGACATTAGAAAAATATACAACCAGAATCTATAAGACTTTGATTAAATGTTGATACAGCTGATTCCAACACAGCCAAAGCCAGTGACCATACATGGAATCTAAACAACAGCTAGTAATTACAGTGTCAAAGGCATGTATACACTGTGTGTTATGTTTCATTGTCTGGCATGCAAATATAGACTTGGTTTCCTTTGCACTATTTCCAAAGTATAAAGAAAGCTAACCAGAGAGTTCTGTTTCGTTTACACAAAAGAACAAGGTTCAATCATGTTTGATAAGTTGCAAATTACTGGTAATACCACAAGTGTTGTTACAGCTGCTAAGAGTGGTCAGAAGGATGTACAAAATACAGCAAAGGCATGAATCAAAAGAAAAAGTCTAAACAATTTGAATGATAGTGTATAATACTTCTAACTTTAACTTGGTGCAAGTGCTTGTCAGCAGCATCTCGGGCAGTGATGAGATATGTGGAACGAGTTGCCACGTATGTATTTGATATTCTGTGCCTTGGCAGACTCCCCACTGATTTTGTGCCTAAGTGAACCAAAAAGTGTAAAGGAGAGAGAAAAAGAAAAAGAAAAAGAAAAAGAAAAAGAAAAAGAAAAAGAAAAAGAAAAAGAAAAAGAAAAAGAAAAAGAAAAAGAAAAAGAAAAAGAAAAAGAAAAAGAAAAAGAAAAAGGAAAAAGGAAAAGGAAAAGGAAAAGGAAAAGGAAAAGGAAAAGGAAAAGGAAAAGGAAAAGGAAAAGGAAAAGGAAAAGGAAAAGGAAAAGGAAAAGGAAAAGGAAAAGAAAAAGAAAAAGAAAAAGAAAAAGAAAAAGAAAAAGAAAAAGAAAAAGAAAAAGAAAAAGAAAAAGAAAAAGAAAAAGAAAAAGAAAAAGAAAAAGAAAAAGAAAAAGAAAAAAAAGAAAGAAAGAAAGAAGGAAAGAAAGAAAGAGAAAGAAAGAAAGAGAGAGAAAGAGAGCAAAAAAAGAAAGAAAGAAAGAAAGAAAGAAAGAAAGAAAGAAAGAAAGAAAGAAAGAAAGAAAGAAAGAGAGAAGAGGAAATACAATTCTTCAATAAATTAATTTTTAAAGTTTTTAGCAATTTGCATATGGAGATTTTCATGGATAAGTACATCCTTTTAATTGAATCTCTAAATATGGTACATTTGTCAAGATCTTCACATAGAACACATCTCTTTTCTGCAGAATGTGGATGTTGCAAGTCTCACCTAGAGTGGAACAAGTCTCAGAAAAGTTTTGGAGATGTCCAAAAACCACATGCAACCTAAGTTCAAGGGTTGTCCTTTCCCAATCTTCAGACTGACAGAGTAGACTAAGTTCCCTTGCACAGGGAAACCTGAATTAGTATCTTGCCCTGTATTCAGCTCTCTCAGCTCTTGCAGCCGTTGCAAGACTTCCTTGGAAAAGGGCTCTGGGAAAATAAAGTCCTTTCTGATCATGAGATAGAAGAGTTGCTGCTCTGTGGGTCACTGTCCATCTCCTTTCAGAGTGAACTGGTCTCCTTGTCTGTGATTACATGGGCTCCTCTTTTAAAATATTGGCAAAAGGTACTCACCAGGGCCATATTTAACTATAAAAAAGAAACAAGGAGCAGGAACTTAGACGTGGATCTTCTGGATATACAGTATTTTGATAGTGGTGGCCTTCTCTGTTTTTATTTGCATAATTTCTAGTTAGTCTTAAGGGGTATTTTGCATTTACTAAAATTTGTGTGAAATTATCAACAGTGAAAAATGCAGACTTATCTGGTTCCAATTGATATAACAGAAATAAAAAGCATTCCAGGAAAGCCAAGTATCAATAAAACCAATGCAAATGTTTCAATGTGCTTCAAGTACTGTGAAGAGAAAGGCAGGAAGGCAGGAAGGCAGGAAGGAAGGAAGGAAGGAAGGAAGGAAGGAAGGAAGGAAGGAGGGAAGGAATTCTGAAAATTAGCACTGTGAAAACTTTGTTTGCATTAAAATGAGCATAGAGTTCCTTTGGGCCCTGCTAATTAGAATCAAAAGGATATGAGAAAATAATTGGTTTTTACAAGGAAAAGAATACAAGATTTCTTTATTACAGAAATAAAATTGGAAGACTGAAATGTGCAACTAGGGAATGAATAACTGAAAATCAACTTAAACCCATTTTCATTTCTAGTATCTCTCATGATTTGTAAAGCTGTATGAATACTGGGCAACAGGGAAAGGAAAATCCTTGTTTCCAAATGTGTGAGGTTGGCAACTGTACCAATGTGTCCCAGGAGCACTGATTATTATTTGTACATCATTTGACTGTGATAGCCCTAAATCTTTAAGTAGTTAAATTACGCAGGGCTCTGCATTTTTTAGCAAACTTGTTCCTCTGTAGTCCTGCCTCTTCACTCAGGATATGTTCCACTGGAACTGGAACAGCTTGAGCTGGGTTAGCCCCCTGGGAAAGTTCTAATTTACAAAACCTTGTTTAGAAAAATCAAATCTATTTAAAGGCATTACATTATAAACATAAACTCCCTAATGAGCTGTAGTGAAATGGCTCTAGGCAATAACTTGTGAAGTTCAAATGATTTAGCCATTTTCTGCCATGTATTATTTTCATTTAATCTGCATCACAAGGACTGTAAAGAGTCCAGCTGTTCAAAGTGAGTCTTAAAGAGTCCTGCCAAATGCAAAGGCTTGTCCAATCGTTTCCTTTTTTTACCGTGTTTGGTTAAAGATTTATTAATTGATAGATCAAATGGTTCTTAAATTAAAAAAGAATAAAGTAAGGAATGCGAGGGGAGTCAATATTTCTATATAGAAATTATTGCACTTTAAAAATAGGCAATTAGGGAAGGAAGGAAGGAAGGAAGGAAGGAAGGAAGGAAGGAAGGAAGGAAGGAAGGAAGGAAGGAAGGAAGGAAGGAAGGAAGGAAGGAAGGAAGGAAGGAAGGAAGGAAGGAAGGAAGGAAGGAAGGAAGGAAGGAAGGAAGGAAGGAAGGAAGGAAGGAAGGAAGGAAGGAATCCGTGGAACCTCCTTGGTGTGGTGAAACAATCTGTGTTTTCATATTCAGATCTTCACTTCTTTGGGACCAAGGGCACACCCTGAGGATGTGATAAGTCTCTCTCATTGACTTTGCCATCTTCTAGATGCAGTGCAGCTTTTCTTCAGCTAAATCTGCAAGAAAGGCAGTACAGTCCCTCTGTATGGCAATTAATTCCTACTCTGTTGAGATATTACTTGGAAATTTTTTCAGAAATTCCATAATTTTTGCTTAGAAGCAGGAGTAGAGGAAGCGATGGATGACACACACATTCTCCTAGAAGAAATACAATGTCATATGCAGAATGCAGTGGTGACTAATAGGCATTTTTTACCTTTCCTTTACCATTGTCCTGTTAAATACAGGACATGGTTTGCCTCAGGTTAGATTTAAGTAATGGAAATACACATTTTTTGATAGATTCATGACATAATTCTAATAAGAAGTTGGAATATAACTTCAGGAGTCTGTACCATTGAGTACTTGCTCTTTTCAAGGCTTATTTTCAACATCCAGAAAATGTAAATCTGTGCCTGTTACAGGATTTGGTATTTTGGTCTGGTCAAAATCACTTGACAAATTTAAACATTAAAAAATAATATTCTGAAATGTGTAAATATGAAAACCACAACTTCCATGTAGTAATGGTGAATAAATATAGCAAACTCAGTCTATTTAATAAATGAAATGGTGTAATGTTAACTGGAAGAGCTGGATTACATTCATTTAACTGCTTCCTATTTTAAGCAATTATTGTAAAAGCATTGTATGCTGGTGGGAATACCTATATCAAAAACCAGTATAAGGAAACAATTTTGACTTTTTATTTTAACTTCCTATTAAAAGGAAGACTTGGTTTGTGCAAATATTCCCTCTTTTTACAGTGGGATATTGTACTGGAACTGGTAACACAGATTTGGAAGAACATGGGTCAAATAAAGAAGTGATGCAGTAAAAATTTTTGTCCAGTTTTTCAGCTCAGTTGAAAATTTTGTAACAGAGTCACTTGCCGAAGGCAAATGCAGCTGTACTGGCATTTAAACTGCATGAGGATTGTTTTATTGCTAGATTGGTGTGAGAGGATGAACCATGCATGAGGATCCAGTCCAAGATGTACTGCAATACATATTAATTACAAAAGAAATTAACTCATTTTCCTGACCTTCACCTATTTTCTTTGGTTATTTGCCCACAATTTGATCATGCAGCAAGCATATGTAAAAGCTATTTGACTTTGATGACACAAACCCCTGTCCTAAATAGATTACAAATATAAATGAGTTTGATAGTGCCATCGCAACCCTGGAAGTGTAAAAAAGAAGCGTATTCACCAAAAAGGCAATATACAGCTCAAGAAAAATGTTCAGGTCTGTTTTCATGACTATTAGGCATATTACATATCAGTACTGATTTGAGGGCCAGATATAGCTCAGTGCTATTGCAGCTGCAGGGCACAAAGACAGCTTTAAGCCGTTTGGACTCTCCCTTCAACAGTGCCAAGGAAATCACCCTCCAGATTTCCCTCTTGGCATAATTTAAAATACCCCACGGGTCTGACAGTTGTAGGAAGACAAGCCAGAGCCCTGTGATAAGTTGTGCATGAGAAAACCCAAGACACACTCTCTGCTTCAGTTTAAAGAGACAGCTTTAAAACCACTCCATTACATCATGAAAACAGTAGCACTGTAGCAACTTCTGTAATGATTAAAAATGCGAGCATTCCTCTACTTGCTTCTCTAGTGATTTGCCAAGCAGAAATTAGAATAGGCCTGCAAGTATGGAGAAGCACAAAGATACCTCAGTATACTTTGAGATTCAGACTGGAGGAATAGAGAGGTTGGATACTGCATGGTTGTCCTGCCAACGAGATTAACTTCATGACTTCAAGAGACTTTGGTATATTCTCATTTACCAAAGAAAAATTGGACTGAATACTTCACTGTATTTTACCAAAAAACAGAAGCTCAATTTTAACAGCCTTGCTAGAGTACACAAACAGAACTTCTTATCCCTTGGTTATCAGATCTGGCTTTTCCTGCAAGAAATTACCCCATTCAGTGTTCCACTACTACTAGTGCTTGAGCCAGCTCTGGTATAATGGAATATAGACCTTAAGTTACAAGAGCTTTCATGACCTGCTTCTAGCTGATGTATATCAATACAGTTCAACTAAGGTAAATTAATAATTGAAACTTTTAGCTCATGACTTGAGGTACAGTTCTTTGACCAGGCAATCAGTCTTTACTTATATGTATTTGGTTAGAATTCTGCAGTGCTAATGAGATTATAGCTTGGGGATTAGGAAATGCCTTTCCAGAAAGACAGGCTGAGCAGTAGAGAGATGACTGGCATGCTAACCATACACGATATCCATGGAACATGCTTACTAATATCATCAAATTAATGAACTGTAGGCCACTCACTCAAAGTGTGGTCCAGATAGCACTGTACAATAGCAGTGGCCATAGAGAACACAGTACATCAAACCCAACAAAATAAGGAGTTGGTGTGTAATTTGTGGTGGTGTGCAGTTACAGACATGTTCATACTTTACTCAAATCCACACACACAAAGGTTAATCACATTTTTTTTGTTATTTCTTCATATAAATATATTCTCTGGTGTTTCTTTTCCTGCAACTGGGCAATTTTATCTTCATTCTCCTGGGAAAAAGATGTCTGTTATTCTGTTTTTCATTTCCCATCTGGTCTGGTTTTTTGACTACAACTGCCTGAACTTCAGAAGAGAGTTTCTTGTTTTACTGTAATCACTGGACACAAGATGCAGTTATAGAATACATCCTCTGGACATTTATTCAGTTACACAAATTAAAAGTGGCCAATAATTATGAGATAAAAATCCTCAAGTTTTCATGTCCTCTTATACAGTACTAGTGGTTTAGGAACAAAGAAGGGTGAAGATTTTGATCATTTAATCAAAAAACTGGAGGTAGAAAATTAGGATCAAAGGTGAAGGGTCTCTTGGTGAATTATATCAGCTTATATCTACTGAGAATTCTGTTTCATAGTTCCTGTTGTCCCACAGGCCTAGGTAGAAACGAGTATGTACTTCCAATACTTCACAGAAAGGATAGCAAACTCAGTAGTTCTTAGTATAAAGAAGGTCTGGAAAAAACTTCTAACAAGCAACACACCAGGATAATGCAATGTTTCCTTGGGGAAAATGTGCAGTTCAAACAAGATGATATTACATGATCAAACCAAACAAAGATAAAGACAAACAAATTTCTTCCCTCACCCTGACATTAGCTCTTACTGAGGTGAAACATATTTGAATTATTACCATAATGATTCATCATGACTGTCACCCTCTTGATAGCATGACAGGAGACAGCTAACTGGAGATCCATTTGGCCATGGCAGAGAGATTCTGTGGCTGGCAGAGTTATTCCTCTGTCTTTTAACTCTTTTTGTCTTTTAACTGCTAAGGTGACTCAGTTAAATAATCTACTGGGTCTGTCCTTCTGGCCTCCTCAGTTTAGTCTATCATTGCATCCAGCAGTTCCCACACAACCTGTGCTTGCCTGTCATCTGCAGTGATGTTCCAAGGTGCTTCCTGTAGGTACTAACATATAGTGAGGCATCCTGGCACCTGCCCTTGTGCTTTGTCCACTCAGTTAACACCACCAGAACAGCCTAAGACTCTGTGACAGAGTTCATGCAATTGCACATAGTTGTAATTCACTTAATAAACCTAGTAAGTATGCGGGAAACAAGGAATGTGTTAATCATACAAGTCTCTTCGGGGCTTCCAGCCCTGTTTAGAACTGATAAACATGGCCATCTACCCTGTCAAAACACTTGCATTTTTTTTAACTTCTTGAATCCTGTGACCAGAGTCTCATTCTTACTGTTAATGTTCCCTGAAATACAAATGCCAAACTAACAGATGCTGAGTTAAGATGGGAATCATTTTCTAGTGAGGCAGAGCAAGGACTATAAACTGTAAGAGGAAACACATTCAGTGTTGAACAAAACATTTTGTTTTTGAACGGCTAGGTTTAGGAGGGATTTCTGAAATGTGACCATCAAGCTCATCTATATCCATTCAGTAGATGATGTGCATCAGGGATGTTCAGCATGGAGGACTAAGCTGAAAGACCCTTAAAACAGGTCTTAAAACATATCATGCTCACCTGCAGAGTGGAAGCTTCAAGTCTCCATCATTCCAGCTACTCCTGAGGTACCAGTACTGGGGCAAGTACAACTTCAGGCTTCCTTATGCCCAGAGTTGTGCAGGACAAGAGTCTGTGTTTCTTTCTCCACACACAGAGCAGAGGCTGCTAGCTGCTAGCTATGTTTCTCCCCACCCAGTGAAAAGCCAGAGCTTTGCACTGTGTGGTACAAGGGAGTTTTCTCCATCTAGGTTTCTTCACAATAATGTTGCCAGGACAGGGCAGCCCTCAAGAGCTGGCACTGTCTTTATACCTGTCCTGAGGTTCTTTGCATTCTACCAGGCAGTATAAAGAGGCCACAGCTCAAATTTATGAGAAACCACTTATTTTTGCGCGTGTCCTGAAAATCTAGTGTTCTCTACGTTCACCTAAAGCCAAATGAGCATCTAAAATGAACAAAAATGAAGCCAGTGTTATTGCTTCCTATCTAACCCACATGAAACACTCTTTTGCAGGCCTTGTTCCTGGAAGGAACACACTGTAGGAAAGAGGCAGAGAACAGAGCTGATGAAAACTGGATCACGATTTTGGGTGGGCTCACTCCAGGAAAGGGGATTTAGTGCTTGCTGTGTGCCAGGATGCTTGCAGCAGGGAATTGATTCCAAAGAAGACTGCCTCTATTCTTCAAAATGACCTACTCAAAGGAGTTTTGAAAATAAATTAGAAACATGATACAGCACTATGCAGAACTGGTATAAAATTCAAGTGTCAGCTGATTTTGTTGAATGCACAGTGAAAGGCAAAAGAAAAAAGGAATTGATAGTTAACATCTACAGAAAAATAAAACTTTGACAAGTAATTTGAGCCAGTGTAACTTTACTCCGCAGGAAAACAGGAGAAGTCATTATTTGCCAAAACAAATCTTTCAAAATCTGATAATATTTAGGAAATAAACAGCTCAATCAACAGACTCAAAAAAATTCAGGCAATCTCTTTTCCTAAGATGATGTTGGGCAATATCAAGCAGAGATCCCCCTACAATATTGCCACATTCTGATCATAGAAAAATGTATTTCACAGTGACCATGAACTGGTCTGTGCAGTGCACATTTCCTCCACACGCAGTTGGCTCTTTGGCATCAGCATCATTGAAGCAAAGGCTTTGACTTCACCTCTGCATTTTTACATACGTTATTTCCCCTGTTGTCAAGTTCATGCTGCAATTCATTACTTTTAGTGAGTTATGTCAATTGTAAATTGCATGATATAAATGATGACTGAAGTTAATTGAAGGCAGTATCCTTTACTACTGTATGAATCAGCAGCGGAGGACTCAGAAGGAATTCTGGTTTTGATTAAGCTCTGATTTTGGTCAAAGGCTTTCAGTAATTTTTGCCTTTTTATTTAAATTGAATTCTAGCCAGCACCTGCTAGATAACAAAAGAGACTTAAACCACATTCAAAAACTCTTTAATCAGTGGATAAACTAGCAAAAAAAAAAAAGACATGAATTCCTGAAATCACTTTCCAATCAGAATACATGTTACTAGCGGAGCAGAAATATTTACTCTTGCCTTGGGCTCAAGAGGAAGAACAAACCTTCTGGTCTTGTCTTTTTCCTGGGAATGGCTGTGATCAAAGAAGATACTAGTCAGTTTTCCCAAGTCCTGACAGAATAAAGAAATCTGGTTTTCAAAATATGGCATGAAGTTCTTACCTATCAGCCACAGGAGATCATAATTTAGGACTGCAAATTTTCAGGAAAGGAAATGACATGAAGCAAAACAAGGTGAGCATGGTAAAGGACCACTGTTCTCTCCTGTGCCATTTAATGAATTTTTTGAATTTTCTCACATCCTCATTTTTTATGGATTTATTTCATCTGGAGTGAAAAAACTTTCAAAATGCTAAATTTAACAATCCTTTTTTTCCCATCTAGGTTTTATTTGGTGAATCCTGGCCCCATCATTACAGAAATTGAAAAGCTACTGAAAATTTAAATTCGAAGTCCTGTTTGTCCTGTTAGACAAAGGTGAAGGATTGGCTATGGGGAAAACAGCCTTCCTGTTATGTTGTAGCAAATAACTGCTAAAACAAAATGCACCTTTCATGCACAGGAAAAATAAAAGGCAGCTTTGAGGTTGCATTTCTTTAGACAGAATTATGTTTATGACTTAAAAATCCTTATATACAGATTCTGAGGCTTATTAGATGACAAAGAATAATATGATCTCCATTACTCTGTGCTCCATGTGTGAAGGAGAAATTTCAAAGCCAGAACAATATAAGACTATATATGGCAAGCTATTAAACAAGGTCTTTTGGCATGGCAATTTGGATGAACTGATTGCACCCAACAGTCAAAGGAGAAGGAAAATAGATACCAAAGGGTTCATGCCAGTAGAGCGTGCTACAGAGACATTTGTTACTCCACTGGGTCTAGAGAAAGCCGATAATAAATCACTGCACAATTGTTCTCAGGACCTTTAGCTATTTTGTTTTATAAAGCCTGGGTGCTGTTCAGATGCAGAGGATTTGGAGAAGGGAGACTGCAAGCAGATAGATAATCACAAGACAAATTCAGCTTTTTTTCGTGTATGTTGTGCTTCATGGTATTTACAATAGCAGCAATCTGTTTTCATGACAGCATGTTTTTGTAAATCCAAAGAGATAAACTTTCTCAGCTATTTATAAATCAGATGCTTACATTATGATCTCCTGCCAGTAACTCTTGTTGCTCTTGAACTTTGCTATGTTCAGTTTAACAAATCTGTTTGTTACTGTAGTGCCAAAGGTGAGAAAAATACACTGGAATCCTGTAGAGAAGATGCAATAGCTCTTTGTGGCTGGGACAATGGTGTCCTGCCACTGCTAGGGTAAAGGGAAGTCACACACCTTAGTCCCAACACAGATAGGAGCCAACAATCACAGCTTCTGTCTCAGATCTGCCATTAACTTGTTGTGTGGTCTTGGAAGAGGGTTTTGTCTTGATAAAATGAAATCAATGTTATCTCTCCATTCTTCAGTATTCCAGTGATCTTCTACTAGATAATAGATGCAATTAAGCAGGCTATAACTAGTATTTTTCCTCTTTCCTTAATTCATTTTTGCTATTCATCGTACAATTATTAGAATTATTAACAAGCAAGATGGCTTTCATAGCCTCCAGGAAACATACCACAACAAAAGAGGAACAACTTGGTCTTTAGTGTATCCTTTGTTTTGAAGGAGCTCAGCAATTTGCTGTACTCTTCTCAAGGTAGGAAATACACACTCAGCATAATTTATAATTAATCACCTCTACGTTGGATAACATTTTATTTTAATTTCTACAACTTCTCTGTGTGATCAGATCACAGACTTCCTAATGGGCCAGTTGGGAGCTTTTTGTTGAGGAATTTTTGAAATTCTTGGACTTTTTCAAATCCTTTAAACAGCCACTTCAAGCTCTTTTAACATGTAAATATAAGGCTAACCATATTTGATCAGGCTACAGGTCCATTTAGTTCAGTTCAGTTTAGTTCAGTTTAGTTTAACTGCAGCCAGAAGTAATTAGTAGAGCATGCAAGAGGAGACAAAGCATATGCACCAGGATCTACTCTCAGTTTCTAAGAGCTTGGGGCTTAGGTATATGTGGATAACAGCTACTCTAGGAATCATAAAAAGCATGCTTAGCATTTTTGTCCAGACCGTCCAGCAGTTATCACATATAGAATTGCAAAGCATAAGAAGGATAAATGCAATATTAAGCCATAAGTGCAGTGCAGAGCTGCAACTTAGTACAAATTGTTCCATGAACCCTTTTCCTTGTTAACTAACTGCAAACCTTAACTCATCCTCCCTGCTCAAATATGCTCTCACACACACAAAGAGCAACCTTTTAGATCTCTCCTTCCCCCACATTACTAGAAAAAGATGTCGAAGTCTGAAAGCCTAAGAGAAGTAAATGTAGGGAAACCCTACAGAAGTGTGGTAGCCACACCAAAGAAAGTAGTTCTGCATCTTCTATAGCATAGGCAGGGATAGTGGAAACAAGTGAACTAACTACTGTTCAAAAGTCAGTACATCAGAATACACACTAAGTTTGCTTTAAAAGCAGGAAAGTCATAGCTGGAACAGTAGTATATGGACATAGGAAGGATATGGCCAATTTTTTAATTATTCCCATGTTTCGGTAATTTACAACTGGTCTTTGAAACTTTGTAGCTGAGCCTGGGGCTTGGGCCTGCCTTTTGCTAGTGCTCAAATTGCCACAAGATGCTGTGAGCACTGGAAATCTCCAGTGTCTCTGGTGTGCTCAGATAGCTCAACATTTCCAGTACACCCTGCAGTCTTCTCAAAATCTTCTATCTACAAGTCACACATGTCATCCCTTCACTTCAGAAGCAGGAAAAAAGGATCCTTCCTTCCCTCCAAAATACCCTCACGGCTTCTAAAAGACACATTGAACTGCTGTAGTTTTGTACTTACCTTCAGTCAGGTGCTTCACTTCCCACTTAAATTATATGAAAGGAAGTTCTTGAACATATCTTCACTAATCATAAACCCAGGGCTTGTTTCCTGAATGTTCATCTTCTGAAGCTCAAAAAGCATCATGGCAAAGAAAAGGGAATAATTTTACATTAGAAGATAATTTCCTGTCACATATCTAAAGGTGCAGAGAAGGAGAGACCAAAGGGTAAAGAATTAAGGTACTGACATTCCTCTCTTTCTGAGTGCCAACACCAATGATACCTGCACCAATAAAGGTAGAGTAACTAGAGAAGTGTGTAGGCAAACTGACTCCGTTAACTGGTCTAGGACTGAGTTCTTGCCCTGCCTTTGGGCACATATGGCCTGACTCCTCACAGCTCAGGGCAAAACAGGGAGCCTTATCAGACAAATGAGAGGGAGGATTTGCTGACAAAATCCTACTTGTGTTTGGGTCTCCCTTTAGGCTTTTGCTGCAGAGGAATGCTTATGGAAAGACAAAGCTTTTCTGGTGCTATGGCACTGATGCAATGAAAAGAAGGATGCCTGATGTCCAGTCCTGGTTCTGCCCACAGCCTGACTGGTATCTATAAAAGAGTAATTTAATTTCTTGTGGACTCAGTTTTCTCATTCCTAACATGAGCTAAGTAATATGTCAGTTCAAAGGTTCCTTATACATAGCCATAAGAGATGAAGATGCTCTGAGAGCCACCTACTCCTATTTTGTTTTAATTAACTAAATCTTGCAAGAGAGGATGGAATTATGTGCCTTTAAGTAACAAGAGTATTAATTGATGGACTGCTTAAATGCATAACAAAGATGCAAACAAACTCTATGCTAAAACAGAAAACTGTGTAATTTAAACAATGATTTCTCTGCATTTTAAAGTTTTCTAATGCTGTGTTCCATTAGCATTGACATAATGAATTTTACTCAAATATTCTGATATTACACTTAATAAATTATGAAGTATGAAGCTGAAATTATATTTTGGGGACAATCCATATGTTAACATGTCTGATTATGATACCAGATCATGCCAGAAACAATTGGAAAATTATTGTAATAATAACCTTCAAAATTATGTTAGACTTTGTAATGAACAGTTAAATGTGATACAGAATTACCTAAAGTCTGGGAAGTGTTGAGACGCAAACGGAAAGCACAGGATTATTTTAGCTCAATTAAATACTGATGAGACATTTTAAAGACTTTTCCTCTTAATTGAAATACCATGACTATGAACATGTAATTATGAAATCTTAAACAATTATTCTGAGTCATAATACTGATATTTTTATTGAAAATAACATTTGATTGCTCATATTTTTAAAAATCATTAGCAGTTAGTAAAAGTTGACCATTGTCCAATATAATTTCTCTACAGTTGTCAAACTCATGCTGCAAGCTTGTCTTAGCCTCATCCAAAATCTTGTAAATGTTCTTCAAACTACAAGTTTTAGTTTTATTCAAAGTGCCCAGAATACCAGACCTTACAGCTATGGCAGTGCCTTATGTGGCAAGCAGGACACCCACATGAGAGGGACACATGGCAAAGTTTTTTAGTTACCGCTTTCTACTCAGGGAACATACAGTATTTCTTATTATCTAGATCAGGAGAACTTCTCTGTGAGGGTAAATGCATACACATAAACCTTCTCCAAACATAAATGGCTGTTGCAGTTCTAAGAATTCTGAATATTCATGGTTCAGATGTATATGTTTGCCCTACTCTATAGGTCTGATTTAATGAAGCCAACAAACTTTGAACATCTTTAGCCTTCCAGTGTGAAGTGGATAGGCATGTGTGTATGTTGTCATGAGACTGTCAAATATTTGTTTTTATTTGACTACATTTTATTTTCCAAAAGAGAAGAGAGTGTATTGGCTACCATTGACTGCTCTGGGTGCTAAGGAAAAATGAAATATTTCAAAACAAAAACATTAAAGACTTTGAAACAAAACCAGTTTCTCCTATTCTTGCATCCAGGGTATGTACTGACTTTGCAGAATCACTACAACTAATTCTAAATGATGCATGAAATGAGTAATTCCTGCCTAGAGACTACAATTCGTGCATGTATTCACTGGCTGGCTGTGAAATGTGCTGTAATACTATGTTCAGACATGTCCAGAAAAAGAGTTCATACCATTCCCAGTATTTCCAGACATTTTTATTCTCTCTTTTTTTTCACTTCTACTGCTTATTCAACTACTACTCCATTCCTCTGTCCTTCCTTGCACTGCAGGGCTGATCAATTCTCCCATTTCTCCTGTTCTTCAAGACACAGCCAAGATGGTGAGCTACAACACACAGGTGTTCTGGGCTGGCTGTGCAATGCTCTGTTGTGTAAAGATCATGAAAATACAGACAGGAATGTTATTCCTTCATTCAAAGGCCCTAGAAGTATTTTAATGCAAGTGTCTAGATTGTATTATTCTTTGCTTTGGACCCCCATCCAATTAGGAATTACGTTCCCCTTGCACAAACTAAAGCAATGAGTCTGCAAAGAATTCTGTACTCTGCTAACTTCATATGAATCAACTCCTGTTAACCTCAATGGGATTATTAACACATATAAGCCTTTGAAGAATTAGGATTTGAAGTGTTTACTTCAAGACAGATGAAGGATGTGAGGCCACATAAATGACTGTAAAACTCAACTTTTAAGATTAAAAATCTTAATAGTTGGTTGATTCTGGGTATGGAAAACAATTGATTCTAGGTTACCAATCAATTTTGAGAAAAGATATGGAGCAAGGTTTTGCATCATATCAGAAAACAGATATTACTGTTGTTTTATTCTCTAAACACAGAATTAAGCATCAGTATTCATTCATAAAAACCCTTCCTGTTAATTATATTGCTCAAAACAAAGCTGACAAGAAAGTGTTGCGCAGTAACTTATTGAACCATGCATTTCACACACCAGATTAGCAAAATTTGGACTCATTTACTTTATGGAATTCTTGTATTTGAAATCTGAGATTCCAAAGAAGGATTTGCCCAGTCCTTGCAAAGACCGCCCCCCCCCCCCCCCCCCGAACCACGCACAGTCTAATCAGCGAAAGCCTGGAGCAGACACCATCAGATGGTCATTCCTTCTTTAGAATGCTGAATAAGATCAATCAAGGTAGATTTGATGAAATCTAGATTTGACAAAATATGTTGAGTAGAAATCAACTTTTTTTTTAAAAAAAATACTTTGTATTCTAAGAGAGTCTGTGTCAGACTGAAGTGATGGCTGGTTGTCAGGCAGGAGACAGAGGAGCACCCACACCTGCTACACACACACACTTTGAATTACTCAGGAGTTATGCAGAGTCAGTCTTTGCAGTGCACTCAGAAAAAAAAAAAAAAAAAAAAGAAAAAAGAGCACCTTCAATTTCCTGAATGAAGAAGATGGAAGCCAAAAACTTCAATGAGGTAGGACAAATACTTGAATTTCTGTGCCCCACCTGAGCTGGACACTCAGTCCCTCAGATACAACATGAGAATGAACAAATTTGTTCTTGTAAAATAGTTCAAAAGATCTTCTTTCTGCCTCAGTGGTAAGACAAAACCAAACTACACTAAACTAAACTAAACTACACTAAACTAAACTAAACTAAACTAAACTAAACTAAACTAAACCAAATTAAATAACAATCAAGCCACTATAATTTATAGAAATTAACTGTTTGTCCATGTGTTTTGGGTTTTGTAACCGAATAAATGTTATTCTATTCCATCTATTGAAACCAGGTAGAGTTGCTCAAATGGTGCACTGTTGCTTATCAGATGGTGCAGTGTCGCTTATCTCTCTTCATTGTTCCACTACCCCCATGGGGATACCTTCTGCTAATGGACCATTAAAGCTCACCAATGACATGACACATTACATCATACCATTGTAAGATGCTCTACCCAGGGAGGAGGAGCCAAATCATCTTCACCTAGATAAAAAGGAGCCACAAGTGTCACCAATCATGCAGTTTTCCACTGGATCCCTGGAGGAAGACCAGACCCATCTCACCATTACTGGACTCTTTTTTTTTTTCTTCAACGGGACCATCTCTACTCCAACAGAACCACATCTGCCACTCCAGGAGGACTTACTCTGGACTGCTTCCAACACCCTGACCAACAGGGCGTCAGGTTGTATTTCTGACTCTGCCAGGGTTTTCTAGGATTTCTTGTTTGTTTGCTTGTTTTTTCTTCTGTACTACAACAATTGTATTTTTATATCCCTAGTAAAGAACTGCTATACCTATTCCCAAAATCTTCGCCTGACAGCCTTTTATTTGCAAATTTATAATAATTTGGAAAAGTAGGGGAGGGGCTTACATTCAAAGGGAGACTCTTCCCTGGCAGGTACCTGTCTATCTAAACCTTCCCAATCTTCCCTGGCAGATACCTGTCAATCTAAACCAAGCCATCATGCCACCCAAAGGCTGGCCTATACCACTTCCTATATCCAGTTATGCTCAAGGATTGCTGGTATAGATTGCATCTACATATAATTATTAGATTTCGAGGTGCTTTGCTGGAAAGGTGCAGTTTGTGGAGTTTGTAAAGGCATGTGTCAATAGACCATATGGTTTTGTAGTGGAGTTCCAGATCCCTGAATGGTTCTTAAAATAACTTGACAGTGTAATTATTGTAAACCAACAGAGTAGAAAAAGAGCACACTTCATGAAAATACGAATATATCCACATAAATTGCTCTTTATTTCTGCCTTGAAAATTAATTTTTAAATGATCTTCCAAGTCAATGATAATGTTCTTAAATTTCTCTACAGTGACTCTTCAGTTCCTAAAAGGAAAAAAAAAGGCTTCAGTTCTGGTCATGTGGAAAATACTTTTGTGATGATTATAGGCTATATTGACAATTGCTTCATAAGTAAATTAATCCTTAATCATTTTTTTGGGGGAAAAAAATTAAAAAAAAAAGACAAAAAAAGAAGATAAAGAAGATAAAGAGAAAAGCAGAAAGTCCACCAGGAGCACAATTAATTTCCAAGGACATTTGCTGCCCTAATAGTGTTGTTGCCTATTATGTCTGCTGTAGTGAGGATCCTGCTTAGACATGGATGGAACTAAAATCCATCCATGGCACAGGGAATGATAACTTTTATGGAGTAGAGGAACACAGTCAAGGCAAAGCAAAGCCATAGTGCAGACTAGAGATTATTTTGTCGTTACAGAAACACATTCCCTTTCTGTCATGTACAGAAATCATTCCCAAAGCTGTGCTTCCTCTTGCCCTGCATCAAAAAGCTGAATGCCTATAGTAGGGTTGGTCTAAGAACAGTACATCAGATACATTCCAAGCCAAGAAAAATAAGCAAAATTCAGATTTACTAAAACTGACTTCACCGTCCACCTAATCAACTCACGATTGTTGTTTTGCTTCTTTTCATTCACACCTAATGAATCAAACAATCTTCCAGAACATGATGGGAATTAGGAGGTCACAGACCAAAAGTACCTGCATGGTGAAGAAAGCAGAGATTTTCCAGGGCCATGAACAATGAGGACAAATTGGTTTGTCTGGTACATGCTTGTAGTATGAGCATTCTAGTGGCACTTGCTGAGATTCAGAGGTGAAGACCAGTAGGCAGCAGTGCAGCAACAAAACACCTACAGGAACATCTTCACTATGCCAAAATCAGATGAAGCACACCTACAAGGCAGTACTGCTCAGATCAGTAGCAAATTAATTACCTCATGTCTTCAGTACAACTACAGAACATACAGCTCAGCCTGTCATGTTACTGGTGCATTAGGAAGGAGAGTTCCTAGAAAAGACAGAGCAATATATTAAGAATATTCAATGCCAAGAGGAAAGATAAAATGTCTGTTGACATGTCTGACCATAACTCTCTATGCAAGAATGAAGAGGGGTGTCACAGAAAAAAAGAGCACCACATGTTTAGAGTGTTCTATAGAGGAAAAGACGTTCTTGGAAGGTCCCAGAGAGGCGAACCTCAATCTCTTCCTCGATGAGCCCCTCTTCCTCACTGACTACCACAATATTCTCAAGAACTACTAAAGCCTGTGAATCTATGATAACTTGGACAATTTTATTTATTTTTGTAAATAAAGTTCAAAAAAAAATTATCCTCACTTGAAAAATTGTCTAAGGATTTCAATATAGAAACATTTACTTAAAAAAAATAAAAGCAACTCATCAGCTATCTTTTGCTTTCTGTTTTATTTTCTGAGTTTTGTTCCTATTTTGGTTGCTGCGTTACATTAAATTTCTCTTTACACCCTTGTTCTCCCTTTTTTTGGCAGCCATCCCAGCCTAGGCCTGCTCCTGTGGTATGTGCAGAGGTTGCTGTGAGTGTCCATTTGTGCTGAAGGTGAAGTCCCACAGAACCCCTGAGACAGCGGTCTTTGTGGCACAGCTGTAACTTCTTATCAGCAAGCACTTGATAAAGTATTTCACTTAAAAGAAAAAAAAGTCATGAACAATAATTTTTTTGTGCTTGATGTACATGCAAACCTGAAAAATTTTCCCAGGGGCATCTAAGGAAACTGAAGTAGAAACTGGGACATGAAATCTTAGCGTAAGCCATGGAAGGATGTCCTCCTGCAGGTCAGAAGTGTTCTTTGAGCCCATCACATACAGAATGAAGGTTTTAACTAAATGGCTGGCATTTTGTGATTAAAAATTTTCTAAGGGTTGTTTTAGAGTGAAAGCACCCTATCTGATTTAGAACTGCCAGGTAGCGATGGATTAACTTAGGCAATAGTTAATTAGCCTTAGTCTCACTAAAAAAAGTCTGCATTTCAGTCCACCACCTTCTTTTGGACCTAATTTCTCTATGGTAAGGAAAGAAATCTTGTCTTGGAAATTACATTTCTACCAGGGTATAAACATTACTCACCTTAGCCCTGTGCCTTTAGCCTGTGATTTGCAGACAGCCAGTGGTCAGAGAGCTACATCTGAGGAGATGAAGAGAAGTAAGAGTGAAAAGAAAGACTTTTGTCAGTAAGCTTGAAGTCTCTATATTGATATCTGCACCTCTACTGGAATATTGCTGAGTGCAGACCTGTATCAAGAAAGATTGGGAGCCACAGCCCTCTGTCTTTCTACTTTCATGAGTATTGAATCCTTGAAATCTAAGTACTATATTTTTCATTTGACATGTAGATAGTGACAAGAGTTTAACCCAAATGTATAGGAGCCACTGGATTCCAATAAAAACATACTTCTCTTTTTCAAGAGCAGACAAGCAAAGACTTCCCATATCTAGCCTTTCTGACTAGAAACAGGACCCTGCTTTCACATTTTTGTGATCTTATGTCTGGCATGTACTTTCAAAGTCTGTAACATTTTTATCCCTGGGATTGAAATGTATCAGTCCCCAGAGGTGATTCAAACCAGGGCTCTCTTGGTACGGAACCACAGGCTATTTCAAAATTTGACAGAGACATACTTTAGCCACAATATTCAAAATAATAATTGGTTTCACAAAATACAATTTTTCCTTTTGAAGGCTGAATTGTCTTGGCCAGAATTATATGATAAAACAAGGGTTTAAGGTGCCTTTCCTGGCTCTGTCATTAACTCAATCTGTGCCTTTTAGCAAGCCATTTAATTTTTCTGTACTTTCATCTTCTCCATGTGTAGATTTCAAATATTAACTATTTATGGTATTTTCTTGGTGAGTCACAAGCAAAACTAGCCTAAAGATTGTGGTCTAAATTTCCTCTTGTCAAAAAAAAAATAGGGGCTGGAATCCAAACTAGTCACAACGGGGCCAAAGCAGCAAGGATAGTAACGGCAACAGCTTGGATGAGATCCTCATATTCACAAAAATATTCAAGGTCAAAAATGAAATTTCCCACAAAAAAGGAGTGTGGTTCCTCTCCTGCCAGTGTCTTGTGAGACGAACACTTGGATTCCAAAAGTTCAAGTACCTGCTTTATTTGATTCAAACTTCAGTTACTGGTATCGCAAATAATTGTTGCTTATGGGGTAATTTTCTCCACCGAAGTTTGCAGAAAATCTTTTTGTTCTCCACAATATAGAATGAAATCAAAAGATGTTTCTCCTTTTTGTACATATGCATGCTTTTATCACATACTTTGTGTTTTATTTTTTTAGCTTCAAGCTGGCATAACTCCCAACCACAGGTACAGAATGGCACGTATCTGTTTCAAAGGGTTTCTAATGCACCAGGTTTTCAGCCAGAGAATATGGAGAGTAAAAAAAAAAAAAAAAGGAAAAAAAATACAAATATTAGAAAAGAAATCAGAAGTCAAAGTCAAAAAACATGGAAACCAAGGCATAAACAAAAACAGAGCCAGATACCGCAAAGCCAAAAGGAATCCAAACAACATCCTTCAAAATGTTCGCGTGTTTATGAATTTGAAAGGTGTTAAATAGCTGAAAAAGAAATCTGAATAACATTAAACAGATCTAGCTCTAAAAGCAACAACTTAATTTACCTTTGAGAAGAAATATGAACGCTGAAAGATATGATAGGGAGTATTTTTCTTTGTACAAATATTAGAAGGGCTGTTTTAGAGTGTGCTGGGTGATTCAGGGGCTGTTGCTCTATCCCAAATCCAGCCATGCCCCCAACTCCTCAGAGCATTGACCAGTTTAAACTGAAGCATTTCCGTGCTATCAGCCATAACTTGGGAGGGTTTATTTTAGCCTAGCTATTAAAGGAGAAAAGGTGAATGGTAGTTTCATGGCTACTTTTTTTACAGATAAGAAGTAGATGGTTTTATACCACTCAAAGCCTTGTTCACTCCTTTGTGGTCAGTGGAGGGAAGAGGTCATCTCCTCCAGAAACCTTTTGACATTGTTCCCACAACTGACTCTGCAGTGAGGCCTGTTTCCCCTTCATGGTGTTGAGGAGAGGCTGGACTGGCCTATTTATTTGGCAAAGAAAATTGGTCCCACGTTGATCAAAACAATTCACTTTTCTTTTTTTTTTTTTTTTTTTTTCCAAATGTCATGAATAGCTTTGGCCAAAAAAGGTGCAGGCTTTTCCTTTTTATGTTACAATACTTCGTTTCAGTTTATTTCAAAACAGAATGTTTTGTTTCAAAACAGTGATTTGAGATCAAAGTTGCCTAACTGAAGACAAAAATAAAATAAAAACAAAATTAAATTAACAGACCCTAAACTGAAGCATTTTTGGAACTGAATGGAAAGGTTCATTTGACTTCAGATAAAGTTCTGAGAGAGAGTTTTGGTATTTCAGATCAAAAAAGAAAAGAAATATCCACTAACTATTCACTCAGCCTTTGTCTGGAGTTTTGGTTCAGTTGGTTTTTGAGAGAGTAGCCAGCCACAAAGTTCAAATCCAAACTGGAAATTCTCCATGCTTTGGGGAGTAGGAGGAGAGAAAACAGGATGAAGCAAAGGAGAGAGAGGGTATTGGAAAAACGATGCTAAAAATGACAAAAAGTCAAAGCCAAAAATAACCAGTCTGATTTAAAGGAGAAACATGTCAGCACAGAATTTCCTTAGCATTACCGTATGTGCATAGTAGAAACCACTGATAAAACTTACAGTGTCAAACACAGAATTTTAAACAAAAAAGCATCATGCAGGGCCTAAAAAACTGCATAGCAGGGAATGTTTTTTAATTTAAGACAAAATAAATGAATTCAATATAAATACAGCATAAAAAGATTTAGAGAAAGTGTGTTTCAAAGAAGTAGACATAATTAATACAATAGTTAGGAACACTTTAATATTTTTTATGTTTTCTAAAATATTCTACACAAGAAAAAAGTCTTCAGTCTCTTGGAAGGGATTTTTAATTAGCATAATAATAATAATAATGATAAGCAATAAAATAATTATTTCCTTTTAAATACATTTCTGTGTTCTATCTCTGGTTTTTCGAACCTCTTTATTTCTGCTCCAGCAGCTGCATTCCCTATCACACTTTGTCACGTCATCAGTCATACAGCTACTGAAGTCAACTCCCACTCTTGCAGAAAGGGACACTTGTGAGTTTATATTGCTGCCATAAATTTTTTGGCAGTAAATTTCTTAACAAATAATCCCATATTCTCCTGTATACAGCACACAAACTGGCTAATAAAATGATTTCTACTTGGGGATTTGTGGAATGCCTCCATCTTCAGTCAAATGTGTAGACAGAGATATCTCGTAAAATGTACTGGAAAGTTCATAAGTTTGGGGTTTTCAGGAACACTCCACCTGGTGAGAAAAGCAGATTTCAAAAAAACCCAAACTTTAAAGTTCTCCAAGTTCACCACAATCATGAGCCAAGGAAAACCTTAATTAGAGTCAATGGAGAAAGTTGAGCAGTTAAGAGCTGGCCTTTTGGGGCTAGCAGCGCTTGAAGAAATCCAGTTATTAAATAATAAGTTATTTGTGCTTCTGAGGTTTGCATTGTGAATATGTTAGCCCATGCTTTATGTCAGCCTCCTCTCCCTGAATGTTTTATGTGGACATATTTGAAATAAAGTTCAGCACAACGCTGCAGAACTACTTGCAGGTCTTGACATAAATTGGAATCAATTCTCATCTGCACTTCTGACTCTTAATAAGCATTTGGCGGTGCAAACTGAATTTGAGTGGGTATAATGAGCTTTCTAAGAATGAAAATGAGCATCACATCTTGCCCATATGATAAATAACCCTTTATTTTTTATCATCCCTTATACATAAACACAGTAGCCCTCAGACTTTCTCATCATCCTTGGGTAATCTCACTATTTTTCAGGATAGAATGAATAGTGAGTAAAAAATAATTTTTGTGACATTTAAACTTAATTTCTGCATGTGTTCCAGTTTAATTCTGTTTTCTCGTAAATACATGCAATAACAAACTCTGGATCTCACAGAGGAGAGTAATTTAGGTGCTGACAGAAATGCACTTTATAATCGCATAAGTTACTTCATACCACATAAAAATCCCAGATCAGCCAAAGGAGAAGTAAAACCAGTCTGTGTCTTAGGAGGGAATCTTATCAAATTAGATTATTGAAATTCCTAGAGAAGTAATAACAGTAAATAGTGATGGAATGCAAAGATGGTGGGAATTCCCCTCACCAAACCTCGTACATCTAAAAGCTTCCAAATTGGGTACCTTCACCCCAGTATGTGAGTCTGCTGCAAAACCCTGGTGATTTTGCCCACAAATCGTTGACAGTAGCAACGAAGAACTGAGAGCAAAGTGCTATCAGGAGCACTAGAGAGCCCTGAAGACAAGAAAGGTTTAAACTTGAGATAAGGACAAGAAGGAAACAGTTAATGAGACTTGGATAGAAAGTGGGATTATACAAAGAGCCAAGTTTCAACAAATGTGGTAGGAACATTTCATATCTACTGAAAGGGACAGTTTACAACATGTGAAGGATGTAAGAGGTTCATGCATTTAAAAAAATGAAGGCTTCCTAAGTACCTCACAAAACCAGGTTGTTAATAAAGCAAATATTTCTGCAGAAAAGTAAAAGTTCCTGCATCAGAAATTGAAGGAAAAGCCATGGAAGCACCTGCCCTTCAATGCAACAAAATTTATTGCAGAGGCCAAACAAAGGCCGAGGAGTTCATGGTCTCCCCTGCACAAATCCTCCTGGGCTGAAAATCATGGTGTTATTTTTTTTCACTCTATCAACATCGTGGTGACAAAAAAATCATGTAAACCATGTGTATATCAGCAGAAACCTCCCCCAACCATCAGTATCCTGAGAAGAAAAGGGAGTTTCCTTATCTCTCTATCAGCAGCTCTGATGAGAAGTTTGCCTCAGGGCTATGTTCCAGTACTTGCCCATGTCCCAGTCACTGTAAGCTTGCTGCTGTCTGCTGGTGGCCACTTCCTGAGCATTCCTTGATTCATCCCAGGAATTTGTTTTGTTATCTTGGGGAACTCAGCCATGCCAGTAAATTACACCTTAAGGATGCCTGCTGTTTAATTTAAAAAGAAGTTGCCCATGCAATATAAATCTTTCTGCAATGAGGTTTATTTTCTAAATATCTTTTTTTCAACCCTGCTCATTAAGAATGTATGTTTGTGAGTTGAGTCCTAATCTCTATAGTTTTTGGAATCTGTGGGTTTTAGCTTTTTGTCTACATTCAAGATCAGTTCACACATACATCAGCTGACACACACCAAGTAAAAAGCATACAGACTATCCACCTACATGAATACAAAGAGGTTTTCCAAGATCTAATTTTTCACATCTTTAATTAAGTGATTAAATTTAACCCCCCCATATTAATAAAGTAGGATTTTTCTTATTTTATTTTTCTCTTTTTCTTGTGCAACAGCAAATGCTAACATAAATTAAAATAGATGCTCTTTTACCTTTGATTCTTCTTCAAGATGTGCAGATGTCCAGTGTAACTCTTAAGAGAAATTCAAAGGAAGTGAAAGTTTACCAAAAGGGTACGGACATCAATAAATTTTTGTTACTCAGAATGTGATCTGTGAGCCACTTGTGGTTCAAACTACATCAGATGTTTTTCTGCAAAATGAGTGCAAACAAATTAGAACAGAATGAAAATGAAAATAAAAATTAGGTGCATTAAAACAAACAAACAAAAAGTGGTGGGAAAAATAGTACTAAACTAACACTGAAAGGTTTGGCATCATTTCTACTTCATTGTAAATAAAAAAACATTCCAGCACAGCATGAGTAAATACAATGACCACTTTATTGCAGAGGGAAAGGGGAAAGGCTTGGAAAAATAAGAAAAGCCCTGAAACTAGAAAAAACCACACTACAGCTGCTGATTTCTAGCAAAGAAATGTCACTCCCACTCTGGCAAGTGAAGAGAGGCCATCCTTCAGGAAAGAGACTTGGGTCAGCTCTGAACCTTTCCCTTGGTGCCTCTACAAACTGGAGGCATGATTCTGCTGGGAACAGCAGTCTCATATCCTCCTTCCCACAGAGCTGGTGTGTGGCTCTGGCTGCCCCTGCCCCAGGGAGAGGCGTTTGGGGTGGCAGTGACCTGCTGTGTTCTGCCTGGGGTGTGATGAGGGGCTCCAGCATCGTCCCGGGGCTGTGGCTACACCAAGCCAAGCCACACGGTCTGCAGGAGTTCTCTTCTGCTTGCTTTCCTCTGCACTGCTCAGATGGACAGCATGTAAGGAAGAGAACTCTTCCTTACTAAAAATAGCTTAAATTGTCCTTGTGGGAGTAGAGCAGGCCCATTAACTCCAGTGTAATGGGACAAGGGAATGAAGGGTCAAGCTCAAAACCAAAAAGAAATTTTATTATTTAATTTATTTTTTTCCTTTAGTGTTGCTCTTGTTCTCTCTGGACTGTGGAAAATGGACTTGATTTTTGTTTCTAATCTGCTTCTACCCAGTTTAACCCAGCTTTCACAAGTGAACCCAGTGGTCACAAAAGCAGAAATGGAGTATTTCAATCCCATGTCAGCAAGTGTAAGTAACTATAATCCTTTTATCTCTAAGACTTTTCCTTCAGAATAATCTTGTTCTTCTATGTCTGTAATCAATCACAGCCACAAATCTTTTACATAATGTAGCTTTTCCTTCCTGAGAAAAAAATGCCAGGGTTTTATTGTTTTGAATAATTGCAGGTGATGAGGATACTAAGAGGTGAGAAAAACTGGGAAATTCTTGTTTTCTGAGATACACTAAATGCCTGCCATAGTTTGGAACAAGAAAAAAGTGAGTATAAAGGAAAAGCAAGTAGAGGAAAAGCAGATTCAGTAAGAGTTCTTTTCGAATTTTTACTGTCAGCAGCCATATGTTTAGCAAAAGCATCTGGATCAGGAAAATTACAAAGTGGTGTGTGTGTTTGTGCGTGGCATTTTGTTCTGTGAATGAAGCACAGCATGAGTGTAACAGTTGAAATTTGGGTTAAAAGAAGTGAATATTTTAAAGTAGTTTCTACTCTTTGTACAGACATTTTTGGCAATACACCTTCTGAAAAACTTGGCAGGAAATATTTCAATCCCCTCCCAAAATCCTGGAACTAAAAATATTTAAGAGAAGTTTCTGGAGTACGAAGATGCCCAAAGATCACTCTTTGGAAGGCAAGAAGTTGCAAATGTTACTTGGTTCCTGCAGACAGGCACTGCTCCATGCACACAGCTACACTTGATGCCTTTCTTATTGTCTGAGAATGTATTTTAAGCAAATGCTTGGGCATCTTTAGGTAGCCACACTGTAGAATAAAATGGTGCATAGTGAATGAAAATGGCTATTTAACATTAAGAAGATCTCTTCTGCTATTTATCTCAAGATATGTTGTTTTACAACAATAAACATGGGAATAAACACTGGTAATGGAGAAAAAGGCTATTAAAACTGGTGATAGAACTTTTCCCAGCTACTTGGCACTTTGGCAACCCATCTTTTTTAATCCATGGGCTCTAACAGCAGCTATGGGATTTAGGTGCAGAGCATGCAAATAGTGACAAGTGCTTAACCCAAAGCCTTGTAAGCCAGAGGTCTCAAGTGTGTCAGATTTTACAGCCTTGGCCTCTGCTTTGTGATGACCAGTTCTGTTCCAGTGTATGCTCCAAATTACCATTGCTCTACTTATGAACTAAACAGATACTCGTGCCTGTGTGCTCTAGGGTAGGATTCAGGTTATTATTAAATCTGTTTTTAACTCTCCTTTTTATAAATCTGGGAGCTTCAAAGCCTTCAGCGAAAACAGCCTCTTTGCTGAAGCCAGGAGGCACTTCTGCATACCTACAGTTTAAAAACATCTTAATGA
Organism: Chamaea fasciata; assembly: GCF_029207755.1. Taxonomy (NCBI): domain Eukaryota; kingdom Metazoa; phylum Chordata; class Aves; order Passeriformes; family Sylviidae; genus Chamaea; species Chamaea fasciata. The sequence continues at coordinate 122,783,431 of NW_027094086.1, read as the reverse complement.
AGAGATTCTGCAAGCCCAGTGATAAAAGTAAGTTGGACAGAAGTAAGACGCCTTGCTGCTCAGAACATTCACGTCAATATTTGGCACAAGTTTTTCCTTAGCTTCAAGAGCCACTCCAGTGCTTCTCTACCCTTCTTTCTAGTATGCAGAAGGCAAAGGTATTGCCACCACCCTGTGTTTCCCTGCTCTGAGAGGCTCTTAATGCCATCAATGGAAATACATGTGTCACTTTTCCCTGTCTTACAGCTATGGCACTATAAAACACTTCAAGAAATGCTGAGTTTTCTTTTCATTCAGCAAGAAGTTCAAATCAAGAGAGAATAAAACTAGAGCAAAAAGTTAGCATGCTTAATTGAGTGATAACATCCCTAAAATATGTTTTGTAATCAAAAAGTCTAAGTAATACATCCACTGTGGCAAAAAGTCCCCCAAAATACTTAACATTTCCATCATTTGACTTACACTTTGGTGAAAGACGACTTGAACTAGGGCGTGCAAAAGAATTTACACAATAAATACTATCTCATCTGTAATAAGAAAGAGGGATGCCGTCAAGAAAGGTGACTATTAAAAATATTCTAAAGACGCCCTCAAATTCAATTAATTATTTGGGGTTGATAATGGAAGGCAGAAGAGCTAAAGAGAATTGTGGGACTATGAATAGAAATATTCATCTAGAAATATAGTAATAGGACACTTGGCAGTGGCAGTTAGGTGCTTGCATTCTCTTCTTTGGCCAGGACAGAAGAAACAGGAAAATCTGGCTCGTGCTATCAGCTGGAGCTCAAGAGGACCGGGGAGCTCCAGTTGATAGCACGAGCCAGATTTTAAGGGACAAAATAATTAAACACAAGGCAATGTACTTGGATAAATGAACTGACTGCATCAGGACCATGGCAATCACCAACATGAGAAAGGCAGATGTCATGATAGGGTTAACCAAGTGTGGTTTTTCCAGAAGCATGCAGTTGCCAAGGCACTGATGAGTCCTCATCCAGGAGACTGTCCACAGCTTTGGCCAGAAGTATTCAGAAAAGCTGATGTCCATCTATGGTAGATGTAGGTAAAAGCTAGAAGAAAGAAGTAGAAACTCTGTCACTCAAGATAGTGGAGGGACATAGTTTGAATTATCTCACATGATTATCCTGAGCACGTTTGTGGCCCATAAATATATGAGGGAAATAAATATTATTGAAAAAAAGAAGATGAACTAAAATAAAGTTTTATAAAGCATCCATGAAGAAAGGTAGAGTGGAAAGGAGATTTCCCATGGCTGTGATTTTCTGTAACAGCCTTTCGGTAGGAGCAGTGGGGGCAAAACCACTTGCTTACTTTCAAATGGGACTTGATCAGTTTGTGAGTGAGATTATATAGTAAGAATGTCGGAGTTTGAAGAGGACCAAATGTAGTGATCTTTCCATCAGTGTGTTTCTAGATGCACTTCTCTGTTCCAGCTAAACATTGGTGAGCTGGGAGGTTGGGAGGTTTTCCTTAATCATAGAAGTAACTCTACTGAAGAGAGAGAGGAAGAAAACTGAACTGTTCTGAACCTTTGCCAAGGCTTTGGAGACATTAAAATAGAAACCCAGGAATTTGTCCAAGATTTTATGTGACCTAGTTCAGCAGTTACGGTTCCCTCCTCCAGCACACACATCTTAAAAAAGACATAGTAGAACTGAAAAAAAGTAGAGAGGTGAGTGACAGAGCTGATCAAAGGTATGGAACAACTTCCAGGTGACGAATAAGTAACTGCACTATGACTCTTTAGCCTCTAGAGGCTTGTCTGAGGACAGACACTCTACAGAGATCTACAAAATCAGGCACAGTGCAGGGTCTTGCACAGACAATGTGTGGTCTCTGTGAGTGCAACTGGGGGATGTCAAAAGGAGGCATCCAGTGGCAATTTTGAAAAGCAGGAGGCTGGTCTGGTGGAGCTCCCTACTGCAGGGTGATGTGGATATGGCAGGATAAGTCCTTTCAATGAAAATCTGGCTAAAGTTGCTGAAGCATGAATTGCTGCAGGATGTGAAAGTATTTCTGGGAAGAAATGCTCTCCACTATCAACCTCTATTTGCCAATGGCAAGATGCCAGGGTTAGATAGAGTTTTGGCCTGATTTGACAAAACTGAAGGGTTCAGAACTGCTCAGTACTTAAATAGCACGCCATGGGCAGAACAGAGATCACGTTTGGGATCAACCCTGTGTGCTGTACAGTGAGCAAACACAGTCCTGGCACTGTCACACAGGACAGACGTCTTGGGCCACACCTGCCTGACTACACTCCACTGTCTCGGGGCCAAGCTTGCCCAGGCCAACTGGAAATGTAGACAGAGGGCAGGCAGAGCTGTCAAACTCAGTGCTTTTTAGCAGTATAGCCACAGCTGCCGAATGCAAGGTACATTCAACAGCTCTTGGAAAATCGTGCGGTTGGAGCACAGTTGAGAACATTTGGAGCGCATCTGCAGGAACATTTGCTGAAACACTTACACCTGGGCCCTACTGTGTTTGTAATAGTGACCCCATAAAAGGGCTGTGGGCCTTAGCTTCTTGTAGCTAGTCCATGTAAGGACAATTGGGGCTTGTGAGGTATTCACGGCTTCAGTTACCCAGATAACAGGGAGGAGCATACTTATATGATTTATATTACTTTCTTGCCATTCTCAGTGGAGTTAAGCAGTACTGGAGTAAGGTAGCATTTAACCAGACCTTAAGGTTATGCTAACTGTCAGTACTGTAATCTCCTCTCTAACTCTTCCATCCTTGCTTTGCTTCCCCTCATCTGATTTGCTTTACTACATTATCTTTCAGGGCATTATCCAACAAGAATAATGGACAAGAAATAAATAGGTCTCTAGGACCACACTATAGTACCAGGAGTGCTTCCAAATTCCTGTGTAAGGTACACAAGCTGGCCACAGCCCAGTTTCAGATGGGAGTGAGGCTGTGCACATGTCAGGCTTCCCTACACCTCAGCTTTTGCCAAGTACCACCCCAACACATTCTCCAAACAAAAGTTCTCCCCACCCACCCTGTGCCCACCACCCGGGCAGTACCCAGGGGTGTAGATGGAGCCAAAACACCAAAGCTTCAGCAACCTGATGCCTGTAGGCTTTAAAGCTGTTAAACTTTTAACATCTGAATAGCTTAGCTGAAGCCATGAGGTACTCAATGTTTAAACATAAGCACATGCTTAATTAATTTGCTGGCTTGGGGCCTAAAAGTGCAGTAGCTGTTACCTAAATGCCTCACCTACTGCTGCTCTGTGAACTCCCTGCTCTTTTTTGTGGTCTGTCTTCTCTTCCCACATGCACAAAACCAAAACATCTACCCCTGCAGCCAGGGTAACCCAGGCTGCCATAACTCTTCTAACAGCTTCCAAGGACCTGGCTGCTGGGAGCGCATTTAGCCGTGCGTGACCTTACAACTGTCCCTGGACATTGAAAGGCTCTTCTTTTATTAGCTGGAGAAATGATAAATTTCATTGACACTTCTCCTCATTCCTACGCCCAACTGGGAGCACTTCAGAATTCAAGCTAATGTTTTTGTTTCAAGGATTTTTCCTCCTTCTTTTTCTTTAGTGGACTGCTTTGCTGCACTAGAAGTTCCTCTACTGTTAGATCCACCATCTCCAACAAGGAAAAAGAGTTCCCTCTAGCCACCAGCTTTTGTAACAACATCCAGCTGCCTCTATCCGCACTTTAAATGTGGATTTCTGTTTGCCTAGCAGTAAAACTGTAATCTGAACATCAGCGACAAGTCTACTGAAAAGTTATTTAGCTCCTAAATTATTATACTGGTTTTTCAGAGGGAAGGAAAAACAAATTTATCTAGGGGCAGACAGAATGCCAAACTGAGACAAAAAAATATTTGCCATAATAATAAAACAAAAATGCTTGGAATAATTTAGAATAAAATGCTCATTCAAAAATGTTTTCCAGTTTTTGGAGAAAAGCCAGCATAGTCAAATAAGTCTGGGAAAAAATATCCTGAGATTAGAACAAGAAATAATTAGCTTGTAATAGAATTCAAAGAATCCTCACTTTAGTTCTTCGAACAGAGTCAGGAACTGAAAATATTTTTATTTCATTTCTACTTATTTTATATGAATCCAAATATACTAACTTCTGGTATTAAATCTTGCTAAAAATCAACCTTCTGAGACTTATTTGGTGATCAATGCACTCTTTAATCCACCCTGACTGCTAGGAACAAGCTAGAAAGAGCAGATCCACATTCCATGTAAAAATGATGCTGAAATATGTACAGGTTCTGCCAAACCAATATGGCTATAAAAAGTCTCTATCAAGTGGTTGAAGCAGACATGGTGTAGACATCTCACAAACAAACCCAATGACCATGTTCAAACACCACTCAGCTGAAGACTCTATCCATAAGCAATCCAAGAATATTGAGGAAATAAGGGTGGAAGAAGTGATACCAATACAGGAATGTGGGAGGTAGAAGAGAGAAGAAAAATCAATTTAATATAATATTGAAACAATCATTTCAAAGTGAAGTGAAAACTAGAATAATATACAAAGTAAATGATCACAAAAGCTATCACTTTGAGAGCCTGAGAAAAAAACTAGAGAGAGGAAAAACAGAAATGATTGCTATAATAAGGACAGAAAAGTGCAAGAGAAATCAAACCTGACATTAATTGTAGGATTGCATAGGGCTTATTGTAACTATGGAAAGATATACTGCTCTGTGGGTTGCTTACTGCTTTCAATATTTACATGATGTTATTGAAAGTTAACTACTCTCTTATTAAATCATATGAATAAACCAAAGAAGAGAATGTGAGAAAGGAGAATGAGTTCCCAGGACAGTGGAAAATGTGCATCAGTATTTGTCATCATATTGGCCATACTAATTTTCCATAGTAACTAGCTTGTCCTTAAAGAATAACAAAAATTCAACATGAGATTTTAATCTCTGCTAGAAAGTTTATGCTGCTCAAAGATGCATCAGAGCTCTCTATCAGCCATCCTGTTGGAGTCCAGTGGTCTCCCCAGCCTTTGATGCCCAGCTATGGGCAAACTATTAAATGTAAACTATTAAATGCAAACTATTAACGCAAAATACATAATGTAAACTATTTAAGTATCATGGATTGTTACTGAAATGAGTACCAAGCAGTGGAGTTAATACTACTGTCTTCTCAAAAACCCATTTGGTAGATGTAAACTAAATGTTCACTAAATCCACTTGCTATAAATGAAAGACCAGCTCCACCTCGTCCATGGACGTGGATTTCTTTTTGGAGGACTTTCCTTCTTTGAACTACATAGCAGATCATTCATTTTGTGAGACTTGGCAAGATCAGGGCAGAAGTCTGAAATACTGACAGCAAAAATAAATGAGAAGAAATTAGTTCATGGGAAAAAAATACCTGGCTTGTGTTTGAACCAACAATCGTTCTAAAAATGCTATTTGATTTGCGTATAGACCATTTCTCTGGCATTTCTTTAAAATATTTTCATGAAATGCATTTAAAACAGATTGTATAGGTTGAAAATGAAGTCAGATTAGTGCTTCACTACAAGAAAGAGAAAACTGCAAAAAACCAATAATGCAGGAAGTTAAATTGTTAAAATTTAAAAAAAAGGTCTAAATCTTTTGGGGAAACTGTTTTCATTCCTGCTTTTCCTAGAACAATAATGTTACTCAAGCCTCATAAATGCTGGATAAAGGTTCAGTTGATATCTGTAACTGAAATATCTTAGATATTAGTTCTTTGATATTCTTATATGCTAGGTTCTGGCCAGGACAGAAGCATGTCCTTTGAAGATTGCCATAGAGTTGGTCTCATTGCAGGAACACTTGAATTTTATGACCTTCACTACCAAAACTGGACAAGACTGCTGGACTAGTTCACAAGAGACAGCTCCAATGTTCATTACTTTATGAAGTGAAATACAAACGATACCTTCAGATGAGCAGCAAAGTTTCAGTCATAGCAGATTCCAAAAAATACTTCCCCCTTTCATGTGCAAGGTTCAAAGCTTTGCAAGTCTGGAAAGCTCGATAGAGCTTGGCCAGGTTCAATTCATTAGAGCACGTCTTAACTGTCAGCTTGTAAAATAAACCTTCTCCCCCACCTCTTCCACCTCCTTCAAAAAACATTATGCAACCCTGACAGAAAGCTGATAACTTCACCATGCAAAAGGAAACCTGAAATCTGCAGACAAGGATTTTACTATGTGCTGAGCCTGGAAAGTGGAAGGAAAATAATATAGCATTGTCCCCACACACAGAATTTCAGGTAGAAATCCTCCAACAGTGTAGGAAACGTGTTCATGACATACAGATTCCCACTTAAGCAGGGATAGATGGTGGTTTATCTGAAATGGTGTGGCTTGTAAAAGCTATACTATATAGAAAGGAAGAATTCATTATTTTATACAGCTGTCTGCCTCTCTATCTCCCCAAACACACACAGGAGTGTGAACACACATGTACTCCTGAGTTACTTTTCTTTTATGCATTTCAGACTGTTTAGAAGCAAATCCCTATTTTTTAGCCTGTGGACTTGCATGTGCTATCTAGAGTCAGTTGTTTTCTTCCAGAACGAATGAACAGTTAAACTATATAAAACATTGTGTCTTAAATAAATGTTGTCCTAGGCAAACCTATCCTTTTAACATGTAGCAGGGCAATTCTCAGAAGAGATCCCTGCAGGATAATGGTGTTCCTTCAATCATTTTCTTGATCAAATTCAACCCAAAATAAGGCGTAAGCACTGTGACAGCACAATATTTCTCATTAACTGTCACACACTTACATGCATGCAGTATTTGGTGTGCAACATGAGTGTGAATAAACATATATTAGAAACAAAACCCATAAAATTCCCTACTGGTGAATATTGTGCTACTAGTTTTAGCACAATGTTTATAGTTGCAGATCTCCCAGATTTAACCATGATTAGAACAATTTATTCAATGTACAGTTTACTAGCAAATATTTCAACTATTGATTAGTTTCATTAGGTTTCCCTATCATGATTGCTGCAGTCACAAGAATAAATCTTATGGTTCTTTTCACTATTATGCTACAGGAGTAAAGGACAGAAGTAGTTTTACTGTTTCTTCAGCTATACAGAGACTTCAAAACTTCTCAAAGACACTTCTGCCACCCAAAATCCTGCCTTTCTATGGGTTTATGTGAGAATTGCCTTTCTGTTTTTTTTTTTTTCAATGTTCCATAACCTTGAAATGGTCTCTCTAGAAGTGATTTATCCCTCCAGCAGCTGTATATATCTCTGGAATAATGATTTGGTTCTCAAACTTCAGGATTGGACCTTCCTCCATAATATTGTGCATTATGAGAGATTAGCACTTTGTTTCCTCATAATATCAAACCACATTTTCATGCCAATCCTCTAATCCCGCAGAACTTGAAACACAAGAGATGCAGTGGCAGTGAGCAGAACAGAACCCAAAGACTGAGGATAGGGTGGGAAGAGTAATCCATTCCATCTCACTTAAACAGATCTTGTACATTTAAACCGCCGTATCTCCTCAAAAACAGGTATAGGTTAGCCTGTGGGGAAGAGCAAGTGAACAGAGGAAGAATTAAATTCCCTGTTTTCTTCCAGGTTTGTTCACTTTACAGCCAAAGGAGAATTGTTCCTTGCCCATACTACACCATGAGGAAAAGAATAGAGAAAATATTACAGAAAATATAAATTCCCCTTAATGATATTAATTCCCTGTTTCTATAATTCTTGCTTGGGCCAAGACCTTGTTAACAAAATCTGCCTGAATAAGAATGGAGTAACTCAGCTGCTTACAGGAGCTGGTTCACTATGACAGTGTTCCCATTGCACCATTTTCCATGTGTAACAGTCCTGTCTGCCTTTGTCAGAACCTGAAACTAGAGCTGCTAAAAAAAAAAAAAAAAAAAAAAAAAAAAAAGAGAGAGAGAGAAAAGGGTGTTTTATTCTATGAAATGCCCCAGAATGACTCTCAAAAGACATGTTTCTTGGCTGTTAGGGTGGCTGCCCATCTGGTTATACTTTTCAAGAAAAATTATTATTGAATATTCCTTCTTATGTGAAACAGAATTGCTAATTCAGAAATATCAGAGTGATCTGGTTTTTGTTCTGTCACAGCTTGGTGTTCAGGTTAGTCTATTAAACTACTTCAGCACTTTATTTCACCTACTCCAAATCTGCTGCTCTTTAGCCAGGCTTTGAATACAGTAGTCCTGACTCACACTCCTTGACATTCCGTCAGGTATCTGTAGTTCAACAATCCATTTAGCATTAAAAGTTAAACTTTAGGAATAAGCTTTAATGGTCTTGTCCTGCAGAAAATGCTCTTACCGAATTTGAAAGCAGTCAGGACCAAAATTGGCCAAAGCCCCTCTGGTCCATGGATCCAGGGACCACTTTTCCTCTGACTGCACTGTGGTTGTGGCACAGATTCATTGACAGTTTCATCTTTTCCTCTTTCCATTTCTCATGTTAGACAGTTGCCTGAAGTGTTCATTTTCTTGTTTATCACACATGTTGCCATTCTTCCTATTTTTAAAGACTTTTCCTCCATCTTGCTTTCTTGTGAGAATTTTTGGCTCTTGTTATCTTATATATATGAGATCTTATATACCATGTACTAAGACCAAAAGGAGGAAATTGTGCTACATTTACTAAGTAGCACCTTGCTTTGTCAGTGATGCTGCTTTGAGAAAGTTGTCTAGATAAAGTTAGTGCTGAAAGTGACTGGGGAGGCAGACTTCACCTGTGTGTTCTGTAACAGAGGCAGCCTTCTGTTTGCCACCCAAAGCCTTGGGAATTCACATTAACTCACCATTTAGCATTATCTATCTGCTTTTGGCTGAACACTGATCTACCTCTGAGTTTTATAACTAATCTTGCACCAAGTGCTGATTTAGCGCCCAGTGTGGTTTGGATTAAAAGTGTCTGTTCATCATCATTACAGCCTGTGAACTATCTACTCTGATAGAACTCTTTCTGTGTATTCATTAATTCATGCTTGAGAAATGCTTTCCAATTGTTAAGCAGTACATAAATGCTGATTTATTGTTTTACTGAAATATGCTGTAACTGATCATCCTGTTGAGGTTTGTTGCAGAGATTTCTGGAGACTGTACTGACTGTACTGTGTTCTTGGCAAATCCATGGGCAGGGACTTCTTAGTCCAAAGGAAGCAGAAGAGAGCTGAGTAATGATGGCACAACCCTTTTGCTGCTTGGACAGAAATCTCAGCTATCTATGTGGCCCTTGTCACTCAGAGGATCAGAAGACGAAGAAAGCAGTGTGTTACTGCAGAGGACAGCCTTTCCCTCCTCCCACATTCCTTAGGGAGACACTGGTACCCCTTCAGCCCACCCTGACTGTACTTGGCAATCCAGGGTCTCAGCAAATGCTTTGCCATCACGTTTTCTCTCCTCCTGAGTGCAACAGCAAAGCAGGTTTGGCATCTCCTCCTTACAAGCCTCACTGCTCTCACACATACATCACACAGAGACTCAGATCACTACTTAAGTAGGATTTCTTGGCATCACGTACTGCATGATTCAGTCTGGGTGGTCAACGTCCGTTTGATTCTTTAAAGGAAAGACAAAAATCCAAGTATATTTTTAAACAGAACAGAGTTCACCAGATAAAGAAAATGTTACTTTCTTGTATAACATGGAGTTTTACCAGGCTGTTAAGCTGAGTTTCCCAGTCAAACCCCAAAAGAAGTCATGAATGGTGCCCTCTCTGAAGGATGCTGATTTGTGCCTGTATGGAGCAATTTTCTGCCTTTTGGAACAGCATATCCATAATCGAGCAAAACACCTTAAAACCAGGCTACTGCAACCAGACAAACTTTGGAGACACTGGCATCAAATTGTTAAGTAATCTATTATAGCCCCAGAAACAAAAATAGAAGCATAAAATGGAACATCAAACCTCACCTAAAATTTTAGTTTCATTCTTAGCTGATCACACTGATCTTTCCCCAGGGTGTCCCTCTCTATCTCAGTCAGAGATCAAGCTCACACTGTCAGTGTGCAGCTGTGGAGAGCCACCATGTAGAAGATCTGAGACAGCAAAGCTGAGTTTGAGAAGTACCAGCACGGAACAGACCTGTTGCTACGGTTAGTCTGCTGTCTGTATGTTAGCTTGTTCATTGAAAGCAAACCTAGAGAAAGGCCATTTTCATTGTATTCCTCTCTGCTCCTGTAATTACAATTTCATGTAAAACAACATTCATAAAATAAACTTAAGTCAAGGAGTAAAAGACATACTAATCTCATTGTCAGGAATAAAAGCCGTATTCCACCTACCAACAGAGGCTTTTCCTGTTGAAAAATGGAGAATGGTGCCTGAGAAGCATTTTAAATTGCTGTCACTCATCTTTTTGGAAAATCCAGTTTCATCAGTGGTCTGTGATACATGATTTTCTCAGCCAATCTGTGACATATAGAAAAGGGGTCCTGTTGCCACACAGACTATTTCAAAATAAGTTATTCAAAGATTTGTTGATAGAAGAATGCAGAATTATTAATGAGAAGTTTGTCCTGCATAACATAACCATGCTGAGCTCATTCAAACCTAGCCCAGCTATGAATGAAACCCATTCAGTTTAACATAGGAAGGACTTGCAGAATTCAGATTCCAAGTTTGACACAATTAATAGTGTTTATAAGTTCAAGAATGTTGCTGTGAGGACAGAGTGTATTCAAGACAAGTGATCATATTTCATAGCACACTTAGAGGGTGAAGAGGCACTTGACATAAAACACTCTTGTTTCCATAATTCAAATCATTTGGTTGTTTAAGAAGATTTATATTTTCTTCAGCCTCTTTCCCTCCCTTTTTCTACTAATTTAATACATAAAATAAATTTTATTTTTCTCCTATTCCAGGTCCTTGCCTTTGGGAGGATCTAAACAAACAAGGAATTCTCCCCAAAGTGTTGTGATCTGAGTTCCAGCAAAGCTGAATAGAAGCAAAACTAAAGCATGCTTTTGAATTTAGTGGTTCTGCAGCGGTATGAAACAAACTGTAGCATTGTCATGAAATTCATATAACGAAATGAATAGCAATGATTCTGCCTGTTACAGGCATAAATAGAAAGAGAACATATTGAGAAAGGCACATAAAACTAGCATACCTTGAAACATATCGGAAGAAAATAAAGAGGCACTTGAAAAAATGTGTATTTGGGGAACATATAATTTTGTAAATGCAAATTCTGCAGTCGAAATAACTGTGATCTTGGCTTTTTCTATTTTGCATTTGCAGAATCCTTTTTTTACCAACCTGGCTATACAGTTATACTAGGACCACTAGTGAAATATCCTACTGACTTTGGTTCCTTTCAGATCCAGAATATATTGACAAAAAAGCAGGCTCTTCTTCAGGAAAGCATCTATACTTAGGTGGCCAGGTTCCACTGAAATCCACATGCTTTAGCTCATGAGGCTGCTAACTCATGCTGGGGACAGAAAAGATCAAAAAGTGCTATGTGAAGGAGATACTCTTCAATAAAGTGTACCTCTAAAGCAGGGAAGTAGGCATGTAGAATTTATTTTTTTTTTTTAGGCTGTTAAAAGGACAGAAAAGTTATCTCAGTTACAGAGAGGCATATAAATGTGATTGATGGGCTGGGATAAAAGCAAAAGAAAAGCAGAATCAAGACAGCTTCAGAGTACAGGAAACAGTGTGTCCATCAGATGCTACGTTTACCTGCCACCCCCAGTGCTGCTGCAAAGCTTCTAGAACAAGAAAATGCTCCATGAAAGACCAATTAGTTAGATATTTAACATGTATGCCAGAAGGAAAACTTAGCCTTGATCGGTTAACCTGGAAAGCATGTTTACCACGCAGCATCTATTGTATTGTCATTCCTCAGCTCCTCAAAGTCGTGCAAGCATTGGCAACACCTTCTTCCAGAGGCCCTCAGGGGCTGTTTACTGGTCTCCTTCAGGTAAAAGCCTAGCATCAAATTAATATGAATTTAAGATTTGAGCTGCAAGTAGCTCTTAGCAGATACAAAAACAATATTGAAGGAGCTGAGGCAGTTGCAGAGCCCTAGACTTGAAGTGGAAATGAAGCAGCCTGTATCTGGCACCTCTACACTACTGTTCCAGGTGGTAAGGTCTGACTTGTGGTAAGGTCTGGCTTGTGCTTCTGTTCTTTATCAATGCTGAAAATTGAAGAACAAAAAAACCAAAACCAAAGTAAAAGAAAAAAAACCCAACAAAATCCCAAAGTAACCAACTAGCAACAAAAACCCCACCAAGTCTTCCTGAACAAGGAGCTCCTTTCAGCTGGATATTAATTAGAGAAGCAAACGCTGAATCTCCTGGCCCTCTGCTGAGCTCCTCGCAGTGAAAAGTACAAAGTGAGGGCCTGCTGTGTGGGTAAACTGATGACTCACTTTTAATATCAGGTTGAGCCAGGATCTTGAAGGCTGCCAAGTTAACTCTACAGGGATCCCCACTTCAGCCCACTCACATTTCCTAATAACAGCACAGCATTTCAGCAGGCCGTGCTTAAGCGAGGCACTTGGATTTGTAAACAGAGGAGGTCTCGGAAACAATGTACCAGCGTGGTTAGCTGGATAATGCCATAAGACAACAAGGTATAATGGCAGCACTGGTATTAAGTGGCCAGAGGATATTGGCCAAATTTGAATGTGACAGCGATTAATAAGAGATAATTTTTAATGGTGTTTTTAAATTCTTCCCGTGCTTTCTGTAGTCCCGGGAGAGGTATTACTGCCCGTCTTTGAATCATATAGAGAGGAAAAGGCTGCTGGTAAATGCATGCCTACAGAAGTACATGTTTTAAAGAATTTTAATTTATGGTTAGATGACGAAAAAATATTTTATACAAAATAGACTGCTTGTTCCTGTGTTTTGACATAAGGGCTTAAGCTATCATGCTTGCTGGAATAGTTTTATGGGTTCTTGAGACATTTTATTTCAGGTCCCCAAGTCTCAGCCCGGCAAAATTAGGATGTGCAGAAACATCCCAGAGTACTGACCAACTCCTGGCAGATTTGCATCTCATTCTCTCCTGGCATATGCTACGACTCATGCAGTGTTGCCACGCAGATCAAACAATGCATGTTTATTGTCTTGGTCACATGACTGAAAATATATGGCCGTATAAGCTCTGACTTAGGCTTCCTGCTTGAGGACAAACCTCTTTCTGTTCAGACATAAAAAATGTTTCTTAAAAGAGATGTCTGTTTGGTTATAAGACTGCACTGCCAAACTGATTGCAAATCCAGTAGCGCATTCTGAAATGTTAAACAACTCTGTGAAGGAGGTTTAACTCCCTAGCCACTGTTCTTACCTACTTCACCCACTTGGCTAAGGCTTCAACTTTCTTTGTGGCAAGCAGTCTTCCACATGCCTAACACTTGGCACTCTTTCAGGATTATGGTCTTGTGCCTGTCCCGTATGCACAGCATAATGTACAGGAGGTTTAAGTCCTGTAGTAGGAAATGAGTGCTTTTTTCCCTCTCACTAAATCATTTTACTTCCACTGGGCAGTCACAGAAAGTGAGGAGAAAATCCTAACCAAGGGTTATTTAAAAATTGGAACCCAGGCAAACAAAAGGAAAAGTTCTTAGCTGACTGCTGCCACTGCACCCACCTAATCTCCCCCAGCCAAGGCCCTGGGGCAGGAAGTGTCCACCACAGTCTCAATCCACTTCTGCTTCATCTACATGCAGTACGTTGTCAACCCTTAACTTCCTGCTAGGGTTGTGCTCCATAGACCTCAGGAGGTAACTTCTCTCCACATTAAGGTCCTGGATGTGCCTTATGTGATTCATAAACCATGATCTTTTTTCTGATGTCTGTAATGGTACAATATGATATAAGGCTTTTTCAAACTTTATTCAGAGTTCAAGCAGAGAATTGATTTTAAATTACCTTTAAGAATTGCAACAGTAAAGAAATAAAATGTAGTGATTCCTAACTGTACCAGGGGTAGCAGCTCTTAGAGATACTGATGATGATATACATCTGCATGTGTGTGAGGCAGTTATTTTGGCATGTAACCACTGGCTAGAAGCCTGTTGGGAAGAGGGAGGAAGAAGCCACCAATTTTTTCAAAGAAAGTAATATTAAAACAGTATGTAAGTCACGGAATCAACTAGGTTGGAAAAGACCCCTGAGGTCATCAAGTCCAACCTATATGACCTAATACCACCTTGTCAACTAGACTACAGCACTGAGTGCCACATCCTTAAACACCTTAAATTTAAAAAGTGCCACCATTTTCTTAAACACCTCCAGGGGCAGTGACTCCACCATCTCCCCGGGCAGTCCATTGCAATGTTTTGTCACCCTTTCTTGTGAAGAAATTCCTCCTAATGTTCAACCAAACCCTCCTCTGGTGCAGCTTCTCTAATGTTCTCTAATCCTGTTGCTGGTTGCCTAGGAGAAGAGGCCAACCTCCACTTGGCTTCAACCTCCTTTCAGGCACTTGTACAGAATGATAAGGTCTTCCCTGAGCCTCCTGTTCTCCAGGCAGAACACCTGCAGCTCACTCAGCTTCTCCTCACAGGACTTGTGCTCCAGACCTTACACCAGCCTTGTTGCCCTTCTCTGGACAAGTCACTGTGGCATTTGCCATTCCTGAGTTCCTGGTTGGCGGCCTATTGATTCTTCATGTTCTAGGTTATATTTCTAAATGGAGCACCTTCTAAATTTTAAACGTTGTGTGAATAATCTCTACCAATATTTTTTCTCTGATACAGCCCAAAACTACAAGAACTTCAATAGAATTTTGGTGCAGGAAGTACAGAATTTGTCCCAAAACTTATCAAAGCAGTAGCAAAAAATGCCCTTCCCCTATGTGTGTACATTTGGCATAATGTCCACTGCACTGAAGGCTGTGGAGAAATAGTGATTTAATTATAATAGGTCACCCCACCTTTTGGCAGCACTAACTGTAAATGACCTTTGTGTTTTCAGTGCACTGAAATGAGTTCATTTTTCATTGCAGTGATATTTTTCCACTGATACAGAGACAGACAAAGACAGCATGGATATAGCCAGCTCTATTCTGGTTTGATGAGAAAATGCCTAAGCTAAGTCATCCCCAGTGTTCATAGCAATTTAACCTGGCACAGGTGCAGTAACACTATTTTCTTGCTGTTGGAACTAATCCTGATGGTATTGATGTGACTGTTTCTCATTTCAGAATTTTGTACTTGATAATCTTCTCAGAAGAGAGCATAGGGGCATAGATTTTTTTTCCAGCAGTTTCCTAAACCAGGCACACGTTAAAAAATATCAATGAGCCTCCTATGGGTATAGATGTCTTAGGACATTCAGGATAGTAATGAGAGTCAAAGACGAGCATGAAAGAACCTGTGGATGAGAAGTGGGAATGAGATGTACTGTATCATTTTCATCTGTTTGATGGAGATCACAGGAATAAAATTACAAACTTTTGTAATGCCCATGAGAACACAGGGGCTCCATAGTGCATTGTGAGCACAAGGGAGCACAAAAATGCAGCAAGAAGCTTTCTTGTCTTATTGTATTGAAGAACAGAAATTTTTAACAGTTGTGGGGGTTTTTTTGGTTTCCACCAAGTAAAAAACCAACCCAAAAAAATCTTTTCCCTCCAAAATAGCCATGAGTCAGAGAACTCACCTGGGATAGTGCTGGAATAGCTTAATATAAAGGCTCATCCTTGACAAGCAATAGAAAATATTCTGGAATCAGAATCTCTCTCCAGGAGCTGAGGCAATTTATGATATCACCTCCCTTTCTGCAAATTTTGGGTGTTTTAGTATCAATAAATTTTCTGCCAGTGCTTGGTGAAAACACACAGATGCACTGACATCAAGGAGTTTGCATGGCTTGTGTCTGCTGTGAACTCACCACTGGCTGGGAGGTTTCTGTAAGGTCCTTCATAATTTAGAATTCCATTTACTTTTTATCCACAAAAAATTACCAAGTTTGAGGTTTCAGCTGCTGGATTGGTTTACAGATTTGACTTTATTTGACAGCCTGCTTTATAATTCCAGTAGTGATATGTAGGAGACTTATTTTAGCCTCTGAGAGATTAAACAAGATCAGGCCTGCCAGGCCTCCAGAGAAACCCATGTGGCAATAAGAAGTGCAGATTCAGCAAACCTCTGTCTTTTCTGTAGCCCTAGTATTGCAAAATAAATGTATATATGAGCACTTCAAACTAATTGTGGATACTGAATACAAAGATTATAGATATATTTGAGAGTCTAGGAGCATAATTGCTATGAATCTGAGAAAAAATTATAAGTGATTTCCACGAAAAAGCTTAATACCTTGCCATTATATTATTAAAGCAGACAGTTGCAGTATTTTGCCAAAGTACAAGGGAGCTGTAGCTCCACAGGATTACAAACCCCCAACTTCTTACGAGAATTTTTGTGCTTATTTTCTTGCTTTTCATGCTAGACTATGACAGAGTGGCAATGATTCCTTGTCTGCAGATGTTACTAATTATCATAATTTAAATGAAAGATGCTCAGATACCTTGGTAATGAGCAGTAGGTAGGTTAAAAGTGTAATAGCAATTCCATTTTTCTAATGAACATTTCTGATTTGACACTACTCCATCAATAAAAAAAAAAATTAGCACCTGATAAGAGACCTGATATTGCAATATTCCAGTATGAATGACATTCCTTCCCTGCTTGTTGTGCTTGTTCATGGACTGAGCAGTCCATGAATGCTGGTGCCTGTTACCACCAAAGCCAGATAAGAACTCCTTTGCTATTTCATAAGCTGTTCTGATGAGGATTCTGGGACTCAGAAAGACCTCACCTATTTCTCCAGTGTAAGATTTCATCTCTAGTGAATTTTAAGGCGAGAAGAATGAGTTTCAAAGAGCAAACCCACTTCTCTCTGCAGGTCTCAACATCAATTTGCTAATCTAATTAACATCCATGAAAATTTAAACAATACTTTGACTCAACTGCTCTTGGAGCCCCATAGCACCTAGTTAAGTTACTTTCCAACACTGTTGTAAATCAAAAGAGAAAGTCTAAGGTGGCTGCGTTTGCACTATGTTTCAGTTTGGGACCCTGATTGCTTTACCAACTGCTCATTGATGTTGTTTTCATAGCTTGCTAAGGAATACTTCATTTCTTGCTCCAAGATTTGTTTTTTTATCCTCACCTGACATGCAAGGTAGCCTTTAGCTTGAATATAATATGCTTAAATTTAAAAAACAACAAAGAGTTCAGGAAAAGTACTTGTAAAGGACAAAACATACAGCAAAGATTTAACATAAGCAGTAGAAAACCATGTATTTCTTGGGTGTTTTGCTTTTAAGGTTTCCATTCCATCTGGGCACAATTCCCATTCTTACAGGGAGCATTATAGACACATTGTTTGAGAGGAAAGTAAAAACTGGGACAAAATTTTCAACAACAGTTTCCGTGGAGAGGGCAGCCCAGCAAAACAAAGGATAAAGAGTGGAACAAAATGTTATTGACTTAAACTGGTAGATGGTAGCAGAAAAGCAGGAGAAGAGAGAGCAGACAGGTCCAGGGCAGGATCAGTCCTCAGGACAGATGTCCGTCACTGACCTGGCTGGGACAGTTCCTGTGCTCTGGGTTGGGATGGTTCCCTTGGTGAATCAGGGATAGAGCAGTATGTGCATCTCTAACACGGAGTTTCAGGCAGGTCTGAGTCATGATGCAGACTGTACTCAAATCAATACCTTTTCTTGTGCTGAGAAAGTATCTGGAAAGAATTAGCTCCCAGCTGTGCAAATTCTGTCACGATACAATTTGGAAATCAACATTAAAAATGCCAGTGAAAAACAACTGTCATCCACCATACTTATTTCAATTTCCCAGATAGCAGACCTTTAATATGTTATACCACCATTTAAATAGCTTCTTGCTGTCTTACATTTGTTCTGCCTTTCATATAATAGTGCGTGTACAATTCTGTTAAATATGAAGAAAACTCAATGGTATAATTAGGGGTCAATGCAAGGTGAAAATATTGGTAAGATTTGCTTAAGTCTTCTATTCAAGGAGTGTTTTTTTCTTGGATAGTTTTCACCTATTTATAGACAAGACTGTTAAAGCTGACAAAACTTAAGGAGATTATGAAATCAAGGGATTTGATGTGATCCTGTGAGTTTAGAAACACAGATGCTAAATTTTCTTCCACTAACAAAATGCTGCATAAGAAGGAATAAGTCCAGCAATGAAATGGAATATATTTATATTTAATATCTGGTCATCCCCATGTTTTTTTTGCAATATTTTGCAAATGTCAACACCTGTAAAATACAATATCTCTACCTGATATCCTCTGTGCAAATACCTTTCTGAGACACTTTCACTTCAGACAAGGATTCTTAAACTTTTTTAGGGAATGCTTGTTTGCATTTATAAAATTTCCCTTAATGCTCCTATAGTCCTCAGTGATTTTTTTCCAGTACTTCTGGTTTTGTGGTATGTATCTGGCAATAACCCCTATATTTGTGCTTGCATGCTTGCACATACTGTCCCATCATCCCTACGGGATGGTGTATACAGATTCTGCATGGTGAACACATTATTTATTTCTCTATTTTTTAGTAATCCTTTCCTTGAATGGATCACATACTGAAAATAATATTTGTGACCTAAATCGAGGCTGCAGCCAATATTTTATATAGTCAGATATTTCAGACATGGAACTTTCAAGATTCACAAGTCATTCTTAAATTTAGAAGTGTAAGGGCACCATAGGACTCAAAACCAGTGTGAATCTGGGTTTGAGATGACTTTGAGAAGCTTTTGCTGCTGTAAGGTAAGTAGGAGTCATAGAATCATAGAATCATGAAGCCTGAAAAAGATTGTTGAGTCCAAGCATTAAGTTCTGAATTTGAAAAGCATCTAGCACCATGTGAGTGTAATTCTGATTTGGATTGGAGGATGTACTGTAACACGGTTCTATTTTTGTTCTCAGTGTGTAAATGGATTTTCCTAAGAGTAAAATCTGTTTCAATGATTAAACTAGTCAAGTTCAACTTAACTGCCTTGAAGGTTTTTGTTATTTAAACATAGATATTTTTAAATGCTGGGGCATATGTGTTGTATAAGTCTAGTTATTATTTTTAATCTTCATAGAGTCTATCAAATTGTAAATAGATATGAGATAAAATGTTTTAAACCCTTATGTCCAAACAAATTATAATTTAATGGATAACGCGTGAGTTTTAATTGGACCAAGAAGCAATAAGTAGGGGGTGTTACAGCTGCAGTGAGCATGGCCCAGTGCCACCCAGGGGGATTGTCAAAAAGATGACATTTCAGCATATCTTTCATTTCCAAAAATCTTCATAAAACTTTCCATGGCCAGCTGTAACTGCAAGCCCATCATAGATACAGCTGTGGAATGAATGGGATTTACCACTGCCTCCGTCTTTTAATCTCTAGGGGATTTCTGCTCACAATCTAACTACCTCACCCTGTTTCATTACAAAGCAACTCTCAGTTACTGGTAGAACTGTGAGAAGACATGGTTGCACTGGCTGCTCTTCCACTAAAGCCTCTGGAGGCTGGAGGGGCTGTGGCAGAGCTCTGGCAGAGTGACCTGCAGACTTGAGGTTCCTGCTGGACTCCCACCTCCTGCCCTCCTCCAAAGGCACTGATGGAAAACCACGGCTCAGTCCTTTGGGCTCATGACTAGATACCACCCACTTGAGAGAGCTAAAGACCGGATGGAAAAAGGCAGCCAAACCATCAGGACAAGCACATCAAACCTCTGTCCTGACTACTGCTTCTGGAATAATACCTCACCTGAAATACATACTCCCAGGTTTCTCCTCCAGTTTCTGGAAGTGATGGTTATTTCAGAAGAAATCAGTAAATTTCAGTGTGCATAAAATATGGGGCAGATCAGATAAAGGTATTTCAGTATTAAAAGCCATTAATTTCGTGCCACATACGTTTGAATTACAATATTATTAAATTCCATTAAGCTAAAATGATATATTTAGCTCAGACTTCAGAGTGCTAATTTCATAGTCCCCTCCAAGCTGTTCCTGCAAAGGTGTTAGAGGTAATTAGCTGCCATTTTCTCAGTAATTCAGAATCTGCAATCAATCAAAATGCAGGGCCTGGGTGATTGTAGAAAACAGTAACACTTAGTTTATTATGTAGTACATTCTCATTCTGGTTGTTTTATGATGGGATCAGCTACACTTTTTCCTCAGAATTTATTATGCCTACCCTTCAGCCAATTAGTTTTTCTCACTTTACTTTAACCTAAAACCTGGTGAGTTTGTTATATATATGTGTAAGTTTGCCTGTCAGTTATTTTTTTCATAGACCTTCAGGACTGCGTGTGTTTAAACAATTAGGAACACAGCATTGTCCAGAAAAATGGCAACTTTGCTTTCTTAAAGCAGTGTTTCTTCTTTATAATGTATGAAGGAGAAAAGGACAGTTAGGAGAAGGCCATTTCCCATAGCTACAAAGGCCTGGCATGGAGGGATGCCCAGAGGCAGCAGGTACAAGCTGTGGAATCCTGCTCTCCAGTTGCTGGCTGTGGTACCTGGACAGGCCGTGCTTCCAGACTGCAAAATCAGTTGTCACTAAGGCATTGTGATGATGATGAAGCAGAGATATTTGATCTTCATATTCAAAATCAAGCATAGAGGTAGTATTTCTACTGAAGTTCTCGTTTACTTTTGGAACTCAGTCCTGGTGCTTTGGCACACATTGACTTTATAGCTAGTCTCACAGGGAAGGAGATTTTTAAATTACAGCCAGTTAAGTGGGTGGTTTGCTGAATGTTACTGGTGTGGATAATGGTAGCACACCTCCAAGATGCCCTGATGGGAAAGTATAATTGACTTAGTCAATTTTTGTTTCCTAGCCATTTAAACCTGCATCTGGAAATCCTTCTCTAATTTCACAGCTGTGGCGTTGAAACTTATGGGGTTGCAGTGGAGTTAAATCAGTATTTAAAAAAAAGACAGAAACTCTGAAGCAAACCAAACTTTGACAAGAAATTTACCAATGTAAAGCCATAAGAAGGCTGAAAGGCTCCTGCGGTTCCTGAGAGTGTTGGTAGAAATTATTGTCCCAGTGTGATAATGCTAACTGGACATTGTGCAGTATTGTTCAACCACAGCACTAAAAACACCTCGACTAGGACATTATTTAACATAAACATAATTATAAAATCTTACTACCCTATTTTACTAACTCCAACACTCTGGGTGCCTACAAGCCCTTAACTTAAAAGTAGCTCTCAGGTGGAGCCTGTGCTCTTATTCTGTCACTGCCATATGGTGTGCCCTGTGTGAACGCATTTAGAAGTCCTTTTCTAGGCAGGACTGGGCATTGTGTCTGATTTCTCAAGGGCAGGTTAGCACATCTGGCAGATCTATAGAGAGCTCCTTTATGGTTAACCTCTACCACACTGATGCTGGTGCTGCCCTCTACTGAGGGCAGAGACCACTCGGCTAAAAGAACGGGTTTGTCTGACTCCCACAACTATTATTTTCCCTTATCGATCTATAGTGGACAAAAAGACATTTTTTGATGGGGTCACAGTCTAGATCAAGAGTATGACACAGTAGGAGACCCAATATGTCTACAAAGTACAGGTTTTGCATACAAAGGAATTGCCCCAAAAGCTAATGCCAAAGAACATGGAGGCAGAGAATATTCAGGGTGGAGATTGCATCACTAAATGTGGTCCTGTTGGGATACACAAAAAAAACCTGAGAGGATCAAAACAAACCCCCTGACTTAAAACAACTGTTGTTTTAAAGGTACACTACATTACTTTTTGACTCAAGGACTCAATTTGGATCTGAATAATCTTAATGACCTCACAAAGTATCTGAGAGCACAGAATTTGGCAAGATAAACTGAGTATTTATTTTCTAGAAAGCTTCAAGAGACATGATATTGAAAGAAGTTACACAAAATTGAGATTTTTACGGTGTCCTTGGTAAATGTTTGATAAACAAGAGAAGTAGCAGTATTACCCTTGTGATGGTTGCAGTGATGCAGTCAAAAAATGACAAATGGTATTTCAGTCTACCTGACATAGCACCCCACAGCCTTATATTTTTTTTCCCCTGAAAAAATTGTGCCAACATGTATTTCTCTTTCATGCTTCCAAAAATATAAGATTATATAGAAAGAGGTGAATAGAGGTCTCATGTTTCCTTTAGGATGAAAGAGAAACACATAGTGAAGTGGAGTAATAAAGAAATTTTGAGACAATAAGTTAGGAACAGATGTTGCTGTTTATTTTTATTTCTCTCTCCCCCTCCCTATGATTACAATAAATTATATCTTTTTGCAATGATTAGGGAAGAAGGGGATTATACCAAGGTTAGACAGAAGCATCAGATAAAACTGACTATAACACCACATAAATCCTCTATTCAACATTACTCCAAGGTCTAGTTAAAGCTACTATGTAATCTGGTGTTTTAAATGAGTGAAGATATCAGAGCTGTGCACTGTCATTAGACACACTTGAGGTAAAAATGAAGAGAGTTTTCTATCTGGAGTTTGAGTTCTGGTATGAATGAACTGTATCATCACATAATTGCCTATTTTATGTTGGTCAAAACATACGAAATAGGAAAGGCAAGTAAGGATTCAGAGATGTCAAAAGCAGAGGTCATGCCAAACCCAGGGCTATTCCACATACGGTGCAACTGACAGTATAAAAGACACTTACATTGTTGAAGAGAAGGTTACTTTGTCTGAACCATTCATAACTCTTTAGGAGTAATACCAAAGAAACAATTTAGTTAGCTACATTTTTCACTGTTCATCCTGTTTGCCTGCTTTTTTCATATTTGAACTTTGTAAATCAAACTAGACATTTTTTACAGCAGACTTTTAGACCTTTGCTCCAAGTGCGTTTGCAATGTTCCAGAGTTTAGAAAAAGATCCCAGTCCACTGCTCCTTGTAATAAACGCCTTAAGAATTCTAGGTTAAATAAAAGTATTAATAATCATATTCATATTATCTTCTAATATGAGCATAGCAATCAAATAGGTAGCAAAAAGTAAAAAATACTAGGAACAAACCTCTGTGTTAACATGAATATGACAATTTTTTTTTTTCCATCTTCAGTAACATTAACTTTGATGATAAATACATGGCCTCATTAAGAGTTTCCACTTTGAAAACTGGCTTTGTTAGAATCCAAATATATTGTGGTTTTGCTTGGGGGGATTTATTTTCTTTTTAATTTTTTTTTTTCTTTATAGCCAGACAAGTCATGTTATTTATCTCTTCTTCAGAGGAAAAACATGAAGTCTTGGCAAGGTGTAACTGAGAGGAGACATTGAGATCTTGGAAAGCCAAAAAGGTCTGAAAAAAAATCAAACCCAAAATTATTGAAGCATCTCCACCTAGCCTGAATCACTTGGAAAATCTTAAACAGGGCCAAAATGTGTGTGAATTGTCATGAGCAATGCAAATACATCTTTTAAGAGGTATTGCAAAGTTTCCTTTTAATTTATGAACTATTACTTCTCACAAAACCATACGACAAATGGCTTTTTACTTTCTCCTCCCATAAAACCATACAAAGCTTTTTGCCAGGCTAGTTACCATCAGCAAAAACATTAATGTTAGTTTCGCATTGTAGGAGTCTATCTCCTGGGAAATAGATACAGTAGCATGATTTAAAGTTTCTCCATAGTAAGGGTCTTTAAGTTTCTGCACACTCTGCAATTTTAATAGACTGTATATATTCTTTCTGCACTCAAATGTTTTCTTGTATTTTACTTTGTTCTATTGAAAAATGACACATATGAAACTGTACTTAGAATCCTAAATAAGATATGAGTACTTCATTATACAGTTTTCATACTTTAAGGAACGATTTCCTTTAAAATGGTTCAAGCTGAAACTTGGCACACAAAGTTCTAATTGGGGAAAGGCTGGGATGCAGAATGGTTTTATAAAGTTTCAAATAAATCAGTCTTGTCATTTTTTAATTATTTTTACAGAAGAGCATGACACCCATTTTAGTACCATTCTCTTAATATTTGCCAAGACTTAAATAGAAATAAGTTATTTTTTTTGAGTTGTTTTCACAGTATTTTCTTGTCAGTTTAAAACATTTAACCTTAAATAGAAAGTTTGCCAAGTCACAAATCCTACTTAGAACTTGCTTTGCTTCTCTCAGTGCATGTGTAGTGATGAATGTTTTAAACTAATTTAGTGCTGTGAAAAGTGCCAAACTGTCAGATGTAGAAACTAAAATAGTGTGGTATTTTATTTTATTTTATTTTATTTTATTTTATTTTATTTTATTTTATTTTATTTTATTTTATTTTATTTTATTGTTAAAATTGCAGTTGGAGCACTGTGCACCACAAAGGCCTGTAACTTTGGCAGACGTGGGAGCTGGTGACAGGGATGAGGCTGGTAATGGAAGCATGCTGGCTCATCTGTGCAGCATAAAAGGTGACCTGGCACAAAGCTCTGTATTTTAAGTACATCCAGGATATTACTCTACCTCTCATCAGACTATCCAAAATTTTGCTGAAAGCAAAGGAAAACACACTGGGGTAAAAGAATGTTTGATAGAGACTCATCGCCAATATACAGCAAAGAGATCAACTTAATTCTCCATGATTGAACACAGTGTGAGCTACTGTTGAGACCTCTTAGCTGGAAACTATCCCCAGTTGTTTCTCTGCAAATCTAATTGTTCAGTTATTTTCACAAAGGCAAAGTAGTAGGGTATGTATTTTCTCTGGGTAAGGATAGCAGCTTTTGTTCATTTCTTACCTGTTCAGTAAAGAATAAAAACCTTACTTCACCTATCTCCTCGTGATTCATTTTTCCTTCTTTAGGTTAGGAAGGCATTAATCCATGTGTTCTAAATATCTGCATCCAAAATGTAGCAATGGACAGATTTCCAGAGGTATGTTTAAGACAAAGGATGTACCTAATTGTTCAGCTGGGCTTTTATTCATTTTAACTGTTGCTTGTTATTCTGTAACAAACTATTGTTTTCTAATGAAAACAATAGTTTTTCATTACAAACAGTACAGTACAGAAAGAGGCAAGTACCTACATTCTCAGTTACAACCCTTAGAATTATGTGAATTAGAAAATACATGCCAATATACCTTGAGACCACTGTTTTTATTTTTCATTAAATTTATATTCTCTTGTCAGAAGCATTTTCTTGGTAAAAATAATTCAAATCCTTCTGGTTTTGCTTGGGGTTTTTTTTTTTTTCTTTTTTTTTTCTTTTTTTTTTTTTGTTTGTTTGTTTGGTTTTTTGGGGGTTTTTTTGTTTTTTTTTTTTTTTAGATTTAATATCTGTTACGCTCTGTTCAATGTCACTGTGTTAGTACAGGAATATGGCTATAACATTCTTGCATGTGAAACTGTACATCAGGCACATTTTAACAGATTTATGTCATCAACCCCTACACAATATTAATCTTTCTTCAAGGTCATTTTTAGCTACCAAAGTAAGAGCCCTTGTAAAATTTCCAAGGCAGCTTTCAAGCCAGGCCAGTTGCAAGTTTTCAGGTGTTGGGGAAAAAAGAAAAGAAGAAGCCGAGGAATTCATAAAAGAAGTTTCTTGGCAAAGTGTCTGTAAAGGTCTGTAATGGGAGACAAACCATTCATCAGCATCCATGCAAGCTGTCTCTGTTATGAAAACCAGGGCACATTTAAAGGAAAAATAAACAAATTTATCAGTCTGATTGCAATTTTATGAAGTACAATACTGAAAGGCTTCTCCTGTCTGTTCCAGACACTGACAAGATAAACTAGACATGGCTTAGGTGGAATGTGTCACTTCTGTCAGGTGCTATGATAAGTATGAAAAGCCAGGTATGCTTCACACATGGACTCCAAACAAATTTCAGACAAGGTTTATGTTCCTTTGTTTTGTTTTCCACGTTTCATCATTGCTGAAGCCAATCAAAGACACAAGATTTGGGGATGTTTATTACCACACCAAATGGCTGAGGCCTGCAAGTATGGAAAACCACACCAAACTTTTGGATTTATGTGAGACCATGCTGACATGTAGCATAAAATATTTCAGTTATAATTGCTTGAGAGTTACTCTGTTTGCTTTTGGAGGACGTGGTAACAGGACAACGCTGGCTTTCTGGGTCAAATTCAATTACAAAGGCTGAGCAGGGATAAGAGGCAGCCTGGAGAACATACACTAGCATATTATTAGCATATGGGTAAAAAATAGCTGCTGTGGAGTACATTCAAGAGCTGAATCAAAGTTCACACTGTTTAGGATGTTTCATCACTACATTGAGTTTAGGATGATTTTTTCACAAAGAAACCTTGCAGATATTGTTATTTATATGTCATTTAGAAATGTGGAATGGAAATGTTTTATGTGAGGATGTCTGCAATGAAATCTTTTTTCTCCTGCTTCTTCCTCTCCTACATTTTGCTCCCAGAAGTCCTTTAGATTGAAAGAGGCAAAAAATATCACATTAAATAGAACTTACGATATTGGAGTGGCTTCCTAAGTGATA
This sequence comes from Chamaea fasciata, assembly GCF_029207755.1. Classification (NCBI taxonomy): domain Eukaryota; kingdom Metazoa; phylum Chordata; class Aves; order Passeriformes; family Sylviidae; genus Chamaea; species Chamaea fasciata. The sequence continues at coordinate 122,756,933 of NW_027094086.1, read as the reverse complement.
TACACGGGCAAAACAGAGGCTGATATAAGAGACAGATCACATATGATCCCCTCTGTGCTACAACAGGTTTTGTCCCACAAGTGTTGTTAAGCTTCCTTTATTAACTCATTACTAATTTTAGACCCTGTTACACCTAGCAGCTATGTGCATAATCATAACTTATGGTTTTTTAGATCTGAAGAAAGACAGAAAATGAGAATTTTTTTAAAAAAGAAATAAAAAAGTGTGATTGAAATTGAGGAACAAACTTCAAAATATTTAGGGGGAAATGCATTTAAAAGAGAAAGCCGATACATGAAGGATGTAACTGATCAAGCTGGAAGGCAAAAATATTAAAAGTGAAAGAGTTTACTGTGATCTGTTTTCTATGTTCGTCTCTTTGTGCTCTGTTTATTTGTCCCATGCTCCTCTGAGGTAATTCATGCAACTGAGTTACCGAGTGTTTGCCTCACTTTTAAAAAGAACCCCAGAATCAATGCCTTTGCTTTGCTGTGCTGGCTATCCTCACTGCAGGAGTGGCAGGTGTCCCAGCAAGCTCATCCTGATGCTCAGACTGCCTCAAAGACAGGACATGAGCTGCACAGGAGCTTGCTATGGGCTCTAGGTTCAGTCACTACCACTGACACCCACTCTGAACTGTGCTGACATCAAATATGGATTATTTCCATTGTTTAATCCTTCTTTCATAGCAGCCAGTGTTAAATGAAGATGCAGTGCTCAGTTGGATTTTAGCATGAGACACAAATAACTGGCTTGATCCTGGAGAGTCAGAATATTACCCAATGAAACATGAATTAAAAACTAAGACAAGAACACAGCAGGGCAGGGGAAGGAGGAATGATGTTCTGGTTCAGAACAAATCCCTGGAGATGGGAAAGCTGCATGAGATGTGATGTAGAGAAATCAGACAAAAATCAAAGCATAGCTTCCTTTGCATTCAGAACATGCATGCATTTAGAAAGTTATTCTGAAAGAAAGCTGAGCATCAGAAATATCTGTCTAAGAGTAGCACTTGGTGGCACTCTTAGACAGGTAGAAAAAATTTGCATCTTTTTTCTAATGTATACCTGAAGTGTACATTGTTTTGTGGGAAGAAAGTTCCTTTTACAAAGTCCAGCTGACTTCAAAATTAAGCACTTCAGCAAAAAAGTAAAATGCCATCTGTTACTGTGTAGGAATAAAGAATGTCATGTTTCACCAGAATAGCCACTGCAGAGATTTTTGTGCTGAGCTTATTAACAGCTTGATACTGCTGATTAAAAATTCATAAAGGGGAATAGAGATATTTTCTAGTACTCAGGAGAAAGAAAAGACTTGATTTCTTTCTGCAACTCAGCCAACATCTTCAAATAGGGAACCATAACAGAGTGACCTTTTAATGTCTCCATCTGCCTACAATAAAACATACCTTCCCTGTAACAGAGCAGTTGACTGTGTTGGTACTTTACTTTATAATGAAGATCATAGCCATTTCTCCCTATTTGCTGGATCCTCAGGTACCAAATCTTGGTTTTGACCTCAGGACTTGCTATTTATGTTCTTGCTTTAGCCAGCACCATTGTTATTCACACATGACCAGTTAAATGGATTGGAGAATGAAAAAAATGTGGGTTTTTTCTGTAAATAATGTTATTAGTTATGAAAAGAAACAGGAAAAGAAAAAGCAAAAGATTGATAGATTTAAACTATAAACAGAGAAAATTAAAATGGCTTCTCTTATGAAAAAGTTGGCATTTAGAATGAGGGAAAAAGCCCTGGAATATTTAAGAGACCCTTTCTGTTATGCACACTGATAAAAAAAACCTTTCAAGGCTAAAAAGAAGAAATTAAAATAAGACGGATTCCGTGAGCTTCATTTCCAGCTCTGGTAACTGACTGAATACCTTATGCCTATTTTCTATTATTAAAAGGACTGTTAAGGAGACAATGATGAAGAGATCAAAGATAAGAGGCAATCTGATGCTCATAGATAAAAATACACAATAAAAATGTACCTTCTGGGATCATGAGGTTGATTTCAGTAGCCCCACTACTCTGTAGCAAAAATCCTATTGATTTGATCAAGGCTAGACTTTCAACCTTGGCTTTTAAAAAGGAGAAATTATTTTAAAGGAACAACATAGGCATTGTGCCAAATGCACATTAAATATAGATGGGGATTCCCAATTAATTTCTGCTTCAGCTGCAGAAACCAGGCATTTGTGATTCAAAAAGTAAAGGAAATTTGTCATTCTTTGAAGATTGGAAGGAATATGATTTATTTCTTAGGGTCATGTTGAGAAAAATGAAGACAAAAACAGCACGTAATGAATGGGACCCAAAATGAGATTTGGAGATTCTGTTTGCTCCTGAAGCACAGACCATCTAATAAACAGGGAGCTGAGAAACAGTTCTAGGAGAAAGCCATTATCCTAATACAATGATCAATTAAAATATACTGTGCCCTAAGCAGCAAATTTAAAACTGGATGTTAGGAAAATAAAAAACCAAAAAAACTTTAAAAATTGTCAAATTCTTCTTTAGGAAGGTCACTGACCCAAACCTGCATGAAACTCACAAAGGTGGTGCAGGGGCCAAGGTGTTGTCTCCTTGGTCCCGGGACGCATGTTCATATGCCTCCCTCTGGCTTGCCCTGAAAACCTGCCTTTGGCTTGGTCTAGGTAAGAACTGTCCTTAAAATCCTCAAAATTCCAAACAATCATTTTTGCCTAAAGCAACAGTTCCATTCCTGTCTCAGGAGTATCTACTAATGATTGGAAGACAATGAAATTTCATTTTTTTTCCTGAGATGTAAGTGTTCTGACTGATATGAAGAAGGACCTCAAAGGGCCAGTTCTTCTCTCTATTCATGACAGTTATTTCTTTTCTTTAAAATTATTCCAGAATTTTAATTAAACAGGAATATACTCAGTTGCTGGGGAGTGGCTTCTAAGGGCTCCGATCATAGTTTGAGTGGAGACAGTGCATATGTGTACACCTCCAGCCCTTGCAAAGGGAAGTGAGGGGCTTAGGCTGGGTGGGGGCAGAAGCTCACCCTGACAGCCCCCTGATCCTCCAAAGCAGGATCCAGCTGGTGGAGCATGTGGCAGAGCCCCTGGCACAGCCATAAATTACTTCCAGTGTGTATGACCATGATTAGCTGTTTGACTTCTTGTTAAGCAACACTTACAATATCTGTAGGCACACAGTAAGCAGTTTGGAACTGCTGATTGCTCTCTGATTTACGAGGGGTGGTGGAGAAGGATGAAGAGAGACATAAGTCTGGTTTCACTGCAGTTTGGAAATCGGAAGCAAAATGTAACTGACAAGGAAACTAGACAGGAATTTAGTTGTCACCCCCAAATATACACTTTTCACTCTTTTGGGGCTTGCCTTTTACTCATTTTTTCTCCCCTTAAGTAATTAATGCACTATTTATCTTACGAGTTTCAGCCAAAAATTAGAGTATCAACATAGAGAAAAAAACCTCTCCAGATAGCATTTATACAATAAAACATGCAGACTAAGCAACACCAATACTGATAAGTATAAATAAAACACAGTTCAGATTCATGAGATTTCCAGACCAAATGACGTTAAATGTGCTTGGAAGAAGTTCAGCTACGGATCTGCATTTTAGACACATGTCCCTTCATAACTTCCCAACTTTTGGACACTTGCTCATCATTTCTCTCTCAAATGATGTTTCCAGATCAACGAACTTATCCTTCCCTGGGATCAGTCATTTCCTTAGTCTCGCCTTTTAGAAAGCAACCCTTTTACTGTCTGTTTTATGACACTAGTAACACTGTGCTCCAGCTCTGTATTAATCTTCTGAGAATGTTATTTATTTTACAGTATTGGCACAGCAGGAGACTTTCCTCTGCTTTTGACGAGGGCCCCTGGAGACAGCAGACACACCACCAGCACAGTGCCAAAATAATACTGCAGCACATTCCACCTAAATTAGCATAAAATACTGAGATAACACCATTTCTTTTTCTGCTCTTATTGATATATTACGTTACGAAGAGCAGACTGCGATCACAGTTTTACTCTCCTGTAACCCCTAACCATACCCTCCTACTTGTCCTAGCTTTAGGCCTTCAGTAGAAGTCCTGCTATTCCCCATCTTGGCTTTGCTGCACAGTGCTATGAATCATCCTACATAAACTGCACAGACACACAAAACTAAGAATTTACTTGATTTGTCACTTACATAATATTTTAGCACTGATCTCACAGGGAGTCTGTTAATTTAACTAGTGAGAATACTACTCTTCTTATAATTTGTACGAGAAATTTTTCTAACTAGAAAATCTACCAACTCAAGGGGAAAAAGGTCTTGGGTTAAATTTTGTGCCTGAAAACAGAAACACTGTCAATTTTTCAGCACTAGGACTTTTTATAAGAAGACATTTTGAAAACTGTTTTTCAAAATATATTGTTGGCGTTTCAAGACTAAGAGTAAATGAAGTAACTCAGTGGTGAAAGGCACTTCTTAGTAAGACTAACAGAGTGGAAGTCTTTAACTATGGGTGGCATTTATTGAAGAGAAGCTTCTGTTTTCTAGAGCTCTAACAAGCAGAGCTGCACAAAAACTGGTCCTCTGTAGGCTTTTTTTCTTGATAGGCATCTACACTAATTTTTATATCATATCCCTGCAGAAAGCAGTGTGAATAAACATATTCCTTATTTTAGGGCACATTTCCATTATATCCCATTAGCTAAATTTCTAGTGAACTTAGCTAATGGAATATTATGGAAATGTTCCCCAAACTTTAGTGTTGCCTCTAAAGTAATGAATTAGTGTTTTTCAGAGAATCTCCTTAATTCTACTCTCTGGTTGAATTAAAAAACAATCACGCCATTCCTAAAATAAGTCAGTGGATAATTTCATGACTAAGTCTGAAAAGACCAGAGCAACATCCACATCCACTCCAGAGCTCAGACATAATGCAAACACAGTCGCATATTTTATCATATTCTATCACCAATTTTCACACACACTTGGCAAAGTCTTCCTGATGTTTTTGAGTCCTCATGTACACAAGCCTGACATCCCCTCAAAGACAAATCCCCACAACAATTTCATGAGCAGGGCTCAGTTTTCTTAAAAAATGTCATTCATTACTAGGGGTAAATAATTTGCCATCCACCTTTTCTGCAGGATTCTAATGGTTACATGACTTACATGCAAAACATACAGATTTATGTTTGGGTGGGAACATCACTCACCGCGCTAAGGAGGATTAAGACACCTTTTAACCTTCCCAGCGAAGCTCTACAGACAAGCACTCAGGAGTACCTTATTAAGAACAAGGCTAAGTGTAATTGAGCACATTACTGTATTTCAGCAGTCAAGGGGGTTATGGTCTCGGCCACCAAGACATTTTCTGCATTTTACTTTGTGACTGACATAGTGCCGAGGGCTAAAGTATAATCTGATGTCATCCTTTTTACATGAATATATTTCAGATGTGTCTACTAGTGGTATTGTCACAGCACAGCAGCCTACTCTGGTTGGTGGTATGCAGACAAATTCCTCCACCTCCAATTTTGCTCTTTAAAAATCTTAATTCCAAGTCTTAAATCAGCCATTGATATTTAACATGACTGATACTGAGGTTTTGATGGTTAATAGTGGGCTTATGTGAAAACTAAAATGCTGTGATGAATTCAACACTGACATGGACTTTTCAGCCTCTTTTTCCCTTGTTCCCAAGGGGAACAAACTAGTCTACAGCAAACCCAGAAAAAAACCCGCATGTGAATAAACATGAAATAATTCCATGTTATAAAAAAAACCCCAAGCCCCCAAGTGCAGTAAAGACAAACCCAAGTTGTTTCTGTAGCACCAGAGCTAAGGATGCCTTCCTCTCCTTTCCCTCATGCATAATAAGGTGCAAAGTTCTGCCTGGAGCTTTTCCCAGTGCTATGGACTCCACAGAGTGGTTTGTATTCACCACAGATGAACTTGGGTCACTTTTCTTCAAACAGGGGAAATAATAAAATTTCTCTCCTCTGCCCAACAAGTCGTGCCCATGAAACTTATAGAAATTCAGAATTTCATTTAAGTAGACAGGAATCTGCAAACTGGCCATTAACTAAAAATTTACTAAAGAAGAACAAACACATGCACCTACATATCACAGCATTTGTATGAGCTTTCATTCACAGCGTGGCCACAGAAATCTCTTTTCCTATACAAACAAACTACAGAAAGGAAATGAAATATGAACAGTGAAAAACTAGATGAATACCTGTATTAACAGCACTTTGAAATATATGAAAATTAGAACGTAAACTAAAGAAACATGGTGACAGCAGCTAGGGTAAATACCAAGATTTTGATGCTGATATACAGAGTGGGTAGAAATTCTATTTCTTTTCTAGTCTTATTTCAGTTAGCTGAAATACTTCTCATCAAATACCAGTTCACAGAAGTTTTTGAACTCTTTAGATGACATATGTGGAGAAAAAGCCTGAAGAAAAAGCAATACTCCGCCATGTGGCATTGTATGAGAACAGGCAGCACCCTTCCTCAAGGAGACTGATTTGTCTTACACTGATTTGTAATATGAAGTGTAAAATCATAGCGGAGCAGAGCAGTTTTTGTGGAATCATATTCTGACACATTTGGGAAAAAAAAAATCAAAAAACAACCAAACAAAAAGACACCTACCGAATTCAGTCAATTTCACCAGAATATGAATTTGGGGGGAAAACCCCCTTTTGGTTCATCCCCTAACAATGCAATTCAGGTACTTAGAATGAAATAGTCCTCTATTTGAAATGACTATTTGCACACTTAAAATATTTTGTGTCACACTCCAAAAAATTAGAGAAGCATTTTTATTGGACTGAAAATCTTTGGTGGAGAGATGGGAAAGGCCTTTAAAGAAAAAAACTTCAAATTTCCTTTCATTCTCAGGAAAAAAATTTGAGATTTCAAAAGCTTCTTTAAACTGAATTTTTTCTTTTTCACTCTTTATAAAAAAAGCCCCAGCTTTTGCTCTTTTTGTTTTAAATCCTTCTCTCCTAGTCAATTTTCCATATATTAATTGAGGTTTTTAGACCATTTTCCAAAGTGTGCTCCAGTGAAAAATCAAAACAAGTCTAGCCATAAGTAATTGCAGTTATACTTTTTGCCTGGGAAAAGACATTTGCTATACTCAATCAATAGGACGATATAAAGTTATTTGCAACAGCTTGCACTCATGTTCCTCACCATAATATGGCATAACCACAGATTTACAGGATAAATATAAAACATTAATAAAGAAGATGATGCTGGGTTCTATTTAGGGATCATTTATGACAATGGTTTTGCAAACCAGACATTAAAGTGAGATAGAAATAACCACAACACAAATGACTCCAAAACTAATCTGTGAGCATCTGCATATTTTGGTAAGTACTTCAGAAATACTACATGGGTAGAGAAATGGATGTGAACATGCATATTTTTCTCTACCTCAGAAACCTTAGAACTGTCCATAATATCATTCCTTTGGCCCAGAAAACTAAGACTTCAAGTTTAAGTAATGTCTAGTCCTAATGAAAAGATGATTTTTCAAATTATATCTATGAAACAGGAATTACTCTATCAGAGAAAAATACACGATTTAGTAATAAATAATTTAGACATAAAGCAGGTCACTTATGCTCCATTCAGTTTAATGTCAAGAAAATCCTATCAAAAGTAGTTATCAGCACAACCCAGACATCATCAGTGCAGACTTATTTTTAGTCACAACATGTGAAATTTATTTGAAAGGCAGAGGTCCTGAACTGCTTCTCTGGGGAGAATGTAGATACACCAGAGGTGAAGGCAAGCCCATCTTCACAAATCCACAAACTAACACTGAGAGGCTCCATAAAGAAACTAGAAATACTTGTACCATCTGTGCACTTTTTGTTTTGGTTTTTTTTTGAGGGGTTTTTGACTTTTTTTCAGCTGAGAAACAAATAGCTGTACTTCTGGGAAAGTGCTTCATAAAAACTGGTCATCTTTAAGCCCATGAAGAGATGACCAACCTCTGGAGAAAAAATGAACCTTCAAACATATATCTAATAAAATGGCATTATCCTGAAAGAGGGCCAGATGTCATTCATTTGTTCTCTATAACAAAAAAGGAGCTGATCCAAAAATTTTATAGTGCTCCAAAACAGTCTCATTTTTCTGATATTAATATTCATGTTCATGATATTATTTTTATTCATGTTTATATATTATTCTGATAACAATATTCATACTGATGAAGGATAAATTTCCCTTCTTCTTTAGTCCAGCTTTTAAATGTTGACTTGACTGATCCATACAGAATTTTTAAGCTATCCATGTGCTATCACGTTTACTATAAGGAAATAAAAGCACAGGCTGTGACTTATCACTGGGAGCTGTAGCCTACTCTTTGAAAACAAGATGCTTCTGGCTTCACCCAGCTCCCTGAATGACTGGGAGTTATTCCATACTAATTTCAACAAAATGCTTTCCATGAAATCTGGGACATACTTGCACAGCCTGCAATTCCACTGACTGCTGCACTCCAAGTCTCCATCAGAAGCTGCGTGTACTGGGCAGGGATGTATCACAATGAGTCCACTGATTATGGCTTGGAAGGTAGAACTGAAATATTATTTCTGATTGCAGATTCCTTACCTATGACTCAAGTCAAAACATTCGAAAAAAATCTGCTTCTTCAATGTCCATTCACATACTGAATGTGAGCTTCTAAGCAACACAGTACTGATAGACTAGCTCTCACCAGAGCCTCTTAAACACACATTTCTCCTCACTTGATTTGTGCAGCACAATGAAATCCTGCTCTTGAACGGGACACCATATTTCTAGTGTGTTAAGAATATCCTTAGAGAAGTTTCCATACACCAAAGGCACAAGTGGATGAAAATATAAAGAAAAGAGGAACAAGGGTAATAATGAGCAAGAGAGCTTTGAAGGGCAATAGTTATTCCTATCTTTTTAACTGTATTCTTACTAAGTATCATACAGATTTAGAAACCGAAAGTAACAGCTTAACCTTCTAACCATATGAAATACACAAAAATAATCCATAGAAGAGGAAGATATTGGTAATGAATCTTGTAGCAAAATTATTTCCTCTGTTTGTATGATTTCTTTTCTAAATACTAAAACCTGCTGCAGTTTCACTCACCTGTACAGAAAGTTCATCTCATCTGTTTTTATAGATCGATTTCTCAAATAAGTTATTTTTCAAATTCAGCTATCTCTGGTGTTAACAGAAACATTCTAGCAGCAATGATACTCTACAGACCTATCAGTTTGGGAGATGGGAGAAGATCATCTTGTATGCAATCTTATGGAGCAGGGGTCCATAAAAGGGGAAAATTAAAGCTTATTTCTTCTTTGTCTAGGACAGTTGGCTTCAGAGGAACTTGAAGTCGTGGCCAGGTTGCAATTGCTTTTATTTGCTTAACATCAGGTCAGCTGAGTGGCTTGGGACAATATTTGCAACTGAATTTAACCCAACTTTAACTTAATAATGTATAAAGTCATGAAGAGAAAAAAACTCTTGAGCTGTTTCTGTAATAAATTTATTTACTGACAGTATTGGAGAAATGCAAACCTTGATTTTCAGGCTTATTTTTATTCACATGAATCCAGAAGATACTTTATAGACAAAGCCTACTGGATACTGAAGTCTCTCAGACTTTATTAAATATACAGAATTTCTAAAAGCTAAATAGCAGAATAGAATGAACGTTTTGCTAAGAAAAATACAGGCCTTCTCAGGATTAAACTATTTCAGCCCTTCCATAGCCAAGAGTAGTAATCCTGAGAACATCAGATCATATAACCTCTTCACAGCAAAGGTCTGTACTTTCTGAGGACTATCTAAGGTTGGGATGCTTCCAAAGGAATAGTGTTCACTCAGAGGCAGATTTGATCATGGCTCATGTTTTTCCAAAAGGCAGCTAGCTTGCTTAAGCCCTTTAAAAAATCCTTTCCCTAGAGCTCATCCACTCGGCGGTTTGGGCTGAGTATTTAAAGAAGTAGCAAAGTGCCAGGTCAAAAGCAAAGAATTTGTTTCTAAGAGAAGCAAGGAAAAGACAAAGAGCAAAATTTAACGCTGCGGATTATTGCAAGCTTCAGAGAATACAGAACAATTGTTTTAGAGACAGTTAAAAATACCATCTTGTAAGACTGCTTGCTCTTCTGCCAAAGTCATGCAATACACCAAAAAACATTTGCACAATCAAAATATTTATACTACAAAGTAGCAGTTCCTACTTTATAAACTTGGAGCTGATTAAGTTAGAACTACATTTTTCATAATACCGATAAAAGAATATCAACCACAGCCATAAGTAAACATTGGCTTTGTGTTAAGCTTAATGTTAAAACAGAAAAAAAAAAATCCAGCAAGTTTTTTTCTCTAGATCACAGTTACCTTGGTGCAACTATCAATACAGTTATAAAATACAATTTTACTTTCTAACCTTCTCTTTGCTGTGTGACATGAGATGTACTAGAATGCACCCTGAAAAAAATATCAGAAGGACTGTACAAAAACAAAGAAAAAAAAGAAAGCCATCTGGCCTCACAGGAAGCTTTAAAAATGATTCTTCTATATACTCAAAAATCTTGTCTCAACTTAAAATTCAATATAACTCTTCATTTGTAGTCCAGGGGAAGACAGAAAGTTAAAGGTTTATAGAGATCAAGCTTCAGGGAAATTTTAATGGAAACGGCCAAGTCCAGCTCCTTTGTTAATTGCAAGGACCAGAAAATCTTGCCTTTTTATGGGGAAAAAACAAAGACAAGTGACTTAAATTATGATCAGAGTGAAAATTCACTTTTGGAAATCCAAGTTTTCTTGCCATATTTAGCAAATGCCATAACAGTATTTACAGCAACATCGACAGTGCAGCTGTGAGGCTGCCAATATTGTCTCCAACTGTGTAAAACATGTTTTTCATCCTTCTTTTTTAAATGCTTTTCTTCACTTTTCTCCTTCCCAAGAATTTAACATGTTCTGGTATTTGTATCACTGGAGAAACAACTTGCTCAGCAATCAATTACCAGCTACTGCATTTACTTTTAATTGATCTCTTTTATTGTAACCCAAGAAAGAAAACCCAAAAATGACACAAGTGTGTGCCAGCCAAACTCATGTGCCAAAAATAAACCTGCCTCTAAGTAAGGCCCAAAACTGAGATTACTGTAGGCTTTCAGAAAAGACTAATCATCAACAAAACAGTTTGCACAGTTTGCTAAACTACAGTAAGCAATTCCCAGTAAGAGAATGTTAAAGCAGCAAAAGTGGAAAAAGAGCAAAGTGCTGAAAGCATTTATATTGTCTATGTTACTTGATTTATTAGTAGCAACTTCAGTTCTTCACCCCAAATGTCTTCTTTCTTTGCTTGCTGATGAAAAGGCAGAAGAGAGCAAGAAAAACTTTTGGTGCTGCAAACTGGTTCTATCAGCTGGTGAGGCTTGAAACTGGAGATGTTTCCCTTCCCTAAAAGGCAGTGAGGTACAATGAGTATTAAGGTGTAAGAGATGAAATCATGTGACTCAGTCTTTGGTTCATCTGTAACAGTAACTGCCTCCATATTTCTCTTCAGGCTGGCATCCTCAAAAAATATCTGTGCATGCCATCCTCCTCTCTGATATGTCCTTACCCATCCATCCAACTTGTCTCTCAAGTCACTACATAAATTTACATATATTTTATATATATATATATATATATATATATATATATATATATATGGCGAAGTAGCACATAATTTCTGACTTTAAATTATCAACCTTCAAACTGCCTGTGTACTTTAAGTATGGCAGAGTGGGACTTCTGTGTCATTTGCTGCAATTGTGAACACACCAGAATACTGCCCTCAGCTGATCTTGCAGCGTGGTGTAATACATTACAAACATCATCTGACTTTTCAGGTTTTGTCACAGTACAGGAGAAATGGATAGAAGAGCCAGTGTCTATGATATGATACAAATCAAGTGTCAGCATCATCACACGCAGAAACACAACAGGGACAATCCACATTCATCTCAGGACTGTTCAGAGACTGGCTTCAACATTAAGTACACTGAAGAGCAAACCCAAGAGGGTATTCTGCAGTTTCTGCTGCTACTGCTGGCATTAGCTACTTAAATCCACTTTCTTCTCTATCTTCAAAAAGCCTTAACTTGGTTCTTTATAGTGTCATACTTTAGACTTTAAAATGTCTACTGTGTACTGCCACGGCATCGAGCCTATAAGCTGGTAACTTTGTCTTGGTACATTTGGAGCTTTAAAGAAACAGAAGACATTAATATAGCACAAAGTGAGCCCTAAAAGCATTGTAACACTTCAGAACATGTTCAATGTGAATGAATGTTATTAGAAGTTGTAAACACATGTACTAAAGTGAGCTAATAGCATCAGCATTAATCACTAGAGCAAAATGTTTTATCACCTAGGAACAGAGATGAACAACAGGTTTCCACATTCATGCTGTTTACTTACAAGGCCTTCCAAAAGCTGGTTATGTTCTTCTTGTAACAAGTAAATCAGTACCAAATCAATCACGGCCTCCTACTTCGGTGAAATACTAGACTACGTCACCCTACAGTTCTCCTCAGAGCACCTCACAGTAGAAAGAAGCTGCAAGCAAAAGCACTGATACTCAAAAAAAATTATCTCTTTTAAGCTTCCCGGGAATTCACATGAATTTCCCAGAAACACAAAGATAATCCTAATCTACTCTTGTAAAATCAAGACACCGAATGGCAAAGACGGAGTTAGAGTAGCAAACATCAGAACTACCAACTGGCTAATGCATGGAACTGGAAAGCAGACACCAAAGTGATGCACGTGTTCCTGTAATTACATTCCACGGTTCTTTGGTGCCTTGTTTTCCAGTAGAAAAGCCAGGCAGATATTGCTTCTATCCCATTTCTTCTAGCTCTACTTTAAAAGATCCTGCCTTTCAAACTGCTGGTGCACATGTGCACACAAACACCATCTGACCCAGCAGAGCAGATTGTGAAGTAAAAAAAAAGAGATAAAAATTTTGAAAACAGGGTTTTATTGAAACTATCAAAACCGTCTGAAATTTAACGCAGGAAAGGCACTTCAGACTTCAGTCCCTTTTCTTTTTAGCTTTGGGTTTTTCTGACAGCTGAGATAATTCACCCTCTTCAGCTTCATCACAGTGCTTTCTTTTCTTTTTCTTCAACTTTTTATGGTCACTTTGGTAACCACTGGAGTCACTGGCAGGCAATACAAGTTCCTGTTCCCCGTGCTTGTCCTTTTTCTTTTTCTTCTTCTTCTTTTTATCATCACATAATCCATTCACAGCATCAACACTTTGCTCTTCATTTTCCCTCCCAAGGTTACCCATCTCATTTAAAGGTTCTTCCATGACATTATCTTCCCCACAGTTATTCAAGCCATTTTCCTGGTGGTCAAGGTTTTGAATTTCATTCCCATTTGTACTTTCAGTGACTGCGTCAGATTTTTTGGGCCGCATGCTGTAAAGAAATATACGAAACAAACTGGATTAAAGACATCTTAACAGGGCACCTCACATAGTGAAATGTCAAAAAATAGTAATAAAAGATAAAACAAACTTGCCAAAAACAACAACAAATGGAGAACATGACACTCTGTGTTACAGAGAATCATAAAGTTTAATACTCTCAGGGTAATTTCTATTACCTTCCTAGCTTTCTTCTTACCACATAATAAATATTCTCTTTCGAATATTAGCCAAATTTTTTTCTCTAAAGTGTCTTACAGACCATTTCGCATTTCCTCTTTTCACGTGCTTCTTCATCCCCTAATTCATAATTACAAATTGTGTAGTAAAGATTTTTGGGGTTTTTTTAAGTCATTCACAAAAACACACAGCAAGTGGCCTATTCAGTCATGTATGAGGCACACTGCTGATCTTACCAAGCAATTACCCTACTCCAGTTAAAACAAAGGTGATGCCAGACAAGTTTAAAAAAAAGAAGGAAAAAACCTCCACCAAAAACCCATCAAATCCTCCCACTCCCAGCAGGTACCTTGCAACCAAGAGCACTGGACAAAATGTCTAAGAAGACAAATATGGAAAGAATGCAGTTAAAAACCACGGAGGTTTTTATGTCCCCAGAGGCACTGAAGAAAAAATTGCTAGCTTTCACTGTAAATTCACTGAAATGATCCAGAACATCCTTCCAGATTAAAAAAAAAAAAAAAAAAAAAAAAAAGAAAAGAAAAGAAAGAAAGAAACAAAAAATGCTATGAATTTGCCAGTAGGGAGTCATATACATTTAATCAAAACCAAAACCATGTTAAAAAAAAACACTGCTCAGCAAATGACTGCTTCAAAAGAAAAACGTGAATGAACTCTCCTAAAGGCAAGATTTCTTGCAAGGTGTCCTATAAATTTACAGAGGCCTAAGGAGGAAGTTGACACATTTTCTCATCTTTGAAATTCTCATGTTTCAGCAAGTATTTAAGTCATGTATTTGTCACAATACAATACATATGCACGTGTTTGTGTGTAAACTGTCAATGTAACCACTGTGCTCAGGACCCCTGGACTTTTTGCACTCGAAAAGCCTATGCAAAAAGCTGCTCTTAGACACCTGGATGTGCTGTTTTGAGCATGTATTATATGTGCAATCAACAATTCATAGGTCAACACAGATTTGTAAAGCTCAAGAAACACCTAGTGTTACTTTTTCCAGAGAAAACTTCCACGGGAGTCCTAAACAGTGGAAAGTTTAGTTGAAGACAACATATACACATACATAGTTATAGACAGTTACACAGATAGTTATACATACAGTTATATAGGGATTTGTGTAAAAAAAAGGAAGCTGAAAGATTAAGATGTAATTAAATTCACTTAGCTTGTAAAAATGTATTAAATCAGTTTAAAATATTCTCTGTTGAGGCACTGTACCTGCTTTTAGTGAGTCCTCCTCGAATGAAGAACACCCCAGCTGTATCAGAATCCAAGTGCAACACTTGAAATTTCAGTTCATCTCCTATTTTTAACCCCAGCTCTTGCCACTGTACAATGGACATTTGTTCAGGCTTGGGGATAGATGCATTGAAGCATCCATGTATCAGGCAGCCAATATGAGTAGGGGCCACTTTATTAATTACACCCTAAAAAAGAAAAGGAATGTCAGGCAAGTCTATAGAAAAAATCAGCCCTTTCAATGCACACCCTTTAAATATTTACTTTCCAAAATGGAAAGTTTTCAGTAAAAGTTTATGTACAAGTTATGAAGTTGGTTTATCTAGCCATAAGTTAACACTCTTTCACAAAAGTCAAAGCTATTCCTGTAAACTCTTCACACAGTTCCTCTGAAGATAGAACTGAACTGCAAGAGAACTCATCAAAACATGGGATTTAGCTACAGTGAAACCTGAATTGAGTAGGTAACTCTTTCCTTACACTGCAGTGATCAACTTTGCTTTGAAGCCATTTTAAGTCCGATTTAGTTTCCTAAAATGCTCTTCAAGCTGGCACAGCAGTACTTCGCATAAAAAGCTTCTAAATACTCCATTCAGTGGGTTTCTGATAGATACATCTGCATATGAAACCATATGCACCCTTATTTTACCCACAGAATGAATGAGACACTGAAAATTTTACTATTCTCTTCCTAGGAAGATAGCGCATTCCTCCTCAAACACAATTATAAGAACACCAGCTGTGCTGCAAAAAGTATGGCACAACAATGAATGTAGGCCAGCTCTCAACATACTTTACCCACAAGTGCCGAGCAGGGGTTTTGACAAGCTTAAAGCTGTTCTTTGAGACATCCGCCTCCTTTACTGAAAGGCAGGCTCCAACTCGATGTACTGCTCTTGTGCTTGAAGGAACTGAACACCAAACACTTAGGAGGGCAACCCAAACATCCCTGTCACTGTAACAGTGAAAAAACTATCTGCTCTTCAGAAACGAGCACCGGTATGACATACGCAGTTATGATACGCTATTAAATATGCAATCCTTACAGTACAATGGTTAAGTAATATATAATTATAAGTACATTCAACAAACCTAGGGACGGACAAAACAAATTACAGTAAAAAGTACTAGTACAAACTACAAATAAATTGCTATGAACTACCCATATGTGAATAACGTAGCATAAACTAAAATATGTCTCCACCTAAGCCCCAGACCCCTTGATAAAGGAGATAGGCCGAGCTTTGACCACTTAATAAAAAAAGCCCAGGCGTTCGCATACCACCAGCTTCTTCCCCTTCTTGGGGCTGAAGATGATGAAGTCCGCCTCGACGTTCAGGTGGATGAACCCTTGGTCGTCGTAGATGTCGCCGAGCTCCCCCACCACTTTGATGTTGTCGTAAGCCACCGGCACGCCCTGCAGGCTGGAAGGACAAGGAGGAGGGGGGCACCAGGGTTAGCTGCCAGGCCGAGCCAGCACCCCCCGCCCCGGGCCGGGCCCGCACCTCTCCGAGTACCGCAGGAGCTCCGCGTCCAGCTGCGCGCGGATGCCGGAGCGCTTGCGGCCCAGGAAGCGCGGGGGCAGCGCCACGTGCCGCCGGTGCGGCGCCGCCACCAGGCACGAGTAGCGCCGCGCCACCAGCGCCCGCGCCGCGGCGAACGACGGGGCGGCGGCGGCGGGCGGCAGCGCCGGGGCGGGCGGCGGCTCCCGCGGCACGGCCATGCGGACTGCGGCCTGCCGGCGCGGCCTGATGGCGTCAGGCACCTTCCTCCGCCGGGGCGGGCGGCGGCTCCCGCGGCACGGCCATGCGGACTGCGGCCTGCCGGCGCGGCCTGATGGCGTCAGGCACCTTCCTCCGCCGGGGCGGGCGGCGGCTCCCGCGGCACGGCCATGCGGACTGCGGCCTGCCGGCGCGGCCTGATGGCGTCAGGCACCTTCCTCCGCCGGGTCGGGCCCGGCCGCCGCCGTGACGGAGTTCCGCGAGGGTGCCGGGAGGTGGGGTGCGTTCGCCTTCAGGGGGGAGTTTCGTGCTGCCGAGAATGGCGTCGTGTTTTTAACTCTTTCCAACCGGTTTTACGTCTCAGGATCGCAGAATGGTCTGAATGGGGAGGGACCCGGGAGCATCAGCGAGTCCGGCTGCTAAGTGAAAGGCCCACAGGCCGCCCCTTCGCGCCCGGAACCCGAACCGAACACGGGATCCTCTGGACAGCAGAGGTGTTGCGGTGGCCTTGTAAATTTAAATTGGACGTTCGGTGATTTCAGACAAAAGACGCAGTGACAAATTCCCTCAGTGGTCGTCTTCATATAGAGCGATTTTAAGAATGTAGAGTTTGTCTTCTGTTACTAGACGCCAGATCCATTTTGTGCACGTGGTGAGAAATGTTTGAATGCATTTAATAACCACAGACTGAGAAGAACAGAAGTTCTCAAAACGGTTGCCGATGCACTCCACATTGCAATTACTTACAAAATGAGCTGCAGTGCTACAAATAGAAACCTTGTCCAGTTGCAAACGATGGAATTTGTGGCTGGTTAGTGAAGGTTTTGTCCAGAAAAGTCATTCAGACTTTATATCCACGCAAATCGGCACAATATGATTTTACTTTAAACTGATTCCACTGAACTCATGCAAAGCATTGAGAAAGTGTTCTCTCATTGATTTAAATCTAATTTATATCAACTTGTTATAGTAAATGTGCACTTTCAAACTGATTGAATCCACCTGACAAGTAACCAAAAAAAAAAAAAAAATCAGTTTCATTAAAGGTGTTAAAATATTTTTTATACTGTGGAGGGCTCAGACACACTGTCGTTTTGTGAAAACAAGCCTTTACGTCAGATACCAGAAATCCTTGAACTTCCTACAAAACATTTAGTGATGCAAAAGCCTTTGAAGCTACTCGAAATCTATAATACTGTATCACCAGAAAGTTTTTTTTTTTTGACTGAACATACTGTGAAGGCAGGACATGGTTCGCTTTCACACATAAAACAAATGGTATAATTTGCAGTACTTTACTGCAAGTAAAGTTGGATTAGTGTGAAAGAACTGACGTAAAAATAGCTTTCAGATGTCATACCAAACTCCAAAATTGAAAGAGAAAATGTCTTGAACTAGTGTAATCTGTATTCCTATGTGTCTATTCCCCCAAGGTATTTAATGTCTGTTGAAATTAATTTTATGTTACATGGTCTCAGCTTTCTGGAAAAATACTGTATTTTTTATTTCAAGTATTTGGATCATAATTAAACCCTGCAATGTGCTTTCAATCTTGGTTAAAGACCTTAAACAAAAACTGCATGCACTTCTATTCCTAAAAGAAATGTATGTTTTATAACTCTTATTTATGAGTGGATTTAGTTTGCAGTGAGAACATATAATACATTAAGGGCTTTACTCAGTTTTATTCAGCATAATAAAAACCTACCTTTGCTCTTAAACTAAAAACTACGAATAAGATGGAAAGGCAGCATGAGCAAAAATGTGGATCTCTGTCTTTCACCCTGTAGTCAGGTTGGCCAAGATGGTCTCAGAAGGGCTCTGCAGCTCTCTAAGGTTATCCCTATGGACTTCTGTCACCAGGAAATACCCTACAGAAATCAAGTCTCTAGTTTTTAATTTAATCTCCATTTATCCCTGCTACTGTGCCTGGTTTTCATTGCACAGTGCTCTTGGGACTTCCAGATTTCCTTTCAGGCTAAAGTAATCAGGAGAATGAACTTTAAATCCTAATGGTCGTTTAAGTCTGTGTGGTAGGCCAGAGAGAATTCAAAATAGCCTGTTCGAAATCCTTTAACTGTAAAAACCTGGCCTCAGCACTGAGCTGTTTTTCTCTGCAAGTCCACACTTGACAGGTCACACTGCTTGCTGATGCAGCTTGGTCTGTCTGTACCAAAAGCAGTGTTGTCTTGTAGTCTTGTAGAGACTTTAGACCCGTGGTATGACTTGGACTCACTACCTCTCTGTAAAAGATACTCTGATGAAAGAAGGAATCTCAATCCAAATGCCACCTTCTCCAGCCACAGACCATTTTTAAAACCATCTGGACCATAGGGCTTAAATCCTGATATCCCTGTAATCATTTTTTTACTTCTTTTTCTTCCCTAGTTGTATATCTTTTCACTTTTTGATGTTAGCTTTCAGCTTAAAGAGTCTGTCTCAACCAACCTTTCAGCAGCACTGCAGTGAGCCTGTGTCCGAAAAGGCAGCTGAAATCAATGTCTAAAACAGCACAGCTGTTGGTATGTTTGCCAAGTCCCACAGTGGCTGGTAAGACTGACCTTTTTGTCTCTAGAGGTCAGGTTGCAAGTAACAGTGGGGACCAAACCCAAAAGTTGCATTTGCAGTCACTGCTGTTCTTCCTGTTTTATCTGCATTTGTCTTGTTTTGTCTGTGAAAGGAAGGCCAAATTCCAAAAAGGAGATTCCTTGAGAACCGCAACTTCAGCAGCTCTCAGCTGGTCTTTTCTACCCATACAGTCACTGCCATTTTGTATCCAGGTTTCTGAATTGATGATGTATCAGCCTTAAAATCCTGGAAGTCTTAACTTTGACAAAATACAGTGCATCTCATGCAGAGTGGAAGAATGCTGGTAGCAGTGTGCTGGAGTAGGAAATACACTCCCCCTTAGGACTGTGTGCCCAAAGGAATTCATGCATTTTGAAATTTATTCCATTGCAGATTCCTTATCCCGCAGTTTGCACTCTATAAAAAGGATAAATGAAGAAATGCCTCAGTTGCATAGGTTGGATACGGTACAGAACTTGTAGTCTGAATTTTTTTTTTTTTTTCCCAAATATTAGCTGACTTCTCCTTTTTCAGTTTACACACTACAGTATTTCTAATGACAGTTCCTGCTGTCATACTTGGAAGGAAGAATCAGTACACAAACTCTCAGTTTTGTTTTTGAAGTTGTGTGGTAATAGGTTTGCCTCAATATCTTTGATCCTCATGTCAAATAGAGACTAATCCTGGCATGTTTGATCACTGAGAACTAAGCATCTAAATGCCACTGAGGATTGTCAGCTTGTGGTCCTGTATATGGAATTCTGTTAGCTAGTTTTGTGGAAGTTACTTTTCAGAGGGTGACCATTCAATTATGTATAAAATCTATCAGTGCAAAGGGTTAGCTAAAGTTAATGACAGTTACAGTAGTAAAGGCTCATTTGACTACAGGTGTCTAAGGAATTAAGTTATTTATGTCAGACAAACAATATTTTGAGCAAATACAGAATGATAAGATGAAACTGTCAATGGCCAAAGGAGGTAGATACTCCTGACAGTGTATCGGGATTCTCTCTGTACTTAAACAAAATGTTCCAAATGCTGAAATTCCACCAGATGGCACACGAAAGCCTTGGTACAGAAAAGTGCCGTCGTCCAAGAGAACGAGAGGAACTGCATGCCTGACTGAAAATTTTATGTTACATTGTGCAGACTCAGCTTTGTTTTTTCAGCAATTAGTAGGTCAATCCCTAATAGCTAGGAAATGACTTAGAAAAACATTAAGGGAAAGAAATGCGATAAGACAGCAATTATGTTAATTTGTTTCAGCTAATAAAATTTGTCTTGATTTGTAGTGATATTCATGATGTAAGGACAGGGGGCAGTTGGAGTGAGTCCGGAGGAGGGTCATAAAGATGATCAGAGGGCTGGAGCACCTCTCTGTGAAGACAGACTGAGATAGTTGGGGTTGTTCAGGCTGTAGAAGAAAAGACTCCAGGGAGAGCTTACAGCACCTTCTAGTACCTAAAGGGGACCTACAAGAGAGCTGAAGAGGGACTTTTTACAAGGGCATGGAGTGGTGGGGCAAAGGAAGAATGGCTTCAGACAGAAAAGGGGTGAGCTTAGGTTAGATATGGGGAAGAAGTTCTTCCTTGTTAGGGTGGTGAGGCACTTGGTGCCCACAGAGGTTGTGAATGTCCCTTCCCTGGAAGTGTTCAAGGCCAGATTGGATGGGACTTTGAGCCAATGTAAGGAATCCCTCCCCACCGCAGGAGGACTTGGAACTAGACAGCGTTTCAGGTCTCTTCCATCCAAACAATTCCATGATTCTGTTCTTGGGCTGGACATCTTCGAACAGTTGTGGATTGACTAGATTTGCCTTTGGCCCTTGATTCCCTAAGAAGGTTATTGCCTTCTGGGAAATGACTGATATGGCTGGCGATCTGTCTTGTAGAGATAAAATATCATGTCTATAAATATGTTACTGAAAGACCTGTGTTCAAGTAGCTCACTGGCCTTATATCTGTAGAAATAAGGAGCCTGATGTAGGATGCCTGGTCCTGCCTGTGGTGCCCCTCTCCAGCTCTACTGGTGCTTGAAGGCATAGTTTCAGTAGCAGAAACATCATGACCTGTGGAGGTCTGGCTGTTGGTGTAATGCTGAAACTCTCCTCTGCGTTTCCAGCCAGCGAGTGAAGTGTGTTCAGATAGTGGATTAAATAATATGATAACGTGACTTATCTCATAGAAACAAGAGGTGATGTTGCCACAGAAACAAGGGAGGAAAGTGCCACTATAAGAACAGTAAGGCTTGTCTACAGCACTGTGAATGCTTCTGATGAATGATGCTGAGACGGATGCACAGGTTGTAAATGGAGTAAATGAGGTGTATCTTGACAATCTGTCTCTGCTATTTTGCAGTTTATACTCTGAGAAGCTTCTAGCAACCTTTTACTCTGGTGTTTTTAAAATTGTCAGGAAAGATGGGAATTAAAGATCCACAGGGATTGCCTCCAGAAAAGTCAGCTGCTATTCATTTTAAGAGTAGAAAATGTATTTTTGTCATCCTGTTTTATGACTCCTATACTTCTTCCAGATACTGCAAAAGACAAAAAAAAAAAAAAAATCTTCTGGTTCTACTAGTAGTAGCCTGCTCTGTCTTTTCAGTGCTCCTCATATCCTGAGGCCTGTTACAAAAATAATTGTGAAGATATTTATAAATGAAATAAGAACATTGAGGGATTTATGCTTTAATCCTTTCTTGCACAGTGCTATTCATATATATGTGTGTATATATATATGTATGTATATATATGTATGTGTAAATATATGTATGTATGTATGTATATATGTGTGTATGTATATATATGAAAAACTGTTAATCCTTCTGGCCTGGAAAACAGGTCCCAGATCTGAGGAGTTTGCCATTCAAGAAAGGTCCAAAGTAACCATCCATTTGAAAGAAGCTGATTATTTCTCTTGGGCTATTTTCAAGCCCCTGTACTGCAGTCTGATTTTTACAAGTGAATTTCAGGAGGGTTGACACTTGAGAAGTATTGAAAACAAGGATAAAGTATTCATTTATGTGGATATTTTTTTCATTTTATCTACAGACTTTAGCAGGTAGATTATTATCAGTTGTGTTCAGGGTAACACATTAATCTTGGGGGTATTTGTCTGTGTTTTCTGCTGCAGTTAAATGTGCTTTTGTATTGATAGACTAGAAAAGTTGAAGCCTTTGCACCAAATGTAATGGAAATGAGAGATAATTTTTTTGACGTTAGAAATTGTGATTAGTTTTAGTGTCCTAAGTGTATGATTTTGTTTTGGATCAAATATGGACTTGCCTGGATAATATCAAAACAATTGTTCTTGTTGTGTTTCCATCCCACAAGAAATTAAAAAAAAAAAAATCTCAAATCTGATGGGGATTCTTTTTTCACATTGCAAGCCAAAAAGGCTGAGTAATCATTATAGCATTTTCCTATTTATCCTATTTTCAAGAACCAGTGAGATTCCTTTTCCAGGAATACCTTTTGATAACTCACAAATAAGCTTTTCATTATTTTAATCAGTGTTTTGTACATGAAAATGTGCTTAAATGATGAAGAAATTCTTCCTAAATCTCTGCTTAAAGATGAGCATAAAAAAAAAGGACTTAAGTGTAAAACAATTCTAGATTTGTTATTTTTCTGCTGCCGTTCTCAGGTAGTATATACTACTTCAGAAAGTGTAATATAATTGATTTTCTTAAGGAGCTGAGCTTCTGACTGTCAATAGCAGCACTGTCTACCTTCGGGAAAGTAAAGGGTAGTAGTCATTATTTTGAGTGGATACTGAAGAGCTTGTCTGTCAATTTTTAGCATTCGAACACAGAAGCTGTAGGTGCTCAAGCAAATGCATCTGCAGTAGATTAGGTAATCTCCAGTGTGCTGTGCCTTATCTTGAAAACTGTTAGTGTCACTCACCTCTGAATGAATCAGTGCTCGGTACCACTTAATGCCTGAATGGTCACTGAATGTCAGGGATAAAGATAAGGTAGCATAATTTTTAGGCAATTGTCAAATTGTCCTAATTTAGAGAGAAAATTTTCTATTCTCGTTCAACTTCCTGCTGAGTTCATGGTTTAGTTTAGTACATCGCATTCTCATTTACCTGGTTCAATTGCTTACCGTCACATCCACCCTCCCTCCCTGTAAAAATACCAAGATTTCAGAACTCATGGTAATAGTAAAAAACCTGAAACCTACCAATCAACCAAAAACCACCACCACCTCCCCCTGTCCCCCAGAAAACCTCCTGCCCCCAAACCACAACCGGCCAATAACAAAACAAAACCCCAAAACAACAAACAAAGCAAAACAAAACACGAGTGTCAGGGACTCTTCCATGAGAAACAATTTTAATGTTCCCTACACTGGTGAAAAAAAGGGAAAAAAATATAAATGAGGTGTGGACAAAGTCCTGCTCTCATATCACATTGTCTTTTCCCTTACCCAGGTCACTTGAAGAGCATAAGAAATTGCTCTTCTTAGGCAGTGATGGAGGTAAGAAGCCCCAACACCCAAACCCGAGAGAAACTGCAACAAAACGACACCAAAATTCAGGGCCTGCCGGTGGCTGTCCTAGTCAGTCATTCCCAGAGCAGTGCTTCTTTTCATGCTCCTCTGTGCAGTAAATCATTCTTGCTTTGTTCTGGCAGAAGAGGGCATCCCAGTGTAACCTTAGGCAGGACAGTGGACGCTGCTGAGAAATCAGAATGGGAGATTTTGTGCTTTCAGGATGAGCAAAATAGTCTTCTGCTGTCCAGATGTGTTCAGGCGGTAGGACCTTGAAGTCCTCTTGAGGGAGCCTGAGTTTTTAAGTGCCCAGTTCTTTAACAGGTTGCTGATTTGTGGTAAAAATTTTGAGCTCTGGATTAGGAGAAATGTTTCCTCTGGAGAGCCAAAGCTCACCCCTTTCTCCATAACTGGCCAGATATCTAAATAAACTTTGGATTCCACTCTGAGAGCAAGGCACATAAGATATCGGGCTTGCAAGGCCTTGTTTGCAGGTGCCCAAAGCTGGTAAGTATCAGAATCTAATGCCTTTTAATGCTGGACTCACCACTAGGATTTAACATTACACAGTCCTTAATTGTTCTTATTGTCAATTTGAGTCCCATGTTCACCATTTCCATTGGAGGATTTCTAAGAAAATGCAGACCTGTTGTCAAACTGAAGTTCACTAGCACAGCCAGGCTCCAGTGGAACTCCAGAGAAGTGGTGTGAGGACCTCGTGTGCCTTGCAGTGCTCCCAGCTTCAGCTTGGCTGGATGAGCCAGGTGTGGTGGGTGCCCTCCAGGGCAGCACGGTGGTGGCAGCCAGGCTGGCCAGCTGGAGGCAGCTACGAACTATGGAGGCCATATGGTCCAGCACACTTAAACCCATGTGAGGCCTGTTCCTAATCTCTTGCTGATGAGCTACCCAAAAAGTTAAGTAATCTGTCTAAACCTTGTACTGAACTCTTTCTCAGTAAGTGGTGTCTCTTCTGCAGTGACCCCCAGTGCGAACAGTGGGGCAGTTGATGTGGCACTTGAGGCTGTCATTTTGAAAAATACACTGGTTTGGGTTCTTTTTAATCTTGTTTTCATTTTTATTCGGTTTTCTTTCTGTGCCTCAGAACGGAAGGCAAGATGCCTACATTAGTGTTGCAAATCTTTGGACCATCTCTGCAGATACTTGCAGTCAGGAGAAACTGAACAGGTCTCCCTGGCAGCCCCCTCACTGCTGGGCTGTGTGCATCCCAGCAAAAGGGGCAACTTGGGGTGTCTTTGTTTTCTTCACTTTTTGCTAATTTTCAACCAGCAGAATGGTGAAAAAAGGTCTGTAATTTTTCATCACAACTGCATTCCAATGAACCTCTGGGTTTTTCTAACAGACAGTATAATTTTCCTGGCATGTCACTGCTAGTTCATAGTTTTTATTTATTTATTTACCCTTACTAGATATTTTAATTATGTTGGATGAGATGTCTCGTGCAGGTTTATACACTGAGAATAATTAAACTTTTTAGTTGTCACACTCTTTCGGTAGGAAATAATACGTATGTTTATATGGAAAAGGATTTATAGTTCTTAGATTTATAAAGAAAACCTGAGTCTGCCAAGTTACGAAATTTTATAAATTTTATTTGCAAATAAATGTTCTACTTAAGTGTTCTTAAGACATCGGTATAAACATTGGAAATATAAATGCCAAAGATATGAGTGTCATCAAAGAAGGAGATTTTAAATTAAATTCTTAGTTCCCAAGAAAATGTATTGTTTTGACAGAATGTCCTCTCTTTGCCAGTAAGCTGGGGGGCATCTGTAATGTTTCCTTTCCTTGATAGAACCAAAATATATCTTGGAAGTCCCCAGAATGTACATTTACTTGAAATCAAAAGTAAATACTTCCAAACAAACCTGCAGTGTTCAAACATGAACCTTTTTTGTGGGGGTTAAGAGCAGTGTATTTGAGGAAACCATTAAAAGGAGTCATCTTAAAGTCTTGCAGGTATTGCAGACTATAAATGTAGGTGTTGTGAGGGGGAAGGATGGTGCAGTCTATCTTGTAGGAGTGTGCAGGCAAAGCAACTGTGATTGCACTGACTGATGGAAATCGGCACTTTTCACTATTGAGTGCTAATGGAAAAGTGGGGAGAAAAGAGCAAAAATCCCTTTGTTTGTCCCTTTCCTTTTTTTTATCCTTCAGTAGATCTGTACTTATAAAGTTCATTTGTTCTGATTGATCGTTTCTGTGCCTGCACATCCACTACTATTTTTGCAGTGTTCAGGGCAATGCAGGTTGAGGCCCTAGTTCTCACACTGACACCACTACAAAAATAGGTACTAATCATTGGACTTGTCTGAGTGTTAGTCCGCCATTACAAAAGAATCCTTGTCTGAAACACTTGTCCAGGTTTAACTTTAAACATTAATCTTAGTCCAATTACTCTCAGTGGAAGCAGTTTCTTAAGCTTATCTTTAAATATAGTCCTCAAAAGAGACATTAATTTAGCATTTGAGAAGCTGGACCCCAAGGTACATGAGCACACTACCTTTTTTTAAATAAAGCATGAGCATTTACTTTCAAATATTCGTCAATATTTTTTTTTTTTTTCTGTTTGGGTGATTTTCAAACCAAGTATTGAATATAATACTATAGGGCAAGTGTATGACATAAAAGAATAAACTGAACACATAAAATTTGTTGCAATGAAAAGCTTAAAGCTATACTGAGCAAAACAACATTAGCAGGATTTTTTTGTTTGTTTTGGTTTTGGATTTGGTTTGGTTTTTTATTTTGGGTGTTGTGTTTTGGGGGTTTTTTTTGTCTGCAATTAAAGGTATGATGTGTCACTACATCATTAAACACTTTTAAGCCCTTTTTCTCAGAGGTTTTTTTTTCAAATTTTCCAGTCTTGCAACAGAGAGGCAACTGGCTCCTTTGTGCCTACACCATCTCATCACTGCAGCCATAGAATTACCACAGAGTTAAGACTGTTGCAACATTTTCTTGAAAGACAAATTACGACAAATTAATATTTATATATCCTTGAAGCTGTTTTGTTGGATGCTTATTCTGGCTCCATTACTTGCCAAGAGACTGTTGTGACTCAAGTACATAGCACAGACTCTGAAAAAGCTAACGTGTATCCTAAGAGGGGGAATAAAGGTCATTCCCTCTTGAGCAAACCATTCAGCATAAGGGAAACATCTTTCTTTTGACAGATGGGAATGCAATCCCTGCGCAGTCTTTCAGCTTTGTTTGACAGCTGGCTTTGGAAGTCAGTGAGAGCAGAGGTCTGTCTGTGCTGAGCTAGGTGTGGGTTTGAAGTGGTTTAGGTGTGTCTGTGTGACACAGTGCATTCCTGTGCATGACCTGCAGCGTGCAGGAGCAGTGCATTTGTGTGTGTGTGTGTGTGCTTCTGTGTTCATGTTTGTCAGTCCCACCTCCCAGCCTGGCCGAGGAGCTCAGGTCAGGGGTGCCTCAGTAATTCAGCTTCATCATGACTTGCTCTGCGTCTGGGTTCTGCAGAATTTCTCATGGCACAGTGTAAACATTTTAATCTCCTAAGTATATGCGAATCAGTGTTAAACTTGCCAGCCTGCAACAAATTCACACAAGAGATCTGTCTATCCATTGATGGAAATCAGGGAAGGAGACAGATTCTAAAATATAAAATAATTCCTTATTTTCGTTACTCCTATGGGTAAAATAGCCTGTTTGTCTGACAAGAAACTGAGGAGAGAAAGCTAAGACAGTATGAAATTTTATTAAATTTTAATATCCTTGTAGGATCAAGACTATTTTTGTTGATTCTCTGGCAGAAGTCGGTGTGTTTATGCTGTGTCTTCAGTGTTTCTTTGACTGCTTTGATGAGAGGTGGCAAGAGAGACCCTGGTGCAGCACTCTGAACTTTTTGCACCAAATCAAAGCTGCTTCTTTCTGTAGCAGAACAACACTTTCATAGCCAAACAAGTCTTTCAGGCACAGACCTTCTGCTTAAATTCCAGCTACTGATTAAGCTCATCCAGTTCCCTTTTATTCCTTCAGAGCACCAAGCTGCATTCTCATAATTTTATAATTAGTTGTAAAAAGGCCTTTTTGAACAAGCTTCCCAAGGTCATTTAGAGCTCCTCAGGCTGATGATACTAAATTAGGATGGGTTTAACATCTTTACTCAAATCAAATTATATTTTACCAAAAATATTTTGCTATTTTTTTTTTCCTTTTTCTGCCCCCTGGCAACTCTGAGTCTGTCTGGTTAGCCCTTGTAGAAGTTCTAAAAATATTCCTCAAAATCTGTCTCCAGATGCATGTACAACAGCTTTGGTTGTACAGGGTGGTTGTTTATGTTGGAGGTTTACAGTGAAGCTAAAGATGTCACTTCAATACAGAAAAGGAAAGCTAGGTAGAACCATTGTAGGCAGGAAGATTATGCAGTAATATTTGCAATGATATGGTAGTCTAATACCAGCCTGCTTTTAGATATTTCTAATAATTTAATTATAAAAGGCTCCTTTTAACTCTTTAACCTGCCTGGGAAGTGGGATCTGAAAGGATTAAAAATGGCTTAAACAGTGAGACTCTCTTTTCACTCTGTCTTTAAAATCACACTGTCAGGGAAAGTTTTGATATAAGCATGACTATTTGTGATTATGGCTTAATGTATACCAAATTCCTATTGAATGTGGCCTGCTTCACTGTTCTTCACACCTCTCCAGACCACCTGAAGGGAAATTCATATGTCTTAATACAACAAATATATATTGAAGATTGTGCAAGACAGAGATTTAAAGTATATTACATGCACTTTTCTGCACAGTTTGCAATAAGCACTGCTGATTGTTGTAAATTCAAAACATGTGTGTTTCTCATCAGCTGAGGTTCAATGAAATGCAAAGTATAGCGTAAAATATAGCCTAAGGTATTATACATAGAGGACTTGCCAGCTAAGTCCTCTGCACAAAGTTCAATAATTAAGTTCCTTCAGGAAGAGTGTTGCTTAACCTAGTAAATAACAGGTGAATATCTCAGAGAGACCCTAAGCCTGCATCTGATTTTACAGCAGGATGAATCAGACAATTGTGTCAACAGCAATATATGTTTCATCCTGTTTAGATTGAAAAGGACTTGGATGCCCAGCCTTCAAGCTATTGGTGTAGTTACACTGGCTGGTCACATTATGAAAAGTGAAACTTTCGTTTTTTCATGCAGTTGGATAAGTGGAATGAATGTCCTTTTATCTGTACCAGTAATGAAAACATACAGAGAATGTTTCCATTACAGTTGAATTCTGTATGCAATTATGGGTCAAAACCATTAAACAAAGTGAAACTTTCCCCAGAATTCCCCTACCACATACACATATTGTGGTAATTTACTCTGAATTTAAGAATTCTGATCCTCTTTTTATGTCTCAAGGAGGAGCACTCTTTGTCACATTTGTTCCCAAATCTTTCAAATTCCAGATTTGCATTCTCAAGGCCTTTATTTGTGTAGGGACCAGCCAGTTTTTCCACATTCTGCAGGCTTGGCACCAAAAGAAGGAAAAAACCCTATGAATTGAATTTGGGTCCCAGATCTCTTTTCTCTCCTTCCAGCACCTTTGTGAGTGCAGCAGAAATGGTGTGTTGGTATTTCATCATTTACAGCAGGGCTTTAAACATTATGAGCTTAGAGAATATATCCTCCTTTCCTCTCCAAAGTGGCTGTTGTACTGCACTACTGTGTAGGATATAGAAGAATCACCTCTCTCCCTGCACTACTCCATACTCTCACTAACATGCCAGGAAATTAGGTGTTTGTGATAAATAACTGGGTGGTGTTATGGTCACTACTTTCATGTCATTCCTGAGCAGATTCTGATCTGCAACTCCAAACTGCTCCAGAATCTAAAGCTACCATTCCTAATCCTGAGATGTCACAAGAGACCCTGGTGAACTGTGACACTACAGTTGTGCTATGGAGCTAGTGATGAATCTCAGCCAGGTAGTTCCAAGACGGATTTTTGAGTAATTTTTAAGTTTACTCTTGATTTTTTTCAATAAGGTCCTTTTACATTTTTTTGTTGTTTTTGTTATTGTTTTGGGTGTGGTTTTTGTTTCTTTTTTTTTCTTTTTTCTTTTTTTTTCTTTTTTTTCTTAGGCAAGGATTGTTAAAGAACCACCTTCCCAGGTTGTATGCTCAATGTGCATTTTCAACATATAGGAATCCCTGCACCCATTTATACCATGGTCCTGCCTTGGCAGGTTGTGTCTGGAACTCCCATACTGGGCACGTACTGGGGACAGATTTATCTCATGCTTCCTGCTGCAAAGGAAGAGGAGTATCCAACTGAAGGGGCAATGGCACCCATAAAGAGCACAAACAATTGGTAATGTAGTGAAGGAGACAGTTTAAAAACTAAGAGTACCTGGAAAGGGGAGCATCTCTTTCAGCAGAGATACTTTAACATCTAGTTATTTTGCTATGACAATATCTGTATTCTTTATGAACCCAAACAGTCTCATTAGCAATTTCCAAGGTATGTAATAAACACTAGTATATCAGAGCCTCTGAGAAAATTCAAAAGCTCTTTGGGACAGTAAGTAAGTGAAGAGAAGCCTTATAAGGTGGACCATTTTTTGACTCATAAGCTTAGGCATCCAGCTAATTAGCTTGCAGTTTAAGTGAGAGACTTAAATTGCAGTGAAGATGTTCCCCATGTTGTAATTAGATGGGAAAATCCCTTATGGACTTAAAAAAATCCTAAGATAGTCAATTTAAAGATTGACTAAAGATATTTTATGACATATAGATTCACAAAACAATTTAATGTAATTTGTAGAGGTTTTTATGGCATGCTTTGAACATGAATAGGGTTCTATTCATACCTGTTCTATTCATACCTATTCATACCCTGGGAACATGGGTATGAATCACCAAATGTTGCCAGTCATCAGTGATGCTCACTTCTGAAATTCATTTTGCTGTGCTGAGCAATATTGCAAAGTCATAGACTCACTATGTAACATATGAGTGATTTTATATGAATGTTTAATATTATGCTGTAAATGTTCTGTTACAGATGATAGCCTCCATTTTTCATGGCTGTACAAACCACTAGGTTCTACAATAAAGGTTGGGGTCACTTAAAGCTGCATCCTTGCTGCTTTAATGTACCCCAAATGTTATTGTTGGTGTGCAGAATTGCCAGTAACTTCTGACCTTGACCATGACTCTGTTCAGCCTTCATTTTTCTCCTTTCTGAGCTTGCTTCACTCTTTTAGAAGCCTTTCAATATATTGCACTAAACAGCAAGCATGACGGTTCAGCTTTGCAAGATCTTTCCAACAAGAAAAAGACCCAAAAGATCTCTCTAAAATCTCTGGTTTGGATTTCATTTTATTTGTCATCTTTTATGAACAAATTACGAAATATACCTCATTCACAAATTGGAAATATTTACAATTTCTTTACAACAAGGCATTATTGAGGTTTTGATTTATGGCATTCTTAGAGCATTCTGTCTTTCAAAACAAAGACATTGGCATTGTTTTCAGCACACTGTTCATTTACACTCTGGATGTGAAATGGGAGCTTTTTAGAAGAAGAGTTTGCACTCTCTTTTGATCTGATCTACTGGGAAATCTGAGGCAGGATGCATTCAGAATGTGAGGAGAGGGACTGTGCAGATGTGTTGCTGTGCCATGCCATGATCTGAAGCCATCATAATACACCAGATGCTGCTAAGTGGAGAGGAGAAAAAGATTCCCCTGAGCCATTCTTCCTCTGCCTTCTTCTTTGAGTGGGCTAAATGCAGTTCAGTTTATTTTTCTTCTGACTTTTGAGTCTTCATGAGAATAAGAGTCTTGCGAAGTTTATTTCAAATACTATCACAATTCAGAAAGATTATTCAGACAAAAAACTGAAAGAGTAGCCAGGAAGTGAATAAATATTGTATATCCTCAAAATGTTTAGGAGACAAATTTTGAACATGGTTCTGAAAGGGAATTGCAACTGTGCTGGTCTGCAGTTGTGACATTTGAGCCATAAAAGCTAAGATAGTTTTATTTTCTTAATTTCTTGGAGTCTATTTTTTCCTGAAGAAAATTCTAAAACCACTTCCTTCCATGGAACTTCTAAAAATTTCTTAATATACACTTCCATTATAAATCAGATGTGGGCCACCATTGCTTAGGTTGTCTGTCATTTCCTGGAACAAGAATAGAAAACATTAATTAAAATTAGAATTATTGTAAGGTCTTCAAAATTCAGTTATCTAAGGTTGTGATGAAATTTGAACAAATTCAGAATTTCAAACATTCAGAAACACTTTACATTTTTATTTATCTTAATAAACCTCACTATTTTAAAAAATCAGATTTTTCCTGCATAAATTAGGTACATTTGAAAGCTGATAGACTCATTGATAGTGATTGAGTTGGACATTACACTCAGACCACATATACAGCATTGATGGCATCTTTGCAAGGTTGTGATGTTGTCCTTTGAAATTGCATCAACTCAAGTTTGTGCGCTGATCTACAAAAGAATAAAATGGTAGTTAAGTCTCTGTTTCCATTCAAACCTCTGTCTGTGCTGACATGCTACAAACAGATGCCATTCAATGCTTCATGAAATAGACATTTGGGAAGTAGATTTAGATCCAAACAGGATCTAAGGGTTCTAACTGCTCGTTTTCCCTTGGGATGGTACTTATTTTAGTTTTCCCTTAATATGGCAGTCTACAATTTTCAGCAGTTTGGGGATTGCTTCTCCAGTGGTAGGTGAGTCATCTCAGAGTGAGCTGACCGGCTCGTGAGTCAGAATCCTAAAGCACTGAAACCAAGATTTGCTGGGAGATAGATTTTCTAATTCTCAAATTGAAATACAAACAATACCCCCTTAGCAGCTGCCTAAGCATAGAGATGGCTACATTAATTTAACAGTTCCCTGATCTTCAAGGCTGCAAAGTCAAAGTGAGTTTATGGTCAGAATTACTTTATTCTGAGCAATCCCAGGCCTGTTTCGTACCAGACTGAATCTGGATGCAGAAATAAGTGATCTGCTGCTTATGTCCAATGACAGGGAACATTCAGCTATGGCAAGAGGAATGGGTACAGGTAAAAATGCAGCTTGGGTTATTTCTAAAATTCAGGTAGATGAGGTAGAGGTGCCAGTGTTGGACTAGTTCTAAAATAGTTGCATGGTGACCAGAGGCTCTTCTCTGCATGGAAAGATTAAATTCACCTTTTCTTCCTCCTAGGTACACTTGGAGAAAATGTGGAATGAAAGGGATTTTTTTTTGTCCCACTTCCTGTGGAAGCTTCTGTAAAAAAAGTGAAGCAACATTCTTTGGGCTAGACAGAGAGAGAAAGACAGACAAAAGAGCCCAACTCTATAGCATAGTAGCCAAGATTCGTGGTAAAGAGAAAAAAAATTATACAATCTGGTCTTTATTACTAGTCTTACTCTGTCTCTCTCTTCTTTTAATCCACACTATTTGGCAAGCAGAGACCAGAATTCAGAGTAACGTGAAGTTAAAAAGCACTAATGCCTCCTTTCTCAGGTGTTACCAGCTACATTTTAAAGCAAATCACAGGACTTAATTGTTCCCTTCACAGTTTTTGAAAGAAGGGATGTTCTATTCTTCTCTATAATGTGAGCTTAGGCTCATCAGACCAAGTAGCCTTGCCAATTAATACTCCTGAATCAAGAATTAGTTTCAGAGAAAATCAGGTGTTAAACTAATTTTGAGTATTTTCTACCACCCAAGTCTCCATTTGCAGATGATGGTGTTCAATATTTTGGTATTGTGCTTTACTCTCCTCACATATTGAAGAGGAACATGCATGGCTAACACTTGACAATGGATCCCAGTTTGGGGGTTGTCTGGCACTATAATTTTCTTATTTGTGGGTGGGTAAAGCCTTTGTTGGATCTACACTGAAAATACCTGTCAGCTGGGAAAGAGACAAAGAATACCAAAACCATTTAATAGTAAGTATCAGTCAGCCATAATTTGATAGTAAATATTTGTCAGAAGGGTACTTATGAGTTTCCTGTTGTCAGCTTCATCACCTGAATCGTCTGCAGACATCAGCTATTAGAATATCACCATTGTTTCAGAAAGTATCAAACCCCATTTATTTTACCCCGAAATTTCTACTTAAAAAAAAAAAGTTAATTTATAAAAAGTTGCTGAATTCAGGGAATGAAGGAGCACACAGATTAGAAGCAGAGTGATTCAATGGTGGCTACATCCAAATAAGAGTATTTGGATGCCTGTAACTAGGGTGAATATTTTAAATACTCAACTTACTTCCAGATTGCAGCGTTCACCACGTAGAGTTATGTCACTACCTGGAAGCACCATTCCTGCCTCAGAGTGACATCACAGCATCAGCCAACTTTGATTAGCTGAAACTATGACTTCCTCATAGAGGTGGCCCTTCCTGAAGTGACATAACAACATGGTCGCTCCCTAGTGTTCAGCGTACCTTGGAGGTAACTCTGGTGTCGGGGGAATCACCGGACAGCTGGGCAGGTCGGTTATTTCAATACCCCTCAATCTCTAATATAAATATAACAATTATACAATAAATATAGCACAAACAAATGCACATGCAGTACATGTCTACATTACTGTATATCAGTATAAATATACAATACAGACATATATAAAACACTTCTAAGCTATTTTCTAAATTAGGGTCTAATTTAATGTAAGTTTTTATGTAGACTTCATTATCTTTTAGGGGCATGCCATGAGCTAGTGTACTCAATCCTGCCATCAGCAGTCTATGGGTCCAAGTCCCAAGTCAGGCCATGTGTACATGCATACTTGTCTCTACAGCTGACATGCAGGAAGTCTGCCATCAGTGGGGCACATCCCAGATCTTCTGAGTGTGTGCAACAGGATTGCTCTGCACGTGCATCATGGCCCTTCACCTGAGAAAAGTGGACACCTGGCAGTCCGTGCTGTTAAGTGTCAAAAAGCTCAGTATGTTAATAGGCCAGGAAGGTAGGCAGTGAACTACTGTTACACATGGTCATTCTCATCCCAAATTGATAGGGTTGGCGGCTTTTTTATTTTGAAAGGGTTATTTTCTTTCCAAGCTGTTTCTTCCTTTCCCTCTCTTCTCCCATCTTTGTTCTTGTTGAGGCAAGAGTCTCTCTGAAAGTCAATATCTAGCCTTCCATCAGCAAGACCATCATATTTGCCAAATAGCTCATCAGAATTCTTCTTCATTTTAAAATGAGATAGAGAAATTTATCTCATCTATTGATTTTATCACCTTGCTTTATGTTACTGTTGTAACCTCTACTATTTAACTTTTTAAAATGTGTTTAAAACATATTTTTAAAATGTTTCAAACATCCTCTTTTAAAAATACATTTCAAACATCATCTAAGATTAATTCAGTTTATATTTTCTACTTGCAGTCTCATCTCAGTTAAGAAACCAAAGAATAGTGACAAGTCATTTTTAACTGCTGCATCATGTTTTTTCAAGGAATCTGAAAACAATTCTACAGTCTGAGCAAACTAATCCTTACTGCTCTTCAGATGTTTCAGTAGACAACAGACTCTTGAACTTAACAGTAATGCAAACTTGCATTTGGAGGTTTAGGTGGGCAGTCCACTTGACTTTTTTCCTTTTTTCTGCTCATTTCTCAAATGAAAGGCATTGGACAGATACTAAGTCCAAATGCAAAGCACAGGGTTACAGTGAACACTTAACTTCTCAAATATTACTCAGATCTGTTAAGTCAAGGAGGTGATTTGAAGAATTCCATTCCATTAATTGTTTTGATCCTATGTGCTCAGCTTTGGGAGCTTCAGTTTCAGCACCTAATTATGTTCCTATACACCTTGGTAGGCTTCCTGTTAATACAGAAAGAAGTAAGTGCTCAGTGCTGCAAATGGGACCAGTTTCATTTAGGTGTCTAAATATGCCCTTAAATGCTTAGGTTAAATCACCTACATTTGTGAACTCTGGCTTTTTTGTTTAAATAACCTAATTTATAAGCTGTGTTCTTGGGAGAGGAAGAAATTGATTAAATCCTGGAAGCATGCAATGATGTGGTTACAGAAAGCTTTCTGTGCTTGTTTTACAGTACAATACATGATAATTCATATTAATAAGGCTTCCAGTTATTTCAGAAGTGCTATATTTAGCAGCAAAGCCCCTGAATAGCTGTACAATGGAATTATGCTGAAAATGGATGTACTTCATTGAAATGGATGTACTGCAAATATACAGTACCTAAAAATAGCTCCATTTAATGCAACATAATAAAGCTTACACAGAATGGCAGCATTTCATTTTCCAGAAGCTCTGTCTCATATAAAACTGAAAACTGAATACATCTCTTGCCAATTGTAAACATTAACACATACAGTAACATTTCCGGAGAAGCAGAACAAATAAGGGAGGACACACAACTCACTTTTTCTGCCATTTCATGGGAGTGATGCAATGAATGTTCCCTTTCTGAGAACATTCGCCTTTGTTCATAGCTGGCTAGCCGACAAGTGAGCCATGAAGAAAGGGTGCAACCACCAATTCCAATGCATGCAAGAGACATGGAGGCAAGATGCAAAGAATAGAGAGCTGATGACTTCTTTGTCAGAGCACGAAGAAATTGAAAATTTAAGATTCCTCCTATTAGTCCACAGATGCAACAGGCAGAAAAAAGTATCATCTGTCAGGAGAGACAAGAGAGGTTATGTCACAGTAATATTTTTCAGAGATTAATTAATGCATATAAAATATGAGATAACCATAGTTCAATTCTTTGATAGTACCATTGAGGGCAAAACACTGCACAGACACTTGTTTTTAACTCTCTTAAGTCCCACATTGCTCCAAGGGAATACATTACCTTCTGGTATACGAGAGTAAAGATTGATGTTGCGGGTAAAAAAAGTTGTGTAAAATGAGTAGGTAAAGTTAAAATCTATTCAATGGAAGGACTGCTAGAACACAAAAGTGATTTCCAACTGTTCATGCAAAACGGTAACATGACAGAATGTGTTGTAATTTTCCATTGTGCAGTTTATCACCCTGCCTCAGGAGTGAATGCCTCATGTATTTGTAGTGAACCTCTCTTACTTTGTGTGCATTCTGATTGGGTCTCCTGCTCAATTATAATTTATTCAGTCAGATAGCAGTTGGAGGCTTTCTGCAGCTTTTGCGGGGTCTTTGAAAGTGTTCAAGGTGAATGAGTGGGTCAAAGAAGTAAAACAAACAACAAAGAAATCTGTGATGCTGCTTTACAGAAGATCAGTTTGGTGACTTTATGGTTGGTTGGTTTGTTGATTGGTTGGTTTGGTTGATTTTAACTTGGCTAAAATGTTCCCAGGAATTTTAGAAAGCTATGAAATAGGCTTCAATCAATGAGACATTTTTAAAGACCTCCTATTGCTTTTAATCACAAAGATGTTATGCTGATTCAGGATGTGTATTAACCTCAAATGATTCAGGAGCGAAAGACCTTATGGAGACAGTGTTAAATGATTGTCTTACTCACTTCCCTTGATATTGCTGACCTGTCAGATGATGATCTAGACGGGCCTTTAATGTTTCTTGATATGGCTTTGTATATGTACTTATCTACTGTGGTAGCAAAAATTTATGGAGCCTTACAGGCTACTTCTCTACACAGCTGGGATGAGAATTTCATCAGGAATGTGGCATTGAGGATGTATATTGCAGTCCACTGGCAAGTGACTATTTCATAAGACCTCCGGAACAGCTTTTGAAAACGGGTTATGGTACAAATGTTTTAAGAAATGGGACTGTCATTTTAGCAGAGTTTAGGATAACTCATTGATATTAAAAAAGAATTGGGGAGAACTTTTGATTCCCATCACATTTATGCTTGTTTTATGTGACTTCCCTCTGTATGTGGCAGAATAATCAAGCTGACAGAAAATTAGAACTGGCATTATCACTTAAAATAAGATCACGTCTTTAATATAGAGTTCTGCTGTGACTTGTTGAGTAACAACACCATTTTGCTGCAGTCAGAAAATGACTGTACCCAAAGAGACATCTTCCATCACTTTAAAACCTACAGACACATTTCAGATTGCTAAAAACACTTGCTAAACGCTTAACAGCTATGATATCTAGAAACAAACTTAGTCAGCAGCCTTATTGAGATGGAAAGCCAGTCTTGGTTTTTGAAGGAGAGAAGATGCAGTCTAGTGACGTTATTGAGGAACATTTATTGACTTGACATAAATCTGTGTCAAGTGATTTCCTATCAAAGCTTATCCAGATACAGATAAATAGGGAGGTATGGCTTAAATAGCATGACCTAGATAGGCCATTTCAGAACTGCCTTGGTTTTTATGACTTTCCAAAGTGCTGATGGCTTTTTTTAGATTGCTGACTTGTAATTTGTCTAATTGTTTATCAAAACTCCTTGGATGCAGAAAGCCCCCAGTAAAGAGTTCAAATTAGATAAGTAAGCCTTTCAAATACTTATGTGTTATGGATACAGTGGAAAAACTTACAACAAGTCCAGATTTTTTTTTGGCGCACAATATTCCACATACGCCGCAAAGCAGGAACTGCAAAAAACAAGAAACCAAACATTATTTCGTCATTTAAGGTATGAAGTTCAAATCCCATTGTGTTGCTGTGGTGGCAACCACAGTTTAGGCAATGGTTACAGTTGTCAGCATTTTTGTCACAAACCTTATGTTTCAGGAAGTTGTAACTCAACCGTAAACACGCTTATTGGATAAGAAACTGGAATGAGAAGTCCGAGTGACCATGATAACTCATGAGAAAAGAAAGAAAACCTAAATTTTAAGCTGCTTGGGTAAACAAGTTGGAAAAAAAATCCCCACTGTTGCAAGCATAAAAATGCCTTTTTGCTGCTTTCTTTTTCTCTCAGAAAAGTCGAGCAAGCTACTAGTCAGTGATTCAAATCATCTACTTCTAAGCATAGCACAGGGACTTAATGCCCTGATCCTACCATCTGAACCACTGAAGGATCACATATGGATCGTTGTCTTCAAGGCAGTAGAACTCTGGGCAAGAATATAATTCAGTCATGTCTGTGGGTGCAGGTGTAAATATGAGTACATCTGTTGGTGTGACTACTCTGGTCATGCAGAAGGATCTGTTTCAGACTCTTGATAGCCCAATTCACAAGAGAGAGCATGAAGGTATCTGTACTTTTTTTTTTTTAATGACATTCCCTCACACAAACTGATCTGCTAATTGTAGCATCAAGCATTAGGCAAAAATTAATTACAGAAACCAGAAAAGTGCCAACCAGCTTATAAAAATAGAAGATAATGCTTAATAGTGACGTCTGTCAAAGACCAGTGATGTCCTCTGATGTCTTTTCCTGCTACAGAAAAGTTTAATGAGGAAAACAGTGAATAGTTCCCAGGGAAGCAGTCATGGTAGGAACTACAGTAGTTGTATGAAAGCAATAGGGCCTTCTCCAGCAATACTGTCAAAAGATTTCCTTGATACCTCATAAACTCCTTAACCAAGAAATCTGTGCTACTTATTTTCAATAAATCTAACCCTACTCCCCCATTGGGAAGTAATTTTATAGTTTTAAAATTGATTTTTCCACACTATTTTTGCATGGAGATGGTATTTCTAGCAAAAGGCTCTGCTTGACCCTGATTTAGAATCAAATCATAAAAAAGACCTGGCTGTTACATAAGAAATTAAAACAAACAAACAAACAAACAAACAACAACAACAACAAAAAAAAACCCCAAAAACCCAAAAAAACCCCAAACAAACCAAAACCCTAAGAGTTTCTATACAGCATTCAGGGTCTATGTAATATATTGCAGGTACTTCTTACTTACACTCTAAAATTTTGCAACTTCACTATTTCAGTTGAGGAGTTGCTTTAACTCATAGTTTATCTCCTTCTAACTAAAGTAGTTCATGTGTATAGCTAAGTATAAGCCTTGAGGTATCTTTTTATTTTGAGTAAAAAGATCCATGAAAACAGTTCCCCATAATGAATGTGGATAAATTTTGTATATTATTTACCTTTACACTAAGCATGGGATGTGACTTTAATACCAAACTGATTATAGAGAGGGCTGGGTCATGTGGACCATGGTGCCGAATGGCTCAGGACATACCAGAACACACAACTGGTAATTGCTGCTAGAACCCACTGACTGGAATAACAATAAAACAAAACAAATCACCAAGGGCAATGC
Organism: Chamaea fasciata; assembly: GCF_029207755.1. Lineage (NCBI taxonomy): Eukaryota > Metazoa > Chordata > Aves > Passeriformes > Sylviidae > Chamaea > Chamaea fasciata. Next base: position 122,717,036 of record NW_027094086.1, on the reverse strand, counting down.
TTCCTCTGCACCTTTCCCACAGGCAAAGAAGATTTCAGCTCATCACATCTGCTTTGTAAGTGTTTACTCAGGCTTTCTGTGACGTTTTGGGGTTTCACTCCCAGTCCTGCCATTGTAGACTGCCTTCAACTGAAGGCATGCTTCAGATTTTCACACGTTGTGTTTTGTATTTCTCAAAATGCAGAAACCTCAAATGAAATTTGTTGAAGACATCTTTGTAATTAAGTTCTATTCAGTCAGACTTGATAAAGTGGATTACTAATATATTTTCTCTCTGTAGTGATTGAATAGGAATGAAAGGAAACTTTTGCGTATACAAAAATGAATTAAGAGTCAGAAAATATAATCATAGATAGTTTTAACTTGTTAACTAGTTTAAAAAACTGTGGGTTTGATAATTTACCTTCAAAGCTGAAAGTGTGTAAGAGAAGGTAACTGTGGGTTTGATAATTTACCTTCAAAGCTGAAAGTGTGTAAGAGAAGGTAACCCATTTTTTCAGGAATGCTTTAATTCTGTTCCACTTTGAGTCAATGAAGCTAATCTATGAGCCCTAAGGTACAAGGTTCTCAAAGCAAGGGGTGAATATCCCATTTAAAGAATCTGACTACCTAGAGTAAAGATCTGGATGCAGTAGTTAAATATACATTAAGTTTGCTAATGATACTAGACTAGGAGATACCATGGACTCTGTTAAGTGTAGAGAGGCCTTACAGAGAGATGTGAATAGACCTGAGAGCTGGGCAATCACCAACCACATGAAATTTAACAAGAGCAAGTGCTGGATTCTGCACCTAGGACAATGTAATCCTGGTTATACATAAATTTTGGGGGTCAAGAGATTGGAAAGCAGCCACAGGGAAAGAGATCTGAGTGTCTGGCTTGATGACAAATTGAATGTGAGTCAGCAGTGCCCTGGTAGCAAAAAAGACCAACCATGCCCTGGGGTACATCAAGAACAGCATCAGCATCTGGTCAAGGGAAGTGATTGTCCTGCTCTATTCTACTCTGGTGCAGCTCCTTCTTGAGCATTGGGTGCTGAGTTGGATGCCTCAGTGTCAGAAGAGCATCAAACTATTAGAGTGTGTCCAGAGGAGGATGGCCAAGATGGTGAAAGGCCTCAAGGGAAATACTTACGATGTGCACATGAGGTCACTTGGTTTGATCAGACTGAAGAAGAGAAGGCTGAGGGGTGACCTCTACATGGCCTACACCTTTCTCAAGGCAGACAGTAGAGGGAGAGGTGCTGATCTTCCCTCTGTGATGATCAATGATAGGGCACAAGGAAATGGAGTGAAGTTTCATCAGAGGAAGGTTCTTCTCTGAGGGGGTGATCAGTCACTGGAACGAGCTCCCCAGGAGAGGGATCATGGCACTAAGTCTGTCAGAGGTCAAGGAGCACTCTGGATGCTGCTATTAGTCATATGATTTAGTGTTAGGTAGTCCTGCAAGGAGCATGGAATTGGACTTGGTCTTTATGGATCCCTTACAACTTAAGAAATTCTACGATTTTATGATAATATTGCATTGTGTCATGCATACTCTGTATGTATTTTCTCTTCACATCTAGCATATTTGTACATATAGGCAAGGAATAACAAGTTCCATAGTTAAAGAGCTAAAAAGAGTTCTTTGTATTCTAACTCAGAGGAATTGGATATTCATGCTTCCTCCACATCCTTTTGTTCAATCTTGAGGTCATGCCGAAGTTTTATACTCTGTATGGCTATGAGATAAACAAGTTGTGAAACCAAATGCACTCAAGTGCCTGATTATGTTAAAAACCTTGGAAGAAAGGATTTGTGCAGTAGCAAAGGATTAATGTTACTTAGGTTGGGGGTTTTTTAAGATGACAGTGTATTGCATTCATAGAGAAAAGGCTTGCCCAAAACCCAGTATGGATATTTATTTATGTCAGCAGGCATTTTGGAATTAAAACCAATGGATGACCTTGAGCCACAGAGCCAGGCAATTATACCTCATGTAAAGCTTTGAAACTTAGGAACCAAGTTTACCACTCTCTTCTAAGGCTGATTCACTGGAAACAGTGGAAACCCTCTGTATCAAGAGTACTAGTAATACCCATGGCTGAGAAACACTGCTCATGCAGTTTCTTTAGCCAAGCTTTTCAATGTGGAGGCATCTAGAAAGGTTAGGAATTCAGTGGGATATTTTGTGATTGACTCTGTTCTCTGCTTTTTGATAGCATAGAGACTTAAGACTTTTTTTTTTTTTTTTGGTGGTGATGCTATAGGAATTTTCTGTAAAATTTTTGATGTCTCAGTATTGTGATCAGTAGTAGTGAAAAGTGGATGGGAGAAACTACACTAGCTCTTCGTAGCTGAAAAAGCATGCAGTAAAAATCAGATTGAAAGTGTCTTTTACTTAGAATCTTCTATTTTATAATGCTGCCAACTGGAATACAGCCATCAGGGGCTCTGTTGTCTTGACACACTCTCTCTCCCTGTTCTTGGCTATCTTGAAAGACTTCATGTCAATATATCATAACAGTAAAACTTGGTTTGTACCTGTTGAGCTACTCTGGACTACAGTTTACCCTTTACTAACTGTAAATGGTCATGGTGAGACTTGCTCCTTTCTACTTGATCATTGACTGTCCTTAATCAATTTTTACCAGCCAATCTCATGGACTCTTTAAATGTAGTTATATTTTTAAATCATGTATTTTCTAACTATGTAACCTAACTTACCTGAGGTAACTTTGGCAAACAGACTTATACTCAAAATACAGTAAATCAGGAGTGGAAAAAAAATATATCAGTGAAGATAAGCTTCTTGTAAAGAATGCTCAGTTGTTGAAGTGTTCTCAACTCATGCAGAGAATAAGGCTAAAACATTTCATTAAGGATAAGCTAAGCTAATAAGCCCTACAAAATACCCTGGAAGCCAGAGAGGGAACTTCAGCTGGAACTTTTTTAAACAGATATCTCATCGTTGGACTTTCATTTTAATTATTATTCATAAAAAAAAACCAAAACAAAAACAAACAAACAAAAAAACCCTCATAAAATGCTAGAAGACTTAAAGGCTCACTTAAAAACCTACATAGATCGCAAATTACACCCAGACCCTATTGATTATAGGGTTACTTTTGGCTGCAGACTTACTCATACCTCCCATACATACATGATGTTTTGTGTCAAGACTATCAGAGAAGTCATGTATTGAAATTGTTGGTGCAAGTTCAGAGAAAGGCCAGGAGGTTGGTAAGAGGGCAGGACCACCTCCCCTAAGAAGGTAGGTGGAGAGGGTTTGGGCTGTTCAGCCTGGAAGAAGAGAAGGTTCAGAGATTCACAGATTGACAGAATATTCTGAGTTGGAAGAGACCCACAAGGATCATTGGGTTTGAGTGGAGACCTCATAGCAACCTTCCAATATCTGGGAAGCTGGAGAGGGACTCTTCATCAGGAACTGGAGTTTCAGAACAAGGAGTAAAGAGGTAACTGGAAGAGGGAAAATTTAGACTAGATATCAGGAAGAGATTCATTACTGGGAAGGTGATGAGGCACTGGAACACGTTGCCCAGAGAGGCTGTGGATGACCAAACCCTGGCAATGTTCAAGGCCAGGTTATACAAGGCCTTAAGCAACCTGGTCTAGTATGAGGTGTTCCTGCCCATGGCAGAGACAGTTGGGACTAGATGATCTTTAAAGTCCCTTCCAATCCTTATTGTATGATTCTGTGATTCTATGAGTTTTTGAGAATGTATCATCAAGTAATAGACAGGGGCATAACCCCTCTTGGGTGAATGCTAAAAAGTCCAAAGAACGATACTACAAAGCACAAAAACTACTTAGAGATTAAGTGCCTCAGTCCCACTTTCAGTGATGATTCACCATGGACCCACCAAAGTCAGAGTCAGTCTGATAGCACCAGTGTGATTGCAAGGTGATACAGTAGTGTCTGTCTGCAGAGTTTTCATCATTCACACTGCAGCTGTACCTGCTAATGTTCCATATGCATATTGGAAAATGTCTCTTTTTGTCTGTTGAACATTAGAAAAGAACCCCAAAGACCTCCCAGGAAAGAGGAATGTTTCAGACTGCTTTAATTTACTTTATATTAAATATTGCCTTGAAACAAAACCTCAGATTCAAAACCCCAAAAACTTTGGTAAGAAGGCTAAAATCTCAATTTATATTCAAGTTCTGTGGTTTGGATCCATCCTATTTCATATTTTCTGGAACGAAAGACTTGGCTTCTTTCACTTCCTTCTGGAAAATGGCTACTTTGTTCCTGGTAGTCTGAAAAAAAGATTCATTTTTAGTTAATCTGCAGGAAGCCAAAGACTTGTTTCTTTCCACCAAGCAGAAGAAAAGGAACTATTTTTATTTTACATCTTGACGCTAAGAAACCTTTCTGTCTCATGTTTTGAAAAGGCAAACTCAATGGTGAGTGTAATTCCCTTGAAAAAATGAAAACTGCACATAGAAAAATTTCCTGGACACAGACTGAACAAAATAGTAGAGAAAACCTGTTGAATATAAGGACAGCTTGATTCCTAGTCATTGTTCATGACAAAAAAAAGACTGCTAAACTGTATACACTGCATTGAAAGTCCTTTATGGGTCATTCATATGTATCTGATGAAAGAGAGGAAGGGAAATTATTCCAAAATGAAAACTGCAAGTTTATCTACCTATTCAAATGATACTATACTTGGAAGACTAAACCATCAAGACAGAAATAACAGCTTCACTTTTATCCACCCTTGTCAGGTAGTAAACTAGAAAATTCTGTGTTTTACACTAAGGCTGCATAAGCATGTGACTTCCAGGAAAATAACCAGGAATTGGAAACTAGTAATGTAATGTACAGAAAGATTCTATTTAATAATGTTGTTTCAACTCCATCCAAGTGAGAAAAAAGCTGAAATCCCTAATGGGTGAACTAACCAGAAGAGCTATCTCTAATTGTAACTCTTATTCAAAGCAGTATTTCAGAACAAGGATTAAATTTTCTCAGTGCAGACATAAAGGGCACAGAATCTACTCATGAAAACAAAGACATCAAACTAAATAAAAATTGAAACAGGCAAAAAGATCAAGCCTAAGTACTAGGTTTGCCTATTACCTCCACAGAGAAACAATAATCTTTTGCAAAAGGGGGATGGAAACTTCTAATGATGTTGTTGTCCTAGGCAAGTGATTGTGGGAACAGGAATGCCTAGCTGGCTGAAACGCATCCAGACACAGAACCAGAAGCAACAGCATTGCCAAAACCCAACCTTGTATCCCACCAAATCTGTCATGCTGAGAGGGGAGGCTCTATTATAATTGAGTCATTGTGTTAAATTGTGTCTAATCTGAGCCAATACCTTGTCTGGCAGTGTGCGATTGGCTCTTATCAGATCAGGTGCTGCTCCACTTCCCACTGATTCAAGCCATATGCAAGCAGTTTAAATTCCATCCCAGGCCCTGTCATTAGTGTTTCCACTCATCTGGTTATAGACCTACAGAGATTCTTTAAAAATGGGAAATGTTTTTTAGAAACAATCAAGGAAATTAGGAAGTGTGTTTCTGAATCTGAAAATTTACCTGATGTCAGTGATTCAAAAAACCGCCATCCATCTCTAAAAATACTTAAATTCTCAGAACAAAATAATAATGTTTACTTTTTGTTTGTTTAGAGACTATCAGAATAACAAATAAAAATAATGCCTTTTTTTTATTTTTGTATGAAGTATTTGGTTTAGAGTGTGACTGCTTATATCTCAAAAAAGTAATAAATGAAAGATTATTCCCTGCAGGTGAACTAAAGTCTTATCGTAGTAAAACATTTAAGCATATGTTTAAGTCAGTCTACATTCAACAGTTCCTCTAAATACAACTCAGTAACTAGATGGACCATCTTCCAGGTTAGTTTGTTCCTCTGGAATCTCCAAATGACAAAGAAAACCTACTGAAAGACCTCAGCTGAATTCATTGAATTATCCTGGCTCCAGGCAAGGCAAGGAGCTTCCACCCTTGGTATGCCCTTTCTCATCTATAGGGTAAAGAACTCTTTCCAGTTTCTACTGAACTCACTGAAAGTCCTGTGATTCATTTCATCACGAGCGGGAGCCAGACAGAAATATGGTCAGTTTGATGAAAATGCAATGCATATGTTAAAATAAAGTAGGATCACATCTGCATTTTGTCTGCATGCTAAACAATGATATGACTTTTTAGTGCTGTTTTTGAAAAAAATAAAATAGTTTGACTGTTCTTTCCAAAGGAAACTTGGCAACAGTAAAATCTAGATGTAAAATTTAGTGGTTTATAATTGAAGGCCACCAGCATTGATTTAACAGTCTGACAAAGGTTTTCTTGCTCTGGGAAAGTCCATACAGACTGACAGTTTTCTTTTCCTTCAAATCTTGGATTAAAAAAAAAAAGTAATTTAAATCAAATATTTCAAGTGCCAACTTGGAACAAATTTCTGTCGCCAACTGCAGATTTTTAATGGGCAGGCAGACTTCCACTGTGATAAACTCACAAATCATGGAAACAATAATTCTGCCTCTATCTAAAGACAGGCAAACAGACCAACACATAGAAAGTGCATATCTCTCAAATACATTCAGGTATCTGCCTTTATAAAGGAAGAAATGATTACTCTTGAGGGGCATAGCCATAAGTGAATCATCGGGCATCTCTCTCCCATATGAAGATAGATGGCATATTTATCTAAAGATGTGGCTTTTGTCTCTCATTCTTTCTCTCTCTGTGAGAGAGACTCATTTACAGCAAGGATTTATTCACCACTGCAGTATAAATGAGGATTAGAGCCATACACGTGTGTGTGTGTGAATATCTATTCACTACTCACAGTGATCATGATGAAACCACTATGTTCTAAATATAGATGGGGAAGTGTGTGACCATTAAAAAAAAATTAATCTGGGAATACTTTTTGGTTGATTATTTTCTGACTTTTGTTGTTTGTGCAAAAGCCTTTGCTATGGATGATGTCATTCTTACTATGTTATTGTTCGTGGTTTAGCGTTCTCATTGGCTGAATTATTCTACAGTACCTCATATAACTGAATTGGAATGGTGGATTTCAGAAACATCCCTCAGTTTCTGGGAAACAAAGAAATCTGGGAGACGCTGATTACAGCCGGTAGAGTAGTTTATCCCAATACAAACATAACAAACAGAAAGAAAATTCAGAAATCAACAACATGTGAACTTTAGGGTATTTGTGACTGTTTTTATTGTGGGTTTGTTTTTGTTTTGGCTTTTTTTTTTTTTTTTTTTTTTTTTTTCAATTTAACAGCCATGGCCTATTTTAAAAAGAACAGATTGGTGATGATGTAAACTGGATAGTTGTCTCCACATGCTCCAGATAATATGAGAAGACAGTCACACCTTCACTTGTATTCTTATGGCTACTTTTTAAACAACTCATACTATCTTAATCCAATTCAACTCTGAGTACAACAGATTTGAAACAACTTTTTTTTTTTCCATTTTTATGTATTTTTTGATACAGACATTGCCTCGGCTTTCCATTTTTTCATTCTGGTGTAGTCTACTTTCCCTGGCTTGCTTATGCATAATTCAGGGCATGCAATGATCAGGGTACTTCAGCCCATGCTTAACTTCACTTGTATCCATAATGCTATGGATGGAATTCAAATGTTAAAATTAGGTGTGTTAGTAAATCATCTGTCTGAACGGAGGCAGTGAACAATAAGAACAACTTTTTAATAGAAAAGCTATTGTTCATCAAGTGCAAAGCATCGTAGGGAGGCTTGAAGTATAGAAGATGGAATGTGCATGATTTTTAAGATGCCCAAATTTTAGGAATTCAGGTTAAGGTTTCCATGGTGATGCTATCTTCATCTACTTCCTTATGAACTTGGGTCTCTGCTGAGTTCCACCCACATAAAAGGATAGAACAGGGTCAAAGGTTTTCTATGCATTTCCAAGTAAATTGCAAAAGGAGGAATGACACTGTTTAACTTAAGTGTTTTGTATCTTAACATGTCAAAGAATTATTTTTCTTTAATGTTCATTTCTTTTCCTTACTGTTCACATCTCAAAGGAAAACCCTGATACAAGAGTGTGAATTGGAAAAAAATAACATATTTTGTGCAAGACATATCATTTAAAACAGGCAACACAAGCTCAGTGTAAGCTACAGTGAGCAGAAAGGAGGCTTATGTCACTTCTGCAGCAGGACAGTCCTGAGGATTGTTTGAACAAACCTTTGTCCATTTGTTTTAATTTGAAACTAGTTACCCATTGCCCTGGAGAACAGTAAATCTCTGGCACCTTTCTTGGCCTGCCTGCCTCACCTGCTAGTCCCCTAGTCAGAAGAATGCAACCCAACAGTTTGAACTGCTGAAGTAGTACAAAAAGAGTGGTATAATTGGGACAATTGAAACCACAGATCATTAGTTCAAGGAAAAGTAAGTCACGCTTTAGAAACATGTCACCCCACTCTGCACGTCACTTTGATTTTTTCATTTCCTCTGCTACATAAAACATAAGCTTCTTGCTTCCACTTTGCATTTTCTTTGAGGCCTCTCTCTGCCTATTCAGCCTGCAGTTTTTGCTCAGTTCCCAGCACTTGATGTCAGCCTCTGCTGGCTCTGGTTGTGGGCATCCTTTGCCCACTTGTTACACTTGCAAACAAGTCCCTTTGGGTTACCTTCCATGCCTCTGCACTCACATATGAGAATAATTTCTTATAAACATTTGCAAAACCCCTTTACTGTTCTCTGTCTTATTCCTCTCTAAAACTCTACCAATGAACAGTTCTAAATCAGCCAGATTGTTGGTGTGTTAATGCAACCACCTGTCATACCACTCAGTTTTGTTTTTTTTCTTCATACTCACACCCTTTTACACTGTATCTGTCTCTTACTACGATTATAATGTCCTTGGAAGCCAACATCTAATATAACAGAATCTTAATCTATGCCTAGTACAAACTCTGGGGTACCAGCATAAAAATGAATGAGGCAGTTATGCAGGAAATGTGCATCGTCATGAAATGATATCAGCTGTGAAAGCATTGTCACAAAATGCAATCACTGCATAAAATACCGATCCCACTAACTGATCGAAGCTCTTTGACCTCAGTGAAACACAGGAAATTGACCTTTGCCATTAAATCTTCAGATAGGCACATGGTTTTAAGTAATTTTTTTTGATCAGAAACCTGTCTTTTGGAAGTGATTTTGATAGTATCATTACCTGTCTGATCTAGCCTTCATTTTCATTTCTCACCTACCTGTTCTGCAGTGCAGAATTATCTGTGTGTTTATATACTGCCAAAAATATTTATCACTGTTGTCAATAATGAATAATTATTGACAGTGAGAATATTACATGAAGTGCTCTGTCTGAATGAATCTATAAATTAAAGGAGGTTACACTGGTGAATAATCAAGAGTGTTTTATCATGTTATCTGAAGCAAAACAAACAATCCTATTAGAAATACTGCTGTACAATAGAAGCTGGCCAAAACCAGCTTTGGACTTCAAAAATGCCCACTCATGTTTAGACTGAATATTCAACATTTTCTATTCTTCGCTTAATAAATATAAATAACCATTTGGAGGAAAATTTTCCCTAGAAACACGCATATCTCAAACTAAAAAAAATTAGAAAAATTTTTGGGGAGTGAGAAATGCTCTGTGATATGACCATGCTGCTTCTATTAACCCATTACTGGGTTTCCTTTTTTTAAAAAAAATTTTTTTTGTTCGTTTTACGAGAAGCTTAGAGTGCCCAGTACATGAGAACACCTTTATCCTCTTCCTTCCCAATGCCTCTTTCTATTTTTCCTCCAAAAGCTCAGGACTCAGCTGGCATTCCCTTGATATTAATTTAAAGCACCTTTTGACAGTCTCCTCATCATGGACAGGGCTGTTCATTTTAAAAAGCAAAACTCACAACCAATTTAAAGACCATAAGCTGTGGCCCGGGTGTCTCACGAAACGTCGGGCTTTCCCAGGTGTGAGAAGAGGTTCAGAGAAAGTTCAATTGCTCACAGCAATACCGAAAAACGGAAAGGAGCGAGAAAGAAGAGCTCTACCCCCGCCCAACACACACATCTGTCCCTGCCGTGCCTCCCCCTCGCCCCACAACTCTGCAGACCGTACCCCAAGCACATCGAAAATGGACCCGGCGCGGTCGGCGCAACATGCACTCGCGGGAGGGAAGGGAAGGGAAAAGGGGATGCCTTCGCACGGTCTGATCATCACCATAAAGAGTTAAAGAGAGAGTGAAATGGCTAACGTACACACACCCCGCTCCATACCGGAGAAGAGTCTCCCAGCTGAGGTTTTTGCTCTGTGAGGACCAGGCTGAAACTGACCGCCCCCACGGCCACGCTGGACACCCCTAACCCTATCTCCAGCACGGAGAGCACCAGGAGGCTCCCGATGATCTGGCTGCTGGTGCACATCCTCCCTCGGTCATCCTTCCTTCCCGATCAGCCGGGGAAACCGCGCATCCTTCTCCTCCTCCTCGGGCGCTCCCACGGCCCTAAGTCGCCCCCAAACTTTTCTTCCTTCGCCGGCAGCCGGGGCGGAGCGGCTCATCCGCGGCCGGCGGGCGCTACCGAGGGACGGCGGGGCGGCCCCGGCGCCGCCGGGCCCCGCGCAGGCAGCGCCGCGCCGGCCCCGAGCGCGGCCCCGGGCGCGGCCCCGGGCGCGGCCCCGGCGCGGCCTCGAGCGCGGCCCTGGCGCGGCGGAGCTCTCCAAGGTGCCGGGCCGGCGGTGGCTGCGCGGCTCCGCGCTCTTAAGGGCTGCGCCTCCGCCGGGAAAGTCGACCTTGTCCGCTTTCCTCCTGCGTTCTCATTGGAATGACCTCACCGGGATTTTTTTCCCCCCCTCCTTCTTGTTTCTCTCCCCCTTCTCTTCCAGGGCTGGGGGGCGGGGGGTAGAGGAGTGTGGCGAGCCCAGCCCGGCTATACTTATGTATGACTCCAAACCCAATGCACGGGCAAGGCGCACGGCAGCCCCGCCCCAGGGCCACAAGGCACGGCACCTTCCCCGGTCCTCCCCCGGCACGGCGCTCGCACACCTCCGCCGTCCCGCGCCGACCGGGCTGGCGGCGGGACGCGGGAGCCGATGCCAGCTGCAGTCAGACGCCTGAGATGTGACCCTTTTCGAAGTGGGGGGTCCGCAGGCCTCCCTCCTCCCAGGTGCTGCTGTCAAAATTCAGGAGGAAGCCCGTCTTCCTCTTGTATTAGTCTAAGGGCTGGGCTATGCTGTGTATCACCACTGCAAAACTCTGGTCTTCTGCAAAACCTACTGCCAAAAGAGGCGATTTCTGTAGCCATTCCTGTCACTCGCAGTGGCCAGAAGTGTATCAGTCGCAAAGCAAATAAGCAATAAAGCAAAATAGAGCAAGAGATTCAGGGCTGCTACTTGAGCCATGCTGGATTGCTTAGTACCAGTCTTGATTATGTGCCTGAGATACAGAGGACGCTTTGCCACTCTGACTACAGTTTTACAATCCAGATGTGTTGCACAACATGGTAACACACAGACACTCAGTCCAGCACCTTGGCTTTCCTGAATATGGATCACCAACGTTTGGATATTTACCTTAACAAGAGGGCAAAAGAACTGCATAGACAATTATATCTCCCAAATCCGTACCAGGATTCAAAAATATTGGCATCCTGCAGGATTTAATTATTTCCTCTATACACATAGGGGTTTTCTATTCCTATGTGAAATCTTTCCTTTTATCAAAAAATCTGCAATTCTTAACCTGTATATAAATCCTACATTCAGATGTCAGAATCCAGAATTGCAGTCTAGACTTCTCCAGTATTTCATGGTGCAACTTGGTAGCAGGAGCATAAGATTAGCAAGGTCCTGACTGAATATTTTTCTTTGGACTTCACAACCTGTCTTGTGCTTTGAGAATAAGTATTACATAGACTTGAGAAGATTGCATCCACCATTACAGGCCAGAGTTTACTTCTCATTTGTAGAAATCTTCAATACTGAATTGCGGTGAGTGGAGGTAGACTGCCATCAAAGTCTGTCACCTTACTTTATGCTTTTTTATGCAAGAGTAAGAGTAAGAGGTCCTAAGATAGGATCGTAATGCTTTCTAGTTTAAAACTTTACCTGTTTCCTACTTTCTCACAGTTTTCCCACTTCACAGAAGCAGAACAGTTGACTACATCTAAAGGAAAGCTCTGTTTTAGCTGAATTGCCCCTTTTCATCTCTTATGTTTTAAATGGTACCTGACATCTCTTATCATTAAAAATCAAGGCACAGCATAAAAGTTCCTAAGCTACTATGCTTATGTAGGAGGATGGAGAAAGCACAGATTTTCAAGTACCCACATGGGTGTAGGAAGGTGTTTCTGCAATGACAGTATCCTTATTATGTCAGATTGTTATAAACGCTGAAGTGTGCTAAGGTGCAATGATTTTACTGCTCAGAGTGTATTTTACCAAGTCTTTAAAATCCAGTGGTGATAAGAGGAGAATTGCATAATTCCAGATATAATTAATATATTTTATGCTTGCAGCCAGATAGAGAGCCTGTCACATCAGAATAGAGCTCATGTGACAGAAATAAGATTTCCATAAACAGCTTGTTTTATGTAACATTTCCACTTCAGTCAAAATAAGCTGTCAGAAAGATGGAGGGAAAGAGACCTTGTGAAAAGTGTGCCCTAGATGGAGATCACTTCATGAAACAGTTAATAAAACAGAGATATAAAACTGGAGTCCAACAGCAGGAGAAGTGCCCTGGGTGCCTGCTTTCTAACCAGCAGGCTACAGAGAGGTGAAGAGCTAAGCAAGACCTCAACCAGAGTTAATAACCGCTCAGGAGGAGCACCCTTTCAAATAAAGACAGGAAGGAAATGTAAATTTCTAATCACTAGCTTTTTAAAAGGAAAAGATATAGTCTCCGTCCATGTATGGACTTTTGTTTATTTGTACTATGATGCTGCATCATCATTATGTCCTAATCTAGACAATTAACTTTACACATTGGACTATTCATGCATACATTTCAGCACATGCTTATGTCTTTGCAACACTAAATTATTTAACTGCTTGCTGTCTCAGCTGGCTGGTTTTGAAATGTTTCCTGTATTTATGATTCAAATAACAAAAATATTATCATGAAAGGAAAAAAAAAAGGAAGAAAAAGGAAAAAATCATTCAATATGCAGGCAAGTTTTCATTATAACTGCAGAAAGTTAAACACTACAATCCCATCTCCAAAGTGAAATTAATTAGAGTCATGAGGGCTTTGGATCTTTTAATTTAAACTGTTGGATTCGTGAACAAAAGACATCAATCTTATTCTTCTTGACTTTGAAGGAAAACTTTTTTCTCTCTTTTTTGTCATTGGAGACTTTAAAAATGGTTCATGACAAAAAAAAGTATTCTAGTCACACAGCAGGATGAAGGGTAATTGGATGACATAGCACTGGCAATGAAGAAGTAGAAATCAGAGCACAAAGATTCATTTATACTCAGTCACTTTTACATGTCTCTGATGACCAAGAGACCCTAAGAAGGTTATAGCCTCTCCATTGGAAATTACTAGCTTTGTGTAACACTTCTGAACACTCTGTGCAAGTGGTTCAGTTTATTGATTTCCTACTGATTTCCTTTTAGATGTGTCTCTAAAACAATACTGTAAAGAGTTTTTTTATGAATAAGAATTTGGCCTATAGCATTAAATCAGAACTCAGGCCACTGAATATAATTCAGCCTAGGAAACTGTGTATAAAATTGAAACTCTACACCATCCTGTGGCTGATTAGAGGATGAGAAACAAGTTGCTGCAGCCCAAAAGGAGAGATACTCCCTAAATATTAGTTACTAATATGCAGGTATAAGGTAGCAGTTCTGGACAAATAAACATAACTTTGACTGATCTTGGAAGCTGGATTGCTCTTTTACCTTATGGATTTATTTTCTGGTCAGTACCAAGGCATATCAGTTGTGCTATCTTGGAATATTTGGCATAGACCAAATGACTTCTACCAGGATATCCTCTGGGAAATGAAAAATTCAGCCTCAAGGGTAGCTTGCAAATCCTCTTCTTTTCACAAATACCTTATCTTTTCAACCAACTCTGCAGATTCTATTGCTTTACACTATTTTGTCTCCTGGATCCCTTCAATTCAGTTTGACTGAAGCAAAACCGAGGAAAACCAGTACTGTGACAAACAGCTTTAAGTGTTTGGGGTGACACTCTGCCTTGGATTCTATGAAGAGTTGCCTATTGATTTCATTCTAAAACCAGCTGTACCTATTGCATCCCATCTATAGAAATGTGTGCAAAACAGCCTTTAGAGCACTCCTTTTTTTTTTCTTTTCCTTATTTTTTTCTTTTTTTGTGCAGAATCAATTCTTAGTAAATTTTACTCCTTAGTTTGTTCATATGCTGAATTAGTATGTGCTGGTGCTCTAAAATGGAAAGAACACCCCATGCAAAACTTGTACAGGAGAAGATGAGAGAGTGTCATTGATTTTGTCTGTTCAAAGTTCAATACACAGACAAACTTTCTGCTGAGTGAGTAGTTCAGGCCCAGTAGACCTAGGATCTGTGTCACTGAAGTGACTGTTAAGCTTGTTAGGTCGCAACTGTTTTTCTTTGATCAAACATTAAGGCATTGGCTCTCACACGAAATAATCTGATGACATAATTGAAAAGTACTTGGCACAAAATTTTTTTCTCACTCATACTTTGTACAGTTGCAGAAAGTTATTCCACAGCTCTATAGTACATCTCATAGCTCCACTCCTAAAGTTATAGAGCCATGGAGAGGTGTTAGAGAGGATGTCCGTGATCAGTTGTAGAGGATATAGCAGCGTGGCAAAGAGAAGAGCCATTGCCGTGGACTGCCTTCTTGTATTGTACTCAATAATTACTAAATCTACCAAGATAGTGATCATTTTGTTCAGATCATTTCTGAAACCTGCCTAAGGCCATGAAGAAATTGCACTTTTCAGTAATGCACTGCCATACTACATATGAACACACAAAAGTTCCAGATACAGTTCCTAGCTATGCCACAAATATCTCACTCACATCTTCTGGACACATCTCATTTTCACCTTCTGGACACATCTCATTTTCATCTTGTCCTCTGCAATGAACTGAGTAGTTTTCAAGTGACATTCGTGTCATCACTTCTGGCAAGAGCCTCCTCCAATTTACTCTGCTGTTTGGGAAAACTGATCCAAAATAAAAAAGGAACATGAATCTTTTGACATTCTGCCATCTTTCATTCTCTGGCCTTCCCTTTTTGGGGTAAGTTTCATATTCCAGAGAAGCCCATTAAATCAAGGTTTAATTAAACTCTTCTGATCTGAGTGCAGTCAAAATATTTGGTGATAATTAAGACTGTAAAAAAGCATTTTCAAACGTAAAATGCTGTGAAACAGGTGTCTAACACCTCAGTATATTGTAGATCTGCCATTGTATTTTAAAATGCTGCAGCACTTTCAAATAATAGGGTTAGAAGGTATCTTAGGAATATCAGCCTTCATACAGTATGACACTCAAATGAGTTCAGATTTCCCCTTATGAATAACACTTTTCTGAATGAGGGTCTAGATTCTTTTCTGAATCTAACATATGTACAGCTAAATATTCACTGAATATGATTTGCTGAGTCAGAGTCATTACAGGTTCCATCATGTAGATTCCTGAAGCACACATCTGCCTAAATGGGAGCACAACCTGAATGAGGGCTAGAACAGACCTGCACATGTTAAGTGGCCCGACAGACTACATAACTCCTGCATGAAAGGAATTTTTGTGGCTACAGTGACCAGGAATAGTGCTAACTCAGAAGCTAGCACTCGAGAACCTCAGGACCAGTGTCTGCTCCCATTTTTGGCATCCAATACACTGTAGAAAAAGGCAGACCCCAAGTCCAGCTGTTGCCTGCTCATACTTTTTGGATGAGTCATGAAAGAGATAACAGCTGGCAGGAACCCTATTAAGAACCCTAATCTAAAGCCTCTCAGGATAGTTTTTCTGTTGAATAAGGAGTGTGTCTTTTTTCTCCTTCACCAGCGCTTTTAATTAGATCAGAATTTATCTCCCACTGAGTAATTTTTTTTCTAATGATGAGATACACTGTATTGAAAAACGTCCTTGACCATGGGGCATCTGAGCTGTTACTTGAGAAGATTTGAAACAAGGTTTTCTTTTGTGGCATTGTTCATTGCAAAACAATTGTTACAATTTTTGTGTCCAAGGTAGAGTACAGAAAAAATAAATTCATTAGCAGTCTAAAATCAAAAATGCAGCATTTAGGGACTAAAGTTTAATTATTCACATTTTTCAGTGTTAAGCAAAAATAGGAATGGTTAACAAAAAGATTTTCCTTGAACTATACATGCCTCCACCATCCCCTTTTATCTGCCAAACTGTAATAATAATTTTTATTAGAAACACACTTTATAAAGAAAGTGAAGAAAGAGTCCAAAATAGTAAGCTCAGAGGGCACAGAGTTGAAAGTGCGATTTGTAAACATGCCTGGAATTCATGGTTTTTCTTGGACTATGCACAGCAAATTGTTAGTTACTGTAACACATGATTTTATGGAAGATCTGTAGTCTGACCCAATTCCTTGTCTAGTTAATTAAAATCTTACAACTGAATAAATTGTAAGTTAAATTAGTATCACTGGGTTATGGCTATTCATTGGTGAACATTTGCAAACAATTTTTACAGCTGAAAAAACACAGGGTATATTGCAGACTAAAATTGTGTTACCTAAAGTCCAGCTATAAAGCTCAGATTATTTTTTGCCGGTAATATCTGCAGACCGCTGACAGTTTAGCAGCAGCAGACCCAGTCTGGCTGGAAAAGTTGTCCAGTCACAACAGTGTCAGGGAATTAGGGGCTCATGCAGAAATGGCCAATGCTAACAGCAGGAAGAAGCCATAGTTACCCTGGCTCTTTCTTTCACTTGGTAAAGTCACATCTGGACTTTATAAGAATATATACAACAGATAAATATTGTAAATTAGAATTCTGGCCTTACGGCTCTGAAAAGCAAGCATATCTGAAGCAAACATTCTTAGAGATATACCTCTGGGCTGCTGGTTGCCCTTGGTGCATTTGGTTCCCACATGTTTTGGTCAGATCACAAACATATCTGACAATACCAGGTTTCATAGGCAAAACCTTCTTTCACCTAAGTACTGATATACTTCATGCCAGAAGAGCTCTGCCTACTCAGGTAAGTACTCTGCACATGGTGAGACAAGATAGTGAGCTTTGGTTTGCCTCTGACTCTTAATGATCTGTGCTATCATACTGAGTACAGTATCAGCTAATCAGCTCTCTGACTCCTTCTAATTAAATGTTAAAAACAACAGCACATCAACAAAGCTATGTTCCTTAGCTGAATTGTACAATGATTAATTTAGTAGTGTTTTATCTTGGGTGAGCAAGAAAAGAATGTATCTCAGCAAAAAACTGCTGAGGAACATATTAATTGCAATTGTTTCAAGATAAAGTACTGAGGACACGGGAAGGATTACAAATAATGACCTAAAAATTGCATCCATCTGACAGCAATTACTGTAGTTGAACAATCAAAAAGATCTGATACCTTCATAACCAGCAGAACAGTGAGTTCTAGCTAATAGTAAAGACTGATTTCGTAATTATTTCTAACGGTCGTATTATGCTAGTATTTTCACTTCTGCTTGGTGCTTTCTCGCTTGAAAAAGTGAGCACAGAGCTCTTTTGGTTTCTGATTCAAAGGTCATTCCCCAATATGTATTCCTAATACATTTTTGGCATTGTCTATTATATATGATAATTACACTAAACTACTTTAAAAATTGCTGATTTCTGCATAATAATTTTTGAGAGTTGGTTTGTATGTGTGTAGAAAAAATCAAAATGTCCTTAAATAAGATAATGGTAACCTAAGAAATGTGTATTTAAAAGACCTTCACCAATTGTTTCACTGTTTCTGCTGGAAGGGAGCAGGTTATTTTCATGGGACTGACATTTCCTTTCAGAGCTGGGACTGTGCTCTTGAGAGAGACAAGGTCCACCAAACCTTCAGAAGGGAAGGAATTGCACTTCCTTAGGTAATCTCAGCCATCTCTCGGACACCAGAACTGTTTAGGTTTTGCCTTTCTTGTTCCATTGGGACTGAACAGACTGCCTCTTGTGAAAATGTGATTTCTCTCAGATTTGTTCCAAACTCTCTCAGTCTAAACCATACCCACAGACATCACTGGTCATGCTTCACATATTTTGACTCTTTTAACTACCATAAAAAATAAGTGGAAACTATTTTTATGCCAGCCATTTGAGGATGTTTCCCTTTTAGTACATTCAATATGAGACTTTTCTCCCAAGTGTATCAAGAATAATCTTTTTTACATGTTTGAACTGTATATTTTTCTCAAACATTAAGTCTCAATCTAAAGGAAATGCCTCTTAAACAATATTTTCCTTTTGAAAACTAAACGTTAAATGTATGTACAATTAATAAAAATACCTTGAAGTTATTTTTAAGATTAGAGTTAAAAAACAGTATAAATTTTATCATGTTTGTAAGATGCCTATATAAAAACAGTAACAGTTCAGAAATAGATGCTTGTATGAAAAAAATATTTTGAAGAAAGAAAGAGAGGCCACTTCAATATAATAAATAGAAAACATGTTTCCTCTCACCATGCTACCTCATCTCCCTCCAGTAACACTCTAGAAATAACAGCATAGATTTTTGCTTACTACATGATATTTGGGAATTGGAAGGAAAAGATAAAACATTGTTTAAAAAAGCATGTTTTATTTGGTTCCTAGCTATTGTGGTCAAATGCAACTCAACATAAATCAGAAAGATAAATTTCTGTTATTTACAGACTTAAATAAGCTTCATATTAATCACTGAGTGCATTATTCTATTTTAAATCTAGTGGAGCTGAACCACTGAATTATCACCCAAAAATCTACCCTGTAGGAATAGACGTTAATAAAAGCATCCTCACCCATATTTAACTCCAGAGTAATTAAGGTTTCTAAATTTACCAGTTCCTACCACACCAGACACAACTTTTTATTTGTCAGCTGTTTCTCAGAGCTGCAATGCCTTGGGGAAAATTGTCACCCCTGGAAGATTGTCCTGTCATTCATAATTTATTTATGGTTCCACGCACTGTAGATACAGATTACAAACCAAGACAGAGAATTTGGAGGATGTAAGAAAAAATCAGGTTTTTACAGATGATGTTCATTTTATATTACACTTATTTTATCATTGCTTTGAATTATTTAATGTTCCTCTTTCTGGTTACTGATTTAGATGGAAAATTTTCATGGAGAAGAATATCATAGCTGTGTTTAAGCATTCAAATAATTTGAATTTATCAGTCAAATGATGTTACTTGTTTGCAGTTGTTTTGGTTTAAGAAGACAGGTATCTGCCAGGGAAAGCCAGATTTTCCCTTGGAATGGAGAATGTAAACTACTGTTCCCCCCTCATTTCCAAATTATTATAAATTTGCAATCAGGCATATATTTGGGAATAGGAATAACAGTTCTTTACTAGGAATATTAAAAATAAAAATGTAGTTGTACAAAAAGAAACCAAAAAACATTAAAAAAATCAAGCAAACAAAACAAACAAAAATCCTAGAAACCCTGACAGAGTCAGAAATACAACTTGACACCCTGTTGGTCAGGGTGTTGGAACCAGTCCAGAGTAAGCTCTCCTGGAGTGGCAGATGTGGTTCTGTTGGAGTAGAGATGGTCCTGTAGAAAAGGTCCACTAATGGCGAGGTGGGTCTGGTCTTCCTTCGGGAATCCAGTGGGAACACTGGATCCCTGGTGTTCCTACATCTGTTTTAATCTAGGTAGGAATGGTTTGGCTCTCCTCACTAGGTGGAACATCTCACAATAGGATGATGTAATGTGTCATGTCATTGGTGAGCCTTAATGGCCCATTAACAGAAGATATTCCCCTGGAGGGAGGATGGGTGGTGGAAGAGATAAGGAACACTGCCCCACCCAGTTTTAACAGCTGGCCCATTATCAGAAAGCACCCGCCCCTCTCCCCTGGAGTTACAAGAGATAAAGAAAACACCTCCCCAACTGGTTTCAACAGATGGAATAGAATAAACACTTTTTTGATTACCTAACCCAAGTCAACAATCTAAACAAACACTTTACTGAAATCTTCCTTAGTTTGCAAACACAGGTAAATTATTTTTATGTGGCTCTACCTATTTAATAGTAATTAAAAAAAAAAAAATGGCAAGCCAAACACAAAAAACCAAAAAACCCCAAGAAACAGTCCAAGGCATCACAACTTCGAAAGAACCCCCGCAAACCAGAAAACATTCATCAGGTTAAAATCTACAAGTGTAGTGATATACCAAGCAAAATTCATAGTAATATTTGAAGTTAAATAAGAAAAAATCCTCATCCAGATATACTTCCTATTCCCTTATATCACTAAATCAGGAATATGCAGGTGAAACCAGTGGGCCATCAGTAGATGTAAAAGTAAGTGGAAATGCTTCTGTGATGAGGTAATTTCAACCCCACACGCTCATGTATAACACCTATGTTTCCAGAGTAGCATAAGGAGATTTAAGTATGTATTAGAATCAGAATATTTGCTTCCCATTAAGTTTTGAGTCTATTAAATAAGAATCTGTTGTTCCCTGAAAATAGCATTTCCCATTTGTACAACAGAAATAATCCTTGTGCTTCTCCTATTGTCTGATTTAATTTAGAGCATGCCCTTTCTCAGAGGCTGGTTCTTGTTATGTGTCAGCACTGTGCCTCACTCCAGTGCTGTTTGTTGTCAGGGAAGAAAGCAGTCAGTGTTGTCACTCCAGGTCTGAATGAATAGGATTTGGCTGTCATGCCAGCCCAAGGCACAATATTGCGTGGTTATGGACAGACATGGTGATGCTTCAGCCCAGAGCCTGTCAGTAGGAGAGCATTCTTATTAAAAGGAAGGTCCCCAACTGTTTAGGCTTTAAGGTTTCCTTTTGAGATGCTTCATGAGAACCACCTGGGCTCTTGAGGACAGGCCATGGCCTTGACTTCCCCTCTTGTTTCAAGTTGATAAAGGTCTTCAGCTAACTGGAGAAACACAAAAGTGGATTTTCCTTATTTGGAAATAAATCAGTGCCTTTTGTTTAAATTTCTTTGCTCTCCACTTACAAAAGTGTGTTAAAATAAACTAATCACAGATTATATTTTATTAATCTTGGCTGCTAGGCAGAGAAAATGCTGCATAGTCCTGAGAATTCGTAACGTGTCCGTGGGAATACAGTTTTCTTAATTTAAATAAACAAAACTATTAGTACATTAACAAAAAACACTGAAGTTATTTCTTGTTTTTCAGTTTCCAAAACAAATGACTATTATTCATTGTACTTTAAGTCCAGAACAACATTTTTCAAATTAAATTAATTCAACGAGATCACAGGAAAATGCCTCCGGATGAGGGAAATGCAGCATAATCTATGACACAGGCTATTTTAATAGATGTCACTAGCTTCAACCATTGTGTTGCCATACAAGCATAAATTACAGTTTGAAATTATTTGAACAGTAATGCAAAAAAACCCAAGAGGAGAACAAACAATGTCTATAAATAGTTAGGGTCAAACAAATTCAAAGGAACCATTCCTTTGAGAAAATATTAACTCCATAGGAAGAACTTTGTTTTGGTAACATTTTTAATTAAACAAAAATTACATATTTGTTTTATTTCCTCTTAGTCTTTTTTGTTTTCCATTTTTTTTGTGGCTTAATGTGAAATTACTCTCTATATAATAATAACTGTTAACTTGATGATGCTGCTCTGTGACAAAGAAAAATATTTTATTTTTGTTCCAACAGGACAGAAATCAAGTTAGGAGCATTTCTTCAAAAAAAAAAAATCTTTCAAAAAAGGCAGGGTTTCTTATACCCTTCACAAGTTATCGCACTGGTTTTGTTCCCCAGGTGTAGAGATTAAGGTTTAGGCCAACTAGCTTGTCTATTCTTCATACAACTTGAAAACTAGTTTTCCGCACAAAAAGAAATTGCCTTACTTAAAGTCCCAAGTCAGGTACAAGATATTTCCTGCTCCACTGGTCAATCTGCAAAAGAGAAAATAGTCTTCTTCATACTCAGAACATCATATCTTGTTCCCTACTCATTCCTACTTATTCTCTCTCATCCTTCATTTCTCTCTCCATAGTAGGTAAAAGTCTTTCAACAGATTACTGTGGTATTTTAGAAATACTAATATTGTGGTACTGAATACTGCTCTTTCATGCTTAAAGTCACATTTGTTTGAAAAAATGCTTTCATTTTTCAGCTTCTTCCTCTGTGTGTCTGCTGGAGCTGGTGTCAGCTCTCAGAGATTTGATCCTCCTGTCCCAATTCAAAAATGTCTGAGAAGATATGATACACTGAAATAGCTGCTGCAGTAAGCCAAATGGAAGATTTTAAAAATTCAGGGACAGCAACATTGTGGAGTATATTAATTTTCTACTGTTCAGGAGTCCATCCCACCTATTTCATTGGACTTCTTACCTGGTGGTGTAGGTCAAGGTAAATATTTGCTTACTGTTTCACTACCACAATCTATTGTATCAGTAGTGTGGAGCTGAAACAGATTTAGAAGAACAATCTGGATTTTTATCTGCCTTGTGTATCAGCAGCAAAATTGCCAGCTAAACCCTAATTGTGGATTCTTTATGACAGGTAATAATAAGAGATGCAGAGAAGAGCACAGCTTGTATTTCATCTACCATGCTGAGCTGAAAGAGCTAACAGCTTCTAAAAAATGCTTTGATTTGTAAGCAAAGCACATTTTATTTGGGTGTCACCAAGCAAGAATATACAAGGGACTGTACTGTAGAGCGAAGCTGACCCTGGGGAAGTCAATAGGAATTTTCCCAATGACTTTAGTGAAACCAGGATTTCATTCAATATCTCTTTTCTCAACATTCCACAGCTTTGCAGTCTTTAAAAAACAAAAACAAAAACAAAAACAAAAACAAAAACAAAAACAAAAACAAAAACAAACAAACAAACAAAACCCAACAAAACAACAACAATAAAAACCCCCAAAACAATACAAAACCCACAGTACCAAACAATGCGTGTAAATAACACAAGAAAGATTTCTTTGCAGAAATTTATCTTTGTCAAACACTCTGCCTTGCAGCGTAGACATGCTGCTCCCACCAACTTTGGCAGAAGCAGGGCATGCTCAGAATGGGAAGAATTTGGCCTTTGAACTTGGTGCCCATTTAGCAGTTTGGCATACAACCACCAGATCCTTTGGATCTTGTGGTCTTGTTCCATCTGCCTATGTATTGACTGTAATTTAACATTACGTCCTCAGCTAATCTCGCTCTTGATTGATTTCTGAGCAAATCACAACCTCAAATAAAAATGACACTAATTCTGTCAATGTGTAAGTCCAGCTAGAAGTTTTGTGTGACTGCAGATGGTTTCTCTATCAGCTTTGCCATCATGTGACATAGGGTACTGTGTTTTCATTAGTACAGTGTAACTTTCCATATAGCCAGTTTTGTGCAGTAGCTGGCTCAGTAAATCTCTTATTTAAAGTTGTTCCACAGCCAATGACTGAACTTGGAAACACACAGCAGGGTTTTTAAGATGAATATCAGACTTTCTCTAGACTATGAATCCTTCTCAGGTTAGCAGTTTTAAATATAGTCTAGTTGGGAATGACTTTTGCCCTCACTTCATTGCAGTTGTCAATTATTTAGACAGGCATCTGGCGTTCCTAAGTCTGGTGTCTCTTGTAAAGTTTCATGCCTCGTAGCAGAGAATAGGTCTTTGAGCTCATTCTTTTCTGCTTTGCACCTGCCAAGCTCATGCTTGTAGAAAGTAGGAAGTGATTCTAAAATGTCCTAAAATTGGAATAAAGTCAACCCACCTCAAGAATGTGTGTCATGGACAAAAAAACTAACAGGCAGTGGAGCTGTGGACCAAATTCTGCTTTCCGAGCCATAGTATTGATATTCTTATTTTGTGTTTATTCTTTTCATTGGCACAGTAAAGGTGGATTCAATCCTCTAAATCTTAAGCTAGGTTTTCCCTTCCTGTAATAAATGATTTAGACAAATGCTGTTAATTTTTACTCCATGGTCTTCCTGGTTAATTTTCGTCTAAACATTTTCATTCTATGGAAAAGTGCTTATTAAGAAAAACTTCAGTTGAGTATGTAAAGAATTTGAATCACATGCATTTATCAACATGCCACTTCCTTTTAAAAACATTTTATAGTGATTCTGCAAAGTGCAGGAGACTTTTTATTTATTTTGAGGACAAAGTTTTAGGTGGAGAATAACTTGAGCTAAAGCTTCAGAAAAAGTTAATGAAATTCCTATGCATAGTTTCAGTATCAACTACTTAAAATATGAATTTTGGTGGAATTCAGAAGTTAATAAAGAAGTTTGCTTTTCATTACTTTTGTGAAACCAATTACTCTAAAATTAGCTGCTCCAAACTGAGTATCCTCTTAGGCTTTTCCCCACTAACCTGTGGGACAAAACAACAAAGGTGTCTGTCAATGGCAAACACTGATCTGAACAATACCAAAAGAGTGAGTAACATTGCTCCTCCTTTGGAGCCCAGGAGTAAGAAACAGGCTGCTGATCCGACTCCCCATGCAGCACTCCTTGCACAGCCTGTTCTGCCCTAACTGTACCAACTCAGTGGATCCTCAAGGCTTGAGTGAATGTTTGATTGTGGTCCTAAAGAGCTAACACTGTTAATTATTGCAGCTGCTAATCATTTATGATCTCTCAGCTTCTTGGAAAAATGGGTCCTGCACTCTGCTTTTGTGCTGCAACTCATTTTAATCAATGGAATGTGTCTTGTGTCTGCAGAGCATTAATGGATACCTGCTCATGGGTTAGCATATAGCAATTCTGATAGCATAACTGGTACAAAAATACCATTCATTTGTATAACTATGCATCTACTCACCCTAAGGACACTGGCTATACCAGCTTTTCCTGTCAGTAATCTTCAATCAAGATCTTCAATCTTCACCAACAACTTTGCATTGAACTTCACAAACTTCAGATCAATGGCAGATTGAACATGGCTGTAGGTTGTCTTAATACTAGAGGGGAACAAAGGCCACCTCACTGCTGGTTCCAGCCAGACTAATCAGCCCTGTCTGGCAGTCAGGCCAGCTCTTGAGCTCTGCAGAGTACATTGTGTCTCCAGTTCCGTTAACACTCAACTCCTCTGCTTATGTTCAGGTCCTCATGGACTACAGGACCACTGCTGAAGAACAGTTGCCTGCATGAGGCTTTGTTAAAGACCAAATGGGCTGAGACTCATGTTCTGGCAGGTTGTATCCTGTGGTGCAACTTTATTATTGAGAAGAACATTGGTAAGAGATACCATGCCCTTTTCACAAGCAAATGAACTGGTTTCCAAAAGCATGGAACCATGCTTTCTTCACAGAACTTTATGCTCTGCAATCATGTTGCTAAATGACATGTTTGGGTGGGGATCCTAATGTCTGACCTCTGAGGGAGGAAGTCAGGGACTGCCCCGGTCCAGAAACAGCCAGTTCCAGCCACCTAAATGGACCCATGGCTGGACACAGCTCAGTCCAGCAGTGGAGTTGATGTTGCCTCTGAAGCAGTCAGAGAGGTTTGCAGTGACACAGTGAAACCATGTTTCAGAAATTACAGAAAGGCCAGGGGAGCAGGAGGTGCTTTTTACTGAAGCAGAGGCACCCCCAAGGGGACTGAAGCCCATGGACAAGTCTGCACCAGAGCAGACACTCCCATTGCAGTCTTTGGTATTAAATGTTTATCATTTTGTTTCCCAATACGTGAAATGGTAATTACATATTGTAAATTAAGTTAAATTCCCCAAGCCAAGTCTGCTTTGCTTATTATAGTAGCTGTTGAGTGGTTTATTTTGAATCACAATCTTCCTCTTGTTCTTCCTATTTTCTCCCTGGTTCTGCGGGAAGGTGGGGAGGGAAGTGAGTGAGTGAGTGAGTGAGTGAGTGAGTGAGTGAGTGGCTCTGTGGGCTTGGCTGCTACTCAGGGCCAACCCACCATGTAATGCTCATTTTTTCTAAGGACTATTTTTTCCTGGCTATTTTTCATACTTCTTGTATATTTCAACTCCTCTCAAAGTGCAATAAAGTAGATTTGACAGTAATTCATGATGGAACCAGGGAAAGAGTAGATAGTTTGTCAGTTCTACATACCACCAGATTATTGGGTGAACTTAATGACAGGCAGCATGCAAGGTATGAACACATATTTGGATTCCTTAAACTGAGGGAAAATTTAGCCACTTTAGATGCATCTATATGGATGAGACTTACTGACAGAAAGATAATGATGTTCAAATGTTTCTTCTTCTGTTTTCAGTTACATTTATATAATTTTCATTTCAATTCAAAGTTACCTATGGGGGGTTATTTTCTTCCAAGTGTACAGATAATAATTTTTGGAAGAAGGTGACATGCAAATGTGCAAGAGGACAACTATCAACATCAGAGTGAAATATTAATGTTTCAACCTACATCAAAATTTGGCTAGCCTTTTTTCTTCATACAACAATAACAGTTTAATTCCTCCAACTACAAGTTGTGAGACCTTGCTCATTTTTTATTTGAACACTGCACATGCCCAGGATTATGCCATATAATAGTCTCTTTACTTTTGTTTCAGGAAAAATTCAGTATGAACAAAAATACTGCTGCAAATCTGTTCAACGATCCAAAATATCTATGTATATTTCTCTCCTTTTTCCTTTCCATATATAACTAGAAAAGCTTTTCCTTTCTCTCTGATGTGCCCTCCGCCTCTGTTTATACTTACCTTTTAGTTATTTCACTCTATAGTTGCATTTTGCTTATTCTGAGGATTGTCTTCTCATAGCATCTTTATTATTTAAGGAGAGGTGCTTTGAAAATAATAATGGCAACTTTGTGAAAGTCATGAGCTGCACAATTTGTTTAAGAATACTATTTTTTTTTAAGTTTTCTTTTTAATACTGAGCTCTAGAACAGTAGTTTTCCATCAGGGGTTGTCCAGTTGGGGACATTGCTGTGCAGTCACTTTGAAATACTTTTTTTTAAAAAAGGCCCTACATTTCAGAGAACATTCCATGTCACCAAGATCCCGTACAGGCGAACTGGTAGGTTAGAAATCTAAAGAAAGGGGGAAGAAGCAGCTACTATAAAAAGCTCGTCTGAAAAGAGTGGTAAAGTTACAAAGAACATGAAAAAAAGAAGATTTGGAGACAGTAAGGACTTTGCCTTACCTTTGTAAAAAAGGGAGAGTTGAAAGGGTTTAATTGTGGGTTGTTTTTTTTTTTGTTTGTTTCTATTAATAAATAGCTCTTCTTTGCCATAATTAAATCTGTCTCAGTACACATGGGCTTCAGGCACCTGATGATGATGATGGAGGTAATGAAAATGTTGTTTGCTATGTGTGTAATGAAACATCCTACACTGGTATTTTGCAATGTTATTTCTAGAAAGCCTTAAATAAACTCCAGACAAATTAGAAGCTATATATACTTCATCAGGTTAAAAAAAGTTTTAAGCACACTGAGTACCCCAGTAGTTGTTCTCAGTGTCTTCAGGCAAGGTGTTCACCTCAAAACATCCAACATGTGTGCAGGATGAGATTGTGGGATATTTGTTGCTAATTCAGATAGGGTGCAACATGCTCAGTCTTGGTCTGGCCAAATAATAGAACGATTGCTTGGTACAGTGCTGAAATACAAGAATTGCATGCTCTGCTCTCCAGTAGAGCTCATCCTCTGTTGTTCTCTGGATATTTGCTTGGCCTCGCAAATAATTTGACTATGTGCTCAATTTTGGTGAAATTGCTAAACATCAAGTTCCCATTGCCTGCTTTTTTCCCTAGGTTAGTGAATCATATCAATGGTGTAATTCATTTTTCTACCAGGCAACAGAACTGAAAGAACAGAAAGAAACTATTTTCTCATGGTCAATTTTTAATTTAAATACACATCCACTTAACTAATCACGTTTTTTTGTGTTCTTGGACATTAGGTTTCTAGTTTGGTAGAGTTAATGGAGTATTTTCAACAAAATGCACATTAAAAATTAATGAATTTAGCATGAACAAACAAATCATTTTATTTGCATGGCCACATAATTTTGTAGACTTTTCTTCTGTTTATTTAAACACAAGAAGTAAAATATTCACAGTATTAGTCCTATGTAGTTGTAGGAGTAAATGGTTTCTCCACATTTTAATGTTGGTGGAGGCGTAGTGCCAGCCTTCCAGTTCTTCATGCACTGCAATGCACAAGCAATAGAGCTTTGACAATGTTTTCAGGAAATAAAATAATTATTTAAAAAAAATCAAGTAGAATTCTAAATGCAATATGTCAACCCAAGATAAGCTATTTATGTATATTGAGCACAGAAAAATCTTCTGCTTTTATAGCATAAGTAAGTGCTTTGAATCAAGGACTCAGTGGGAAATTCTGATGGTGCTGAAGCAATGCCAAAATGGAAAGAAGTCCTTCAGGCCTGACTTTATGGGGGTGTGGACACACAGTAGGATGTGTTTTGGATGCTTTTAGAGTGAAAATCATAAACATTGATAGCTGCCTACAGTACCTGCTGTTATAGCTAAGAGCACTCAGATGGCTAACAGGATATGTGATTTTTCAGGACCTCCACTTTATAGGCTCACTGTGGTTTTGCTGGCCTTGGTGGGAGGACTGTTTGATCAATGGTGAGTGTTTTGGTAATCCAGCTGGAGAAGGCATAAAAATTATTAGACCGAGTCTAACAGTACTCCCAAGAAAAGTTGCCTCTGCAAAAAAAGAATTTAGACTGAATAAAGGAGAGGCTTTTCTCTGTATTACTCAGGAGATCAAAGATCTGTCTGGATAGCCAGACTGGACTGTAAATTACATTGGGAAGTCTTGCCTGAAGAAGGTCTTTCTAAATAGTGCTGGAGATAATCCAGAGGGATCAGTAATTGTAGGCTGTCCTGAGAAACAATCAGTTCTCTCTGACGGCTCACAGCAAGCTAACAAAATGTTTTCTGTAAGCCTTTGCTTATTCTGAAGCAGGTAACTCTCTTGAACACTGTAGAAATAGAAGAATTTGTTGTAACTTTCCTATTAGATCCTTCTTGCTTTGTGGATCATCAGCTTATTTTTCATTTTCTGGGAGTCACTATATGAAGCAGTGGTGCAGCTTAAGCAAAACACAATGAGAATCAGCTGTGAGGTCTGCCACAAGTCTCAGTGAGGTCATAATAAATGATGATCAAAACAACAGGCAACTATTATGGACCCAAGTAACACTGCAAATTAATCATTGTCTCTAGAGAAGAAATAGCTGTAATTGTCACACCAGCTCCTAAACATTAGGCTTAGATTTCTGTTAAAATCCAATCCTTAAGAAAATATTTGAACTTTCTTTCTTCATATCCTGAAACACTAAGGCAGCTGGGCAATTTTAACCATCACAACAGACACAAAAGGATGGATTTTGAATTATTAGGCCAACATATTTTGTTGCTCGTGAAGAGAGAATAAAATGCGGGTTGGTGGCACTTTCCTCAATTCCTCTCCCTCAAAAGTGTCTTGGGTAGGAAGATTCTGCACATGGTGTGTACAAGACCATGCTGACCACTTTATGCATTTTATGCAATACACCAGCATCAGTTTTTAAAGTTCCTGTCTTGAGAAGTCCTAATCAAGTTCAAAAAATGGGGGAAAAGTATTTGTTAGTCAAACAATCTCCCAAAGGTAAGGAAGAATATATAAAAGAAGGAAAAAAGGGAAAGAATTTTCTCCACACAAAGCTGAATAAAAATGTATCTTCAGCCTAGAGCAGTCAACATCCTCCTTCATTTTTATTTTGTTTCGTACCACAGAAGAATCGATAGAACCCTGGGAGAAGGATACTGGGTGCACTGAATGACCTGTGCTATACCTTTCTAAACTACAAAATAATTGTTAAAATGAAAAACTTGCAGCATTACTTCCATCACCAAGGTCACCCTCCAGCTCAGTAAATCTGTCAACAAAACTACAAACTACAGGATTTTACATTCTGGGGGCGAAAAATATAATAGAAGGGTTCTAATTTTAAGCAGATGGGAGAAAAGAAGGAGGTTGTAGTCTCTAGCAGAATTCCAGGAAGCATCATTTACAGAGGAATGCAAAAGTCTAGACAGGAGAGTAAGTATCAGAATAAAATAATATCTAAAAAAAATCATATTTAAATGCATCAATCCTGAACAACAGCAGAGCACACTTCAGAAAGCATTTTTGGTATCATCTCTCCAAAGGCCACAATGCAGAACCATGACATATATTTTTATGCAATTTTGTGTATGAAATAACTTCATCTGAGACAATGCAGAACTCCAGATGGAGTTGTAGAATATAGCTTGACTCTTGACAGGTGTTCCTCCTATATATGTGCACATATATATGCATGTGCATAGTAAACCTTTTCTATGCAGCACACATAAAAATATTGACAAAGAATTATATCTAACAGTGAAGTAAAATGAAGTGAGGGGAAAACATCAAATTCAAAGTTAATATAACTGCATTATAGTCTGTGAAGTTATACCACTTTGTGATATTTACCTGAATTTAATTACAGCCGAAATTAATATAACACAAGGTCTGATTCGCAGAGAGCTTAAGAACCAAGTGTGCAGTTATACTAAACCTGTGTGTATCTAATTAAAACAGATTAATAGAAGAAGAGATGAAGATGCAACCAATATCCCATTAATGTGTGTAGCTAACAATGGAATGCTAAATGTTTTGAAGCCATGCTTAGCTGCCATAAGTATCAATTTACATCACCCGTGTTTTTCTTTATCATGATTCCCAACAACATTTTAAGTGATTTATTTCCAATTTAAGTGTATAAGCTACTTTTGCTCTGGTCTTTATTAGGGCATGTCACAGAGCTGAAGTAAAACATTCAGCTTTGTGTGGATATGGCTGGATTTGTGGATGAAGGAAGAGCAGTGGCTGGGGACTTCCAGGCTGCAGAGTAATTTTGGGGGTATTGGTAGTCTGTGAACATGAGACAGGAGTGCTCCCTTGGCAGCAAAGAAGGTCAGCAATATCTGAGAGTGTATAAACAGCAGTAGAGTCAGTGGATGGAGGGAAGCAAATATTCCCCTTTACTTAGCATTCATTAGACCACAAATTATTAGATATGGATATTGCATTAAATGTTGGGATCCTCACAACAAGAAAGATTCTGATAAATTGGAATGAGGTCAGTGGAAGGCCACCAAGACATTTGCAGGCTGCAGAATTTTGCCTTGTGAGGAGAGGCTGCCAGAACTGGCCTTGTCCAACTTGGAGAAGAGAGAGTTCCTGGAAACTCCCAGTTGGGCCTGGGGGGAAGTTATTGAGAAGTCAGGTCTTTACAGCTGTATGTACAGTTGGGCATAGTGGGGGGCTGGGAGGCAATGGGCACAAGATGTGAGGCTTCAGAGAGCTCTTCAGACTGGACATAACACAGACAAACAAACGAACAAACAAACAAACAAAAGACAGATCATGAAAACAGTTGAGCAGTGGAACAGAGAGCCTAGAAAGTTTGTACTCTCTATACCCCTGGAAGTTTTCAGTGTCTGTCTGGACAGAGACCTGGAACAACATGGTCTGATCTCTGAGCTGGTCCACCTCTGAGCAGGAGTTTGGGTAAGAGGCTTCCTGAATTTCCTTCCTGACTTGTATTGCCCTGTGGTTTTAGGATAGCTTTCAATATGCATTCATGAGAATATGAGTAAGAAAATATTTTCTACTGCAGATTCTTGCTTATCAACACTAAGGCCCCTGGTCTGTCTTGTGTGGTTTATTTTTTCCCCTGAGGGAAGTTCTGCCATTCAGGAAGCAAACCTTACTAATAAAACTGACAAACTCAAGCATGAGTTCCTCAAACTGCATTAGAAATGATTCATTCATTAGTTTAAACAGACTCAAGTCAGTATTTTATAGAATTATACAAATATTCACCATGAAAGAGTCGAATCTGAGATGATTCAGCACATAGATCACCTAGTGTGATTCTGCCCTATTCCTGGATGAGTACATTAATCTTAGTCAGGCACGAATATTTACAGTCACAAAGAATAAACTTTCATTTTAAAAATATTTTTTAATTCTTTCTTAGAAGTCACTGTTCTGGTAAATATTTCTGAAACTGGATTCATTTATCATAACATTTGCAAAGAAGCAATACAAATGTAAACACTGGAAAATGAAACAGTTGAAAAATTTCTCAAAGTCCCTCAGACTATTCACATTTAAGAAGCCAGATTTTCTGATTTCAGATTATTAACTTGTTCACATGGCAGGAAGATCAAGGCTCATTGCTCTTCTGGCTCAGAAAGTCATGAGACAGGCAAGGCAGGAACCATACAGACAAATATTTTAGCAGTCTGCTTTTCCTGGCCTTATTACCACTTTTATAAATTATATATATAATTTAATATATTATATATAATGTATATCACTGGAAGAAAAAGAAAATAATCTGATGATGAATGGCTTAGTCTTTTAAATATATTAACTGTTAATCTCTGGAAAAGATTAAATTATATAAAAAGCCCTTATCTGTATCAGCTATTTTTTCCGATTTTCTCATACAGCCTTCCCTTTCATACATAATCCCAATGATTTTAAGTCATCAAGGGTATAAGTTTATGTAATTTTCCTATAATAATTTCATCATAAGGTTATTGAATATCTAGAAACTGTTACCATGGGAAAATAAAACTATTACTAATTTCAAAGTAGAATAATTCAAGTTCAACTTGAAGACATGAGGGGCTACTCTAGAGAATTTCACATAGAGCAGAGTAATCCATTGCAATGAATATTTTAAAGTGGAAATTAAAGGCTACAGTTGTAAAAGATTTACGTAGGATTTATAGAGCTTCAGTTAGCCTAACTGCAAGTGTCACTCTTTCCTAAATGCAGTGTACAACCAAGAAAATTTCAGGATTTGGAAGTTTTCCTCTTTCCAGTAACCTGTTTGCCATTACACTCAAGCCACAAAAGACAATCTAAAAAGA
The DNA here is from genome assembly GCF_029207755.1 of Chamaea fasciata. NCBI lineage: Eukaryota > Metazoa > Chordata > Aves > Passeriformes > Sylviidae > Chamaea > Chamaea fasciata. Next base: position 122,683,964 of record NW_027094086.1, on the reverse strand, counting down.
CACAAAGCATGAAAGCATGCTTCATGTGTGGAAGCAAGAGTACAGATGTTCCAGCTATAAAATATAAAAAGAGATGTGGAGAGGAAAAAAAAGTTGAAAGATGGTAAAAATGGCATAATAAGTTTTGTCAATTGTATTAAAAGATAGGGAAGGATGAGAGGAACAAACTGGTTAGGGACATGACCACATGGTTACTACCAGAGTTTTCATATGCTGATTCTATATCTTATTAACGCTTGACCCAGATGTCAATTCCTCTGCAGATGAATATAGTGTGGTGGGCTATTTAGAAGTTAATTACTGACCACAAATGGAAAGCAATTGAGTTTTTCATTTTTCAAAGCAACAAATTGAAGGCAAAGCATTTGACTGTAAAATCAGATCTGAGTGAGGAAGTCCAACCCACTGACTTTGCAGGAATTCAATATTAAAGTCAGGCATTAAAGACAGAAAAGGTAAAGGGCTTGAATTGCTGTGGCTGCCAAGCAGAATTCATTCCATGGTTGTCGCCTATAATTTACAGTACACTGAGCCAGATTCTCTCCTAAACCTACATCCTGTTGGTGCAGAAGACACTAATTATCACTGAAAGTGAACTGTATATACTGCAGGTATTTTAGTTTGCTGCTTAAAACATAACCTAGGGCTGCCTCAGGGCTGCTTTAATTTAGAACAATTTCCTAAGACTTAAACATAGTGAATTAGAGCTCCTTTCTGCTTCTCGTCTTGATCAGGTATAAATAGAATAGAGACAGTTGTGCCCAGCCAAAGGAAAGAAGAAAAGCAACTTCTCTGGGCTAATCTTCACACTAACAGGACCAGTCCAAATTGGCTATTTTCTCTGAAACTGGTCAGATAACCTGACCAAGGGGTAGAAAAACACCAAATCAAAGTACATGAAGTACAAACATGGCCTGAATATAACTAGGAATTTTGGTTTGTTTTCTCAAACCATAACCAGAGCTGAACCATCCAGTAGGATGGTCCAATATATGTAAGAATAAACAGAAAAGCCATTACATTCTTCGTCCCTGTAAATTCCTTTTTCCCCTTGGTCTGGTACTGAAAGATTTACATCTGCTGTATGTAGGCAGCTGCCAGTTTAGTCAGCATTTGGGAATCCCCAGATGGCATAAGAAAGGACAAAGCTTTTGTACAACATACTGCAATAGTTTTGTGCAGAAGAACATTCCTAGGAGAGCTAGAACAACACTTCCATTTACTTGGGGACTTGTTCATTACAGTACTAAAATCACTGAAAACATTCAACCAACAAGTGGGTGAAAACCACAGCTGTATGGATCCATTGTTGAGCCCACAGCACGGCCCAGGAAGTGATAATTAAATCAATATGACCAGCAGTTCCAAAGAGCCTGATTGTTTTGGCTTCTTCTCAGGAAAGCAGTGAATCATTTTAAGGCAAAAGTTGAGTCCTAATTTCTTGTCCACTCTTAAAGCAGAATGAAAACCCAGTCCACAGTCTTTACTAGGGAAACAAAATCCTGAAAAAAAAATGAATTAATGTTATCATAATGTCTTGAATTTTGGACAGAAATCTTAAGATCAACTTCTCTGAATTGCCAGTAAATGTGTGCTTCTTATGTACAGTAAATATGAAGTGTTACTACATTAACATCTGCTGTCCTATGTCATCAGAATGAATAGCTAGAGAGAGCAACACTAGTGGAAAAGCAGACCTTGAGGTAGAATAATTACATTTTTTCTTAAATATCTTACATGACATATTATATTACATCTTTTAGACCTACAATAGAATCAGACAAGTAGATTGCAGGAAACTTCATTCTCTCACTCCACATTCCTCATTGTCTAACTACCATATTCTCTCATTGGTTATTTTTTACTTATGGGAAACATTTTTTTCAGACTACTATTGAAAATATTTGATTTTCAGTGCTTTGCACCATTAAAGGAAAGTAGCCCTCAGCTTTGCCAGATTTCATTCTTCCATAGATCAAATACATATTATGAAATAAATGTATCTCTCTTCTAATAAATGAAAACAACTATCCCATCCAGCTCCTGATATTTTAGAAGGTTTCTGGAAAATTACTGAACTTCTGCATTAAATTATACTCTAGAACTAAAATCCTCTTACTGTCATGTTTCTCAGTACGGCTGGCACTATCGTTAAACAAAAGCCAAAAACTTCTGTTAAAATGCCATGTAGATGTGCATTTTTCCTCTGGTTCTTCATCATGAGAGATCTGCCTGGATCTGTACACTGACGTGTACAGTTCCTTTAAATGCCTTCACTTGGGACTGGCAGAATGTTGGAGGCAGCCAGCTTGCTGTCTGCAGCCAATAGGTGAGAGCCTCCAGAGAGGCCTTCTGCTAAGCAAGGATTTGTGAGTAACCCAGGCCTTCAGCACTGCACATGAAGAGCAATTCTATACTGTTACTTTCTTCAAAAGTGTACGTATTGGGGTGGTAGATAGTTACATACTTGGCTGTACTCTCTAGGATGCTGTTAGTCTTCCTGTTCAATGAGAAGCAGGTTTTTCTTCTATTACATTGCATAAGCATTTACATTAAAGGTTCACTAATGAGCTCCAGTGCAATTTGGTTCTCTGTGTACATAAAACAATGGAAAACCTTCTACCAACCCCTCTGTTATTACCCCCAAGACCTTTTACTTCACGGACTGAGGACAATATGAAATGTGCGGGTTGGGTTCTAGTGGTAATCAGATGTTCTGATTGTAATACTACAAGTTACAGAGACATATGGCTAGGATTTCAAAAAGGTGGCAAAAACCCCCAACAAAACTATAGGAAAGCAAAAGTTGAAAAACAAAAGAGTATAAGTTTTAAAGTTGGTGTCACAGATCAAAATTTATTCTGCAGTTCCAGGAGAATCCCTGTTCAGCCATTCAGCCTTTCAGAAAAACCTTCTGAAGCAACACAAGCTGGCATTGGATCTTGAAAAATTTGAAAGTACTTTTTCCTTCTGTATTTAATTTTTCTCATAAATGCTCCATACAACCATATTGAGGAGGACTTTGCAAATTTCAAATTTAAGTCTAGAAAAAGAGTTGTGAGAAGCAGGATAAAAATAGTTCTTTCAAGAGAGGGAAAGATCAGGTAAACATTGCTGTACTGAGTGATGGAGAGGATATGAAAGGAGAAAAGGAGGGAAGATAGAAGAAGATATTCTAAATTTTAAACAATCTGTTTGTGACTTGATGTTTAAGGACCAGCACAGAGACAAATGCTGACCTCCTGAATGTATGCCGTGCAATTTAATTTTTCCTTCTATTATCATCTAAACTGGTTTCTGCAATAATTGATTCTGGCCAACAAAATCTATTTGAATGCTAAACTATATAAGGTAGAAAGCCTAAATCTCTGTATTTAAGTCTTCTACATTATTTTCCATGGTAGTAGGGTAGCTAACAATACACCTCAAACTAGCATTTTAATATGGTAGTTTTGTGCTTAGTTTGTTTGGATTATATTTTCAAATTTTACATTACCATTTCCAATTAAGACAATGACAGCATTTTTTGACTAAATTCAGTGAAAACTGAAAAAAAGGTTTGTTATTTTTGTTTTACACTTACACAGATGCAAGCAAATTTTCACCCAATGAAAAGCTCAACTATAAACTCTTTAAAACAAATTAAAACATTTCAGAGCAGAATTCAAAATGTCACAGGCTTTTAAGCAATGAAGATTGAGGAAAGAATGAATGAATATTTGCCTAAAAGCTTGGGTGAGAGATGTTTCTCCATTGTGAGAAGTATTGCTGAGATTTGCTTTACATTTCATCACAATGAGCTCAGCATAACTATAACGATTTGCAAACTCATTACAGCTCTGACAGGAACACTAGCACAGTCAATTATTTCATCCATAATGCCAGAAAAATGAAAAAGAAAAAGAAAAAGAAAAAGAAAAAGAAAAAGAAAAAGAAAAAGAAAAAGAAAAAGAAAAAGAAAAAGAAAAAGAAAAAGAAAAAGAAAAAGAAAAAGAAAAAGAAAAAGAAAAAGAGAGAGAGAGAGAGAAAGAAAAAGAAAGAAAGAAGGAAAGAAGGAAAGAAGGAAAGAAGGAAAGAAGCAAAGAAAGAAAGAAAGAAAGAAAGAAAGAAAGAAAGAAAGACAAGCATGAGACATGCAATTCAAATGAAGTCTTTGGATACTTGTGGGTTCATGGTTTTATCAGTTTCACTAGTTGTACCTGTGGTGCCTGGATTTAAATTTAAGTGTATTTTTGCCTCGTAGCTTTCATGAGTGTCTTGGCTTATTTTTTTAAGAATAAGAACATCATGAGTTCCTCAATTTGCTAGTTAAAGCAGAAGAATGACAGAAGTCTCAAAAACTAAGGAAAAAGAAATTATAAAATTGTTAAAATGCAAGATACCTATCTTGCGCATTTACACTTTGCTACAGAAGACAGAAAAAATTATTCAGTGCAACACACATATTTTGAGTATATACTTGCTTTGAGCTTAGCAAGAAATTTCACACAAGGAGGGAAGATGATTAATGATGAATATATAAGAAAAAACCCTTTCCATATCCAAACAAACCTTTCCTGGAAATTTTTGTTATCATTCTGCAAGGGCAGTAAGAAAGGTTATTCTTTCCTGTAATACAAGACCTGTAAAAAATGCAGCTGCCTCAGAGAAAGAGGGAAATAAATATATATAAATTGTCTGAAAGCAGTTGGTGCAGATTTCTGAGAGCCACTGGATCTGGGTTTTGCTTCAAGAGTGTGTGCAGTCACAGAAAAATGCTCCATAAAAATTCACTTATTTATGCCAAAATATCAGCAAACTTAATGATCAATCACTTTGAACCTGCATGATGTTGCATGTCACAAGTTTGGATACACTTTTCACTCTCTTCAGTAAATTATATTTCAAATTTTAAGCTTGAAAGATGCTGGTAGTGTTCCAGTTCCTATATATGTGACTTCCAAAATAAAGCAACCTGACATGAGTCATGATTTCTACACAGTGTGAATTCAGAAATAAAAGATTAGAGAGCGGGTCTCCCAGGACCAACAGGCCTACGGAACCTCACAGGTTACTTTCTCTAGATCTGAGTTAAAAGGCAGCATTTCAAGTGTTTCAAAGAATGTCTTTGACTTCTGTAAAGATAAAATTCACTTTCTTTTAAGGAGAGTCATCAAACTGCCATGCATTAAATGTTCTTTACAAACATTTGAAGAGATACAAATTGAATACTTTTTTTTTTGTCTTGTTCCTACCTACTTGTCTGTTGTTTTGCTCTCTTTTATATGCAGACATGAATAGATGAACTAGAGAAGAGCACACAGTCAGTAGTGCTATGAAACATCATAGTTTTCTTCCTAATCCTCATTTAATATGTGAGCTAACAATAGAAGAAAAATTGACATTAAGGGTTATGCTTATTAAGAGAAATACAGCAAGAAAGCAGTTCTCCTATTTACTGTTGGATAGAATCAAATACAGCTGGTTTGAAAAGCTTTGGTTTAGTCACACAGTCTTTTGCATCAGTGTTGTCTCAAATTTGTCTTGCATTTCTATTTGCATAGTAGGTGACTACAGTGCCTACATAATGTTTTGATGCAGTTTAGGGTAATTAGTCTTTCAAGGTTTATTTAGTTGGGATTGATGATGATTTCAGGCTAACATGCTCTCCCCAGACAATTCAGAGTATTGCCTCAGAGTTAGCCTCTCTATAGATTTGGGAAGTCTTGATGCATGCGAAAATTTACCACATGCATGTATTTTCTCAACATTACAGCTTTTCTTGGCAGAGATGATGGTTTTAAGTATGAAGACTGGAAGCCAGACTTGTGGTTCGGTGTTGCTGAAATTCTTTTTGTACTGACCAAACGAGTGTTGGTGGTCTATGTACATTACTCCCCATTACATTTGGAGCTGTTGAGGAGATGAGGGTCACAGCAGCTGCTACCCACAGAGAAAACACTTCCTTCACCTTCATTTGAACTCTGTTCTTTCTACCTCTCATCTTACTGACATCCAGTGCAGGAGGCATTTGTGACAATGACCCAGGACCAAAACATGACATTGTACATGATTGTCACATTTACCTGCTAGCAATCTGTGGTTTGATTGTAATTCCATCATAACCCTAATCCTAACCAGTATTTCAAATTGAAGCATGTTGATGCTTTGTTGGGAGGACAAAAATTTCTAGTTTGTACCAAAGCTCATCTAAGTAGCCTAACTATGCAGGTGGAAAGACTGACCTATGAAAGGGTGTCTCAGTGTTGACTGCATATACAAATGTAGAGCTCCAGGTTTGGAACTTCAGCTGGGCCTTGGCTGTGTCACTGGAAGCAGTGTCATAGCACACAAACATCTTCCCAAGCAAGGCTCAGGGAAGGGTCGGGCTGACATCACTGACAAATGATGAATTGATAATGCTTTCATGATAGCAATTCTTTCAATATCAGGCAAGATAATAATATTTTACTTCTACCAAGCTAAAAATCATGCAACAGGCTCTTCATTAGCAGGAATTATGGGTTTCAGAAAGAGCACTCTCTGATTATGTATTATTGTATTTATGATGGTGTTATTCTGTCTTTAAGGGTTTGCAAATGTCCTTTCCTTGAGGCATAATTTAGAGGGTTATTTGAACTTACAATAAAAGCTTTTAGAACTGCACTTTTCAGTGGTACAGTGAGGTTATCTGTAAATGCTACCTTTTGTTTTGTCTCTGTGTTCAAAGGTTCATAATGACAAGGTTGGCAATTTTCAAAATATTATGTAAAAGTGAGTTCTGAGCTGCAGTCTTATGAACTCAATTACAATTTTGTAAAATTCATTGTGCGAATATAATGTAGCCCAGACATAGATTCCTGAGAGATTAAAAAACCTGTCCAGAAGCTATTTATTCTTTAACAAGTAATAATGTTAAATGTGAAGATTGAGTCATTAATGTATGAGTAACACATTCTGTGAAGTTTATTACGAAACCTTTTTCAGGTTATTATGATTTCCCCTTATGCAGAGGTATGAAACCAGTCAGACATCTATTGTATGAATGACTTGGCAGAAAGCATGGTTTGACTGAAATAATATAACAAGGTAGATGCCATTAAAATTCTTCAGCTTTGTTCATTGTCTAAGTTGTCTAAGTGGGGTGAAGATGGAAGAAAAGAGACTTATTAATAAAGCACTAATGCTAAAATTAAAAATAATAAATTATTATTTTTATTATTACTACTACTACTATTATTATTGTTATGTAAATTGTTGGTTGCTATACATTCAGGGAAAGCTGAACCCGTGATTTGAAAAACACTGCTAACCTAATTCTAGTACCATTTGCATTAGTTGTCTGATCAGCACACTGAATTTTATCGTGAGTCATAGGTTACAGGTTTTACAAAGTGCAAGGAAAAAAGTTCTCATCATCGACTAAAGGACTAGCTCAATTCTGAACTAAGGGAGCAAGGTGAAATCTTATTAGTTACTACATGGCTCTATCCCATTCTAATCAAATCCTAAACCTAAATGAACCAAGCAGTCACTTGTTCCTGAGAATTGTAATAATTTCTTTGACTATTCACGATGAATTAAGTCTCAGATGAATAATTTATTAACTGGATCTCTGCTGACTACAAAAATATTACAGGCATCTTACTCACAAGCAGTTGCATATACTTAAATGCATATATTAAGCATTTTAATTTCATACTGAGTCCTACCTGAAATAATTTATATGGACTACCCACTTCCTCAAAAGCACTGGTTCCAAAATAACAGCTTTTTCTTATAGCCAATCCTACCTCATGCCACAGACTGAATGATTGCTCAAGAAACCAAAACCAAAGAAATCCAAATCAAACCAAAAACCCACAAAACTATACACAAACTGAAAATCTCATAAGTCCAAATAATACTGTCCTAAACATGTCCCTGACATGTTTTTTTAACCACAATATGAAAATGAATCTTAATCTTTTTGTATTCCTTAGCCTAGCTCCAGATTTAACTCTGGTACAATATAATGGAAGTGATGAAAAGTCACTTTTCGTACTACTTCCTTTCATGTAGAAGCCCTAAAGTTTAGTTTAGCTGGGGAACACTTCTAAACTCAGAATTTACTGCATCACAGAACTGTCTACATTTTAAAATCCTAACCAAATTTTACCTCTTGTAATCACACCACCATTAGAAACCTAATATTGTATACATGTCAGAAACCAGGGAAAATGTCCTGGAAATATCCAGAAATAATATTACGCTAGATACTAAAGGAACCAGCCATAAGCCTAGGTTGACTAAGCTGTCTAGATCCTAAAATAACAGGAGCTGCTCAGACCTTTCATATCCAGAAGAGTGAATGCTACTTCCATATCCAGAAAAGTGAATATACTTCCAAAGTACTATGCTAGAATTTTATATACTAATATAGGATTATAATTATAGAAGTGGGTTTATTTCTAGAGAAATTATTCAAATCCATCAAATTTTAGGACCTTTAAGACAGGTTAGCAAACCTACCTACACTATAGCTCAGTCCTTTCTCCGTTCAGGATTACTGAATCCCTAATTGAGAGACCTTAGTTTTTCCTAAGCAAATCACGTCAGGTTTGCCTTTCCCCCTGCAGAACCAGGTGTAAGAGTCAGGAAGAAAACTTCTGGGAATCCAGCAGCAACTGCAGTTCGTGTGTTCCCTGGCACTCCCAGGCAAATCCTGTATCTAGACCTAACCCTAATCCTTTCTGTATTGCTTGTTCACTTGCACCAAAGTCGAGAGAGGCTTGATGCCTACAAGCAGGTCACTAAGAAAAATCTGCCTGCTCCTGCCTGCACCCTCCAGATAACCCCGCTGCCAGCCCACAGCAGCTGTCATGTACTGGCACAGGCCACTTGTATGTAGAAAAGGTTTGAGGATACAAACCAGCTACATGTATCTCAAGAGCTGCCTCTTGTATTCTGCTTGTCCTTTCTTCCTTAGTCATCTGTCTGTTTCTGTGTGGAGAATGCCTTACAGTACCTCCTGTGTCTGCCACAGCTCTATTAGCAAGGCAACAGTTTTCAACAAAATAAAAAAAAAAACAGCCGTAAAAAGAAGAGGAATGAGCTTCAAATAAAATAAATAAGCACTGGATTCAAGCAGCAAGGAATATTTAGTCTAGACACTAAAAAACTTTTTCGTGGTGTGAATAGCTAATTACCAAAATAAACTCTTGAGGTGATGCTGTTGTGTCTCTGAAAAATTGGCAAGTTTCTATGCAGGAAAACAACAGGCTCATGAGGAGATCTCATAGTTCCTCTTGACTTGGTTTCCTGTGATTTTTGTCTAAATAACAGAGTCAGGTGATGCCAAAGAGAACTACTATAGCCAAACATAAATCTCTCCTTCCCATTAGACTGAGGAGGAGGCCATCTCTAGATTCCCACAGCGAACAGGGCTGTGTCCCAGATAAGCTTCATGTCTGAATAATCCAGTTGTTTTCTTTTGAAGTATCAAGAATCAAATGTTTCTGATACTTTTTCACTGCTTTTTAATTTTGGGTCTATGCCTGGCATTACTTAGATACCAATCAGATCCAAACTATGAAATGCTTTAAAAGGACGAAATTTGTATCTTCTCTAGCATAACTGATGCACATCTTGAGGATGTTCCTATCTATTTGTTCACATTCTTTAAATGAGAAATGTGAGTTTCAGCGAACAACCCAACAATTCTATTACCCAGTTCTCTCACTAAAATAGATACTTTGATATCTTGCAGAGTATGCTCTGCAAGACTTTACAGTCCTGACAAGCCCTGCAACTTACACTAAATCAAGCCTGTTTTGTCAAACCAAGCATCTGGACAGGAGTGGCAAACAGCATGAAGCTGTTTCACTAAAATATAGAAAAAGAAAGTGTGCTAGAAGAAACTAAAAAAAAAAAAAAAAAATTAGGTACAGAACACAGATAGTTTAACCAAAAGTTTCAAAGGTATTTAAGAAGCTGACGGAAAAAAAAAAACCACAACCTTCAAATGTCTAGATGATTTATAGAAGCCATAAGATATTATGTTCTTTAGTGCTTAACATTGTAACTACCACATAATGCACTGCCTGATTGCAGAATTCCATGCAATTAATAAAAGTATTATTTCTTTCTTGTGCACTCTACTGATGTAGGAAGGAACAGTTAGCAGGAGTAATTTTCTAAGGGGTCTAATTAATATAAAATTAGTCTTGTTTAAGTTTCAGTGGTCAAATTCTGCTTATCAGAATAATTTTCCTAATTAGCTTGAGGCATACTTCTCTTCCTGCTGATGTTAAAAAAAAGTTTGGTCGTTGTTGGTTTTTTTTCCTGTGGATACTAATCTAACTCTAGGTGAGGTGTCAACCATTGTCCATTATCCTTTCTGAACATCTGTTAGTTTCACAGCCACCCTACTTTGTTCTTCATGAAGCAGGAAATCCATGGAGGGTTTGGCAGATCTATTCCTGCTGCCAAAACCACAGCTCAGTGAAAGAGGGCTGAAATGAGTCAAATTTTGATTTTCAAGAGGTTAAGAGCAGCAGGTCATAGCAAGACACCCTCCCTCCTTCTTCATTCCCAAGGGTGATATAGGTTCAAATTCTGCCCAATTTTAAATTTTCTTGCTTTTCTCATTCTCTCCCCCATCCCACAGTGGACCAGGGAGTGTCTGTAATCAGCTGTGGGTGCTTAGTTGCCAGCTGGGGTTAAAACATGACACTGTGGAAGCTTACACTAGATCCAGCTTTGCTGAATTAAGTAAAAAGGCAAAAAAGCCCCAAATCAGAAATGCCAACAAGTGGTAATAACTATTTAACCTTCTGAAGGAAATGAAAAAATTGTTTGACTGTGGTGCTGTTTGTCCTTTGAAACTGATCAGGACTTGATGAAATAGAAAAAATCAAAAAAATTTCCATGGCTCAATGAACCTTATGTGTGTATCTGTACAATTCCTTATAATGGTGATAAAAAAAAAAAAAAAAAGAACATTGCCATAGTGTTATCTCATCCTTGATGAAGAGTACAGTGGCAGAACATAACAAATTCTCTGTCCTCCAGAGACCTATAACATTCATGACCTGCCACTTGCATAATTCTAGCGCTTTAAAATCTGTTTTTAAATTCAGAATATTCTGTGATTCTGTTATAAATGTATCACTGTCAGATGTTACAAAAAGATGTCTGAAGTCTTGTATGTCCCTAACTGGTGAAAATTCATACAAATTTCAAGTTTAAACGCTGTTTCAGCTTCTCTAAAACACTGGTGTAGTGATGCCTCATAACTTTACTTTTTTAAAATTATCCCTTACAAATGCAGTAGCATTTCTAACATTGCTCTGAAACCAACAACTTGGAAGAATAATAAGAACAGTTCAGTATCTCAGTTCTCAAGTGGCACTTCACACTTCCCAGGAAGGGCTGTTTAGCACTCTAGAAATACAAGCAAGTATGTTCTTTTTCATTTAAACACACTCTGCTCATGTCCTTTAACAGGAAAACTGTTTGCCTTTCAAAGAAAACATTTGGTTAGATGCAACCACAAGATGTGTTTCTTTGATCACTATAAATAGCTGAGTTTTGTTTACAACGTGATTTAAGCTTTAGCACAGCTAAAAAGATGTCGTAGTGCAGCACATTCTTTGGGGATATTTTTATTTGAGTCTTCTCTAATATTCCTGAAAAATCAAACCCAAAGTCTGGAATTTCATCACCCTTATGAGGACTCCAGGTCTGCATAAGCACCTCAGGCCAGTTGCTGCCGCAAAGCATTGGTGGCAGAACATAGCTAAAGATGAGGTTTTGCCTGAAAGTGCCTTTGCTACTTCAAGTAGCAAAAATTGGTTGCCTGGTGGAGCATGTTGTTCACACAGTCAGGGTTAAAGTGGGTGCTAAGCTGTCGTCAGGAAGGAGTTTTTGTCTGGTCAGATGGGCAGAGAGGTATTTAGGGGGATAGTGGGAGGAAAGGCTACCTTTCTAATCTCTGCTCTGCTCTGCTCTGCTCTGCTTGTGGCACATTACAGATGTTGAGACCTTATTTTGAAAAGTCCTTATTCTGCTTTCTATTCTGCTTTCTGTTCCAAGAAAAAAAAAAAATGTGTCCCCAGATGATACATATATATGTGTTCAGATAATGTGAATAGCATGCTAAGCAAGGTATGTGCATTTGTCTGCTTTCTTTGCCCTCAAAAAACCAAAACATGTATGAGCAGGTTGTCAAAGGAGAATATATATAGGAAATAGAGGGAAGTATTGCTAAAAGTGCTGAGGACATTTCACTGAGTTTGCTTTTCTTACACCTGCAAACCACGCAGAGTTTTCTTTACATTTATTTGCAGCTCACTCACAAATGTTAATGTGAGCAAATATTCATGAATAAATCTAAATTGACGGCACACTACTGTTAAAGAAAATAAAGTTAAAGAATTCTGTGTTCCCAAAACTTGTCCCAGTAGGAAACGAGGATAATATGGAGATAACATATGTGATTAAAACTGTGGTGCCAATAGCAAACCCTGATGAACAGTACACAGTAAGTACTGGATTGCAGACAAAATTTTATGTCCTGATAATGCCCGTCACATGCCATGTGAGTACATCCAGCATGCTCCCCTCCTGAGCAGCTTACTATCTAACAAGCATATTTCATCAGAGTGTTCAGAAAAACTGAACATATATTTCAACACATTCACTGATGGTTTGTGAACTAAAAATGGCTACACTTGTCCTCTATGTTATTTTCAGTGAAACATTCACGAAATTCTTGTAAAGTTGCAGACCTCATCTGTCTTCTGCCAATGCAAAGGAAATGTAGATCATGCAACTAAAAATGTCATTTGCAAGGTACACCTTGGATTAGATTTTGTATAAAACTAAACATTCTTTATTGAGGGACTGGAAGCTTTTTTATTGTATTCACAACAGTACCTTGCAGCAAATGCTCATCTTTTCTCTACAACATTTTCCAGTTTCAGCAGGGACATAATTAGGCAGCATTACTAAACAGCTGAAGATAAGATATCCCTTGCTAGACACTTATCTGGTGACATTCATTATGAATAAACACATTTTCATTTCATTGTAAGGAATGTTGTTTTAAGAAAGATGCATATATATTGCTGTTAAATTGCAGCCTGAATAGTCATGATCTCTAGTTATTTTTGGGATGTATTATTTCCAATTTAGCAAATATTGTGTTGCAAGAGGATGAGGTTTGGAAAAGAACTGTCTAAAAATAGAACTGCTGATTCCACAATGGTCGTTACTTTACCCTCAGGCTTTATGCCTAACTGAGCAGCAGTGCTTGCTGAGGTGCCGATGCAATAACCTCATTGAATGTACTCTGCTATTTTGGGCTTATCACTTCAGCATCTATACAGATTCCAGCTTTGAAACCTGCCTCTCCTAAACTGCACATATAACAGCAAAAAGCCACATTCTGTGCTTGTCGTGTGTTTAAATAATTTCAGGACATAATGAAATACATGTGGGAGCACATCCATAAACAAAAGGGTTATGGAGAAGCTGTTATTAATGGAAGGGACCCTTTTCTAAACTACTGTGTTTGGGTTTCTGTTTTTTTTTCTCTGGTTTTTCAAAATATACTCAGTGCTATGCTCTGGTACCTTCCACAGACTATATTTAAAGCACCATAATCATAAATCATATGCTACTCGATACCCTCAGGCACAATCAGTTTTAATTCAATTGGTTAGCCTTGCTAAATGCTGCAAGGGTCTCAACCAGCCAGCTGAGGTGAGGTTTAGCCATCTGCTTTAAAAGAGTAGCAGCAGAAAAATACTAACAGAGCTGACATGCAAGTCTCTCAAGGAGAAAAGAAGCCTTGGGCTGCTAAATGTCAAAACTGCTTACTTCTCCACCCACCACAGTGCCGAGTCAGCTGTGGAGTTCAAAGATAAATGACCCACCGAGCCTAAATACAAGTGCTTTGGCAATTGGCTATGCCTGAAAAGAGGGTATTTTAATATCATGTTTCTTCCTTTATCAAATCCCTTGATAAAGGAAGCATTGAAGATTTGTTTCCAAATTAACAATGCATAAATGTACAAGCAAAACAGAATATCTGCAAAGTGCTGGTAGTCCCTTAGCTGCACTTCATTTTCTAGCAAATATATAGCTGAGCAGATGCAGGGGTGGCTTTGTGAGAGAGTTAAAATGTCTGCTGTGCTCCCTTCTAACCTCCCTGGGAAGGTGCTATGCAAACACTACACATTTTCCTTTAATTTCTTTGCTGTTTCCCCTCCCCACTGAGTGCAGACTCTCAGTACAGAGTGATTTGCAGGTTGGTTTGAAGCCTAGGACTCTTTCATCAACAGCCCCCAAACAGAAGTTAACCTAGACACAGGATCACTTCTAAAAATCCTGCACCATCATTACTGCTACTTGTTTCTTTCAGAAAACAGACATATCTTCTTTCAACCCAGGAGCACTTTCCTTGGAAGGATCCATGTATTTTTGCACCACATCGAGGAGAAAACTAAAATAAGTATTCCCTTTAAAAAAAAGAGCAAAAATAGGCTGCACAATGTAAAGAGAGGACAGGAAAAGAGGGTAAAGCATTCAGATGCTGCTCTGTGAGGGCTCACTATATTCTACAGGTATGTTGGGTGGATGTGTTAGGTAGCAATCCCAGTAGAGTCTAGTCTTTTAGGGATCCACTGAATCAGTCCCCAGACATGAGCAGAAAAAATCCTAAACTGGTCCACATGACAACAATTTTCCAGAAAGAGATCTTGCAGAGATAATTTTAGATCCTAGCAGTGGTGTAGACAGAGCTGCTCCAAGGGGCTCCAGAGACACTTGCTCTTGCCACTGCTGGGCAGGCAGACAGGCATTTGTTTCAGGCATAGACCTCTGATGAACCGCATTTGTATCTATCAGCTAGGTGCACTTCTTGTTTCATACACAACAACACCCTGCTGACTCAGACATTATGAATTTCAGCTTCCCTCATACTAAACTCTCCTTTTGAAGTGTGGTAGAGATACAGACATGCTACACCTTACAAGAATGCAATTGGTGTTATTTATAGCAAGAAAAAATTAAACTTTTTTTTTCCATGATCTCATGAATTCTTGACTTTCTAAAATCAATTACTAGTAGTGAATTTTTTATCTTATACATATATTATTTCTAGTAGTAGATGCTGTAGAGAGATGCCGGGTTTCCAATACAGCCCTATGTTCACTTAATTATGAACAAAAACTATTTGGCATCTTACACTCTACATCCATGGTCTTGTTCTCAAAATTACTTCTTTTTAAATAAAAATTTTAGCAGATATCTGCCTATTCGAGCAAAATAAACAAAAAGTCTTCCATGAGCAGCATTTTCTTCACACTTTTAGAGCACCTTTAACCCAAAAATCTCATGAACCTTTTCCAAATACTGGTCAAGTATTGCAATGGATCTATAAGACTGCATTAAGACTAACACCGCCAGTGCTTGTAGAAGACTGCTGATGTTCATAGGTAGCTGGTCCTTCAGCAGCAATTTCTCCTTTAAGTGTCAACTATAGTTCCCTGTGAATGCTAGTGGAGTTGTGACTAACTCTCACAGCCAAGGAGGGAGATGAAAATGTGAATTTGAAAGTTGTTTGAATTAAGGCATGAAATCCAAAACAATGAAAAATTATTAAATTAAAATTTTGAACTCCAGTTGTCTTGATCCAAGTTCAGTATTCATTTATAAGCACAGTTCATAAATAATTTAAACAGAAAAATTATTGTGCATTATATTACTTGTGTTGTCCCTAGCTCAACACAGTATAAGAGCAAAGTTTGCTAGCAAGTCTCAAGT
Source organism: Chamaea fasciata (assembly GCF_029207755.1). Lineage (NCBI taxonomy): Eukaryota > Metazoa > Chordata > Aves > Passeriformes > Sylviidae > Chamaea > Chamaea fasciata. The sequence goes on along the minus strand of NW_027094086.1, from coordinate 122,668,175 downwards.
AAAAATGGTGTTTTAGAGATATATGACATTTCTGCTGTGTTTTTTATGATTGAAAGAGGTTTGAATCCATCATACTTAGATTTTGCATAACCGTTACACCCACTGCATTGTTATTTGCTAAATATAATCCATCATCAAAATATTCCAATTCTTTAAACCATTCCCTGTGCTCAGAGACTGAGTTGATGTATGGCAGAATGGAACTCTGAAATACTGCTGAAGTCACCTTTTAAATTAATTCAGGATTTCCTGATATATAACTCAGAGAAAGTACAATTGTGGTGACGGTACCTTTGTGTCTGAACCTAGGCAGTAATCATAGGAAATATGTTACCTGTCCTAACAATTTTATTTTATTTTATTTTATTTTATTTTATTTTATTTTATTTTATTTTATTTTATTTTATTTTATTTTATTTTATTTTATTTTATTTTATTTTATTTTATTTTATTTTATCTAATTTCCTTTCTAGTAATTTTACCCTTACCTTTGTGAAACTATGTGGTTTATGCATCTTCTGTACTTCTAGATTGTTTACATTACCCACCTAAGAAATTTGGTCGCTATAAAAGCAATAAAAAAATATTTTCTCTCCAGGATGTTTCTTAGTTGGATAAGAAACTGCCTGGAAGATCCAGGATTCTGAACAGAGGGAACTCCCTTATTCTTAATGACAAAGTTATGAACCCTAAGTTCATTTTCTACATCACGATCCCATGACAACATCTACACTTACTCTATCTGTCACTTTGTATTAATAAGTGCTTCCTTAGCTCAGATTTCTGAAGTATTCATTCACTCTGATCAAGAGCATAAAATAGCTCTTATCATTTATTTAATAATAGCCCTTGTCTATTAATCAAGAGCTTCACACTTTCTATTGGCTATCAAATACAAAGAATTCAAGGTTCACCTGAGATATCTGTGTCAGACCAAATAATTTTCTCCCATAAGGAGCACAACAGTAGCAAATTTAAGTTCCCAGACAAACTAAATATTTCAATCATCATAATTTAATACTAATGGAGAAACCTAGTATCTTGAAATTTTTTTTTGTCTAAATTAGATTTTTAGTGCTTCTTTTATTGAATCAGAAGAATAGAGAAACGGGTTTTAAAACCATATTTGTTTGCAATATTAATCTACAGAGACAAAACTCTTATAAAGTTTGTTAACCAGGATACAATTTCACCTTAATTACAGGTTTAATTTACAAAAGACTATGCACTAAAGTCTGGATCCCACCTGGAAACTTAGAATGTAACAACTCCAAATCTACAACACCCCCAAGTATTAGTTAAGAAGGATAGTCATTAACATAGTCTGTTTACTGTCTGAACAGGAGATGGCTCCAGATAGCCATACCCAAGGGGCACTTGCATTTTCTAAGTGCAATGTAACATTATCATGAAGTTATAAATGATAAGAAATCTTGCTGAGGTGCGATGCAATCTGGAAAAATGAATGCAAAAAGATGTTTGTCTCCAGATCCAGATCACTTGAATTGTGAGCAGTGTCCAGAACTCAGGAATTGAAAAAGAGGTAGTGATCCTTGGCAACCTATTTGTTTCTAAATTTGGTAACTCTGTTAATATCCAGGTTACAGAAAATACACATTTAGTTTGCATTAAACAGTTGTTTGACTTTGAAGGTGAGTTCAAGGAACTACCAAAATATATGGCATTCCACCCATAGCAGGGTGATGATCTCAAAAACATAGAATACTGTGTATCTTGTCTTAGATTCCAACTTTCTAGCATTCCAGAATATTAAAAAAAAATCTTCTTTACTTTTTCAAAAGGAACAGATTTTAAACACAGTTACACCTAGTCTATTTTAACAGAGCTAGCAAAAAAAATAAAAAAAGGTATGGCTCCTATCTCTGAGGCAACTAATATCCAAGTTCCATAATATAAGAAAATTTGAACTCCTCCATGGATCCAGCAGGTGTGCTGAAAATACACATTTTCCTTGAACTGTCTCACAATTTTCATGAAAATATGGCAATATGGCAGCTGCTTTGGTGATTTTTAGGAGTTCAGATCAGACATATCAGTATATGGAGCCTGTGTATCTAATTGAGGACCTTGGATCCCATCAGGCCAAAATCTTTTTGTGGATGTGGCAATACAGATATGGCAGAGAAAGGAGCTGTATTCTTTAATGCCCTCCACTATCATTTTAACAATCAAGAAAAGCGTGAGACCGTCCTTTGTATATTTTTATATGCACCTGTTTTGACAGCACATACCACAATGAGACAAGGGAAGGATGAACAAAAGGAGATTCATATTCTGACTTGCAACCGGGCTTTTTGGGTATGAAAAAGAGTGGAATGGATGTGGAAATGGGCTGCAGTCATGAAGCTGTGGAATCAGCAATTTGTTTAGCTCTCACAAAGCCCATGACAAAACATTCATTGACTTGATGCAAATGTTTTAGCCCCAAGTAACACACAACAATACTCTGCAGTGTCTTTATTATGGGGAAAAAATTTCTGTGCTGAAAAAGCAAAACACTTAATACCATTTTCAGAAAAAATGTCTTTGCGATGCCTAACACTAGTTAATTTAGAAAATAACTCCAGCTGTGCTGTCTCTGTTCCCCAGTCAGCTGAAATCCCTTTTGAGCTTGTTGACGTGATAACTTGTGCCTGAAAACATTGTTTCTTCCCCTGTTCCATTTCCTTGAGCTTTAGATTCAAAATGCAAATATATGGAAAACAGCACATATACTGTTTACAGTAAGCAGCAAGAAACCTTCATTAGTTTACTTTTTTGAACAAAAAAGGAAGGTTGGTCAGTCTACGGTTAGGCAAGAAACTCAGCTGAGAGTTCAGCTCCCACACAATTTTCTGTTTCATTTCCATGCTCCTCTGTAAATCATTTAACATACAGCACATTGGCACTGCATCATATTTCACTTCGTGGAATAAAAAGAATAATCACTGCTTGGATGAGAAGCCAGAGTAGCAAGGATGCAAGTGAAAAATAGCTGGAAAAGGGTTAGTTCAGGTCAAAGAGCTGTTACACCAGCTAGCACACAGCATCTGAGTCAACTGCTGACACCGAGAAATTTGGAAGATAAACAGGGGCCTCATATAGAAACAGGGAAAGAAAATGAGTTTAGAAAAGGCCACGAGGAAACTCTGTAAGTATTCTGCCATCAAAAAATGATTCTGTAGCATATTGGAAAGGACCATACTAAATGACTTTTTCAGTGAGGTACAGTCGATGAAATTTTTAGTAGTTTTCTGCAAAAATGAAAGAACAACCTTAAAAAAAAAAACGGATGGGGATAGCTACAAAATGTATCTTCTGCCCAAGTATACTGAAAGGAACTTGGTGTCTGTGGAAGAAAAAAATTATTCAAACATCATAAGTTACCAATTTATGAAGTTCCTTCACCAAAACCACCATACCACAGAGTAAACTATAACCTATGGGCTTGCATGGGCATGCATGGGTATACATTTACATATGTATAGAATACCTATGTGTAGTATAGTACACCTATGTATAGAATACTTTTTACCTAGGAGTGTAGTGTTTAGACATCCATAGAGAAGATAAAAATTGCAATATTTCTTCTTTGGGTAACTGGGACAAGGCACATGTTTTAGCAAAGAAATTACATGAAAAAAAAAAGAGTCCAAATGAAAGGTTGAAGAAGCTATCAAAGACATATACCAAAGAAAAAGATGAGTTACAATAAATTTGTGTGTCTATTCTACATGACTTACAGAAAAACAAATGAAGTAGGGGAGTAAAAATGACATTATTTTAAGACAGTCTCAGGATTTTGTCAAAGACATGTAATATTTCTGACCTCAATTTTCTTTATTTAAAATCATTTCTTTGAGGAGCATTCAGGTCACAGTTCAAGTTTCTTGTTGAGTAACCACAAACTAGTAAATGTAATTTCGGGGGAAAAAAAAAAAAAAAAAAAAAGCTGAGATTTCCAAGGTGCTTCTCCAATGTAAATTAAAAAAGAAAAAAAAAAGTTACATTCACAGTATCTGTGACATTTGGTGATCTCCCAAGTTTCTTCACCTCCTACAGCAAAAGATACGTAACAACCTGAATGTGAAAGGCATTACATTTAAAATACAAAACTCTCTTTGTTCTTCATCTTAAGGTTTTAGTGGAAACCTTCGTAGCTCCATCTCATCTGATTCCTTCCTCCAAGTCAAAGGGAACACAGTTTATTTACTCACAGGGACTATTACCCTGAAGCTGTGAATTGGCCAGGGATGAAGCCTACTCTGGAGTAGTACTCCTCCAGCACTGTGGAATTCCTTGCTTGAAAAAATGCATCACTACTCATGACTCCCACACAATTTTCCTTTTCCTCATATGCCAAATTTAAAAGCAGAAACTCATAACCAAATTGGCATCAAAACAACTATTCCTCCGGAATTTGCATGTTAAATACTGAATGCTTTCATGTCAAAATGAGAATACAACTTGAGAAGAAAACTGCTGACACATTGCAGGCCTGACTCTAATTGTGCTGATCTTATGGAAACAATGTCCCACTAAGACACTGTGCCTGTGCAGCACATCCCATGATGTGCATTCCAGGCAGCTTTCCTTGAGTCAAAAAAAGGAAATGTGTGCAGGACTCTTTCATACAGCATGCAGAGACAGCCCTTCCCAGCAAATATACTTGCTTCAATGCAGGGTGCTTTTGCAGAGTGTTTAATTCAGCTTTATGAAGAGTCTTCCAACCCATCCAACGGCCAGGGTCTGAAAGACAAATGCACTGGACTTCTATACTGCTTTGTGGTTAAATGTGCTTCTTATGCTAGACATTTGTCCTAGGAAGTGACTAAAGGGCTTCCAGGAGCTGAAGACATCCATTTTTTGTTTGTCTTTCAAAGTTACAGAGACACTACTGGTTCTCCACACAAGATTTATGAAATATGAACTCACAAACCTGAATGGTAAAGAAAGCCAGGAGCAGAAAAAAAGATTAAATCCACATACTGAATATTTACCTAAAACAGCTAAGGTGCTTGACATGAGAATTACTGATTTTAAGACTAGGGAAATAAAGGACAGTACTTGAATACATTAGTGTAGGAACAGGTAGAGAACAATATCTGGAATGGAATTTATTTCTATTTTTATTCTTATTTTTCAAGGCATTGTATTCCTGAATTCTTTTTTGAAAAAAGAAAAGCCAAAGCTGGATCAGACTAAGGCCTTTTCTGTAGTCACTCTCAGTACAGAAAAAGCAGGGATTTTTCCACCATATTTTGCTGCAAGGTTGCCATCAAGACAGCAGCATATATCCTTTAATACAATTTAACAAGGCCTATTATCTTGCCATTTATCATAGATATCTCTCTGACAACACAAAGCACATATTTCATTTAATGTAAGAAGCAGCTTTACAGCAAGGCCCAACTTAGTGCACCTCCTGCAGTTAGCAACAAAAAACTTCCAAATTGTTTCTCAGATACCACTGATATTTCATAAGAACACAGGATTTTACTAATTGCCATCCTGTTGAGTGACTTTTTCCTGAAGAACAAGACATAGAAATCGTTGCTCTGATACCAGCATCATCACCAATTCTTATTGACATCAGTAAGTGCCCTGAGACCTTCAATATTCACAGGTTAGCTGAAGTCATTAGTCACAGCAGATCATATTGTTGCTGTTAGTCATTGATTTTCTATTTACGCTTAATGGTAAATTTAGCACTTACCAAAGCTGCCAAGTTAGCAGCATTGACTAGAAAACTGTAGTAACTTCAGAAATGAAAGAAAAAATAAATAACACAGTCCAAATTTTTCCACATTGCCAATATTTGCTCCTTGGAGCATGTCTGAAGAAAAAGCATCCTCTACATTACTACTCAGTTCACTTTGGTCTCTATAGAGACAGCCCAGAAAAGTGCTAAAATATGGCAAGATTTCAAAACCCTACAAAGATTCCTTAGTCATACTCTTATTTAATTTCCCTGATAAAACTCCATTAGCTGGTTATTTTTCTCCAAGAAGAATTCACATCTTATTAAAAGGACTTCTTTACTCTCATTCTACTTGATGCCATTGTCTCTGACCAAATTACTAGAATATGGAAGAGTGCAGAATATACTTTAATATGAAGCTTCTTTATTTGTGGGTGAGACTGCATTTGTGGCTTTATAAAATAACCAACCACAAAGACCGCTCAATCCTTTAGAAAAAAAAAAAAAAGGCCTATTTCACATTTTAAACCCTCAAACTTTACACTTTTGAATTCTCTCAAATAGCAGATTATCAAACATGATTAGCTTAAAAATTAGATCAGAAATTGTACTGGTAATAATTATATTTCTTTTCTAAAAAGTTATTTAATACAACTATGGTAAATCTTGGCTTTGAACAAAAGTGAAATCACAAACTCTTCTCTGACATAATATGATTATAAACATGACATAAAAATATTTATTAAAAAAAAATTAAAACCTAAGCTGGAAAGGATATCAAAGAGCTGGAAGAAATATGCTGCTTACAAAGACCTCCACCTTTATAAGGGAAGTCTTGTGAAAGAAAGAAAATAACCTTCTCTCCCCCCACCTTCCTCTCCCAAAGACCTTGTTTTCTTTTACTAGGAATAAGCAGCCTGATAAATTTTGCATTTTCATTTGCTAAGGTTGGCGTGGGACATTAAGCCAGGGAAAATTACATAATAAACTCACAGTCTGGCATTATTAGCAAACAAAAAATGCCATTCTATTAATGAAGCTTGGAAGATCTGAGGTATATAAAACCTAGCATCTACTACTAAAAACAATCCTGCCAGCGAAAGGCAGTATTTTTCTTAATGAATATTTTATCCAGAAGGCTCTCACTCCCCAAATTCCTGCAGCTGAAAACCTAAACAACTGAGGATGAAGTCAGGATGTAGAACAACAACAATAAAACCCCCAACCCCTCCCCAAACCTTTTTCAAAATTCCCAAATCCCAAATAAATGAAATGAGAACTTGTCAGAAATCATTCCTCTCTGTTGACTTCAGCAGAGTGTACTAACTAAATGCAAATGCTATCAGAATGTAGCAAAGAATTTTAACTTTCTTTTTCACAGGATAGAGAGAACTGACAGGGCCTCAGTTACTGTTTTCAGCTCCAAAGCACAACCCAGATGTTCTGGAGCATATTGAGAAATATCAGTTACTTCTAACTATTTCAGGAGCAACCTTTATTTTTTTCCTTTCCCCCTACCCACCACCCCTCTCATTTCCTGTGATACCTTTTGGTTGCAATTTTTAATGCTTTTTTGTATTGTTTATTAGAACTTTTTATAGAATGCTTTTCAGAGTGGGCAAGTTAGGGCTTGTAGAGTGTTTTCTATAGACCACTGAAGACTAAATTATCACTGTATCGGTTTGTGCTTTTGCAAGAACAGGAGTCCTCTCCTGGTGACATGACTAGTTCTAACAAGTCTTATCAGGAGGAACATAAAGAGGTAAAAAAGAAAGTCTCCAACATTTGCCTGCTAGGAGTCATAGGTGGAATAAAATAACTGGAACAGGAACACACAGACCTGTCAAGTGTCTTTTCTCTGGCTGACTGCTATGCATCACATTTTCCTTAGCCTTTGCCTGTTCCTCCCATTTTGATTCAGCCTCTGCTTTTCTTACAACCTACACCTGAGCAAAAATCCCTCTTCATACTCATGAAAATTTCTTTTTGCTCAAATTTTCTACTTTTACTTAAATGCTGTTATTGGTGATCTTGGATGATTTGGGGCTCTTTTGCAGTTCCAGTTCTAAACCCTATAAAATGGGGTGTAAATTCAATTAAACGTAATTAAAAATGCCCCATAGCAGAGAAAACAGAAGCCTGATATTCCAACATATTTCTACTACACTGGTGATGTACACCTACTGACTCTGGCTGTAGTCATACTATCACAATTGAGAGACATTAAGACCATTTTTAAAATCCTATAAATATTACAAACCATTTTACAGGGTTTTTTTCCATACAAATCACAACCTTGAACAGAGTTATTCCCATGAATACAAGATTATGTATAAGAAATACTAAAAGGACACAAATAATTGTAAGAAATAAGATGCTGATGATAATTGACATTAATGTATTATGCTAAAGCATGGTTATTTAAAATCAACAGACCTACAAATTGAGTATAGCCTTAGAAGACAAGTATAGAAACATAGACATTAAAATATCCTATTATTCACTCCTGCACAATTTTCTGAAAATCACACAACACAAAGTTTACCTAGATCTTTTGGTTTTGGATGAAAATGACCTCTTACTCAACTACATAACTTTCAGTACTACCATACGCTAGTGAACACAGAAGTAAATCTGCTTGAAAGTAGGAGATGCACATTTGATGATTTAGTGGAAGTTACTGTGTTGTATAGAACACTTTTAATCTAGCATGACTAATCATTTGACTGTGTTTATGTTCAGGGAGAAGAGCTACATCTCTTTGGACCTTCACCCTGACAGCCTCTATGCAGCCAAAGACTTTGCAGGAGGGTAATTTACTCGCTCTCAACACTGAGATGACCAGCACAGAGGGTGATTATTTGGTAGCAGTCAAGGGACCTATCCATACATACCTATATGTATCATTTGGCAGTGCTAGGATAGACAAAACATGACTATCTAAGAAAGCAGGATTAACCAACCTCACTTTGCTAGTGGGCGAGTGAGGAGTAGATCAGTGAGATGACTTCACATGCTAAGAGAAAGCAAAAAGTAATGCCAGAACTTCCAAACTCCTCAAGTCTTTTAACTTACTGATTTAATTTACAAATTTATCTTACCCCTACTTTCTTTTAACTTACCTTCAGGGTTGTTGTTTCCCACTGTGTTATCCCACCATATCAAGTGTGTCTCTCTCAGCCTGAAAGTAACACAAGAAAGCAAAATGTCGTGATGTACCTAATTTTCTAAAACCCTTTAAAATGTTGCTGGATGAGGGCGATGTTGATTTGTTGTTGGTAGTGTTCTAAAAATGCTCCATTCTCTTTTTGAAATGATATTTTTCAATGCAAACAGGGTAATTTATGAGTACTGCCAGTAAATTCTTAACTACATCAGGTTTTATGTATGGGTTTTCATCATGATGAACTAAGAGTTTAATAATACAGCTGTCTGAGCAGCTAAAGTTACAAGAACTTTAAAAGATGTCTTTCAGAAAAAGGTACCTTAAATCTTATGAAGGATAAAGCATAAAAAAAAAAATTGATGGAAAATAATGCATAGATCTTTGGCCCTGGACATTTGCCTTCTTTTCCTCTAAATTGCTTCTGATTTAAATGGAGGTATGAATGACAAGAGAAAATAATTCTGTGTCTGCTGCACAGTTCTGAAAGAAAATTCCTGGTTCAATTCAAGTGTTACTCAAGCCTATTACTCAAAGCCCCTTAACAGGGATTAACTAGTCCCCTTGAAGAATTTTTTTTTTCCCTTCTCTTCTCCTTTCCACTTTGAGGGAGAAATTACAACCTTTGTTTCAGGCATATCTAATTTTTCTCTTATAAGTACTGTAGATGATGTAGCGTAAATATTACTGCTTCACTAATTACCATGATCAGACAAATTCATCAAGAGTCATAGTGAGAGCAATTACATAAAAAACTAACCAGAGAGAGAATCATAGGCTCATAGAATCAAAGAATCCTTTAGGTTGGAAAAGACCATTAAGATCAATGACTCTGACCATTAATGTAGCACTGCCAAGTTTACCACTAAACCGCGTCTCTAAGAACCACATCTTCATGTCTTTTAATACTTCCAGGGATGTCGACTCAGACAGTTCCCTGGGCAGGTTGTTTCAGTACTTGGCAGCCCTTTCAGTGAAAAAATTTTTTCTGGTGTCCAACCTAAACCTCCCCTGACACAACTTGAGGCCATTTCCTCTTGTTCTGTCATTTGTTGCTTGGGAGCAGAGTCTGATGCCCACTTCACTACATCCTCCTTTCAGGTAGCTGCAAAGAACAATAAGGTCTTCCCTGAACCTCTTCTTCTCCAGACTAAACTCCCTCATTTTCCCCTGCTGCTCCTCACAGGACTTGTGCTCAGACCCTTCCCCAGCTTTGTTGCCCTTCTCTGGGCATGCTCCAGCACCTGAGTTTTTCTTATAGTGAGTGGCCCAGAAAGTGAACACAGTATTTGAGGTGTGGCCTCTCCAGTGCCCTGTACAGGGGGGCAATCACTGCCCTAGTCGTACCAGCATACTGTTGCTGATACAAGCCAGGATGCAATTGGCCTTCTTGGCCACCTGGACACATGTTGGATCATGCTCAGCTGGCTGCTGACTAGCACCCCAAGGTGCTTTTCTGTCTGACAGCTTTCCAGTCACTCAGCCTGTAGTGCTGTAGCACTTTCCCCCAGCCTGTTGTACTGCCTGGGGTTGTTGCGACTCAAGAGCAGGACCTGGAACTTGGTCTTGTTGAACCTCACGCTGTTGGTCTCAGGCCATTGATCCAGCCTGTCCAGATCCCTCTGCAGAGCCTTCCTGCCCCACTGCATATCAACACTCCAACTTTGTGTCATCTGCAAACTGAGTGAGGTTGCTCTCAATCCCCTCATCCAGATCATTGACAAATAAACAGGACTGGCCCCAGCACTGGTCCCTGTGGAACACCAGTAGTGGTCAGCTGCCAGCTCCATTCACTACCACTTTCTGGGCTTGGATTTCCAACCAGTTTTTTGCCCAGGGAACAGTTCACCCATCCAAGCCGTGAGCAGCCAGTTTTTCAAGGAGAATTTTGTGGAAAATGGCATAAAGGGGTTTACTAAAGTCTGGGTAGACACATCTGCAGCCTTTTCCAGCAAACAAAGTAGGAAAAATGTTTTTTCTCAAGCTGTTAGTTACCCATAATTAAGGAGAATTAATCAAAATTTTCAACTGCTTTCAAAAAAAAAAAAAAAGTGGTTCTAAATTTTGCCAGAATATATTCTATGTGCAGAATATAACTCACTTTCAGGTTAGCTTAATTTCAGAAAAACATTAACCTAGTTTTGCTTTCTGCTGTGTTTTTTCCAGTGGAGCTAACACACCGACAACTCTTGCAATGCTGCAGTCTGCAAGGAAGTACAGTGACCTCTGGTCAGATTCATCACTGCTGTAAATTGAGACAGTTGTGATTGCTGTTGCTTTAGGTGGCCTGTACTTGCAGAGACTGTGGCTTCTATACTGTAGTGAGTGCAATGTTTGCTGAGAGCTGCACCAAAGTCCATCCAACCTGTCCAGAAGGAGTAGATCAACTTTGAGCACTATAAATACTTATGAGCTACATCCTCCCACATGGATTAGTGTGAAGAGAGGTACAGTACATGAAGTGCTGAAACAATTTTTCTGTGCAGCTTTGTGTGTTATTATCTTGGCTAGGACATGTGGCCTCCACATGGAGTTCACACAGAGTATACAGTCAAGGTTGCGTGTTTTCCCTTCCGTTGCAGCTCATGTGCTGATATACTTGAGTTCATCATTCAGTACAATTGCACTGAATACAGATTTCTAGAACTAAGTAACAAATTATATAAATAAATAAATAAATAAATAAAATCTCTTATATTTTAATTTATACTCACAGAATTACCTCTTTTTATGATAGTTCAACACTTGGACTCCATGATCTTAGAGGACTTTTCCAGCCTTGATTCTAAGTTTCTGTAATTCTGTGTTTTTTTGAAAGCTAGATTTTAGATAAGGTTAGGATGGAATTTAGTTTTGCACAAGATTCAGTCATACAAGCTTTCTCAGATTTATTAGTGTTCTTAATAACTGTTAATTCTTTCATCTTTATCTAAATTAAGGTTCTTGGGAGCTGTTATGTTTCTTAGAAACAGCTTTATTGCACAAGCAGGTTTTTAGGTACTTTTTAAAATATCATATTATTTTGATAAGAAGAGAAACATGAAACCACATTATATTCTCATTGTGGCAAATTCTTGATGCTCATTTTTAGCAGGCAAAACCTTCCTATTAAATTTTTGAAGTCACTGGAGCACACTTATTAAAAGCCATTTCTTAACATAGGTGGAGCCTAGCAGGATTTTACCTGTTTCATACTTTTTCTCAATCCAGAGTATACTATTTACATCAAAATTTGTGCTGGAATATAGGGGACTCATATTTTTTCCTCTCGGCTATTTTTTGCCTTTTCAGTAACTTCATTTTATAAGTTCTAATATAGATTGATTATTATTTTGAGAGTGGAATTATACGCCTCCAAAGCATCCCCTCTGAGTCAGTCTGTGGAGGAGAAATTCATTCTTTCTCTATGCACTGTAAATAAATTGTATGTTAAAGAGATCAGCCTTTTTAAATATCATCATGTCTTCTTTATTTTATGCATCTTCATCTTTCCAAGCTCAATAAGCAAACTGTTATGAGTCATACTAGAGAAGAGAAAAAACAAACAAACAGAGAAGTGCAGCATTACCTCTGCTTTCCAAATCATTAGGCATTTTAAATTAGATTATGACATTATAATCTCTCAGCTAATATTTAGTTTTCCCTTACCAATTGCCACTGTTAAGTATATTTAATATAGTCCACAACTAAAGGGAGTTTGAACAAGATTACTTTAGGTCCATAGTTCTGCAGATGCTATTGTCATCCACATTTAGCAGTTTCTAGATCATCAGTTAATCTTCCAGTCAAGTTCTAAATAAATCCTGATTCTTAAATCACTCTTAAATCTTGAATGATCATTTGACAGCACTGCTACTGAAATTACTGATCCTTCAAGCATCCTTGTCCTGCATACACTCTAACAAAACTTAAGCCCCCTACCCAGTCACAGCTCTCAAAATCCCAGTCAATAGTGTCCCACATTCCCTCTCCAACCGCAGCCCTGCTCCTGGGTCCCGACATCCTTGTCTCCCAATCCCCTACCTCAAAGCTTCTTCATGAGTTCCTTCAGCAATTTCAGAATGTTTCAGAAGGCAGCAGAATATCTCAAATAAAAGGCAACAGACAAGCCATTGGAAGGCAAAGAGGAGGAACTTTCATTGTTCAGGGAAGGGAGAAAAGAGAGTGAATCCAATTCCATTTGCTGAAGACTGTCAAACTAAACAGCAGTTATTAGGTGAACCAGATGGCTCTTTGTCAGGTCATAAGCCAATGGGATAGGTATAGATCAGAAGAGCTCTTCCTCAGACACAAACTTTGTATATTCTGGGAAACTCCTCTGGAAAAACGTCCCATCACTGAGACTAGAACTGAGGAGTTTATAACCCAAATGTCCATATAGCACCAAAGGCCTTTGAGGAAATCAACATGCTACAAGACATCCAGAAGACGATAACAAATCATTATGCTTGCTCCAGGTAAAGTTCATTTGCTACAGGCCAAAGCTGTGTGAGAGGAGGGTTTTGGCTTTATACTTGCCCATGAAAATAAAAGCTTTGCAAAACCCTGAGTAGCATGTCTGTCCTTTGGCTGACAGAAATATAAGGAGTGTGAGAAGCTGCCAGAAGCTTCCTCGAAATCCAGCAGAGCCAATTCCAGATGGCTTTAAGATGGACATATTCCTGGCCTAGGCTGGGCCAATCAGAAGTGGTGGCAATGCCTGTGTGACAACATATTTAAGAAGAAGAAAAAAAAGTTATTGTGCAGATAAAATTGTGGCCATAGAAGAGCAGGGTGAGAATACATGAGAAGAACAACTCTGCAGACACCAAGGTCAGTGAGGAAGGAAGGGCAGGAGATGCAAGAACTGAGATTCCCCTGCAGCCCAGGGTGCAGACCATGGTGAAGAGGCTGGGCCCATGCAGACTATACAGAAACATGAGGATGCAGAGATCCACCTGCAGCTTGGGAGAAGCCCAATGCTGGAGCAGGTGGATGCCTTAGAGGAGGCTGTGAGCTTGCAGAAGGCCTGTGCTGAGCAGGCTCCTGGGAGGAGCCTGCAGAGAGAGAAGCCTCTGCTGGAGGCAGGTTTGCTGGTAGGACTTGTGACCCCCTGGGACACCCATGCTGGATCAGCCTGTCTTTGCACACCATAGAAGAGTGCACACTGCGGAGGAGTGACCCTCACTGCAGCAGTTTATGGAGGACTTTTGACCATGGGATGGACTCCTGTCCAGACAGGTTGGATAACAGAAAAAGGTTCTTCACCCAGAGGGTGGTTGGGCACTGGAACAGGCTCCACGAAGAAGTAGTCACAGCACCAACCTGACAGAGATCAAGAAGGACTTGAACAACACTCTAAGGCATATGGTGTTACTCTTGTGGTGCTGTCCTAGGCTGACTTTATGATGCTTGTATCCCCAGTTATCTGTTCTGTTTGTGCTGTATATTGAGTTCTGTGCCTTTAAGACTCTTTTTGAGACAAAGCGAGAAGAAGAACCGTGGAGTTTGTTTTGAAAACAGCACTCACATTCCTACTCCTGGACTGTGTTTGTCTGAGGTTCAAACAGACTGCAGGACAGAGATCTCTTTGCTTTTAGTCAGTTTTAGGTAGCTGAAGCAGAGAAACTCCTGGACTGCTTTTTTTCTTTTTCTTGGGACTGTTTAAACCTGCTCCAAGCTGAAAAACCCAGAGGAGCACTGGGAGCTGGCACCTCCGGCCAGCCGGGGCCTGGACCTCCGGAGGGACTGAGAAGAGACTGAGCGCCAAGCTACGTCCATGGCAATGACTTTCTGAATTTACCATCTCACTTCGAAGCAACAAAAGGTTGCATTGTTTCATATTATTCATTCTTTATGCTTGTGGGCATTTTGTTTGTTAAATAAATAGTTTTTTCCACTTTTCTCTGGGGAAGTTTTTTCCCAGACCAGTTGGGGGGGAGGAGCCGTTTGGGTTTGCTTCCCAGAGGGACCCTATTTGGGAGTTTTCTCCCAAATTTGCCCTAAACCAGGACAGATGTCCTGTCCAGGGCTAAGAGCTGGACTCAGTTCTTGTGGGTCCCTTCCAACTCAGCTTATTCTGTGACTCTGTGTAATGCCAAACCACAGTTACAATATTTTATTTTGTTAGTATTTTTCCAATGATGGTTCTCATTATTTCTTTTGCTACTATTTTTGATCCCTGCTTCCCTCATCTATTTGTGCCATCCATCCATCCATCAGTTTTGTTTTATCATAATTAGTTTTTTTGCTTTTTTGATACTTGGCCTGAAAGACAATTTCATTTTCTCTTCACACAGCCTAATTTCCTTCCTCTCTAAATCTCTAAATTGCTATCTACAAAATACATTACATCGAATACATGCTGCTGTAGAAGCTGAGAATAAATGGTTTGATGGTTTGGCACCTGGTACATGCTGAGTTGCCAAGTTACCACTCCAGATATCTGCAGTCTCATTGTGGACATGCGAGTAGCATTCACCCTTTGCTCACATACACTATAGAGTTATAGGAAATAAACAGTGATAATGAAGAGAAAATGCTACAATTTAAGAAGATGATATGAGAAAAAAATTAATAAAAAAACCTCCTGGAATGGTTTTGTGAGACCTTTAAACTTCATCTTCCAGTACTTGAAGAAGGAGAGGCACTTTTTGCAACACATGTAGTGACAAGACAAGGGGGAAAGGCTTCGAACTAAAAGACAGGAGGTTTGCATTGGGGAAATATTCTTTACTGTGAGGGTGGAGGTACACTTGAATAGGTTACCCAGAGAAGTTGTGGATGCCCCATCCCTGGAGGTGTTCAAGGCCAGGCTGGATGGAATTCTGAGAAACCTGGCCATGTGAAAGGTGTTCCTGCCACCGGCAGCAAGTTGGAACTAGGTGATCTTTGAGGTGCCTTCCTTAAACAAAACCTTTCTGTGATTCTATTATTTTTCAAGTGGCCATTTCTGTATTTCCTGTTTGTAACATGACATTTCTTTCTTATGTCTTCTCCATCAGCATCTTCCTCTTAGGGACACTTATTAGTGGTACCTATCTGTATTAGTCCTAAAGTCAGGTAGTCAAAAATAACGGCGTTGATAATACTGTTCCTTAATCCATTTTTCTAGGATGGTCACTATAGATTGATATAGAAAATGTGTACAATATAAATATAAATATATATATAAATATAAATATATATATATGTGGGGTTTTTTTGACCTACACTAGACATCTTTTTTTGCCTAAATAGGTTTATGGTTTATGTCAACTTTTCTCAATAAATTATGCTTTTCCTCGTATTTTCTCTTCATAGTCTAACAAATATGTTCTAGCAATTTAGACCCTATTGTGTTTGGCAACTTCCATACATTTTGAGGGGATTTTTTTAACTGAAACTGGTCTATCTTGTGTTTGAAACTATGTATCAAGTTCCTAACCTGAGAAGAGTCAATATAACATCTCTAACACGATTTATTGAAACTTAACCTCTTTTTAGATCTCTCTCCTCCTTCTGCTATTTCGCTCTAAAATTATTGTTTCAGAAAGAACTTGGAGCAACACTTACAGGTTGGGGATTATTTTATTTCTGATGTTATTTATTATTAAATACCAGCAACATTTTAAATTTGCTTCTCCAGTAAAATTATGTAATCAGATGACGGCAATTGAAGCAGGATTGAGGAAACAATAAGGAAATGTATGGAAAGCACAAGAGCAGACGTGGTAGAAATATTATTGTCCATCTTGCAAGAACTATTTTTTCCGTATTTATATTGTCTTGGGTGGGATTTAATTTTGTATTTGACATTTACTGTTTTTCACAAGTAGCACTCTAACACCTTGATGTGCTTTGTCTTGATTGCTTGAACGAATTATGGCATTAATTGTTTTTTTGGGCTTTTCTTGGACTGTTTTCTATATGCATTTCCCTTGGGTTTTTTTGTTTAATTCTTGCTGTTCTTATTTTAATTGGTTCAGTGTTCCTCTTTCCACACCAAGTTGCACAATGCTTTTTGAAGTAGCAAAGAAGTAGGTCGGGGGGAATAATTTGTTCTTCAGGAAATGGTAACATTTTGCTTTTTTTCCCATTATGACATGGAACTAAAATGACATATAAAACATATTCTCAAAAACATCATTAAAAACATTTGGGGGAATCATATTACTTTGTTACAAAAAATTCTAAATATTTCATTATTAAACATTTTGAAAAACACATGATTTGCATTAAAATAGAAGTTATTTTAAATAAATGTTTGGAAATAAATGATTCAAAGCTTCCACAAATGTCAAAATGGAACAATCTATATGAAAAAATGTGCCAAATTATCCAGAAATTCCCAATATGTTACTTTTTTTTTTAGCAATTTTGTCGAGATTCAGTGCTCTCCACACCAGGGTAACCTTCAGCCAATATAAAGCAGCCATTTCAAAAAGAAACACGAACTTCTGTCTCTTGGAGAAATCTTTCTGCTTTCCCTTTGCACCCCACTCGCCTGCTTCCCTATTTTCTTCTAAACAGCACCAGATAGCAGTGCTGTCTTCTCTTCGCTCAGTTTTCTGGCAGCCCCTCTCTCAGGTAACTCCTGTTCATGGCTGACATCAGCTTACAGAGCTCTGACTCCTTTCAGTCAACTTCACTTCCAGCTGGCTTTCTTGCCTACCTTTTAATTGGCAATATCTGTTATGGCTTTGTCACAGCCAAAATGCAGAACTGTCCCCATCTGGAATGACTAACAGCCATGCATTACGCTATCCCACTTTTGGCATGTGACTTCCCTGGCTCCAGCTGGTCTTTTCCAGCCCTCAGTCTCCATAATTTCCATTTGTTCTCCTTCTCTCAGGGCTTCAATAGGTCCATATGTCTTTGACATATTTCATTCCCCTCATAGACCTATTTCTATGAAAACAAATTCAACTGCTATCCTGATACTGATGTACCCTACATAACATCCTTCTATCCAAATAAAAATATCAATCTTTTTTTGTCTCCCCATTTCTGTCAGTCCAGTACATCCAAAACATTTTGTTTTCCAAATTTTCTTTGCCACTGGGCTTTTTGTTAAGCATTACCCTTTCTGCTATACCAGTTTATAACTAAGGCACTGATTTTGATTCACTAAGCACGTGAAGCCTTACAGAAGTTTATAACTATGTCCTCCTGATAGTTTTCAGCCAAGATTAGTATGGACACATCTACCAAACACAAACATTGTTCAGTAATTCATTTTGCATTTTGATTTCTGCGACATCCTGAAACTGGGACTGAGCTAGAACTGCTTGATAATTGGACAGGATAAGCATGAAGAAATTGCTCTGGAATAAAGGACTCAAGAGGAAAAGGCAGGTATTGGCATAATTTATCAGTACTCAGAGAAAGAAGCAAATAACATGCAACTGCTAGAGTGCATACTCTCTGCAGTTTGACATGGAATCTGGGATTCCTAACTGTCACAATTTTGTTCACCATTAAACAACAATTTGATTTTCTGGTGGTTCACGATTGTTGCTACCAGCCACTTCAATTTCTCAAATGGCAGAAATTCAAATGAATCTAAATACTGTTACTCTGCTGGTGAAATACATGACATTAAGAGTCTACAGAAGATGTTGTTTTTCTTTTTACAGCATATCTAGGAATCACCAGAAGAAAGTTTGTCTACAGAGAAAATTTAAGTCAGGAGGCATATATCTATTCAGCAAAATGAGTGAAGTAGAAGAGCAGGTGATTGGTTAAATTTATGCAGAAAGATGAAACACCAGGTGAAAGCACACTCATCTTAGCCCTTTGAACGCATCTCCAACCACAGCTGAACTCCCTTGCACCAAGACTTTGCAAAGCACCCTTCAAGGGAAACAAATTAAAGGAAAAACCATAGTGTGTTCCAGTGGACATGAAATACCTGTTCTGGGGTTGGATTGGGGTTTTATGTTTAGGTGACTGCCACATGCCAAATTCCTACTTAATTTCTTGCAGATGTTGTGAGCAACCACAGTACTGTACCACTTAGAAATGGAAAAATTGCACTTTCTGTAAAGTTCCTCTGCCTAGAGTCTGAACTGCAGAAGTGCTTAGCATCTCTGAGTTTTGTTCATGCCAATGGAAGCTGTGCTTCATGTTTTAATAGTATGGGCACTGCCTGCATATTTAATGGAAAAAGTTTGGGGCCGGTTATTTTTCAATTTAATTTTTATGCCTGTAGTTTAGATGCCTTCCATTTGCACATAGAACAGCAGGAGCACACTCTTATCTCAGAAAGATCTTGAGAAGATTCAGTCATGGATACACACCTGATTGAGTGAGGTCCCAGCTGAGATGTGAAGGAGTTCCAGTCCTAGCTACTGCTGACCTACTGACTTCAGCTAGTCTGAGGGTCTTCAGAGCAGGCTCACAGGGCTTGAACACCGTAATTCCTAAGTAACCTTTGCCAAGGTTAAGCACAGTCACCTTATAATTATGTCTTCAAAACACCTTTTGAAAATTAAGCTCTGGAAATGATGGGGTGAACATAAAATATTATATAATTAGTCATTAAATGGGCATTACCAATTTTGTGCACAGGAGGACACAGTCATTTTGTGGAAAAAACGGCATATGAACATATCCTAATGTATATGTGAAATAAAATTAATGATGGGTGATGAGGCATCCTTTTTTATGACTCTTCTTAACTGGCAAGTGTTTGACTGTGTACTTGCAGTAGTGTTATTTTAATGCAAGTATGTGTGGGTAATTGAACTAATGAATATTCTGCACATACTCATGATTTCTCCTGATTTCAGCTGATTTCTAACTGGTTCTTCTCATGAATTTCTCACTGGTCTCCAGCACATGATAATATGTTTTGCTGCAGTAACGCTGATTGCTCAGCCTAACTTTTACTGAATAAAACCTGTAATATATTCAGTGCAGAGGAAGTATAGCACATTTCAAGGAGTCAGCGCAGTCTGCTCAGATCACTTCTGTGCATTAGCAGCAAGTTACACTCAAAAGCTGTGTTGTAGCTCAGAATCTCTGAAGCATGACAGACCATTCCCAGTGCTTTCTAGTGACACTTTTTGGTGATAAACCCATGGTCTATGACCTGACAGAATGTACACACTTTTTCCTCTCTTTTCTGTTGGCATATTTTCCCCAGCATTGTGTCCATTGAAAGCCCCTTTTAGCAGCTCTAGAAGAAAATAAAAGAGAAAAACCAATGTATAATTTAACTAAGAGTTGAACAGAGTATACAGTAGCAATGCCAAGTAGAAGCAATCAGGATAAACTCTGAAAGTAAACCCTGTTTGTAGGATAAATGCCTTTATATCACAGGTAGGATTACATCTGGCAAAGGTCAAACATGAAAAGTCATCTTAAGGTTTAAGTCTTCAAATTTCAGAAAAAATTAAGTGATGGACTGGCCAAGGTCCACTCACATACATGAGCCCAGGAGGTACACTGTTACAGTGATCACATGGACAATTGAGGTTTGAAATAAAATGTTCCAAAGTCGGTTTCCAAGAAAAAATAGTCAGTATAGCAGTACTACCATAAAATCCTCACTTGGCCAGATAGAAATGAGTCTTTTATATACCTTATTTAATAAGATATATATCTGTACTTCAGTTGTACTGTGATCGTTGCAGTTTAATTCTCTTAATTTTAGTCAGTGTGACACAACGAAGAAGTGCGCTGGAAGAAGGTGCACTGGATTAATGTTTTAGGAGATACTACTCATTTACATATATGTTGACTCTGATGTCTCTTGATTCATAGATATTTAAACCTATGAGGGACTATTGTGATCATCTAGATGGATTTCTTGCAGATCACAAAATGTAAGCCAAATAATTCACGTCTCAAATCAGTAAACTCTGTTTGAGGTACATCTTTCAGAGCAAGTAGCTTGTTACATTTCTTCTTCTTCTCCCCTGTACATGTTCTTGTTGCTTCCCTTGCTTTTTCCTCTGAAAAAAAAAGTCTATTTTCATCTGAAAACTGCTAGTAAAAACCCTTTTTCTTAAATCACTCACAAACCCCAGCTGTCACATATTAGATACTGCATATGACAGTCACAGAAACGCTTACTTTTTGAGCATCTGCTCTGTACCAACTCTGACCATTTACTGACACAGCAGTGATAATCTTGCTCCTGCTTTGTACATAGACACGTTGCACATAAAGACTGTGATTCTGTGATGTAGTTTGTCATATGTACAGAATAAAGCTGTACATATGAGAGAATAAAGCTGGTAGGAAGTGGAGGAGACCTTCAATTATGTCTTTTAAGGAAAAATTACCCATGGCTTTCCTTGGACCTATCTGGTCTCCTCTGTATCTTGAGGCCTGTCTTCCTTTCTTTCCTCTCAAGGCCTAGTTCTTCATTGTTCTTCACAGCATACCAGCCTCATGACTCTTCTCTGGAACAGCCACAGCAGAATCCCAATCTGTCCCAAGTTCCTGAAGAGTCATTGCTCTGGCTTCAGCCTCTGGACTTGTGTCAAATGGTGTTTATAAATTCCTAATGAATGCTCTGTGAAGAATGCAACAAGAATTACAGCTGCTTTCAACTATAGATACCCTGAGTGAAGTGTATTGAGCTGCACTTTTCTCTGACTGGTGGAGCACTGCAGTGTTGCAAGAGGAAAAGACAGGATTTATCCATGAAAATCAGATGTTATTGCAGCAGAAGAAATTATGATAATGTGCATAATTGATGAAAGGTACCTCTCACACTTTTATCTCAAGATTTTACATGTAGGGAGTTTTTATGTTGCGCTCATGCAAAACATCTGCAAATGGCACAACCAGTTCATATGAACAAAGCTGATATTGAATTTATTGTAAGTTGGGCATGCTGAAATTAACAGCTTGAGCGATTCAAGAAACAACAGTAAATGGTTTCTGCCTTCTCTTCATTAGCAGATTTTTAAACTTTTCTTGCACGATTTTATTTCGTTACTTTGTACTTATTGAGAATTTTCATTAGACAATATAAAAGGTCTGAGACTGAACATGCCCAAGAAAGGAAAACTATACTGGTTTTTTAATAAACTACACTTGAGACTGAGTTAATGACCAAATCAGTATAAAAGCAGAGAGTCAGACCCACTGGGCATCAGGGCTGAGTGCATCTGGCTTCAGATATAACCACCTGCCTGGAATTACTTTTAAGGGCTTGCTACATTGACGACTTTCTCATTTGATTTATCCCTCTCTAAAGAGGGATAAACTTTCTAAAACACAGTCCAATTCAGCTTAGATAAAGGATGTTATGTTTATAATAAAAGAGCTAAGGAAATGCATATTTAGGTGTTATTTCAACCACCTTTAGAAGTGCTACCTGAAATAAATATAGGTAGATAGATAAATAGATATAGATATAGATAGATATAGACATATAGATAGAGAGAGAGAGAGAGAAAATTAGGATATAGTGCAGTGTTCATTGAAGCCAGTGGAGGTGCACATAATAATTAATTGTGCTTCTGGTCTCTACAGAGTCAAGTGCAACTTGGTACCTTGCAGGAATATTACCTTCTGAGTGGACAAATGTGAAATCAGAAGTTTTATCAGGCTTAACCCTCATCAATGATTACATTAATCTTGCTTATAAAATTGGATTTTAAAGACAAGATTCTAAGATTAGACTTTAAGCTTATTCCATCCTCCCCTAAATTGCTCCTAAAACAGTAAGATAGTAGACAAAATCAGGGATATAGTGCTGAAGAAGGCTGCATAAATCCATAAAAATTATGTCTGCAAAAAAAAGGAATTTTCTGTGAATTAATGGAATACATATCCATGGTGCTACATTTTATGGGTATACTTAAAAAGCAAGATGAAAGAAAGAAATTTGTTTTTCTGCAACCAAAAGAGAAATGCAGTTTACTGTTTCCACACTATAAGACAGTTAATGATTCCAGATACTTAATGATTCTGCTAAACTCAGTAAACAATTATGGTACATCCAGAATTTCCTGACTTCTGTATTTTTTTCAGCACCAAATAAAACAAGATCTTTAAAAAGAGTTGAGGTTTGAGAGGTTTATTGTCTTGGAGATGTGAATAAGCCTCCAAACCTATATAGGTGTGTCAATCCATGATGCAGGGCCTGTACAAAGTGTGCAGGATCAGATACTCTTAACCACTGCATCCACTGGCAAAGGTGGGAGTTTAAATTTATGAGTATTTTCAAAGCAGAATATATATATTCCTTAGGTATAACCAGGATATTACATTATTTTTCCCTCATACAAGGACACAAGCTTATGCCATACTTATGTTGAACACATCTGGGGGACTAGGAAGTTGAAACTTGAAAGTTTTTAATTCAGACTATTTGTTGAACTCAACTGTGTTAGTCTGGTCGTCTCCTGGTTTCCACTCTGCCCTGACTTTAAAAGCAAAGACAGCCACTGCTCTTTCATTTGTTGTGCCTGTCAGGGTGGTGGTAAGAGAAGTATGGTAGCTCTGCATGCAAAGTTACAACCACTAGCTATGTTGTCAAACAAGAACTTGAATGCTGGTTTTATGGATCTGAGCCTGAAGTTGAAAACAGAAGCCTGGATTTTGGCATCTAGATTATTAATCCTTTTGCTTTAGGTTTCAGATTCCCTGTGCTGCGTTGTGGGCATTGTGGCAGTCCAATAAATTGTATCAACTTTATGCAACTGAGAAAAAGGCAATGCCTAATAAAAGCCTTAAAGGTCACCCCTTTCCGGGTCTAAAGGTTAAAGCCAAGTTCAAGTTGACAGCTCTGAGAACTGAGAACTGAGAACGAACACCCTGTGTGCTATAGAACCACAGCCTTATTCAATTCTCATCTCACTTCCACTTAAAATCATTCCGTGAGTATTTTTTATGGTTACATGTGTATCCTACATTAAATTCAATGAGAGGACTATGTAGTTTAAAAATGACTCTGTTGGCATCCCTGGGGTTCTTCATCAGCTTTTTTTGAAATTCTGAACTATTCCCTGAAGCCTGCTATTTCTCAAGTGCCTGAAATCTTAACATCGATTTTAATCAGGCAATACTATTTCAGAATTCCACGGAATTATTACTGTTTTCACTAAGTCAGGTTCTTTGTGGAATAGTAATATTCAGACTCTGTGGTTGAAATCCCTACCTTACTAACTGTTAGAAAAATAAATTTCTAAATGCATTTCTATGGAGACCTGATGGGAAGAAGACACAATTTATAATCCTGGTAATTGCAAGTCTTAATTTTCAGATCTACATAAAATGCCAGTTTGGATAAGATCTTTCATTATTAAAAGTTATTTTATTTTTATCTGACATCCAGTTTTTCATATACAGAGGAATTTTATGTTTGAAAAATAGTAGACAACAAGAAGATGACACAACCAAAGAAATGTTAGAGTATGTTTTTCGAATAAGTCAGGGACTTAGAAGCATAGAAAGTTTCTACGTTTCTCTGACTGCAGAAAATGAAAAGTATTACAATTTAAATTACATCATTTTGTTTTACTGACTCTTTGGCAATGCTGAACATCAATAGCTCTTTTTCTTTAAATTTTCCTCTTAAGTGACCCCGAATTTATCTCAGGATTTTTACAGAGTGCTTTACAAATCCCTCCCATAAAAGAGAGATCTGTCAGTAGCTTGGCCTCTACCCAGCACCATTGTGCCAAAAGAATATGGACTATACACATGTGATCCACCAGCTCTGTAAGTGTTTATACTCTAGACTTATTTATTCAGAATCTTCCATCAAGATACATCATTCTTTAGAGTACATTTGATTTGAGGGGAGAAAAAACCAAAAACATAATGCTTTCTCTAAAAACCTATGTGAGGTTTGATTCTTAACTTGAAGAGTTGACCTCTACCAGTTTACCTCTACCCACACATGGAAAATTTCACTGGCTAATAGACCATAGGATTTTGTTTTTCTTTTTATGGAATACCCTATGGAATAGATGTAAGATTCATAATTCATTGTTCCTGTCATGATGCAAAGGGAGAATTCCCACTGCAGGGCTGTCTGACTGCATGTCCTGGGGTCTGACTCTGCCCTCAGCAGATCTGCAGCTCTCATCTGAGTAAAACAAGCAGACATCACATAAGTGTTATATTCTGCTATGCATTATCAAGGAAAAGCGTTTCTCTTACTTGTATTGGGCTTGAATATGCTTGGCTTTTGTATTCATAGCTTGTTTAGTTCTTGCTTTATTTTTTGATGCAAGTAAAGCAATCTTTTTAAAAAATAATAAAAGTTATGTAATCTTATTTCACAAGGGGCAGAGAAGGGGAAAAATCCACAAAACAAATTATTTTTTGTCATAAAAATCAGGATTTTGTCAAATCTATACTGGTACTTCTAGTCTAGTTTTTGCATCTAAAATTATTAAATACATTGGATAAAGAAAAGTATGGAATGAAATTAATTAACAAATTCAAAGAAAATGTTTAGTACACAGAACCTTCATGTCTATAACAAGACTTACACTTCAATACTAAAGATGACTCTTTTATTAAAGAGTTGTATTTTTCATTCATTGTTTTTGAAGGATGTTTGTTTTCCAGGTTCTTAGATTTACAGAAGCCATCATCATTCCTACAATGTGTGTCTTCTGATAAGGCTGTGTTAAGCATGTGCTGCTAATGTATATGCCTCACAGAACTCTCCATTACATACTGGAACTCAGCAATTACTTTCTTTTAGGGAAGGGACTTAAACTGTTCCCTTTGAGTAAAACCAAACACTTTGACAGATTTTAAATGCTGTGGCATGGAGGTGAGCCCGCTTGCACCCCAGAGCTGTGTGCAGGCAGAGGGCTGAAGACCAGACATGTGGCTCTGTGCTGCCACAGGGCAGCGTTGCCAGTGAATTACAACCCACAGGATTGCATCAGCTGTACCACTGCTAGGAACCCCAAAGTGAACTCCATAGTCCATCAAGATGCAGCTCTTTTTACTTTCTTTTACGCTCTTAAAATGACTTGCAGATGTGTTGGCTGTCACAGCTCTTGCTGAAGGCAGCTGGGATTGCAAGTGCTCATCTCATAATGATTAATGATCAGATTCATGTAAAACGTAAACATTTCATAACACACCTCTCAGCCCATTCTGAAGTGAAACAAGTGTAAGAGCTGACTAAAACTTTGGTTTGGTGCTTAGAAGAGAACAACTACTATAGCTTTATTTGATATTTTGATTTTATATTTATTTGATTTTTTTGTTTGGGTTCTATTATTTTAACTGTGTCTATTTGATAATCTGTATGACTTAATTAATACAATTCTTGAATTAGCTATGTTGCTGTTAGGCCAGGAGCAGTTCTTTTGCCACATTAGCAGGAGCTCAAAAATAGTTGTCTTGGCTGAGGGCTGCAGTCAACCCAATGAGGCAACACTTCTGCTAATGTGGTCTCATGATTTTTTCTGTAAAGCCACACAGAATAGAACTGCTTTTCCTTCTCAGAAGAAAAAAGCTGGCCAGCATCTCTGTGGCTGAAACTAGCCAATGGGTCCCTTTAGTCCTCAGGCTGTTTTTCCTTCCTACTTTTACTTAGCCACAGGAAAAGATGATTGGGTCCCTCTAAGTCAGGTCAGACTACAGCTCTGAATAATGCTTTCCTGGAAAACCTCTCTTGTGCCGGGTACACTTACAAAACTTGAGTTTAGGCACATGTGTTTGGAAACTGGGGTGGGTATGTTGTCTTTTTTTTAGATATTTGCTTGCTGGACTTGGAAATTCCGAATGGTTTATCCTTGAATAGTCTCAATAGTCACTAAAGACCATGTTACTTTGACATGTGAGACGAGTTCTGCTCTTCTATATTTTATATATACCTTTATTTTATAGATCCTAGATTTCCATATCGAAAGAACTGGACATTTAAATACAGCATTTACTATGAGGAAGACTTTTTATTTATATGAAGCAGACCTTACATATTGTAAGCTTTCCTGAAATATATGCCTGGAAAATTTTACTGGTTTTTGTAGGATTTAAAATTGCATTCACATTTGAAGGTTTGACCCTGTCTTCATTTAACCAGTTTCTGATATCTATTATAGATATTGCTCTCTCAATCTTCATACCATTCATGCTAAATCAGATTTCTCCTTATCACTTATTTCTTATGTCTCTGTGCAGAGTAAGATATGTTTTCAGGGTGAAATGTTTCTTTGAATAGCACATAATAAAATGAAAACAATAAAATAAGAATTCATAAACTTTCAGAAAGTACATAATTTAATTTAATTTGAACTAATTTTCCATAGAAAGAAATTGTACTAATTTTATGGCATTATCCATGGCTTTTGCTTTTGTTGTGACTAATCATGCAGCTGTGATATAAATTATCTATCTTTTAATTTAAAAGAGCATTACACTGTTCTGCAAAGGGGCTAGATACAGTTAGGGAGAGGATGTATTTTATTGTCTCAAATTAGTATTTTAAAGTACTCAAATGAGTATGTTAAAACTTCTTCAGCAAAATATCAGGCAAGCAAGGGGAAAACATCTTAGAGAGCATATTAAAAGAAAAACCTCCAAAAGTAATATTTTATAAGGAAGACAGGTTCAAAGACAACTTTGGGTTCCAAGACAAGATTGGGATCTTGGATTTACTACTTGCTCCAATGGGGGCTGTTTATGTAGTTTAGTTGTTCAGCTTCTGTTTGCATAAGCATGACCACAGTATTTGATCTACCAGTATAAGAACCTTAAAATAGGCCAAAATATAATTAACTCTCCCTTTAAGGCCACTTTTCCTATTGAATGTCATGAGAAGGGACCCATTGTAACTGAAAATCAGATCTCTTTGCTCCTATTTTCCCATTTCAAGAATAAATGGAATGGAAAATGAGCAGAGATGCGGCTTTGGAAAATCAATTTTTTGGATCACCTCAGTAAAGATTTGTTTGATTTTTCATAGAGGAAACCTGTGAAATACTGAGAATATTACAGGTACTATGTTTATAGTTTCTTCAGTCAATTTTTCATTTACTTTTGGTGGAGTTTTTGTTGTCCTTTTTGGGGTGCGGGTGTTGTAGAATTTTTGGCCAGGTAGTCAAAGGAAATAATTCCTTAGCATTTCTGAGATTGCTTTTGGAAGAATAAATTGCTTTCTAATGGGAAATTGAAATAATGGGCAGCAACAGTGTTTGACTTTTGCTTTATTTGTTTCCAGTTCACTAGTGCACTTAAAATATCAATGGGTTGGTTTTTCTGTTGATCTATGGTTGTTGGTTTGGTACTAGTTTGTGATTTTTCCCCTTGGACCAGAAGAATTTGCAGTTTTCTAGTGCTCCCCTCTTTCATTTTTCTAATTAAAATTCCTGCCTTTTGTAGATGGCTACAATTTTCTTTCCTCTTACTACAATTCCCAAATTGCCTGAAACTCAACAATCAATTCTCTTAACATGAATGCAGGGGAGATTCAACAGAATGCAAGAAACCACATCTTGTTTTTCTTTACATCCCTTATTCCAAACCCAGTAATATCTAATTTTAGGGGAAGATTAGGTACAATCCATTGATGAGGAAGTCCTGTGTTCAGCTCTCAATTTGCAGATTAAGAACCTGGACCTGTTGGAGTGGGGCCGGAGGAGGGCCATGAAGGTGACTGGAGAACTGGAGAACCTCTCCTATGCAGACAGGCTGAGAGTTGTGGCTCCCAGGAGACCTTATAGTACCTTCCAGTACCTAAAGGGAACCTACAAGAAATCTGGAAAGGGACTTTTTACAAGAGCATGGAGCGACAAGGTAATGATTTAAACTGAAACAGAGTAAGCTTAGATTAGATATTTAGAGGAAATTAATTACTATGAGGGTGGTGAGGCACTGGAGCAGGATGCCCAGGGAGGTTGTGGATGCCTCATCCCTGGAAGTGTTCATGGTCAGGTAGAATGGGGCCCTGTGCAACATAATCTAGGGGTTGGCATCTCTTCCTATGGAAGGAGGTGGGTTTTGAACTGGGTGATCTTTAAAGTCCTTCCCAACCCAAACTGTTCTATGATTTAAAACATTATATTAAAAAGAGTTGATGAAAGAGAAAAAGATCACAGATAGCTTTGGCCATGGTCTCGCCTACTTGGGCATTAAAAGAATTGTAGTGGATATTAAAAGTCGTAGGGACTTATATTTTCTCAGCATGAGTTACTGAAAAGTAATGCAACTTTCAGTAAAAGTAATACTTTTTTATTATAACCTTAATGCCCACCTTCATTCTAGCTTTTAGTGTAACTTTTAAGGAATAAAACGTCAAGCACATTCTTCAGTTAGTAACAACTGATTCCTTGATGAGAAAATTCTTGGTGTTTAAAGCATCTGCCAAACATCTTCACCCTACACTCTCTGTTGCTAATACACTATTATTGTGTGTGTGCATGTGTGTAGGCATCTGTCTGTCTATCCAGACACAGATTAAAGTGTATACCTTGGCATTTAAAATTTTATCATTCCATGTGTTTCACATGAAATCCAAGAAATTACATGCCTCAGGAAACTTCAGAAAGAAGAGGTATTTGACATAAGATAGTTGTGATTTTTTGAGCATATTCAACAATTGACTACACCACTTAATTTTCTTCTCAGGTATTGATGTTGCATTTGATGTATTCCACACCACACCTGTTCCTTTGACATCAGTAGAAATTATAAGTGTAAATTCAGTGAGAGCAAATTTAAGTCTATGGTACTTACAGTTAAAGATACAACTTGGCAACAGAATTTACAAGATGAAAACCAAGAAGTAGGTTGCATTATTTATCCTATTTAACCTATTATTTTCCTACTCTACTAAGACAAATAAGTGCATTTTGTTAGTCAGAAAATCACTTTCCTTCAGGTTTATTCTTTAAATTGTACGCATTTTGTTTGTTTTTTTTTCCTTTTCCACTATTAACTTTTACACTAGACTCTAGTATTCTAATCTAATATTTTCTAAGGCAATTTAGGATTTCTAGTAACTATATAGAGATTATATACTCCATATTCCTAACAATATGAATCTGATTTTCAGTCACAGTATGGTCTGTAGGCAGCTGAAGGTGGGGGAATTCAGTCTGTTCATTTACATGGACTCAGGATCAAGACCTTATCTTTTGAACAAGAAAGAAGATAAGTAAGATTACTGGCAAAACTCCTTCAGCAATTTGCCACTAATTTGTAGCTGGAGGTCATAACTTCCCAGCGACATTCACATAGACAGTTTGAAAGGTCAGCTTTTGAATGAACAGTTTCACCACTGGTTGCTTCACTGTGAGGTCTGTGACAGAAGTTATTTACTATTCCAAATGTCTGCAAATGCCAAGTTGCCCATAGAAAAGGCAATAACTAGCAAACACTGAATGTTTACGGGAAACTACTGTGTCTGGTGTGCCTTATTAAAATCAATTTTGTTCAAGCAAAATCTTTCTTATCCAAGGGAGGCTAATTATAAATACATCTACAAGGACTTTAACATATGTTTAACTGCTTACAAAATGGCTCTCTCCAGTTAAAATGAGAGAATTACATGGTGTTGTTGAATTAAACATGCATGTACATCTCCTGAGAAATTCAGGAAAATCTGGAGAACAATAGATTCTATTAAGTTTTGGTTGACCAAGGACCGTGTGCGCTTGGATAGTTTAAGAAATCCTCATTTTTAGAGTTTATTCTTAAAGGAAAAAACCTAAACAACCAAACCAGATTTCCAACTGACTTTCAAGTTTCCTTCTGTCCTACTTATTCCTCCTGTCTCTCTAATTTTTTTGAAAAAAGCAGAGGATTAAACTCAGGAGGATTTTGTTTGCTTTTTTGGTTTGTTTGGGGTTTCTTGTAATTTGATTGGCATTTATGTTTCTGTTCGCATGTTTGCAAATTAAAACATGATCGTTATCACCATTAGCTAAATGTGACAACATGATTTTAGCTCATTTTTTTAAGACCCTTTTTGATGACCTGATTATCCAATGAGACAATTACAAAATGGTTTTCCTAAAAGCCTAGCAGAGGTGTGTGTGAGAGATAAAAGCTTTGGCTGCTGTAGTGAGACTCTGGTATCTTGTTACAAGAATAGCTGCTGAAACACTTGTTCTAGTTTTTATACGTGCATCTGTCTTCTGCAGCTTTTCCCATAAATGGTCCAGCTGACCCTGTCTCAGTCCACTGATAACCTGAAAGTTTAAGTGAACTGTCATGGGTTTTGTAAAGAGCATATTATTCTATTCCATCTGGGTGGAGCAGAATTGCTTATCTTTGCCCAAATGGGTCAGTGCTACTTATCTCTCTTCATCACTACTTCCATGGGAATGTCTTCTGCTAATGGACCATTAAGAGCTCATCAATGACATTACACATTACACTGCACTATTGTAAGCTGCTCCACACAGGGAGAAGGAGCCAAACCATCTTAACCTAGATAAAAAGGAGCCACAGTCCCCCTAGGTATACAGTTTTTCCACCGGATCCCTGGAGGAAGACTGGACCCATCTCACCATTACTGGACCCTTTTTTTTTTTTTTCTTCAACGGGACCATCTCTACTCCAACAGAACCACATCTGCCACTCCAGGAGGGCTTACTTTGGACTGCTTCCAACACCCTGACCAACAGGGTGTCAGGTTATATTTCTGACTCTGTCAGGGTTTTCTAGGATTTCTTGTTTGTTTATCTGTTTGCTTATTCTTCTGTACTACAACATCTGTATTTTATATCCCTAGTAAAGAACTGCTATACCTATTTCCCAAAATCTTTGCCTGACAGCCTTTTAATTGCAAATTTATGATAATTTGGAAAAGGGGGGGAGGGGCTTACATTTTAAGGGAGACTCCAACCCTCCCTGGCAGATACCTGTCTATCTAAACCAAGACATGAGCACAGAAGGTGCATGTGGAACAGAGAACACGGGCTGTGTGTTCTTACAAAGTCACAAGAAAACTGAGTAAATTAAAGAGTTATTTTCTTAAACACACCTTCTCATGACATGCAGCCGGCAACTCTGAGGTAGCATATGCCTTGTATGACAGTGAATGTCTTTATTTATGGATGTTCAGAATAGGAAAACTCAAACACAGAAAAGAGTTCACAGAAGTATTGTCACTATTGTCACATTAGTCCCTCTAAGAGGAAGGACGACACAATCCGAGTGAAGTTCAGGAGCATCTTCAAGTCAGTGAGTAACTAAAGAAAAAGTTACTTTAGTAAGCCTCAGGGAAATTAATAATTTAAATTATGACCATGCCAACTGCAAAAGGCCCTGAAAAATAATAATGTTTTAAAATGTAAGGGATACAGAACTTGGGATAAATTTGGGAAGCTCTTTCATTCACACAGAATGTGATGTGTATGAGGTTTGAGAGTTAAATTGAAAGACCATGTCAAAAAAAAAATTATGGTGACAGAGGAGAACCCTCGACAGAGGGAGCAGCAAAGCAACCAGATATCTTTCTGAATAGCAAATAAGTTTTTTTAACATCATAAAATGAATGCTATTAAACTAATGTAAGTTATCAACAGTGTCTCTTTTCAGTACTTTTTCCTGCTTTTCCTTTCATGGAGGATTAATAACTGGGGTAAAAGGAAGATGTGCAGATAAGAAAGACATATAATGAACAAATATTCTTATCGTGAGCTCTGCCAAATACCGTTAATTATGACATAAAAAAATCATCACAGAATTAAATAATTTCCTGCCACTCTTGCACAGGCTGCATTGTTGACTCTTAGAAAATAGAATCAATCTATTACAAATGAACCGGGTTGTGATGAGGAACATAGAGATCACTTACATCAGCAAATTCTAGGTGCTATATGCTTTATCCTAGTCAAATTTTGTACTGTGAGGAAACTTATTCAGGCAAATCTCCATTTACCACTATGCTGGATTTAGAATTAGACAAATAAAAAGGTAAATAGGAGTTTATCTGAACTGATTCTTTCATTAGATTTCTTTTTCCTTTCTAGTTCTTCCAGGTACATTGTCATCTTTTACTTAAAGAAATTGGTGCTCTGAGCTAAACCACCATTGTCACAGATTGGTATGTAGATACAAGCTATATAAACAGGGAGGACTTAATAAACAGAAAAGGAAAAGGAAAGTCAGTTCTATTTTGCAATTAGATTTTAACATATAGGAAATGTAAAAGATCCATCACATCTTTCAATGATAAATTTCCTTCTTTAAGAGCACTGATAGTCAGAGATTTCATTCTGCACAGGAAATGATGAATTGCTCACTTCTTCCTTGCTTACTTAGGATTACACAGAATTTCCTGAAATATAAATATTGAAATATCTGAATTCATAACTAAGGGCCTATGATTGCCTCTAACTTCCAAGAAGACATGTCATAGGAGACCCCCATTCCTTTCAACATGGATGAAGGCCAGCAACAGTCTTGCCCTGTAAAGTGTTCTGGAGCACTTCACACTTGTATCAATTGACATTAATCCTCTGTTTGTATAAGAAATATCACGACCATGTGGGAAACATTTACTGGCCCAAGCAGCAAAGAATTTGAAAATGCCATACCCAGTGTGTCAGTGACTGATGAGATTTATGTTAGTGGGAGGAAAAACAGGCATTAAATCAAGACATATTTATGCAAACTTCATTTTATTGTATATTTGGCCTTGTTATGAAGTTATTTATAGGTATAATTTACTTAACCAGTGCTTCTGTGTCTGGCTCCTGTTTCAAGAATTCATCAAAAATTCATCATCTGGTCTGTTTAATAATATATACTTTAAAATGGAAAGCAACAAACTATAAATGACATAGGAAGGAAAGAAAATACATGCTGCTAGATATTAATTTTTAATGGATTTGAATCACAGTGCAGGCAAAATAAATGGGAATTTGATTTGCAAGATAGTAAACAAAAAGAGTTAAAACATGTTTCTCTTTCATAATTTCTGAATTTCTCCACTACTGAAATTTAATGGAGGGAAGTACTTTTACAACACTCATCAGGAATCTTAACTTCAGATTATTCTGCCACCCTGCAAATTGCACTGCATTGCACAGATCCCTGCTTGGTACAAAGGGCCCTGATCTCTGTGTCCATAAAAAACTCATGGGAAGTTTTGGACCCTTGAAAGTCATTGCTTCTGAACTGGTAGCTATATCTTTGCTGCAAAAGTCCAGTCCTACTTTCCCAACATGGTCCTAGGCAAAATCAAAGAAATGGTGACAGGATTTGGATACACTGTTCAGTGTTGATCTTAGTATAACATCACTACCTGAAAGAAAAATCTTCACTGAAACCAGTACAAATGCTGGTGTGAGCAGTGAGTGGGGTGGGTTCCCAGACTTGTAGTTTTTGGGTTTGTATCTGGCAAGTATTGAGTAAGAGGAGACAGCACCAGACAAATGGAGAAATGGGAATTGGAAAAAGCCGTCTTGCATAACCTTTGATTCATCTTACAATGAAACTGTGTTCATGTCATTGTTAGTGACAAGAAGATGTGTGTAATCCTTGTGGGATTTATCTGTTGGTGAGTCTTAATGACTTCTCCCTGCAGGCTAGTGAGGGGCTCATGTCAGCCGTCAGACTGCAGACAGCAATTCTCAAATAAAAACTTCTTCTTAAAGCCTTGCTGGTAAGGGTTCTTATTTTGATTCCAGTTACAGTCAAAAGAACTGCAAAAATCCCCAGGCATTTCTTGAAGTAATGAAGTGGAAGATTTCTCCCAGAGGAAGATGGACAAAGTTAGAGAGACACATATTACCTTGTATTAGCAGTGCCAGAGTCTCAGGAGAGCCCTACACAGAGCTTTCCAATGAGCCTCTGAAACTTCAGCACGTAATTGCATGTCAGAGAGCCTTATAAAATGGTGAGATGGACGGAAAGGCTCTTTGTGAAGGTAATCAGCATTTTTATGCTTAGAAGAAATTAGGTTATTCTACTTTATGGATCCCTGATCAAAAGATTTGCAAACGCCATACATTAACATTTCTCAAAACATTCAAGTTCAGTTGTGATGTAGAATTGAGAGCCACGTTTCCTGTAAAGTATTTGTCTAAGCTATTTCAGAAGCTTAAAAGTGAGATTTCTCTTGATGAAATTCAGGAATGGTGGTCCTCCTTGCTGTTATATACCAGTGTAAAGATGTGAGCCCCCTGGTCTGAGGGAGTTCTAAGCTAACATGTGAGCCTTGACCTCCTCCTGTTTTGATATCCTTCTTGCTTCCAGAGTCCAAGTCAATATTTCTGCTGTTTCAAAGCCACTTCTTATATTTATTCCAAATAGAAGAACTTAACACCCTTCTCTCTTTTACCTGTTTTCTCAAATTTTTCTGAGGTGAGCCCAGGCTCTGAGGAGCTGTGAAACCTCTCTTTGGCCAATCAAATAAATAGGTCTGATAATTTCAGCTGCATTTCTAAGTTGTAAATTAGGCAAATATATATGCTTTTCCATGGACAATTTTGAGTTTGGCATGGTCTATTGACACAAAAGTTTGGGATTTAGTGGATTAGAAAACAGAAATAAGTAGAACAGGAATATTCAGAACTGCAATGAGAAATGTCATCCTGCTGGAGCTCAGCACAAAACTTGAGTATGGCTGTTTCTACAGTCTCCTTTATATGCAGTTGCATAGGTGAACTAGTTTAACTTGTTTATAGAACTGGAGCACAGCAAGTAGGGAGTTAATAGTAGAATCAAATATTTCAAGTTTTTAGATGATAAAGAGTTGTTTAGCTATGTTAGATAGCTAAATAAACTTAAGTGACATACTCTTGATGGAAAGACAGTCTCCAAAGAGTTGTTTCTCCCCAGAACTACATAGTGAGCTATTAGGCTGACTTCAGGAAAAGTTGTAAATACAATGCTAAACAAGACTTCTTACCAGGATTTTAGGAAACCTTTAATATTGAGCTCAGGAGTGTGGGGGGTTTTACCGTCTGTAATGTTTCTGGGCTGTTTGCTTTGTTTTCATTATCTTCTTGGATCTTCTCTTTAAGTTGTGGGGAAGTATTTGCAACAGTCTCAAAATTCAGACAATAAAGGTTTTTTTTCCTCAAAGGAAAAGTCATCCTTTTTGTTCTGGAGACAAAAATGTACATCAAGGTCCCTAACACTTTGATACTTTATGTTTCTCCTTCCCTGGGCCCTTTATTGGGGTGGATTTTGGTAAGTAGCAACAGTAATGAAATAGAGTCCATCATTCTCAATTAGGTTGCTACATTAATTGGTCTTTTCCTCATCTAAAACCAGTGAATCTTCTGTCTTCCTGGGACACCTGAAAATTACAGTCTTTGTCAATTATTATTGCTATCTAATTGTATTGGTACTTTATTGTTGCTGCAATCTTACATGCTCTTTTTCATTGACATTTTATTTGTTTTGGTTACCCACATTGCAAGATTTGCAATTAAACAATGTCAAATGAGCCAATTCGTTCAAAATAAAATGTAGCTGATAGCATGCTTCTTATTTGTGTGATAAATATTTTTATTAGAATTAGATTGCAGATCCCTCCTCTCCCCCGTTCTCTTTAACCAATTAGAATAATTATGGGTGAATACAAGACAAAACATTTCTTCATCTTCCCTTGTAAGATAATTGTTCATAATGGTAAAAACAGATGATTTGCATGTTTGCATAATGAAGTGCAAATGAAGGCAGACTGTGTGCAGGGAGAGCAATGACAGCAGTGCACAGGGCTCCACAGGCATGTTAGGGTGGCTGCTGGACTTGCTAGGCTAAGTTAGAAAGCCATGCAAATACCAGTGTACCAATGCAAGAGTGGAACTCCAGCTCTGCTATTGTGATTATGTTTACATTTTAAGAGACATTTAATAGAGTATAAAAGTGAAAATGCCCACAGACTGGCTCTCCACAGTTCATTGTAGGTGGCACAAAAATCCCTTTGTTTGGCTTTGTGTATTTCATCAGAATAATTAATGGACCTGACAATTTAATTCTGTGTAATCATGTTCTTATAAGCAACGCTACAACTTCTCATTTATCAAATTCTGCAGGACAAGCAGAAATGTTGCAAAAATAGGCACAAAAGAAAACCTAGGCTCCACTGGGTGCTGAGGTACCTGAAATTTCAAGAAAAATAAGGTCATAATATATAAGTTTTCTACTTTTCATACATACGGAAATCTTTAAGGTAAAGATTTTGTGCTGCTCATGTGAAAGACTAGGGAGCAGGCTGGACCTTTCCTGTGGTTCAGATTACTGGTGAGTAAAAATCACGAAGAATAACAGGAGTTAGAGGAAATAATGAGATGATGTGGCTAGTAAGAGCCCCTAGGAAATGTATATCTTTTTTGAAGACACCATTGCCCTCCCTGATGACACTTATCCAGCTGAGACCAAACATTGACCAAACACAAAGTCTAGAGAGTTTCTCTAACCATCATCCAGATGCAATTTTCTAAAGTACCCTCAAACAGTTGCAGTCAATGTAATTCTTTTATAAACGTGACAAAAGTACTTTGAAGGTAAATGGTTAATGAAAGACAGTAGGACATGTACTCTAAATAGGATTGATTAATGATCATTTATTATTTCAAGGTTTTAAAAAGCTGCTTTATATTGTACCTGACTATCCATAAGCACAAATGCTGCATCACATTTGGTACAAGAGTTGTTCTTACCATATTGCACTCTGATGCCGTGCATTTCCTCTGAAGGTACAGTATTATTATTCAAGTCCCAACATTTATGAATTTTCTATAATTAATTTTAGTTCTCACCAAAATTATCTCTAGCGTTCAGTTATCTTCCAAGGGATCAGGCACTAGGTGTGCAGAATTCACAAAAGAGACCTGGTCTGCTTTTATTTCCAACCTTATCAGGAGATGGAAAGTCATAGAATCATAGAATACCCTGAGCTGGAAGGAACCCATGAGGATCATCAAGTCCAACTCTTAGCCCAGCACAGGACATCCCAAGTCACACTATGTGTCTGAGAGCATTGCAAACACTTAAACCCTATCAGGTTGGTGCTGTGACCACTTCTCTGAGGAGCCCATTCCAGTGCTTAACCATACCCTGGCTAAAGAACCTTTTCCTAATACCTAACCTGAATCTCCCCTGACACAGCTTCAGGCCACTCCCAAGTTCACTTATTTCTGCTCAGATCTGGTGTCTCTGCCGATTGTTAGCAGTGACTCTCAAGTAAAGTGGCAGATTCTATGGCATTTCAGATTTGAGGAAGATGTCACAAGTTTCTGACAGCACTGTTTGTTTGGAGTGACAGGCCTGTGACAGCCTGGGGCAACCTATTGTGACTCACTACTGTTTGCAAGTGTTGGGTTTTTGGGAGGCGCTTTTTTTTTTTTTTTTTTTTTCTTTTTTTTTTTTTTTTGTTGGTTAGGGATTTTTGTGTGTGTGTGTGTGTGGTTGTTTATTTGGTTTTGTTGGGTTTTTTTTTTTGTTTATAAGTTTGGTTCTGTTTCCAAAGAGGCATAACACTAGCTTCATGCTTCCAGGACGTTAAATCATACCAAGGGGTCCTTGTCTTGCCTTTTATGTCTTTTTATTCACTTTTGTCCCTACTAACCAGGAATGCAAATATTTTAATAGCCCAGAGGTTCTTATTACAGATTTCTTTTTTAAAAAAGCAGTAAATGCTATTTTGTAATAAAACAGTGCTAAAAACAGATTATACTCTGATTCTGCATTCTTTCTATTTAGGATATCTATTATTTTGTCATTTTCATTCTCTGCTGGAATATTGCCTACACATTAAAGAGGGTGTGGTTATCCAAGCTGTACATATTTTGCACTGACATTCTAGAACCTAGTTTATTCACTTGGTGAATGTCAATGCATACCTGGACTTCACCCAGGGAGGAGACTAACTCTTAATAGAGGTTTAAGATCTAGGGAGAGTATTATGGTGGAAGGAAAACTGAAATTTTTTTAAATCAACTTATTACTGCCTGAGTTCTAAAAATGTGTAGCTTCTAATTTTCATTCCTTATGCATAAGGAAAGTTGTTACCTCCTCAGTCCTCACACAAGAACACTCACACACAGACACTCTGC
This sequence comes from Chamaea fasciata, assembly GCF_029207755.1. Classification (NCBI taxonomy): domain Eukaryota; kingdom Metazoa; phylum Chordata; class Aves; order Passeriformes; family Sylviidae; genus Chamaea; species Chamaea fasciata. Next base: position 122,629,393 of record NW_027094086.1, on the reverse strand, counting down.
CACCCCGCCCCAATTCTTCAGGAAAATCTAAAATTAAAGTTGTGCCTGTGAGAAGTTGGACTACGTTGAAAAAGAAGAAATGTATTGTGTAGAGGTCCCTGTCACAGACTTCTTTAAAAATCTACTATTTAGGGTTATAATCAATTTAACTTTTTGGAGGAAAGGAGTTGGCTTCATTAGCAAAAAAAAAAAAAAAATTATCAGCATTAAATTTAGTTGTTGGGGTGTTGTGGCATCTATCACAAGTCCATTCATCCCACAACATAAATTCCATCCCAAATCATTTTTCTCCTTCCTAGACTGTGTAGATTTAATGGAATGCTTTCTGCCATCATCAGAACCTGTTGCTCCTTTGATAGCAGAACCTGTACGTTCTCAAATGGAACATTTCTAGGAAAATGCTACAGCCTGTTATGGTTTGGAAGAATTACTGTGTACTGCCTTTTTTTTTTTTTTTTTTTTTTTTTTTTTTTGTGATGCCTACAAATAAGAGGACAATGGCTTAGAGAATGAGGATTGAGAAAACATGTTTTGGGAACTGTTGGCACCAAAAAAAAGCAGTGATGTAGGGAGCTAACTGATCATAATGGTCATATCAAGAGCTGATGATAAGACCTCAGCTCATCACATATTGCTGAAGTTCTGTAGTTACATCAAAATAGTTGAGCAGTAGTAGCATTGACCTAGGTCAGAAAATACTAATTCTTGTTCTCCTTGCACAAATGTTAAATTTAATTCAAAACATTAAAATATTTTTTTTTTTAAAGACTAGCAAAGACTTTGGAGAAGCCTCATAACGGCTTTAGTTAACTATGAAAATGCATTTAATCAAATTGCTATCTCAGGTAGACAAGAAATGTAGCCAGCAGGAGGACACAATGTGTTCAGTTTCCATGGAAATTTACTCAAAGGAAAAGGAAAGGTAAGCACTTCATCTATAGATAAGTTAGTAAAATATTCTTTAAGGCACTGTAAAGTCATCGGCTGCTATTAAAAAAAGTCAATTAAATGCAGTAGAAATTTTCTAACACACTACCTGTAAAAGTAAGCAGCATAAATTTCTAAAGGCAAAAGAAGAAAGGGAAAGGTTCAAAACTGTACCTGTTAATAAGTTTGCTTATTTACAGGCACAGTCTGCTGAGTGAACCAGTGCTGTCTTTACCATAGTCCTATTTTTAGAATGGCCACTGCATTCTGCAAGCTTATCTATTACTTCACTGGTTAAATCAAAATATTACCTCATCTGAAAAGAGTCAAAAATTATGATGATTTCTATGACTACATCTACCAGTATAAAGGAGGGGTTTATAATGTTTTTTATTGATCATCATTTTATACTGGTGATATTTGGGTTTGTTTAAAAAATTCAGGAGTCCTTAGTTTGGGAGTGGAAACAAGTAATTTTTAGTAAAGGACACAATTGCTGCTTGAATATATTAACAAAAGGGGATTTTTATTATTTTATTAAAATCAATGATATATGTATGTTTGTATACAATATTAAGTATTGTGCATTTGTATCAGTATTCAGACTGTTTATTTGGGCTTTTCTGTTGCCTGTCTGGAGTCTGAAATACCCTAAGGGAGTCAGAATGAAGTCTTTTACAAACAAGGTCTGTATCAGCTTGGCTATTGGTCAGCATCATTCAGAAATATAAATATCTTCTTAGTAAGTTAAACAGTATTAATCCAAATGCAAATGCTAAATTCCATAAGCAAAAGCTCCAAGTGTTGATTAATAAAACTCAGTTCCATTTCAGTGAATCACAGTCCTTCTGAAGTCACCTCGCTGCTTGCTGGCTGTACATTAAATTGCACATCTAACAGAAATCAGCCAATGTCTTTTGTGACATTGACATATTTTAAAGGTAAATTCTCGTTAATATCTTGTTGAATGAAGGACTTACAATGAAATTTTGACCATTCACTCAAGCCTTTGTGAAGCAAACAGGTAATTCCTGGTGACCCTATGTCCATGGTACAACCAGTACTGGTATAAGCCTTCCTTATTTCTTTCATTACTGAAGCAAAGCAATCATTTATGTCTATTTTCATTCCAACCCACTGATTTCCAGAAAGGCTCATATGTGATAAACATAATTTCAACTGCAAATGTTAGCTCTTACTACTTTGTCAGTCAGAGGTTTGGTTGCCTCTCATTTTCTATCATTTAAATGCTAAGTCTATCATATGGGACAGTGCTAACATAAATCCATAGTAAATAATTAGATCTATAATATTCTTGCAGAGATATTGCCATTTAAGTTACCTACCCTGCAAGTATACAAGATCCTGAGATTTATGTAGTAATTATCTTTTGCTTTTAGGGTCTGATCCAGATTCCGCTGCAGTTAATGCACATTTTATCATCCCAAGAACAGTTGGCTTAAGCCTTTAGGGGTGAACTTATTAAAATAATAATAATAATAATAAAAAATTGAAGCATCATCTGGCTTTTGTATTAAAGTGGTATCATATTAAGGATATAATTAGGCTTGATGAAACATTATGAGTTTGGCAGTCAAATGCAAGAACCATTTTAGAATAAGAATTGTCTTTAAAAGATACACAAGATCATTGTGCTGGGTCTAAGAGAGTAGAGAATTTGGCTGACTTAATTGTTTTTTTACCTTTTGGAAGCCACTGGGACTTGTGCTAAAATAGATCTCTGTCTACCTGAAAAATGCTTTCGTACAAATCTTTACAGTCTCACTTTGTGACTGGACCCTTTCTTTTAGTCATACAGCTATTACAATATTAAGTAGATAAAATAATAACTATCACATTGTTAGCATGTGTACCACATAGCAGCCTTGTGAATCCGTGAAAGCATGGAGCATCCCTCATTCAATGACAAAAAAGAGCATTTTATTTCATATATTTCCCAGTGCTGAAATAAACTGCTGCAATTGCATGGCTTTTGGCAAGCAAGAAGCACAGTCCCTACAATGCTGAGGGTATGTTAGTTATGATGCTGCTATTTTAGATCATCCAGAATGTGTGTGCCATATTTATTCCTGAAATGCTTCCTCTGAAGAAATAAACTGCTATTTTAATTACCTAATGCAAATTCCCCCCCAATCAGAAACAAAAACAAACTAACCTCTCAGATGCAGATAATGAGAACAAATCAATAATACCACTGTAAAACAGTACTAGCTTCGGGAGACAGCTGCACAAGTAAATAGGTCCATTTGTTTTGAAATCCTTCCTGAACATCATGACTCATCTTCTGGTTCTATTCTTGGCTCTGTCGTGTGTGTGTGAGTGTGTGTGGCTGAGGTCACACAAGCCAGTAATCCAAGCAACCGAAGCAGTGTGTGTTGTCAAAAATAATAGTTTATTACGTGGATTTGCTGTATAGAAATATCTTTTCATGCTCTGCCTTTTCATAAAAGGATGTGAGCAATAATCTACCTTGCCTGCAATGACTTAAATCTTCTTACTCAGAATTGGAACGAGCTTCAAATTCCTTCTCTAGGTAACACCAAATCTAGCCCTTTATTTTCAGGGAAATCAGGTAAAGCCAGTGAAGACGGTTTTTTATTTCATCTGGAAAGCAGTGTGGGAGGGGTCAGAGAAATAATATATATTTAAAATAGAAGTAGATTTCTAGGCTTAGATAGTAGCTTTTGCTGTAATAATGCCCTCAGGACACGAAGAAGGTCACCTTTTATGCATTCCTCCTCTAATTAGGAAAAGTCAGTACGTACGCAGTTGATGAAAAGGATGATCATGAGTGTTTTTTTAGTTTGGGTGTTAAATTTGAGGGCTGCAAAGAGTGCAGAACACTGCTGTTCACTGGCTGGGACATCTGCACGGAGATGTCAGGCTGGGGCTGGTTCAGGGCACACCATGAGTCATCTGGCTGGCAGAGGGTGCTGCCCAGCAGGGTGAGCAAATCCCCCGGCCAGAGCCCCACCCGCCTGGAGAGAGCAGATGTGTCGGGAAAGGAGGGAGAGGAGGGAGAGGAGGGAGAGGAGGTACCCACCTTTCACATAGAAAATGCTGTGTTTTCTCCAGTTTTTAAGATTTTCATTTGCTCTTCTGAGAGTTGGGAATATTGGTGTACTTTAATACAAACCTCTGGATGAAACGATGATAGGTTCTTAAAGTCAGTGAGAAGAAAATAAAGATCCACTTGTTTCAACAGAGTACTGTCACTGTGCACCCACTACTTCAAAGCAATCCTTGGTGTTAGATTTGAAAGTTTTGGAATTCCATGGACAGTATTGTGGTACCAACACAAAGAAAATAAATCTTGTGAACCCTACTATACAGTAAAAATTCTGGGGCAGTTTATATCTGCCTCAGATCCTAACTTCCAAAGAAAACTTGGTTGACAGTTTCGTTTGTGGGTTTTGATACTACTGCTGATTACCTATTTAATTTTTTGACCTTTTTTTTTTTTTTTTTTCTTTCCCCATAGAACTCCAAAGCCTTTCGCAGTATGGAGAACTACTTCATTTTCTAACTTAAGTAGGATGGGGATATTTTATAAAACATAAGGTTTCAAGATCCATTAGGGGGTCCAACTGACTCTGAAAAACATCATCTCTGGATTTAATTCTTTACACCAGTGTCCTGGAAAAAATGTTCAATGGGAAGAATGTCATCTTAGGGCTAGAAACATCAGGCCCAGCAGTCCATCTGCTTTCTGACCTGTAAGGGTGTCTCACCATTTCATCCAGGACTTGTTGTGATGGGCATCCTGATACTACCACAGCAAAGCTTTGAAGAAACTGGAATGATTGGCAATCAACAGTAAAATAACCAGTATAAGCTTTATGAAGAGTTTTGAGCACAAGGGCATCTGGACACCTTGAAGTCAGCAGATAATGTAGACAAAAAGATATTTTTCAATTAATAAGCATGAAGTTCCTTGTGTTTCTTTTTCTCTTACCAGATATAACCAGTATATTTTATGGTGCATGGCTTTAAAACCCTGCAAAACCTTTTCAGACTAAATAATAAAGCAAGTCAAGAAACAGTGGTTATATTTTTTAAATCAATGGTCTGGAGAAGAGGTCTAACCATTTCTTGAAGGAAAACTGATATTTGTAGAAGATTTATGCACCACATAAACTCTCATCTCTGTCACATACAAGTGAATGTATTGGTGCCGTGTCTTCCAAATTCTGCATTTTTTTATTTGTCTCACATATAACTGTTACAAGGCATTCTAGTATCTTTGATTGTTCTGGTAAGAAACTTATCAAGGAGTCTAAACACAGCAAAACCTAGTTATTCTAATTAGAACAACATATGTTGCTATCGAACTAGAGGCAGTAAACATACCCATGCCCATTCATCTGGAGCTAGTGACCTCAGCAGCATACCCAGCAGCATTCTAAGAAGGGAAATGTGTAAAATATCTGATTGAGTATTGTTGTCTTCATTTTGTGGCTGCAGGACCCAGATTACATGCTAATTGTACAAAGACATTTGTCTTACACTAAGTCAGCTGGATAACTCCTTTCACGTGTAGGAACCCATTGGCTTGTGGGTTAATTTGCTATGATTCTCTAAAATGTAGTCTTCATAGCAAAATGACTGGCTCGTATCAGTAAATCCTGCTTTAAAATAAAACATTAGAAAGAATATACTTCTTCCAAGGTACAAAAAATATCAAAATTGCCTTGCCTAAATTCCATGTTTACAAGGCCCAAGACATACAGACTAACTTGTGTCTATGGCACAAGTTGGCATAAAAAGCTCTAATAGGGTAAGCCAGTAGGAGCGTTTGCTTTGGCATTTGGTGAGGTTTTCTTTGAGTCCAGACCATAGTGCTTGCCTACATCATGGCAAAGCTCTGACATTTTAATTAATGCAAATCGTAGAAAAGTTGCAACACATGATAATGAGTAATGGAAGCATAAACTGCTGTTGTTGGTTGCTGTCCTCTACTATGAAAATTTGGAAGCTGCAGTACAAAGGAATCTGCTGAAGTCTATCTGAAAGTGAAAAAGCAGAGATTTTTTTCAGAAATATTGGATGTCAGTTAATAGGTTCACTTTTCTCTCAAGGGAGAATAGATTTTTCTTCTGTAAAGATTTCTTTTATTTCCTCATAGTGTTCAGAACTATAAATTTTATACAAGGGACTTGGTTGGAATTTACAAATGACTATAGCCTTTTATGGTGTTTTATGCACTTGTCAAACTAGAATGGCTACTGTAACTGAAGTAATAAGGTAGTCATTTTCTATGCAATTTGATTTAGGGGAATCTAATGTCTGATGAGAACTTATTACAGAATTGAGCATTAATATTATTTCCTGCTCTTTTCTGGTTTAGTATCTCCCTTCAAACACAAGGTTCATTGATATTCTCCCAGTCATGCTCAAGGTTATTAATTACGTGATCATTACTGCCTACCTTCAACTCACTTTTGGGGAATTTCCAGTCTCAGGCAGTTACAGTATTTGAAAAGTCCTTCAACAATTTTAAAGGTTTTTAAAAATGCATAATACTTCTTCAGCAGTATCCAAAGCTCTGGGTGCTATTGAGACACCCTGTTTCTCCCCCCTTGCCCCACATGCGGAGCTGCAGTGGTAACCCCCAACAGCACAGCTGTGCCTTTGTTCCACATCGCTGATGGCAAGTGAAGTTTCCAAGTTTGCCCTGGGCCTCCACACCACTCTTATCCTTTTGAAGTGTGACTTTTATTCCAATACACTTAAAGCTTTTTCTTGAGATGGATTTGTGCTAAAAATAAGGACGATTGAACCCAAATGTGCCAGACCTCTATAGGTTTGATTTGCAGGGAACGTGCCTTTCTGCACTGCCAACTTCATGATTTTAAGATGAAGTCTCCTGACATTTGCTGTTTAAGTAAATGACCTGTCTCTTGAAGATTGGTGATTGTAACACTGTCTGCTTTCATTTAGGTGAAATCTCTAGGCCCTTAACTGCATGGCAAAGTCTGAAAAGTTATTCTGAGTTCACTTTACATTTTCAGAAACAAAGACAGAAGCCTTCAAACTAAAAAGTAACTTAGGATTCAGGACTGTTTGTGTTTTTTTCTTAATAAGACTGCTTTTTGTCTGGTGGAGTCTAGGACTCTTTTGAGGATATGGATTTCTTATTTTCATTTTTGATTGTGGCACATTTTCTAAACACAGACCTTTTGCAACTGGCAAAAGAGCACATTGCCTCTACTGTCATTTTTGTCACTGTGGTCAGTGAAACAACAGTGAAAACTGCTGAAAATTTCTTTGAAGATCTCTTAGATCACTACTTCTTATTAAGTCAGGCTGTAATTATAAGAGTTAGCATAAAATATGGATTAACCAGCTAACTCAGGGATCCCTTTGTGAAAATCAATGACATTAGATATTTCAAAAACCGAATGTAATGAAAATGCATTAGGTTTGTCAGATTAGCTCTTTGCTCCTTACCAAAAATACCCTGTCTCTAACAATGTAAGTATTTTTAAGTATAAAAAAACTAGGGTAAAGATGTCTGACAGAAATAAACCAGTAAGGTGTTGGAAGGAAAGGAAAACTGAGAAAATCCAAGTAGTTCTCTCCAGCAGTATCAATATCAGAGAGCTGATTATCACGGACAAGTCAGAGCTCTTGTTGCTGACACAAGGCAAAGAGAGTCTGCCATGTTGAAATAATATAAATTTCTGCTCCAAGGGATTTTTTAGCTGGAGATGTTTTAGTAGTTCACAGAAATAAAGCAGTGGGAAGTGCAAAATACCATGCTATATAAACACTCTCCAGCTATAGTAACTTTTGACAGATTCCCTTTAACAATTTTCTACAACTGCCCTCATCCTAATCACTAAACCTTGAATGACGCAAGTAGGTGGGAGATGTGTCCTGGATGCGAAAAGGGATGGAAAGGACTCTGACCTGCTCTAAAAAGGTCAAAGTGGGAAAATTCCAAGTTTGAAGGAGAATTCCTCTATGGGAGTTATAAACCACAATGAAATTAGTATTGAAGAATGCCTGCATGTTTGACTCCACAGGCTAACCCTTAGGGCACCTAGTTGACAGAGAAAAGACTTTGTTTAAAATGCATGCACCATGGGGATATGTGAATGTATTATTCCATCCCTGAATTTTAAAAATAATTATTATATTTATAAACATCAAACCAGATAAAAGTAGGTTTTCCACTTCATATCAGTTCCTTACTTTGAAGTTACAAGGCTGGGATATTTCATCTCTGACATCATTTTAGCCCGCTTTAGCATGAAGCTTTAGAATATAGCGCAGAATTTTTGGGGTTAGAATCTTACATGTGAGTTAATATTCCTTCTTTTTCAAACCAACACTGAGGCTTTATCTCCTCCAATGCTTTGTCCCAGCCCCAGGCAGCATGTCACGGCAAAGCTTACCTTGTATTGGCAGCTAGTCCACACTGCTAAAGAGTAGCAAGGGGACTATTCTGTTTCAACCACTGTCATTCTAAGCTTTCCCCAAATTTACTTGCCTTCCGGAAGACTACAGGAACAGCAGGGTTTCTCAACCTCACCAGTAGCTGGCTGACACTTTATAATACCAAGAGGGCTTTCAAACAGTATATTCAACAAGTGCAAACAGGATCCTTCCAGTATTAAGTTACTGCTAGCTGGACAGTAACCAAGCCATGGCAATGCAGGAAAGTCATAGTCTTAACAGTTCATGATTTTCTCCTTCATCTTGCCAGATATTTTTTTCTTTTTCTAAACAATCATTAAGGAAGTGTATGATGCAACACACTGTAATCTAAACATTTCTTCCTCATAAAGTTTAAATCTTCACCGACAACTCAATAACCACTCATTTGAACTCAGCAGACTGCTTGTTGAAGCAGCAGAAGTAAATGCAGGTTTTATAGCCTGACTGTAACAGTGTTTGTCATGTACTAGAAAATAACTTAGAATTGGTTTTTCCATAAGCCTTCTGTCTTGGAGTGCAGAGGGTTTAGCATTTGCATAAGGTGGGTCAGTAGGATTTGTAGGTCAGACCTATGTTCTTATTCCATTAAAAATCAAAATACGTTCGGAATTTTCCTTCTTCCCATGTCATAATTATCTTCATCTTTTCATTTTGAAAGCTTTTTCCTCATATTTCCTGTGTGGTTTCCCCCTTCTCTTATTCCCTTCCCTCTTTTTCATCCCATTTTCCTATGTAATTCAAGTTTTGATCATCTAATCAGACTTGTTCTTACAGTGGACTTAAGCAGTAATTGGAGAAAAAAGTTTGCTCATTTGTCATAAATAGAAAATGGCCAGGAAGCATTCATACTATCTGTGACCAGAAAAAAATTGAAATAATAAGAAATTTAAATCTGGAGATATGAAACTCCAGGGTGGCCTTAAAGGTGGGACAGGGAGAGTTTTCTAAGGAAACCACTCATTGCATTGCAGAGAAGAAAATGTTGAAACATTACCGTTCAAGAAACACTGGCCATGGTAAAGGAAATATTTTGTGAATCAAGCAGTAAATCTAAAGGGTTTATTGGTGGAAATGTAAAGAAGGGGACAAGGTATAAGAATAATGTCATGCTTCATGAAAAAATATCACATGTCCCTCTGGAGAGAGTCTGCGCCTGGAACACCTCACCAGCACTACACTTTCATCCTTTTTCCCCAGTCACCTTTTTCTTGCTTAGTCTGGATAAAGCATTGTGCAGAAATAAGAAATAAATTATGGTCACTATGCCAGAACAACCAGTTCACCAAAAATGCAAGGGAAAATTATGAGGGAGGAAAAGAAGGAAGGAGCTCAGGATATAAAAGGAACTGATTTACAAAGGGACAAGTGGAATAGTAATATCAGCATTCCTTACTGTTAATGAATGGTGGCCAGACTGATGATTTAAAACAACTCTTTTTCTAAAGTCACTTTCACAGCTAAAAAGTGACTGCTATGTATCAATCTACGCCTGCCTTTAAAATACACTGCTAATCTTGCAACTCACATACAAGGAAGTTGTTTCACCATTTGAATAAACAAGAGGGGGCTTTAATAAATTGGGATAAAGTCCCAATATCTTTGTCTCAGCTGATCCTTTTGCCCAAATTTGTCTCAACTGATCCATGTGCTATAATCAGAAAATAGAATTTTTAGTGCATTATAAATATGTTTGGCTTACCTGTTCCTTTATTTAAAAAAAAAATCTTAGTGCACTCTGCATGAATAGATATGAAAGCTACAGAAAAACGAAGTGATTTTCCAACAGAAGTTCATAAATAGTAAATTCTGCAGAAAGCAGCCACTAATTCTAACGTTTAAAAAATAAATTGGTACTGAAAGGTGCTGGGGCTTTTTCACAAAGGCAGGTCCTTGTTACTTACAGACCTGATGCTGAATCAGTGTAAAACTTTATGAGGGATGTTTTTAAAAACTCCTGGTGGAACTGAGGAGCAAAGGTGACTAAACTACAAAGTGTTCACAGGGACTGGAAAAGTGAGCAGCTCGTAGAGGACCCTGCGGCAATACCAGCATTGCCTTTGTAACCCAGGAGAGACAGAGACACTGGGGACATCATTATGCAGGGGTTACTGTTCAAAAGCTTCACAACACCTTATAAAGAAGTAGCAAAACAGATCATGGCAGAGACAGATCTCTAGGACCTCAGCACAGCAGGCATTGCCTCAAAAATAGCTAATCCTTGCTTTCCCAATCCCCTAAGAGATCAATTATGGAATTCTTTGAATAATAAAACATACGTGAAATTTCAGTCTCAGCTGCTACCTTACCTTATATTTAAATTCAGTCCTCAGAAAGTCTAGCTTATGGCAGAGGCAATGGGGCACAGAGGGTCAGAGAAGTTTATAGCTTATAGTTCATAATTTTTATATAGCTTATAGTGCCTTAACTTGGCATGAATAATGTAGGTACCTTGAGCAGAAATGCTTTAAAAATCTGGTTACAGTGATGGTCTTGTTACTGGTTTTGGACACATAATTTCCATCCCATCATTTTTCAATGATCTAACTGTGCTGCTGCAGACACACTAACCCTGGAGGGTGGTTTGGCGTGGGGAGTCCCAGGCTGGCAGTGGATCTTGGGCTACTGCCCTGCTCTTATCAAGGCAGTGGCTGGGGCTCCCCACTGCCAACAGCCCCTGCTGCCTAGGGCCACCTGGCATGGGCTACAGCAGCACCATATCACTCAACCTGCAGCTCCCCTCACAAAGGAACATTTACACAAGGATTGCTGCTCTAGAACAAGCTTTTAACAGGTGCTATTTCTTTGTAGGTGATACACTTGCTTATTTTTAACCTCTCACAACAAGAAGTCCTTTTTCTGCAGGACTTCCAGGTTCCTGGTTCTACCTCCAGCTTTTCACAAATGGTTAGTGCTGGACTGTGCTGGTTGTTCATTTAGCAGTGAGGCAGCACCTGAGAAATGGGATAGCACTTTCTGCATCTCTTGACACATGGAGCTTTTCCCTCACTCTGCTATGCTAAGAAACTAACATAGCATGCAGTCTCTCCTACTATTTTTGCAAGCAATAGTTGAAAGCAATGCATGTAGAAACAAGTCCTGGGCCATGAAGTAAATTTAGAGTGCGAAAGCTGCAATATGAATACACAGTTTGTTTTCCAGAACATGGCTCCATCCTGCTGTGAAATCCCTTTGCAGAATGGCCAGGCTTACAAATAGTTACTAGGAGGAAAATGTGCACCATTGCATGCTTGGATTTTGGGGCTTTTTTGTTTGTTTTAAAGGAGGGTTTGTATTTACCTTGACAAGAGTGAGAGAACACTGTGGGTCACAAGCCCTGTGACCTTGCAGTAATGGGGCTGAGAGGTCAGTGGGACAGTGCAGCAAGGGCTCCCTGCCCCAACTCCATGGGCACCTGGACTCCAGCTCATGCCCAGGCACAAATCCTTCAGAGCCAGGGTGTGACATTATGGGTGTATTCGAAACTGGTATTGAAAACTTTGACTACTAAGTTAATCACCATAAATCTCATAAAATTTTACAAAAATTTTCTAGATGAAGTGTAGATGTGGAGGTGTTGCATTAAAAAGTAAATTGACTATTTAAACCTCCTTTATTAATAATGCTTTACCAAAGCACCGCTTGGAGATTTTAATAATCAAAGCAAGTAAGATCATGCAGAATATCAGGATGGTATTTGAAAGGTTAACATTCAGTAGTGAGACTATCAGAAACATCTCAGCCAGAACTGACAGTTTTATAGCATCCTAGAAAATACACCTTTACTTTGCTCAGCAACACTTCAGAGCCTTCATATATCAATTGTCCCAGAAGGAAAATGTGAACATTATTGTTTTGTCTAAACAAAACAAGTCTGTTCCAATAAACTTTCTGTCCAAAATTAATTTGGCTAAAATAACATGACAGAATCAATGTGTCCTTAATATTAGTGTGATGTTCATTTGGTTTTGTTTGCGTCTATACGCTGGCAAATATTTACGGAATGTGGAGTCCATTTGAATTTCCATGAGTTTGGAGCCTGTAGATAAATTCAGTACTAATAATTTAAAAAATGTTTTTTATGACCAGTACTTGAAATAATACTTCAGAAGTATTGGTAATGGTCAAATTCTTATATGTCCCTATTCCATCTTGTTTTCTATGGAAAATATCAGTATATGTTACTCAAGTTCCAGTGTGGTATGTATGGGTCCACTTGTGCCATTGCACAGATCTTTCAAACTTATCACTGAGCAAATAATTTTTCTGGAGGTCACTGTGGTTTATGAGGAAGCTATGCCAATTCCAACCAGCTGATACTAAGCTCAACTGATTGCAAGGCATTTTCTTTTGCATTACAGCTAAAATCTCATAACCACCTCTATCCAAAAGAAATATGAGCTTTTAACAGCTTTGAGGCAAAACCTCATAATAACTTTTTTTTTCTATGTAGCATTTTTCATTTCAGGATTGCACAAAGCACTTTGATTACTTGCAAGCTGAGAGAAATCATGATTTCGGACTCCTGCAAAAAAGAGACCTGTAGTTCTTCTACAGTGCCTTGTAACTTGGGACCACTGTAGTAACCTTGAGAAACCCCCATCAGACAGGTTATATCAGACTTATTTTGAAAAGGAAATTGTGGTATTCACTTAACTGGCTGACTCTCAGAACACACAGCAAGAAGTGGGAGTGCTCAAAATAAGTTGAGATTAATGCAGGAATTACTTTTTTTACCAGCTGCGAAATGCTTAGATATTTTCAGACATGCATTTCATGGGGGAAAAACAAGCTTTGAGTATAGTCTTTTCTTTCAGTCTCAAAGACTTGCGTAAACAGAACTCACTGTCTCTAACTGAAATGTTAAAAGCAGTGGTAGAAACATGCTGTTAGTAATTTTGGGGTTTCATTATGGTATTCGGAGTCACAATGCAACATAGAGGAGGTCCAGTTTCTCTTCTTCATATACCAGTAACAAGCCCAGTGGTGATGGAAACAAGTCATAATAAGTGCTTTTAGGAGATTTAATTACATTTCTTTACCGTGAAAAAATGATGAAATAGTAATAAAAAAGAGGTAAATCAAAAGGCGGCAAAAGAAATTGGAGATTTAAAATTGCTTATTTTCCATGCTAGTAAAGGGCACTTGCTATTGTTTTCATGATCCACACTAATGAGTAGAGCTGTGTGGATAATGATGGAACAATTCAAACAGAATAGCAAGTACAAAGGGGCTATTCCTTTGAAAAAATTCTAACGGGAATGATTAAATTATAAGGTTCCTTTTTATCTACAATGGTGACTTTCAGAGATGCAGGGCAAGATATGCTATTCAAAGTTAAGGTAACACGGTTAACAGATCCAATTTATGGCTAAATTTAAGTTACTGTATTTTTCACTTGCAATAGGAAAAATAATATTAATATCAACTCAAGTTGCATGTACATCTTTTAGATTTGGTTTTAGATGCTAGGGCTAATATAAAATGTTTAATAACCCTGACTATGCCAAATTCTTATTTTAAGCTTTTATGTATAAGTTTCCATACAGTCTTTTTAAAAAAGAGTTGCATGAATGGGTTTATTTAGAGGGTTTTTTAAATCTATCTTCCTTTTTTAAAGTTTATTTTAAATGTTGTTACTTCATCAAATTACAGCATTTTAAATACCTGAAGCCAGTGATAAGTCTAGGGCTTGTAGGGAACATCATCCTGTAGAAAAATCTTCACTCTTTTGAGAGAACTATTATTTCATTAATAGGAACATGGGTTTTTTTTCTTTAAATGAGTACTAAAATAATCCACTTAATTATGAAACATAATTTCTTTCTCTAGAAGGGTAATATACCCTTTTTTCTATTTAGAAGTCGGAGTTACACTTTGTTGCACTTTGAGTCAGGTCCTGGGTATTGACTGAAAGACTCCATCCTGTTAAAGGATGTCTTTCATTGTAGCACTAAGTAGAAGAAAGGGGTGTTCAAACAGGGTCACCTTGTGTAGCTGGTTTCTGATCATTCCAGCTTTACTGGAAAAGCCAAGGAAGCAAAATCAAATTACCCATTTTTTCACTTTGCACACTTAGGGCCACTTGAGATCAGTGTCCTGTCTTTTATCATAGCAATATATACTGTTTCACAATCCACCAGAGGAATTTGTTAGGATTTTTCATCTGACTTGTAGAAATAACTAATAGCTTTCTTTTTATATAAATGACATTTCTTTCAAGATGGTTCTATGCTAAGTTCAAGCTAAAGTACCCACATCACTGATTTTTTTAAACACAAAGACGTTCCCACAGATTCAATGATGTTAGGATGCTTGGGAAATGGTAGTTTGTTCTGACTTTTTTGTCACTGTTTAGGTGTTCAAATTTTTCTTAGTTAGTGCTGTATTGATTTTAGCTGCTAAATGATCTATGATTATGGGCTTATTTTCTAACACTGGAGGGCGGAATGACTTTCCCTGTATCAATTTTCTTTTTTACTCTAATGGCTAGAAAACCAAGAAAATTTGAGATAAGCTGTGTCAGTGAGATTTCAGGGACAAAATGTTAGCTTCAGAGAATTGGGTTTATTTTCAAGTATGAGATGCAACATAACAGCATGACTTCAAATTACTGAATTCTTTCATCTACAGTCTACATTCTTTGCTAGTATGCTCAGAAAGGAACAAACATGCTAAAAACAGTGAAGGCTTTAATTTCAGCACTGCAGAAATGATGCTGGAAACAATTTACTCCATGTAACATGGTAAATTTTACATTAATCACCTGAAAAAAAAAATATATCATTTGAAGCATACCTTTGGCTTACTGTGGCTACAAAATGACGAATTTAACAAATTAGAACATTGGCACAGAACAACCTCCTTGCAGCTGAAGAACTATCATTAATGTGGTGCAGAATCCATTTTAATAGCATATTGCTTTATGCAGTGTCTTTGATAATCTGACTGGAAAAATGATCTGCCATAGACATCAAACCTGAAGAACACAGATGTATTCGGCATTTTTCACAATAACACAGGAGAATTGTTATTAGCTGGTATGCCCAAGGCCATCACTTGGCCTGCAGCGTACTGCAAGTGCTGCAGTTGGGGTTTTAATTAAAAACTCTTGTCCAAGCTATTCAGCATCACACAGTGGAGGGCAGGGACATCACCCAGTTCTGAATCTTGTACTGTTAAATGTTTCCGCCTTTACTTTTCCTGATACTACTGACATAACTTTATTTCTGCCTTAGAGAATTATGTGACTGTTCTAGAAAATTTACAAAACAAAACCTTCCTAAGGTTTCACTCCCAGTTCTGAGATCCTGAATTATTAGATCTAATCCAGAATACCCAGAACTTCTGTTGTAAGGAAACTTGGGCTGCACGTGAGTCACAAAAGCATGGAACAGGCAATACAACTCAGATTTCCTGGTCTGAATTATCACACCTCTGGCTTTGAACACGAAGTTTCTTATTTCTCACCTCAACGTCCAAAGTACAAGAAAAAAAAAAATCTGTGATAGCTCAGTAGTTTTGACTAAAAAAAAGTTTCTGCAACTTGAGAAATCCTAATGAAAATTGCTGAGCTTGATACCCGAAGTGTTGCATATCAAGTAACATAATAACTGCAGCTTGTTCTGCAGCTTCATTGTCCCTGCATGAGTCTTGAATAATATAGAATTGGGGTTTGACAGATATTTTTTTCTGTACTTTTTCTGAGGGGGTTGGGGGTGGTTTGGGGTTTTTTTAGATTCAGGTTTTATTTTATTTTTGATCTTATTATGCATAGGAACTCTGGAAAAGATCCCATGAATCTCTGTCTCTTGCACAATTAGACTCTTCCATTCTTGCACATTCTTCTGCAGATATTGGAGAAACAAGCTTTTTTTTGTGGTCCTCAGGCCTCAGCTTTGATCTGCCTTCCAGAGCTCACTGCTAGACTGCTCAGACTAGTATGGAGAATGAGTATAAACTGTCAGGAATATGCTCCTGGGGAATACAATGCAACTTTCTGTACTCATTTCATATCCATGTGGGACATCCAAGTGCTAACCTACACATCTATAACTGAGACTAACTCACCATCTCCCAGTGACATGTAACCAACTAATTTATCAGAAATGGTAGGTAGCCCAATACATCAGAAATCTTACATGACATCAAAATGTCTGTAAGGCATGCAATGGAGCTTTTAAAGTTCTTTGTGTGTCCATGCCAGTTCTGGTCACAACCCACCCCATAACTGTATCATTATATGCCAACACTGCTAAAGGAGTTTTTCTGCACAGAGATATCTGAGCTATAAACAATGTTGAAAGATGTGTAACACAGTGATCAAAGAAGATACTAAATATGAAAATTAAGCAGAGGTTAGGAAACTTGCTTAAGACATGAGAGCTTCACTTAATTATTGCTTGCATTACTGAGGAACTGGTCTTCCTTGTATCTTACAGTTGCTGTTCTTTGTGGCATCTAGGGAATCCAGCTGTGAATCCACCCGGGCATGTCAGATATGTGATATTTATAATAGGAATATATTCTCGTCACAGAGGAACTAACAATGCAGTAGTTGGACATCTAAGAGTACACCTTTGGACAACAAAAAATTAATTCTTGGATTAGAGGCAAGTGAATGTTCACTCCAGAGGGTCTTTGCTCATTTTAAATAATCTAAAAGGCCAGTCAATACATTTTGCAGATTCATATGTCATGAAATCATACGATTGTGAAAAAACAGGATTGGAAGGCATCTTAAAGGTCATCAACCCCATCCCTTTGCCTTAGGGTGGGTTTATCCAGGTGTGTGGCATTTTAAAAGTGGAGATCTCACATCCTCGGCAGCAGGTTCTTCTTCATTGGTAAGTTATTCCTGATAATGAACCTCCATGTTTTCTCCTCCAAGACAAGCTCATCCAGGTGTTCTGATTTCTCCTGCCTTAGTAATATATTCCAGCACACTGCATTACAATAAAACTGAGCAATGATCAGTAAGAGATACATCAATTTTTAAATTATGTTCTCTTTTAATAGAGTTCATTTTTTATTTTTTTTTGCTATTAGGAACACTGGTGCAAATAGAAAGTGAGGAGACTGACAATATCCTTTAAATTAACTTTTTTTAATTAAGGTACAATTGAAAAATAGATCAGGGAAAAAGTAAATGTAGCACTTAATGGTTTCTGCTGGTAATGTGATAGTTCAGATAATTGCGGTACTCTAATTGTATTTTTTAAATAATCAAGCAAAATTTCAGTTTTTCAAAATACTAGGTTTCGGTGACGTGATACCTTTGCTAAAAACAGTATATCCAATATGTACAAACCCAATTAGAATCATATCAAATCAAATTAGACAGAATCTTTTTTGTAGTTTTTGACAATCCCTCCATAAATTTTTTTTTGCAGAGTGAAGGCTGAAAAAAATAATGGAACATACTAGTTTGACTACTAGTGATTTTTATCAGGCAAAATGGCTTTTATAAAATACCCAAATATTTTATCTGTGACTCTTTTTTTGAACCCATTGTAAATGCTTCTGCAAAGTTGATTTTTCACACATTCACTTTGATGTTAAAAATGAATTTTTATTAAATCAATTATTAGAAACATGACAATTTAAGGTTGATATACAGTGCTATATAAATACTTGATTGTAGTGAATACTACAGATCTGATGGTAAAGAATCAATTTACCAAAGCATTTTAAGTAAGAACACAAAAATGTCTGATTTCAGTGGAAGTTAAGCTGACCTGGATTTTTTTAACACATTTGCAATTTGTTTAATGCCCATTTTGCTGTGAGGAAAATAAAACTCACCATTTAGCTTGGCTCAATTTGTCAGGAGCAAAGGTGAATTGTTTGCTTCCTTCACCTTTCTACTATTACTATGCTACTTCCCTTGAATAACAGGAAAAGCTGCTGAAGGGGAAGAAATCCACGACATCTGAACTGTCGAACATGTTATATTCATCCTTTATGTCTGGTAACTGCAGAGATAAGGAAACAGACAGTGCCGTCCTCTTGCCAGTACTGCTAGCGCAGAATGGGCAAACAATTACTTTCCCAGGCCTTAGCCTGACAGGGAAACTGGGGAGACAACTTCAAGGCACTCCACTGCCCAGGCTTCCTATCTGGCCTCAAGTACATCAGTTTTCCAACTGTAAAATAAAGATGAATCTAACTCCCCATTCTTTCAAGTGTTGGGAAAAGATGTATGCATCAGATGCTCAAGAAAGGCTATATGGGTAATCTGAAAGGTTCCAAAAATGTTCTGTATAATGCCTTTTAAAATCTTAATACTAGGTGAAAATCTAACCTATCTGAAAACATTCTGAAGACTTATTGCTAGTTGGATCTTTTAGGGAAGGAATATGCCAAAAATTGAAAGAACAGTAATTAGATTTTCATTGTAATTTAACCCACTGAAGAACAGTAAATGACTTCATGGCACCAATATGATGTTATCAGAGTAGCCGAAACCACAGATTCTGATCAAGCTTTTAGCAGACTAAACACTTAAACTGCCAGATTTTAAAAGAATACTTACTGAAACACAATCCTTTAAAATTGTTTTAAATCGGTGATTCAAAAACAGACTGTTCAAGTCATGACTGTATCTAGAAAATCTCAGATTTGGCTTAAGAGCAGATCACTGTGTTTTGATGAATCCATTCAAAGAGCTCCTTATAAACTCTTCTCCAGGAGTGTGGGACATAGTAGTTAATGTAAGCAACTTCTACAGTGCAAGTCATGGGGATAGGTTTCAGCTTAGACACAAATTCTGGTGCAGTTAAAGATCTGAAAAATGAGTTCAGAATAGAAGGGCTGGCTCAGTGTTAACCTTGTGCAATTAAATCAATACTGTAATACAGACCCCTGAGCTGAGGCAGCATCACCCTTCCTGTGCAGCCCTACATACTGCATATTGCAGTGCATTCGGTGAACCCTGCTTTTACCAACACAGGAAAGGATTTAAAAATAGAAATGAGGTGCAGTGGCTTCCTTGGGTCTGGCTTTTGGAAAGGGAGGATATTACAGACATCAGAGAAAGATCTTTTCTTCTAAATGCACTGGGTAAGAAAGATATCTTGTGTTAGCTATGCCAGCTGTATTCTGGCACTGTGCTAGTAAAATTCTCATCTTTTTCAATTTTTTAGCAAGTTTAGAAGCCTGAAAGTAGGACCAGACCTATATACTTGACGCAGAATGCAATAGACTGACATTTGGCTCTGGGATCCCAACATTTTTCCAGCAATTTTACAAATAATTCTGTGGTTTCTAATACTTCAGGAGGTTTTTTTATTACATCTCATTGCAGTTTTTCCTGAAGTCCTCCTGAAGTTTTCTTAATCTTGTCCAAAAATTTTGAATACATTGGAGAGGGGAAAATTTCTCTGTCAAAGAGATTTTGCTAAAGATATCCCCCATCTTAAAGACGTGCCTATCTGTATTCAATTGTCTATTTAAAATATGTGTGTGTATTCAGACCAGTCTTTAGAATTATAATCAGCTTAATACCACTATTAAGCAAAAAATCACTGTCAAAACTGATTCCATTGTTGGCAGTCTTGCTGAGCAGCTCAAAGACTGAATGGGCTGTGGGGTTAATCAGACATCTGGAATGGGATCATTTCTTATCTGTAAAGCTTTGCTCCTCAGAACAAGACTAGGCAGGATGATGGAAGAAGAGTTTTTTCTTTTGTCACATGAGACTACTGTGTTATTTTCCATTGCATATCATTAAACGATAGCAATGTATTGCATGACAACCCAATAATTTAATTGTCTTTAGGAAACTATAACAAGATGATCCATGATTTTAAAGATTTTAATCAGAGTTCAGCTCTCATAAGTATGAAAATCATCATACTGATTTCCAATTTGCCCTGTCAGAATTATTTTTCTAAAGGTTACTAAAAACTCAATATAATGTACTCAAATATTTTAAATATCATTACAAAATGTAGTGATCTAATAAAACAGTACCAATAAACATTAAGGAATCATATTTAAAATCACTGCAGTTTTTTATCATTTTTGTTAATTCCACCAATAAGCACATTTAATATGGATTTTGAATTCTAAAATTAAGTTTCTATTTTTGCCCAGAGAGTCTCTCTTCTGTCTTTAAACTTATTATAGAAAATTTGCCTGTTATTATAAAGATTAGTTTATTAAAATTCTTCATCCCTCTGCTTACACATTCACTTCTGCTGCTTGAGCTGCTACACTCCAGTAAGTCAATGTTGAAGTAAAATCTATTTTTCTTTATAGCTGCCGAAGTGACTGTTTTTTTGTTAGAAACAAATTGCTCATTTGTAATTATATTCTGATTCATCAGAGAGCACTGTTACTTTTTTTTTTTTATTTATTGTGGGGATTAATAATCTTTGCTTGAGAAATTAATTTCAATGGCTTCTAGGCAAATCTCACCTATTCTAAAAATGCAGCTGAAAGTTCACCAAAATTGTTTAACAATTATGTGGTTTCTTCATAATCTTTTCTCAGTGTGCAGCAGAAATATAAGATATTTAAGAGGATATCAGGAGTGCCAAGTATTTTCTATAAAAACACCTGTTTATCACAAGAGTTCAGGAGTTTCATAATCATGAGACAAACCTTGGAAAAGATGAAGTTGTAAAATACATTTTGAATGCTTTATACTTACCCCACGGCTTTACTTTGAGATATACTCTTCACATATATTTTGCACCTTTTTCCTTGCAACCATTTGTTTCCTAAAAGAAAATGCAAACTGAGATTTTCTGAACAATAAGCTTCTAGAATCTGGAGGTTTAAAGAAGATTTAGACTGTAAGAGTTGATAACTGTGCCTTAGGGTCTTGCCAGTTAATATGGGAAGCAACTCTTACTACCAAGATCTGGCAGAACCCTTTAGACTGGAGATTTAAGAGGTAAGAGGTTTAGGTGGTTGTGGTGTTTATTAATTAACACACCACCAAAAAACTATTAGTTCTTTAAACTACTATTTATCTAAAAAAGCAAAGCTAGTAGTATTAAGTTACCATTGCAGTACTATAGAAAACTCTTTCAAATCACACACACATATTCTTTTCCTTTCTCCATTTAATGTTAGGATGCAAATCTGTCCCTGCTTGCTTCATCCTGTCATGCCATGGTATACACTTGATGGGGAGCCCAGTGGGTTGTCTAGGGAGTTCTCCCTGGCATTCCATGGGACTTGGATGAAGTGTTGAAAGATCTTTAGTCCCTCCCTCCTCCAAACAAGTTCATGGTAGTTTAGTTAGGATTATCTCTTCTTTGCATGAAAGAGAGAGAGAAAAGAAAAAGAAACTTATCCATAAGAAATGTATGGCACATGGTTCTTTTTGAAAAAGTCAACATCATGCTGAATTAAGTAGTTGTTACTGGAATTCTAAATAGTTTTAGCCAAATCTGGACCTCATGCCATGATTTTGCCTACACACTACAGAGGTCTGTAATATTTATCTTCTTAATCATGCATTTTTTGGCATGTATTTTGAAGGAGAGTGTGATGATCTTCCTGCTACAGGAGCCCTACTTTGGCCATAGGACAAAGCAGAACTCTTTTTAGAAAGAGAGTCTTGATAGAGACACTTCTAACTGAAGGGCTGGTGTTGGGCTGAGCTGCTAATCAGGGACCTCTTAAGAGGAGGTCACTAGGATGTTCAACCAGCACAGGTCATGCAGGTGAAGTTTAAGGTGTCTTAAAACTTTTAAATTAGTCTCTGAGAATAAAATACTAATATTAAGAGCTTACAGCACTTTATATCTGTGTGGCTCAATTAACAGTACTAAATGGTAATCCAGTACTCTAAGAGGTGGAATGTTGCTCGATCATCTGACTTAGATTATTTGTGGTTTTCATTAAAAGATGAGAAAAAGATACTTGTGCAGAAGAGTAGATTTTATTGCAGATATGAACAGTGAAAACTGCAGTGAGGCCACTGGACTTAGTTAAAACATAAAATAACCTAGTCTCCAGTACTTAAAAAATATCTGATCTGTGTCTAAAAAACTTTACAACCCTATTTAGAATAAACAATATACAAACAATAAATATGTTGTCCCTTGCTTTCCATTTGAATTAGGCTTGGAAGTCTTACAGGGGTCAAATAGCACATGCACAGTTAGGCATCCCTCAGCTGACTGTAATGGTATTTTATGATGTAAAACTAAACCACTATTCAAAGTCCTTCAACAAAGATATTAACATTATCTCAAATTGGACATTTCTGAAAATTTTTCTGTATTTTTATGTCTTTTTCTCTCTGCACAGGCATGTGTTTGAAGAGAGAAAGAAGGTTTTTTTTCTCTTATTCAGTATTTGGCAAATGTCATCACAGAGAGTGAATTAAGCACCTAAAGATAGTCAGCATCCAAGGTATAAGAAAACTGTGAAATAGACTGAGTCTGAGGCCCAGGTGTCAAGAACAAAACTGAAGCCATTATTTTCTGCTCAGTCTCCACAGTGGACTTTGTTTTCTCTTCCATGGGAACCATTATCTATATACTTCAGGCAGTTGAGTAAACATTACATTTTTTCATTCCTATTTTAGACATATTTTTTAGCTAATTTTACAATATAGATCTAAGAGGAGTGAGAGAGATCCCAGCACTTGAAGTTTATGATCAGTGGATATTTTCAAAAGAGAAGAGCTTACAGTCAAATGAAATAGTGTTACTGAAAAACAATTAGAGTGCTTTTCCCTTAGGAACATTGTTTTTAAACCTTATCCAGTTTACCTTGCTCTTGGCATCCTGCTGCTGACATCAAATGACAAATTTTATAGTTAGTTACCTAGGCTGTCACATGGGTGTATATGTCCCAGGAGAACGTAACCATATAAAAGCAGCTTGGCAAAACCATCAAGCCATTTAAAAAGTGTCTCCAAACGCTGGCTTTTGCAGTAAAATTCAGATGCCAGTTGCCACAGCTCCCAAAGAGCTTCAGTCTGCTTCTCATTTGGATGCCAAAGGGGGTGGCTAGCTCTTTTTTGTCACTGTTGTAATCAAAGAACACTTCCAACAAGACTTAAGGAATTATTTTAAATGAGATGTGTGTGTGTACTATGTTATATAATTTGTATATATTTATTGCCACTTTAAAAACTGTGGATCCAAGCCTCACTTAGTGTACTCTCCCATTACTGATGCTGGATTAATATACGCAGATGCTCTACATCTGACCTATAATTAATAGTCATATGAGTATTTGTTTTATAGGCCAGAAGTTTAAGCATAAAATTTTGAAGGTAGCCTCTGATAATTAATGAATCACCCACAGATATATGGTGCAATTCTAGAGGGGCTATAACTCCTTCCTTACCAATCACTTTCTTACCTGTGATGCTGACACACTTGGTGAAATATTTCTTCTCCTTTTCTGTCTGGACAACTGCTGCCTCAAACCCTGAGATGGTAGCAGGGTGTTTACCTACAGGTAGCCCAGCTGAGGTTTTCCGGTGAATGCTTATGATTATCTGCCACAATACCTGTACTAGCATGCATTGTGTCATCCTTAAGGGTGTTGATCACCCTAGTCCCTTTTCTTTTTCTCTTTTCCATTGCCATTTTCTGCAAATGACACCATGCTTATTTTAATTCAGAATGGAAAGACATCTCCAGGTCAAGAAACAGTTTCAAGGTGGGACTTGACAAGGCAGCCGAGCCATGCTCTGACAATGAAGTTAGCCAATCCAACTCACTGAATGAGTGGAAAACTAATTTAAGAAAACAAGGGATTGGTTTTCTTTCAGGATAGTAAATTTCACATATTTGTCAGAGCATTGCAGAGGAGAGAGAAAGCATTTACCCCTTTGAGAAGAAATTACTAATTTAGCTGGCCAGCTGGAAATCTCCCTCTTGCATTTTAAAAAGCTAAACCTATCCAAATCTCTTCAAAAGGCATTGAAGAGGAGACTGGCTGTAAAAGTCAGCATCCCACACTGACACGATGTGCTTGCTGATGAGATCTGTCTAATCATTGACTCTAACAGCAGGAATTTGGGGCATGCAGTACCTTGGAAGGATGTGACAGCAGGCCATATTCATGAGAGGTGTAGAAAGTGTGATATTTCTAATTTCTTAAGTGTTACTAACCACAGTGAGTTTTCTTTTTTTCCTTTCTTTTTTTTTTCTTTTTTTTTTTTCTTTTTCTCCCCCCCCCCCCCCCTCCCGCCCCCAAATTCATAGCTTTCTTGTATAGATAAGTATAACTGTGTTTTCTACTTTGGAGTTACATGAATGTGTGCTTTCATCTGAATTTGACCTTGCATTGCCTTGAATGAAGTGAAACTTCATGGTAATAAAATAGCAGGAGGGCATTCTTTACATAACAGTGCTGGAGTAGCCTGGGTTCCTCCAGAGGATCTGTAAAGTGAGAGCACAGTTCCAGCTGCATGGGCCAGTAAAAGATCTGGCACCACAGCTGTCTGCACGAAGTTTCTTCCAATTGAGGGTGGTGGCCATGAAAACAATTCATGTTGCAGCAAGATCGTGAGATGCATGTTTGGACTCCAGTTTTTCTGCAGCAGAAACTCACAGAAGTCAGTGAAGTAGGCAGCTCTGGAAGCTGACCTAATCAGATGACTGAGACAGATTCTTTTTATTCCTGATAGTTTCCATTGCCAGTTCTGTGAGTTCGGACAAGAGAATAATGAGAGCAGATACACTGATAGTGCTCAAACGAAGGTATGTGGGTTAGTCTGAATTTCCAACTGACTGCTGTCTATTAAACATCACAGGAGGAGCCAATGATAAAAATGGCCAGTACAGTGGCTAGAACATGTGATTTTCAGTTCTTTATTTCATGTCAATCACCTTCACATGTCCTGTGCAGTCAGTTATGAATATTGATGTGTAAAGTCCTTGTTTGCATTAAATCCATGGTTCTCAAACTGCTGTTGCAGAATCAGGTGGCTAATGGTATTAAAATAACAGTCATGATCAAAGGGACAATGGCAGTAGTTAATTAGTGGACATCTGTGACATTTCAGCATAGATGAAAAGCATTTCTGTGCCCTTTACAGTTGAATTCCGTGGTTGCTTCAAGGAGATCTTGACAACTGCTTTTTGCTCTGATTTTATGCAGTGCTTAGCATAACAGTACTGATTCTGCCTGTTTCTGGATCAGTTACTACAAATAGCACAGTAATAAAATCTTTTAAATACATTGGTCTAAATTATCTCCTGACCTTCAGCTGTGTCCTATCAGCATCAGACTACAATTCTCCACGGGCTTTTTTGATCTTTATATCGATAGCCAAGATGTGTCAGAGGCTGAAACAGGTTTAGCCATAATAGAAGAGTAATGAAACACAGTGCTAAAGTATTAAATGTTGCCTTCAAAGTATATTTAATGAGTCGTGATGTTAATATGGCGGTGTAGTAAAGCAGTCTGTAAAAAATACAGAGCCGAACAAAGCAACCCAAAGCCAAAATTAAGAACCTAATGACCAGAATAAGAAAAAATAGGACAGAATTCTGAAGTCTGACTTTGAACGCAATTGCTTTAATTTCAGTAGGTATTTTGTAGTTACTTAAAATTTTTAAACTTTTCTATGATCCTCTCCTTCAGTAATTAAGCCAATTACAATTAGAAGCACAGGCAAAATAATGCAAGCTAGCGTATGGTTACTGTATTGTGCTCAGAAGTGACTGAGGTTTTTTTGAGAAGAGTACCAGCTACAGGGGAATATTTTCCAGAACTGTGTATGAACCTAACAAGGCTAGAAAAATGAATCCATATTTTTCTATTATTACATTCATGCATGGAAACTGTGAGGCTTTTCCATTAAATGAAACACAGGGAAGAGAAAAAACCTCCAGAAAGACAAAGAATCACACTGGCCTTTATTAGTCTGTGACTTGAGACAATGGCTGACATCAGTATTCATTTTGTTTTGTCAAGTTGTTTTGCAAAATTTAGGTGGGCCATAACTAATAACAACATACAGGAACTCTCTAACTAACCTCAGCAATTATTTTTCTGCTTATCACTTTGTGCTGTCCTGGCTTCCTCTTAGAATTTGTGTAAGCACTTTTGTGCTTATTATAATCTTAGTCATGTGCTGCCAGCATTTCAATAAGTACCTCCCACAAAAATGTTTCTTTGTACTGTGTACCAAGTTCTGCATCTTTGTGCACAGAAAAGGAGGGAGAATGATGGGTGAGAAAATTTAGATTTTTAAGTACCTCTTCTAAAAAAAGTGGGAAAAAATCCCTGATAATCTGTGGTACATATTTACCCATTTAATATGGGTAAATACAGAGAAATAGTGTGAGATTTGGCAGAATAATTTGTCAGCATTTGCAAGACTACAGTCCTAAAATTGTAATGTTTGTTGACATAAAACCATCAGAATACAGGCCTCTGTTGTTGTAAAGGTATTTTCATAGTACAGAGAAAAATTTTATTACTGCACACAATAAAGTCATCCAAACAATCTTTAGCTTTAAAATATTTTTAATGTGTCCCTTCTGCCTTAATTCGAAAAAGAGAGACCTAGGAGCACTATTCTAAGTTAATGGCTATTCCTGAGGATAAAAATAATTGGATTTGAGAGGAAAAAAATTATGCAAAGATAGTACCTTATTTGGAGACTTGTAGGTGGGTCCAGATTCTTATTTAGATTAAGTAGGATGAGATGATATTTTCCTATAATCAATGGTATTTGCTTGAAAGAGGTAGTCTGCTAGAAAAAGCTCATCTGAAAGAATACAGTTACAAGAAAACTGTTCACTTTGAGAATGGTGAAATAGGAATTTGTATTTCAGTTGATAAAAAGTGATCAAAAATTTCACTGCTTCCCATTCTAGAGATGTACCTGACATTACACAGAAAAAACATCTGGATTATTTATCTAAGTGTTGTCTTTTCTCAAGGTAAACTTTCTGGTTTGGTGTTACACAGTTTCTGGTGTTACTTGCAGCTGACTATTACACAGAAACAGGAGAAATCCTCTATGAGTGTCTTTTGTCTGATAAAGATATTTCCTAGCTTTTATTTTTACTGGCTAAACTTCCATTGAGAAGGCTGAAATAAAAGATGTACAGTTGTCAGGGTTTCTACAAAAACCTCCTGTCTTAGATGTCAATTAGTAGATGAATAAAAACATCTCTTTCATAGCTAATCTTACAGTTCATCACAGGTTTTGGACGACAGTTGCAATGCAGGCTAGCTCCTCTCTCCTAAAACTTCATCCCACATCTGCGTGTGGTGAGGTATCAATGACCCCTCCCAGGAGTGACCACCAGTCAGGTGGAATGTACTTCCTCCAGTGCAGTGACTTGCATAGGTCTCATGTGCAGAGGATGCCCACAGTTTGGCTAAGTGAAGAATATGTATCTGTTTGGATGACAAAACACTCTGAATAGCCTGGAAATGCTCCTGGAAGAACCCGTGAACCTTGTTGTGCAAAACCACAAGTATTTCTTAATACACAGCTTCATGATAATCCACATAATTATTAAGGTAGCAATGCTTAATGGATAAGGCCTGAGCAAGAGTTTAGAAAGGTCCTGAAGATATGCTACGTGTGACCTTGAAAAAGGCTTTCTTAGCTTCACTTTGCTCCTTGTGCTTTTTGTCACTTTCCATTATGGGAGATCACTGCACAGTAGATCTTCAGCTTCAAACCAGCCATTGATGTAGCACAAATAGCTAACAATCATAATCATTCAAGTAACAATAACCTCTCTTTTTCTTCTCTCTCCTCTTTTACCTTCCTCTCCAGACATACTTTAAAGTAGCCAAAAATAAACTGAAGAGGACTAGAAATGTGTGGGAATGAAGTGGTGTTGATTGGCTGTTAATACCTTGTAGTGGTTTTAATTATTGTGTCTTCCATATCCTGTATTTTGTTATATTTTCCTTCTCTGATGAAGTAACCTGACACAAATTTCTGTAGAAACGCAATAGTCCGTCAACATCATTCTTAGATTAACATGCTGAGTTTCTGTGCCAGCAGTGCTTACCTTTATGCAACCCAATCTCCAAAGTTAAATCCCACCTGTTAGAAGACTTTCAAAAGGACAAAGCCATCTGAGGTTAAAGTCCTTGTCTTAAACAGATACTGGCCTTAACTACTGTGTTTCTCCTCAATATCTTCACTTAATCCATTAAAAATCTATAAAATATCAAGAAACCAGAAAGCTGTGAGAAATTGTCTTTAGCCTAGGGTCATAGTTCATATTTTATCTTCGGTTTCTGTCTATTAAAGGGCATGACTACCACATTTCTGTGTTTTCTTTTGATGTTTGTCTGGATATATTCAGCTCTCCTGCCTTCAGAGTCATCTGTGGGTACATTTTTTGGCTGAGGTAGTCTATGTCCATGTTGCTTTTTATTCTCATCAGGGGCTGGATCCTGAAGTCTATTCCTGAGCACAGAGCCAAGCAAAGGGCTGTGTTCAGCCACTGTGATGCTAATGGGAGAGCACGGCATCTACTGACCAGGGATTGAGCAACAGGTAACACAGGTCTTGTGAAAACCCTGCAAGGACCCACAGGGCTGCGGTGGGTGGGCATGGGGCAGGCAAGAGCTGGAGAGAAGCTCAGAGAGGTATGTAACAGGTGGTAGAAAGCCTAGGGAGCTAAGGCTGTTGGAAGTGGTTGTCCAGCTTAGGAGAAGCTTTGGAGAAAGTATAGAGGATTGGGAGTCAGAGGAAATGGGTATCTCATTTCCCAGGACCCAGAGCAGCTGAGGAAGAGCAGCTGAGGGGTAAGGTGGAGTGGGAGTCTATGATGGATGACTGCCAGCTAGGCTGAGAGGACACCTCTGGGGAGAGGGGCAAGAGGGTTTGAGGGGATGAGAAAGGCTGTGAAGGCAGGCTTGTAGCATGGGTTACAAAGAGGTCTGTGTCTCTGTGGGACTGATATGAACCTTCCAACCAGGACCTGTGGTGGAAAAGTGTACCAGATAGCCTCCACATAGATCTTCACTGATCACTCTCATTCTCCTCATCTCAGCCACACCATCACTTTTTGCTTTATGAAGCAATATAAGACTTTTATAGGCAAATAAAAATTGAGGAAAGGATAAGGTCCCTTTAGTTTTTCTACAGTAGTTTGTTATGTTTGATACCCTGACATGAAGGCTTGCCACAGAAGTCATCCTGCTCGCTGGAGGTCCCCTGGTGAAAAGATTTGCTTGTGTGTATGAAAATGAAGCTTCTGACCTAAAACCTTTAAAGAAGCTTGCAGGCATATAGAACCAATTCAAATTTCTGTTTCCATGAGATAATACCCTGGTACTAATGACTGAGGTCTATAGTTTATTCAGTAAAATGTCCCAAGTCCTTCTTCCCGGGGCTTCAGGGCTTTGGGAGTTTTTTATCTTTTTTATTCTTTTAGATTTGATAATCCTATTTAACCCTCCTGAAAATGGGACCCCAGGGAGAGCTTTTCAGTTACACACAATTAGTTTTATAAGCAGCGTTATTAAAACATCCATTGGCTGTTTGGTATTTTTAAATTCCGTTATTAATAGCGATAGAGCCCTTTGTATGAAGAACAGAGGGTGGCATTATATGAAATCATTTCAGACCCTAATAATAATTTTCCTGCTTGTGAGTAAAACTAAGAAATTAGCTTTCTTGTCTAAAATTTTGTTGAAAATCTGATACTCCTTTTCTCGGCTGATCCTTTCTCCACTTCATGATTTTTCCCTCAGGTGCGTAAAATAAGGCTTTGTTGGATCCTGAGAGAAAAAGAAAGTTCATGGAGCACGGCCAGCCCTGAGGAGTCTTGCTAGGTTGATGTCTCCTTGCCTAAAGCTGAGAGCTGTACTCCCCTATAAATGACCCCATTGCCAGAGGCAGCACATCAGAGGATCACTGCCCAGTCCAGCTGCTCTTGGACTCAAGGCCACAGAGCTGGAGAAGGGCTACGGTTGTTGCTAAATAAATTGAGGAACTGTTGCCTGCACTGGGGCAGAAGGGAGGCAGGTGCTGGAGTGGAGCCTGCTGGGATATGTGAGGCCCATGTGAGTCTCATGGTTATACGGGTGCAGGAAGGGTTGGGTGAGAGCAGGCATCTGCCCACTCCAGATGCAGTCTCCAGAGGAGATGGTGAGAAACAGGATATGTGGAGGATATTATTTCTCCCTGCTGCATTTTCAGTATCCGATTCTGTGTTACATGAAGCTTGTGGCTGTAGGCAAACCACAACATCCACTAGGCACTTTTTTTCTCTCAAAATTTGACTGGTTTTCTTTCGCACCAGTGTATGATTTTGTCTTCAGCAATATCCCATAACAACACATTCCCCAATTCCTCACTGTATGAAAGGGTGCTTTTTCTTATTTTTAAACCCATTGCCTGATAACTTCATTCTTATGAGGCAGACTGAGCAGTCATTGCATATTCACCTCCCCCTTGTCACTCCAGATTCCCATTGTTCCCTGGGTATTGTATTTGACAAGGCTGTATTTTAGATCTTGTACTGAATTTAACACAAACATAATGGTTAAGGCTCTGAAGTTGTGGAGTGGAGCTGAATGCACTTCATCTTTGTCTGCTCTCCTGGGACTGTTGTGCTGCCATCCCTATTCCTGCCAGGCCACTTAATTTACATTTTAAAACTTGGGATATAGAATGGATATGTAAATTGACCTTTCAGTTCATACAGTAACTCCTGATAAATAGTTTTAAATTTAAATCCTAACCATAAATTTAGGATTTAAGATATAGACTGGGTTCCTGTCCAACTTATACTGAAAGGATCGTAAGAATTTGATTTGAGAAAACTAAAATAAGAATTCAATTAAAAAACTAATCAGCACTATTATTTCTTTCTGTGGAAGGTTCAGAAACTTGTGTTAGTTTTGAATGTCCTTTTCAAATGAGGCTTTGTCTTTTTGAACTTACATTCAAGATTCTCCAACAAAAAACAGAAAATAAATGAGAGCATACTCTCATGAGAAGGCCTGGTTTCCACTGTGATGTCCACAGACTGCCCTCTTCTCCAGAGTGAGATCATTCTGTTTCTGGAAGCAATATCAGCAAATTACTTTTGTTTATGAACATAGTAAAAGGAGTGTGCATTCATCTTTATAACACACAGGATTTAAAAATGAAGAGAAATGTGTATAAAGACATTGCTCATTTCCTGGTATTTACAGAGTCATTATCTTTCACCTCATGTCCTCTTCCTCTGCTCTTCTTAGTTTTACAAAACCAAAATAAAATTCACAAGGGATTCCAGTGGACAATATAATTTTTTTTTATTTTGTTTAAAAATATATACTGTAAGCTAAAAAAATAGATTATATACACATATATATACACTGGCAAGAAATAGAAAATGGCACTTTTTCTAATAAGAATAATCACAAGTTATTTGAATATCCCATAGTGTCTGTAGATATTTATTGGCAACAAAACTATCAAGAACAATGGTTATCACTCACACTAGACTAACATTTTCTTTACATATCTACAATTGTTCTAGGGCCTTGCCAGAGAAATTAATGGCTGGTGTCTCACATTAATGTGAAGAATATAATTTGCTGCATTCTGTTCCTGGGCACGGTGGGAAATATAGCCCTTTAGTCTCTTTTATTCCCATCTTTTCACAGGAAATCTTCGTATCTATGACACAAACACAACAAAACAGCATAACTTTATATTCCTATTTGGTACAGCTGTCCATAGCTGAACAAGCTGCTAGATGATGAAAAAGCAGGATCCCTGGATTTAGATGGGGATACAGCATTGCCATCTGCAGTTCTACACAACTGCCTTTGTTATTTAGTTGGTCATTGTCAGCTGGATCTCTTACTGAGCCCAGAGATACTTTAGGAGTAGCTCTTTAGAGTCAGCTCAACACAACAAAACTGAGTTGCTCCTTTGGAACTGCTTAGTGTTTGTTTTCCCAACAGCTTAGGTTTACAGAAAGGATTTGTGAAAAACAGCTTTTTTTCATGAAAAAAATTCCTAATAAACACTTGCCCACTTCTCCACATTTTTCTGTTTTCAGTAGGAAGAATGATGGCTGATGCCTCCTCCCATTTTCTTCCCTAGACAATTCCACAAAGAACACCCCATAACATGTAGCTTGGTCTTGGCACCCAGCCTGCTGCCTGGAGCCTGGCTTGGGGTATTTTAAAAGAAACTTCCTTTTCCTTCCCTAAACCTCTGCTTTCCAAAAAAAGCAAGTGAAACCTAAGAAACTGAACCCTTCCCCAAACCCAGCTGGAGGGCTGGAACTTCCAGGGGGAGATAATCTGCCTTTTCTCTCCAATCCTGACTGTTAATAATTCAGAAATATGTCACTGCACTGTGTCATGAAATGGCACGAAGCCTCTGCACTGCAAGATGAATGGCTTCCAACTCCATTGAAAAAACAGCACTTTTAGCATGAGTAACAGGTTTTTCTTGCCACTGCCCACCGTGGAAGGTGTCTGCCCCACTCAGGTGCTGACTCAGCAAAGGGAACCATGATTCCAGATTCCATGGGAAGGTGGAATCATAAAACAACAGATGCACTCACAAATTTCATTTGCTCATTTGCTTACAAAACACCTAGTCAGAGGATAGCAGGACAGAAGAAGGTGAGGGGGTTTTTCTGCCTACAACTTCAAAGGGAAATGGAACTGGCTGACACAGCTGTTTTCTTCACAAAGAAATTAGGAAATTGGAAACAGAGGGTCATTTAAGGCAAGGACCAGCGGCTGGTATTTTTCCTTGTCTCGTCCCAAGGAGTTGTTAATCTCATCTCATTTTGAAGAAACCCAAGAAAGTATGTGTGCAGGCTCATGGGAAAGCTGCTCTCTCTTGACAGGGTGGGAGGAAAAGAGAAAAGGTCAAGAACGGAGCGTGTTTACCTAAGCCATGTGCTCCAAGCTGTGTGTTGCTGTTGAGTGCAGCTGCTTTCACTCTGAGCTGGCATTTTGTGGTTTTGAATACTAGACCACTAAATAAAATATGGGGTTTTAATACCTTTTTTAAAAAAATATATCCAGTGTGGGCTGCTAAAGTAAACAGAATATTGCACGAGTGCACATTGCGTTCATATGACCAGAAGCTTAAAGCAAAAACAGGAGTGCAATTAGGAATCAGAACCAGCAGAGGCCCTGGATTGCAGCACAACGACAGGCAGATATAAATTTCCTTTTAAAGAAATATACTTGGAGGACCAGTTGCATAATTCTGCAAGCTAAGGAGAGCACTGACTCACTGAGTCAATATTTTCTAAATTTTCTGGGCCAAATTCAAGTCTTGTTCAAGACAGAAAACATTTTCAAACCAAAGAAAGGGCCTGACCATGAGAGTTACAGGCAACAGCCTCTGGTCCCTGGATCCTTCTCTTCCTGAGACCATGACTACTGACTACCTTCTCAGGATGGATTTTCCTTCAGCTTCAAAGACATTGGGCAGCTTGTCCTTTATATTTGATATTCAGTAGATTTGTGCCATTAGTGTACTGAGTAGTTCTTCTGGTAGCTTTTCCCGCTCTTTTGACTAGTATTCAGAACAGAAAAATACAGAACTGAACAAAGAAATTACTACATGTCCTGTTGAAAAAGAAAGTAAACACACATTTACTGAAGATAAGAAATTAAGATGTGCAGAAAAGGATGGAAGTACAGACTGATCTTCAAAAACAGATGTAAGCTGAGATGTTTAGCTGTTGCAGCCAGGTTAACAAAAGACAAAAAAATGAATAAAAAAGTTTTAAAAATTGACTTAACAGGGTTTTAAGCAAGGGAGCATGGCCTGCTGGGATGGATGAAAAGCAGATAGTAAGACAACCTAGTAAAGCTGAAAGATTTGCTTTGCGATCTCCTCTGGTATTTCAGCTCTGATGAAGCAAAAAATATATTTCCCTGAGGTTTTAAGCCGATCTGGTGTGTGGCCTCTTGCACCACTACAAAATCCTGTTCAGGTTTCACGGTCTGCTGTGAGCAGGGTCTAAGGTGAAAGCAGAAGCAGTCTGGGAAACCTGAAAAACTTCTCAGGGACTTTGTAGTAGTTTTTAATATTTTATGGTTTAATATTTGCATGTGTCTTTTTACTTTTAAAGATGTCTATTAATATATTTTATGCCTTTTCTTTACGTAGCAGTGCAAAAGAGTTGGACAATCTACTTTCTCACTTTTTGACGGGCTTCAATGCCTGCAGAAGGCAGGACAAGCTGGCTCTGCGCGAAGTGCAGACCACAAGAGAAATCTGTATTTTCTTTACAGGTCGTCTTAAAACTGTGTGGGAAAAGATATAAAATCGGTGCTGGCACCTGAAACAACAGGGAGCCTTGATAATCTGACTCCTTTTTCCCCACCATTGTTTGATCAGCAATAGCAGATAGTGCTCTGTGGGCTGAATTCCTCATTGTCTTGCAAATCAAAAGCAAGTCTTCTGAAGCCAGATAACTTTAAAGAATGCAAATTCAGTCAAGGCCCTGATGCTAGAGGACCTTCTAGTGAATGAATTTACCTATTGCTCAGGCAAGTACTCCTTCCTCAGCCTCCTTCCTGAGCTATGGGTACTTTGGGAAAGCTTAATGAAAGTAGAAAAGAAAAAGGTTAGAGGAAAGGAGAGGGGAGTAAAAATGTCTAAATGTAGTTTTATCTTAGAATCACAAAACCTCCCTTAGTAGAAATGAACTATGACAACAGAGGAAGTGTAGTTTCTGGATTGAAGTGCTGTTTTGTGGTACTCCTGAAAGAATTCTGCTTTGTCTTGTCAACCACAACTGATGGCAGAATGCCAATTTTCTTTTCAACTGGCTGTCATGAGTATTTGCTGATGTTTCTGAATGAATGTTGATCAACGGAGCTCAAAATGGATTAAACTTTTTAGCCTATCACTTAACTAAAGATATATTTAATATGGTAAAAAAAATTATGTTAAAAAATTTGATCAGCCTGTAACTATTATTCAGCCTATATTTTCTGTAATTGTAATAAGTTACTCAGTAATTGAAAAATTTTTACTGATAGTATCTAAGCAGGGTTCTTTTTAGAATGTATGAATGTATAGTTGTAATTAATTGCTCATAAATAAATTCATTTAAAAAGCACCCTACTGTTAACTTTTTTTTGAGAAAATAATGGCCATGTCTCACATCCAGAGCAGTAGAAGAAAGCAATCAAGAGATGTGGTTATTAATTGTTTCCTTGTACCTACAAAGTCTTCTTTCCCTATGTACTTATTTAAAAGCAGCAGAAAAGGACTATACAAATGATCAGAGAGATGAACAGTGTACCTAAGAAGGCTTCTGGAATTTTCTGGAATTCCCATTTAGCAGAATGTAGTAAAAAATTGCAGAAATATAAACTAACAAAAATACAAAAAGAGACAAAACCCTGTAGAGGTACATCAACAAATAAATCAAAACAAAACACTTTTGAGATTTTATCTTCTGTCTCTCTTCCTTTAAAATAGACACCAGGACCTGTTTTGGAAAAGTGTAGCACACACCTATTTTCTGAGTGTGTGCAGAACACACCTATTTTTCCAGGAACAGTTGAATTCCTGTGTTGTGAGACAATTAAATTAGTTTTGCCCCAGATGAGGGTGAAAGAATGTTAAGGGATTTTTTGTAGGCTAACCTGCACCCACTGAATTAGAGTTGAGAGATCTGAGCACCAAATATTAAATGTATTAAAATTTTAGATTTTAATACTTCACTGAAAACAATGTAAACCTAGGCTCCACATGCTGAACTCATCCATGAATAGTTCTGTTTCTAAAACTGATCTCTGCCTAGAAGTCAGTGCAATCAGAAATAGCTCCTTTTAGAAAATGCCCCATAGAATACAAGTCATTTTTGTTGACCTCATTAATTTAATTCCCCTTTCTTTTCTTATTTACTCAGAAGCCACTAGCACGCTCTGGCAATCTGTAGTTGAGAATCATAGGGGTAGACCCAACATCAACTCAGTTAAAAAAAAAACTTCATTCTGTTATGCCCTGCAAGTATCACTGAAACATAAATGTACACAAATAAACTCTACACAGGGGTATACTTCCTAACCGATTTTCCAAAACCATATTTTGGCCATCTACTCTTCCTCCATTTTGGAGAAGGCACTTGCTCTTAACACCTCCATGCAATTCACAAGAATCAGAGCTCCAGTTAACTCTCGCCATTCTTTTGTTACTGGGTTTTTCATTTTATCCAAGGCTGATTGCAGGTCTTGTAAGACGTCCCTGTAACCATCTCCATAATGGGCAGCCCAAGTGTAGAGAAAGTCATATGCAGGTTTCCACATCATCTGAAAATAAAGGGGGAAAAAAAATAAGCTTTAGTGCCAGAAATTTAATTCTTGAGAAAAATATAGCTAAATAGTTGAAAAGTCATAGAAAAGACAAAATAAGTGTTTCATCACTAGGCATGCTGAAATGCTTTATAAAAAGAGGTATTTTGATATAAAAACTCCAGTAATCTTATTTACATTATTTCTATGAAACTCTCAAATTCTCAGAGACGTAAATAATAGATAAATTCTTCATTCAGATGATTATCACCAAGTCAAGATATATCCTTGTCTGAAACTAAGTCAAAGAACAAGACTGGAAGGAAAATACTTTTATCTTTTGCAATGCATACACCCAACAAAAGTTTCCCTATTGGTTGTGCTCTTGATGGTTACTGCCACATTAATCAACATCCTTCTGTCCCTCTACTCAGCCTGGAAATTTTAAACACACTTTCTACCTTTCAGAAAAGTTTTCTGACAGCAGCAGCAGAAACTTAATCTGGCTACTGCTGTGAAAGACAATAAAAAATGCTTCTAGAAAGATGTCAGCATCACCAGGAGGGCTAAAGAGAATCTCCAGCCTTTAATGGATACAGGGGACAACATTGTGACGAAGGATGAGGGAAATGTTGAGGCACTTAAAGCCTTCCTTGCCCCAGACTTAAATACCTGGACCAGCTGCTCTCTGAGTATCCATTCCACTAAGCTGGAAAACAAGGATGGGGAGCAGAATGAAGTCCTCTGAATTAATTCAGGTTGGATATTAGGAAAAAATTCTTCACTGAAAGGTCAGGAACACTGGAACAAGCTGCCCAGGGAAGTGGTTGAGTCACCATCCCTGGAGGTATTTAAAAGATGTGTAGGTAGTTAGCCACATGGTTTAGTGGTGGACTTGGCAGTGCTGGTGTAATGGTTGCTCTAGATAATCTGACTAGCTAATCTTAGAGGTCTTTTGCAACCTTAATGATTCTATGATTCTAACATGATTTATCTGTAAAATCTATTTTTTAAAATACGGAAAGCACCAAAACACTATAAAATAGACAAGTCAAAAGTTTTTACAGGTTTTTTAAATCAGGACATAAAATATAAAATTTTTTCAGCAAGAAACAAAGGAAATTAAAAGATAGGTTACAGTGGCTTTTGGTTTTTCAAACTAAAATTTATTTGGTTTATGCCAAACAAATGGAGCAAATCCTTAGCAGGTGTAATTTGTCATTGGTCTAATGACATTAATTAAATTATAGCAGCATGATTCACATACCAAGCTGGACCTTTATCTTTCAAATTCCTGACTAAATTTGCTCAGTTAACAAACAAAATAATTATTTTCCCAGCTAGTGCTCTTCCAAATGTTACTCGGGCAATCAAAATTCTGGTTTCGCTCTCCTCATTGGCAATAAAGGTTTTGCAAACAGCAGTTGAGTTAACAGTTGCAGGGATGATGCACAAATCCACAAAGAAAACCATGACTCTCCTAAAAGGTTCTGTCATTCACTGTCTTAACAGGAACATACTTATGCATGGTAATAAATGTATATGGACTGAAGACTGCACATATATACATATATATACATATATATATATACACACACGCGCGAAAGTGATCAGGAAGTTCAGATTTCTTAGTATCTTTTCCTCTTTTATCAAAAATAAATAGCTTCAATTTTATGGTTGTGAAGGCTAACTCTGAAGGAAATTGGTTATTTCCTCAATATTATCTTATTAAACTGTACACAATATAAAGCATTAATTCCTTGACTTAAGCTTTATTTACTTGATCCCTGGAGGAACTGAGTAGGAAGAGAATTTCTTTGCTCATAGTTCTGAACTTTCCTCCATATTTCTGGGCTAAGATCTTTCAGCTCACCCAAGACTGATTCTGTTATTGTTTCTGTAAACATTTCCCTCAACTCCTGCTTCCATACCCAAATGGAAAGAAACCCATTAAACTTACAGGCTGATTAGTCTAGTCTAGTCTAAACTTACTGTCTCATAACCTGATTAGTCTAGTTTCTACCTTGAGTTTAAGTAATAAAAAAGTGCTTATGCTTTCAGTGAATTTTCTCATTTTAGGTCTGCGGGAGAGAAAGGTATCATCATTTACCAAAATGAATGATGCCTACTTTTTCCTTTAAGCAAGTCCATCTTAAATCATAACCATAGGGTTACAGAAAGAGAAAAGTACACTGGTGGTAGGTGGGAAGAAGGAGATTGATGAATTTTTTCAGGTTTTTTTTAGAGAGGCTAAGTTAAAAATAATTTTTAATGTACTACTGTAAATATTAGATATTATATGTTAATGAATTGAAGCAGGTCACCACTGTTGTATTTATGCTGGGACCAGACAATTTCTGTATTCCCATTTTTAGCTTGATAGCCAAAATAGCCAACAAGAGAAGCTGGTATTTCCTACATGAGAAGCTGGTATCTCCTGAAATTCTGTTACTGGATATGCTTTTTCTGGGTCTCCTTCTTCCTTTTCTTACATTCCTGTTAGACCAGAATATTTAAAAGAATGAGGGTACAGTCTTCTGTCTTCACTAGAATGTGAAAAGACAATGAATATGAAAAGATGTTATGCTTTGACTTATGCTGAAGGTCAGTCTGACATTTTATTAAGACAATTGGCTGAAATATCCATAAATACAAACCTTAGTTTCCTCTAATCTATAACAACTGGTTTTTGTTGTCTTTTTTTAATCTAAGACAAAAGAAAAGAAAGAAAGAAGAAAAAGGAGAACGTAGGGATCAAAAGTTTACAAACTGGTCACCACTGATGCATAATTAATTCAGCAATAATCTACACACTCATCACATTAAACAAGTTAAAACCCACACATGTGAACAAGCACAATTAAAAAGCTCACCCAAAACCAATAAATCCTCCATAGGCCAAATATAATCCTTGAGAAATGACACAGAAATACACAAAAATTCTGATCTTTGATTGCTTGTTGAAGGTTCTCTGAAAAAATAGAGTATACTGTATTATGGAGTTTTAATTATGATGAATTTCACTGCACTATGTTTTGTCAGCAGACATTGTCACTGAAAGGCAGAGAATTTTCGGGGGGGGGAGGGAGTTGTCATAAAAATAATGAAAAAAAACTCTTGAAAACAAATTAGTAGGATGTATGAGGTAGAAGAGGCTTCCTGGAAAATCAAAACTCATTTAAAGAGAAGGAAATATTTATTTATAAATTTTCTTAATATATAAAAATAAATAGGTATGATACTGGAAAAACAGTCATAAAATTGTTTTATTTCTATTGTCTATTAGCAAAGGGAAAATATCCCCAGATAACATGGAGACCAGCAGAGTTGTATGTTGTTCATGTCAATAATTCCTTCTGTAGAAAGCTGGGGATTTGTTAGCCAAACACAGAAAGTTTCGTAACTAGAACAAAAGTATAGGAAATTAGACAAGCCACTACCTAACAGTAAAAAAAAAAGAAAAAAACCCTAGAGAGTGGACATGGGATTGGAAAGGCTGATAATTTTATGAGAAAAAATTGGAGGAAGACTTAAGTACCCAGAACAGAAAAAAGATTACACAAAATGGCTCAAAGAGAAAAACTGGATCTGAGAAGGAGGCAGTGACTGCAAACAACAATTATGGAGAAAATTTTGTTGAAAAGTACAGAAGCACTGGAGTAAACACATAGAATTTTGATCAAATATTGATTGGGGATGGAGGGCAGAACATTCGAAAGGAATAAGAGGCAGTAGTTCATGATTAGAACAGAAATATCTTGATAGTTATCCCCAAGAAGATGAAAATGAGATGACAGATTCAATGGATTCAGACAGTCAAAAGGAGAGTATGTCTGGCAGGGAATAAGAAGAATCAGCTGCAGGGAAATAAAAAAGGAAGAAAAAAATTATCTGGAGTAGTTGTGAATCTGTGAATGGGAAATAGCAATTCCTTTGGCACTATGAGATGGGGAAGAGGAAATGCAGTCTGGATTATGTACATTACCTGCAGAAATCAGGAGATGATGGTACGGGCAGAGGGAGAGTCAAGCCTGAATATAAGCTCTCGGGTCAGAAGCATCATGCAGCAATGATCATAAAAAAGGAATTTTCAGAGTAAAAACCAGTCTGGAACCTAGAAGTCATTGGCACATAACTCTGTGGGAAAGAATGGACCTACTGCATGATTTGGTGTTAAAAGAGAGAAGGGCAGGAATTCACCTGGTTGCCCAGGCAAAGGTATGCCAGAGGCAGAGGCTGACCCTCAGCTCAGCAGGGTGGACAAGGATCCACCCCAAGTTGTGTGGCAAATCTGATATTGCATGGATGCCATGAGTTTCTCTGG
This sequence comes from Chamaea fasciata, assembly GCF_029207755.1. Classification (NCBI taxonomy): domain Eukaryota; kingdom Metazoa; phylum Chordata; class Aves; order Passeriformes; family Sylviidae; genus Chamaea; species Chamaea fasciata. Next base: position 122,588,490 of record NW_027094086.1, on the reverse strand, counting down.
TCATCTCAAATGGCACTAGAGATCTCATTAGACACCTAAATTGCTCCTTAGATGTGTATGCACTAAAATACATCTGAGAGGATAAATTGACTTTTATACAGACCTCAAACTTCTGTATAAGAAAAATACTTTACAAAGGAAAAAAAATATCATGGTCTACCTGAAAAACTATAAACTTAAAACAGATTTGCCACATTCATACATCAGAAGTAAAATTGGTAAAAAGGGCTTCCAACCTCTTCTCATGCTACTTAAGTTAAATGATAACAACTGCTACACTGGCACAGAAAAGTATTAATGATAGGAATCAGCTGCCTTTTTGTGGAAATAGCAAATGCTGTACAGAGTGTGATTAGAAGTGGCTCCTGCAAGGACCAACTGGTCTTCCTCACTGTGTCTGAAATGACAGCAGAGGTGTGAGCAAGGTTAACAAGTGGACAGGACAATAAAAACAGATTGAACCTAACCCTGAAGCTCGAGACAGGGACTGAGACCTTCACAGGAAAGTGCAAAAGGAAAAAAGCCTGCAAAACAAGGAAGAAGGAAGGTTCCTGGCCGTGCCCGTGCAGAGGAGGAAATGTGCATGCACTGTTACACCAGACCCTTACCTCCAGAGCTACTGCTCCATTTTTCCCTTGGTGGGGCGCTTCATAAGCCTCTATTTGCTGCCTTGTGAGTCGGGCCAGCTTCTCCGCAAGCTCTCGCCAGTTTTTGCCAAGCTTGACAGCTGAAGTCAAGATGATGGTGTCCTGGGTAAGACGTGCCACTAATCCCTGGCAATCTATTTTCAAAAGTGCCTGCAACAATGATTTTCATTAGTGATCCTTAACCAGTAATTGCAAACAGAACATTTTAATTTAATTTTATAGCACTATTCTGCACTTCTACACAAACAGGAAGGCTTGTTTCTACTTTTGTGTTCTTACAAATATGTGGGGTGTTTTTCTACAAAATGGTGTTGCCAACACTTTCAGAGGAAAACTGCCCATGAGCTTAAGAAAAAAATCAAGTTGGCGTTCAGCGGCTTCAGCATTCCAGTGTCAAATGGGTCCTGCCAAGCTTACAGATCCTGAAAGAAAAACGTACTTCTCCAGCAAAAATATTTGGGACAAAAAAAAAATAGCTTCTTAGAAGTATTACGTGAAACTTGCAAATTAAGTTAGAGCACTATTGTACTAAGGTGTGGTCCTTCATCTATTCATTTATATGGAAAATCACTGATCATGTTGGCCAGCACCTTTTGATTTACTCCTCCCACAAAACTAATAAATTTGTGACCATTAAGAAGAAATGCAAACATGAAACTTTTCCCTCCTCCTTGCCAAATGAGCATTTAATGACACTCAAATTAAAATGGTTGAAGGAGTAAAACCTTGAAATGTAGATACGTTGCATTCTCCTTTCTTTATTTGGATAACAGCTAATGGGAAAAAGAAATGTTTTTTTTCTTCTCCTCCAATTAACACCGAAATATTCCACTGAAACTGTTGAGGTTTTCAAGCAAAGACCAAGAGCAAAATACAGAAATTTTCCTTGGTTTTTAGATACTTATTTTTACTGAAATATCAAGCATTTCTGCAGAAATCAGGCACACATGTGATTTAATTTTAAAGTGTTAACCAATAAAATCCTCACAGCAAATAATAGAACTTTGGTAGACAGAGTAGTGAGAAGCTGACTACAGAGTATTGTACAAAATTCCCCAAAACTGGAGACAGAGTTGTTCAGTTTGTCTTTGCTCTGATAAATAAGAATCCTATAAAACACAAAAAATTGATATTTCTTAAAAGAAGTAACCAAAAATTCTACCCAAAAATTACATGGATGACATCTAGATTTATATCTAGCTCTAAAAAGACAAGGACCTGCCTTGGCACTTCCTAGCAAAAATGCATAAATCTCACAAAACAGGACATTGAACAACCTGGTCTGGTGAAAGTTGTCCTGCCCATGACAGGATGGTTGGAACAAAGCTATCTTTAAGGTCCCTCCCAACCCAAGCCATTCTATGATTCTATAAGCTTCATCTACTTCTGCCCCACTTTTTGCCTGTTTTGTAATGAACTCTGTTTCACTGAATTCAGTTAAAAGTTTGGACAATTTTTACCTTTAGGTCCCCCTCTCTGTTTTGTGAAGAAACAGACTTTGCTGTACCTCATACTGGGTCAAAGTTTGATGTACTCCTAAGAATAGTAAGTGGCCACTGAATTTTCTGAATCCTGCTGAAATTTCTGTCAACACTTCAAAGGGGATAGACTAGTTACGAGAAGCAAACTCAGTGGAGGTTTACAGTTCAGGATAGTCAAAAGTCTTTAGATGAATAGCTACAATGTGAGTTTTTAAACATCCATTTTGTGATGCTTTATTTTCACAACAGAAATTTAATTGTCTTCTGTCCCTTAATAGTTTGGTCAACTTTTCTGTCAGAGCCAAGGAGAGTATTAAGTGACCATTAATTTCAAATTAATTTGCACACAGATCAGTAAGTAAATTAGGATTGTTAATAGTGCAACTTATTAACTGGAAGTAATTAGAATAAACTTTTGATTCACATTTGGCAGTATTTAGTCACATAGAAGTTGTCCAACGGCCTCCAAAGAGGTCCATGAAAATGCATACTGAAATACTTGGAATATCCTTCTTAAGCCACTACAACATTGACTATGAAGTAGTAAAGTGTGGATAGAAAATCTTGCTCTCAACATTTGGCTCAAGATATGAACATATAAAGCTAAGCCAGACATGCAACTTAGCATAGACAAATATCTATTTATCTAGACAGATAGATAGATGTAGATTGATATCTATTTATATCAATGTATGTATAGTGGAATTCCCACAGTATAATAATGTTACTTAATACTTCACAACAGGAATGTGAATTTCTCAGGAAAGCAATTTACCAAGACAAAAGGCAAAACAATTCCAATCGTAGCTATTTTAAAACAAAAAAGTCATCTCAGTCAACTACAAAAGGAACACATTTCCTGGAGCCTTAACAGAAGATTGTTCAGAATTAATTGATCAAAGTATTATTCTTCATGAGAGTTTGAATATATTTTCCACCTATTGGTGTCTACAACTTTTAGTAATATATTCAGGTTTATAAAGATCCTGCAAGGATACAGAATCATGTTTTCTTGTCCCTACTCTACAGCTGAGTAGTTTCTTGGGAATACACTCCCAATAAGTCAGTTAATTCACACAATACTTACAACAATAAGTTCATAAAGAAATAGTCTTTTTTTTTTGTTAGCATGGCAGTCTTGCTTCATCTTCTTCAAAACGTGTGCAACTCTTTCTGATTCTTTATCAATATGTGCCTCATTAAAGTCATCCAAAGACATATGTGAGTATCCCAACACCTCAGCTAAAGCTCTCCAATCATAAACACTCTCTGATACTGTAGAGAGAACTACTGAGTAGATATAAGTCAATTTTTTGAATGGCAGTGCAATTTGTTCAACAAGATTCCTGGTTGTTAGCTCACTATCAGCAGTGTCCATAGCTTGTTCTTTGGAAATTACTTTTATGTTTTTGCAATGTACAAGACCAATCTTTCTTCTGAGAACTCCCACATACCACTCTTTCACTTTAGTTTGTCCAATAGCTTTAACTTTATCTTCACCAAGCAGTGCTATTGTGTCTCCTTTAAAATATTCCAGCAAATAGTCAATCTTATTTTGACGTAACACAGTTTTCAAAGCCACTCCGTAGGTACTGACACTCAAAGTTTTGTCTTGAAACTTTGGATATCTTATTGTTGGTACCAAAAGCCATGGTGCAGACTTGATTTCTTTGCGGTTTTGTAGGCGCTTTGGCCTATTAATAATTCCACTTAACTTTGGAGCTGGATCAGGAGTCGTAACATGGAACTGTGTTACTTGGCTACTTTTCAAGACTTTAATCTGAACAAGGAAAACGAAGAAATGCATCTCCCTGCATCCAAGCATGGAAAACAGGAATTGTTGGCGGACCATTTCACCAGTTTTCAACTCCTCCTTTTTAATATTTTTGCTTTGATCTTCCATCTTTACTTGAAAATCTGGATCACAGGATGTCAAAGAAATGTTTAGATCTTGCGGTTTTTCAAGCAAAAATGTATGCTTTCCCCACAGCTGAAACACCACAGGAGGCATACTTTTCCCCCCTTTTTTTATATCACAAATCGTGAGTTTTCCTGGAATGTAGTTATGACCAAAGACTGTAAAAACAGCCGTAAAAGATGGATGAATATACTTGGGACCATAAATTCCAACTGAGACTGTTCTATGGACATAGTCCCACACATTAGTTGCTGGAGGCTGGATTCTGCTTGCTTGTACAGCAATCACTGCATACATCACATGACTTAGGTCCATTAGCTTCACTTGTATGGTATCTTGATAAATATAGCAGTTCTCTAGCTTCTTGAAAGGTCCTTCTTTGTTGAGACTGAAAAAGCACACAATGTCACTCATAACTTGGCTGAGTGGATCATTCTTCACCTTAGCCGCAACTTTCACTTCTAGGAAAATGGCTTCGCTCGTGTTGAGGTTGCTCAGTGTAAGCTCTATCAAAGGACTTACTGTGCTGGACAGCTCATTGTTGCATGACAATGGAGGGTTAAGGATAGCCTTTAGACCAACTTCTTGGAATTCTCCTGGTAATACATGACCCACAGGGACATGAATGTTGATATCTGAGTCAGGTAGCTGTACTGAACCCCCTTCGTGGTTCAGTTTGCAAACCACATGAATATCTGTAGCTTGCGTTTGTGCCCATCCAGGGCTGTGGCTCATGGCTTCTAAATCCAGGCAGGACCGGGTGAGCTGTCGGTGACTCAGCCAAGCCATCTTGTAGGCTTCACGGTCATTTTGAAGCCATGTCATATCTGAAGCTGTAGCTTTTTGAGGTGCTTTCTTGCGAGGATTAAATCTTCTGTTATCAACTATATCCAGGAAGTCAGAAACACTCTTGGATCGTCCAGATCTTCTTGTTGAAGTCCTTCTTAGGAGGCAATCAATATCCAGCTCATCGCCTGAGGAATCCAAAGAGTCCCTATTGCTAGAAATTTTAGAGAACAAATAAGGTTTTTCCTTTAAGATAGAAAGACGTTTATTATTTTCATTTCTGTTGGAAGCAGCTATGTCATGTACGAAAGGGTTGGATCCTGACAGTTCATTCCAGAAAGGATTAGTCTTGGAAACAGCTTGGGCATGTTTGAATACATCAGGCCAGTCAATATCCAAATCCAGTTTACTTTCATTGGCATCTGTTTAAAAGAAAAAAGAAGCATTTTCTAAAGCATAGAGACTTGAGATGTGCCATTCGTGTCCAACTGACAGTCTGTTAAACTAAGTGGTGCCTAAATTTTCCTCCTCAAATATACAAAGATAATTTCTGTACTTTTCCTTCAGGTTTTTAAACAGTATCAACGTTGATTTAATTAAGAATCTTTCTTAATAAAAAGAGTGCTAATAAATTAGTGCTGAATAACAAATAAGTGCTGAAGGATGCAAAGCATCTTCTTCGAGGTGTTGATCATTATCAACTCGTATGATTATTAATCAGCATTGAGTATGATAAAGTTCCATAAGGTTTGAACCATTATATTCCATTAATCTTTGGACTCCTACAAAATGCTGTGGATTTCTTTACTTTGTGTCTGTCCGTCTTTTTGCAAAAATTAAACAATTGCAGCTTCATTTTTCAAACACAGCAGACTGTACAGATAAATGCATTATTCAAGATTCCTTTTCATGCTAGTGCATGTACATGTAATTGATAACAGCACTCTTACAATTTATCTCCATGTACATGGAATTTGTTATATTAGCTTTCCATTAGAAAAAAAAACATTGATAAAATTTATGAGACCTTGCACAACTTGAAGTTTGGAGAGAAATGTTTGTGTGACTACAAATTTTACAAGATTGTATTTAAATAGACAAATACAGGTGTATAAGGGATATTTACATGCATTTTCTAGTAAAAATAGTCATTATTAGCAGTAATATATTTTTTTTCTGAGGAAGAGACATCCTTATATTTTATCTTAACAATTGTTCAGAGAAGCTGGTTTACAGCTGATTGCGACTCACCTTTCTTGTAATGGAATATCTGCAACTTTTTATGGTAAGGCTTTCTACTACTTCATTTTGCCTTTTTTAATATATAGAGGCTATACTGTCCCATCTGTAAACATTCTTGCAAAGAGTTTAAATTTTAGAGGGAAAAGTCATTATTTCTATTTTCTTTACGGTATCTATGGCTTACATTATTACACTTTCCACAGTACTTTCCATTTCCAAGGTTACTATATATTGCTCAAATGCAAGCATAACACTGCATGCATCCACAAAAACAAAACAAAACAAAAAAGTTAGTACTTCTCTTTTTGTTTCCTTTTTCAAATTGTAATAAAAAGCCAAAACCATGAGGTCTTTCCACAGTTCCATAAAATTCCCAGTTTGGAAGTATCAAGGTGGAATTTACCTGTTTGTCAGCTCCCTATCTACAAAGCTCTAATACTGTCTTGACAAGAGCCTTCCAGGTGAGCTGCCGGGGGCAGGGGGATTGAGCCCAGGGGCAGCCTCCTTTTCCTCAAGCACCTTGCCTTGACCAGAGTCACCAGAGGGGGATACACTGTTCAGGCACCCACTGAAAAGCTCTTTTGACTCTGCCCACAAAGGCCAAAATCTTTCTTTGTGCTGTGATGTCATTATAGTCAAATAAGTATTGCATATTAAAAATATAGATTAATTAAGCCCAAAATAAACATAAGGATTTTGTTTGGGTTTCTTCCCCATCCTAAAGGGCATGTTTCTACAAGAAAAATATGAGCAGAAAAGTCTGTCAGAGCCTGACTCACTAGGACAGACGCTTTCCCATGCCAAGGCAACAGCGCAATTACTGGGGTGCAGCATGTCAGTAAAGAAATAATTCCTGCTCCACAACTTACACGCAAGTGGCAGGCTTGCTGTTGTATCTGCTACTGGACAAGAAGCTGAGAGAATGCTTACCTTGTGGAGGGCAAAGTTTTCTCTGCTTTGGGATTAAAATATTGAGGAGATTAAATCAACTTTCCCAAGACTTCAGTTTTTAAATTGAGCTAACTTCAAAATTACCCTGCCGTCATGTTCTTAAAACCCTAAATTAATCTAGTTTGGCTAAGAACTTCCTCTTCTCTTCCCCACCTTGACCCCCAGTAATGTAACATTAAAGATTTCAACTCTTCCTCCCAACCTGCCTGACCCAGACTTTTGCAGAAATAAAGACTTTGGTTGGAGAGCCTTAGTGCAGGAAATAGCAGAAGAGCCATACTGTAGCTGTCTGAAGGTGTCCCGTCATCCACATCAACCAAAGTCCCCTCTGACCGGCTTCGTGGAATCTCTCCACTGCTTAGGGAATCTGTTCCACTACTGGAAGAGTTTTCCTCCTAGAAGACAGTTAAGCATATAAAACATCATCAAGTATGCAACATGAAAGAAGGGAAACTGTTGAAGAATAATTGAGCTTTGTTCCTGTAGTATGACATGAAAAAAAAAGTGAAGAAAAGTTTACAAGTAAATTTATGAACTCTGCCCAAGAGTGTCATAAACCTGAGTGAGTCTTATGGTCATACATGCATCAAACCCAGCAGATGCTACAGCTGCAATACAATATACCAGCCCATATTAGTAGCAGATATGGACTATAATTGAATCATCTAGTCTGGGCCTCATCCTGAGGCCTGTAAGGTTGTGGCGCAGATAGAAATTAGTGCCAAGTGTGTGTTGCATTTAGAAATTTTCATTTGAGGTATTGCAAGGGTCAAAGGGTTTCATAGTAGTTAACAAGTATAGTAATTGGTGTGGACATAGTAGCTACCTTAAACAGTTTATTAAACAGTAGGTGTTTGCATTCTTTCCTGTGCCATGTACCAATGAGAATGTAGCTGTAAGTGTAAACAATATAGAGTGTATAAAACCTGCAATCTTACACAGAATAAAGGAGAAACGTAGCAGTAATCATATTGATCGGACCTGTGTTTGCTCTGCCGATTCCTTTTATTATTTCAGGGTTCCCCTGTGACTTCGCATATTGAAGTCCAATAACTCACAAAATTAAGTATCTTGCAATTAGAACTGAGCCAATTACACAATGACTTCCATTCAGATCTTGAATAAATTATTTTTTTAAAAATAAGATAGATACCCTACCTCCTGTTTTCAGGTAAGTTTGAGTAGAACCATTAAAGGGGGAGATTTAGGTCTGTTACTTTCCATGCCAATTAATAGAAAGTATTTTCATCCCTTTCTGCTTTATTATTCTTCTTATATTTCCTCCTGAAAGAAGATCAGGTCAGATTTCCTTTTAGTCAGTCCAAGAATGACTTAAAGTGTCTTTCCTTAGAGACCATACCAGCATAGCAACAGCCTAAGAGAGCATGTTCAGGTCTCTCTACTTCCTTGTTCTGGCTGCAAGAAGTTCTGTTTCATTTTGGTGCAGTCCCTTTGACGCAGGTAACAGAAGGATGAACCTCTCAAAGTACATTGCCTAATGCTGAGGAAAGCAGGAGCTGTGTCTCCTAAAGAAAGAGGACTTACAGAACTTTCAAGAGAGCATTTAGCATCCTACATGCTGAAATTACTGTATCCCACAAACAGAAGCTAGAGCAAATAAAATATGAGAGATCTTTTGTGCAGAAAAGTTCAAGTTAGTGCAAAAAAGCAAGACATCACCTAGTGACTTTCCAAGAATCCTCTCACGCATTCTATATGTAGTGAGATATAAATGCTGATGATCATCTGATTCATTAAGATGTCTGGGGGAAAAATGAGACAAACAAAGAAACAAGGAAGGGGGAGGAAGAGAGATGGAAAAAATCCAGAAGGTTTTGGGTCCACACACGAGATACCATAGTCAGCTTTGCTCAGGAGTCTGAAACATTGCAGCCTGTTACTTCCACAGCAAACATTGCAGCCTGAGAAGATCTCAGTTTACCATATTTAAAATGAAGAAATTAAAAGGTTTGGGCCTGTTTTTGCTGCAGCTGTAAGAAGAAGGAATTTTCAGTTCCAGTTCTAGTAGGTGAGTTATGGTAAAAGGAAGTATACTGTATATCCAAGCATTACTGCACAGAAATCAGAAGCCACCTGGTTTTTTTTCGTTGTACAATGCCATGGTTTAAGATATCGCTTTTTTTCACTGCAAATGTAGATTTTTGTAGATTATTACTCTTACCACAAGAGATATCTTCAGCTACTGGCAGTCTGTTCAGGTGCTGTTTTGTACACAAGCAGCAAGGCTGAGGTCAGGCAAAGCTCAGTCACCCAGCACCTCCAAGGGTTGTATGGATTTCAGGTTCCTTTGTTACTAGAAACCTCTTTTATTTGGCCTTTGGAGTCCTGATTTTAGCTCGTAGGTAAAGCTAGCCTCCAATGCCAATGCATTCCGGCTTCTGCTACTACTACTCCACCAGAACAAAACTGGAAACTGAAATACCTCCTTAATCCCAACACCATTAATTCCAAGATCTGGCATTCCACATCTGTATAAAGATATCACCATTTCTTCTGTCACTGATAAGTGAGTATATTTGATAATATATACAGACTCGGTCCAAAGGAAATAAATTTTGTTTTGCTGCTGCATCTCAAAACAAAGAAAAACTGAACATTTTATAAACATGAAAGTTTTTTATCTCTGGATTCTGCATACGCACTGTGGAGGTTTAATCATGCCAGCATATGGTATCCATAGCCTAAAATCTCAACAAATGTACAAAAATTAAGTCTTCATTTTGCAGTACCAGTGTACTTGTTGCCAGCACTAATCTCTGACTGACAATTTACTGATAATTCACAAGTGAATTTAAGAATCATTCTTTAAATAGTTAAAATACCTACAATAATTTCAGTAACTGCATAAAGCAGGAGGCGGTAAATAAGGATGAAGAATGAGCACAAGAGTGCAAATTTACAGGGGCTAAAATAGGAAACCCATGGAGAAGGGAGAAGAAGAGGAAGAGATAAAGAAAAACAATCTCTTTACACAGAGGGATTATATTGAAAGAAACATGACAACAAGACTGCATCTGGAAGTTTTTTAAACAATAACTACTTCTGCAAATAGAATAAACCATTTCCTAAAAGTTCCCTCTGGGAATCCCTCAAAATGTTCATCAGCCTGGCATAAAGATAGAAAAGGCAGATACTGAAAAGGAAAACGACTTTCAAAAATAACCCTCGACCCACATGAAAGCATTTCTTGGTATGACAGGATAATGAAGGGTCCTTTGTGATTGAGTCATGTCTTTAGGACAGTCAAGCAGAGGGTGAGAGAAGGGGGGATATATAAACATTCCTCAGCAAAAGATGACCACATTTGGCCAGCATGTCAAGGGATGTGGGAAATGCTGTGGACAGGCTGTACACACCCCTGGGTACTGGACAATGTGTCTCCTGCACAGGGTTACATCAGCTGACACCAGGGTTGGGTCCCACCTCTTCTGTGTTCCAGCCTGAGTGCTGGGAATGGCTAAAGCCCTAGTTTCTCTCTATGAGACTAAGAAAATAAGAAAACCAAATGCTTACCCTTTTCCATGGATACATTCTGCGATAAAATAGCATCCCAAATTAAACTTTTGATAGCACAAACCTATTAACTTGGAACTCACCTGAAAAAACTCGGAAGAACAATCATTCAAAAGAGAAGTGAGATCAATGCATGTGGGATATAGAGCCGTACTGATCGGCATCCAAAGGGAAAGGTATAAAAAGCTTTTGATGCAAAAAGAGGGAGCTCTGTATAGAAGGAACCAGAGACCAAGCTTTTCATTTGCTGTAGCAACAGAATAAGATGTAAACTGACACACATTAAGCACATTACAAAAGTGCTTAATGATGCAAGGAATTATTTGACTGACAGCATGTCAACTCACGGTGGGAAGTCAGGAGGGAATGAGAAGGGAAGAGGCTGGAAAGAAATCAGCTGTGGAGGTGACCAGTGAGTGAACCTGAGTGACTGCTGAGATGTGGCACTTCTTGTATGAGAGCAGTTAGCTAGGTGCCTTCTTCGGGGGTTGTTTGACTCATAAGAGCATGCAGCTCAGGACCTGGAGCGCTGCTGGCAGCACTGTTATGGAGGAAGAAAAATGCACTAGATGCCCTAGAGGAAGAAGAAAGTCTTGGGTAGAAAGTTCAGTTTCAGGGAATTCAGGAGACAGATTTGCTGCAGACGGCATTTTTGCTGCCTCCAAAAAATGCCTCCAGAAATTTCTTCCAGGTCTTTCAATATTGAAGTGCACCGTTTTGGTGGGGTTTTTTTTGTTTGTTTTTTTTTTCCAGTCTCACTACCAAAAAAACCATATCCTGCTGTGTCTAAAACAGTGGTAAGGAAGAAAATAAAAAAAGCCCAAAGGAAAACACTTTCCCACTGCCTTTGCCTTCAAAAATAAGAGAGAACATATCCCATTGGTTTTTTTAAGTATCAACATCCCAGAACAAAACACTAGCAATTTATATTCCATTCTACCTTAATCCTTCTTCAAAAGCAGGTTTTGTTAAGAACAGAACTCTCCTGTGGCCATGTCTCCCCTTGGACTTCTACATGTTCCCCACAGACAGTGCTACCCATATTTGAAAAAATTCATGGCCTTTGTATCCTGGGGGTGAAGTTTATGCATTAGCAGTTACAGAGCAAGAAACAGACAGGTGATGGTGATGTGTCTCATTCCTCAGGCTCATTTTTGGGTTACATGGGGGAAAATGACTTCCTACTTATACAGGTTGGGCTGTTGGATTTTCAAGTTTCTTTCTGAAAAAGGAGAAACATAAATGCAACAGAATGTTAAATAAAATGCTCCTCATCTAACCATATACCGAGTATACTGAATTATTTAAATTCTATTATATAGAGAAAAGAAAAGGAATTCTAATGATACAGCAATACACAGAAGAGGGATTGTTTCAGAAGGACTGCATGTCACCAACAAACTTAGGCCACTGCCCATTCTCAGCAGACTAACATATTATTGAGTAAACATTAGCAACAGTAATAAGCCATATTTTAACTGTCCCTTGGCTCTTGAGGTCTAGAACAGCTTTATACAGCTCAGAGTTCAATGAGAGGGTCTTGGACCCAAGTTCTTAATCTTTGATTGCAGAGCTGTACTGTGGTACTGTAGGCAACAGCACACAGCACAGCAAATGGAACATTCAGCTGAAGTGGGGAAGTCTCTGACTCATTTTAGTCTGGTGCATGTGAGGCAGTCAAGGAAATGCATCTGTATCCCACTTCTAACAGAGACAAAATTGGCTTTTAATGTTCAGCATTGAAAGTACTCAACCTCTAACATGCTAATAATACTCAGAAGGAACATTAATGGTTTAGTATGGCCCGATACCTTGCCATTTTGACTGCAGTCATAGAAAGGAATTTTCAATAGATATAGCTACTTATTTACTCTGTTGTTAGATAGTTGCCAAGTTTGGTACCTACTTTTTCAATGTTCTGAAAATTTATTACCCTGTGGGAACAGCAGAGCCATTCACACTGAACCCAGGGCTTAGATTTTCTGCAGACCCAACATTTGTCTGAATGGCTGCTTGGAACTGACACAATCACTGCTCCTAATACTTCACCCGAGCTGGAGTTAAAGGGTAGAGCTGGTACTCTCAGCACAACAAAGACAGGAATTCAAGTGGGTCATCCTCTCAAGAGTTTCCACTATTTTGCAGGTGGGTTTTCAAAGCCTCTGCTCAGGTCTGCACAACCCAAAATTGACTGATTTTTAGCCTGTTCACAGAACACTATGCAAATAAAAATAGCTCTACCATAGACACTCCCTCCACAAGACAGGTATCCTTCCTTCCCTTCCGCACATCCACACCTCTAAAACTGCTTGTTAAAAGCGTAAGTGGTAGAGTGTTTATTTTCAGTTATAAACTTCACATTTGGGAATGTTGCTTTCCAAAAGCCTCAGGAATGTGTAGTTAAGTTTTGATGTTGTCTTTTAGATTTTAGCTACTGGTCTAAAATACTCCCCCTTTTCACTTAGGCCTCAGGAAAAAAGAAAATTGTTGCCTTCTACTTACTTTACTAAGTAACTTCTTAAAGAACAGGAGATGGAAAGTAAAGATCTCACTAACAAAATAATTAAAGGATCCAACTTTGCTCAATGAAATTGCAGTATTTCTTCTTTTTCATGTACAGAGAAAGCATTGCAAGTTTATTAGCCTAAATTTTCTATGGATATCATTTCACCTGTGAAAACAATAGTTAAAAATCACACTGGATTTTCACTTAGTGTGTATACTTGTACATGCTTTGGAAGCAGCTAGTTTCTTCACTTTTGGAGCTTCTGTGAAACAACTTTTGGTTCACAGAGATTACAATACTATAAGTATTGTAATATTGTACCACTGACTGGAGCCAACAGCTGTTTCTTCAAAATAGATATTGAAAGTACTCTGTAAGGAATACCTTTCATTTAGAAGTTTCATTACAAAATAAAATCTCTGTTTCTAGGTGCCACAAGTGTTTCAGTGTCACCATAATTAATGCATTAAACATTTCAGAGCAAGGCAAAGCCTATATCTACCATGTTCTGCATGTGAACTAGAGCCCTGCTGCTTTCCCTTAAGAACTTTTAATGTTTTCTAGGATGACACAGAAACCTCAGATATCAACATTTTTAATCAACCTTGAGAAGTGGGAGCTACCACGATTCTCAAAATCTCTCTTAGCTATTTATGTCCCTGTGAACTGTAGCTGTGATCACAGGTTTTTAAGTACATTATCCCTCCAAAGTACTCTATATTTCATTACCCTGATTTCTTCTTCTCTTTCCACTAAGTTAGACTTTTTCTCACATCCAGGCTGCTTACAGGAATTACACTGGGTTTGTAACTGAGCAGCTTGCCTGTCAGTGGCAAGTGGAGATAAAGGCTGAGACATCTGCCCACTAGCATGGCTCAGAGAGTGCTCCCAACTCTGCACAGTATTTAAGTCCTTCCCTGGGAAAGGCTCATGTCTGAGTCTGTTAATGCCACAAGTCAGCTTTGAGCAGGATATATATGAGCTGAGGTCTTTGAGGGCAGGAAGCAGTGGTGGGGGCAGAAGCAGCAGTAGCCCAAACTGAAATCCTTTGTATGCCTCAGAGTCACTGGAGCACAACCAAAAAGGAAAAAAAAAAAGCTTCCCCTGTCCCAAAAACTTGATTCTGGCAACACTCTTCCAGCTTTTCCAGTTATATATAGAAAATAGCACATCTACTATCCAGCCAGAAAGCAAGCAAAGTATCCACTTTCCAGACAATCAAACCCAGGTCAAGTAGTGAAGGAGTTCTTCAGTTCTTCCATAGATATTGGCAATCAGACACTCTGAGTTACATGTTTCATAGAAATAATTACTTTTAAATTTAAGGACTGAGCACAGGCAGAGAAGAAATCCCTCTTGACTTTTAACATTTAAACATCTCATCTGGCCCACTGATGTGATAAAAAAATCTTGCAAGAGCTGTGCTCTCTTCACAGCATCATGGTAAGCAGAATGCATCAAGGAAACCACCCACAGAGAAAGTGTTTTAGTTGCTCACAGATCTTAAAGGTCTTGAAATTATTAATGTAATTAATATTAACAACAGACTTTGAGCACTCAAATCATCTGGATGTGTTGCAAATATGTGGGGTGGTTTTTCTGCTATTTCAGTCTAGGAATGATATGACAAAGTGACGTGGATGACACTGTCAGGATCCAGTCTTGAACATCCAACTGTGAAACTAAATTGCCTGGCAGTGTGCTGCCTGGATAGAAACACTTTATTTTGGACAGGTGTAGATTAAAGATGCATGAGCAAAATATGCAATGAAAGCCTTGCAGGAAATTGAACCTGATATCCAGGCATGTAAAAGGTGCCTTAGGCTTCTGGCATCCTGGTTTCAGCAAATTGAGGTGAGTGCCCAGAGGAGGATACAGGAGGAGACTACAATGTGCTGTGCCTTTGTTGAGATGAGGTACTAGAAAAGTTTCTTTCCAAGAGCATGACAGAATTCTGCCTCAACACAAAGAAAGAACATGTCAGAAATTCTGTACTGTTAGGTGGACCTTTTCACGTGGAAACACCTTGGTTTGATGTTGGTTAACTTGGAGTGGGGACAAAAAACCTCCAACATGCATACCAACGCAAAAATGAATTACACAGTAACACACAGGAAGAATTTGCTTTGCAAGGTTTAAACTGTCTCAGGCAAGCTTTCAAAATGTATAAACTGGCTAAAAAGGTACCCTGGTTGTGCTGGGCAAAAATGCCATGGTGAAGAGGGAGCAAACATATCAACCCCTTGTTCCATTTCTCTTGGGAAATATGAAGGAAGATAAATACTGAGATGGCAGAAACAATGGAAAATGTGTGACACATGATCAGCTCAACATGGAAAAAAATTAATAGAACAGGCAACTATCTGTTTGGGAAAAAAATGCATTAAATATAGTAGAGGAAAGCAAATCCATTTGGCAAGGATTCATCTGGTTATAATTAGAGGTTAGTTCAGGGAGTTAATAACTCCAACCATAATCATTCTTCAAAGCATCCACAAATTACATTTTGCTCTGCTTGACTGACCACATAACAGACATAGGGAACATGTACCAGCATAAATAGTATGTTTGATAGATTACAATAATATTCACAAAGAAAGACTGTTACCTATTTTTTGTGTATTGATCTGTTTTGACTCAAGGACTCATTTAATAATCCTTGACACTTTAGGAACATGGCAAAAAGAACATCAAAGAGGGAGTCTTAATCACAGAGACAAATTCTAAGATATACTACAGAAAGTGAACTTTTCCTTCAATGCTTTTTATGGCAATTACAGTTCCCAAAGTTTGGTTGGTTCTTTTCTCCAGAAGTGAGACATCATTGCATTTAAAACATTTGTGCCTGTGTTGTTAATAATAGTCTGAGCTGTCCATTAAGTTACACCTGCCAATATTTTAAAGTTATTTTTGACAATGTAATTTTGCAGGGGAGAAGGGAGGGGAGTTCATGAAAATGCATTTTGTTCTCTAAAAGCCAAAAACAGCACCTCTCATTATAATGCAGACTCTCCCTTTACATAACAATCACACATGCTCTTGACAAGAAAAGGCCTAATTATTTCTATCAAATAAGGATACATTTAAATGGATAGTTTCTCTAATAATGAAGGACATTTGAACCTCTGAATTGGAATCTCAACTACTACTCTTTAATAGTTTTGTTAACTGAATACTTTCACTGAAATAATATGATGGCCAGATTGACTCTAAAATGGTAAAAGTCCGGAATATCAGGTCCCATTTAATGATCCATCTCTAATTACAGAAGACTGCACATTTCAGAAGAAAAAGTAAGTTCTAACTATGAAAATGAGGAACTGTTACTTCCAGTATTGCTAGTAATTTTAGAACCAAAAAGACAGTGATTCTATTAAAATAAAAAATTAAATACAGTGTTCATTGTCACTGGAGATCTTCTTCTAAAGGAGCAATCAAGTTCGAGAAGATTTGAGGCAACGAGTTTCCAATAAATTGCATGCTCTTATGTGTCCAAATTTAGTTTTTAAATCTAGCTGCTTTACAGGCTCATCCATTGAATTGTCTAGTTCTACCTGTTTAGAGGAGGGCATCTATACTTTTAGTCATTAATGTTTGGTGCTATAAGCAGAAAAACATGTTTAATCTCACCCACTTTTTTGTAGTAGTTACAGTCACTCTTCAACAAATTACTCTTTACAGAAGTGAAAGCAAGAAGTGTAAGTGATATTTGTTCCAGGTTTCTTCTTCCTCCCATCCCTATATTCTTTAACCACCTTAATTCTCTTCACCACACCACATTATCCAGCTGAGTTTTCAGCAGCAGTTCTCCTTCTGGTGATGCACACCATTGGCCTAGATGCAGTATCTCAGTGGAAAGCCAGTTTGTCCATTCAGGAAAACCACATTATTATATTGCTATTGATAGTATTACCCACTGGAAGCATCTTAAGGCTGTGTATTCCCTTGTCCTGGCTCCCTGAACAACTCAGACACAGAAGCCATTCCTGAGGTTCTCACCAGACAGTTGGCTGATCTCCAAAATCAATCAGTGAGATGTTTGTATAATGAATTGGATGCCACGTTAGCCCAGGCATTTCTGTGCTGGCTTTTATCTCATGTTGTCTCTGTTCCCCCCAAAAGCAATAGCAGACCTCCAACTTGCTTTTCCTGACATCCCTGTCCATCAGGTTGCTACAGGCACCCTACCTTCCCACTGGTTCCTGCTCTTCCTTCTGAGCCAACATCACTGGGGACAAAATTTGATAAAGCAGCTGAGGTGTTATTGCTCAGGAATAGTAAGATCTGGCACTATACACTGATGGGTGCCTAATGATGCAAGAAATCTATCCCACACAGCTCTATAACATCTTTCCATACCATTTGCCATGAAGAAAGCGTAATGTTAATAATAACTTAATGTTAATTCTTCTCTGCATTTAATATGTCAATGATGCAAAAAGAAAGAAGGCATAAAGCTGTTCTTTCTTTCTTATTTCCTTCCCTATCTCCACACAGGTTCACTGACTATGACATTGTGTTAGAGATTTTGAGGGAATGAGTACAGAACAGAAAATGAGGATGTCAGTGACTCAAGTTCTATAATAGAAAAGACTCTCCATTCCAGTCACATGTCAAAGGGCAAAAAATAAATCCCAATCCAACCCCTGAACTATCATAAATTTTATCCTTTTACATACAAAAAATGTCAGTTTACACACCATAGTCAGTTTAGTTGCAGAAAAATTTTAATTTGTCCCAAAAAATCTGGCTGACATCCTGAAATAAAAGCAATGGCTAAAGAGATGTAGTCACAAATTGCTTAGAAAGTTGGACTGGAAACAAACTTATCAAATTCCCAAAGACAGCCTCTCAGACACCCCTCCAGAAAATCTCCAGGACAATGATTCAGATATACTGATGATCATACTCCATCAATTCAAAATATCTGCCCAGATTTTTATTTCAATTATTCTGTCTCAGCAAACTCTACTATTTTTCACCACCGTTGAAGTTATTGCCTTTCCAGTGGAAGTGAAAGGCTGTAGATCAGTAACTCTTGCATAGAATCACAGCATTTATACAGTATGTTATATCCAGCTTCTCCCTTTGTCTGTCCCTGTCCCCTTCCTTGCTTCCAATTAAAAAAAAAATCCAAACCAACCAAACAAACAACCTAAACCAAAACAAATCCACAACTCCAGCCACTCTTGCATTTTTCCAAGAACTTTTACAAGCAGAAAATTAACTTTCACCAAGAAAACTGGTGAAAGAACATGCAACACTTAAGCCCTGTGACAATCCTAGTGTCAATCCTTTGTTTTGCCTCACCATTCCCAGACACTGAGCATGATTGCCTTTCAATTTTATGTAGACTAAGCAAGTTCAATATTTTATACTATTAAGTCTTTGAAAAAGCTGAAGCTTGATGATTTCACTGGCTTCCTACACACACATACACACACACAAAAAAGCCAACCAACCAACCAACCAACCAACCAACCAAACAAACAAAAAAAAAACCACCACACCACAGCAAACTTGGGTGGCATTCATCATCTAAACCTCTAAACCCACCTCTCTGTAGCCATGTAGCCTTGTGATACTACACTCACTAGAAAGAATAATCATCATTGTCAGACTAAAGAAATCACAACAAATCTATTTGAGACCACTAGGATATTTAAACATCATACAAAACCACATTAATTTCAGAACTACTACTTAAAAATGAAATATTCATGTGATTCTAAGTTTGTTTTTTTCTGACAACCCCAGCTTGCAGGAGGGGAGGATAATCTCACTGCAGGACGAAACTACCAACAGGGTCCCATACATTGGCTACAGCAGATTGAAAGGAACAGACATCCATCTCAAATATCACTAGACAGCCCATGGCACAAAGTCCCTACAGGTACCAGCACAGGCATGTTCTTTTGGTGTCTGTGTTTCTGGGAAGCTAGAGCTTTTCCAGCTGGCCTGTTTCAGACAGCAGAGCAGCCTTTGCTTTAGACAGAGATAAACCAAACACAAGGTTACAAGTGAAATAAACTAAAATCCAGACCTCACTTGCAATAGCTTTTTAGTGCTCTGATTTTCCTAGTTAGGAACCTGAAGGCACCTGCCATGTGTTAGCTCAGAGAAGTCAGCCTATTCAGGAACACCTTCCAAATGCAGCCCTAAAGAAAAACTTTTTCTGGTCTCACCTTCATAAGTTTACTGTCCTTGCTCCACTTGTACCACAACGTGGGAGAAAGAATTCACAGCCGTGCCATAAGGTCACTGACTTTGATGATCAAAGCATTCCCTTACCCGTCTCACCTCCTTGGCAGCAAGTCTTGAGTTTTACACTTTTAACTAACTCCTACAGCTCAAGATAATAAGGTTCAAAATGTGTGTTTTGTTATGTGAATGTGTTATGTTTGTTATTCCACTGTTTAGTTTTTCCTAACTAAATTTGTTATTTTGTGATGGACTTTTTCCTGTGGAGATCAATATATACAAAATGTTTACAGTGCAGTTGAAGACTGTTTAGGTCAATCAGCTCACTCCTACCATTGCACATATATCCTTGCCATCACTGTCAGTGGTTCCTTGATTAAAATATACAAGTGTCATGGTGTCCTTAACATCTTAAACATCCTTTTAACATTTAACTTACAAATAGCAAATCTAGCACACACCTTGATGTGCACCTTGTTGCATGACACCAAGTAACTTTGCCTAAGGCATTTTTCCTTGGCTGTAATGAGACAGGAGACTCCTGTTATTTGTTTTATCTCTATCCTTTAGACACATGTAATCCTGATTGTGCAATTTATTGAATGTGTTTTTCAGCCTCCCATTTATGGAAATTATTCATCTATGTTTCAGGTCACTGATGATGACAAGCAGATATTTGCAGAACACCAGATTCTCCAACAAAGTGTCTAATACAGAAAGGGCAAGAAAAGCATGAAATACGTCAATTGATACTTAAATTAAATATATTCTGCTTCCAAACTTCCTCTAAGCTTTACTTTGGCAAATATTCTTGGTGGTGCATGGTCCAAATGTTGGCCAGCATGAAGTTAGTTTAGGTCAGCTCCTGACAGATGACTATTCAGGGTTGTATTTGTATAGGTTCCTTCATCTGTTAAAAATAGAAATACGTACAACTTCGTTCAAAACTTGAATCATTATCATCTAAACACCTTCTATAATGTAGGTTTTTATTCTGTTAGCTATTATACAGTTATGTCACATCCACCAAAAGTTAAAAATATCACACAGAAGGTCATCAGTGAGAATGTAAGAAGACATTTGTCTAACAGTGCAAGTTCTAATCTTCAGAACTTCAGGAGACTTCACTCCACACCAAGAAGAAATAATGTTATGCCCCAAAAGTCCTGATAAATGTAACAAAACAGTTTGCTCTGTTGTGAAAACTGGTTCAGATAATTTTATTTCACATTGCAGATTCATCTCAAATTGCTGGTTTTAGCAGTATTTTAAAATGATAAGTCACTGTCTTTCATCACCATTCAATATATTGAAACACTGGCATCCACGCAATAATTTAATTTTAGAATTCTTTAGACATTAGCATTTAAAAAAAACTGGGGCTTGACCCATAAACCATAGGTGAACTTTTTGCCTACTGGTAAATAGAGTGAGCTTTTGCTGCACTTTCTCCATATTAGGAGAGACATGATTTGCCACCTATAAAACATTTAGACTTTTCAGCTTCACAGACCTATCTGTGTCAAGACACAGTCTCAGGCACCACAGGCATAAAAATCTGGCAAATTCTATGGTTGATAGTTTCAGAATCACTAAATTTGATTTACTCATCGATTTCAAAGCAAAAAATCCAACAAAACAATCATTTTCCCTCTTCCAATGAAAAATCAAGGCCACAGAATTTTACCTAGCTTTTAATGTGGACAAACTGGGTGATTGGAATGCCTTTCATTGAACTGAAAATAAATTTTACTTTTTTTAAAAAAAAAATCCAAGTCTGAGCCTCAGACCTCGTGTTTATGTTGTGTCCAGTCCCAAATCAGAGTTTTCTTTTACTTTTTCATTGATAATCTGGTAAAACTAACTGGAAGAACATCCCTCTGCTAAGCTTTGTACAAATACTTAAAAAGCAGAGCCTTGTACCAGCAAGCTGACTGTTTAATGCACAAGATAAGGAAGGGTAGGGATGGAGGGAAATGGACATAGACAAATTTACATATCATAATAGAATGGAATAGTTCGGGTTGGAACATTACCCTTGAAGGTAACCTTTGAAGGTTAACTACTCCAAACTCCAAACCAAGATGGGAAGACTAAACCACAAATAAACTGATAACCATATACCAGTGTCTTCCACCCCTACTGTAAGAATTGCATAAACATGTGCTAACTCCTTAAAAATTCATCTCCGAACAACTTGTCTTAGACCACTCAGAAAAATCAGTGGATGGGAACAGGACTTCAAAGTGCCATGGGAAGAGAATTGTCAGTAAGACCAAAGGGATGAAAATAATTGCATAAAAATCACAAGGGCCCTTCTCTCAAGTGCTCACACCCTGGAAAGGCAATTAACTGGAGCAAGGCAGGTATTCATACCACCGCCTGGCAGCTTTTGACACGGCTGTGTTTGTATTCCCTTTCCAGCTATGAACAGAAATCAGATACAAGTAAACTGTAGCAATGTATAACATGTAGCAGAAAATTACGGATACACACAGACATACACACACCTTACAGTGTTTCTCTCTCCCCTGTCTTTATTTATATGGTAAAACAGTTTAATAGTAGCCAAACTTAGAAGTCTGATACTATTTATTATTGAAAAAAAATTTGCAGAGGTGGAAGGTGCAGCTTCCATTAAGTTCAGACTTCCAAAATATTGTCCTTCTATTTCAGCTACCATTTATTACATGAGATGAGGTAAAGTCTAGGGAAGTTCTTACTTATCTTGGGAGCACGTGAGTAGCGCACACAAGACCTTTTGCTGTATGTTTTGTGACTAGAGTACAATCATTACTGGTTAAAATGTACCAGGGAATTGCAAGGTGCAAAGGGCTCTCCTACACATTTTCCTGATTAGCAGCACTTTTCTGCTCTGCCATATTAGTATCCACTGCTCAGTTCAAGCCAGAGAGAGAAAGGAAGGAAGGGGAAGGGGAAGGGGAAGGGGAAGGGGAAGGGGAAGGGGAAGGGGAAGGGGAAGGGGAAGGGGAAGGGGAAGGGGAAGGGGAAGGGGAAGGGGAAGGGGAAGGGGAAGGGGAAGGGGAAGGGGAAGGGGAAGGGGAAGGGGAAGGGGAAGGGGAAGGGGAAGGGGAAGGGGAAGGGGAAGGGGAAGGGGAAGGGGAAGGGAAGGGGAAGGGGAGGGAAGGGGAAGGGAAGGGGAGGGAAGGGGAAGGGAAGGGAAGGGAAGGGAAGGGAAGGGAAGGGAAGGGAAGGGAAGGGAAGGGAAGGGAAGGGAAGGGAAGGGAAGGGAAGGGAAGGGAAGGGAAGGGAAGGGAAGGGAAGGGAAGGGAAGGGAAGGGAAGGGAAGGGAAGGGAAGGGAAGGGAAGGGAAGGGAAGGGAAGGGAAGGGAAGGGAAGGGAAGGGAAGGGAAGGGAAGGGAAGGGAAGGGAAGGGAAGGGAAGGGAAGGGAAGGGAAGGGAAGGGAAGGGAAGGGAAGGGAAGGGAAGGGAAGGGAAGGGAAGGGAAGGGAAGGGAAGGGAAGGGAAGGGAAGGGAAGGGAAGGGAAGGGAAGGGAAGGGAAGGGAAGGGAAGGGAAGGGAAGGGAAGGGAAGGGAAGGAAGGAAAGGAAAGGAAAGGAAAGGAAAGGAAAGGAAAGGAAAGGAAAGGAAAGGAAAGGAAAGGAAAGGAAAAGAAAAGAAAAGAAAAGAAAAGAAAAGAAAAGAAAAGAAAAGAAAAGAAAAGAAAAGAAAAGAAAAGAAAAGAAAAGAAAAGAAAAGAAAAGAAAAGAAAAGTCCCTGAGCAGAACAATCTGCCATTACTCATGTTTGAGACACAGTAATTTCACACAGAGCAACAGGTAACAATTAGTGCTACAGGAATTAGGGCAGGCCAATAAATAAATTGATATTTCCTGTCTCTCTGCAGTGCCCCACCCCTCCCACCTTTACAGAGATCCTGCTAAAGCTAGTGGATCAGAATGAACCCAAGAAGGTTATCATCACATCACAGCCTTTTCTCCAGGGCTCAGAGGTCCTGTGTGAGATCATGTATGAATATAAAGAAACCACTTCAAAGTGTCCTCAGTTGTCCCTCCCCCAAGTTATTTCAGACAATGTCCTTGCCTTTTAATTGCACAGATTAGTGCATGTAGAAAAACAGTTTATTCTCAATTTAAATACATATCCAAATTTTGGTCCCATTTAGGATCCTAGGACAGAAATTAGGCTTTAGGATTTGTTACTGATGGATCACAAGCTTAGCATTGACTCGTAAAACTTTTGGGATGTTTTACAGAGGTAAGCTCAGGTGAGAGCTTGAACAACTCGTTGTCAAGTTGTTACATGAATGTTTTGGGATACAGTTTATTCAGCCAGGGGAAAGAGGCTGCTTCTTGGTGTGATCACAGGATGACTGGCACAATGGGCAAGCAAGGCTGTTGGCAGCTATTAGTAGGTAAAGACAAAAACTGAAATAGTATCATTATATCTAGCTAGAGGACAGCGCAGATTCAAGTATGAACCAATATGCTTTAGAATCATTTTAATCAATTTAAATACTTGTGAACCCCCATTTAATGCAGGGAAATATATGCCTCCATGGAGAGAGAGAGAGAGAGAGAGATTAAAGAATTAGTTCAGAGCAAGCCTGGAATAGAAGAAGGGTAAAGTTTTGAAAGCACTAGAAAAGAAATGAGATCATGTGGCATTTTGCTTGAGGCTAAGCCTGGTCTTGGGATGCCATCTGACTGGTGGCTGGCTGTCTGGCTGCTCCAGAAAACAGTAGTCCTATGTCTCCTTTGCATCAACACTGGTGCTTATCTGGTCTCCCCAGGAGCTGGTCCAGGCACAATGACTCAGTGCTTTCCTGTGCTGGCCAGCAGGAAGCAATGGCTGGGAATGAGAAAGGGGACTACCCATTCTACAGCACACAGCCATTACCCAGTTTAAATGGAGTCCAAGGGGTTACCCAAAATAAAGTGTCCGCTTTCCATCTCACTGGTGTGCAACAAAGAAGAACACAAAGATTTGTAAGTACGTTGAGTCTCCAGTGAAGGCATACTTCCTCTAATAATTCGAAAAGATCCTTTCCCCGTTGAGAGGGCTGAAGAAAATGGCAACATAGTCTACTCTTTAGATTTTGGACTCAAATAATTGTCATCTAAAGTCTTTTGTACAAAAGTTTTTTTACAAAAATACATATCTCACACATAATGCCTCAATTATTCTCTTCTGGGCTGTGGGGTTCCAGAGCATTTCAGCCTGCAGAGTCACTCACAGTAAGGGAGAGGCAGCATATAATATAGTTTACAGCTAAATAGCCATCTTCTCCTTGGTCAGGCTAGCTTACAAGGTGATGTTCAGCTGCGCAAGAAAAAGACTCCTACTCTTACAGTAATTAATAAGTCTATGCCTCCTATTATATTTCGTGTACCTCCAAACCGGAAAACTTTTTCTCATCACCAAAAGG
This sequence comes from Chamaea fasciata, assembly GCF_029207755.1. Taxonomy (NCBI): domain Eukaryota; kingdom Metazoa; phylum Chordata; class Aves; order Passeriformes; family Sylviidae; genus Chamaea; species Chamaea fasciata. Next base: position 122,563,814 of record NW_027094086.1, on the reverse strand, counting down.
ACACCAAACCAGAGCCTAAAACCTCCCTTGCCACAACTATACAATTGTTTCAGTTTTCTGATGCTTTCAGTGTTTCAAAACTCTGATTCAGCTTCACCACTGTTCCTTGGTAGGGATGTACTACAGTGGCTCCACGTACACAAGTACACAATAGGAGCTTTGAGGTAGTTCTGAAGGGTGGAAAGAGAAAGTCAGTGGAGAATGATTTGACTGTGTTTGTTCACAAACCAAAATTACTGAGATTATTAATGCTGGAGCAGATTATGAAGAAATACTGGAAAGTCTAATAAATCAGACAGTGTGAGATTAGGTTTGTTGTAGGTAAGAAGAGGCGGTCTCAAAGGAACAATTTGAAATTACTCATAAACATTGATTTCTAATCTAGTTGAAATGTCATAGGAAAAGCTTAAGCATGATCTTCATGAGTTTAAAAAGGATTTTCAGAAATGCAAATGGGATACTCATCTATACTGAGAAGCAGATGAAAAAATGGTAAAGTATTTCAGGGCTAATTGAAGTACATGTTCTCCATTAGCATATGATATCACCTTTACTCTGGAATTCAGTTTCTGAAAAAATCCCAACTATTTTCCCCTGAATTTGCAGAGTTGAAGGAGATGAACTGAAAATATTTCCAGAAAGAGAGCAAGAGAAGAGAAGGCTTCCATAGAAGTTAAAAAGAACTAAATATTTGGGGATAGCAGCAGTATATGGGACATCAGGAAAGGGATGATATTCAAGTAGCTTTTTCCATCGCTCTAAATCATGTTTTGTTTCCTACTGTGGGATCTGTGAGGTAAATTACAATTCTATGCAGTAGGATAAGTGATAGAAGAGCCCATAGTTCCAGGCAGAACTATGCTTATTGTTTTACAAATTTTGTTAGAAGTATGCACCATGTTTGTGGTGTAGAAATATGATGAACTACAGCTGCCACTACTTCAGAGCCCAGCTCTTCAGACAGGAGGACATCCTCTAGAGATCATCAAATTAGGTTGGCTAATTGACTGTTCTGTCCAAAAAAAAGCCAGTCTTTTGACTTTTACAGCAATGTGAATTATATTTCTGCACGGTATTGGTTATTGGTGTTTGTTCCACATGCTTTATAACAATATTTCAAAGGTGGACTTCCCTGCAGGGATTTGTGCCAAAGTTTACAGTAGCATGAATACATGTAGTTTCTCAAGGATCTTGAGTTTATCTTTTTTGACAAATAGAGAGGAATGGCATCCAAATTCTGAGCTAGTGAGCATCAAAGGGTTTTTTTTCCTTGGACACCATTCATAGAAATCGCTCACAGATAGTCCACCAATCACAAATATTCCTTGGCCAAAGGGGGAAATCACTATGATAGAGAGTTACAAAAAAATGTTAAATAACAAAGAAGTGTGCAATTGAACACAATTAGCCATTTTCGTGACAGGAGAAAGACAAGGAAGTGAGACAGGACAAGAAATTAAACCAAATATTCAAACTCTAAATAAACCTTCTATTACAATATATTGCTGTGGCAAGTCCAAAAAGGGTAAAAAAGTTGATGAAGGTGTATAACACAAGTATTTTGGGGAACAGCTGAGGGAGCTGTTGTTTAGGCTGGAGAAAAGAAGGCTCAAGGGGGACCTTATTGCTCTCTACAACTACCTGAAAAGGAAGTTTTACTGAAGTGAGGATCAATCTCTTTTCCCTGCTAACAAGCAATAAGGCAAAAGGAAACGGCCTCAAATTGTGCCAGGTAAGAGTTAGATTGGATATTATGTAAAAATTCTTCACCAAAAGGGTTGTCAAGCGTTGGAACAGGCTGTCCAGAGAAGTGGTGGAGTCACCATCCCTGGAGGTATTTAAAAGATGTGTAGGTGTGGCTCTCAGGGACACGGTTTTGTGGCAGACGTGGCAGTGCTGGTGTAATTGTTGAACTTCATATTCTTGAGGGTATTTTCCAACCTAAGCAATTTTTTGATTCCATGACTCTATGTTATTAACCTGTTGAACACACTTCCACAGGAGTTGTACTATGTAGTATAGTGAATACAAATGTGGGTATTCCTTGTTTTAATGTACCCAAGGCAAACACCATTCTCTGGATTCTAACATGTCAATAACCAGCTTGAACTTGTGCTGTTAATCCTGTTGTGTATGTCCCACCCAACACAGACACTGTGCAACTGTTTTCAGGGTATAAGCGCAGTGTTGGAATTAATTAACTACTGTCAAATACATAATTTTGGGCTGGGGAAAGTGCTGCCAGTGTGGCAATTTGTGCCTCCCAAGATATACCCAGTAGGAATAAATCCTTCACTTCTTCTCTCCATATATCTGTTACTCAGGAAAACACCTATTTCCCTTTCATAATAATGCCAGTCAAAAACTATTCCCAAGCTGTTAAATTTTTCATCTTTTGTCTTAAAAAACATACATCCACATGAAAAAAAAAAAAAAAGAGGTATTAGCTGAGTGGTAATGACAGGTAGGAAAAGAACAAGAACTGCTGGGTTGGTTTTTTTTTTTTTCTTTCACTCAAATCTTTCTATTTTTATACAGACCGGCCAGCTGTGCTAGTTATTTTTTAGCCATAAAGGCAGTTGGTTCAAGGTATGTCAGCATGATAAGTCTTGCCTCCATTTAGGCTGGAGGTATTACCTTTCAAGGATTCTTTTAATAGAGAATGAACATTTTAGTGTTCAGAAGTATATGTGCTCTTTAAACTCTCTTTTTCTGACTTCTAATGGCTGTCTTGCTCACAGGGAGGATTGTTAGGGGGTGTTCACCACTGATCTCCAGCTCACAAAGACAGAGGCCAACCCAACAGCTGCATGTGTGGACTGTTTTAGTTCATACAGTGCTTCAATAAAACCAAACCAACCAATCAACCAGCAAAAAACCCAAACCCCGTGGAGGTGCATGCGCACACACACTCACAGATCTACAGCAGCTCGTTTCTCAGAAGTAAAAAGACAGAGAAGGAGAGCTTAAGACCAATTAAAAATTTTAGGAGGTTCACCAATACTTATGCTCTCAGCAAAGGCAATCACTTATCAAGTGCCTTTCTCCACACATCCCCAGTCACCCCAGGGTAGGATATCATGCCACTCAAAATGCACACAAGTTCTGCACCTTCTCCAGTAGCACCTGGAACTAGCAATGTCCAAACGATAGTATTGGACTGATGCAATAGTACTAGACAAAAAACTACTCTGATATTTCAGATCCTCCAGTGAATTTAGAACGTAAGCAGCTAAAGATACTTGAAAGAAAAAAAGCAGACTCACCATTCTGGAAACTAAGAGCTTTTCCCTAGATCCAAATTATATTTTTGTTCAAGACATCAGTACTGTTGAAGGAGCCCTTATTCCTGCTCTGGCTTTGAGACACTGCGGCGTGCTCAGGGTTCAGGTGGTGCTGGAGCACACCTGGCGAGCCTCCCTCTCGGGAGGGCTGAACAATGCCTGCTGGAATGTGCAGTCTGGCAGGAACCTGGCACCGCTTGTTCCAAAAGACAGGCGTGACCCAGGGGACTACACTACCCATAATTGCCTTGAGCTGGCTTATGATTACACCTGAAACCAGGAGAGGCCATGTGGAAGTTTCACCTTAGGGGGGAGAGAGATAAGCAGAGGAGAAGGAGGAAGCATGTGCTCCTTGTGTGCCACGGGAACAGACTGAGCATTTTCTACTTTCACACACTGTGTTGCAGATACATTGAATTTCTGGGAGGAGTTCAAAGAGTGGCCTTCTGATTAAGGTCAAGTTAGAAATAATTAGATTTACCGCCAGTGAATACAGTGACTGAAATTGCTTGAACCTGTATGACCGGTTTAGGCATCTCTGTGTATGTCAGGGAATCAGAAGCTGGATATAAGGAAGCAAGTGAAGGAGGGGTGGCAGTGGCCTAACATATCTACAGAGGAAGGAATACAGAGACATTTGGCAGGGTGAGGGGGAAAATGTTCCTTTTTAGCCCCATGTCCTTTAGGAAAGAGCAATTTCCCCCATATGTTATATTGCAGGGGTATTTTTCAGTGATTTAAGAATTTCGTAGAATAAAGTTTAGAAGGACAAAGGTTACAGGAAGAGAGAGATAAGAAAATAGGTGCCAGGAATGTCACAGGGACCCGGAGAAGGAATGATTTGCCTATCCTGTTTTTATTTGCTACCTGTGGGTTTATGACACTTAAGACTCACAGCTGAAACCCCCTTTTCATGGAAAGAGGTTTCTCAGGCTTGCTAAACCTGCATCCAAAAACATGAAGTATAACTCAGAGAGGATTAAAAAACATGGAGAAAGGCAGAATCCTGGCTGTTTATGAATAGTGTTAGTTGGTGGGAAATTTTTACCAAATTTACAACCTGCCAAAACAAGTGGTTATGTTTGATCTGACAGCAAAGTGTGGTGAAACTCAGAAAACAATTTCATCGTGAAAAAATTTAAGCTGAAATGGCCAACTATTTCCACCAAATGCTCAATCCATAACAGCACCATTCAGAGAACTGAACACTTTCTCTCCCACCCAATCCAGAAAACAGCCTTTCCTACATCACCGTATGTGACAAAGATGAAAAAAGTGATGCCCAATCTCCAGATGATTTAAGCAACCAGATGGATTTTTGAGAGAGCTTTATCCTGCTGTCATAAGCAGGATGTTAGAGTAATATAACATGGTTACTCACATCGTCCTAAAACTACCAGTTACAGAAAAATTAGGTGATTTCTACTACCACTGCTTCTCTAAAGGCATAGGTTTCATTTCTCTGAGTGGACCATTACCTCATAAAAGGAATGTTGGTTAAAGGTAGAAGTATTTTTAGAGCCAGACATTTTTAGCAATCCATTCTTCTGAGTAAAGAATAATTTTAAAACATTAGTAGTATTTTACCTTAAACAGAAAGGCTTTAAGTTTAGGCTGATGATTTTTAACATCCTTTTTCATAGGAATGAATCAAAACTCAATTAAAATAGTATCCCTCCCAGCTGTTTCTCAGGTAGAAAATGAGTTTAGAACCCATAAAGCTGCAGTTGGGACCCTGGTGATTCACATAAAGCATCTATCTACAAGATTTGAGTTAATCTCTGGGTCTCTTAAAACTATAGAATCATAAAAGTATTTGGGCCAGACATCTTGCACTAGATCAGGTTGCTCAAGGTCCCATCCAACCTGTCCCTGAATACTTCCAGGGATGGGGCATCCACAACTTCCCTGGGCAGCTTGTTCCTGTGCCTCACCACCCTCTCAGCATGGAATTTCTTCCTAATATCTAATCTAAACTTATTCTCTTTCAATCTAAAGCTATTTTCTCTTATCTTATGGTGTTATCCACATGCTCCTTTAAAATGTCCCTCTTCAGCTTTCTTGTGGCATCCCTTTAGGCACTGGAAAACTCCTAACTACAAAAGGGCCCAAGTATCAACATAGTCTATCCGGGTTTTCCCTACAAGGGCGACCATCTATTAGCTCCCACATATTTATTAAAGTCTGCCATTTCTTGTTGCATAATACAGTTTACCTTGAAGGCATCTAAACCAGATATTTAAAAGACAGCACTGCATAGCCTGCTACCACTCCAGAAACAGTTTTAATGGGTCAGCTTGCATTTCTAGACTCCTCAGAAACCCAGACTCATCAACAGCTTTTTTTTGAACATCATTTGACAAAACACTGCAGTTTTCTGCAGTTTGACTCGTTTTCAGAGCAAAGTCTTCCAGAAAGAGATTTAGATTCCTAGGCCTTAGGAATGCTAAATAATATGTGGAAAGTTAATAGGCACTTTCATGGGTTTAATTAACTGCACTGGTTGTACACACATGCTGTACACAGACAAAATCAATGGCAGATGCTGACAGGGTCATCTGGCAATTTTTGGGGGTTTTTTTGCTAAGTTTTATCCACTTCTCAGATACATTTCTGTCATTGAAATCAGTGGATTTTAGGGAGAAATCTCTTAGAACAGAAGAAGGATGAATGAAGATAATTCCAAGATGGGAAGTCTGGAAGTTGGGAGGACATGTATATGGTAAGCCCTGGATGAAATCCAGATGTGGTGGGCCAGTCCTTATGAGCCCAGATAAAGTGCAGCAATAGCAGTAGAGCTGATTTCCAGCAGCTGTCAACTCCAGGGCAAAAGCAACACCACAGGATACTTAACCTCGCTTTGGAGGTGGGTGAATGACACCAAGCCACATCCTTTAGCTTTTGCAACCTTACTGGTAGTGGTGTCAGGATCCTGGAAAGTTTGGGAGCATAAACAATCACATGCTGGCTTGAAGTAACATAACATGCATGGGAAGTGGCAGCCATGTCTTTGCTTCTTGTCTGATTACAGTGTGTGCTTTCCTCTTCACTGATGTTTTATTTAAATAACTGGAGATTTTGGTGGCTAAACCTAGCAATGACTGTAGGCTCAAAGTGCACACTTAGGTTCTGTGTGTAAACATAATTTTTTCACTTGCAGCAGATGGAATAGATGGGACAGAAAGAAGCATATACCCTTGGTCCTGCATCTGTTTGCGGCAGTTCTTATCAGAAGAATGGGAAACACCAAGGCCTCACTGTACATTGTGTGTCATTCTCATCCCATTTGTTTCAGTTGTTCCTAAATCTCATGAGAAAACAAATACAAACTTCTTGCCCGTCAAGACATTAGAAGAGGGGCACCATTAACTGTAGGCTACGTGACAGTTACCTCTATAATTACTTCCAACACAAATTAGCTGTGGTCACTACACTATGAGTTACGGTTGCATCTGGGAGAAGAGAAAAAGGTTCAATGTCAGGACATTCCGTATATAAAGAATCCACTCAGACACGGTCAAATATATTATTCTTCCCCTGCCCCTTCCCGAAAATGGTAGAAAAACTTCCCTGGTAGAAAATATTCAGGCCAAAGATATTTACATGTGAGGTAGCAGCTTGAACATTCCTCCCAATAAAATAACAATTAATAACCAAGAGAAGTGTGGTGGTGAAAACTGGTCTTCTGACAGGTCTATGCTAGAAAATGCTTAATAGTATAGTAATGCTGGCAAAAGCACTCCAAGCTGTTTTTACTGGTTCCAGGCCTCTGAGTGTATTCCATACCAGCAATAGCACTTCTGCCAGTTCTGTATCACGTTAGGGCTCTTGCCAGTATCGAACACTGCCAAAAGTCACATTCTTAAGAGATATGACTTACGCTAACACACATATCTGAAACAAAGCAGGCTTTACAAACTCTAATGAATACTCCACCCAGGCAGGCAAACCCACTTTTCCTGATAAAAAGTGAACCAAAGGAATCAGAAAGATTTTACCTGGTTTCTGAAGGGCAGAATACAGTTCTGGGCAGTGTTAAACATGAGAAAAAAACAGCTCTCAAAGTGTGTTGTATCCCAAGCAGGCTGTCTCTTAGACTTTAATCAACGTGAAGATTTGGTTTAAAAAATCTTTAATCACACTTTAATGCATACGTAGAACTTGTGGCAAGACTACCATAGTATGGGAAGCTAAAGCCAGAGCACAAGTGTGTACTGAAACTGCCAAAGGCAGCAGCAGACCAAACTGAAACAACATTGTGCAGCAATGAAATTTGTAAGGAAGATGCTATATTGAGCAGCAAAAACTGTATCAGTACTTACTAGATCTGCTTGCACTCTGGAAAAAAAAAATTAATCATTTTTCCATGGAAATCTGGACAGAGTACTGAAATGAGGGTCTGTTTTTTTTTGGGGGGGGTTGAGTTTTGTTTGTCGGTTTTGGGTTTGATTGTGGGTTTTGTTTTGTTCTTTTTTTTTGGAGGGGGAATTTTGTTTGTTAGATTTGGTTGGCTTTTTTTTTTTTTTTTTAAAGAGTTCCCATCTGTACAGAAAACAGAATTTTTCTGGTTTTCACATATCAACAACTCAAGGAAAACCACTGTTTTCCTCTAGTATTTATCTCAATGAAGGAATGAGTGCGCCATGTCTTAATGCTGATGGAACATGAAATTATATTTAAAGGAGAACATTTTTTAATAACAGAAATTTTAAAGAGGATCATTCAATCAGTGATAAATTAGCTGGCAAACTGGACTGAAGAATACCACAGCAGGAACATTCCTGAATGGTGAGCATATGGTTGCCAAAAGGGACTTGCAGGAAGAGGCCTGAAAGGGATGGAGAAAGACCTCTTTCTCTCTTGAAATAACAAGTGGGTTGGAACTTGTGCCCAAGGGAAAGATTCACAAGATATCTTTTGTACCATGAACGCATTTGTTTCCTCTCTGTAAGTAAAGCTGTTTAGTTTGGTTCGTTGCTAGATTACTTTATGCAAAGTCTGTTCATTACACAAAGTATTTTTTTTGTTTATACCTTTCATTCTGTCACTAGCAAACTTCTCTCTACCACAGCCAAATCTGCAGCACTCTGGAGGGAAGGTTCACTTTGTCCGTTCTTACAGAGAAAAGGTACAAAGAGACCTCAAAAGAAGGTAAACATGTTCGGTTTGTGCTTACAATTCTACCAGTTCAGCCAGTAATACAAAGGCAAAGACGCCCATGGCCCAAGCAGTGTTTTGCAGAGCCCAGTCGTGGAGTCCTTGAAGCAATGCCTCCAGATCCAAAGCAGAAGCAACAGCAGAGAGCGGGGCCTCATGGCACTTCCTGTAGCGTTAGACTGGACAAAACAATAACACCTTTCAGATTGGGAAAACCCTATTTCAGTCCTAGTTCCTCATTAAGTCCCACTTTACTTATACTACATGTCCCCAAGGAAAATATTCCATGGGACAGTAAATAAAAATCTGCAGGTAAAATATCGGGGTCAGGGTCAAAAAGTTCAAGTCTTAAAAAGCACTGAGAAGTGAGGCAAGAAAAATACTGTTCTATCTCAGATTTTCTTGTATTACAGTTCTAGAAATTATTAGCACGCTGTACTCAGCCGCACTTGGGTAGAATATAATTGATTACTAAGGAAGGAGAAAAGAAGATTTTTCTTGTTACTTTTAGCCTGATTTCCTCAGGAAACAGGGTCTACATAATCATGCCATTTCTATACAAGACTCTAATTGATCCTCACCACTGGTTCGTGAATTCATGATCCCGTTCAGCCTAATGCAGGCACAGAAATATCAGACTGGGTAGAACACTAGGTTTCATGAAAAGGTTCATCCAAGTGAAAAAGAAAGATGAGGATATCTGTGGAGGAAAGGTTCCTCTATTATTAGACCTCAGATACTCACAGAAAATTACAAAGCAAAGAGGGACTGAAATCAAAACATAAAATCCAGAGAAGGTTTCCTTTTTTAACAGGAAAAAATCCAGTTCAAAACCGAAATACAAAAGAAATTTGAATCCTGAAGCAGCTCTTGCTCACAGGAGCACACAGACATCAAGAGCCAGAATCTGATCTCATTGTAGATCCCAAGCAGCTCTGCTGAATTAAGTAGTAGGTGGCTGGCTTTGACTGTGTATGTTGTCAGCACGGACCTGTTTTTCAGCAATGAGTATGTTAAGAACTTGAAAATCTGGCCATGGGTGCCTCGGTCTGGGAGTCAGGAGATACCAGATGCCCTTGAAAGACAAGCCGTTGTTTAGATGCCTGTATGGAAAGCATCTGCTTCTGAAAATCAGATTTAAGACAACAGGGTAAGATCTGAAATATGCATTGTAGCACCATTAAAAGCTTGAAATTTATTTTCTTCTTTCTTTTAGGGGTTTAAAACGGATGTAAATAATAAGAGTTTTATATTCTTTATACCATTTAAAGCTGAAATTAAGTACTTACTAGCCTGGGCTTCTCCTTTTTGCTTCAGCTTGATAAAAATGCAGTTTTGGAAAGGCTCAAATGCATTCAATTTTTTGGGTTATACGTTCTTATCAACTTGAACAATTATTTGCTAAATATCTATCAATTGCATTATAATTATGATTTTTGCCTGTAAATCAGCTGTTCATCTTTTCAAAACAGATTTTATCTCCACTAATACAGGAGCTAATAAGCCCTGAAAACCTAAACACCACAAATTCATTATTCTCTTCATTGTAAAGTGAGAGTTTTTAGGTTTTACTCATTCATTTGAGAACCTTTCCTCAGTTTAGTAGAAAACATTTCTCCTAAGCTTAAGAATGCTTTCGCCCGTATTAATAAGAAACCCAAATGCAATTTTTTTTATGAACTGTGGTCTCAAGAGCAGATAAATAAGAAGTCAGCGGAGAAGTTGTGAGTGGAGCTAAAAACTGATTTCTTGTCCCTTCTCACAATTACCTGGCCTACTTAATTCAGCAGCATGGTGCTGCTTGCTGTGACATATCCTTGAAATGTGATCTGTTAGAATAAGCCAAATGACTGCTTATATCTGCAATGCCAGAAACAAGACACTAAGGTTACAACATATTTGACCTATCATATCCGGTTCTTTATGTCTAATATGTTAAGTATTCATTAGTCATATTTACTGCATGGTATGGTAGATAAAGAAGTGTAAAGGTTACCTTTCCAATGTTGTGTACAACTAGAAATAGGAGTTAGGCCTTCAATAATGTCTGTAGTATAAAAAGAAATTTTCTTTACAACTATCATAGAATTGTATAAGATACCTGGATTGATCACGTTTTATTCATCGATTACTTACACATCATTTTTGAAGATTAAAGAGGTACTGGGTTTGGTTGCATTTTCCTTAGATAATTTGATCATATTTCTTTTTATAGTGACTCTAATCAGTTAAGTTCTACTATGCCTTTGTCACATATTTGTGATGCAGCATTGTGCATCTGAGTCCTTACTTTTGTGTATTCATTTCCTGGGAAAAAGCATTCCGTTTCTCACCATCAGGCACATCAAGCAAAACAGAACTTTTTATAACAATGCAAAGAAAAAAACCCTCATCGCTGATAAAGAAACTGTTCAGCTATGTATTCATTCAGGTGTTCAATCAGATTTTTGAGTCAGCAAGACATCAGTTTATCTCATTATTGTTGATTAGTATTTAACCATGTATTTTGATGCTCTATTCTTTAGGAACAGTATTATCATACTTTTATTGCATATGTATGTTTTTTCTGAGCCAGAATCTGAGCTCTGTAGTATGTATTTCTCAGCTTCACAGGCAATCAGTGCTACACTATCCTGACAATTCTGTCTCACCTTTTAAAAACTGAAATGAAATTTTCAAAAAGCTCTACCAACACCCATCTGACCTGAAAAGACTTTTGTAACTGGAACTTTTCTCCAATAACAAGGAATTTTTCATGCACTATGAGTACATCACAATTACTCCTAACTCAGTGACCCCACTCCTTTCAGAAAAGGCCTGGCATTGTCATCCTTGCAACTTAAAAGCAGGACTTGGCTTTAATTCCCCAGTGACCTCACAAGGCTCATCTGAAGCTCAACGTAAAGGCCCAGAGACGGTCTTTAATGTTGCCTGCCAAAAGGGAAGATCATTTCTGGCTCCCTTAGGAGTAATAGGGCAGGAAGCCAAGAGCATTTTAGCTGAAAAGTAACTCTGAGACCCGGCCAGCTCTGGGCAGAGCTGCTGTTACCTCTGTGTCTATGGTAAAGAGAACCTCTTATTTAGTAATACCTTCAGTTGCTTCTGATTACCATAATGACTGTAATTAATGCCTACACCACCAGAGCAGTGTGTGCTGGTCCAGCAGCCCTCCACCCATGGCTGGCACCCTGAGACATTTCTTGCAGCACATGAGGTGGTGGCCGCTGAGCCCTCTCTGCCTGTACTGACATTTTTTTCACTGAGGCTGCTAATATGGGAGTAATGGTAATGCAAGAAGACAATATTCTGACTTCATCTTCCAGTAACATCGTCTTTCTCTTTGTTTCTCTTCTCAGGCTTTCAAAGGTTCTGACTAAAAATTATTTTCCAGCTTAGAGGAAACCTACAAGCTGCAATAAACAGTAGGATTTAAGTACAGCATACACTGAGAATGCAGTTATAAATAAAAGTAATAATGCCAGATCTGCTAGTAATCAGGACAACTGCTGAAGTGAAGGGAATAATTCCAGTTTGCATTTTCTGAGGATCTGATCCCTACCAAAGTTGTTAAACATGGAACATTGTTTCAGTACACTAGGTGCCTGTTAACTGAAAGATGTGGAAATAGAAGCATATTTGGTTTAGAGGTCTTTATGGGACCTGTTCTGGAAGGCAGGTCTCTGCAAATCGCTGAATATTTTGAGCACTGACTACCTCGAGGGAGTGCTCACTCAAAAATCTTGCAAGGTTTGTTCCTCTTGCCTTCAGTTTGGATGCAATGATTTATCTTTGTTGACACCTACAGGAGCAGATAAGATCAAATAAAGAACTGCTTTAAACTTTTTTAAATTACATGGGTAGTTTCAGTAAACATTTTCCATCACAATAATACAACCAATGCTTAACCTGGCATCTTCCAGTGTCACACACAATTCTTTTTGGTTTTTAAATCCAGTGCAGTGAGGAAGCCGTGATTATTCAGAGGCAATGAAGTTGCAATTCTGCTGATTGTGGTGTTAACAGCTGCAACTTTGAGGACTTCAGACAACTTTTGAGTTTCAATCAGCAGAGGTGCTGCCTTGTGGTTGCAAGTTCAGGTAGGAACAGGGAATAAAAAGGGTGGTAAAAATACCTCAAAACGGTAAGAAAAAGTAACACTTGCATTTCAGTAAATACATGCACCAAAGTTAATCAGTCTAAGATAGTTTGGAGTACCTGGACCACAGAGGATTTGTGAGGATTGTCTTTGAATGCATTTCTTGCAGAAGGCAAACTTCAAAGACATATATAAATTGGACAGTGATGCTGCCATACTTCAGCAAAGCATACAGACTACAGTAATGCAGATGCAAAAACAGGTAAGAAATGCTCATAAATACTTGCACGTGTAAAACCCAACATTTTTGGTTTTATATTACAAGCTACTCATTTCACTTGGTTAGTTTACTGGCATTTTGGACTTAATTTCTAAATATAAAAATACTTTTTTGGAATAGGTTATCATTATCTCACTTTATAAACAGTGGACAAGTTTAATCATAGCAAAATACTGTTCAAATATTAATCTTTTAAATATGAGGAAAAAGAACAACCAACAAAACTGAAAAAAGGTTCAGAGAGTAGTCTTCCTGATGAGTGTCTTGAAATGGATTCTTCAACAACATCTGCAAGCTGTAAATGATAATTTTTTTCCCCTCATAAACATGTAAAGTCATATACAAGTTCAGTCATGATTGTTAAATTGTGGATCAAAGACACAGATCGTTATGATGAAGAGAGTATTTAAATACACCCACAAAGAGCGTTCATTGCCAGTGCCACTAGGCCCATTGTTACTGCCTTTGCTGCTTTTGAATACAGACACCGCAGCTGTTTGGTCGAACAAATACACATATTTCTGATCTGACATTAACAATCCTGTTGTGAGCTCTCACTGCCTTGCCACAGGTACAACCTGTCAAGCCTCACATGCTGAGAGGTCGAGGCTTGTGTGTGAATCCAGGCCCCTGTTCCTTGGTAGCCTGAGCCACATCTCCTGCACTGGCCAAGCATTGCCCTCACTCTGGTCCCTTTATCAATGTTGAGTTGCTGACCAGCTGCACGTAGAGCATTTAATTACAGAATAGCAGAGTATGCTGGACTGCCTCTTGTGACACCACTTCTTCCAGGACTCATTTCTCTGGTCAAAAGAGTGCTGCATGATACCAGCCCCTTCAACTCAGGTCTCAATCTCACTTCCCCCTTTCCATTATCCAGAACCTTCTTCATGCACTGAATCAGACAAATTGTGACAGGAAAAACACTAATAAAGTTATAAAACCTGCCAATCAAAGCTGCATTTAAAGCCATTCATCCAAAGGATGTCTGCATGCATGTTTCTGTTACATTTATGACCAGAACGACCAGATCTTCTATAATGAAGATATAGAAGCGCCTCTTCTGTTCAAAGTTTGACTGACTGCTGGACACTGGGAAATGAAATTTATGAGCCAAGGAAAAATGTCATAAAAAACTTTGATGAATTCCAGTGTCTAGTTTTGTAAGACACACTTTCCTTGGAACATTCCTCTTCCTTGGAATCTCAGGAACTTTCAAAAATTCCTAGCTTGACAACTCTTTGGTGGATTTGCCCTTGACAAATCATTCCTGCCAAAATGTCTCTGGCAGTTCAGAAATTACACCCTTCACAGATTTTTAGCCTTGCTTCTTTGCCAAAGATTCTGTAGCTGGAGCTCTTCTAGCATAACATATCAAGTGAGTGCTCCTCATCGCATACATAATCTGAAATTGTTATTTGAAAAACCTCTTACTGCAGGCCCATTCTGCCATTTGAATTACAAGGTGATAAGTTTTGCTTGATATCTTACTTCCAGATTTTGGGAGTGGAGACAAATAAGATCTGTCCTCTTTTGGTGCAACTTGCATTGGAAAGATCTACTGTCTTCGGAATGCTTCCATATAACTAAGTATGAAAGAAGGTGATTTTTAAAACTCTCATAACACTTTGCAATCAGTTCAAACAATAATTTTGAATTCTTGCTTTGTATGTGTCCAAGTTTTCCTATTGTGACTTGTTCTAGTCAGCTCAGAAATTAAAACCATTGCTCCTCTACACATATGCTATCATTTTGGTCAAATTCCTTATATCATCGTCATGACTCTTCTTCTTCTTTTTTATTTTTTTTTCTTTTCTTTTCTTTTTCTTTTTTTTTTTTTAATTTGGCCTGCAAAATAACATCTTGGTTGTGTAATTTGAATGAAATTTTATAGTTTGCTAAACCTCCACATGGTTGTCACATACAATAATAGTATCATTACAGTCTGAATCTATGCCAAATTCCAAGCATGGGCATTACAATGAGCAAGCAGAGCCTTTGCCATCTCCATTTTGCTACCTATGTCACCAAACTCTCAGCAGTACTGGAATCCTTACAGAAGTTTCCATGACGAGTGCTGAGTCTCAGGGCTGAATAAAATACTGGAACTTCATCACTACAGCTTCTCTACATGGAGTAGTCTTTAAGACTCCATATGAACTTGTCATTATCTATCTGTGCTCCGATAAAATCAGTTGCTTTTTCTTGGGAAAGTTTGCTCTGTTGCCTACCATAACTGGATATCATTTACAAGAAACTACTGCAAGTTCTTAAGATTCATTATTTCTGTTGTCTAATTTTGAGGAACTGGAACTGTACATTTGTTTTTACCCTTTTTCAGTTGCTGTAAAGCACCAGGATCACATCTGCCTGCAAAAAGCAGTTGAAACAAGTTTACTCAGCTTCTGAGAGACAGTCATGTCTTCAGGTTATTTGATACAGTGACTGTGCGATGAAAATCTTTGTCTTACAAGATTAATACAACTTAGAATTTTGCTACAATTTGCCTTTTTCATTCTTTCTCCACTGAATACTGAAAGCTTATTGAGTCACTGGTATTCCTTGTGACTGTTTGAAAAATAAGAGCTTTGGTGCCTCAAACTTCTTCTTCTGATTAGGGAACTCTTTTCAAGTAAACACATTTAATCAGAAGTTATTCTCAATTAAAAGCTGCATGACCACAGAGATGGAGCACATGGTCACAGACTTTTAAATAAAAACACTGAAAATATTGAAATTACAGTGAACAGAGAAAGAGTTTCATTTCCTTGAGCTGCATGGAAGGAAAGGCTTTAGTGATCTCTGATGAAATATTTCAACTGTTTTCCTGGGATCAAGTACTACTTTTATTTGTTTCAGATACATAAGTACAGGCCATTACTGCACCAAGAAAAAAAAAGATTTACATTTGGTTAGAAATATAATTCTATTTTTTAATTAAAGTATTTAAAATACAGTCAATTTTACATATATTTTATCTCCAGGAAAACATTATATTTTTCTCATTATTTTGTTCAGTCTCTACTTATAACATTTCTAAAACTATATAGACCTCTTGAAAAATGAAACTATCTAGCTGAATTTGGATTTATCTGTTAACTGTTTTTTATGGAGTAATCTGAAATTCAGCAGAATGTTGAAGAGAAAATCAGGTTTGTACTTGAGGGGAAAGAAAGAAAAGAACAGTTAAATAAATTTACAGCAAACCTCTTTTTCTTTAAAAAAAAGTTATTTGAACTTCGTGAAAAATTCTTCTATTTAATAATATTTCCAAGAGAAATAAAGTAATTAAGCAAACATTTTGACTAAAAATTTTGATCTCTTCTTCTATTTTTATGAATCATCCAAAAATCACAACAGATCTTGAAAAAGTGATGCAGATTTTTCAATCATTGTCTAACCTCACCACAAGATCCACTCTTAAGAAGTGTTTCACATGAAGTTCCCAAACGACATCAGCCAAACTTTCACTAAGCAGCAACCTGGCTGTAAATGACTACTTTGAAAAGTAGAAAACCATGAAAAAAGCCATTTCTAATTAAAAAAAACCCCAAAAAACAAAAAAACCAAACCAAACCAAACCAAAAAAAAAAAAACAACCCCAAAACAAAAACCCAAAGAAAAGCCCCTTACTGCCCTTACTGTTTATTTACTTTTGGACATATTCAAATACTTCAGGTTCATTTTCATGACAAGCAGCAATATTACCCTAAATAAAGTATGTCTTTGTAGCTCTAAACATCAGTGAAACATTATTGAACCAGAATGATAGAAGTGACATGAAAATATGCTGCCAAATCATAATTTGAAAAGATATTTTGTTTGTTTAATGCTTTGTTAGATATAAAACACTATTTAATGTATTAGAGAACTAAGAAAAAGATTTCCAATAAATAAACAGAAATGAACTATCCTTTCTTCATTCCATCACCAGGAATCCAGTGGTTCTATGAGGTAGAAAAACCAGATTGAAATAGAAAATCTGGGTAAACCCATGAAGTACAAAAGGCGTCTTTTTCTCCATGTCTCTTTCCTTTGTCTTCTGACTTTTTTTTAAATGTCCTTTCTTCAGTCAATATTATGAAGACTAGCAGTACTCCTCCCATAAAAAATAAAATCTTTAAGTTGTTCTATGAGTTCTGAAGTTAATAGAAGTTTAGGATTTTGATTTTGCCTATTTGGATGTTACTGTCATTCTAAGTAATGAATAAAATTCTGACTTCAACATGCATGATGACTTTATGTGTACATCATAACATTCATAATATTATGAATTTTTTCCTTTTTACTTTCTCTATGAAGACTCTATTCCAATTACTCATTGATCAGTGGTACTGATAGTCTTATTACTGATTTACCCTTTGAGCATAAAGGTTTTAAGTTCTATATTTAACTTGGAAAGTTTACATTTATTGATGTGTGCATTTCCACGCTTTTCTGATGTCATATTTAAGAAAAAAAAAACAAGAAAGTGTTTAAATTCAACCTCTACAGGAACACACATTATTTTGAAAAATGGACTCCTTTCTGTAACAGATATCACATGGAAAGGTGAACAAAAAATGTGATGAAGTGGTTTTTATCCACACTGTATTATGTTCAGATGATTTGAATCAAGAGATTCTTGAATGTGATCTGTATATAAACATTTGAAACCAGAGTGAACAGACAATTTAAAAACAAATAATACTCTAACATATTTTACAAACATTTCCACTGACAAAACACCCATGAGTCATATTTTTAAAGCCTTGCAATAAAAAAGCTGCTATAACAGGGCTCTATTCCACACGCACACACAGAAATTGCTGGAAACTCACATTAGTTTGATGGTGGAATAATCCTATTCCAGAACCTGTTCTTCTGCCAACTTCCTTTTTTTTTTTTTTTTTTTTTTTTTTTTTTTCCCTATGGAAACAGCAGAGCTTTCCCTATGAAATACAAGGCTGGAAACACAGTGTACTCAATCACCACAAAAGCATGTACATTTTCACAGAGCCTCTTTGTAACAGGATAACGCAATTAGAAATAAAAGTATATTTTCCTTTTATTGATATTTCAGTCAGTGAACTTACATTTCAAATGAAAATTTTATGCTTGTCATCATATGTAAAATACATACTCTTGAAGAAGAAAACAGAAGTAAAAGAGAAGTTTATAAAGTATATCCTAACAAACAGAATTTCCAAAACCTGATCAAGCTTTGATTTTGTTTAAGTAAAATGATAATATTATCAATCCATCTCTGTTCATGTATTCCAAGGTATTTTTAGACACAAGATTAAGCAAGAAAATGTAAATCAGGCATGTTTGTGCCTTCCAGAGTTTGCTTCAGGATCAGAGCTTTTTAAGAGAGCGGCGGAGAGATGCTGCACACTACCATAGCTTACAGGTGATGACCTTCAGAGCACCCAGCAGTCCTGGCACCCTGCCACCTCTGATAAACCCTGCAATTTGCTACACAGGTCTGTACTACTGATATTCTATCAGAAATAGTGCCAACAGGCAAGAAAGAGTCCAGAAAGTGAGGAAAGTATTCTATCAAAATATTTGCCTGGAATTTCTGCAGGAGCCTACACCAGAGCTGTAAGATAAGCCTGGGGCAGGTCCATCCAAGTGTAATCTGTTTCAGAGAAATTATGTGGAATGTTTTATCTGGGAGGGCAAAACAGATGCCTCAACAGTTCATTCTAACTTTACGATCCATGAAAAATGAAGGATCCCATAAACTTAAGAAAAGTATTAAAGACAAGGATATGGCCAAGCCTATGAAGAAAATTTATAGAGCCAAGACTGGTTTAATATACTACAGCAACAGAGAGCAGGCCAGGGATGGTTTGTAGCATTGCACTAACACAGCTGAAGTGTTTGAGAGAAATGGATGAAAGAACTTTAAATGGAACGAAAGGTGTAAAAAGGCTTCTAGGGCTATGTGATAACTAACTCAGTGAGATGCATCAAGAAAAGACATGTTACAGAGATCTCTCTTGATAACATAATTTTCATTTTTCATGCAATGATTAATAATAAGGCAGCCTTTCATCTCTTTTTTCTCCTATTTAAAAAAGACCTGAGAATGCACTTTAAATCCCATTGGGCTGCAGAGAATAGTACATGGCCCTAAAAAATACTTGAAGGCTGATTTTTTTGCACCAGTATTGTGCTGAACCTTATTTAACACTAGGTCCCATACATATCATTCTTTACCAAACAGGGTGAACACAGTAGGCACATAGGAAGGTTTTTTGTGGAAGTCATTACATTGCCATGAGAAAAGAAGTGTGGTCCATAGGCTTGTGGCTGAAGTAACTCACCAGTTTCAGGAGCCAAGGATGACAAGGGCTGAGGCTCCACTGCCATGATACCCTCTTCCCATGAAATAAAGAGGATCTGTGGGTTTTGTTAATGATGTCACCCAATTATCCAAGTGGGATGTTGCTAGATGTCTTTAAGTTAGCATCCTTTTGGTTCTTTTCCACTCATCGTCTTTGATGTTCAGACTGCACATGCTGTCTTAAGGGAGGAAAAAAATGCTTTCTTCTTGTTCCAGGACAGTTTTTCTGTGTTTCCTTTTCATAATACTGACTGAAGATAAAACTCATGGGTTCACACTTGATCACTGCCAGATACACTACAAAAAGCTGCAAGCGCCATTTCAAAGAGCTTACAAATACTTGGGGGTAAGTTACCTGTTTCAGTTTTGCGTCTGCTGTCTTGTGTAATAATAATCATACTCCAGAAGAAACCCACAGTGAAGAGGAAGAGAATAAGGACAGTTGGGGTTTCCTAAAATGGACGGAATTGTAACAGGACCTAAAGGGAATTTGAGACCTGTTAATCCCATGGGTCATTAAGATCTGGAAAGAAAGCGCCTCCTGGAACAGAGGTAGAAATTCTTCTGAATAATGAAACTGTGAACCAAAACCAATTTAGCTGCAGTGTTTCCTAACTTTTCAGCCCTTGATTTTGGAACACAAATTTTCAATGGAGTGAAGAATGACAGAGCAGTGAGCACACAAATCACCTCTCTAGTCTTAATTAGGTGGAGGCAACACAGTTTTAGTAAGGTATTTGCCAAGCCTCTGTGGGATGTGAATGCACCTTTTTCTTGTGCTAATGACCCTTGAGAGGAAATTATCATTTTCAGGCTACAAGTAAATGCTCCGGAAAATAGTTAAGGTGGCCTTAATGCATGTTTGGTTCTTGGATATTTTGTCTATCTCCACCACTCTGGGTTGAATAGAGCTTTCTAGTGCAGTGCAGGATAAGTGACTATTATCAATCTTCAAGTTTCCCATGGAAAATCAGCACCCTCAGCACAAAAATACGACTTCTGTATGTATTTCAGCAATCAGTAGGGATGGCTATTGGCCATTGGTAGTCTACAGCCGCAGTTCTGGAATCTGTGTTTTGAAATACTTGTGAAATTAAACAGAACTGCAAAGCTTTGCAGTGTCTGTCATCATTAAATGCAGTTAACAAAAACAAAAAAACAAAAAAACAAAAAAAAAAAAACCAACAAAAAAAAACAACAAAAAAAACAGCCATAAAACATTTGTTTTGTTTATTTAAAAATAAGTGTTCTATTGTGCTTTGTGGGGACAGTTTGTGACTCAGAAATAGGAAGTATTGATCTTGAGAGCTGATGGAAGCAAGTTAGATATACAATTAAAATGTTTTGTTTCCAGTATGATTAACCCTTGGAAACTTTCCCACTTACAGGAAAATTATTCCTCTTCTATTCTTCTTTTGCAGTTTTTCATCCTGCTATCTCCTTTTTTCCAGCGGTCTCAGTGCCAAAACAGTTACAGTTGCCAGCTGGAGCTGCTAGATTTTGAAGGCAGAACTCTTAAGTATGAAGTATGATATTACTGCTTTGCATGAGGATTATTCTGTGTTGGTCTTTATTGTTTAGAATCAGACCATGGATAAAAGTAAACTTACTATAAACCCACTTTGACTAAGATTCTTACTTTCTTTTTCAAGACCTCATCAAAGGAAGTAATGTAAAAAAGGGATTTTCAAAAAGAAATTAAATTCCAGGTTACTTTTGTCATATGAGTGCAAAACAATGCAGAGTGGCTTTACCTTGGAGAGAAGGTTTTGCTTCCCAACATACAAGGAAGAGCAGCTATTCCCAGTCACCTGTCTGGCTACTCAACCTGGAACACACGGCAAGAAAAGTGCATAACAGTCACGAGTATACATATTAGGAATAGTTTACAGTCATGGTGTCTGTCAATGCAATGTACAATTCACAGTCCGTCCCTCCAAAACACAGACCAGACCCAAAATGAAAGTGAAAGAGGTCCCAGTTATTTTTACACTGCAGTGCACATTGTTTCCTGTGTAATTTTTATCCCTAGAAACAGTAAAAACCAAGAGACTACAGATTCTCTGCATACTAAGCTTTGTGCTTTGGCATATAATCAGTTTATCAGCATATCATACAAAAAATGGAATGACCTTCTGAATAGTTCATAAGATTATTGTGAAAATTCTTTTATTTTTATGTCTAAGCTTTTGCATTTGCAAAACCTTTAGCATTTGTGTTTACTGTTTCCCATGTTTAATTTGAATTTAAGAAAGAAAAAATGCAAAGTCGGTTTTCCTTTGTTGGTAACAGAGTCAAACTCATAAAATACAAAAAACTGTGTGTCTAAGACCCAAGGTTGTTTTGGGATGGGGGTGTTTTGAAAAACTGATTTTTTATCAAGTGACATGTCCAATTCTCATAAAGGGTTAGGAAAAACTGGGTAGAGATTTCTCAGTTCATTTGGAGAAAAATGCAGTTCAAATACATGAGTGACAACCTGCCATAAAGAAAGCTTGAACAGTGATTGTACCCTACAGCACACATTTATTTGGCAGAATAAAAAGCACTTGTGCATTTCTAAGGACCAGTATGTAGGTGAACAGTCCTGAAACAGACTACATGTTTCAATTCTCAACAGAAGTAGTGGAAAATGAATGAAGGTTCATACTTTTATATATCTAACTTTTTTTTTTCAAAAGGATATGAATCCTTTTTCTTTTTTTTTTTTCCTTTTCCCTAGAGGGATTTAAGTAATTTTTTCTAGCAGGGTATTGCCTAGCATATAATTCACTGTGTGGAGGCCACAACTCTGGAATCTGAGACCTTACTTTGCTCCAGGTTTCCAATATGACCTTGAAGATGTCCGATTTTTTTTTTTGAGAAACTAAAACTTTTTCAATGACAGACCTTATTCTCACTTCTCTATCTTCAGTACTGTTTTTTGGCACATAAAGTAGGGATAAAAAAGTTTTTCCACCTTACAGATCATAACAAAAAATAAATTTTAAAAATCAATGAAGTCAGATGCTGAAGAGCTTTTTAAATAAGGCTGTTAATGAAGAATTATAGATGTAGTCTGGATATTTGTTCTTGCTGGGAAAAAAAGGTGAAATTATACAAACTATAATTACAGACTTCTCGGTCTCTGTCTTAGAAAGCAAGACCCTGCCAGTAAATTAGATACTTAGTATTTAAGATATGATAACTACTAAAAAAACTAGGCCACTTTTAATTGTCATGAAAAGCCTCTTTGATCAGAAAATTTTGAGAGAGCAAAAATATAATATAGGGCATTGTAAATGGAAGATTGAGAATATGCATGCAGACATAAAAGAGTTCATATAGCTCCCTGTTATCATAGTCCCAACAGAACAAAGTATTTTCTGCCAGACAGGCTGTGAAAAACAGACATTTCACATGTGTGCAACTGGAACTGATTTTCCTCTGGAATTAATACGTATACGGAAAACTAAGAACTATGCACAGACCTTCACATAATCACATGTGAATATAGAAAAGTACACATAGTATGTATATCCAATTTATACAGATTGAGAATAGATAAGAAAAACTCAAAAAACCCCAAGATTTAAAAATGACAGGAGAATTAAAAAGATGTAATTTCACAGTTCCTGGAAAATGAGCTATGGCTTATTATTTTGAGGGTTTGAGTTTGACACTAATGACTCTGTAATAGAAACAACATCAGTAATTCTCTGTGTCTTGGAATATTGCCTAGGACAAAATAATTATGGAATCCACACTTTGTTGTTTGGTTGTTTGGGGTTTTTTCTCATTTATATATAGCATAAATTTAGAATGCATTTAGAATCTACATAGTGAAATAACTATGGGTGATACACATGCACAAACATTTGACATATGTATGTATGTAATATTTAGCAAGTGGAAGATGTGCTGTAATTGAGCCCCAATTCCACAGATGTGATCCCTAATGAAGATTGTTTATTGCCCTAAAACCCTACACTGAATGATAAAATAAGGAAGCCCTGAAGGGTAAAAATAAGGATTTCTAATTCTAGAAAGACAACATGCATTCTCTTACATATAAACAAAGCACTTCAGCATCTCACCAGCATCATATGAGAAAATAAAATCCTGCTGTACCTGTCAGATTGTCAACCCTTTAACTGTGGGCAGTGATTTTAAGTCTCTGATAGAGCAAACTCTGATGCATCTTTTTTAACAAACAGGATTTATGCATTTCAGAAGTCTGGTTTCATTAACTACAACCTGTAATGGCAGGCACAAATTTATTGAACAGACACGTGAGAAATAAGAACATCAAGAAAAATCAACAGAATACAAGCATTTGTATAATGACCTATTATGATACAAAAATTCAGATCATATCAGCTTCATGATTAGTCATTAGAGTTTAAAATACATACTCATGAATGAAGAATAATATCCCTTTACTCCAAAGTGTATCTCCAATAAGGAAAACAAGACAGTATTTCTATTTAGACTGTAATGAATATTTCTTCCAGTGTAGCAAAGAGAACTTCCTCTAATGTGTTTGGATATAGAAAATAAATATCAAAAAAATCTTGCCTAAATTTCGAACTCCCATATGATTTTTCCAAGGATGCACACTACTGTGGAAGGGTACAAAGTAGAAGGATGTAGGGCAGCAAAATTAATCAAGAAAAGACACCATGACAATTTCTTTGGGAACATGGGAATGCTAAAGCTATAGAAGATGCAGAGAAAAAAGTATCTGTGCTGAGAGGAAGACTGTAATAGACCTTTCAGGTGTTTCTCAGTGGGAAAAATGAGAGGACGAAGGATAAAAGCCACCAAAATATAGAGAAACTCAGGGGCTAGGAAGAAGCCACCTCAGACTCAGCTTTTCTGCATACTTGACATCTTGTTTCGTATTTGATGCTCTTCTACTGTCTCATATTTTCCATTAATTATAATTTTAGTTTGTGTCAGACTGTGCCTTTTTCATCTGTTGACTCAAAGGAGATATCTGTTTATCTCTGATTTCAACTTTTCTAACCTTTCAGCCTCTCTAACAAGAAGAAATATGTTAATTATGTGAAACTTGAAATGCTGAAAAGGTCACAAAAAACCTACAGAAGGGTGAGATGTAAATTATACATCTTGGGGCAAATGCGTATGCACGTCAATCTATTTGGATTCACTCCAATGCCAAGCTTTTTTTAGCCTTGTTCAGGCATGCACTTTACAGACTTCCACGTCACCCTTCACCTCAGTTCTACAGCTCTTTTCTGCTCATTGCTACTTGCAGCTTCCTTTGCACCAGCTGGACTTTTCAGCATTTTCCTAGGCAATGCAGCAGGCTGTGAAATAGGGAAGGAACCACAGCACAAAGATGCTGATGTGAAACCTAGAAATGTTCCTCTGCAAGTGGGTCAGCAGAGAAGACTCCTCCGTGTCGAGCTGTGTGGGAAAGCAGGGATGGAGATGAAGGCACCCGTCTACCACCCAGGATGTGAGGCTTGGCAGGCCTGCCCTGCCGTGTGACTGCCAAGCGCTCTCTCTTCTTGGCTCCTGGATCAGTTTTAAGTCAGATGGGGAGTGCCACCTGCTGGGTGACCTTCTGAAACTGAGTCATGGGTTTAAGATTAAGATAATTGTAATAGGAATTTGTATGAAGAAAAACTCAGCAAGGGACTAAAATTAAAGAATTGACTAATCAGACTCAGTGAGAAGGACAAATTTGTCTTAAGTTGCTCCCCTACAGTTTCATGGCCAGCTTGCTGTCACTTTTAGCAATCCTTTTCTCTGCATGCCGGTCAAAAATCAGTAGGGTTTGTCTTAAGTGTAATAAAGCTTTTCAAAAGGCAGCATACTGACCCTACCTGCCTGCTAAATCTCTCATGGATCTTAGGGTTTGGCTCCAAGGTGCAATACCACTGTTTTTTAAAATAAAGGAAAAAGAACTGTCCATCAGCTCTTGACAAGGTCTTATACCCGCACATATCAAAGTCGATAACAAAATATTCTGAGTCCTCACAGAGATCTTGAAGGAATTGCCCTCATTTCACTCAGTACAACTGTGAACAATCAGTGGATGAGATGGATCAAAATCTTCTGAGCAGTGTGTTTTGTGTACACATAACACTTGCTTATCCTGACGCCAGAATTCTTAAAGTGGGGAGACTTACAGCACAGACCAAGAAAGAAGAATTCTGTCTTGGCTGGGGACATCAGAAAGGACTAATTTTATCAATTCCTTTGAGCTTTCCTATCTATTTAGTTTCTTAAATATGCCTTGGAAAGCTGACCTAAGGAAGTTTAAGAAATAATTTGATATCTAGACAATGTTGCAAGTAGTGTATAGGAGATGCATTTCTGTTCTTTTCCCTGTTATTGGAGGTGCTCTAAACTAAGGTGAAGATATAAAAATGTGCAAATCTCTAACCAGATTTGGGCAGCTGTGAGACATTGGGTACAGCACAACCTCTACCTAAGAATTATTACCATTTCCAAACAAAAATATTATGCTTGATTAGTTGATGAAGTTCACATTACACACGAAACCTCAGTTGCTATCTGCTGATATTTGGGGGTAAAAGTAAAACCAAAATGCCAAAAAATACTAATGCTGAAAAGAAAAATGGAAAACTGAAGATGGAGCTGAAACGAAGGTGTGGTAAAATCCAGAAGGTTCATGCCTAATGATAGATCTCAATAGGCTAGTGAAGCACAGCGAGGTCTGCAGTGAATGCCTTGGCTTCAGAACCAGAAAGGAGGCTGCCCAGGAAAAGTCAGTCAGGGCCCAGAACCTGACTGCTGCCAAACTCCACACAGAAAATGGGGAGGTTAACACTTAATTGAATTAATAACAGTGCCACCATTTCACAATCAGAACACCTCCTGACAAGAGAAAATTGTGTAAAACATGGCAAAGTACTCCTGGGAGAGCTGAATGGAGTTAATTAATCAGCTTCCCCCTGAAGCACGGGACCCAACAGCACATGTGGCTGCAGCAAAGGGTAAAGCAATATAAAAATCACAAATGCTGGTATTAGTTTAGGTTTTTAAGATGATGGTGAATGATCAGACATCACAAAGATTTTGGTTCTGTGGCCAAATAAAAAGAAGGTGACTATCCTGCTGAGAGGATTTCAAAGAAACTACCTACAAAATCGTGGAGTGTAACTGAAAAAGGGGAGCCAGGCTGCTCATAACAGTGTGGTGGTGTTGGGATGAGAGACAATGGGCATAAACTGAAAAAGTCCAGACTAGATAGAAGGAAAAGCTTTTATCAGCTGAAATAGATTGCCTGGTTATGAGAAGGGTGTGCTATCTCCACCCTTTGTTTTCACAATAAAGCCCAGAGAAGCCTGGTCTGCCCTTATAGCTGATGTGAGCAGGAAGTTGAACTAGATGCTTCCAGAGGTTTCTTTCCATCAGAATTTCATGTGAGTCTAAGATTATATAATACTGTGAAAGCAAATAGCTGAAAAAGTATTTATTAAGTACGTAAATAATCTACATGAGAAGAAAATGCTTTAAAAATTGAATGGCAGAAGAAGAATTAGATGCTATGAGAAAAACAGAAAGAACAAAGTAAAATTTCATTATTTAAGGCTTACACAAGGATTCAAATACCTCTGCTCATGTATAAAGATCACACAAGAATTGAAATACTTCAGCTGACAGGCAATGATTGTGAATAGCAATATCAGTTAAATTGTTAGTAGTCCAGGATGAATGAACAATAAGTTGCAAAATTACCACAACTGGAATATGCTAAACAATCTGCAATGTTAAGTTAATCATTGAACCAGATGATGATTAAGCAAGCTACAGAGTACATGTCAGATTGGAGGCCAGCAAGGAGGGCAAAAGAATGACTATTGCACAGAATGAAAATGAGATTTCTTGGGAGAGCTCTGCATAAAAGGACGGATATGCAGAGAAATTATAATCACAGTCTAGGGAACCCCTTTCACAGAATAGCTGTGTAAAATGAAAGATTGCATAATGGCAAAAAAAGCCCCCAAATTAGAAAAGGTTAAAAAATCATAGGAAAAAGATGAAAGAAATTGTAGTCAACTTGAAAGTAATGAATGAGATCTGTTGGGTCCAACACCAGAATAACAACTACTTAAGTTAATATACCTGTATAGCATCTGAGAAAAGAGAATAGTATGCAGTAATAGTCTCAATAAAAATAATAGTCAGGGATATAAATCAAGGCAGAATTTAACCCCTGGGTTTTGTTCAAAAATGCTGATAACGCTGAGATGCAGTCTAGGAAGTCTATATTTTTGTGAGTATTCCTGCCTTTGCTGTTGTACTAATAAATGCTATGGGGATATGTAGCTCTAGCTGAATACAAGAGATGATGATGCTAAGGGAAAAGACCAAAGAAAACGCAGACACGTAGATGCTCTTTTTACCTGAGAATATGAATATTTTAAAAGGGTCCCATTGACATCCTATACTGACACATTTTCTTGCATTTAACATCCAGCTCATCAATTTTAATAAAAATAATTATTTCCAGCTTGTCCATCTCCACTGCCTTTCTCTTTTTCCTTCCATTTTGTTTTCCCTTCATTCTTCTCTGGTCATTTTAAAGGTAACATTTATTATTTTTAAGCATCACAAATCATATTGAAATTTTGAAAGTTGATTTCCCTTTGAAATGGGAGTCTAGGAGCTATAATTTCTTAAAAAGCAAAACATTTCAAGGCTGAGCTCATGTTATTGAAGACAGCTATGTTTCCTGGGCTCTTTAGTGGTGGGTATTTGGGCAATAAGTTCCCAGGGACTCTGAGCTTTCACATGCTGAAATGCACTTTCCTGGAAGGATGGAGCTCTTGGTACTCAGGAATCAGCAAGTATCTGAAGGCTGGGTTGATGAAAACTCTGGGATCCTGATGTCTAGATCAGAAGCCAAAGTCTAAAACCCACTTTGTGAAAAAGCCAAGCAAGTGTCTACAGAGATCAACATTCCCCAGGATATTTCCATTTTCAGCAGGTTATTTTCTTCGACAGAAAAACTGCACACCAGAAAATATCCAGCTGTCATTTTCACCTTATTATCATTTCTGCACAATGGGCCTGTACACACAAAATACATCATTTTATCATGTCTCCTGCTTCTAGCTTCACAGGTCATTCATCAGCCTCTGCTCAATGCCAAATATGCATTTACCTTTCTATGCAGTTTGGAAGCCTATTTTATTGTAACATACACGAGCCCTTCTGAACGCTGCAATAGATGCTTTGGGTTTTGTGCTAACATGGGTTTTTCCTTGTCATAACATTGAGAAGCAGACATTCAGTAACCACACTGACATCTTGTTCTTCTCAAGATGTTCTTTGGGCAGGACATCAACAGTTCATGTTGTATATCACAGCAAAGGGTGTCATGCCCAGTGGTGCTTGGGGGCAGCTTTGCATGGTATGAAATGAAAAACAAATAAAAGCCAACAATATCCTCCTTCACCCTTCCAAAAAACCCCGCAGCTTAAGAACTAGAAAAGAGGTGTTCAATTTTCTTGTGTGGTTACAGTATGTTTGTTCCTTAACAGTAAAGTAATGAGCTTGCTTTTGGAACAGAGAAGTTATGGTCTCATATTAAAGAACTGTGGTTTTCCCCTTGGTTTAGGGAAAAAAAAAAAAAAAAAAGATAATAAATTAAAAAAAATACAAACCACTTTTTATTGATGTCAAAGTTTTGGGATGGTACTAAACCTGGTTTACAAAGAAACCGTAACATCAAATTCTTAAAATCTAAAAGACACAAGATGAAAAGGTTGTAAATGAGGTACATACAGAACAAAAAAGATGAGTGCAAAAATGGGAGAGACTGACTGACTGACCCATCATCAGTGGTCATCTGCTGTTAGAAATATGCATAAAGTGAAAAATGTTTACTTCATTTCTTCTGGTTTTCACATTCTTACATTCCCATCCGACATTTGCATCTAGGACATCTGATTATGAAATACCTGTTGATACATTTATTGACTTATGTTTGATTAGCAATGGTGTGTCTGGAACAATGTTTTCAGTGGCTCATGCCACTTTTATGACATAGGAACTTATACTGCTCGACTTGAGTCAAATCTGTTCAAACACTGGGCCTCTGCCTTAAAATAATACTTCATTGTATGGCTCCATATATTTTACAGCAGGGCTTTTTTTTTTCTTAATTTGTGTTCTCATGCAAGTGAAAGTGCAGAAAATAATGTCTTATTTTTTTATTTGATTAAAGGATCCTGTGTTGTTTTTAATCACTTCAACAAAAGCTCAGTCTTAAAAGTTATATCACTTAACTTTTTCAGTGTTTTCATTATAAGCTCCACTCCTTGGGGCTCTGCAGACAGAGAATAAAAAATACATTCATTTCATTATTCTTTTGCTAACATAAAAATGTGCCATAGTCAGTTCAGAGCTTCAGTGCTTACATCTAGAAAATAGAGAGCATGTGTATTTGCCTTTATAGAATACTTGAACATCTAAACTAATTGAATTTCAACAACTTGAAGAGTAGAAGGTCTCCCATGGGATTTATTTTCATGGTAAAATCATGATAATCACATTTTTCATTTCTTAAGTTGCCTACATTTTGCTTTGCTTATTTTTCTTCAATTCCATTATTCCAAGCTGAACCAAATTTGCTTGTAGTTTACTTCTAATTTCAAATGATTTTTAAACTGTTAAACCCCAAAATTATACACATAATTTGGATTTTCCCAGCAAAAATCTGAACATCTGCACAAATCATATTTTCCTTTAGAGTATAATATGGATTACCCCAAACCAATATTTGATGTCATATTTTGATGGAAATAGTGAGACAAGCATTAATATCACTAGATGTCACTAAACTGTCATTTCCTCTTCAAAGATTCTACATAATTGTTTTCCATTTGGTAAGATATTCATATTTCAGTAGTTTAGTTTTCATCTCCAGATATGACTTTGTCTCCTATGACTGCTTTGCTTATCTTCTACGTTGTGTGTAAACCATTGTGCTCTACACTTCAGTTTTGGGGAGATTTTCTGGTCCTTGTGCATAACTGTGTGTGGGTGCAGGTAAAGCCTTCTTGTGGGTTTGTTTCTATAAAGTGCTCAGTTTTCACATACTCTAAGTAACACCAGAACTTTCATATGTGGTACCTTAATGTACTTTTTAAAACTAAAATACTAAAAATTTTCTTCCTGTTGAGAATATATAAAGAGACTATTCACATCTGGATTTCCGGGAAACTTGCTTTATGCAATAACTACGTGTTCTGCTGAAATATTTAGAGGAGGCAGACAATGAATTTGCAAGACCGGAAGGGCAGCCATCCCTACGGTTCTCAAGTTCTACTTTTCAACAAGTAGAACAACATTGCCTCTTACCTGTCCGTTGCTGATTCCTGGATTTCCAGCTATATTGTTCTATGTTGTCAATACCCAAATAACTCATGTCATGCTTGACCAATACCAAAAAAATTGGCATGTGCCAGAATACACAGTGGTGCCACAGCTTATTTAGAAATAATCATCTGGGTTTATGTCTTGCTTGCTGACACTGGAAGTGCATTTGTTCTGAATGTAGTAGCTCTGCTTGTCCAAGTGTATTCATTTTAATGCACTGCCTCTGCCTGAAGAATGCATTGCTTCTGCCTTGCCACCAGGCTCTGATTTGTTGTCTGTGTGGTGTGGAGCACGCTTTCTTCACTTGATAGGATTTTAATATAGCTTTGATTCTTACTAGTTCCCAAAGGTTACATTTTGCCACTTTTATCCGTGGTTTTTCTGTTTGTCAGTGGCATATATACAGCTTTTTCAATGCAAACAAAACTTTCAAACTACTAATTTTTTTTACAGAGCATTAGCATTTTGCCTTTCTGTTTAAGCTCTTAGTTTCACCCTAGTTACAGATACTTGGTTACCCTTGAAACTTCACCAAAACTTC
Source organism: Chamaea fasciata (assembly GCF_029207755.1). Lineage (NCBI taxonomy): Eukaryota > Metazoa > Chordata > Aves > Passeriformes > Sylviidae > Chamaea > Chamaea fasciata. Next base: position 122,532,758 of record NW_027094086.1, on the reverse strand, counting down.
AGTCAATTCCTGCCCCATTTTCAAGACCCAAACCATTTCTGTCCCACGCATAAATTAGCCTGCTTCAGACAGCACTGGGAATGTTTGTGTATCTTGGAAATTAAGCCTTCTGTCTAAAGAACCTCCATGGGCATACATAAATTCCTTTTAAACTTGACATTACTAGTGAGAGAATTAATCAGATTAAGCCCCTAAGAGCCCAGATAGGTTTAGGTAAAGAATAGGTACAAACAATACTTCTAAACTTCTAAGGCTGTCACTTTAACAATCTACTTCCAGAACTGAATGAGGAGGTGACAGTACTTCTTAACCTGGTCATTAGTGACTAGTTTTGGAGAAAAAAATCAATGTGATCCAAAAATACTTTTTTTAGAAATGAAAATGCAAGAGAAACAGAATTCACATTCAAGCATCAAGTTTTCAAGGAACTTAAACTCATTAAAGAAGAGGTATTTGTGCATATATAGAAGCACTCTGAAGGAGGCAATCTGGTGCCTACTTCCCATTTAGTCTAGCACTTATTTGGAAGGGTTTCCAAGTATTTTAGTTCTCTAGCAAGATTAATTCTGAGCACAGATACACATCTATATTAAGTAATACATATGATGTAGGGGACACATAAAAAAGCCAGTCATTTTCACACAAAAACTTGGCTGGTGGTCACAGTTGCAGAGAAATATTTTACAATCTGTGCAAATTCTTGTCAATAAAATATCTCTGAAGAGAAATCCTTTTTTTTTTTAATAGCTTCCAGATGTAATGTTAAGAACATATTAAGAACAAGGTATCCATGAATCTGATCTATCTAATCTATAGTTTGAATATTTTCTTCTTTGTCTTCACAGAATAACAGAATGGACGAGTTTGGAAGGGACCACAGTGGGTCATTTGGTCCAACCTCCCTGCTCTCAAGCAGGGCCTTCCTAGAGCACATGGCAAAGGATTGAGTCCAGATGGTTCTTGAATATCTCCAGCGAGGGAGACTCCACAACTTCTCTGGTTAATCTGTTCCAGTGCTTGGTCACCTGCACAGTAAAGACGTTCCTCCTCATATTCAACTGAAATTTCTTGTGCAGCAGTTTCTGCCCAGCGCCTCCTGTCCTATTGCTCAGCACCCCTGAGAACAGCCTGGCTCCATCATCTTGACACCCTCCCTCTGGATGCTTGTAGAGATCCCCTCTCAGTAGTCTCTCATTGTGGTACTACATGCTATAAAAGGCCATGTACACTGAATTCCACAAGCTACTTGCTAAAAATGAGAGACATGTGAAAATAATGCTTATAAGAAAAAATTACAGGAGCTATTGCACTTTTATAAATGCATTTCTGACCCTGGCAGTTAATTTCCATTTGGTGAATTACTGTGAAGATGTCCTTTGATCCAAAAACTTGACAAAGATTTTTGCTTATGCCAAGTAGCAGATGTATGGGTTTCAGAGCAGAAGTACTCATCATTTCTCTCTCAGAAGTTCCACATGGGCTCAACGTATTTTACAGCAATGAAGAAAAAGGAATACATTTTTACACATTTGTTGAGAATACTAAACTCACAGCAAGCAAGATCCTTTTGCATCATCTTCACCATTGCTTTTTCTGGGAAGTTTTATCCAATTTATTGCTGATTTACTCCTTTCTTTTAAGAACATTTAAGCAATATCAAAAAAGTTTCTTTTTTGTCTTTTATTAAAAAAAAAAAAAGGTGGACAAAATGTTAGAAGAATGGCTAACCTTTTAAAAGTTGAAAGGTTTAAAAGTTGTCCTAAAACAACAACAGATCATTTAGGATTAGGAATATTTTATTTTACATTTGGTGAAGAAAACAAGGCATACCAGGACACTGTTTATACTGTTTAAGCAGTGTACTTATGCCTCAAATTACATTACTCTGGGGAATCTTTTTGCATCTATATTTTGTCTTTGCTCTGGTCCATTTCCATAGCAACGTATTTGTTCCTATGGAGAATCTGGGTGGATAACTTCAAATTGAGCCTGAAAGTTTTGAAACAAGGTTTCAGTTCTCTGTAAAATAATTATGAAAAAAATTAATTTAAAAAAAAATAAAAAAATAAACATGATTTTGCCATTGTTTCTTTTACCCTACTCTAGGCATGATTAGCTCTGAACAATCCTTTGATCTCTTTCCCGTGATGTTCAGACTGGGAGCAGGCTTATCCACATGACTTCAGCAGCTGTTATAAAATCTGGTGGGGAATTTTTCATTCCAATTTCAATGGCTCACTGTATTCACTAATTATATTGTTATATACACACACGTTCCAAATTTTTACTCAGAAGCTGGGATCTACACTTAAAGAAACCCCTAATAAAAAAAACTCCCCTGAGGGGGAGGGGAGTTGGGAAGAACAGGGCAAGATGACTTTTAACATTACTTTCAAAACAATACAGTTCATTTTAGATGAGCACTTTAAACTCTTGCCAGTACCATTTCCTGTTCATATTTGTCACTGTCCACTCTTTCATTTAAGGGAAAGATTTTATAGTTGAAAATCATTGTTGCTATATTACAATATAATATAATAGTGCTAAATAATTTTTAAAAGATAACTGCTTAATTAATACTAATGAAACAATTGTTTCTTCATTTCTTCAAATGCATGCACTCAGAGAAATAAACAAAACTGTAAAGTTTTGGGGGTTTTTTTAAGAGGATATTTCCATCAGAATCCACTGGAAAATGAAAATAATTTTTAAAAAAATCAAAGGAAAGAAAATGAAGGAAAAAATCCCTAATTGTGGGGGTTTATTATGACTTTTCATAGAGTAGTAAGTCTCATAAGTTTAGTTGTAAAATGATCCAACTAGTTTTTCAGTCAAATAATTTCAGGAATTCTCTTGGAATTGCCAAATTTGTCTGACCAAACTTACCATTCCAGCAATGGAAAAAATAACAAGACTGAAAATCCTGTGTGTAAATGGGCATAAAAGAAAGGACCTCTGTTTTACTGGATTGGTCAGGTGATGTCAGCCTATTGAATCCAGCTCAGATTATGCCATTCATACAACTTGGAAAATTACTGCTGCAAAGATTGAACAATTTTGCGATATTTTGAGGCAGACCCAACATCTGCATCATGTGGAGATAATGATGCTTTCATTCTCTACGCCAGCAATTCAAGACTTACATCTGATACTCAGAAAGTTTTCACAGATGGTCCATTCCAACCTGCTCTTTTTCTGCTTTCCCTGGGTTTGTACTTTTTTAGGCATTTCCCATCTGCCTGTTTAAAAGTCTTTAAATAGGTGGAATTTCTGGTGAAAGGAATGAATACTTTTATTCTGCCTCCAAATTCTTTCCCAGTGATACCATATGCACATTAGAGCTGGCACGCCCATACTTTGAAAAGAAGCATAAAGTTAAGAAGAAAAATATGGACCTGTTTTATATAATAGTGAGTCACTGCTGCATTTTAGTCACAGGCTACAGACAATAAAAGAGAAATTAAGTGTCAATGATTGAATTGGGAGTAATAGATAGAAGCTCTGTAGAGACAGCATCATCTCTTTTCAACAGAAAAGAAACATGTTCATTTACAGGATAGGTGCCCTGCCATCAGCCAATGAAGATGGCTTTAAAAACCTACATGGCCTAAGTGAACAGTACATACAATCACAGAAGTGGTTCCTGAATATCACTCAGAACTATATGCTTGAATCATACAAAAATAACTGAGAAATAACTACAGAACAAAGAAAGATGGTATCAATAATTTTTAGTAAAAATGTTGACAGAAATAAATTCCTATTCCACAGTGGGGAAAAAAAAAAAGTAGCAGTATCAGTAACAATTGATTTTTATTAATACAAGCCCTACTTTTCCTAGTTCATCTAAGTTAAAAAAGGAACACAGAAAAGGGTAGCAGGTAGCAGGTAGGTAAGGAACTAAGCCTGGCTTTCTGTAAGAAAAATGGTGTGTGCAACCATCTTCAGATTTCAGATTGCAATCCACTTGGTTTCAGTGGGAACTAGAAGGAAAATCAGCCCCTGTGTAAGCTGGATATCCAAAATTATGTTGGTCAGTTCCAAGGTACTTTGAATCCAGGCCATTTTTGAAAATCTGGGTTCAGTATATGACAGTCCACTCATATTCGTAATTCAGTACTGCTGTTGGAAAACTATATGAACACCTGCAGAAAGAAAGAGAAGTATATTCACCAGAAGTGAAATCAGGTTCTGATTAATCAGGTTTGGGCAGTGTTAGTGTTTTCTGTCCAAAATGCAAGCCAATAAATATATCTCGTGTTGGAAAATCCATGTACCATGCCACAGTGAAAGCCATGGGCATTCATCAACTCATTGGAATATAAATTAAAAAAAAAAAAAGACAGTGAAGTACTGAAAGATGTTTTTATGTCACATGAAGATAGAAGAATTAACAAGCAAGCCATGAATAAAACTGAAATGAAATGAAATGAAGAAATGTGAGAAAACACATCAGATTCATTTCAATAAATTACAGTAAAAGCTGGAGGATAGATACTTCAATGAGATGTTATTAAAAGGCTAGAGGCCTTTTCCCAACAAAGTAATATTTGGAGACTCCCCATCTAATAGCAAACAGTCATGGATAAATAACTTCTTCTCTCCAAATCCATTAACTGTCTCTAAATGTCATATCCTATGAGCTATCATATGAAGCCCCTGGGAATACTGTATGTGCTTTTGAACACATAATAACAATGTGACTTCTAAGTGTGGTTATTCTGGCATCTGTGTCACACTTGAGGTTGTATGAGGTTACATAGGATAAGATTTAAACAGCTGGTGAAAAGAGCAAAATAAACCAGATTACTATTCAGTCTTTGGTACTGCATATATTTTGTATAGCCTCATCTCACTCTAAATAAATACTACACTTGTCTTCATGAAGGACACAGTGGAATGTCATGTTAGAACAGGTTCTTTCCAGAAATATCTTCCTATATATCTGTTAAAGAAAGACAGGCCAGAGAAATGTGCTTTGCACTTGAAAGATAATGGGAAAATAACTAGTGTTTTAAAACCTGTAGAATCCAATTCCACTTATCTTTCACATACATAAGTTTTACCTAAAAAGAGTTAAAAGAATTTTATGGAGCCAGAATAAGGGCACAACATACTATATCATTTGTGTACGAGACAGGCTGACATTCCTACTTACCAAAATCATAAGCTAGAAGGTGGGGCAATGTTCCAGAATTGAAACTTGTTGATCCAGGATATGCCTTAATTTCTATAATAGCTTTTCCACCTTGAGTTGGAGAACTTTTATCCATAATGAACTATGGGTATTACCATAGCCTATGTATTACCAGAAAATATTCTGATTTCAAAAGAGGAAAAAAAATTACAGCTAACTTCTTGATGGCTCTATGGAATCAGGAGCATGTTACTGACTGCTAGGATAGGACCTAGCTTACTGGGGATAATATTAACCATCAGAAAAATCTTCCTGTGGAGCATCCATAAGGAATTGAAAACAACTGAGATGATAGAATATGAATCAGCCAAATGTAAATGATCCTCAATTAGCCAAAAGGATGAACCCTTTAGACTCCTTAACACTCCCTCGACTCTTCTTGGTTGGCTTTATCACAGACTTCTGCCAGGAAATATTTTTATTTAATATTAAGTTGATAGCATGGTTCAAAGTGATGAACATTTGTTATAACATTGACATTTCACACTAAACACAGACACACTCATTAACATAAAATAAAATTCTTTATGTGCACCCTTATATGCAGACAAGTAGATTTTACTTGACAAATATATAAGAAGACAGAGCAAAACATGCTAATATAATAACAAAGTTGCCTACTTACAAATTATGTCCCTGTCAACATTCCCTAAGGCATACCCATTTGATTTAGTATGTCATGGATCGTGCCTTTCTCCATAAATATTCTTCCTCAGCAGTTGTTCCTGGAAAGGCTTACCCAGAAATGTGGATGTAATTTTTGCTTTTTCTATTTCATCACCTCCTCTGCGGCTCTGGCACTCTGTTGTGTTTTGTTTACAGAGTAAGAACACTTGTGCTTTAGTTTTTCCCTCCATTCAATACTGCTGTATAGCAGGCTGAGGGTGTTGTCTAATTTGAAAGCCTTGGCCACTTAAAACGTGGCTGTCAGCAGCAGTTGCTAAGAAACTACAACTTAACTGCTTTCAAACACGATATTGCTAAAGTGCAATTACCCACACCTGCTATTATTATTTATATGAGCTAATGTGTAATTCCTTCTTCACCATACTGGACACGTCCTCTCTTACCTCCCATCTCAATAAGCCCCTTCTTTCTGGTAACTTCTGAGATCATTCCTCATCTCATCCAAACAAACATTTCAAACCACCTCCATATCCCAAATATTCCCCAAGCAGGGAAATGGACCACAAAATATCTAAGTGTAGCTCAGAACAAGAGCACATAAATGCTCAGCTGGTCACTGTCACTTAGAAAACCATGATTGTGAGGCAGAGCCTCCAAATAAGTTTTCCCTTAAGAGAGATTACATGTTTGAATAGAAGTGGATGGGAATTTTTTACTTCAAGAAAATGTTAATGAAGTAATAAAATATTTAACTAAAAAGTAAGTAGATCATTTACTAACTCTGTTTCTATTAAGTCATCCTTCAATGTTTTGTTATATGAACAAAAAAATACCAGTAATAAGGAATATACATGCAAGAGGAGTGGGTGTCTTATGGGTGGAAAACTTTTGTCCTTACCTTTTTTATCTTGTAAACATCTACTGATGCCTCTTGAATAAAAATAGCATCCTTTAAAGTATTTTGGCTGCATTCCACATCAGCTCAGCCCATTCTGTTTACTAAGTAATTTCAACCATGTGAATTAGATGTCGCCTTCTTTGCTTTCCGGAGGTGAATGCAAACCCCTTGGAACCAGTCAAGCAGCAATATGAATGAGTAGAAGTTTGGGCCAGATAATGGGAGTGAACAATTCAAATGCAAAGAATTTTTAAAGCTTGATGCTTGCCCTTTTTCTGCAGGATGAGGTATGAAGCAATGCATGAGAGTAAGGGGGAACAGCCTTAGGAAAAGCAGACACTTCTTTACAGGTGGGAACACACAGCCTTGCTTTCCTCTTTCCTTCCACTCTGCTCCCACTCAGAGCTAAAGACACAAACCAAAGAAGAGGCTCTGCAAGGAGGCATCTGTGTTAGCCCCAGTCCAGCTATGCTTATTGCAGCTGTATATCTTCTGAAGAGACCCCTGCTGCCACATGAAGATTCAGAAATGCTGGAAATTGGGCTTACATATGTCTCCAGTCACCCACATGCGCTCACACAAAATAGAGAATGCGAAAAGGGGAAAAAAAGGAAAAAGAGAGTAGGGAAAAGGAAGAAAAAATAATCTTCTTAGCTAAAAAATACAATCAGACAGATCTTACACCTTCACAAACTCCTTAACAGAAAGTAATATATTCTAATGTTAATCTTGTTAGTCACTGAACTACTAGTTATTTAAGTTAAACTACTTGATTTTTAACATCTGGTTCACAGTCAGGGTACAATTCCTTGTCTCAATGCTGTATTTGGGTATTTGTTCTTCACATATGTAGTTTTTTGGCACTTCAATTTTGAGCATTTGAGCCTCTCGGTGGGGTGGTGAGGCAATGTATCCTGCATTAGACTGCAGAGGTAAACAACATGATTTGTAGCTGCATGTGATTGTTAATTATGCAAAGAAAAACTTTGGGAACAGTACAGTAAACAAATGAGGTTATTTGTAAATCTCTCATTCTCTAGTTCTAACTTTCAAACTACAAAATACAAATGCAGTCATATTTTCCTGAATGAAAATGGCAGCAAATTAAAAAAAAAAAAATAAAAGCAAGTTGTGCATCAAAAGATATCATTGTGTAATTATTTAGAAAAACAAAGATGCATTTCATTCCCTAAGGGAGACCCTTAAGCCTACAGTTTCTTTCAGACAGTTTTATTTTCATTAAAAACATTTTGACATCTCTAGATAAATTAAGAACACATTGTTAGAATATATTTCAACATATCTACTGCATAACTGCAGTAATGTAAACTCAGGAGAGCTCATTCTATGAAAAAATCAACCACGCGCCATTTTCACAGAACTCCGATTTAGTGGAATGGGAATAATAAGTTGGAACAATCATTCCTGAAGATACCATTTGAACGACCAACTTTGGAGCTGCTCAGGAGGTGTTACTTTGTGGGACAAGAAAGGGATCAGCCATCCCCACCACCCTTCTGTGATGGTCATCGGGCAGAGGATGTACATGCTAAGGCACCACAAAGGGTTTCCGACCTCCACCCTGATCTGCACACAAATTATCACTCATGTTCTGAGCACAACATGAAGGCACTAGATTGAATGCCATTTTTATGATAAATCTATCGATAGGAGTAAGACATTGGGGTTTAGGGTGTGCTTTTAAGAGCTCTTTGAAGGGAACAGAACTTGGTGGAAGGACAACAGACTGCAAAGAGTCCCAGGTGTACTCCTGTATATCCAGACATATCCAGCATTTAAAAGATTGTTTCATCTCCATTTTTACTTGTTTTACTTTTGTATGGATTAGAAATTCATTCTTCATCATATTTTGCTTGCTAACTGACGCAGAGACAATAAAACACACTACAAATAATTCTAGGGATTCAAACTGCAGCCCTTGGCTGCCACCTAAAGGTTTGCTATACTCCTTTAGAGGGATACCACCAGATTCCATTCCCGTGTTTGGAATAGAAAAATGCTTGTCTACTACTCTTACAGGCAACCTCCATGGCCACTATTACTAAAAGAGATTTAGGGAAAAAAATATTTGTTCTAAAAAAACCCCAAAAGGCCCCGCCAAAACAAAACAAAGGAAGGAAAAACCCCACAGTAGTTCAACAGTACTGCAGAAAGAATGATTCCTTGTTTCTGCATGCACCTTCAATGCCAGAACAAAGAAATAGTACAAACCACTGAAGAATTAATGGCTCAAGAACAAAAAAAGGGGTGGTGTGCATAGCCACCATTTGGGCAACACAACGAGGGCAGCAGGCAGTTTGTGTAGGCCTTATGCTTTCCACCAAGAAGAGATTGATCTCTCCAGACACTCTGGAAATTCAAGCTCCTTCAAAATAGAAGGAGTTGAGATGGAAAAGAAAATCCTGGCCAGGGCTCCTTTTAGCACCAACAGGAAGAATTCTGCCTCAATTCTCCCACCAGGTACAACTATCTGATTGTCATCAATTAACTGAAAATCACTGTTCCTTAGTCACAGGGTCTGTATTAGCTGGACAGTACTGACTTCTTTCAGAGGTTTTTTTAATCTATTTTAAAGTTTTCATTTTCAATGAACTATCAGTTTTACACAATGAAATAATTTGTTGGGAAACCTAGAAACGTATCTAGAATTTGTAACATTCCATGGTAAATGTTACTTCGCTCCTTGTATGAGGGGACCTTCTCTTTGTTTCTTTTTTTTTAGACTTAGGAATATTGGGTGAGGATCTGAATGAAAGTGACGTGGCCACCAGGCAAAAATGGAAAACTAGCAGAGAACCAGCCTACAGTTTGAAACTAACCTTTTGCATTACTAATGAACTTTTTATGACTTCTGCTATATGTTCATTGTATAAGTCTTATATCCTGCAGTACAAACAGCAAACAAAAGAATATATTAAGCAGAAGGTATTTCAAGATAGAAAAATACCCTGTACTATCATAGGCTCAAATTCTGGACAACAAAAACCTGTTATTTCCTATGGTTTGAGTTTTGAAGTTTAATCCTTATTTACACATCCAACTCCATTTTGACTTTTCACAGGATCTGTTTTATTTTTGCTTCATCCACTCCTCTTACAGGACTGACACCCCTCACGTTCTAACAGGGACGTGAACTGACAAACTGACAATGAAGCTCTAGATTGACAATGAAAAATAAACCAAGAATCTACAGAAAACTAGTGGTTTCCACCCACACATGGGAAGAAGCTTAGTGACAGTGTCATCTTGGCCTCCATTGCAAAAATGAAAACCCACAAGTAACCAGTAAACTCAAAATTGTGCATTTTCAAGCTCTGATCATTGTGTATTTGCAGTATTCCCTGGGGAACAGTTAATGGCTAAAGGCTAAAGATCTAGACATTCTCTTCTGTCCTTTTGAGTGATCCATATGTCTATGGCATCTGTGGCATGCACAGTTATATTTGAGGTCATTACCTGGATCATACTTCTTGTGATCATAACCTCCTGCGGTAGTTATTAGGATAGTTTGTGTGTAGGCAAGGAGCATGTCACTGATATCCTCTCATACTGCCTATGGTGCTGGTTCTTCTGTCTTTTGTTTTGGTTTGGCGCCTGTATTTCTCTGTTCAGCAAGATGAAGTTTTAGTTTAATTTGATGTAATGAAATCTTTACCGGTTACAGAGTCAGACAGGACATATCTGCATATTAACTTCATGTGTTCTGTTTTCTCTTCCAAGGCCAAGTCATATAGTTTTGTTAATCACCTGTAGAAATGTGGACACTTAGAAGACTGATAGAATTTAAATCAAGAGAGTATTGTAATGGTACCCTTTTCTGACCTCCTGTGTTTTATAGGTTATACAGCTTCACCTAGAAATATAACATGAATGCTTATGTTTCATCTATGGTCTTGTCTCTCATACAACCATTGAGCCTTGAATTCAAGACCACCCATGATGGAAAATGGTGCCAAAGGAGAAGTTTTATCAGGAACATTTTTCTTCAAACAGTTAGGATCACTAAATTACTCTGCAATCTCTATCTGCCTTCATCTTCCAGTGTTCATTAGTGTGTCATGTCACACGAGGATTATTTGCTGGTACAATATCATATTAACTAAATTTTAATGGAACAAAGTATTAGCCTGGCTGTAACTTAATTTTGTAAAATATTTTCCGTTTGCGATAAAAAGATACAGCCTGGCAAATCCTAAGGCAGCTGTGTACTCTATTCAAGCACATGCTAATTAGGGCCACAGTGTGGCCTTAATTTTGGTGCTCAGTTCATAGTGACTTTATATACTGCTGAACAGTTCAATTACTCCAGACTGCCTCAACTCAGGCTAGAACTGTCTGTCTCCAAAAAAGTGTCTGTTCCTTAGCAATACATTAATCCCATAGTCCCTCTCATGCCTTAGCCTGACTTTAGTCACAGCTGGTACCAGATGCTTCAGCAAAGATAGAAATCATCTTTAAAGGAACATGTCAAAGTGTGGTCGCAGAAGAAATTTCTGTGCCGCCTTAGAAAGTGCCAGTTCTTGTTCAGAGGTACAAAAGCTTACCTTTGTTATGAATTTTTATCCTGGCTAATGTAAAGGCACATACAATTCATATAAATATCTCATCTATTTTTAAATCCTACATATTTCTTATCTACAGCAAACGAATTCCAAGAGTTAATTATATGTTATTTTAAAAAGAATCTTTGCTTTGTTGTAGCTTAAAGGATGAACAGTAAAACAAATAACTACAGTGCCACTGGATCCTGAAATTAGACAAGAGTAGGCTAACTGATATGAACAAAAAAAATACAGGTAAATACCACACAGAGAGCAAGCAGGCTGTAATGTGCACACCATATTTCAAGGCTGAGGACAAGATCAGACGAAAGTCCACCAGAGATGTTCAGAATCTTTGATAATTCTGGAAAACCACCCATGTTCCTGTCCATGTTCCCCACCCCTCCCACTCCCCCCTACTGCTACACACACACACACAGTTTGCCTGCAGGATTTTTCCACTCATCGACCACTGCTCAATGCAGCAGCTTAGCTATGGGCAGGAGAAACGATTTGCATTCATCAGTTACCCAGGTACAAACTTCTGCTTTTGAACTGTAGGACACTTTTGAGCTTGATCCATACAGGTTATACTGAGCTAACGAACTAATGAACTTTAATTTCTGTTAAACAGCACTAGTGCTATTTATGAACCGCATCTTAACTTTCCCTTTCAACCTCTAACACCCAATTTCCTCAAAAGTTTCTCAGAAGGAACTTCAATCTTTCAGAAGTCCCAAGAAATATTTCCTACTTACTATCTACAATATTCTACCTACTTTCTACCAGTTCCTTGTAAAACATAACATAGGAAACCTCTGGGAAATAACAAATGAGCTAATGGTTGTCAGGGGCAAATATGGGAATTTTCTCTGAAAACTTCCAAAACTGTCAGGCCTACTGTACTATTACAGAATATTTCATCTGGACATTTGGTAACCCAAGGTCTTAAATCCAGGGGACAGAAAAGGGTGAAATTGCTGTGGAAGGAGGATGAGGAAGAGGTGAAATGCTGCTTGAGACAGCTGCAGCAGCAGCAATCACGCCCTTGGGACCTCGTTAGGGAAGGGAGAGACACAGAGAAGGAGTAGGTGGGGAAAGCAAGAGGCCTTTAACTATTTGAGGATCCATTCAAAGTGACTGGGCAGAGGGAGGGTGAGAAGAAAGAATAAAAACTTTTTAATGCAGATGAGTAAGAAGGGAGAATGGGAGTAATAGTATGTAATGGAAAAAAAATAAAAAGAGGAAAAAAAATTTTGAGGAAGAAGAAAATGAAAACACCTGAGGTATAGTACAGTCACGTGATGGGCACCTATGTTGGCTCTCAACACTAAGTGGAGATTACATACTTTTTTCAAGTACCAGAGAGAAAGACAGGGGACAGGCAACAAGAGCAGAGGCAAATGGGTGGAGGTAAAATAAAGCACATGGTGTGCCAGCGTTCTGTGGACAGTTTGATCTTGCAATAATAACAAAGTTTAAAAAAAAAAAAAAAAAAGTGTGTGACAGTGGTTGTTGTTCCTCTGTAGAAATAAAAATGCCATTTGTGCATGTCACCAACTATTCTGTGAAATGTGTGTTTTCAGAGCTCAGTTGACTCCGTGTCTGTGGATCTATACCCACATCTATCAAAATGAAACCTGGTCTTTTCCCATCCTCCATGGAACAGGGAAACAACATAGCTTCAAAGATACTATGACTGTTTTCGGGTGGGCTGCAGTCCTTTGTGAGTATAAAACTAAAATGACATGCTCTTCTTTCTCTGTTAGTCACTGAAGGAAAACAGGAAAATGGCACACAGATTAGTAACACAGGGTCAGGCCTTTGGCCCTTCAGGCCAAAGTCCCACTGAAATAAGGTTAATGAAATAACTCATCTGGCCTACTATTCACCCATCTATTCCTTTCAGAAATCAAGCCACGGTGACTATAAATCCATGAAGTAGTATCTGGAAAGTATTAATGCCAGCATATAGAAGAATCCCAGGTAAATTTTATACTTTGAAGGCAGACCACAGGGGAGCTCATATCTCTGAAGTCAGAAAGACTCAAAACACAGTGTATTTGTCGAAAGAAAACAATTCTGTCTAAAATACCAATTCTGTCACATAAAAATGCATAGTGGAAATACCAAAAAATCTTAGAGTAACACCGTTCTTTAAAACTTCATGTGACAACAACTGAAATGTTCTTCTTTCAGAATACATCTGTTCAACTAAATATACTACTGGGGTTTTTCAGTAATTATTTCCAGAAAGAGATTTTTAGACCATTTCAATAAACAACTTCAGCTTTGACCACTTGTTACAATACATATTTTCATGGTTTTGAGCATCCTAGGGGGATTACATAGATAATTTCTTATGCTTCCTTGTCTCTAAAAAACCCATCCCACTCTTTCTTAAACAGAGGACAGGAAACCTTCATTGAGGCCCCCTCAGTTCTGATTTACAGATTAGCTGTCTGCACTACAGATCTCTTTAGAAATGAGTGTCTGTATAGAATTTAAAGCACTGAGTTTAACCTAGTAAACCCTAAACAGAGTGATACCTTCTCTACCTGTGAAGAGACTGCTGTGTCTGTCCTAACTGCTTGCTGACCATTTCTCTGTTGAGAATCCAGCAGCACAGGATTTTTTCTTTTCTTGCAATAGTCTGAAGTATCTGAGGTTTATTGTCTTATAACACAATCTTCTTCAGGGGACTTGTCAGAAGCACTGAAGTACATAAGACCACGCTCTGGGACTTACATACTATTTTTTTAATATAAAAATTTTACAATTCAATTGGTTATATAATCAAGGAAGAAAAGTGTACCAGCAAGGTATTGCAAGTAATTTTCTCAGAAAAGCAGAATAGAGAAATTTCTGCCACATAAACCAGAAAAGAAAATCATTTTATAGTTAAAGCTTTCCAAATGAATTATGAATAACAACAACATTTAGATGCAGTATACATAAGTCACCAAGCTGAGCATATGGAAAATAAATAGTTGTATTCCACCTGTCTCTGCATGACATTGACCAAACTGTTAACACTGAGAGGGTAAATGAAAAAAGGTAGTGGTTCAGATGTTGTCAGATAATTTCATGCAGGCCTACTGAAGTTGCAAACCTAAGTAAGATTTGTACACTCACACAAAATGTCCACCTGAAATCAATGTAAGCCTTCACAAAAAATTAAATAGAGTATTGGACTATTTGGATTACTCTTTTACCTTAAAATGCACCATTTTCTCTTCGTGTCATGTACATCAGGGAGGTCAGTAGCATGGGCTGATAACTAAGGTAGGTATTAATGAAAAATGTAATGAAAAATACTGTTTTGGGGAGTAAAGAATTTTCTAGTTTGGAAACTGGCATTACCAGTCTGCAAAGAACTGAGCCTAGAAATGAAAATCAGTGTGCACAGTTTTAGCATCTTATACAGAAATGCATCTGAAATTTTTCAGAATTACAAAATAAAAGCATGTTTTGTAAAAAAAAAAAAAAGTGTACTGCATCACGCAGCTGGAATTATATGTAGAATTTTTCCATATTTAATAAACAGCATAGGTGGATTATTCATAGTCTGCACTTCTGAGGAAGAGGTCTATGGCTTCTTGGCAATTGTTCTTTGGGAATAGTCACTGATTTTGAATTGTTCCATCATTTTTAATTGATAGGTTATAAAGGATTTGCACAATACACTGACTTTTTTATACAAAACAGATGCAGTTTTAGATTCAAATGCAGTATAAAGAAATGAACCCAAGTCATAGCAAATGCAATTGTATCTGGCAGACAAGAATATGATTTTTCTAGTTAGTTATACTGCAAAAAAATTCAAATTGGCATGTCAGTGGGATCAAGTGAGGCCACCAAATCCAAAACAATTACTGCACTGTAGCAGGATTCTATACTATTAAAATAGGGAAGCTGGAGGAGAGTAAAATTAATTTAACAATAATAAAATGCTTTTTATGGGGATTTAAATTGTGTCTAAGATTCCATGATAATGTAAGAAATCACAAGATTGGATAATGAACACTTACTATTTAAAAAAAGTTTTGATATTAGAAGTTGTAAAACACCATCAATCTTCCCTTTGCAGTCCTGGTTTGGACTCTCCCCCACAAAATGGCACATTAAAGATGGTTGGAAACATTCAACCAAAAAAGGAACATGGTTTTTGTAAGAAAAGCTTTGGGGTTTTTGACCAGCTCTAGTTAACATTCATTGCAGATGCAATATTTTCAAAGCTGTTTCCTGAAAAGAGAGACTGTTCACCAACAAGGTGATAGACAACTGCATTTTGTTTCAATAAAGCAAATGTAAATACTGGAAAGAAGCCACAGTTATACTACTTCAAGAAATTTGGGATACACGTAATATAATATAATAGAATAACACACTTTCCACCACAAAAATTTGTAGAAAAACTTAGGTAGGAAAAAGCCCCCTGAGGCCCAACCATCCCTCTGCTCAAAACTGGTCCAATTAGTTCAGTCTGCTTGGGGAGATGTTCACCTGAGCTTCAACTCTCGCTAAGGACAGATATTCCATAAACTCACTGCTTCAAGGATTCATAGCCCTGTGGATGGGACAATGGATTGAGACTTTAAATCCATTTCCAGTGGTGTTAAATTCCTTGTTAAAGGAGTTTAAGAGTTATATACTCTCTTACGTGACCTTGGATGAGTCACTTTCTCCACTTGCAAGCCTAGAATTATTATTCAAAACTCCTGCCTAATTATAATATTGCATTATAAACACTGTCTAAATAACAATCTATTCAAAGATGCTATCACTGCAAAGTAAATGTTTTTAAGTCCTTGGATTCCACCATGGGAAGAACGAAGTTAAAGAAATAGGGCATTTTATATAAACCAGCAGACTACACTTTAAACTTTTACAGCAGCCTCTACACATTGAGGCCTAAACTATTGGCATCTTCAGCTCTTGGCTATTTTACTGGTGACTAAATTCAGTGTACATAGTTCTCACCCAATTATGGCATCCTTTTCACTATTTTTTCAAGGTTTAAGTTAATGACCAGAGTGGTTTCATTTTGGTTACCATATTATCAGATTTTATATGAAAATTATCAAATATTTTTTCTTCCACATTAAACTTTAGGTATTGTCTTTCTGCCCATAGTACCAAATCCTTGCATGATGTTCTCATCAGGAGTAGTGCATGTAAAGACTGACTCCTATTTGTATGCTGAACAACCTTTGATTAGAAAATCAGAAGATAATTCATGCTGTTGAGGACATAGCCATTTTCTTTATGCTGCTTATGATAATTTACATTCTGTCTAATAAATAGTTTCATGCACAATATATCTGTATGAGATATTTACTGTATCCTTCCTCCCATCTGCACCACTTAGACTATGCATGCAGGTGAAAAATCCAAAACAGGGAGATTCCAGTTTAAGTCACTTTTGTTTCTGCTGGCATTTTGTTTAAAGACATTTCCTTGAATTTCTTCATGTTTCATCTGACTCCTTTTTTCCCAGATATATTTGAATCACCATGAATTTGCAACATCATGATCTACAAATTAGAGTACCCAAGAGGAGTAAACTGAGTTTAGTTCACCCTTCACCCTTCACCAGTGTATCTTATTTCAAATAGCACCCAACTGAGTTCTGAAGGGACATGTAGCTCTCTACCTACAGTATTTGAGACTGTGACCTCTGAAATCATAGAGCTTTTAGGTTAAGAATGCCACAATATTTGAAGTCCTGTAAACGCTACACTTCTTTCTGAATGTCATTGTGTATGGCTTTCTCACATCCCATATCCCCATTTGGGCTGTGACCACTCAAGGAATGATAGTCAGATGTCTGAAATGGGGGATTTTTCCAAAATGAAGCAAAAAAAGATGATACATCATTTAAAAACTCCCAAGAGTGGGACCACGGGATTGCTTCATTGCCAACTCTTCCTCAGCACTGTTGAACAAACCTACCGTGTTTATTTCTGACCTCTGACATTCAGATGCTAAACCATCCACAGCTCCTCAAAGCTTAGCACAGGATCTGAAAAGGCTTCCGCAGCCCTTCATTCATAAAGACAGTGAAACAGCACATTATTTACACTAGTAGCATTTGCAGGACTTATTAACGATGTACCCTGCATAGGCAGACTCGGATGCGGCATGGAGATCCTTTTAGGATCCTGCGTGCACTGTTATCTCTTGCCGGCATCAGAAATGAAGGATACCATAGGACTGGCCATCAGAGACCCGAGGCCGGCACACCTTCCCCGTAACGCAGCCGGGCGGGTGCCCGGCCACCAGCGTGTGACAAGGGGAGGTGCCCAGGTGAGTTTTACCTGCCGGGAAACGCCGCCACCCACAGCCTCCCCGGGGAGCGGAGCCCTCCAGAGGAGCACAGCGACACGAGCTGCCGGGAGCTCCGCCGGGGAGCGGAGCCGGGCCGGCCGGGCGGCGGCCGGAGGTCGCACCTTTGCCCGGCGGGGCTTTCCTGGCCCGCACGGCGCGGTACTTTCCGGGCATGGTTAACCTTTGCGTTACTCCCACTGCGCCCAGAGGGGTGGAAACTCCGGGCAGAAATCATTCGGGAAGGGCGGTAAAGGAGGGGAGGTGTTTTTAGGTGACATGAAGCGACCGGGGGCGTTTTGCCGGCCCGCACCAGGGGCCAGCGCGCTGCTGCCAGCGGGACACCCCGGCAGAAACGGCGGCGTTGCTGCGGCCTGGGGCAGCGCCGCGGGCAGCGGAGCTGGTGATGGGGCCGAGGGTCGCACGGGCAAGCGGCGGCGGGGTCACATGGAGCGAGGCCCGGCCCCGCCGGCGGGGCGGAGCGGAGCGGCTGCCACGGGGCCGAAGCGGCGGGCGAGGTGCAGCGGGGGCTGGCGGCGCTGCGCTGTGCCCGCGGCCTTCGCCCGCTTCCCCGCCCGGGGGCAGCGGCCCTACTGAGATAGGGGAGCCGCGACCGGAGCCACCGCCGAACAAAGGCGCGGGCGGATGCAGTGACTTCACCGCCGGGCCCGCCCCCGCACTCCCGCCCGAGGAACCTGCCCCGCTGCCGTCTCCTGGCAACCCGCGGGCACCCGCGGGCTCGGCGCGCACCCTCCGCGCTGGGGCCGGACAGCGCCGCGCAGCGCCGCCGGCCAGGGTCTCCTGCCCTCCCCTTCCCGTCCTCAGCAGACCCCGTCCCCCCGGCGCGGAGAGGCGGCCCCGGCAGCGGCTCGGGACGGCGGCGGGCAGCGCCCACCTGGCCCCGGCGGGGGCGGGCAGGGGGCGGCTGTCCCCGCCCCTCCCTGCAGCCGCCCTCTTCGCCCGAGGGAGGTGCGGAGCCGCCGCTCCCCGCGCGGTGCCAGGAGCCTCCCCGCGCCCCCCAGGCAGGGCGGGCGGCGAGGCGCCCCTGGCGCGCCGGGCTGGAGGCGGATGGAGGGAGCCAAGCTCCGCGCTCGGCAGGGGCCCCGCTGCTGCCGGGGGGGGTGCGGCCCTGGCGGGGCGCGGGGGCGCGGCAGGCGCTGCCCCCGAGATGCGGCGGCTCCCGCCCGCCCGGCCGAGGGCCCTACCTGTGCCGGGCCCGCCGCCGCCCCTCCCCCGGCCCCGCCGCCGCCGCCGCCCCCGCGGGGGCCGGGACTGAGAGCGCCGCGGCGCCGAGACACGGCCCCGAGAAGAGGGTGAGGGAGCGGGAGCGGTGCCGGCCGCGGCGCATGATGTGGGTGCCGCTGCTGGCGTGCCTCACCGCGGGGATCGTCTCCGTGCCCAGGTGCCAGCGCGGCCCCGGAGCCTTCCTCGGGGCGGCCCGGCTGCTGGCGGCCGTGCCGGGACTCTGCCAGCGCTGTAAGTGTCCGAGCGCCTGGGGCTGCTCGCCGTGCCCTGGCTGGTTGGGGTTGTGGCTGGGTTTGGGTCTGGCGCGGGGTCGTGCCTGCGCGGGGGGCTCGCCCGGGCCCGGCGGCTGCCTCGGGGCGCAGCGCTGACAGCCGGGATCGCCCGGCGCCACCGGCACTCGCCGGCCGGGCGGGCCGAGCTGGCGGAGGGACGGTACCTGCGGGGAGAGCCGGGCTGGAGCGGCCGGCCCCTGCCCAAACCTCACACCGCCGGGGCCAGCCCGTGATTTAGGATTTAGTCGTCCGCAACGCGGGCGTCCTGCCTTTGGGGAGCCGTGGTAGCTCCCGGGGAGCCGGCGGGAGTATCGCGCTCCAGGGTGCTTCGGGTCCTGAAGTGCACCCTCCGCAATGCTCCGTGAAGCGGCACGAAGACCCGCCCGGGGATCCCAAGCTAGGGTTGGACAGTTCTTGGGGATGGTAATGCTCTGTTTTACGTCGTTTATATGGCAAGCAGTGGCAGGGTTAAATAGGGATAGAGCTACGAGAAGATTGTCTTCTGTTTACCTTGGGATAACGCGCATGTTGATAATGCCCCAGGAGCTACGGTCCTCGGATAAAACAGGCTCTGGTAAACGTGGGTAACCCCTCGTGTTGTGGAATTGCTTCCCAAAGCCCTGGGCATCAGTTTTAATATGTGCAGGCTGAGAGGAGTTTGTGCAAATGTACCTTAGAAAATGGAGCAGTTGACAGAGCAAGCAGGTTAGTCAAGTTTTTCATAAAGGAGCTTATTTATCTAGCAGTGGTCATAAAAGCAGATCTGGTTGTCAATAATCTTTCTGTATTTTTTCTGCTTGTGGGATAATTGGCATTTCCCAGTTCAGGCCTGGAGCTGATTTAAAATGTTAACATGTAACCTCTAAGATTTACAATGGGAACAATGTATTAGTCTTAAATTCTTTGTTGCATATGTGACAAATTCATGCCTAATTCAGTAGGATTTGCCCAGTGCTATTAAAAACAATGGAATAATTTGTTAACTTTCATAGGATAATTTATCTTGCTTTTTTGGCTTTGTATTTTGAATTCAGAACCAAACTCAATGTCAATAGGAAAAATAAAATATATTATTAAATTTCTTATGAAACATGGCATCTTGTATGCAGTATCCTAGATTCTTTTTTATGCAGTGCAATTGAATTGAAAGGCTAATTGAAACTTTATGAAGAGGATGGTTCTGTGCCTGAATGCAGTGTTGTGCTTGCTCATGAGTGTAGTTCCTGGGTAGACGCTAGTGCAAATAATACATCAGAGCAGAGTGCCACAGGGGGGAGGTTGTGCATGGGGCTTTTGTGCCAAAGGATGCTTGCTGTCTTTGTTGTGCTTCATAGTGAAAATATATATGGGTGATGCGTCATGGGTTATGTGTTTATTGTGACAACAGCTCTCAGATTGGGCAGACTGTAACTCAAATAGACCTTGTTTTTTTCCTTTTCATTTGAAATCTCTGCTAATTCATGAAAGCTGAAAGGCACACTGAATTCTTTCCTTCATACATAATCACTTTACAGGCTACAGCCACTGTTGAAGCAAGAAGAGTGTTCTGTTTTGTTTTTCTGTGAATGAACACATGAAATCTTTTTGTTATTATTAATGTTGTTTGTGATTTTTTCATTCGGTTGTGATAGCCAGTGCAGCACCACCTGGATTCTTTGAATGTCTGCAGGCTGCTTTGAAAGAGACTGGGCAGCAGCTCCATGTACAGATACTTGGCAGCAAGGCTTTGTTCAAGCAGCCACACCTCTTTGCTTCTGCATTGACAGTGCTGGGCATGGAGAAAAGCATCACGCTGTTCCCGTGCCATCGACAAGTCCAGTTTATTTATGTGCAGAGTTGGCAGAACCCACCTGAATCTCCAGTTCTAAAAGAAACTGGAAATATGAAATCTACATGGAACTCACATTTATTTCATTCTTGTTGGAGCATTTGTGGCTCTTCTAATTGAAAAATGGAGAGCTTGATACTACCTGAAGTATTTGTTCTGCAAGCTGCAGTTTGGGATGTGAGTCATTGCTTGGGGATAAGTAAAGGTAGAATTTGGCACAGGGTTTGAAGTTACAAGGAGTGCAAAAGGAAATCTCACAATGCTGTAAATTTGCAATTCCCAAATTACAGGTTCTGTAAGCTCAGATAAAAAGAGTAGTGTTGCTGCCTTCTACAAAGAGTCCCTTGTTCAATAAGTCTCACCAAAAGGAAATTTGCAGTTCAGTAAGCCAACTATAACAAATACCTGACCTAAGAATCAAGCCAGTTCTGTAGGGATTTCTACAGATCCCTACATTTATGTTTGAACATTAAAACCTGACAAACTCCTAAAGATGTAAACCAGTGAACTGAATAAAAGCTGGATTCTACAGCGAGACCATGTGCATGCATTGTGCTAGCCAGTTGAGTAAGTGCTCACTTCAGTGAAGGCAGTTCCCTTGCCTTGTTTGGAAACCAACTGCTGAAATTCTTATTTTTTACCTGCTGCATAAGCCCATGGGCTATATGGGGCTTTAGTACTGAAAAATGACTGATTGGTCAGGGTTAACAAAGGACATTGGTTCAAATCTCAGCAGTGTCCCCAAACCAGTTATAATTAATATTGAAATCTGAAAACTAAGGTATTTGGTGCTTTCCAAAATACCTAGGGAGTTATTCTTCTGTGAAGCTCAAGTAAACTGAGTGTACTTGTGATGTGCAAACAAGGTTGGGATGGAATGAAAATCTTTATCTTGGATTTAAAAGTTGGAGAACAGTCACTCGGCAATTCTCTTAGATAGTTGTGATTGACAGGTCTCTTTAAATACCAACTTTAAAATTTTGTATTTTCAGTCTTCTTGAGAGTGTAATTTGGAAAGACCACCAGGGAAAGTGAGGGATCTGTGATCATGAAGGGGTCAGTTGTAAATTGACTTATGCCAATAGCCTGACTTTTGATTAATTAACTTCCTCCCATCAAAGCCTTTGGTGCTTTGCCAGTCTTGTCACATCACATTTCATGTGTTCCCTCTACTAAAAACGTTTTATAAACCATGACTGTGTTACTTCTCAAAGAAATAAGAAAAGCTGTTCAAACCACTCATAGAAGTTTTTGAGGAGAGGTGATCAGGAAATGTCCCGTGACACGCACAGAGGCACACAAAAAAGTCTGAAATAAAAGATACATCATGATAGCTTTAATTGGTGTTTGTCTGTTAATTCTCTTGCGTACCCATGGGGCTCATTTCCCTTTGGGACATAGTGAAAGAAGCTGAGTTGTATGGAACACACAACACTGAGCCAGTTTGCCTTTCCTGAGGCTTAAAACAAACCAAGATGAAGAGAAAACCCATTTTTCATTTTCCAAGTCTGTGTGGGTGATCTGCTCCCTAGAGGTAATGGACCATCTTTGGGAAAGCCAACCTTTTGGGAACCTTTGGGAACCAGCCTTTGGGAAGAACAGCCTGGGTGTTTGAGAGGGCTGTAAGTTGCAGTTCTGAGAAATAGCCAGGTTAGTTTATGTGCGCATTGCTCAAGGAGCGTATTTTGCCAGTAACACGCATACATTTGCTTTGCAAATTGCACACTTCTCATAATCTGTTGTAATTTCATGTCTCTTCAGGGGGCTTCTGTGGTAAGGGGGTTTTTTTTATTATTTTATGGTGTTTACTAGTTGAATGAAACTCGTAGTTGCATGTATAGTATTTACAATGTTTTCATGCTACAGATGTTTGAGATGAGACTGGGAAAAGAGGAGAGGGACAACTGATGAACTAGTGGAGCAATAACCATACTCTTGATGCTCTGGGAAGGTTTTCTCTATCATTTTGGATATGCTATTGCTGAGAAAAGTTGTCAAGGCAGTCTGAAGATTGCATGCAGCAGTAATGCTCTCTACAGTTCGAAGAGTCAGTTGCTTCTTTTCAGGCCTTTAAACTTTCAAGGACTGGAACTGCAACTGTGAAAGCAAAAAATTACACCCTATTAGTCAAGAGGCCTGAATGAATAAATTTGATTTTCCATTAAAGAACAATCTAAGTTTAATTTACTTCCCCAGACCATCAGAAAGATGTCAGAATGTGAACTTCATGGAAGCTAAAGAAAATCTTTGTTAAAAGACCTCCATTCCACAAGAGAACATTAAAATGTCAAATTATAATCTCCCATATGCTTTATAGAGCACATATATTCTGGTAATATTCTTCAAATCCCTATGAAGAATTTGTGATGACTTGTCCATGTTGGGTCTTGAGTTTGGGACAATTAGAACTAACTACAAATTACTGTAGGGCAAGAAAAATTGAAGATATTTTATTTACAAATTGTGTGAGTTGATATGGGCTGCTGATATTTATCAAGACTTTTTCAGAAAGTCAGAGTCGTCATTATTTTTGTAAGTTCATACTTAGAAACTAGGGACTTCACATTTCTGGGCGCCTTCTCCCAAGCAGCAAGTTGTAGGATGAGTGGAAATAGCCTGAAGTTGTGCCAGGGAAGGTTTAGATTGGATATCAAGAAAAATTTATTCACTGAAAGGGCTGCCAAGCCTTGAAATAAGCTGCCTGGGGAAATGAGGGAGTCACCATCCCTGGAGAGATTTAGAAGACACATAGATGTGATGCATAGGAACATGTCTTTGTGGTGGGCTTGTTCTGGGTTAACAGTTGGACTAGAGGATTTAAAGGATCTTTTCCAGCCTAAATGATTCTGTGATTCAAGGAGGTACTCCTGAGCCTTTCTTATCCTCATCTCTGAGAAGTTCTGGCACTCAAAAGCCTGAAGAACAGAAGCCTGAGACAGGTGCACTTAAACTCAAGTTTTCTGATGTAAATATATATCAATGTAGAGGATTAGTGGTGGACTTGGCAGTATTGGGTTAAGCGCTTGTCTACATGATCTTAGTGGTCCTTTCCAACCTAAATTACTCTGATTCTATCCTGTGATTCTATGAATAGATCTGATATAAGAAACATTAACTTTAATATACAAATTAAATCTACATTACCTACATGATTTTTTTTCAACAATGTATGTTTTAAACAGTAGAATATAGGAAAACTCTACTTGTTTAGATCAGGATTGGTGTATCTTAGGCAGTGATTTGGATTTCATGAGTTCTCTCAGGGTAAGAAGGACAAGTGGAAAAGCTTCGTGTTCTGACCTTTAATGTTTGCTCAAATAATTAAATATTATTAAAATATATTAATGGCACTAAAGTCATATGTTATATTTTTGAAACTTATATATGTGAACTGTTTAGTGCTTTTACTGTAACTGATAATCCAGACATTTTGGTATAAATTTGACTTCTCATAATGAATTTACTGAAAACTGAAAACTGGACAAGAAAATCAGTTCCATTTTGTTAATAAACTTTTTGTGGGTTTTCTTTTTGTTTTAATAAAATTCTTAGGGCCTTGGTGCTTCTCATTCTACTCGCATCCTCCTTTTCAATGAAGTCTTGTTTTCAAAGTTCCTGTATCTCCACTACTAATTGCTGATTTATGTCTAACAGAGTGGAAAGATGTAATAATTCTTTCTCATCTGCTTAAGCAAACATAATTTTTGATGGACAGAGTAGGATATGGTCTGTTATTCCTTTTTAAGTACTTGAACTTTATTAATTTTTTTTTTTCTTTTTGGCAGTTTACATAAATAGACTTGGGCTATTTAGTTTAACTTTTGGGAAGGAAGTGGGGTTCTAATGAATTAGTTCACTGTACAGTGTAATGGAACCTTTCTCCAAGAAGAAAAGTAAGCCTCTTGCCAGCCATTCAGGATTCCCCATGTTCTGGTGGCAGAACAAGAATAACCCCTTGAGTAAAATGTGTTTCAGGATGATTGGAATTTACAGCATTAGAAAGCTTCCAAAAAAGCAACTTCTAGCTGAGGCTAAATTGGCCTAAATTGAAAACTTTGCAAAGCTCATAATTGACTTTTTTCTTCATATGTTTCTCTGCGTCCCATGACTTCACTGTCATATGCCTGTGGTGACTTCATGGTATTTACCCATGGTGGCAGGAATAGCAAGTCTGAAATATTTATGGTCATCAAAAGATACTGAGACAAATATTTTAACTATATTTATTGGCAGAGAAAATTTCTGTAGCTTCAGGCAAGTAGAATGATGTTCCTGAATGTTTGATTTTTATTTTACTTTGGCCCTTCTCTGCCCACTGATTTGGGAGTTAAGTTGTTAGCAGCAGTAGTAGTTCGTTCGGTTTAGATATTGAAGACTTAAATGTTTTTGATGTTTTGCAGTTGTAGCAGTGTTATGAATACTACTGCGTGATGTATGGTAGCATCACAAAAATAGTCCAAGTGTGATTAAACCAGTAGCTGCCCTTTCCAAAATAAATTCTGTTCCTTCTCAATGTTCAAGGGAATTAGGCTAAGTGAATTCTGTTCTGTGCTTGAGAGTACAACTTATTTCCATCTTACTCTGCTGGGTGGTACTCTTTGTACTGTGCTGAGGACAACTTGCTTCTCTCAGATGGGAGCTTCTTACTGGAAACAACCAAGTTCCCATCTTTTTGTTCAAACAAGACTACCAGGAAATAGGAAAGCTTGTACCAACTTACACCCTGGCACAAATGGCGCAAAATAACTAAATATAACTAATGACATCAGCAAGCAGGCTCTTCCAATCTAAGCAAAATTGTTGGAGTGCATTTTGCTGTTAAAAAATGTTGTGGCAATACTTCAGAACATTAAATAAACCACTACCTGTTTAAAACCTAGAATTTGCACGTTTGAAGTCTGTCCTTTAGAGAGCACTTAAGCTGCACCTGCAGACCATACATATATGTGAATGCTTCCTTGAGGGAGCAGAAGCAGAAGCTTGCATTCAAACAGTCTCTGTGCACCTGCAGTTTAGTTATAGTTAGTATGTGAGTCTGCATATTTTATAGCCCGCGGTCATGTTTTGTGCAACCTTTGCCCCCAAATTATACAAATGTAACAGGTTAAACCTAAAATAGAGGTTGGCCAGTGTCTGTTCCTAGACAGGTGGGTTGGGTTTTGAGATTTTCAATTATGAAAAAGATCCCAGAAAGCTTTTTACTAATTTGTCTCAGGGGCAATAACCATCTTCAGAGATTGAAAATCCTATGGAAAAGCAAATTACTGAAACAACAAATACCAAAGATTTGGTATTCTAGTAAACAGTAACATTTTTAAAATAGCCCTCTTGAATAAATTCTCCTCCCAATTTTGTGGACTACATGCAAGTCCTTACGGAGTGGTGGTTATTCTCTCTGATACCAGTTTTAAGTTTTATTTAATATTCTTGAGGTTTTCTCATTACAAGTGTAAACTATGTATTACATGTTCAATGTTTTATTTCAGCTCTGACCTGTCTCCCTAATCCACACATGCACAGCTTTTGGTTTGGGGATTTTGGTTTGTTTCAGGAAAATCTTCTGTAAAGGCACAATTCAGTTTATCATTTTGTGTTCAGAACTGAGGGACTTGTTCCCCTAGGTTGTCAGCTTTTGGAATTTCAGTCTAAAATGCAGAGCAGGTTTGTTCCAAACCACCATGTATGCAGATAAAAGAGAGTGAAGTAAGCTGTTTGCATTGCTATGGACTAAGAACCTATCAGGTGATCTTTGGTGACACTATGTGGGAAGAAATAGCTCTTGAGCTATTCTTAGCAGTTGCCAATCCTCCACACTGCTGCTGGGTATGTGAATGAAGACACAGTGCCAGGATGAGGTCATGTTTCTATGGAGCAGAAAGCAACAATTTGGTGATGATTACATAAGAAATTAAAAGGTACATTAGAGAAACAACTGGAGGGTTGAAGGCCTGGTTTGAGGTGGTAGAGCTATAGAAGATAGGTGGGAGATAAAGGTTGGGCTTGTCTTCTACTCAAGGTTGAACTTCTTAAGCAGGCAGAAAATAGTTATTTTTATTTAACTCTATAACCATGACCTAATTAGTTGAGACTTGATAGAATACACAGGAACATACCAACCATTCAGGGCTCTTGATGGGTTACTTGCTAGCAGTGCTTACTAATGCACAAGAAATTAAATTAGCAGTGATATATGGCAGTAGCCATTCCAGGCTTTGCTCAAGCAGCATGGCTATTCAATCTGGTCAGCTCCGATGGAGCTTCTAGCAGCTGTAGATGAGTGGAGCACAGTGATTCCTATGCCCATGTCCCATCCTAGGACACAGAATTAACACAACTCCACACATTTTGAAGTTTCCTTGAAATGAAGGGACTTAATAAAAAAATATTTTAGGCTCTCTGGTTCCATATACTTTGCATTTTTATTGGTGTAAAGGTGTGCTAACAGGACCACAGAACCTGTGCCATAGAAGCATTAGCTTTTATGACTGTGGGGAATGAGTCTCTTCTAATGATACAATCCTAGTACATTTTCCTATATGTTTTTATTTGTAAGAGACAGGATAGATTAGTTTCTGAAGCCAAGTAGTCTTTGACTCATTGTTTGCAGGCATGGATTGCATCAACAAAATGTAACCATCTCCCAGAAAAGCAGGAAGTTTCATAGAAAGGAGAGGTTACAAGTAAAGTTGGCCAAGAAACAAAAAATGTGTTGTGAAAAATTTCAAGGTTGCATTGCTTGTTTTCATTCTGTGTTGTGGCTTGGGAACAAAGTGAGACCAGAGTAGTCAATAGCTCTGTCTCTCATAGTCAAGGCCATGTCTGAGGCTGTGGTTTGAACATTGTGTTTTTGAGTCCTAACTGCGATACCAGTAGCTACTATGAGTAGTACCTTTTCTAAAATTCTGTTATATACGTCTTTCTGAAAAATAAACAAACAAACAAACAAACCAAAAAAAACCCCACCAACTTCAAAATTTATATATTCTTGAAAAACTTGGGTTGCTAGGCATCTGTCTGAAGCTTATGTTCCTCAAGTCTTCATCTTGAATGATCTGCAACCTTCATGTAAGTGTGGGAATTTTTCAGAGAGATGGGATTAAGACACAAGTAGACTCAGAGAATGTCAGGAGTATCTCCTTGAATCATAACATCATTTAGGCTGGAAAAGACCCTTAAGATTCTCTAGTCCAACTGTTAACCCAGCAAAAGCCCACCACTAAAAGATGTTCTTAAGCATCACATCTACATATCTTTTAAATATCTCCAGGGATGGTGACTCAACCACTTCCCTGGGCAGCCTGTTTCAAGGATTAACAGCCCTTTCAGTGAAGATATTTTTCCTGATATCCAGTCTAAACCTTCCCTGGCACAACTTGAGGCCATTAACTTTTGTCTTATTGCTTGTTAGCTGGGAGAAGAGACCAACCCCAGTCTTGCTGTCACATCCTTTTCAGTTAATTGTAGAGCATGATAAGACCCCCTCTGAACCTCCTTTTCTCTGGACTAAACAACCCCAGCTCCCTCAGCTGCTCCTCAAAAGACTTGTGCCAGACCCTTCCCCAGCTCCGTTGCCTTTCTCTGGACATGCTCCAGAACCTCAATGTCTTTTCCACTAGCAGCTTTCCAGCCCCTTTTCCCCTCAGCTTGTAACACCACATGGCGTTGCTCTGACTGAAATGGTGAACCTGCCACTTCCCCTTATTGAGCCTTATATAATTGGCTCAAAGCCTAGTATGAATATCATTCTCTTATTACAGAAGTAGTTCAAGAATGATATTCAATGATTGCACTTCTTGGGAACTCCATAACTACCGCGCCATTACAGAGCAGACTTATGATGCATTTTCTGTCCTCCAGTGTCAGCTGTGACTGTCGTTTTCTGCCAGGGCTTCCCTAATGCTGTGTTGACAGAGGTGTCCTCCCCTTTTGTCTGCACTGTTCAGCTGAAATCCAACGTCAGGTCTCTCTGGTGGCATCACTCAGACCTTGCACAATGTGCAAAAAAGGAAGATCTTGGCGTTTTGTCCTGCATGCTTTGCAAAGGCACAAAGTCAGGACGGGCAGACTGCTGCTTTGGTTTGCATTTTAATGACTTTTTAAATCACCTGAGTAGCTGTTACTAATGACCCTCATGTTTAAAAGATACTGTGTTCATACAGTAATGCAGATTAATTCGGGAATCCCAAAACTCTCAGGGGTATTGGCAGAGCTAGGAATGGAAAGTCCCTATCAGCTATCAGGACTTGTTCACTAGCGATTCTTTTCATTGCATTTATTTAGGTACGGGAAGACTTCTTACTCAATTCTCACCTCTACCTCTTACCATCTCTGTAACCACATTAGGGTTCATCTCTTCCAGTTCCATTTCTCTTTTTAGGAACACTGTAACAGTTGATTAGTTGGGGGGAGGGGGGTGCAGCGGTGGTTAGCTTGTTTGTTTGTTTGAAAAGGTGTTTTTATTCACTTGCCAGGTTTACAGAAGTATTTTTTGAGAGCTCAGAATTTAGCTGTGTTTTACACCTTTGTTTTACACATCTTTATTTTCTTAGCCAAAACATGTCTCTGCCATACAGAGTTTTAGTTTACTGCTTCTTCTGTTGCTGGCCAAAAAAAAAAAAAAAAAAAAAAAAATTAAAATCTGCATGCAGTGTTCTTCATTTCACTGAATAGTGAAACTAAAGTGCCCAGCCATTAATGGAGAAGTGAAACAAATCAACAAATAAAATATGTAATAGAATGAAAGGGACAGAAAAGTTGTTTGGTATTCTTCTCAACAAATCATAGGATTTTATTATAAAGCATAATATTCAGTGGTATTCAATTTGAAATCTCCTTTCCTGGGCAAGGTTGAATACCTTTTAAAGCTGATTTTGAGGGATAACCTGTAATTGTCTTGGAAAATTTGGTGATGACATAGTGTGTTTTTAAAGCATGGCACAAAAGGCAGAGAGAATTATTTCTTGTTTGGGGGGAAAAAAAAAAAGAAAAAAAAAAAAAGGGGGAAAAATCCCTAATTCCAGGACTGGGTTTTAGGATTGGCAGTTAAAGCACAGACACTCGTTTTTTTCCTGTAACCTGCGCAAGTAACAGTCCGACACAATAATCATGGAAAAATAGTCCCTCCTCTGTAGCATTTTTGTAATGCTTTTTATTGTACCTGCATGCTCAGCCAAAGTGAATCAGGAAGCCATGTGTTAGGTGGGACAGTTGCTGTCTGTCCCCTCTGCAGGGTCGTGTTGCTCCGCTCTGAAGACTGAAAGGTAAAGGTAACTGCAGTGTACTGCGTAAAAGCTGCAGCTTTCCTCGTAAATTAGGCTATATATGAGTTACTGAAGGCCTCATTCATTATCTGTGCAGAGGGGTAGCCTGGCTGATTGCTGCCCTAGAACGAGATTAGATGCACAATTGAAGATGCACAGTAGAAGCCGGATAATTTCGTATCTTCTTGCCTTCATGAGTGTCCACCAGACTGATGGCCATGATCAGAGAGTATAAGCTGCAAACTATATTTTGGCTTTCTCTTTTAAGAGAGCAAGTGGTACACCCTCCAAAACCAGCACAAGCATGTACCAACTGTGAAGCTGATACAAATCCGAATTCTTGGCTGTACTTGAACAAAGTTCTGTCTGTTTGAAAACCTGTTTAACACCCCCTCTGAGATGCCAGAGTGCTTTATTGCTATTTCATCTCTCAGATAAATACCCCGATTGTGATCAGGTTACTTTCATAATAAGGAGGCAGGATATAATTATACCAAAAATGATGTTTGTCTTGCCTTGATCCCTCTTGTTCTAGAGAGTTTAGGCTTGCCACACCTGTGATCACTGTAAATAGCTGCAGTTGTTGGAGCATGGTTGTAATTTTGTGGAGTAAGCTGGAAAAGTGTAGTTTAACCTGATGCACTTTTTATTATATGCATATGCCTGTACGGTTCCCAGCACAGAATTTGGCCTTGTAGAAAATACCTTTTGGCATACATCAGTACAAATGAAGCCAGTAGAAACTAGCCCTTAGCTTTGGCTGAACAGTAACTCAGTCTTGTCTGGACTCTGTTTTTGGTGAAGTGGCAGGAAAAATCTCAGTTCTTTTTTAAGTCAACTCATAAAAAAATATTCCTTGCTGTACCATGACTTTTTTTTAAAGCAACTGCAAAGTTTATACTTAAACAGTTGGGGTTTTAGAATAGGCTTACAACCAAATAATAAATATTTGATGAATTAAAGCATGTCCATAAATGTTACTGTTGTAATGGACTCTGTACTTGGGAACCAGAGTAGTGATGTAGACAGAATAATAAATAAAGAAATTAATTCAAGTTTTTTCAGTTTCTTGTTATAAAAAACAAAAAATTTCAACCTTTTTCTTCAATGGCACCAAGCTTGTCTATTGCCAACCTGTGACTTCATGTTGTGAAAATGGAGCTTTTGAGACTGGAGAGTTATCAGCACAGAGATTTCCATCCAGCAGTACTGTTTATCTCATTTGTTAAAGTCTTTTATCTGTTGTGATCACACTGAAACTGGATTTTAAGATTTTTTTTCTGTCTTAGCAGTCTGCAAAGGCACACAGACCCCCCTATATTTTACTAGACAGGCTGTATTAATAAACTATATCAAGTTTCAATAGATTCAATAAAAGAACCATGCAGAAAAAGAAATGGGACAGTAATTTTTCAGTCAGTTTTCCAATGCGTCTAGAAAATGGCACGTAGAGACATACTGCTGGTTTTTTTAGCAATTTTGCATATTAAAAAAAGGTGTCAGTATTTTGTTATGTGGTCAATGGCATTTAAATTAAAGTATGAGTTTTGCAGATAGGATTATATGTCTTAAGAAAGGAGTCTCAGATATTATTGTAGGAAATTAATTAGGCCATACTTACTATTTGACTTATTTGGTTTACTGATTGCAATGACAAGGAATTAATCTTCATTATTCCTTATCTGAATAGCTAGAAACACAGGTTTCTCTTTTTTTCATGTCAGCTATTTATTCTTATCAGAACTGCCCTGTTTCATACAATGGATATTAACTTGAATGGGTGACTTCAAACTTCATGTAATTTTCTCCCTATTTTGCTCCATGGTGGTCTTAAAACCACTATTATGCTGCAGATCAGGAACTTAGACTTTTCCTCATCCTTTGACACTTTTACTGAATCTCTCACTCATTTTCTTGTAACACCTTTCATCTCTGCTCTCTTTTATATCTAGTTGAAGATGAGTGGGGTGTTTGTGTGCCAAGAACAATTACATTCCTTTTATTTTTACTCCTTCAACAAGGTTTCATTCAGAGTCTTTGCACTTTATGAATACTGTCTAGAAAGGGATCTGTGGCAAGGTCTACAACCCTCTGCATGTCAGTACCTACCCAAAATCTTCATACATTTTTCCCGTCTCCTGCAGTATGTCTTAATGTTTTCTATGGCCTCTAGGTCTGCTCTTTCAGCCTGCAGAACATAAAGGGCAGTTGCTATCTTCTAATAAATTAAAAAAAGTTTTATTGTGTCAGTGCTGAATGAGCTTGCTCTTATTTCACATCTAAGTAAAACTTGCTGTTTGTTTTTATAACAAAAAAAGACCGAACAAAAACCTTTCAGATTTTGTGTTGTTCTTTTCTCTCACCTTTGCAGCTCATCCTTTATTTATTCCTACCAACCTCTCCCACCCTTTAATCAGTTTTCCCTGTGTTCCAGCACCTTCCTGGGCTGCTTTTCAGCTTACTGTTTTTATCATACCTGTAGCTCTTCTTTTCATTTATGCTTTTTTTATCTCACATTGCTTTCATGGCAAAAATTGTCAACAACAGTTGATATGAAATAGAAGTATAAATCTGACCTTTGAAATTATTTAAATTTCTACTAACCTACACATTATCAGTATAATGCTGCAAATGTGCTGCACTAGGCTTGTTAATACAGATAATGGTATATGTGTTGTTGATACTAATAACGTGCAAACTGTTATTAGTGCCTTTCATCGGCCATCATTCTAAGTGACCTGTTGAAAAGTAGCTGTCTATATGATACAGGATATCATCTTACAAACCATAGCTGAAATCAGCAAAATAAATATTAAAAAAAGGTTTTATAGTACGTATTTTCCTAATGCAGCTGTTCACTGTGAGAAGTTTGTCTCATTACATAAAAAGAGAGATTTGCATTTTTATTGCAGGTTGGAAAGAAAGAATCTGAGAGACAGTGCATATAGCCAAAACTTTGAATGAAAACCAAACCTGTCATCAAACTGTTTTGGTATGATGATGCACGCTATCACAATGGACCAATTGACATATGTAGCCTTTTGTTGTATGGAGAAATTAAATTTATTTTGTTCCCTGTATACTTTCTAATATGGCAGGCTGAACATGCCACAGAGCAGTGTTGTTAAACAGCACTACTACTGAGCTGTGTATTTTGTGCCCTCCATATAACTCTTAGCAGGTGACTTCTGTCTTGTTTAGAGGTGCACTGGTGTGCAAGAGACTTGTGCTCAACATGCTGAAAGGATACACTAATGCTGGCATTCAAGCTGGGCTGATCAAGTCCCTTGAAAAGACTCTTCTTCTCAGTACCAACTGCCAAAGTTTCATAGGAAATAGTAGTAGCTTAAGCAATGATCTATAAAACAAAGATGTGAAAAGGATATAAAGGACTTTGCTGGTAGACATGCAAGTGGGCACAATTTTTGCAGTTGTTGGTACAGAAGGATGTGTCTTCAATCTGTGACACGTAGTGTTGGATACATTTCTGTTTGCTTCTGGAAAAGAAAATCTTCCTCTTCTGGGAAACTATTCATTGCAAAAATGAATATGCAGAGGGGGAATATTTATAGAAGGTGAGAAAATACTTTGGGTTTCATGAGGAGTGAATAATGAATAATTCAGTCAAGTGTAAATGACTTAAAGGGAAAATGTCTGTGCAAAGATAAGCTACCTAGTACTTTTTTTCTGTTAGGCAGTAAATCAGCAAGATACATGCCAAAGATAAACTTGCACTTCAAAATTATTCTAAATCAGGATCTTAAAAATTTGACCTTGTGAATTGTGAATGGAGTTTATTTAATCTGTGCATATAGTTCTAGACTGTAAATAAAAGAAAAGTATTATCTCACCACAGTGCCTTTGTTGTGATTTACTTCTGTTTTAATAGATTGCCATCGCTTAATCTGGAGAAGTAATTTTTGAAATCTTGGTTTAAAATTAGATATCTTACAATTTCACAAATCATCATAAATCATGAATGTTTGGGTTTGTATTTTATTGCAGCGGAAAACAGATGTGCCACTTCAAATGCAGTAACATGCACAAAGTGTCTTGCTTTGGGTCCAGAGTGTGGATGGTGTGCTCAAGAGGTATGAGCATTTTACATAATTATATTTGACTTTGTATTTTAGCTGCTTCTGATCTTTATAAAAAGACTTTTAAACTGAGAAAATTATAGTGAGAAATAGCACGAAAATCTTTAAATGATCCCTAGAGATAGAACCTGAGAAATCATGTGAAATATATTTTGTTTCCAAAGGAGAAAATGCAATCTTTTATTTGGAAAATTGCAGTAATTTTAAATAAAGTGAGACCTTTCTAATGCATTCCATCTGCTTTGTAGACAGCTTTGGCAGACTTACAGTAGCTTTGAGAGTTTAACAGTTTTTGGCTACAAAAGCAAAATTACTTATCAGTACTTTATATTATAAAGTCCTCATCATATATGAAAACAAGGATCTACATACATGTCTACTGCATTTAGTTAAAGATTGTACTAACAGCGGAGCTGACTTCAACTTCACCTTATATTATGATCCCATCACAAATGAAAAAATGATGCTTTTCTCATTTTGACACTTGAAACTGTCAGTTCTGAGACTTAGCACATAAGATAGATCTTAGGTAGCAAGAATTATTCTGAAATTATTGTTACTTTACAAACTGCAAGAATATGGGATTTTCTGGTTTTGTTTGACAGAAGAATAACCCTGTTGACAGCATGATTTTGAGTGATCACTTCAGAGGAGCAAGCGTTTTAAGAATATCACTGACAATCACAAGCTTGTATGCTCTTTAAGCTCACATGGAAATTACCAGTAGTAGCTTTCAGGTTAGCAGAGAAGGTACATAAGTTCCTGGGGTGTGTCTGGCAGAGATAAAGAGGGTAAGGCACTGGCAATATCTGAGATATTATGTCTTGGAATCATTAACTTAGTCTGCTAAAGGTACAAAGCTAAGTAATGCAAGGATGGGTAGAGGCATGCAGGGCTTGTTTTTCCAGAAGAAGCTTAGCATGTACAGATGGCACAAAGAATTACAGTGCGGAGGAGTTCATTATTCTGGCCCCGTGTCCTGTCTTACAAAGGGCAAACCTTTATCCTCCTCCACCTGCATTTATCACAGGACAGCATTTGCTAACTTTCCAGTGCTATGAAGTTGCATTAAGTCCCCTTCTAAGTAGGCACACGGACTTGGCCAGTTTCCCTTCTGCTCGGCTTGTCTTGCTTCACTTCTCAAGTCAATCCTGAGAGCTGTTCACGGACACCAGGACTTTGTCAAACCCTCTTAAATCACTGGTTCACCTCTACAACATCCATGGTTATGGAATGGCAAAACACATATTATTGCAGATGGAAATACTGCAGTGCAGCTTACCCTGACTGCTTCATGTGAACAATATTTTTAATAAGATAATCAGCCCTGAGAAACTCTTGAGATGCTTTGAATTTATACCCACACACAACCAACCTCTACAGAAAACACTACAAATCTATTAGTTATTACTGGTAATGGAAGTCACTAACACCTTTACACATTTAAAAATCTAGCTTTTTGAAAAGTATACACTAAAAAGAGTATATAAATAACAGAAACTTAAAAAGTAGTCTCTGTTGTTTTTAATAAGGTTATAGAAAAAAATCAGAGGTAGACTACAAAAATAAGCTGGAATTTGAAAAACAAGATACAGGACTGTCATATTTCATTCTTCAGGGGCTTTCTCTAGTCTTTACAGGGTCTTGATGACTATTTATTGTCTAATAAACAGTTGACTGTATTTTAGTTTGCTTATTTTCCCTATTTGCATCTGAAAGATCAGAGATTGTCCTTTGTTTGGTTGGTCTCCAGCTTTGACTCAGTCTACAAAAGATCTCGTCTTTTTTTTTTTTTTTTTTTTTTTTTTTCCCCCCTACATGTTCAGAATCATATTAATCATCAGACTAGTGGTCAGGAAGGAATTTTGTGTTGGATCATTTTGGCACAGTTTTTGACAACTTTTCTCTTTCAATGCAGCAAAGGATGGGCTGATTCTGACATCATCCTTCTATTAATCACTTTTTTGTGCTACAAAGGCTTTTTTATGTTGGTGGCATCTTAAACTGTCCACTCCTGTAATAATACATGTTTTCCTCTTTCCGGGAATTGAAATGATGTAGTTCAGCAGGTCTTTGGATTTTGTGGAGTGGGATAGACAAATTCTGGTTGGTTAAATCTAGAGCTGTCCTCTGGTGTTCCTACTAAATATCAGCCTGAGTAACGTTACCAATGGATTCTTCTGAAAACTAAACTAATTTGATGTTGAGGTAATGATGCTTTCTTGCTAAAACGACCTCATAGCATGGCACAGAACTTTTTTTTTGTGACATAACTGTGTAATTTCCTTTTTCTCCAAAGTCAGCTTGTTCTGATTGTGCAAGATCCTATTTCTCGTTAAAAATATTTTCAGTGTAGAGAAGGGTAAATGTGGCAATTAAGTTCAACTTCTAACTCAAGATTGCATCATTGCCATTATTAAAAACATATGGCTTCATGAACTTGTTCTATAATTTATGCAATTATAGTAGCATATTTTATTGTTTCAGAGACTATTATTTTGGTTTTCTTCATCCTTTGAAGGTAGTACAGAGTTTTTTTCAGCTCACATTGTTTTGTACTTTTTGTTTCTTGTTAAACAGGATTTCATGGCTGGCACAACACAGAAGGGACGCTGTGACACTGTTTTCAACTTAATGAAAAGAGGCTGCCAATCAGATTTGGTTGAAAACCCCACAGTTCATGTCACAATACCTAGTGACCATGAAACAAATACACAAGTGACACCAGGAAAAGTTTCAGTCCAACTGCGTCCAGGTTGGGTCATCTCTAACACACTGATGTTATAATAAATTTAAAATAAAAACAGTACTTCTAAGTACAGATATTTTATGAAGAGACATCTGGAATAATTATTTGGAAGAATGATGCTATAACATTGTATTATAGAACTGTGATGGTGTTGCTCCCATATTCAGGTATCATCTTCACCAAGAATTGTTTCTGTCAAACACAGCTGAAGTCAGAAAAATCCAAGTAATAAGTGGAAAGGGACTTTTCGGTAGTTTTTCCTGTCTTCTTATGTGGTTTCTTGATTCTTTAGCCACTTACACTAGCAGTTTTGCCTTACATGTGTATAAACTATTCCTTCAGAAAGTAAATAGAGTTATAATTCCTAAATTCATAATTTCATAAACTTCTTGATTATTTCTTACTTTCAAGTGCATTGACTAGACAACTAGAAAAATACCAAAACCATTATATAAGAAAAGACTTAATTCCTAAAGAAGACTTAGTTGTTCACTGCCTGAATCTTTATAACTAGTATATCTCCATTTGCCCTCAGCTCAAGTCTAGTTAAATCAGCGTTTGGTTAAATCAGTGTTTATTCTCTGTCTCTAAAAAAGCTGTAGCCAACAGCAGAAGTGAAGGCGATATAAAGGGATTCAGGGTTATCTTTCACTCAATAAAATTTAATTTATTTCTTCCCTTTGCGAAGAATAGTTGGAGAAAGAAATATGTGAGAGGGATCAGTCTTTGTCAGGAGTGTTCATTAAGTGTTCAGGAGAAGTATTTTGCCGATCTTCACTGTAGAAATTATAATCTTCTGTCAATTACAAGGGAAAAAGAAAGGATCTGCATGAGTAAAGCACAAAGGAGCTGTTTTTCACTCTTTATAATAATAAAACAGTCAAGGTAACATTAGCACTTCTTCTTTCCTCACTCTGCTTCCAAAGTGATTGATACTCTTCTTCATACTGAGAAATGGTTTCAGGAACTGAGCTGCCTCTAAGTTCTGTCTGTAATCACATTTATTTCCAAAGGCATACTGGATTAATAGGAAAAAAAGTTGGCTTTCTATAATTTGTTTTCCTTAACCTTTTTTCCAGTAAATAATGAAATTAAGTTTGGAGTTTCTTATGCTTTGCAGAAGTTTTTGCAACAGGGAGGCAGAAGAATGAAATTTCAAGGGCTCCAGAAGAAAAGCTTTTTATATATGGATATCTTGCCTATATATTCTGCCTCAGGAAAACACACAGATACATCACTATAGTTTTCCCTCAAAACAGACATTTGATACGGTATAATCACGCAGACAAAGATGCTTTTGTTTTGTTACTGGGGGATTTTGTCACTGTTTATATATACTCCTTATTTAGGATTTATGTGGGAAAAATAAAAGCTGCACTCAGTATCTCACTATATGCAAACTAGAGATCTGCAAGGGTCATTTACAAAAAGTAATTCAATTTACGTTGGCAAGGAGGAAACATAAATTACAGCACACTGGAATTGTTTTCCTCATGCAAGACCTAATACAGACTAATCCTGACATTTTCAGATGGATTACATTCAAAGACCATTGGAAGGAAGTGCTTTGCATATTTAACTTTTCTGAGAAGGATCTCTGTATTGGATATACCTTTTGATAGCTTTTATTGAAAACCTGTGTAATTCAGTATCATCTTCCTTCCTCCTGTCCTTTGTTGGATCTTCATTGCCCAATACTGGATTAGATTCTCCACTCATTACATGAAGACCCTAAACTGATTTCTGCTATGAGCTCACGATTTGGGTGACATAAAATCATGGCTAATTTGAAACAGTGCATTACTGTACCTGCTCTGCCCACACAAATTACTGCACTCCTTTTACTGACATTACAGAATATTAGACTACCAAAAATGTGAGGATTCGTTTTAGCAGCTTCCAAAGCATTTATGTTTTTGTTATATATGAGACTATGTTGTGATTCTGCAGGAGACCCAGACATCTATCATCCTGAAATATAGAAAACTCCTGAAACAGAGTTCTGGTTTTGTGTATGCCAAAAGAGGGATTTTTTTTTAATTAAAACCTTTTTTAAAAAATATATATATTTTGATCCTATGGAGTTTTCTCATCAAATCTTTGGAAGCAGTTTGGGATACACTTGTATCATTATTAATGTGAGTTTTTCAGGCTGTGCTGTCCTTGTGGTGTGTATGTAGTGTTAGATTGTGTCATATGACTAACTATTTGCAGGACACATTTACATACTTTGAAGTGACAACCTTGAAGTGACTGACCCCAATTTGTATGCAGATCTGCGTCCTTTGTGAGCCACAACTGCTTTTTGTTATAATGCCAAAGGGATTGCATAACCATGAATTTAAAACAAAATGGGAAGAAGTCAGATTTTTACAATAAATTGCAGTGCTCCTGCAAGAAAAAAAACCCCAAGATGTCCTACAAAACAACCCTTTATGGCTTAATTTCGAATGCTTCTTCAAGGTTTCATTTACTCTTGGGAGATTTTCTTGTTTGGTTGGTTTTTTTTCTCTTTGCTGACACAAACAACTTTGTCCTGAGGTTGCTACAAAAATAAATGTATTTTTAAGCATGTCCATTCAAAAATAGTAAATAAACATGTTTGTCTTTTTTTAATCAGGAAGTGAAGCAAACTTTATGTTAAAAGTTCGTCCTTTAGAGAAATACCCTGTGGACCTTTACTATTTAGTTGATGTCTCAGCCTCTATGCACAACAATATAGAAAAGTTAAATTCCGTTGGATTTGCTTTATCTAAAAAAATGGAGAATATTTCTCTTGATTTTCGACTTGGATTTGGATCCTATGTGGATAAAACTGTTTCACCCTATATTAGCATTCATCCAGGTAGAATCCATAACCAGTGCAGGTATGTAGTCTTTTTACATTTACTGTAGCACTGAAATGTGTATTTAATGACAGAAATATGCATTATACAGATATATTTTTTAAATTCTTCAGAATTTATCTTTGTTTCCTTTTACCATGGTTGACAAAGTTTCTAAAGAAATGCTGAAAATTGTTTTACAATGATTATTTCTGGTGAGTGATTTCAGAAAAACTGTTTCTGTATCAGAAAAAATGTGTTGTATTTTCTCTAGCAAAACAAGCCAAAACCCATGCTGCTTTGGAATATTTGGGTATGTTTAAAGTCAACTGTCATGATTGTGGTTGTTTTGGATATATTACCTAGATTCATGACAAAAGTTTTTACTTTCTGACCTATGTACTTTCTAGTGTATGGTCATGTATTCTTTAACTCTTTCCTGAAAATTCTACTTTTGTTAACATGATGTGGTTTTTTTCAGCTCATTTAATGAACATAAGCAATCCTCTGATCTACAGTTCTAATGTGAAGGAACTCCTCTTTTAAATAGATGAGATGTTCTGGACTGCATTTCTTTTTTCATGCCATGCCTTATATACCTTGGGTTCAACACATGTAAAGGAGGGATCACTTCCAAAACCCCCTGGAGAACAAGATTATTCACAACAAATTCAGAGCTGTAGAAATTATAGTAGTTGGAAAAGCGAATATTAGTTCTTCATTCTTTCTTGCTTGCCTTTCCGGGGAAGACATGATCCAAAGTTCTCTGAAGTCCCTAAGTACCTTTTGTGATTTCAATGGGTTTTGGATTGGTTCCTAGTAGTGGAATTCATTCTAGACATGTGACTATCTATGGATAAAGCAGTTATCTAGACCATCTATATATAGTGAGAGGATATTGATGGGCATTTCTAGGTCATGATGCATTTTGCCTAAGAGGAGACATCTGCAGAGGCATTAATCCTTTCAATGCCAATTTCTCTTCTTTGACTGTACCTTGATTTGGAGGAGGGCAGGTTACAGTCTGGATGCAGTAGAAATTAGGAGAGTTGAAACCTGCTCAGCATCTCTGAAATGGATGAGTGCTTCAATTTGGGCCATAAACCATGGCTGTGAATGGGTCCCAGATCAATGACCTCTATAAGAACTGTTTCACTAGCTTACCTACCACAAAAATCAGACTTTCTCCCTTATGCATAATTTGAGAAAGTATCATTTGCTATGATGTTACTGAAAATGAATTTTCTCATCTCTTTGATGAGGTAATTATTATTAATATCAATATTAATTTTATGTACATTTATGTAACACTAGGGGATATAGGAACTCAGATTTTGTTATAATTTGATCCAGTAGCCTGTGTAGCAGCAGTAGCAACCTATTAAAAGATCTTACTGTTTCAGTGTGATAGTCCTTTCTCAGGATAATGACAAGCAAAGCTGTACCACACTGTAGATATTCCAAAAGGGTTTATATACTCCCTGAGATCATACCATCCCTCTTGTTGCATTTTTGTTATTTATGAAATACTACATATATTGTTACTATATTAACTAAGTTATTATATACACAATTCCATAAAATACAAGATAATATACATTTTTGTAGTTAATTATAACTACTTCCCACTGAACTTAATTTCACATGGCATTGCTCTTTTTTTCTGTAAATGTTTCTTATTCTGTGCTACCTACATCTTCATTAGTATCAGGATTTTATTGTTTAATGGGGATGCAATATTTTCATCTCCTTCAAAGGAAAAATAAGGCTTTTGATTTGTTTTGTTTTTGTGCAGTGATTACAATTTAGATTGTATGCCTCCTCATGGTTATATTCATGTGCTGTCCCTGACTGACAATATAGCAGAATTCAAAAATGCAGTGAATAAACAAAAAATTTCTGGGAATATTGATACACCTGAAGGGGGTTTTGATGCGATGCTCCAAGCAGCTGTGTGCCAGGTAAGGAAGGAGCTTATTTACAAAAGAGTAAAGAAATAGTAATTCAAGCACTATATATATATGTATGTATAGGTAGACTGGTGGTCAGTGTTCCTGAATTTAAAATGCCAGTGCTATGCCTGATAATACCAAGATTTGTTCCTCCTTTTTCATTATTTCCCCCTTTACTATACATTTCCAATTGAAACTGAAAAAGGAGAGCATGAGGGAACATCTTTCAATATTGGTCATGGATCTTCAATTTCTGGCTTTAGCCAGCCTAAGCAACATAAGATGGATGATGAAAGCAACTGCTTCTTGTTTGAACAGACACATGTATTAATTTCAGTCAATTACATAATTAGTTTCAAAAATCATTAA
This sequence comes from Chamaea fasciata, assembly GCF_029207755.1. Taxonomy (NCBI): domain Eukaryota; kingdom Metazoa; phylum Chordata; class Aves; order Passeriformes; family Sylviidae; genus Chamaea; species Chamaea fasciata. The sequence goes on along the minus strand of NW_027094086.1, from coordinate 122,490,550 downwards.
ATCACTGCTTGTGTTCCTCAATTAAGACATATCATTTGACATTTTTTCTTAAGAAGTTGAAAATTGAATTAAAAGTTTTACGTATCTGCTTGCGTATATAAGGAAAACAGAAGAAATTCTATGTTCTCAGCTTTTAAAGATTTCAAATTTCAAAACAGTACAAATCAACTAAAAATTAACTTTTGTATATTGATAAAATTTCATCACAGTCTCTTCCATGCAGAAAAGGATGGAAAAGATCTGCATCAATAAGTCGCAAGCTATAAGCATATTAGATAAAGAGAGTTTGGTTTGCTCTAGAGAACTACTTTGGTTGTTGTTTTTCTTATGCATATTAGTGCAATACAAATTTTGAAATTTGGCTGGTTTTGGGGTTTGGTAATGTTCTATTCAACTCCCATCGAAATCACAGGCTTGGCGTGTTTCTCATCTGTTAGAATGATGACAGGACAATTGTTTTATCTTGTCCATCTTCACACTCTTTTTCTGAGCAGTACAATATCTCAAGGACAAAAAGTAATCCAAACTATGCTAAAAATGGATTGTTTGGTCCGATTTTATTTTCAAATTTTGATGAACAGGTATGTAAAAACCACTCTTCATAAACACTGTGATTGAAGCTGTTACAAAAAATTATTCTGGAACTTCAGAAATATTCCTAAAATTTCAGTGTTTCTCACTGGACACATTCCACACTTATGACATGTGAGTTCTAGTATAATATATGCTTCCAAGAACAATAGAATGGAAACATTCATGAGAATGTGAAGGCTTTCCTGTTAAGTGAATTGTGAACTGAAATGGATGGGAAAAATGTGCAATTCATAATGGCCATCATGAACTATAAATTATATTAACGTGCACTCATTTTGCCTACAATAGACCTTTATAACTTGTTCCATCTTGCTTTAAGCAATACATCATAGTTGCGAGAGGTAGCAGGTTAGGACATGGAGCTACTTTTAAATTTTGATTGCTGTGACCTGTGTAGGTAGGAATCGTAGAATCACAGAACATGTCAAGTCAGAAGGGACCCATGAGGATCATCGAGTCCAACTCCCTGCTCCTCACATGATTACCTAAAATTAAACAAGTCCCAAGTTGATATAGTGAAATGGTGGAGTCTTGGAAGAAGAGGTTCTTACAGTGCTGGAGGAGAATTTGGAATTATTTACGACAAAACCTGTTTAAAAATAAAGCTTAAAATACTCATTCTTTAGAGGAATGCTGTCTAGGAGTGTCCAAGGGACACTGATGCCTAAAGTATAAGTTGGTAAAGACATGACATCCCTCTGTATTTGTTATTCTTGCTGGCTTGAGATATTTAATCCCCATTCAGAGATAGTAGAGTGTTGCTGAGAACGTGGACTGTATTGCAGGCACTTGTTTCACACAAGAATGGTAGAGATTCTGTGTCATAGGAAGGAGAAAAAATGGAAGCAGTGAAAAAGAAGATGGAATAAGCAAGAGAGAGAATAATGAAAAAGCATAAGATGTGTTTCCTGTGTGCCTCAGAAATTTGATTATGATCAGGGTGTTAAATATTTTGAAAATACAAATTGGCATCTAAATCAATTTAGATATAAGCTTACCCTGCTGCATCTTTCACATCACCTAAAAGAATTCCTAAAAGACATTCAATTCACCCTTGAGGCTGGCACTTTGCTATCAATCCCTTAAGATGGTGGATAAATGTAGCATTTTGCTACATAATAAGGAATTTCTCTATTTGTAATTGCATGAAGACCTTCAAAGTTTAGTTTATTGATTTGCGATTGCATACTAATGTACTTTCCAGAAAATTGTGTAGGAAAAGGAAATTATAGAGTGGCTGTAATTAAAGTAATTAAATCAAAGTAAAAATAGAACAGAGTGCCAAGTATCAATATGGATGAATGCATTTTTAGTGGTTGTAATGCTTCCTTGGACCCCAGAGGATTTTACAAACTATGTGCTTTGTATTTGTACACAATGGTGATACACACAATGTGGCAGCTGTTATCAAGCCCACTATTTAAAGCATAACTGGCATGTCTAGTGGGACATCATCCCTTAAAAAGCAAAGAAAATGGTAAATGGAAAAAAAGCAAAGAAATTGGTAGTTTTCAGATGTAGTACATTATGTCTATTTACACACCAAATGCTTTAAATAGCCTGGTTTAAATGCAGTGCTGCCAGGCAGTGTAATATCTGAAAGTGATATTTCATGTTAATTTTTCATTTTGTTGTTGATGATTTTAGAAAAGAGGTAGCTCCTGCTTTCTTATGCCTAATTCTGTTTTCTTTGTAGACCCATATTGGATGGCGTAAAGAGGCAAAGCGACTGCTTCTTGTCATGACAGATCAAACTTCCCATCTGGCCCTTGACAGTAAATTAGCAGGAATTGTAATTCCCCATGATGGAAACTGTCACTTGAAAGATAATGTGTACATCAAAGCTACAAGTATGGTAAGGTATATGTCATAGATTTTCCTTTCAGAGAGGCAGTGCAAAACTGTGTAAAGGCGGTTTTTAGACTGCTCTCCAAGTGTTGCTTTTATTTCAATTATTAGAATAGTTTTTTTATTTCACAACTGGGATATTGGCATTTTTTTTGTGTGTGGACTACCGTATTTTGGAGCCTGAAACAAACAGTACACAGCAAAGGAGGATATGTTATGGTTTTGGTGTGGGTTTTTATTAGCATCTCATAAAAATCACTCACATTTTGTATAAAATATAAGTAAGAAGTGTGTGGTGTGATATTTTGCACAAGTAGAAACTGGTAATATGTAAGAGTAGTACAATCCTGCTCACAAGAAAAAGGTAGTGACTATGGTTTATGGTCAGAGGACGCACAGGAGCATTGGTTGAAAAGGCTTGGTAAGAGTAAACCAGAGGGCATACAAGAGCAATGAGCTACCTCAAATGGATGGACTAGCATTAAATGCACTCAGATTTCACAGTAGAAAGCTAATGTGTTCTAATACACACCTCTGCAAAAAGTTGCATCAAATCTGCTGTAGCAAAATAAGATGCCTTCAACAGATATTTTTAGCTTTCAAAATATTTTCTTCAGTAGTAGATAAAGTAGTCATAAGTGACTGAGGAAGGGAATTTTTGCCAAAGAATTGTAAGTTTCAACTGCTTTCGGTATTTTCTTAAATAAATATAAATTGTTTATTTAGAAACATGAATCACTGCTTGTGATATATTCCCCAGAAAGTAGAAGTATGAATTGTAGTACAATTAGAGCATGTTAAGTTTTGTTCTCAGTGGTAGCTGCACTTAGTTAAAGTGTACAGTCTGTGCTCAGCCAGAGTCAGCAATGTGCAAGTGAACTCCAGTGAGGGCTCGTGTGAGGTTAGATCTGAATGTAATCCCGGCAACTGTTATTTACAAGGATGGTGTAGCATCAGGAAGAGGCTGCTGACTCTTGTGTGAACGTGAAATACGGGAGTTTTCTGGGAAGCGGTGAGTGTTTGGGACCTTGCTGAGCGGAGGAGGGAGATCAGTGTGTGCTCACAGGAAGGTTATTTAGGTTTCTGATTATCTGATGTTCTCGCATTCATATACTCCCTCTGTCTCCTCCTGGATATTTCCTCACAGATGTCAGAAATTTTTCTTTTTCTATTCTAATCAGTCTATTTAGTTTATTCTATTTAGAGCAAATAATCCTGAAACTTTCCTTTCCCAAAGCAGAACATTCTCTGTCTTTCTTTCTTTTTAGTTTTCCTAGTTGGAGTGCTATAACTCAGAAGATGTTTGCTCTGCTTGTTAAATAATTGCTAAAGGTACAAATCTTTTTCTGATGTTCAGGATTGTTTAGATAATAAAGGTATTGTCTGTTAAAAAAATAGAAGAGAAACAAACAACAAAGCTATATATATTTTTATTCCAACTTCGGCAAATAATTTCTTTTGCAACTGGAGAAACTCACCAATGAAAAATATAGACAAAATTAATTAATAACTTCCTAAACAGCTATGATGGATTGATGGCTGATTGAAAAAAAAGGTATTTAAACTAATATTCTGGATTCTGGTTTGAAAGATCATAATTTTACTGTCCCTTATAGAAAAAGAAATTTCCATGATGACTACTATTGACGTGTTTTACGAATTATTTTTTTTTAACCACTCAAATGAAGTTATCTTGAAAGATACTTCGATCTGTGGGGGCATATTTAAATCCGTTTGTTTTCTGGCTGCTAACCCTTTTTTTTTTTTAATATGGGCTGATTTTTGCATGCCCACATGTTAACAGTAGGCCTGCACTTAGTAGTAGGAATGGCATTTTCTGGAGGAGATTTGATGAGAAGACAACAGTGTTTGTAAGGGAAGTGTGCTGGTTTCTTGCTTTTTGTTCTCATCCATGGTACATGTGATTATTTTAATCACAGATATCCATAATGAAACTTCAAATGAATGACTGAAATCAGGGGGCTGGGAAGACTATTTGATTTTTGAATGAAATATCATGAAAGTCTGTCAGTCTTTTAGAAAACATAATATGAAATATATTTTAGGATTTTTTTTCATATCAATACAGTTTTGTCTGCCTGTGCTAATTTAAAGAGACTTCTGTAATCAACTTGTTTTCCTGCTTTGATTCTTAGCTTTGCATACTCATGAGAAGATTGTATCTCAGCGTATTTTTATTTCTAACTTGTTACAGTTAAGTGGACTTTGTTTTATTTATTTAAATCAGCTTAGCCTTTACATCAGAAATGTTTCCACTAAGACATTTTTCTGCATGTTTCTTTCTAACTTTTGCTAAGCAGCCACAGAAAGGTCGGCAAAAAAAATGCATGACAGGAAAAAAATCTAGTCTCTTTTAATTAGATCTGTGCTTGGTTAACTCCCTTTCTGAAATACTTAACATTTGTATTACTTATTTTCTCAGCTTAACACAGTAGGCTAAAATAATAAAATGAGTGATGTAATTGAAACAAGAAAGATGATCTAAAATTAAAGTGTGTTTATTTGAGCAGTAGTGGGGAGAGATAAGATAAAAATACATAAAGTACAGCAAGGTTTTCACAGCAAACAAAGTGAGGCTCCATGAGTGACCACTGGTACCTTATGTCATTTCATTACATGCTTAAAATTAAAAAGTTAGTGTGGGCCTGTTGATGCTTTGGGCTTTGGGGGTTTTTTTAACTCAATTCTAATAAAAAGAAGCAAGAAGCTGGACACTCTAGAGAGTTATTGATGAAGTACAAGTACATGGAAGTTCAGCTTTCCTTGTGAGCAGAAGTAGTCCGGGGATCCTGTCCCTGCAGCCCTTGCATGTCTATGGGTGTCATATCTTGACTTCAGTAAGCTCCCTCTGAATAAGTTCTTGCTTTATGAAGGCTTGGAAAGCTATTTCTTATACTCCTGATGCCAGAGTTCAGCTAGTAGTTGCAGAGTCGTTGAGGGGCCACTCTGATGGAATTCAGGCAGGTCTAGTATCCTGTGCTAAGCAGGAAGACTGAAATAGTTTGCCACCATCTCATGATTCCTTGATACTGCCCTTGTCACTCCCACATTTGTGGTGCAGGAGGTGTTTGCAGAACATCTGTCTTTACTCGTGTCCTGGGACCGCTTGGTGTGTCTGTGGTCTGCCAGCCGATTGGACGTGGCCTGTAGGGTTGTGCAGCACAATGGAGGCCCCACCACTGTGCTCTGTGCCACAGAGAAGGAAAGAGGGCTTAGCACTGTGTTGGAGGCTACTCTCTTCAGCTGGAGCTGCAAGAAGGCGTGTTTAATACTGTGTTATCTACCTTTTGTCAATTATCTTAAGGAATATAATCTTTTATGAAAGCATTGAAACATTGAGAGAGGCGGGTACCCTGGCTAATATCAAACTGCACCAAAAACTCTTTTGTTCTCTCTGTACAAGGCTCTTTATAATGCTGTAATATAATGGAAAATAGATTTTGCTCCCTTGGACACCTTTGTCTCAGTTGTCTAGCTATTCAGATTATCGCTAGGAGAGCTGCTGACTTGCAGGGTCAAGAAACAAGGGACAATTTGAGGAGAAAGGAATTGTTCAGGGTAACAGACTGCGTTTGTTCAAGAGAGAGACAATATGGAGTAGATGGTGAAAAATACCAGCAAAAGAAAGACAACAAAAGTATGTGGGGGATAAATGTTTAAGTACCTGACATAAGTGGCGTGTCCAGATGAAATCTCTTTAAGTGGAATCACAGGCCAAGGCCCCAGTCACTTCTTTCTTTTTAGTCATGAATTTTAAGTGTTGAATTTATTTCTTGAGAACTATTCACTTAAGGCTGATTTTTAAGTGGTGATTTTCAGATACAGTTTGGTTTAGAGTACTGGAGCTGAAGGGATCTCACCTAACCCAGGTGTACAAAGCACACTGGGACCACAAAGACACCCTTGAACTTCCCCCGATCTTGGATGAAAAGATAGCAACACAGCTCTTGTTCTCAAATCCATGTCAGATCTCTCAGTGAGAAGTGTAGAAGGAGCAGGTCATTGGCACAGGACATGCTGTCGTAGGTACTCCACCAAACAGAACAATTCATTACTGAGAAGAGCTGTGAAACTCTTGCCATCTTCTTCAGGCATACGTGTGGTTAAGAAAATGTAGCAGGTCATCATGGTGAGGACTGGGGTGATCAATCCTTAAGTAGCTCTTGAACACGCAGAGGAGAAAGTTGTCAGTCATAAGTCTAAGAGTGTAGAATAAGTGTAGAATACTGACATTGCCAGAACCTGATCCAGTGGCTGCATTTGATGCCAAAATACACATCTGAGAATCAAACATTTTTAAATACCCTCCTTGCTTTTCCCAATAGCGCACCTCATATCAGTGCTTCATGTTATACTTTCTCCCTGATTTTTGCACAAGAACCCACCTATCATTCCCTGTTCTTCTAGATGGACCATGGACCACATCGTATCCATATTTCTTAAGCATCGGACTCAAACCAACAAAATAGTACTGTAGAGTTAGTCTTTCCACTGTGCAGCAGATCTACATAATTGGCAACAGATAAACCTGGCTGATGCCCTGATGATTTTTTTATTGTTTATTCAGATGGCCCCATCCTGGTTTTGATGTCGGTCTAGCATTCTCTGTACATTTAGAAGTTAAGATTGGATTGGTTTTGGAAATCTATAATGTGCCATATATGAAATACAAGATTTTTCCCTACTAATCTGCAGTCTTCTCTTTCCTATTGTATTTTGCAGGAGCATCCGTCTCTAGGACAGCTCTCTGAAAAATTGATTGACAATAACATCAATGTTATTTTTGCCGTTCAAGGAAGCCAGTTTCATTGGTATAAAGTAGGTTAGAAACTTGATTCCTTTTTTCAATTTTGAAGGCACAATATTTATACTTAAAATTAAAACTGTGCATAAATTGTTGTCTTTTTCATAGGATCTGTTACCTCTCTTGCCTGGTACTGTTGCAAGACAAATAGAATCACAAGCAGCAAATCTCAATGATTTGGTGGTAGAAGCCTATCAGGTATGATGAGAGTGACAATATTGTATGTAATATTTGTACATTTTTCATCTTTCATAGCCTGAAGTTGGAATTTCCAGGATCTTGTCTTCCATCTAAAATCCCCAAAGATACATTTCCTACTTTTCCTAACGAGCAAGTGGATAGGTGATTCCATCTTATGATAGCTCTCATAATCCCAGGCTGTCAGGGTCTCAAAGCCAAGAGCTACTGTTTTTTAATTTCTAAGGATGCTTCTAAATATCCTGTTTGATTCTCTGCACCTGTTGCTATGTCACTTCGAAAGACAGTTTATTTATTTCAATTTTGGCACCTCAGATCTTTAGTTACAGACCAGACCAGACACTACTGTCTAGGCACCATATAAATTCAGAGAAAAAACCCAGTGCAGTATCTGGAAAATATTGCAGCATAATTTATATAGAACAAACAAGAGATGGGAATTTACAAGGAGGTAGTTTGAGAACAGTGGATATAGCGAAAAGCAGTATCTATACTGTATAAAGCAGTGTGATGACTTTGGAGTTTGAGGCATGGAAGTGAAGAAGAGTTTTATAGGGATTTGGGAGAGAACAATGGAAATGGCTTTGTGAACTCTTGCTTGGAATCATCAATTGAACATAATAGTTTGGGAAAGAGAAAGTAACAGTATGGGAAATAGCATAAAGTCATTTTCCACACATAGTTGACACAGAATAGCAGTTTGAAGGTGGAATGGGCCTGTTGTTAGTGAAGGAAAGAGGATATAAACAGCTTTGAAAATGAAGCCAAGAAATAGATATTTGAGGTTCTACAGCATGAGGAGCTCATAGAGCAGCATCTAAATTAATGTGATGGGTTGCATGGTTGAATGTTCTTAAGTTGTGCAGTTACACACAAACATTCAGTTTCAAAAAGTTGAAAACTCAGCTTCAAAAGTAAATGCAATGTGTCACAGGTATCACTTCTTATTTTTAAATTAGTTGGATTTGGGAGGCTGAAATTACCCATTTTACTTGATTAACCACAGAATCAAGCAATTTGCTGACAGCGAATTTGCTGTAATGAAGAGCCAGCCCCCATGTCTGTTCCTAGTCCATAGAGTGCTTTTGCACACATTTTTCTCATTGCCACATTGGAGACACTGGGAAAAAAAGCAAACACTTTCAAAAGCAGAGGAGTTTAGGGGTAGTCAAATTGCAGAAAAGTTCTCGCTGGTATTTTACTCCCTCTTATAAAGTCAAGAGATCTCATTTTGAATATGGAGGTTTGCAGGGAGTTTCTGGCATAAAATTTTGAAAATCGTAGTCCTTTTGTATGACAACTTTACACTATCCATACTAAATTGAAATGCATTTCTTACTCAGTGCAGGGCAAACATTCAAGGGAGGAAATGAAATTTTATGAAACAATTATTTAGTTCAATACAAGATTCAGTGGGACTTTCCTCGTCCAGCCACCCCCAGTTTGCTTTTGCTTTATTTTTCATTTTTTAGACACTCTCTTTCTTCCCATCCTAACCTTCATTGGATTTCATAATTTGAGATTTTTATCATAGTTTTAGGGGCTTTTTAATATATAAACACGAGGTGAACAGGTCTCGAATGTGTTGCATTCTAGGAAAAAAAAAAAGGATTTAGATAAGAAAATAAATTTTGTGTTGATATTCAATGACTGTGGGCCTCTTGTACTCTTGTTCCAGGCAGGGAAGCGTTAGGCTTAGCTATGGAAAACCCTGGCTGAAAATCCCTGGCTAAAAAGCCAAAGATGAGTCACTAATTTTCAAAAAGTTAGTAAAATAAACATGTGTTAAGATTCATATAATTGCATTTCCATTTGTAGCAGTAAAAATATCCCACTAAACTCATTTTTTGATAGTAATATGGCAGGAATTTTAAAAATCCCTTTGTGTAATTTTTGGCTCATAATTTGTGCAGAGATTTAATAACATTTTAAATGGTTAAGGAGCAGTATTTCTTCCTTGAAGGAAGTAGGATTTTAGGTCATGTAGTAAATGCAAGTTACAAAGTAGTTGCTTTTTCATTATTTTTTATTGCAAAATGCCCTAATGGGACCGACCAATTGTTGGCTTATATAGTCTTAGCTGACCCAGAAAAATCAGTAAGAATAATCCCAATAGCCTTTATGTCACCCTAAGGTTTGTTCAGAGAAAACATTTTTGAGACAGATGCAAAATATCAGAAGTTTTTAAAGTGTCAAGTCAATTAGGAAACTTTTCTGCTGGCTAACAGTGGTTGTATGTATGTTTCCTGTTGTATTTTAGGTGTGTGGCTAAAAGGTAGTGTAGACTCAAACAATGAGCAGTTTTTGTTGCGCATGGTTGTTGGAATAGATTTTCAAATTGTGAAAAATGCAGTCTCAAAACCATGTTAGCAAAGCTGAAAACATTTTTATCTGGAAAACCTAATCCTCTTTATCAGAATTACCAGTTCACTGGTTGTGTATATTTGGAATGTAATTGGGTCTCTACATGGGAAACAATGCTTTAATTCATTCCTTTATTCACACAGACAAGCTTTCTTCATTTTTAGTCAGACGTAGGAGCCATACTTGGTGTTAGTCACTAATGTACATTATATTTTGAGATGCAATGCAGTTAAAACTTGTTTTCTGGTTACAGAAACTAATCTCTGAAGTGAAAATTCAAGTGGATAACCAGATCCAAGGTCTTCATTTCAATATCACTGCAATCTGTCCTGATGGAAGTAAAAAAACTGGCATGGAAGGATGTAAACATGTGGGATATAATAAAGAAGTATGTTGATAGTTCTCATTCTTCAAGGAACTGGAATACTTATTTTTCTGTTTGGTTGGGTTTCAATGGTGTGAAATCTTCTAGGGATTTACTTAAACTGGAAATGGATTTATGTGATTAATGATCACAGGCTCTCTATTATTCTCTGGGTTTATTTTTCCTGAATCTTATTTTAATTCTCACTAATCCCATGGAACTAAGGCTCAAAGGTTTTCCTGAAAGCTAACGTCTATTAAACCTTTCCTTCTTTGTCCTCCACTGGGCACAACCACCACATCCATTGTGATGAAATCCGTATGTAAAGAGGTTGAAAGATAATCACCCAGTGGAAAAAAATCGCTGGAATTTGTGTTCCTTGGGTCTGTGCTAGATATCACCTTTCTCTCTTCTTGCTTTAGTAGTCTACCTGCACAATCAGGGTTGTTCTTGTCAATAAACAAATTAGTTTATTTTATAAATCCAATTAATAAAATAATTTATTCCCATTTGAATTGATGCCACCTACTGAATGAAACAGAGCATCATGCACCATGACAGTGCAGGGGATGATTTCTGGCTGATGCAAAGAACATGGTTTTTTTTTCCCAGAAAAACTTCTCTGCGCCTTGATATATTTATTTAGTTGCTTGGACTGCTGGAGTAATTCTTTTCACTTGCCAGGAAGAGGTCTGTGTTTCTAGAGAGCAGGGTCAAGGAGTTCTTTCCTGCTTGACATGTACATGTGTCTCAGCTAGTGTGAGAAATAGCTTATGTCTGTGTGTAGAAATAGCAAAAGAAATTAAATGTGTGAATTGTAATGTAAATTTGAATTTATTTTATGGTCCTCTAAATTTTGTCTGCATGCTGCTGATTGTAGCTTCTACAGTTTATGGGAGATTTGCTGTTTTTGTTCTTAACTCATCTTTTCTCCACTGTTGTTCTGTGGGTATGTCATAAGAAACAGGACTGGAATTTGTTCTGTTTAATGAAAATAAAAATATTTATATCTGTTTCTTTTTAATAAAAAGCCAAGCCAGTTGATTGTAACAGATTGCATGTGGTCCTAAACCTCTACGGTTGTTGAAAATGAGCCATCCTTAAGAGATTAATTTATTTTAACTGTAAATCCTTCTTTCAGTATTTGTTTACAGACAAAATGCTTTTCCCTAATTCTCACATTCCTTTCATTGTCTGATCCTTCTTCCTTCCTTTTCTTACCAAAACACAAAGTGGATTAAATTCTGGAAGAATCCTGTGGCCTCTTCAGGGTGCAAAACTAACTTTGGCTATTAGCAAGTGTCATGGTGTTGTAATTATTTAGTCACCACAGGTTTAATCTGTCTGCTGCTGTGTTCAGAATCAAATTTCACGACTCCTATGCACGACATGATTTTCCCTTCCCTCCCATCTCCCTGCCAGTACTGTTTTCCCCGCCATTCTTCCAGTACTGTTTTGTACATGAAGATGATGCTTTCGGGCAGGGCTCTGAAACAAAAGCACATTCCCTAGCTGCAGCCTGTCCTCCCCGTGTGATAGGCACCTGCTGTATGAATCAATTTCTCTATAGACACACTTTTGCACTGCAACCCAAGGGAAGAAACCTCAATGCATGGAGAGTTTGGGCTACTGAGGGGTTATGTGTGCAGTGGCACATTTGAGAAATGAGAAGAAGAAAAGGAAAGGGTGAGACAAAGCCGGTGTGCCCCCTCAATAAGACATTAAGTGCATGTTTCTGCACAGCATTCTTCTCCTGTTGTCCGTGTAGGCAGCCGCAGCCCCACTCGCCACAAAGCCACCATTGTCCCTGGGGACTGGGTTGTTCTCGTGTGGGGGCGCAGCGGGAGGGAGAGACAGTGATGAGAGATGAATGGCCTTAGTATTTGGGGTAGTTTCAACCTCATATACAATCAGTTTCTCGGGGTTTCTCCTTTTTTATTTGGAAATCTTTACTTCTTGGCAGTAAAGATTAAAGGTACTTGCTCCTCTTGCATTCCTTTCTCACTTTTTCCTCCTGGTTACATTTTCTTTGTGAGGGGATGAGAAAGAGTTGTTTTACATCGGGAAGCTGAAAAAATTCAAAACCTTAGAGAGAATACCCTGTCAGAATGGTACTGGTCCAAAAAAAAAAAAAAAAAAAAAGTGAAATACAAGGCCGATATGTAGTGTGTCAGATATGTCAGAGCTGTCAAAAACTTTTAGGGGTGACTGATGGAAACTCTGGAAATCACCTAACAACCAAAATGATCCTTAGTCCTGTGCCAGGACTACAAAAAGCCATAGGAGCTGCTGCTGTAATGGGCACTGCTGGGATGAGGACCTGGAGGATAGTGGTGATGGCCACATGGCCTGGAGCTAGGCACTGGGTCCACGGAATTGGGAAAAGTAACTGCTAATATGTGAGCCATTTCTGTATTTTAGTAGGCGTAGCCAGGGCCATCCAAAAACCTCTGTGGTTTCTTATGTGCATGACCAATTCTGCAGCAGGACATTTATTATAGATTCTTTTTATGAAGAGTATCTCTGCTTCTGTTTGTGTATTTTTTTGCTCAATCTAGTCCCACTTCTTACCTGAGTATTCCTGTGGTATAACAGAATATACACATTAAATAATAGCAGGAGGATGGTGATGATATTTCTATTTCCATTTAATTTGTATTAAACTTGTCTTTTGCAACTATGCTTTTTTAACTTGAAAAGTTGAATTCTGTCAATCCTCTGTTGTTACCAAATTGTTACCTGTATTTGTGATGCCTATCATTACGAATATATCATGTTTGACAAGTGACCACTGTGTATTATTTTGCTCGTATCAGCTAGTACACATTCATAAACAATATAAAATTCTGCTTTATTTATGTGTCAAAAATTTTAAGCAAATGTGAGCAAGAAAATAATGTTAAAGCCATCTTTATTTCTTCTTAGGTACTTTTCAATGTATCAGTTACAATGAAAGGATGTCATACAACTGGAGGAAGAAAATACGCCATACTTAAGCCTATTGGTTTCAATGAAACTGCCATTGTCAATGTGCAGCAAAGCTGTGCCTGCCAACATGGACAGGGCACAGGGCACAAAAGAGTGTGGGCTGATGAAACTTCTCCTGACAGCAAACAGTCCCAGTGCAGTGACAGTAACTGTAGCTCTAACAGAGACACACTTCCCTCAGAGAAGTGCAGGCAACACCAGGACCAACCCATCTGCAGTGGTCAAGGAAATTGCATAGATGGAAAATGTTTCTGCTACAAAAACAAGCTGGGCAAGGTGTATGGCAAGTACTGTGAAATGGATGATTTTTCCTGCCCATATCACCAGGGAAACTTATGTTCTGGTAAGTTGCAGCATGTCTGCAATATGTCTGTATTTTCTTGGTTTGTTTTGTTTTCTGAGGCTACCGTACATGATGCAGGTGAAAATAATGATATAAGGCTGTCAAGAACAAAAATTGTTTTTGCAGAATTAGTGTGGGAAATGTTCTGAACATCCTGTTATGAATTCACACTCCTGGGTTCTCTTCACCACAGACATACACACTGTCTTCTAAATTTCACTACCATTTTCTAGGGGACACATTGATATTTTTCATAAGTTTAGCTATTTTAATATTTAAATCTCAACATTCTTAATAAGTAATGATACTGATTTCTCAAACAAAAAAAAACATTGTTCCAGAAAACTAGTTGATACATTTCAGTCTGATGGGAATATGAGATACTGAGAGATTAGGAAGGGATCATAGCTTCCAGGTGAGGTTCTGATTTCCTACCAGCCTAAATCAGTCCTGTGAGAGATACAGTGGCACTTGATTTCAAATACTGATATAAACAAGAACACTGTAGGGAATGCCTGCTTCCTAAAGGAGACACTAAGTGAAACAAAGTTGTTAGAAATTCTTTTTTTTTTTTTTTTTTTTTTGTAGTCCACTTTATGGTAGGGAAGAAGAAAAAAGAAATTAGGAAAATGAAAAGGAAATTGAAATGGAAATGGAAAATGAAAAGGAAGGAAAGAATCTGGACTATGCACATGAACTCTATACTCCTTCTTCCACAGAATATTGCTGTTTATTTGAATGGAATGTTTTCTTGCTAAAGAGGAGTTTGTTTAGTTTGCCTGAAGACTATTTTCCTGGTCATTGTGTTATTCCTAATCTCCATTTTTTTGATCCAAAGCAAAAGAGAAATTTTTTAGTAAAAGGTTTTAGGGTCACATCACAGTAGCAACTTTTGCTCAGTTTAACGATGAACACCAGCCTTCAGGACTGATCAGGCCAGTAACTTCTGTCCAAGTTGTTAACTTAAAAACTAATTAGAACGTCCATGTCTGAATTTGCTCTGTTTAAGCAAAAGCACAAGCACCTGTTTAAGGTAAAGCACAAGCAATACAAATGTATCCATCTAAAATTTATTTTCTATGTTTTCATGGAAGCATATGACTCCAGACTCTCTGTGTTGTAGGTAATGGTGAATGTGAAGGTGGTAAATGCAAATGCTTTGCTGGCTGGGAAGGTGATCGTTGCGAGTGCTCATCACAATCAGCAAAGCACTGCCTGAATTCAAAGGGCCAAATTTGCAGTGGAAGAGGAAAATGTGTATGTGGAAAGTGTGAGTGCACAGATCCAAGAAGCTTTGGCCGTTTCTGTGAATATTGCCCTACTTGTAACAAAGCCTGTGAAGAAAACTGGTATGTTTCTTGTGCTAGACTTGATTTTTTCACTCTCTAGTGTTGAGCATGAAGAATGAAACATGAAGAAATATTTTTGCTTGGCTAGATGCTATATTTCTTAGCTATTTAGATTGTAAGAAATTGGTACAATTCATACTTGGTACTTCTCTGTGCAGTTGGATTCACACTGGAAATTAAGAGAATTGCATGTCAGCATCTATTTTAACCATTCTTCATATGAGATCTCCTGGGTAGGAAATAAAACCATGAATTTGTATTTTTAAAAATAGAAAATAGGTCCTACTTTTGAATGCCATCAAGTCCAGTAATATTGTCCACATTTGTTTTTGCACATTCCTTGTGCATCTTAGCCGAAAGAAAGAAGTGTGGAAGTAGAGCAGTACTTGTGCCTTGTCACTGCTATTGATCAGCGGAGCAGATCTGGTCTTACCCAGAGAACAACCTTCTTCATCGCTCAGTTTTAAAACACTTAGTCTTTGCCATGCTATTGTAAAGCATGGCATTTTTCCTTGCTCGTGTAAAGGAAGGGACAGTGTGGAGGTCAAAATGTGCAAGCCCAGGAGGAGAGAATCTAGTCCAGGCTGTCAGTGGTGCTCTGTGTGATTTTGACATAGAGAGCAACTGCAGCCCTTTCCTTGGGTACAGCTCTTCTGTATCCTCTTGTCACATGTGTAATGTTCTGCATCTCACCGTAATGCAGAGGGTGAAGGATCTGCCTTTCATTGGAAAGGTCACTGTGCTCAAAACAGAACCATTGTTTGCTTGCATTTATTTCAATTATAGGTCATCTGGTGAAAATGCTGGAGAGCTTGGCCACATCTGGAAAGGTTGCTGCTAAGATTTCACTAGATAAAATGCAGTTAATCTTTCTGGCTTACGCTTGTTCAAAGTCATTGTGAAATCTGTGCCTTTGATAAATTTAGAAGATGGCATATCTTCATTAAAAATCCAATTAGGACTTTTTTGGGGATCTCTTGTGATGTCTGTCTCCTTCAGGGCTATACAGTGAAGACGGTAAGACTGAGAGCATTGCCTCCCACTTGAAGCTCTCTCTCTCTTAACAGCCCAGCAGTGCAGACTTACTTGGCTTTGTCTTAACATAACATCCAAAAATTACTGGCAAAGCTGTGTTTCCTCTATTTACCTCTACCCTTCAGTTCCAGCGTGCATCCAAATGAGATCGATAGGTAAGGGAAGACTAGAAAGGAACTGGAGGCTGAAAGCTGAAGAACGCTGGACCTCAGCTACATCCTGTGACGAAGTCACATCACAAAAGGCAGAGCAGGTCTTGGATGGAGGTGGCTCGAAGCCAAAGACATGTTTTAGTTTGCAACTTCTGACTAGCTGGTTCTGAGAAGCATCAGAGGGATAAAACACTGAGCGAGGTATCGCATTTCAGAAAAAAATAAATAAATGTTGCAATGTTTTTACTAACAGGAAAGCATTATGTGCAAGCAATACGTCAGCCTGTTGATACAATCTCTTAAAGGGGAGTGCAGAGAAAGACATAGGGTTTTAATTATAGCTTTTATTTTACAGGAACTGTGTTCAGTGCTATCATTCTAACAATACATCTCACTTAATATTTGACCAGTGCACAACCTCATGCGCTTACCTACTGCATTATATTGACAATACTTCAGGTAAGTGGCATTTTCTAGGTAATTTTAATAACAGATTAAAATTTATTGCGATTAGTAATCGCATTTGCCAGTGTTAGAATGTCTTTCAGAAGTATATCACATTATTACAATAACAAAGAAAGAAAGCAGGAAAAAGAGAAAAATCATACATAGCTTTAGGGAAAGTAAAAGATAAATAATAACAGGAAATAAGATTGTCAAGCATTGCTAAGTCCAGTTTTCCCAGCTCCTCAAGGAGTCATGTCTAATAATGATGAATCCTCCCTGAGCAATGCTTAAAGAAATATTTATAAAAATTTGTTATGGCATCTGTATGTTTTATTACTTTGAACATGCTTATATTATTTGACATTACCAGAAACAAAAAAAAAAAGGAAGTAGAGTGCTTACCTTTAGTTCAGTAATGTTTAGAAGTTCCTTTCAAGTATAACAAACTGCAGTTATGAGGGCTGTGGAAGAATAAAATCTTTTTTTAATAAAATCTCATAAAGTTTAATCACTCCATGCAGCAATAAAAATGCAGTTAAATGGTAACCTTTTGTCACTTAACATTTATATAAATCTTTTTATACTACAGTTCATAAATGAGAAAACTAATTGTGAATACTTTTTCGTAACTTTACTATTAAGCAAAGCTTACTGTGTTAGTCTACCAGTGTGGAGAGCACTGGAAAAGGATTCAATAAAACACATTTTCTTTCAAATTTTACCAGTGATCTTCACTGTCGTCTTGTGAAGATTAGATTATCTCTGCCCCAAACATCTCGAATATTCCATCCTCTCTACTTCAGCTATAAACTCACTTATCTACAGAGAATTTAAGGTGGGCAATACAATGAGGCCTGAGTCTTGGTTCTGTAGATTAAAGGAATAAGAATTTCACTTTTTTTCTACAATGGATCTGGATCTGTATTGCCTTTCTCGATATGCCCAACTTTAAAAGCTTGCATATGGCAACTTTTCCTCTTAATTTCCCTTAATTTATTTTCCCTTAATTTTTAACAGGCTTGTATTACATTTATGCAACATTGCTAAGCAGTGGTGGATATGCCTGCGTTAGAGGGATGTGCCTGTTCCATATAGTCTTTACCCTCGTGTTTTCCTTTCATTGCAGATTGTCTCTCTGGACGAAACTACTTTAGAGTCTTTTCCATAATCGTTATAGTTACCTTTCTGATCGGGTTGCTTGTTGTCCTCATCATCAGGCAGATAATTCTGCAGGGGAGTAGCAGTAAAGTTAAATCTTCATCTGATTACAGAGTATCTACAACAAAGAAGGTAACTGATTTCAGAGCCATCCTCTTCAGTAATCTTTTTCTTGCATATAAAAGTTAGCTAATTGCTGATAAAAATTGTATCTTCTCCTTCAAGGATAAGATGTTTTTGCCTACAGTTTGTACAAGAACAGTAACATACAGACGTGACAAACCAGAGGAAATCAATATCGACATCAGCAAGCTGCGATTAAACGAAACGTTCAAGTGTGAATTCTGAAGACTGCAAATGTCTAATTCCATCATGCTCCACTTTTAAATAATTACCTTTTGTACTCTGTGGGAGTCTTGACTGTTGCTATATGGTTTTTTCTTGTGCATTTCGTTGAATACTGTAACAAAGTGACATGTAAACATATTCACATTATGTGATTATGTTTGGAACTATAGCTGCTGTATTTTCTTAAATTTTTTTTGAAAGAGAAATGTGCGTTACTACTGTTCAGAAACATTAGTGTTGATGTAGCACTTTAACATATTCTAATTTATTTAGTTATGGCCTAGAATGTAGATACAAACTGGTCTGACAAAGCACTGATCTCAATCTACATGTAGCTAGTACTGATGTGCTCTGTGGGAATGGACAAAAGCTGTGACTGAAGTATAAACATTGCTGTATATTATAGCAACAGATGAAACTATTAAAATGCTCTTAAACAGAGTAAATGGTACCGTTATAGTTCTCTCAGTTGACAGATTCCACTGATTTGTCTGCTTATGCCTCTTATCTTTTCCTCATAAAAAAGATGGGATTAAATGGGTGCTCAGTTCCTGGTATGGGTGTATGTTGTGTGTGTACACACACATATGCATGTACACACAGGTAAATTATATATATATATATGTATAAATAGGGGGTTTTGTATGGATGATGTCACTTAAGGATAATTTATATCGGATAAAGAGTAATTTCTAGCTTTTTTACTTGTTTAAACATAACCCACACCCCCACATCCCCCCCCCTCCCATTTTATACAAAATTTAAGGTGTTTGGAAACTGAGTTGCAACAAAAAATGAGATTTTCTCTATCCAACAGCATAGTATACATGATAATCACTGCCAGCAGACTATGCCTTTAGAGTCAGCAGCATCAATTCCATTGCAAATAGATAAATTTCACCAGAGCTGTGTTTGGTTTGCTAGCTACATGTCAGTGTTTTGCCAAATAAGGGCTTGGATCTTTTTGTATGTTGTCAGGCATAAGTCTGATTTTACATGTGCTCTTTTTCTCTGTGTAAATTAGTTGATGAGATTAGGTTTTCTAAGTTTTTTTGTAACCACTTCAGTTTTTTGTGACTGTACATTGAGAAATGTGTACAGTGTGTGATGGAGAAAACAACCTGCAATTTAGAAGAAAGTGAGGGAAATGGGAGGCTTTTTCTCAAAAGAACACATTAATTGACTTTATAATATGGATCAGATTCTGCCTTCAGAAATCAGGTAAAACTCTTCCAAATGTGGTGGGACCAATATAAGCTTATCTGAGAGTAGAATGTGAGCTACAAAGTCAAGCAGAAGCATCTTTTTCTTTTTTGTCCCTGAAACCAGGTAGAGTGGTAGAAGACACGTTATTGTTATATGCTCATTGGAAGCGTCAGTCTGATTTACTATATGCTGCTGAAACCCTGTGAAAATCTGATCAACCTCTAATGCACTAAAACCTTGCTGGCAAAAAGAAAAATCATCTCAGAAGACAGTGTGTCAGTCTAACAACATTTATTACAATACTAAATATTGTCACTATTTGTCATAGATAAGAGCTACAGAAACAAAGCAGGACTTCCTTATGTGCAGTCTTTAGAAATTACTTGTGTTTCCTATCCTGTATTTCTTCTGTAAATTCCCACTGAAACCTGAGGAGTATGAGGATTGAAAGGAAGGCAGAATGTAGAAAAATGATGAGTGGTTTATGAGCGTTAAGTTTCTTGGGTAATGGTTCAAGGGGAATTGAAAAACATAACATAGACAGTGGGCCTTTCATTAGTCATAAAAGCTCTAGACCTTAGGGATTGGGTTTTTTTTAAAAAAAACCCTGTAAATTGGACTATTAAATGTTTTAAAAACAGTCTCCAAATAGGTCCTGAGCTTTCTACCATACAGATAAAAGTGTCTCCTTTAACAAAAAGAGTGTTTCTTTACATAACCCTGACTTTAGTATAGGTTAATTGTAGAACCTTAATTATAGATTAATTCTGTAATCTATCAAGTACATCTTAAACTCCCGTTTTCTTTTAAAGTGTATAGGACCATTTTCCTCCTGTGTAAATCAAAAGATTCTGAACAATTGATTTTGGTGGTATAAAGATAAAAGATTGATATAGGTTGACCTGCTGTTACCCTTGTCACAATTCGTGGCTGTTTGTGAGTGGGAAACAATTTCTGGTTGTCTATTTCACTTAAACAAAAAAAAATTCTTAGTGGAGTGTATCTAAGTATATAAAAAAGAGACTAATTATGTTCTATAAACAGTGCGATAAACCCTTAAAAAAAAAAAAAAAGATTCCTCAGAATGTATTTTCACTCCATAATGGCCTTTAAAGCATGTACTAAAGCTTTTACTGAACTGATAACTATCTTTTTTCAGTAGAAATTACTTTTCACTGTTAGAGGGAGTTCAGTTTTGTGGGTAGGGGATAATGGAACTGGGTTCTTGGTGGAAGAATGACTTGAGCTGTAATACCCATCTTCCAGACACATCATGCTGCTACTGCTTTTCTCCTGTAGCACTTGGCACTGGAGTGCTGCCTGTGAAGGGGCATGGCCAGTATTTCCTTGTCAGACACCTGCCTGAATGTTTAAAATGCTCTGGTCAAATAGAGCAGGCTCACAGGACAAATTGCACTGTAAGCTGCTTGCTGTCCTGAGATTAAAATATATATTAAAAAAAAAAATTATTTAAAAAAGGCAAAAAAAAGCTTCTTTTTTTTTTTTTTTTCATCTCCCTCATGGTTTTGCTGTATTGTGGAAGAGGCTAGTGAAAGAGAATAAGCTGCTGCTAATGTGACAGGTCAAGGCTTTTAGAAGGCCCATGGGGAGCTTATACAGAGCAGGATTCTTGGGAGGAGGCTTTGTTTCTAGGGATGGAATCTATCCATGAGAAACTCTGCCTTTGCTTGGTACTTGTTTCCCTCTGCCTTTGACCATGTTTTTCAGAAGAGCTGCTGCAGGAGATGAATAGCTAAACAAAAGCCTCACTATTTAGGGAGCTGTGTTCCCTCAGCACATGACCTTAAATGAGAAAGCAGCCTTTAATTCACAAGGAATTTCTTCAGTGATTGCAGAAGGACTGTGCTTCCTATAGTGCTTAATATGGGAGATATTAAAGACAAATTAGTTCATATTAGTTTTCAATGTATTGTGTGTCAAAGATGCTCATAAAAATAGGGGAAAAAATAACTAACCTCAGAATGGAACATTCCAAAGTTCTCAAATAACACTTCTTATACTGGGCTTTAAAAAAAAAAAATAGAAAGAAGTCAAATAATCCTACTGCATGCTTATATCCAAAAATATACCAGCAGATACTTCTATTTCTCATCATTGGTTTGGAGAATTGTTTTTAGATTTGATGGAGCATGTGCATGACTTTTCACATCATATTTGTTACTGTTAAAATCCGTATGTATAGTTTTCAAATTCTAGCCCCCTTTTTTAGCCTTTGACTTGTTATTTGCTTGACACTTCAGAAATTGCATGTTTATGTAATTAAAAAGTATGTATTTTACTTCAGATTTTTTTGAGTACTATAAAATGAAGAAATGCTATGAAATAGTTATTTCCAAACATCATGACTACACTAATAAGATTGCTGGAAAAGTGTGTGGGAAAATATCTGTTTCATCCAGAAAACGTGCACATGGTATGCAAGGAATTTTCATTGTGCCCAGCTGAAATTCCCTTACATTTGCAAGGACCTTAAAAATGAGCCTTAAAAAGGAAGGATGTTCATATGGGCATAGTTTACATTTTAGCTGTTATTTACAATTGGATTTATTTTTTCCTTTCTGTGATGTCATGAAAACCTGCTATGTAAAGCATTCTTCAGACTGCAATGGAAAAATATTATTTTCCCAGTCTGATCAAATATAATATTTATTTCCTGCTTAGTGTGCATGTTTTGCAAATCATGGGAGTAAATGTGTGCAACAGCTTCAAGCAACCCTCCATCCTAAAATAGGCATAGGGTCTGGTGATGCCCAGGGTAGACACATGCCAGGGCACGGCTGCCTGTGTGGAAACTTCAAAAAGGACAGTGCTGGGGCTCCCCACAGCATCCCTGCAGAAATGGTGCTCTGTGATCTTGCTTTGCCTTTTGTCAGGGCAGGAAACCTCTTCAAACTAGGATGGCTTGGCAGCACTGGTGTCCTAGGTTTGCATTGCAGGCACTTGGCCCCACACTGGCACTGCATGATGTGCAGTCTGAACCCTAATGCTGCGGACTTTTCTCATCTTTACTCATCAAAAATGCCTGCACACAACCCAGCAAGGGACAGCCTGTAAACGTGGCTGCTGCAGACCTCCATTACATCTCCTGGGGATCGTTTGGGTGCCTGCCCATTCACTTCCCACCAGCCCCGGGAATCTCCACCAGCCATCCTTAAGGAATATAAGTAGTAGCTGTGAGGGGCACTTCTCACAGAGGCATTTGTGCTGAGTCAGTGCTGGGTGACTCCTACTCTGCCACGACTGACTGGGAATGACGCATGGTGACAATGTCCTGGATACCATTTTGCATCAGAGGGGAAAGCAGAAATGAAGCAATACTTAACAAAAACACTAATTTTTAATTCTGATCTTGAGACTGCTCTGGTACACAGGTATCTTACAGAGATAGATACTTGTTGGCTCCTACAGAGAATTGAAATTCATGGAGGGGGTGGGGGGGAAAGGTTAAAGTTAACCAGTGGGAATGCATCTTTATATCAAGTCAAATCAGTGGTGTTTCACTGAGAGCAAGCCAGCTCAGAATGGTTGGCTTATCCGGAAAGGGGGCAAGGGGGGAAAGAAAAAACCTAAAATTTCTAGATTCTTAAGCTTTAGAAATGCTCTTTGAATTTCCTTTTCTGAACCTGCTAAAAAAAGGTACCTATTAAAAAAATTAAAATATCTGACATTTGTTAAAATAATGACTTTTGTCCAAATTCTATCATTTCATCCTGATACCTATATTGTATTTGGGCTGTTTTGGTTATATTTTGAAGGGAGATGTTGAAAAATGAAAGTCTTTTGCTGAGGCATTAGTGTTGGATGAATTCACTGTTCTGACATCTTCACTCTCACCTACTACTGCTTCAAAAATAATGCTACTTTAAAGTGTCTTACTTAGAGATTATGTGACAGCTATTAATAATACTACAGTTTTAAACTTTCTATTTAACATATACTACCTTTTGTAAAAAACATAGAGTGATAAATAATGTGTCTCTAGATTTTATGCATAGAGAATGTTAGTTAGGGAAGAGGTTTTAAATTTGATAACTTCTTACTGCTCATTTGACATTTTAAATGATACTTTTAAATCACTACTTTTGTTCATCTGGAAATATACTGAATATTTTATTATTTAAAATAGTATACTTTTATAGCTGTTTTATTAATTTCAGTTGACTACTAACTTCTATTGTAATATTTATTAATGAATTACGCTGTAGCATATTGAGATGTTTATTTTTCTATCAGAGCTGTAACAACTATGACATAGCATTATTTTAATGCAACATCATTGTACCTGCTCTAAAAAATAAAATCAATATTTAATCCAAATGGTTTTTTTCATATTTTTAATATTAAATATGTCTCTGACAAGGAAGAGATACTCACCTCCTTTTAAAAGTGTAAAGCACATTTACTGAGGTGCACTGATATCTACAAAGGGAAGAATATGATTGTGGTTATTTTAAGATTGAACAATACTGTGTCCAGAGAATATACTGTTTATTGGATGTAGGCAAATGGGTAGATGCACATTCAGGGTGAACTTTGAGAAGATGAGAAGGAACAAAACACTATCAGTTTGCAGGTGCAGCTGGTTTACCTTGTCCAAGCCATGTGAAACATGAATGCACCAGGAGGTGCTAGTACTTTGTAGAAGACAAGAAGATACCTCCTGTGTAAATACAGTCTCTAGATTGATGTGGTTGTGATAGCCTCTCTTCTCCCTTGCTCTGTTGGGTGGTAGAGGAGCTGGATTACTGGGAATGCGTAAATCTCTGCAGATGCCTCCTCTATACCACTCACTGCACACTTGGGTAACTTTATTAGTACTAGTGAAAACATATCACTGGTGAGGAAGGTGACACATTCTGTCCTTGCGCAGAATCAGTCACAGCATTTGCTTTGCACAGTGGCACAAAATTGCTTTTGAAAAGGACTTCAGATATGCCCTATATAAGGACATCTAAAATTTGCCATGATGCTTCAGTAAGACACATCTGTGGCATCTGCCAGACATCTCTGGTAAAATTACCCATCCATGCTGCCAACATGATCAAGTCTTTGCTTTAGGAGTGAGAGGGCTAGAATCAAGTGAAAACTGATATGTTCTCAATCATCATGTAACTTAGTGTCCAGGACTTAACAATAAAAGAGAAACACTAAGAAAAGGTCAAAACTGGAAGGAAAAAAATAAGTAAATATCACAGGGAAAATCTGTAAATCTTTTTTGCGTCTTTTATCAAAGCAAGGAACATCATCTTAATGTATGCATGGTGAGACTATGGGAAATTTCCTTTCAGAAATGCCGTAATCAGCCTTCACTGACACCCAGAGCAAGCAGAAGCAACTAGTCCTGTGAACAGAAATACACATTTTCCTTGAAAGCTCTTTATTGAGAAAACATTAATGTTATCATTACTCAGGGTAAACATAAACCTAGATCTGGATTTCAGGTGTAGAATTCAAGTGTATAACTTGAGCCAGAGCTACTGGCCTCCATTTTGCCATTTGGCAGTACTCGTGCAGCAGAGGCTTTGTTAACACTAAAGTCTCCCATAGCCAGTGATCCTGGCACCAAGCGGTGCTGCATATCCTGTAGGTTGTGAAATGATGGTAAGTGTTCTGTATAAAATCTTTCTTTCTGTCTTCTTTCCTATGTTCTGTAATCCAGTAACTAATTCATGCCTATATACCTTTAAATATCCAGGGTAGTGACAGGGTTTTTGACACTGGCATTGTATTTACCCAATTTTTACCCATATATACACAGTTGTCAGCAGGGTACAACAGGACCGAAATGTGTCTCTAATGTAACACAACTGCTATTTTGTTGCAGATGCCATTGCCAAGGAAAAGGCTTGCTGCCCAGACTCTCCAAAGAGAAAAGAAACCTAAAGTACAGCCTCTAAAGCCGGAGCAGGAAAGAGATCCTGATTTCAGCCACTTTTTTGACACCAGTCATGTAGGTGTATGCTATTACAGAATTTCTCTGCCTGCATGATTCCTTCTGTGGTAACTGCAGAATTTGATCCAATATTCAGAGGGAATGGTATAAGGGAGAGTTGGTTTGAGTGAGTATCTGAATATGCCTGATGACAACCAGAAGACAATGATTAGAATGAAGAATAAAAGCTTTGTTAACAGACTAGTTAACAATTTTGACTAGTAAAGAGTTAATCTGACAAGTAAGTGATTTCTTTTGCTTTCAGGTCTTCAACAAAGACAAGAACTTTGGAAATGCATTCCTGCTACCCTGGGTTTAAAACCAAGGAGTTTAATATATTATATAAAGTAAATAAAAATCTAGTTGTACAGAAACTCAAGTGGTCTGAAGCTGTGATTAGAACATAGGTGCTGTCAGTTCTTCTGGCTGCTCATCTTCTGCTTGGGAGTCTTTGAGGGGTCCAAGTTGGGTTGGACTGTACAGAATTCATATAAAGTAGACATAGGTTGCCAGTCTGATTTATTAGTACTCAAGAGGCCCCAACATTATCATCTGGTTCCTCGTTCCAGGGAAACTGTGGTGGGTGGCAGAAAGCAGAGTTTTCCTTATTTTTTGCAAAGCATTCTATCTCCTCAGCATGGAGCATAGCATGGTCTCTGATTATTTTCTTGGCCTTGAACTGCATGATTCATGAAGGACAGTTACTGTTTAATAAAGATGATGTGTATGCAAGCAGATAAAACTAAATTATTAACCAGAAATGCATAATAATGCCAAGTTATGTTACATATGCTTATTGAAATCAGTACATGTGCTGTATTTCTTTCAGCTCTGCAGCTTGCCAAGTCCCCCTTTTTGGGGCTCTAAGCCTCAGCCTAAGGCTTTTGTTTATGCCTGAGCAATCTGGAGAGCTCAGGACCTGTTTCTGAGTGGTGTTCCTCTGCTCTCAAAACTGCTCACAGGAGAAGCCTTTCTCACAAACTCCCTTCTGACTTTTTGGGCTTTGACCATAGCTTTACCACAGGCATTCTGAAAGCATCACTGAGGCTGTAAGATGTGTGGCCTACTGAGGAGACTGGAGACATGAAAGTGGATGGGTTTTCCACAAATTTTTAGACACACTTTTGCTTTACTCTGCTCTAGACAAAGGGGGAATTTCAAAGACTTACACAACATAATCATGGTGTTCTCTAGATTGTCCTTGTCTTCAGGGGTGTTTATGGCCAGCTTCTTTCCTTGAATCATTTTCCAGCTGCACTCAGGCTCCTATGGAAAATAAAAAACAAAAAACACAACAGCTAAAATAAATGCTTCCTGTCTTTCTCAGCTTCTCTTCTCCTCTTCTTGTGTATCTTTCTATATCTACATTGAGCTCTACCTGTGTCTTCTTTGAAAATTGCAGACACAGGATCAGAGGGCTTCATCAGGAAACAGCTGATAAGGAAAGCTTTTTTACTTTTAGGCAGAAAAGAGGAAGTCTATAGTGCAAAGCTAAACAGAGCATTTCTGAACTTGGTCAGGTGCAGTCCCATTCCCCTGCTCCTTTCCAGAGTTAAGGAGTTGGGGCTTTTTCTTGGTATACTAGCCAGTCCTCAGATACCCACAGGAATTCTCCTGCTGTAAGCTTTCAGTCACAGCTTCTCCAAGCTGTATGCAACACACAAACCCCAGAGACACATTTCTTCTCTAAAATTCCCATTCTGATGACAATTTTTTTCATTTATAAATATTTCTTTCTGTATAACTTTGTGTGTGTGTGTGTAGTAGTTTGAAGGCAAAACAAAGGAGAGGCTCCAAGTCAGAGACACAATTTAATAGAATAAAAAGGAAAGAAAGTAAACTAGAATAGATGCAATAATACAAAAGACCACTGACAGAGTCAGAATACAACCTGAGCGTAGTGATGGAAGCAGTCCAGATGAGGTGGTCTTCCTGAAGCAGTGATCCTGTAGAAAGCTCTGGTAGCTCGGGCCCTCTGGGAATCCAGTGGGTAAGCGCCCCTCTGGTGTTCAGAGTCTCAGCTTATATCCAGGCTGGAATGCTTGGTTCCTCCCTCTGGGCGGAGCATCTCACAATGGGATGGTGAGTCATGTGATAAGGCCTGATGGGCCCATTAACAGGAGGTAGTCCAGGAGGGGGTTATCTGTGAGCTGTGTAGCAAAGGTGCTGATGGGCCCATTAACAGAAGATAAGCCAGAGTGGAGGAGGCAGGGAGCACTGCCTCACCTGGTTTCAACAGTTCATGAAGATGGTGATAGAATATACTTCAACCCAGGACAGTGTGTTTATGTGTGTGTCTGCATATTCCACCCAAATTAGCTTTTCCTCAGCATCAAGAAGTTCATCTCTGATTGCTAAACAGCCTGTCAGTCTGTATGCAGACATGCACACACCTTTTTTGTATATGCTTCAAGTCACTTCATATGCCTCCCCTAATTTCTTGTGCATAGGAGGATCTTCCTTTTAAAATTCCTGTTTCTGTTAATGGCTAAGCTGCTATCATGTTGAGACTGTGACTTGAAGTGTTCCCCGGTGTCCTTATTTATTCTTTGTGCTTTTATCCTTTTTGGCTGCTGCCCAGCACATTAAACCTAAAACATAGAAGACAGACACAGCACCTTACTCAGGCATTTTTGGTTCACAAACAGGTTCTAATCACAATGTCAAAAATAATAAATGAATGTTTCCTTAGCCAGTTTTTATCTCATGCCTTTGAAATAAGAAGTTTTTTCTTCATGCCTTTGATTTTTTTAAAAAGAAAGAATCATTTGGCCCAAAGAAAGAAAAGATAATGTGTCAGATCATTTTGAAAATCCAAAAAATGTCATTCTTGGAAGGAAGATTTATTATTGTGTGACAGACTGAAAGTGTTTCATGCTGTCTAAAATGAAAACCAAGTAGATTAATTTCCAGACCCAAAACCAAACAAACTCTGGTTTCAACAATTTTTTCCAAGGTTCACTTCAGTGAAATTGCTGGGCCCTTGTGGTTCAGCTGAAGACTGTGTTAGAAGTGAACATGCTGAGCATCTTTAAATATCAAATCCATAAGATCCCCTTTGATATCAGATATATAGGAATTTAGGAATGTTAATGTAATATGTTATATTCCTTATTTAAAAAAAAAAAAAAAAAAAGACAACCTTACAGAACTTGTTCGGTAATCCAAAACATAAGAAGCTTTATTTATTGTCTTATCTGAGTTCTCTCTTGAATCACAAAGATTTTCTGCTAGCACATATTGTGAAGTATTCCTACATTTTCTATTTTCCCCCTTTTTATCTGCAAAAACAAAACCAAAAAAAGTAGTTTGGATTTAAACTATCTGAAAAAAATGCAATGCATAATTTCTTGTAATTTCCTATACTAACCAAGAACTTTGCTTGTCTAATTACCTGGATTTTTGTCAAGTGTGTAATTGTACCCAGTTACATTTTCTCCCTTCTTTTCCTTTTTTTTTATCTCAGGAAGGAAAATTTAACAAATATCTGTCAGCATCACTTGAAATGTCACGAAGGAAAGTGTATTACCCAGTCTAATTGTTATTATTTGAGTGATTTGATATATTTGGTGCCCTAATCCCTATGGAATTCAAGGGTTTTTACCTTGCGAGATTTTACTCCCTTACTTGGTCAGTGCTTGGTTCCTGCTTCTTCCTTAGGTCAATGCAAGTGCTTGCCAGCAATGTCTGCAATTGTCCTTTGAACTAATGAAATAAGGGAATTGCTATTCTTCAGCAAGCTTGGCAAAGAGGACAGTATTGTAATGTTTATACGATTACAACACCTGGGCTATTGAAGTTTTATTGGATATAAAACGTATGGTAAGTTTATACACAGCTGCCCTGAAGTCAGCAGTATAACATATCTAATATTTTGCTAATTCTAAGGGTTACGATGTGAGGGACTTTCTTGAAGAATATTTTTTTTTCAAGTGTTTTTGAGAATCCCCTTGGAATGATATTTTTAGGTACTTTATTTCCCCCTGGTGCCTCCCTAGAGGTCATTAAAATAGGATTTAATTTACAGTATTCACAAGGAAGAAGAATGATGCTGTGTCCTCCTTACCTTAGCAATATGGAAGCAACAAGTGCTGTCACAGCACCAGAACCATGTTCCAACAAGAGTCCTTACTTTTTGTATCAGTACCCCATGAGAATAGCCAGGTTTTTTTCGAACCTGAAGTCCATCTAGCATGGTGTATCTGTCTCCAGCAGTGGAGACAAGCTGCAATGAGAAGTACAAGAGCACTCCAACTGTATATTACTTCCATGAGGCTCTCTAGCCTCAAGTCATTTTTCAGCATGGGGGATTTCCTGCATCTAATTACTTTGGTAAATCAGTAACTCTCACTTTCACAGGTATGTGCCATTTAGCTTATTTAAAAAAAAAAAATAAAAAGAAAAAAAGTCAGCCACCAAGTCTGGAACTTCTGCATGAAGAAGAGCTTCCTCTGGTTTTGAACACAGCACTTGGAATGCAGGAGCTGTGGGCAACCAAGCAAACAGAGTGGACATTGAACCCCAGTCACTCTTTTCTGGAAAACTTGTCGTGTGTCCCCAGGTCACCTTTCCCAGACAATGAAGTCCAAGCATACAGAGTCGTTTATACTAAAGCCTGTCCTTATCCTTGATCATCTTTGCAGCACTTCTCAGATCCTCTCCTATCACTGACATTCTCCATTC
The DNA here is from genome assembly GCF_029207755.1 of Chamaea fasciata. Taxonomy (NCBI): domain Eukaryota; kingdom Metazoa; phylum Chordata; class Aves; order Passeriformes; family Sylviidae; genus Chamaea; species Chamaea fasciata. The sequence continues at coordinate 122,460,695 of NW_027094086.1, read as the reverse complement.
CTTCATTTAGGAGGAAGGAGTAGAGCAGTTTTCAAAATTTATAAAGTACACAACTCACCTCTTTACTGGGACATACTGATGTTTCTTCTTCCTTTTTTATTTTATAATGCTTCTGAACATTTTTATGACTTCATTTGATACAGAATTTTCATTTATTTCTCCTTAACAGAGGTCTTATACTGAATTACAGCATACTTTCCTTTTTAGCTCTGAAACCATTAAGTGAAGGAAAGATGATTCTTCACAGCTTTCTTGCATACAAGTGCTAGAAGTTCAATTCTCTTTTGGCTCAAGAAGAATCTCTGTCTCTCTCCCTCTCTCTCTCTCTCTCTCTCTTTCTCTCTCCTTCATAGCTTCTGCTTTTTCTGCGCATAGCATCATTCCTGGTGAAGCAGAAATCTCTGCCAGATACCCCCCTCCAGTATTACAGCTCTGCCTCTCTGCTTCTGTCTCCAGTTCTGCACAGGTTATAGTAAAGGCTTCACAGAAAGTTCCCACCAAAGTCCTGGTCTCCAGCTTTTTTTTTCCAGCATGAAAATATTTTCCTCTAGAATTCCCTACCTTCTCCCTTCTATGTGTGATTGATGGTTACCTAAGTACTACCCACTTCAACTCACTTCCTCTGAGGTTAACCAGTTTTGCACTTAGTACACAAATTGCATGTTTGCCTATATGTCTGAACCTTGTGCTGAATCTCAGAGCATTTTACTCCTCCTCCCTTCCTGCTGGACATCCTAATTCCAGAAGGATGTTCGCATTACGAGAGGGCACATACAATCCAGTTAAGAGAAACCTATTTCTGGAGTGATGTTTCCTTTCAGTTGCCAGTATGACATTTCTGGTTATCTCATCTGCCAGCCTAGGCGTCAGCAGAAGTAAACAGATTTTTTTAAGACAAAATATTCAGCAACTACAGTGTGTCCTCAATGAACGTTTCCATTAGCCCACTTCCCTCTGGGCCAGCTCTCTGACTCTTAATATCCATACACACATATACTGGCTTTTCCACAAAGGCAATATTTATGTGTCTCCCTCTCTTCATGCAGGAAAGATGCGTTTAGTGTTCTTTCTTCTTTTTGCCTTTTTGGACAGCTACTACATCAGTTCCCAAAGAAGTCTCTGTTGCCAGCTGCTCCTTTTTCATTAATCTGCCATAGTGCCCTGGCAGCCAGGAGGGCCACGCGTGTCCTGGGGGGCATCAGGCACAGACAGCATCACAGCTTGACAGGGAGGGGGATTGTCCCGCTCTGCTCTGCACTGGGGAGGCCTCACCTCAAGTCCTGTGTGCAGTTTTGGGTACTGCAATGTAATAAGGGCATGAAGCTGTTGGAGTGTCCAAAGGAGGGTCACAAGGATGATGAAGGTTCTGGAGGAGAAGCCATATGAGGAGCAGTTGAGGTCATTTGGTCTTTTCAACCTGGAGGAGACTGAGGGGAAGCCACTTCACAGTTTAAATTTCATGAGGGGAAGAGAAGGAGCAGGCACTGATCTCTGCTCTGTGGTGACCAGTGACAGGACTCAAGGAAATGGCCTGAAGTTGTTTCAGGGAGGTTTAGGTTGGATATCAGGAAAAGGCTCTTCACCCAGGGGGTGGTTGGACACTGGAACAGGCTCCCCAGGGAAGTGGTCACAAGACCAAGCCTGTCTGAGTTCAAGAAGAGTTTGGAAAATGCTCTCAGGCATATGGTGTGATCCTTGGTGTCCTGTGCAAGACACACAGAAGATGAAAATATTATATGGGCCCTAAACAGTCTTGCTATGATAGCAGGATAACTAATGATCTGATAACTAGATCATTTGGTAAGCAAGTCTCCCTGAATTATAAGCTGATTTTTTAGTTAGATAAAACTGTGAATTATAAGCTGAATTTTTCATTAGATACAACTATGGCAATGGAAAAGATTGTTTCCTAGACAACAGTTAAAATGAGACAGAAACAAGAGTGCATCTGAACAAAGTTAAAACAAGGATTATCATGTCCTCTACTATGGTGACAATCATCTTAAAAATAGTCTCTTGGTGGGGGGTGTGGTAAATCACTATTTCACTCCTAGATTTTGTTCAAAGACTAAAATTTTGAACTTAAAAATTTGGCAGAGATTCCTCCAATTTTTGGCACAGCACAGTCCCAAATGTACTCCTACATTTGTTGAATCACAAGAAGTGGAAAATTAAAAACAAGAAAAGACGACTGGGATGAATCTGAAAGTAAGAGTCGTCATGACTAAAATCTGTTAAGGTATTTTCCACAGTATTAATCTCTACTGCTTTTCTACATGGGTTGTGTATTTAGATGAAGGTATCTACCTTGACAGGCTGAAAGAAGGGACTGACAGGAGCCTTGTGACAATCTGCAGGAGCAAATGCCAAGTCCTGCGCTTGGGACAGACTAACCCATTGCACCAGTCTAGACTGGGGTTTGCTTGTTGGAGGGGCAAGTCTGCTGGGAAGTATCTGTGAATCCTGGTGGTTGCAAGTTGAATGTGTGATAGCAGAGAGTCCTGGCACCAAAGCACGCCAACAGCACCATCTTGGGTTGTATTTATGAAAGCATAGCAAGTGAAATGATGGAAGAAGTTGTCCCCATTTTACTTAACACTTGTTAGTATCACACATAGATACTGAATCCACTTTGGGCCCCAGTACAAGATGGGCCTTGAAGACCTTGAGCAAGTTCAGCAAAGGGGTACTGAGATGGTCAGGACTGCAGCATTTGCCCAGTGAGAAGAGGTCAAAGGATATGGGCTTGTTCAGCCTCATTAAGAGGTGTCTCCAGGGCACCAAAGAGCAGCCTGCCAGTGCCTATGGGCAACTGGTAGGTGATCAAGACAATGGAATCAGCCTCTCCATCAAGATTCATGGTAAGATAATGGACATAGGCTGAAACGGAAGTCTGAGACTAGATACTCAGAAAAAAGTTCATTCTGAGGGTAATTAAGCATTCTAAGAGATTGCTCAGAGAAGCTGTGAGGTCTCTGTTCTTCAGTGTTTCATAAATCCAGCTGGACAATGTCTTGAGCAAATTTTTCCAATGCAGCGTTGCTCTCCTTTGAATGAGAGGTTGGACTAGAGACCCCTCAAAGTCCATTGCAATCTGAACACGCTTGTGAGTCTCTAAGATATGCGGAGCCTGGTTAACTCCTAAGCACACATCATTGCTCCCCTCTGTGTTACCTACATTTGCTTCAAGAGGCTTGCTGTATGCAGGTGGACAGTGGTACAGCTCATGCAGTTTGCTAAGGATCTGCTTGGAAGGAAAAGCTGCAATCACCACACTCCTTTACAAAGCAGACAGATACTCTTCATTGAAGAAATAGCTATATAAAGAAACTCATTTCCGTGACATTTATAGCATACATTGACTTTGAATGTGTATTCCTTATCTGGCCATGGAAGATTTTGCCATCTGAAGCAAAGAAACATACTGTGCTCCAAGGCATATACAAATCCCTTTAGCTTCAGTGGGAATAATATGCACATAGTTAAGGGCATAACTTGGTCCGTGGTCAACAGCCTTCTTAAAGCATTTTTTCCTACATTTTTCTTCCTGCAATATTCATCATTTTCCTTTCCAAAGTTCCGATGTCATTCCTGTTGCTGAAGTTATTGGGAATTTAGTGGGAACTCAATTTAGTGGGAACATCTTTGAAGTTTAATTAGATTTCTTGAGAAAGACCATGGATAATCTGAAATACAAATTCACAAGATTGCTTCAGGCCAAAAGTGTCATGCAACAATATTAGACCAAATATTATGCAATTATTCTGTAATTTATGCTCTCTTCCCACTCATGAGTTGGGTTTGAAAAGCTTGTGGAATATATATGACATATCAGAGAAGTGCCAAATGTTCCTTATATAGTCCATTCTCATATTTCTTATGGAAAATGTTCCTTCTCACAATCTTCCCTTTCCCACATGAAGCTGAAGTTTGTCCATTACACCAGGGTAATATCATCCATGTCCACAAAATTTCAAGAAAAGTCTCACATGTCCACAACATCTGTTCTGACAGCAGCATCCAAGGTCAGGTACAGACTGCATCCATAAAGCAAACAAGATGAAATATTGTATAACAGACACAGCTGACATCTATGCCCTTTTTCTAGAAGTGCATAAGTGATTATGCAGAATTATCCACATATTACCATAAAAACTTGAAAGTTGAACTCTATAGCTGTTCTGAACTAGTCCTGGCCTTATCCGCCTGCTACAGTGTTTGCAGTGGATGTGAAATCAGCTCTGATTTGCCTTTGGGGGCAGGGGCAGAGACACAGGAGAGGAGGGCATGAGGTTACACACACGCACTCTGTGCTTTACTCAGGTGGTCCTTCACAAGGAACACTGGCAAGTACGGGGAGTGGGGAGAGATGCTGTATCCCACTGTCTGGCATCTCAGCCCTTCCCTCACGCCCAACAGGCAAGTGCATCTGCTTGGCAGCACAGAAGTTGGGCTACAGTAGAATAGCATCTTGTTCACAACCACAACATTGTCAGCACAGAAGATCTTGAAGTGGATTTACAAACTCTAAGTTAAAATTTACTCTTAGTAACTTACTGTCCAACCATTTCTGTCTCCAGTGGAACAGTGACAGCAAAGTTGGTGTCAGCTTGTCCAGACATGACAGTCTCCACGGGCTGACCCGACACAACACAGTCACCAAGCTCAACCCAAAACTGTTGCTCATTGTGCTTACTCTTTATGAGTATTCCTCGTAATGGGTCAATATATGATTCCTTGGGCAGAGTCTGCAAGGGTAAGACTATGAGGTGACCAATGGCACACATCAGCAGGTCATGGTGATGACAAACCACGTGGTTGCAGTCCATGATGCTTCCTTCATTTAATGAATATGGAGAAGTTTAAGATCCCAGAAGATAAGATCCTACATGGAGGTGGGATGATATTGCCTCAATCCCACTTCGAACAGACTTAACACATGGAATTATTTGGACCTAATGAATCCTTAGGCAAAATCAGCATTTTTTTTGGTGTCACTGAAATAAAAGTTTTGTGGATAAAAATCTTCCATTCTGTACATTCATTGCTTATTTCTTAGAAAAGAAATTAAAGTAATCATCAAGAGAACAGTGTACATAGAACTTTACTGATGTTGCAACCCACAAATAGCAAGAGATCCCTTTGTGTGAAATAAAACTTTTATTTGGTTACAACCATCATTTTACAGCACATAGCTTTGAGATCTGATTCATTATGGCAGAACTCCAGTTTTATAAATGGCATTTAGGGTAATGTTAGGCTGAGACGACTCTGTCTTCTTAATATTCTAATAGTTTGTTGTTCTTTAACTGTCAGAGCTATGTGTTGAAAAAGTAATTTATGTGTTGAAGAATTAACTGTTGAACATAATTTTCACAGCCATGTGTCCACTAAAAGAAGTGCCCACAGGTTTCCTACTGCAACCTAAGGAAAGGAGTATGACTATGGACCGAGAATTGAATATGTTATAAAGCAGAAGCTTTGGGCAATATATTTGGGATCGTTAATATTTTTCATGTTGTGTAAATCTGTCATGTGAAGGCTTGAACACAGGATAGCTTGTGGGATGTAAATATGGCATCCACAGAAGGTTCATGAGTACCGGCATGTTTGTGTCTCTAAATGTCATATTTTGCTCTGAAGCCATGTTCTCCAAACAGAGACATGACCACCTGCAAGAAGCCACTCAGGCCCACCCAGCCCAAAGCCCCACAGCTGAACATCACTGACCTGTCATACTTTCCTCAACACTTTTTCTAGCAGCTTATTTATAAACCAGGAGAAGGATGGAAGCAGTACAACAGAGCTGTGGGGCTGGAACCAGCAGGGGCCAGCTCAGGAGGAGCCCCAGGGGGAAATCCCACCCCAGTTCATTATTTGGACCCTGCAAACAGGGCCTTATTCTCACAAGCCCTCTGCCCAGTGCAGCAGTGCCCACACAAGTCAGCAGCTGCAGTCTCCATTAATGTATGCAATACACTTCTTTTTGCTCCTTCTTTTCCTCATTTTAAACAGTCTGAGAAAAAAGAATTAGGATCCCTAACTCATTTGCCTTCCGTAGGAGAGCTGACTTGTGTGCTACAGACTGGTGATGTGCCAGGACTTCTGCTTACATAAAAATGAGTTCTTCCTCTATGATCATGCTTTGGGTTTGTGTAGGAGTGTTTGGTAATATTAAGTACATGCTTTTTTCAGTTTCATCCAGTGGTTTTAGGTCTCAGGAGTGCTACTCCTTTCCCCCTTCGAGGGGATCCCTCCTCCACAGATGAACTGGTCAACTATTCATACAAATACTGTTTGTTCTTCTGGTTTTGAATGATGCCTATTAAAGAATTTGCTTTGCTACAAGAGAGGCATCCCTGGGATTTGGGACTGGCCACGTGCCATGGTTTCCACATGCAAACCCTTGGAGCTACTCTCAGCCTTTCCATTGTGGCTTTGTGCTTTGACAGCCTTCAAGGGTAACATTACTTATTTATTCTCTCTTTTCTTGATGTGTGTCTGAAACTGTGTATCTGATTGTGCCTTTTAGATTTTAAAACAAGTTTGAAAAGCATGAGTCGTGGATATGATAAAGTCTGGTTGGTCTCCACCTACCAGAAATCTCTGCATCTTTCCCTGACAACCCCAGCACACTCCTTCACGTCCAAATGGTTGGCGGACAAAGGGTGGAAACAATGCACATGCCCACTGGCAGGTTGGTGTGTCAACAGGTCAGCAACAGCCAACCTTTGGAAAGGGTGGAGGAACACAATTGTTCCCATATCTTTTGTCCCCGGATACCATTTTATCCAAGCACCAAACTGGGAGAAATTTCTACATTTAAGAATGTTAGGCTGCTTTCATCTTTCAGAAGTTATGAATGGCAAGTGGCCAACTGAAAATTAAGTGATCGTGCAAACCTCTCTTTCTCCTGCTTTTATTTTTTATTGTTGTTTTTTAGGAAACCACAAGAGTTAAATCAGCAGTTCTTAAGCTTTCTTCCTGTGGTTGATTTGGGCAAACAATGGTGCCCACCCACTTCGCAGTTCTCGCTGTGTTTATATTTCCTCATGAGAAACCAGCCGAAATCACTGCTGAAGATGGAGTTGGGAAGGAGAGGTCTCATAAGAGCAATAGGCTGCCAGTAGTCTATCAAAAGGATGCTGCTGCTGTTGCTGTATATTTTTACTGTACTTCCAAGGTTGAATATCGGTCTTACATGGTTGTTTTTTTCTTGGAATACTATTTGGGTAAATAGGAACATATCCCACAGGAGGCAAAATTCGTATGTCATAGCTTTCTGTGTTACGAATTATTGCCACCTTCTCACTTTTCCTCCAGGGAGGACAAAAGATATGGATCCAAAGAATGTCAGCAAGAAAAAGCATCAAGCAATTTCAATACACTTGACCCCATGAAACAGGCCTTGAAATAGAATAACCTCTTTTTGAGGTTCCAAAAAATCAATGGGGAAATTAGGGTCACTTCGAAAATTTCAGTGTTTATGCCTAATAATTATAGTTTATTTTTAAAACAGTAGATTTTTGATCAGGAAGCCTAATTTCATTTAGTAGACCTTTATACTTAACATTTTCAGTCATTTTACCTTTTTTTTTTTTTATTCACAAATTTGATATCACTGGAGCTGCACAAACAGCACACAAAGCAAAGCTGAGTATAGGGAAAATTGCTCATATAGTTGTTTTGGCTGGTTGATCTATTAAAGTAGCGGTGTTAACAGAATATCTTAAATTTCACAGTAATAATCTGTACTTCCTACTTGGAGTAAGATGGTTTTCCAGTTTGGTTTATGACACTGTCAATAACTCCCTTGCATCAGGGTTGATTTGTTTATTCAATTAAATCTGAAGGAAAAAAGACCTCGGTTTTGCAACAGTTAAATAAAGCAATTGTGCCATCCAGTGGCTAGCTAGGTTAACTCATGTCTTCTCCTTCCACGTGATCATTTGGTGTTTCTTTTTTCTTACTCAAAATAATATCTAATCCTTGCAACATGCAATGTTTCATGGCTGCATCCCATTTATATATATAATGAAATTTTAATTCTATTCAAACTTCTTTTTTCTACACTATTTAAACGGAAGGCCCAAAAGAAGAATAAGGTGTGCCACATATTCTTCTGGATCATTTAGAGATAATGTGAGATCTGGACCTTGTTGTTGAGTCTGTACTGAGTAGATGGGGAAATGTGGCGACGAGTCACAACTTGAAAATATGTCATCATTTTCAAACCAAAATCCACTGTGATCACTTCTGAGGAAGAAGAAACTCCCTGATTACAACATTTTGTTGATGATCCACAGGCCTGCTTTGGGGAAAGTTTCATTGAGTAAATTAACTTATGGCATCCATGTGAAGCCTGCAGTTTGGACAAATACAACACTGCATGCATGGGTGTAGGTGTACTTTGTCTCAAATATTCTGACTCTTGAGACAGGAAAGTTGTGATCATAAGAGAGGGTCTCACAGAGGTGGGGCAACACCTTTTGTTTTGGGCAACAAAAGAGCCAGCTTCTTTTCCCACCTTGAGACTAACTCCTACCCTCCCCTGACTCCCTTCCTGGATGGCTCAGAAGGGCTGACTGCAAAAATGCAAACAATTTGACTGAGTCTGTATGCTGAAATGGGATGAAAAATCAGTTTTACATGCGAGGCTTGCACCAGAAAAACTATAAAAGGAAGTACATCAGTCTCCCTCACCCTTTCCTCTTTTCTTCTTAGTCTTGCTACTCCAGATCCAGACAATCCACATAGCAGGACCATCTCAGTATCTAAGGACAGATGATCTTCTTGCTTCTCTTTCCCACTTTTATTTCTCTCCTTTCTTGCTTTGTCTTGTCAAATTGCAGCTATCATACTCTACTCTGTACTTTGCACTCAAGTTTGTTGCAGAAGCTGGGACCTGTTGAAGTTGTAAAAGCTATAAAAGTTAAGGGTTTGATAGAAAACACTTTTGATGCTAAAGAATGGGCTAGTTGCCAGACCTAAGACAATTACATCATGAAGCCGAAGAGAGTTCCCTGACAAGTGGACTGGTGTCTTTGTTCAGCCTAACAGGGAATTTAGAGCAAACTTTTTTCTCCCTACCAAGTGGATGTGACAGTCAGTGGAGGCAAAATGCAAACAAAGAATCTCAAACATGTATGGTGCTACACATAGTGCTACATTGTGGAAGAGAAACAGATTCTTATGGACTAACTATTCTGGTTCCTTTTCTTACTCAAGTGTTTTGCCATTGCCTTAAAACATTAACGTTGTGCACAGGAGTTGCGCATCCCAGAAACTGTCACCAGGAGGAAAAGTGCATCATTAAAATAGAGTGGGGGCCTCATGCTGTGGGCACAACCCATGAAGGGACATCTTCCAGTCCCAGCACACAGAGACAGCTTGCTTCTTGTACGAGAGCCCTGTGTTCCCCTGACCATGGCAACATATTCTTCCAGCAGATAAACTGGCCATTTATTTTCACTTGGGTTTAATGGCAGGTTTTTATCTCTTGGGCTCTTCATGTAGTCCAGCTGTGTACTCCTTCCAGGGGCAGCATAAATACTTGTTGTGATCCCATGCAAAGCTCTCTGTGTCAGGTACAGCTGCCAAACTATCTCCCATTCTCGCATGTTTTCCCCACTCTCCTTCCTCACATTGCTAGCACGGGTGTGACTTGCTATATCTCAGACTTATCTGTCAAGTATTAAGCCATTCCCAACACATTTTTTTGAATGCAAGTGGCAATTCCCCTATGCCAGGACTTCCGAGGAAATCTCTCTGCAATGCTGCCCTGCCTTTCAGGGGCATGAATTACCACACATCAGCACCATATGCACTTCACCATGATGAGATGTGAGAGAATAGTTAACACGGTGACAATCCTTTTGCTACAGACACACAGGAAGGACAACCTTAGACCTAATCAAAACTGTATCTTGACCTGAAGTTTAGAAGGTTATACAGATTTAGGGTATCTTTTGAGAGGGCCAGTCCAAGAGGAACTTAAAACAACTGGAAAGAATCCAGATTTTTTGAGGCTTCTTATAAATGAGGCAGCAAAACCAGTGGTCACTTTTGAAAATGTTGCTGGAGATGCGTTGTTCCGTATGCATATGTGGTGGTTTAGCACAGATGTGAGGCTGGGGATGGACTCTGGCTGACCAACAGGAGTGTTGTCCACGCCTCTGGAGAACCCAGGCTTGAATTAGAGATCCCAGGTGACTCGGCCCTTTTTCCTACTTCTGGCCAGAGAAGGTAACAGAGCTCTGAGGAGCGGCCCAGGCTGGCCAGGCCATGCTGCTACCTGCTGTAGGGGGGAAGCCGGCCCTGGGTCTGTCTGTGCCTTTGGGCCCCCCATCAGCTGCTGGGGGTGGAGGCTGCAGCTGAGATCCCTGACTGCCCAAGCTGCTCTGAGCTGCTCTGATAGTGTGAGATTCTTACCCCATTTCCCCCATCGGCCCAGCCGGTGGGGCCTTGAAGTCAGCCGCTGCCTGGAGAAAAGAAGACCTGGACAAATTTAACTCTTCCTTGGCACAGATGAAATTTCCAAAGCCCTAACCTTTTTCTTAGTGAGAGAGACAGCCAAATTGGAGACATGTAAAGGGACAATACGGAGATCTCAAAGTCAGTAAAGGAAGAGTAACTTTTTAGGTGGAAGAGATTACAAATTGCCTTGGTTCTAGGCTGAAAATCTCCTATGAGTTATGGTAACAGACTATAACATGAATATGCTAGAATAATCCTTTAAATCGTGGACAATATGAATTGGGGAGGTGATTTGTGGGTTCTTTGAGCAAAGGTATCGGTGATTTACTGAATGAATATTGAATTAGAAGTTGGGATTTGGTGGTCCCATGAGAGGCTGGAAAAGAGAGAGATGAGAAGAAGCCCTCTGGCAATGAAGAAGTGAGAAAACATCTCTGTTCCTTGAGTTGAAGAATCCTCTGCCTTTGAAGTTGTTTATCTGTAAAAGTACCACTCCAAATGTATATGTGAGTCTATGGTCCATATGGAGTCATGGAAAAGGCTACATGACATGGGAGGTTCCACAACTGCAGAAGTTTCCTGGGCGGGCTGTGTTTGTGTGAGTTGGAAGTCACAAACAGACTGTTTCACTCGTGGAAAGTTACCAAACAACAGGAGAGACTTCTCTCTCTCAAAGACTGAATGAATGACTATTTTATAAGTGGTACTGACCTGGAGTTCTGAGTTTTGCCTCTTTACATTGTAGAAAATGAACAGCTTGTGGTGGGAGAAAGGGTTGGTTTAGAAATTCATTTGCGGGTTTTTTTTTTCTTTTCCTTTGCTTCTCTTCGTGTGTGTCAATAAAATATGTTTATCTTAAGTTGGGGCCTGTTTTGCCTTTTTCTCCCAAAATCCTATCTCCCAGCTGGCAAATAAAATTCGGCGAACGTAAAACCACCACAGCATACAAGTTCACATTTACAAAACAATATTTATTCACACTGTGCCTCCATACCTGGAAATGAGATTCATACTATTGCTTTTATTTTAGATATCTGCAGCTCTTCATAATGAGAGAGATATTATTATATAATAACCTATATTAAACATACTGTAACATATATTAACTATAATACATATAATAAAAACTATAATGAATATAATACATAGATGACTTATGCTATGTTACATAGTATACATTCCATTGTATTATATTATATAATTTCTATGTATATTAGATAATTTTATTATATCATAATTTTTATATACAGATCTATTTTCAGAAAACAGATGAATAACAGCTGAATGCAGATGTTATCTGCTGGTTGTTTGATGGTTTTTTCTTTTCTAAATTGTTACCAAAAGGTAATGTTTAAAAAATGAAAGAAACAAACAAAAAAAACCCCCATGAAGCCCAGCATCAAAATGTCAGGAGGGATGAAGAACCAAGACCTCAAGCCAAATTTTTTTCTCAGCTGCTCAGCTGCTCAGCTGCAAAACCTTAAAGAGACTAAATGACAATTTTGAATGTTTGTGTTGGGGAAAAAATTATTCCTCGAGCAGAAGACCCAACCTTCCAAGTCAGATAAAAATTCACTGCTCTGCAACCCTTCGAAAAAAGAAAGTGTTGACAATTGTCACTATTTCACTCCCACTGAGTATGTCTCTGCTGGGCAGATCTCTGCCACCCTTCCGGTATGAATCCCACTTATCAAATCCAGCTGAAGTTGGGACCAGGTGCAGATACAGAATTGTGGATGAGATCAGCATTGTTGTGATAAGCATGGTTCAGATCAAAGGAGAAACAAAAATAAATTTGAGCTGTCTTGAAGAAATATAATTAATTACTAATGAATAATTTTTTTCTGGACAGAGGATCCAAGGTAGTGTATAAACAACAATCCTCATGTTTAGCACAAAGAGAAAAACAGTATTAGTCTTTCAGCATGGCAAATAGCCTGGCCATGCAGTTAATAATAAGTCAAATGAAAGGAAGCCGAGGTAGGGGTATTTTTCCATTTTCACCCTCTTGATAGAAGTGTTGGCACAGTTTTTTGAGTCAAATCTCAGTAGGCTGGAGATAAGGCTGCAATTTTTAGCCCTCTGACTCCTAACCCTGCCCTGTTAAAGCAAAGTTAGAGCTAGGCTGGACCTGCAAACAAGGAGGCATGGAGTGGACTGTGCTTTCATTCCACTGGAGTATATGTGGCTTGAGGTATCTCACTGTGTTCAGATTCCTGCATGCTAAATTTTCATGGTTTCGTAGTTAAGTCACGCCACTCATTTCCCATTCATTTTTGGCTCCATAAGCTTGGCTGTCTATGTCACTTGCTCTTCGGGAGCTCTTGGCCATACAGGTATGAACTCCTGTCACAGTTAAAGCTAATCTCTGATAGTTTTGATATGCCTGGGCCACCTTCCAAAGTCTGATATGTTAATGCACAAAAACAACGAGGCAGACAGGCTCATCTTTTTGAAGATATTATATTAGGACCATCTATGGCTTATTTGTTACAGGATATAAAAGTAATGCCTGACTTCTTCAGAGGACACTTTATTGGCAGTGTACAATGGTTATTCCCATGAATGATGAAGACCAATCTCCGTGTTATCAAGTACATAAGGAAAATTCAAAGGCATATATCAAAGATGATTCTCTGTCTCAATTCAGCTATGAATTTTTGTACACTGGCAGTATTTGTGAGCTATTCTCACATAAATAATTTTCAACAATTGCTATTTCAATGAGGATTAATTGGGCAAGCTTCGGTGCATTTCCCTGCACTTCTTGTCATCCCATTCACTTTTATGGTTTTCACTTGCTTTCGGAATTTTACCTATTTCTTTCTTAAACATTTAATTTCTTCCAATTCTTCTCCTCTCTCTTGACTTGCATTTCTTCCCTGATTTCAGGATTTCCATTGGGGTAATTTTGCCAAGTTGAGTCCTTTTTACTGTCCCTAGTTTCATCTCAGCCATTTGCTGCTAATCCCTCCAGATCCCAGTTTTCTCCTTTTTTTCCATGGCACAATTTTTTGCTCCTATCTCCTCTCCAGAGCATCCGTTACACTTTGTTCACCGATTTCAAGATTTCGTTCCCTTTCCTAAAAGGAAGATTTTCAGGAATATGTCCTTTATCCAGAATGGACTTGGCTGGAGGGAGAACCCGGACCGGATTTTGGCCGGAGGACGGAATGGACTCGGCTGGAGGGAAAACCCGGACCGTGTTCCCGCCGCTGTCCGGAATGGACTCGGCTGGAGGGAAAACCCGGACCGTGTTCCGGCCGCTGTCCGGAATGGACTCGGCTGGAGGGAAAACCCGGACCGTGTTCCGGCCGCTGTCCGGAATGGACTCGGCCGGAGGGAAAACCCGGACCGGATACCGGCCGGAGTCCGGAATGGACTCGGCCGGAGGGAAAACCCGGACCGGATACCGGCCGGAGTCCGGAATGGACTCGGCCGGAGGGAAAACCCGGACCGGATACCGGCCGGAGTCCGGAATGGACTCGGCCGGAGGGAAAACCCGGACCGTGTTCCGGCCGGAGTCCGGAATGGGCTCAGCCGGAGGGAAAACCCGGACTGTGTTCCGGCCGGAGTCCGGAATGGACTCGCAGGAGGGAAAACCCGGACCGTGGTCCGGCCGGAGTCCGGAATGGACTCGGCCGGAGGGAAAACCCGGACCGTGTTCCGGCCGGAGTCCGGAATGGACTCGGCTGGAGGGAAAACCCGGACCGTGTTCCGGCCGGAGTCCGGAATGGACTCGGCTGGAGGGAAAACCCGGACCGTGTTTCCGGCCGGAGTCCGGAATGGACTCGGCTGGAGGGAAAACCCGGACCGTGTTTCCGGCCGGAGTCCGGAATGGACTCGGCTGGAGGGAAAACCCGGAGCGGATTCCGGCCGGAGTCCGGAATGGACTCGGCTGGAGGGAAAACCCGGACCGGATTCCGGCCGGAGTCCGGAATGGACTCGGCTGGAGGGAAAACCCGGACCGGATTCCGGCCGGAGTCCGGAATGGACTCGGCTGGAGGGAAAACCCGGAGCGGATTCCGGCCGGAGTCCGGAATGGACTCGGCTGGAGGGAAAACCCGGAGCGGATTCCGGCCGGAGTCCGGAATGGACTCGGCTGGAGGGAAAACCCGGAGCGGATTCCGGCCGGAGTCCGGAATGGACTCGGCTGGAGGGAAAACCCGGAGCGGATTCCGGCCGGAGTCCGGAATGGACTCGGCTGGAGGGAAAACCCGGAGCGGATTCCGGCCGGAGTCCGGAATGGACTCGGCTGGAGGGAAAACCCGGACCGTGTTCCGGCCGGAGTCCGGAATGGACTCGGCCGGAGGGAAAACCCGGACCGGATACCGGCCGGAGTCCGGAATGGACTCGGCCGGAGGGAAAACCCGGACCGGATACCGACCGGAGTCCGGAATGGACTCGGCTGGAGGGAAAACCCGGACCGGATACCGGCCGGAGTCCGGAATGGACTCGGCCGGAGGGAAAACCCGGACCGTGTTCCGGCCGGGGTCCGGAATGGACTCGGCCGGAGGGAAAACCCGGACCGTGTTCCGGCCGGAGTCCGGAATGGGCTCGGCCGGAGGGAAAACCCGGACCGTGTTCCGGCCGGAGTCCGGAATGGACTCGGCTGGAGGGAAAACCCGGACCGAGTTCCGGCCGGAGTCCGGAATGGACTCGGCCGGAGGGAAAACCCGGACCGGGTTTCGGCCGGAGTGCGGAATGGACTCGGCCGGAGGGAAAACCCGGACCGGGTTTCGGCCGGAGTCCGGAATGGACTCGGCCGGAGGGAAAACCCGGACCGGGTTTCGGCCGGAGTCCGGAATGGACTCGGCCGGAGGGAAAACCCGGACCGTGTTTCGGCCGGAGTCCGGAATGGGCTCGGCCGGAGGGAAAACCCGGACCGTGTTTGTCCCGGAGTCCGGAATGGGCTCGGCCGGAGGGAAAACCCGGACCGGGTTTCGGCCGGAGTCCGGAATGGGCTCGGCTGGAGGGAAAACCCGAACCGGGTTTCGGCCGGAGTCTGGAATGGGCTCGGCTGGAGGGAAAACCCGGACCGTGTTTGGCCCGGAGTCCGGAATGGGCTCGGCTGGAGGGAAAACCCGGACCGGATTCCAGCCGGAGTCCGGAATGGACTCGGCTGGAGGGAAAACCCGGACCGTGTTTGGCCCGGAGTCCGGAATGGACTCGGCTGGAGGGCAAACCCGGACCGTGTATGGCCCGGAGTCCGGAATGGACTCGGCTGGAGGGAAAACCCGGACCGTGTTTGGCCCGGAGTCCGGAATGGACTCGGATTGAGGGAAAACCCGGACCGTGTTTGGCCCGGAGTCCGGAATGGACTCGGCTGGAGGGAAAACCCAGGGCGGATTCCGGCCGGAGTCCGGAATGGACTCGGCTGGAGGGAAAACCCGGAGCGGATTCCGGCCGGAGTCCGGAATGGACTCGGCTGGAGGGAAAACCCGGAGCGGATTCCGGCCGGAGTCCGGAATGGACTCGGCTGGAGGGAAAACCCGGACCGGATTCCGGCCGGAGTCCGGAATGGACTCGGCTGGAGGGAAAACCCGGAGCGGATTCCGGCCGGAGTCCGGAATGGACTCGGCTGGAGGGAAAACCCAGGGCGGATTCCGGCCGGAGTCCGGAATGGACTCGGCTGGAGGGAAAACCCGGACCGGATTCCGGCCGGAGTCCGGAATGGACTCGGCTGGAGGGAAAACCCGGACCGGATTCCGGCCGGAGTCCGGAATGGACTCGGCTGGAGGGAAAACCCGGAGCGGATTCCGGCCGGAGTCCGGAATGGACTCGGCTGGAGGGAAAACCCAGGGCGGATTTCGGCCGGAGTCCGGAATGGACTCGGCCGGAGGGAAAACCCGGAGCGGATTCCGGCCGGAGTCCGGAATGGACTCGGCTGGAGGGAAAACCCGGACCGGATTCCGGCCGGAGTCCGGAATGGACTCGGCTGGAGGGAAAACCCGGAGCGGATTCCGGCCGGAGTCCGGAATGGACTCGGCTGGAGGGAAAACCCGGACCGGATTCCGGCCGGAGTCCGGAATGGACTCGGCTGGAGGGAAAACCCGGGCCGGATTTCGGCCGGAGTCCGGAATGGACTCGGCTGGATGGAAAAAATGAAAGCTTTTCCTTTCAGGAAAGGGAATGAAATCTTGCCATTTCAATGAGGATTAACTGAGCAAACTTCAGTGCATTTCCCTGTAGTTCTTGTCATCCCATTCACTTTTACGGTTTTCACTTGCTTTTGCAATTTTTCCTGTTTTAATTTTTAAGATTTCATGTCTTTAAATTCTTCTCCTCTCTTGCTGTAGTCTAGATGGCCACTGCACTCGAGGTGCTTCATCAAAAATTTCAGGGGACTCTAAGTATCTTCACCATGTTATCTAAAAGTCTTTTTCTATGAAGCAATCCTATGGGCAGCTCCACACAGCTCTGGCTCTTTCTCTCCTTTGCTCTCCCCTCCGCAGTCCCAGCTCTCTGCTTTCTGTCCCTAGCACAGGCACCTGACCCTGTCTGTCCCTGGTACAGCAGCTTATCTTATCCGTCCCTCACATGACTTCCTGTCCCTTCATCCTCACAGCATAGCCAGCAGACTTCAGCTGACTCTCTACCAACTCTCTCTTTTATCACATCCAGCTGTGGGGGCAAGGTGATTCCTACTCACTGATAATTAACACAGCTGCAATATATCAGAAGCAGGATTGCCTTTTGCACTTTATCTGTCTTACCACACTCTCTCTTGATTTGCATTTCTTCCCTGATTTGAGGATTTCCATTGGGGTAGTTTTGCCAAGTTTGGGTCCTTTTCACTGCTCCTCATTTCGTCTCCAGTCATTTGCTGCTAATCCCTCTATTTCCCAAGCATTTGTTCCACTTTGTTCTCCCATTTCAAGATTTTGTTCCCTTTCTTGAAAAAGCCAATATTTATTCAGGAAAGTGAATGAAATCTTGCTATTTCAATGAGGATCATTTGGGCAAGTCATGGTGCATTTCCCTGCACTTCTTGTCATCTCGTTCACTGGTTTTGGTTTTCCCTCTCAGCATTCACTACCTTGCCGATAATGCCAAATCTCTTTTTGTTCTGTCTCTTTAGTCACGGGTAGTGAACATGTGTGTGAGTTTCAACTCTTATTCCTAAAACTTCAGGAAGGTAGGCAGCATCAAGAATGAACTACTAGGATTCAGCCATAATTTTATTTTTGTCCATGCTATTTCATGCTGCTATCTAGATCTACAGCTACTTGTAATCTGTGCTCACTCGTTATTTCTCACCATCTACAGTTAAAGTAAACAGACTTTCCCCCATTCGTAGTACTGTCATTCCACATGGCAATTTTCTCTTCTGGTTTCCAATTGACTTTTCTAAGATTCATTTTCACTTTGAGAGATATTAAGGCCTTACTTTAAAACTTTTCAATAATATTTTGGCTTAAAGACGAGGACTCAATCAGCAGTTACTCCCTGCTTTCTGTACTGATACATTCAGTGTCTTGGAGAAGCAACAGTTCACCGAATTCTTTCTAGTACTCTTGTTCTTCCAGGAATATTTCTGTTGCTGTGATTGCTGATGAATAGAATAGAATAGAATAGAATAGAATAGAACATACTGTGAAGAGAAACAGACTACATTAAGGATAGTTGTAGCTTTGAAGATGTTTGCTGCCCTTCATCTTCTATGAAGCTGGTTCTAGAGATTCACATTCACTTGGTGCCTTCTTGCACATCTGCAGCATCACAAAAATTTTTGGAAAGGGAGGAGAACGATTAAGTAGACAAGTGAGGACTGTTAAAATACTGGTTGCTGTTGAAATGTAGAAGCTTTTGACCACCACATCTGGTGCTGGCCATCTTATGGCAAGGAAAGGAGATTTTGAAGTGATTTCCTAACAATCATTCTTCTGATCCTGGCAACCTCTGGTTCAAGGTCTGGTTTTTGTACATGATTATTCTTAATCATGATGGGTCATAAAGGCACATTGTGTGGTTGTCGGTAGAGCTACTAATAGGGTGAATTACTATAAATAATTATAAATGACATAAAATCTGATTGAAAGAAATAATCCTCAGTCAATGTTGATAGCAACAAGACATGGTGTAAATTACAGACCAAAGTAGCTCTAGCACTGCTGTAACTTTCATGGCTTCTCAGACAGTTTCTCCTGTTGAAAGCTCCCAGTCTTCATTTCTGTCCAATTTTGGCTGATTTGATGAAAAGCTCTTGACTTTGCTGGGTTTTAATTTTCTCCTGCTTTTCAGGAGTTTGATACCATTTCTCCTGGTTCTGCCAAGACAGGATAAATTTTTTGCCAAAGCCAGGAGCGGCATAACCAGGACCAAGAGGTTATTCTATAACACCTTATGTCACTGTGGGTGTGAGGGAAGGGGTCACTTTCAGGCCAGGTAGCATTGTGCAGTCGTTGTGGGGGGGTTGCATGTGGTGAGCATTCGCATGTGAGTCATTCGCCTCTTGTGCTCTCTGGTATCACTATTCTCACTCCTAATTTTTTTTCTTTCATTGTTGCTTCCAGTAAATTGTTCATATCTCAACCATTAATCTTTACTTTTGGTGCCTCCAATTCTCCTCTCTATTCCACTGCAGGGGAGGGAGAGGGGAGACAGGGGCACATAGTGTTTCGGTGGGAACACTAAATTGGGGAATACCATCCCTAGACCAGAATGGCATTCCATATACCTTTTATGGCAAGGGTTTCGGCCGGAGTCCGGAATGGACTCGGCTGGAGGGCAAACCCGGGCCGGATTTTCGGCCGGAGTCCGGAATGGACTCAGCTGGAGGGAAAACCCGGAGCGGATTCCGGCCGGAGTCCGGAATGGACTCGGCTGGAGGGAAAACTTGGGCCGGATTCCGGCCGGAGCCCGGAATGGACTCGGCTGGAGGGAAAACCCGGAGCGGATTCCGGCCGGAGCCCGGAATGGACTCGGCTGGAGGGAAAACCCGGAGTGGATTCCGGCCGGAGCCCGGAATGGACTCGGCTGGAGGGAAAACCCGGACCGGATTCCGGCCGGAGCCCGGAATGGACTCGGCTGGAGGGAAAACCCGGACCGGATTCCGGCCGGAGCCCGGAATGGACTCGGCTGGAGGGAAAACCCGAGCCGGATTCCGGCCGGAGCCCGGAATGGACTCGGCTGGAAAGAAAACCCGGACCGGATTCCGGCCGGAGCCCGGAACGGACTCGGCTGGAGGGAAAACCCGGACCGGATTCCGGCCGGAGCCCGGAATGGACTCGGCTGGAGGGAAAACCCGGACCGGATGTCGGCCGGAGTCCGGAACGGACTCGGCTGGAGGGAAAACCCGGACCGTGGTCCGGCCGGAGTCCGGAATGGACTCGGCCGGAGGGAAAACCCGGACAGGATTCCGGCCGGAGTCCGGAACGGACTCGGCTGGGGGGAAAACCCGGACCGTGTTTGTCCCGGAGTCCGGAATGGACTCAGCTGGGGGGGAAACCCGGACCGTGTTTGTCCCGGAGTCCGGAATGGACTCGGCTGGAGGGAAAACCCGGACCGGATTCCGGCCGGAGTCCGGAACGGACTCGGCTGGAGGGAAAACCCGGACTGGATTCTGGCCGGAGTCCGGAACGGACTCGGCTGGGGGGAAAATCCGGACCGTATTCCGGCCGGAGCCCGGAATGGACTCGGCTGGAGGGAAAACCCGAGCCGGATTCCGGCCGGAGCCCGGAATGGACTCGGCTGGAGGGAAAACCCGGACCGGATTCCGGCCGGAGCCCAGAATGGACCCGGCTGGAGGGAAAACCCGAGCCGGATTCCGGCCGGAGCCCGGAATGGACTCGGCTGGAGGGAAAACCCGGGCCGGATTCCGGCCGGAGCCCGGAATGGACTCGGCTGGAGGGAAAACCCGGACCGGATTCCGGCCGGAGCCCGGAATGGACTCGGCTGGAGGGAAAACCCGGGCCGGATTCCGGCCGGAGCCCGGAATGGACTCGGCTGGAGGGAAAACCCAGAGCGGATTCCGGCCGGAGCCCGGAATAGTCTCGGCTGGAGGGAAAACCCGGACCGGATTCCGGCCGGAGCCCGGAATGGACTCGGCTGGAGGGCAAACCCGGACCGGATTCCGGCCGGAGCCCGAAATGGACTCGGCCGGAGGGAAAACCCGGAGCGGATTCCGGCCGGAGCCCGGAATGGACTCGGCCGGGGGGAAAACCCGGACCGTGTTTGGCCCGGAGTCCGGAATGGACTCGGCTGGAGGGCAAACCCGGACCGGATTCCGGCCGGAGCCCGGAATGGACTCGGCTGGAGGGAAAACCCGGACCGGATGTCGGCCGGAGTCCGGAACGGACTCGGCTGGGGGGAAAACCCGGACCGGATTCCGGCCGGAGTCCGGAACGGACTCGGCTGGGGGGAAAACCCGGACCGGATTCCGGCCGGAGTCCGGAATGGACTCGGCTGGAGGGAAAACCCGGACCGTGTTTGGCCCGGAGTCCGGAATGGACTCAGCTGGGGGGGAAACCCGGACCGGATTCCGGCCGGAGTCCGGAACGGACTCGGCTGGAGGGAAAATCCGGACCGGATTCTGGCCGGAGTCCGGAACGGACTCGGCTGGGGGGAAAATCCGGACCGTATTCCGGCCGGAGCCCGGAATGGACTCGGCTGGAGGGAAAACCCGAGCCGGATTCCGGCCGGAGCCCGGAATGGACTCGGCTGGAGGGAAAACCCGGACCGGATTCCGGCCGGAGCCCGGAATGGACTCGGCTGGAGGGAAAACCCGAGCCGGATTCCGGCCGGAGCCCGGAATGGACTCGGCTGGAGGGAAAACCCGGGCCGGATTCCGGCCGGAGCCCGGAATGGACTCGGCTGGAGGGAAAACCCGGACCGGATTCCGGCCGGAGCCCGGAATGGACTCGGCTGGAGGGAAAACCCGGGCCGGATTCCGGCCGGAGCCCGGAATGGACTCGGCTGGAGGGCAAACCCGGACCGGCTTTCGGCCGGAGTCCGGAATGGACTCGGCTGGATGGAAAAAATGAAAGCTTTTCCTTTCAGGAAAGGGAATGAAATCTTGCCATTTCAATGAGGATTAACTGAGCAAACTTCAGTGCATTTCCCTGTAGTTCTTGTCATCCCATTCACTTTTACGGTTTTCACTTGCTTTTGCAATTTTTCCTGTTTTAATTTTTAAGATTTCATGTCTTTAAATTCTTCTCCTCTCTTGCTGTAGTCTAGATGGCCACTGCACTCGAGGTGCTTCATCAAAAATTTCAGGGGACTCTAAGTATCTTCACCATGTTATCTAAAAGTCTTTTTCTATGAAGCAATCCTATGGGCAGCTCCACACAGCTCTGGCTCTTTCTCTCCTTTGCTCTCCCCTCCGCAGTCCCAGCTCTCTGCTTTCTGTCCCTAGCACAGGCACCTGACCCTGTCTGTCCCTGGTACAGCAGCTTATCTTATCCGTCCCTCACATGACTTCCTGTCCCTTCATCCTCACAGCATAGCCAGCAGACTTCAGCTGACTCTCTACCAACTCTCTCTTTTATCACATCCAGCTGTGGGGGCAAGGTGATTCCTACTCACTGATAATTAACACAGCTGCAATATATCAGAAGCAGGATTGCCTTTTGCACTTTATCTGTCTTACCACACTCTCTCTTGATTTGCATTTCTTCCCTGATTTGAGGATTTCCATTGGGGTAGTTTTGCCAAGTTTGGGTCCTTTTCACTGCTCCTCATTTCGTCTCCAGTCATTTGCTGCTAATCCCTCTATTTCCCAAGCATTTGTTCCACTTTGTTCTCCCATTTCAAGATTTTGTTCCCTTTCTTGAAAAAGCCAATATTTATTCAGGAAAGTGAATGAAATCTTGCTATTTCAATGAGGATCATTTGGGCAAGTCATGGTGCATTTCCCTGCACTTCTTGTCATCTCATTCACTGGTTTTGGTTTTCCCTCTCAGCATTCACTACCTTGGCGATAATGCCAAATCTCTTTTTGTTCTGTCTCTTTAGTCACGGGTAGTGAACATGTGTGTGAGTTTCAACTCTTATTCCTAAAACTTCAGGAAGGTAGGCAGCATCAAGAATGAACTACTAGGATTCAGCCATAATTTTATTTTTGTCCATGCTATTTCATGCTGCTATCTAGATCTACAGCTACTTGTAATCTGTGCTCACTCGTTATTTCTCACCATCTACAGTTAAAGTAAACAGACTTTCCCCCATTCGTAGTACTGTCATTCCACATGGCAATTTTCTCTTCTGGTTTCCAATTGACTTTTCTAAGATTCATTTTCACTTTGAGAGATATTAAGGCCTTACTTTAAAACTTTTCAATAATATTTTGGCTTAAAGACGAGGACTCAATCAGCAGTTACTCCCTGCTTTCTGTACTGATACATTCAGTGTCTTGGAGAAGCAACAGTTCACCGAATTCTTTCTAGTACTCTTGTTCTTCCAGGAATATTTCTGTTGCTGTGATTGCTGATGAATAGAATAGAATAGAATAGAATAGAACATACTGTGAAGAGAAACAGACTACATTAAGGATAGTTGTAGCTTTGAAGATGTTTGCTGCCCTTCATCTTCTATGAAGCTGGTTCTAGAGATTCACATTCACTTGGTGCCTTCTTGCACATCTGCAGCATCACAAAAATTTTTGGAAAGGGAGGAGAACGATTAAGTAGACAAGTGAGGACTGTTAAAATACTGGTTGCTGTTGAAATGTAGAAGCTTTTGACCACCACATCTGGTGCTGGCCATCTTATGGCAAGGAAAGGAGATTTTGAAGTGATTTCCTAACAATCATTCTTCTGATCCTGGCAACCTCTGGTTCAAGGTCTGGTTTTTGTACATGATTATTCTTAATCATGATGGGTCATAAATGCACATTGTGTGGTTGTCGGTAGAGCTACTAATAGGGTGAATTACTATAAATAATTATAAATGACATAAAATCTGATTGAAAGAAATAATCCTCAGTCAATGTTGATAGCAACAAGACATGGTGTAAATTACAGACCAAAGTAGCTCTAGCACTGCTGTAACTTTCATGGCTTCTCAGACAGTTTCTCCTGTTGAAAGCTCCCAGTCTTCATTTCTGTCCAATTTTGGCTGATTTGATGAAAAGCTCTTGACTTTGCTGGGTTTTAATTTTCTCCTGCTTTTCAGGAGTTTGATACCATTTCTCCTGGTTCTGCCAAGACAGGATAAATTTTTTGCCAAAGCCAGGAGCGGCATAACCAGGACCAAGAGGCTATTCTATAACACCTTATGTCACTGTGGGTGTGAGGGAAGGGGTCACTTTCAGGCCAGGTAGCATTGTGCAGTCGTTGTGGGGGGGTTGCATGTGGTGAGCATTCGCATGTGAGTCATTCGCCTCTTGTGCTCTCTGGTATCACTATTCTCACTCCTAATTTTTTTTCTTTCATTGTTGCTTCCAGTAAATTGTTCATATCTCAACCATTAATCTTTACTTTTGGTGCCTCCAATTCTCCTCTCTATTCCACTGCAGGGGAGGGAGAGGGGAGACAGGGGCACATAGTGTTTCGGTGGGAACACTAAATTGGGGAATACCATCCCTAGACCAGAATGGCATTCCATATAGCTTTTATGGCAAGGATTTCGGCCGGAGTCCGGAATGGACTCGGCTGGAGGGAAAACCCGGACCGGATTCCGGCCGGAGCCCGGAATGGACTCGGCTGGAGGGAAAACCCGGAGCGGATTCCGGCCGGAGCCCGGAATGGACTCGGCTGGAGGGAAAACCCGGAGCGGATTCCGGCCGGAGCCCGGAATGGACTCGGCTGGAGGGAAAACCCGGACCAGATTCCGGCCGGAGCTCGGAATGGACTCGGCTGGAGAGAAAACCCGGACCGGATTCCGGCCGGAGCTCGGAATGGACTCGGCTAGGGGGCAAACCCGGACCGGATTCCGGCCGGAGTCCGGAATGGACTCGGCCGGGGGGCAAACCCGGAGCGGATTCCGGCCGGAGTCCGGAATGGACTCGGCTGAAGGGAAAACCCGGACCGTGTTTGGCCCGGAGTCCGGAATCGACTCGGCTGGAGGGAAAACCCGGACCGTGTTTGGCCCGGAGCTCGGAATGGACTCGGCTGGAGGGAAAACCCGGACCGGATTTTGGCCGGAGCCCGGAATGGACTTGGCTGGAGGGAAAACCCGGAGCGGATTCCGGCCGGAGCCCGGAATGGACTCGGCTGGAGGGAAAACCCGGAGCGGATTCCGGCCGGAGCCCGGAATGTACTCGGCTGGAGGGAAAACCCGGAGCGGATTCCGGCCGGAGCCCGGAATGGACTCGGCTGGAGGGAAAACCCGGACCGGATTCCGGCCGGAGCCCGGAATGGACTCGCCTGGAGTAAAAACCCGGAGCGGATTCCGGCCGGAGCCCGGAATGGACTCGGCTGGAGGGAAAACCCGGACCAGATTCCGGCCGGAGCTCGGAATGGACTCGGCTGGAGGGAAAACCCGGACCGGATTCCGGCCGGAGCTCGGAATGGACTCGGCTAGGGGGCAAACCCGGACCGGATTCCGGCCGGAGTCCGGAATGGACTCGGCCGGGGGGCAAACCCGGACCGTGTTTGGCCCGGAGTCCGGAATGGACTCGGCTGGAGGGAAAACCCGGAGCGGATTCCGGCCAGAGCCCGGAATGGACTCGGCTGGAAAGAAAACCCGGACCGGATTTCGGCCGGAGTCCGGAACGGACTCGGCTGGAGGGAAAACCCGGACTGGATTCCGGCCGGAGTCCGGAACAAACTCGGCTGGGGGGAGAACCCGGACCGGATTCCGGCCGGAGTCCGGAACAAACTCGGCTGGGGGGAAAACCCGGACCGGATTCCGGCCGGAGCCCGGAATGGACTCGGCTGGAGGGAAAACCCGGAGCGGATTCCGGCCGGAGCCCGGAATGGACTCGGCTGGAGGGAAAACCAGGACCGGATTCCGGCCGGAGCCCGGAATGGACTCGGCTGGAGGGAAAACCTGGAGCGGATTCCGGCCGGAGCCCGGAATGGACTCGGCTGGAGGGAAAACCTGGAGCGGATTCCGGCCGGAGCCCGGAATGGACTCGGCTGGAGGGAAAACCCGGACCGTGTTTGTCCCGGAGTCCGGAATGGTCTCGGCTGGAGGGAAAACCCGGACCGTGTTTGTCCCGGAGTCCGGAATGGACTCGGCTGGAGGGAAAACCCGGACCGTGTTTGGCCCGGAGTCCTGAATGGACTCGGCTGGAGGGAAAACCCGGACCGTGTTTGGCCCGGAGTCCGGAATGGACTCGGCTAGAGGGCAAACCCGGACCGTGTTTGTCCCGGAGTCCGGAATGGACTCGGCTGGAGGGAAAACCCGGACCGGATTTTGCCTGGAGTCCGGAATGGACTCGGCTGGATGGAAAAAATGAAAGCTTTTCCTTTCAGGAAAGGGAATGAAATCTTGCCATTTCAATGAGGATTAACTGAGCAAACTTCAGTGCATTTCCCTGTAGTTCTTGTCATCCCATTCACTTTTACGGTTTTCACTTGCTTTTGCAATTTTTCCTGTTTTAATTTTTAAGATTTCATGTCTTTAAATTCTTCTCCTCTCTTGCTGTAGTCTAGATGGCCACTGCACTCGAGGTGCTTCATCAAAAATTTCAGGGGACTCTAAGTATCTTCACCATGTTATCTAAAAGTCTTTTTCTATGAAGCAATCCTATGGGCAGCTCCACACAGCTCTGGCTCTTTCTCTCCTTTGCTCTCCCCTCCGCAGTCCCAGCTCTCTGCTTTCTGTCCCTAGCACAGGCACCTGACCCTGTCTGTCCCTGGTACAGCAGCTTATCTTATCCGTCCCTCACATGACTTCCTGTCCCTTCATCCTCACAGCATAGCCAGCAGACTTCAGCTGACTCTCTACCAACTCTCTCTTTTATCACATCCAGCTGTGGGGGCAAGGTGATTCCTACTCACTGATAATTAACACAGCTGCAATATATCAGAAGCAGGATTGCCTTTTGCACTTTATCTGTCTTACCACACTCTCTCTTGATTTGCATTTCTTCCCTGATTTGAGGATTTCCATTGGGGTAGTTTTGCCAAGTTTGGGTCCTTTTCACTGCTCCTCATTTCGTCTCCAGTCATTTGCTGCTAATCCCTCTATTTCCCAAGCATTTGTTCCACTTTGTTCTCCCATTTCAAGATTTTGTTCCCTTTCTTGAAAAAGCCAATATTTATTCAGGAAAGTGAATGAAATCTTGCTATTTCAATGAGGATCATTTGGGCAAGTCATGGTGCATTTCCCTGCACTTCTTGTCATCTCATTCACTGGTTTTGGTTTTCCCTCTCAGCATTCACTACCTTGGCGATAATGCCAAATCTCTTTTTGTTCTGTCTCTTTAGTCACGGGTAGTGAACATGTGTGTGAGTTTCAACTCTTATTCCTAAAACTTCAGGAAGGTAGGCAGCATCAAGAATGAACTACTAGGATTCAGCCATAATTTTATTTTTGTCCATGCTATTTCATGCTGCTATCTAGATCTACAGCTACTTGTAATCTGTGCTCACTCGTTATTTCTCACCATCTACAGTTAAAGTAAACAGACTTTCCCCCATTCGTAGTACTGTCATTCCACATGGCAATTTTCTCTTCTGGTTTCCAATTGACTTTTCTAAGATTCATTTTCACTTTGAGAGATATTAAGGCCTTACTTTAAAACTTTTCAATAATATTTTGGCTTAAAGACGAGGACTCAATCAGCAGTTACTCCCTGCTTTCTGTACTGATACATTCAGTGTCTTGGAGAAGCAACAGTTCACCGAATTCTTTCTAGTACTCTTGTTCTTCCAGGAATATTTCTGTTGCTGTGATTGCTGATGAATAGAATAGAATAGAATAGAATAGAACATACTGTGAAGAGAAACAGACTACATTAAGGATAGTTGTAGCTTTGAAGATGTTTGCTGCCCTTCATCTTCTATGAAGCTGGTTCTAGAGATTCACATTCACTTGGTGCCTTCTTGCACATCTGCAGCATCACAAAAATTTTTGGAAAGGGAGGAGAACGATTAAGTAGACAAGTGAGGACTGTTAAAATACTGGTTGCTGTTGAAATGTAGAAGCTTTTGACCACCACATCTGGTGCTGGCCATCTTATGGCAAGGAAAGGAGATTTTGAAGTGATTTCCTAACAATCATTCTTCTGATCCTGGCAACCTCTGGTTCAAGGTCTGGTTTTTGTACATGATTATTCTTAATCATGATGGGTCATAAATGCACATTGTGTGGTTGTCGGTAGAGCTACTAATAGGGTGAATTACTATAAATAATTATAAATGACATAAAATCTGATTGAAAGAAATAATCCTCAGTCAATGTTGATAGCAACAAGACATGGTGTAAATTACAGACCAAAGTAGCTCTAGCACTGCTGTAACTTTCATGGCTTCTCAGACAGTTTCTCCTGTTGAAAGCTCCCAGTCTTCATTTCTGTCCAATTTTGGCTGATTGGATGAAAAGCTCTTGACTTTGCTGGGTTTTAATTTTCTCCTGCTTTTCAGGAGTTTGATACCATTTCTCCTGGTTCTGCCAAGACAGGATAAATTTTTTGCCAAAGCCAGGAGCGGCATAACCAGGACCAAGAGGTTATTCTATAACACCTTATGTCACTGTGGGTGTGAGGGAAGGGGTCACTTTCAGGCCAGGTAGCATTGTGCAGTCGTTGTGGGGGGGTTGCATGTGGTGAGCATTCGCATGTGAGTCATTCGCCTCTTGTGCTCTCTGGTATCACTATTCTCACTCCTAATTTTTTTTCTTTCATTGTTGCTTCCAGTAAATTGTTCATATCTCAACCATTAATCTTTACTTTTGGTGCCTCCAATTCTCCTCTCTATTCCACTGCAGGGGAGGGAGAGGGGAGACAGGGGCACATAGTGTTTCGGTGGGAACACTAAATTGGGGAATACCATCCCTAGACCAGAATGGCATTCCATATAGCTTTTATGGCAAGGATTTCGGCCGGAGTCCGGAATGGACTCGGCTGGAGGGCAAACCCGGGCCGGATTTTCGGCCGGAGCCCGGAATGGACTCGGCTGGAGGGAAAACCCGGAGCGGATTCCGGCCGGAGCCCGGAATGGACTCGGCTGGAGGGAAAACCCGGAGCGGATTCCAGCCGGAGCCCGGAATGGACTCGGCTGGAGGGAAAACCCGGAGCGGATTCCGGCCGGAGCCCGGAATGGACTCGGCTGGAGGGAAAACCCGGACCGGATTCCGGCCGGAGTCCGGAATGGACTCGGCTGGAGGGAAAACCCGGACCGGATTCCGGCCGGAGCCCGGAATGGACTCGGCTGGAGGGAAAACCCGGACCGGATACCAACCGGAGCCCGGAATGGACTCGGCTGGAGGGAAAACCCGGAGCGAATTCGGGCCGGAGCCCGGAATGGACTCGGCTGGAGGGAAAACCCGAAGCGGATACCGGCCGGAGCCCGGAATGGACTCGGCTGGAGGGAAAACCCGGAGCGAATTCCGGCCGGAGCCCGGAATGGACTCGGCTGGAGGGAAAACCTGGGCCGGATTCCGGCCGGAGCCCGGAATGGACTCGGCTGGAGGGAAAACCCGGACCAGCTTCCGGCCGGAGCCCGGAATGGACTCGGCTGGAGGGAAAACCCGGACCGGATTCCGGCCGGAGCCCGGAATGGACTCGGCTGGAGGGAAAACCCGGACCGGATTCCGGCCGGAGCCCGGAATGGACTCGGCTGGAGGGAAAACCCGGACCGGATTCCGGCCGGAGCCCGGAATGGACTCGGCTGGAGGGAAAACCCGTACCGTGTTTGGCCCGGAGTCCGGAATGGACTCGGCTGGAGGGAAAACCCGGACCGTGTTTGGCCCGGAGTCCGGAATGGACTCGGCTGGAGGGCAAACCCGGACCGTGTTTGGCCCGGAGTCCGGAATGGACTCGGCTGGAGGGAAAACCCGGAGCGGATTCCGGCCGGAGTCCGGAATGGACTCGGCTGGAGGGAAAACCCGGACCGTGTTTGGCCCGGAGTCCGGAATGGACTCGGCTGGAGGGAAAACCCGGACCGGATTTCGGCCGGAGACCGGAACGGACTCGGCTGGAGGGAAAACCCGGAGCGGATTCCGGCCGGAGTCCGGAATGGCCTCGGCTGGAGGGAAAACCCGGACCGTGTTTGTCCTGGAGTCCGGAATGGACTGGGCTGGAGGGAAAACCCGGAGCGGATTCCGGCCGGAGTCCGGAATGGACTCGGCTGGAGGGAAAACCCGGAGCGGATTCCGGCCGGAGTCCGGAATGGACTCGGCTGGAGGGCAAACCTGGACCGTGTTTGGCCCGGAGTTCGGAATGGACTCGGCTGGAGGGAAAACCCGGACCGTGTTTGGCCCGGAGTCCGGAATGGACTCGGCTGGAGGGAAAACCCGGACCGTGTTTGGCCCGGAGTCCGGAATGGACTCGGCTGGAGGGAAAACCCGGAGCGGATTCCGGCCAGGGCCCGGAATGGACTCGGCTGGAGGGAAAACCCGGAGCGGATTCCGGCCGGAGCCCGGAATGGACTCGGCAGGAGGGAGAACCCGGACCGGATTTCGGCCGGAGTCCGGAATGGACTCGGCTGGAGGGAAAACCCGGACCGGATTCCGGCCGGAGCCCGGAACGGACTCGGCTGGAGGGAAAACCCGGAGCGGATTCCGGCCGGAGCCCGGAATGGACTCGGCTGGAGGGAAAACCCGGAGCGGATTCCGGCCGGAGCCCCGAATGGACTCGGCTGGAGGGAAAACCCGGACCGTGTTTGGCCCGGAGTTCGGAATGGACTCGGCTGGAGGGAAAACCCGGACCGTGTTTGGCCCGGAGTCCGGAATGGACTCGGCTGGAGGGAAAACCCGGACCGTGTTTGGCCCGGAGTCCGGAATGGACTCGGCTGGAGGGAAAACCCGGAGCGGATTCCGGCCAGGGCCCGGAATGGACTCGGCTGGAGGGAAAACCCGGACCGGATTCCGGCCGGAGCCCGGAATGGACTCGGCTGGAGGGAAAACCCGGAGCAGATTCCGGCCGGAGCCCGGAATGGACTCGGCAGGAGGGAGAACCCGGACCGGATTTCGGCCGGAGTCCGGAATGGACTCGGCTGGAGGGAAAACCCGGACCGGATTCCGGCCGGAGCCCGGAACGGACTCGGCTGGAGGGAAAACCCGGAGCGGATTCCGGCCGGAGCCCGGAATGGACTCGGCTGGAGGGAAAACCCGGAGCGGATTCCGGCCGGAGCCCGGAATGGACTCGGCTGGAGGGAAAACCCGGACCGTGTTTGTCCCGGAGTCCGGAATGGACTCGGCTGGAGGGAAAACCCGGACCGGATTTCGGCCGGAGTCCGGAATGGACTCGGCTGGAGGGAAAACCCGGACCGGATTTCGGCCGGAGTCCGGAATGGACTCGGCTGGAGGGAAAACCCGGACCGGATTTCGGCCGTTGGACGGAATGGACTCGGCTGGAGGGAAAACCCGGGCTGGATTTCGGCCGGAGTCCGGAATGGACTCGGCTGGAGGGATTACCCGGAGCGGATTTGGGCCGGAGGATGGAATGGACTCGGCTGGAGGGAAAACCC
Source organism: Chamaea fasciata (assembly GCF_029207755.1). Lineage (NCBI taxonomy): Eukaryota > Metazoa > Chordata > Aves > Passeriformes > Sylviidae > Chamaea > Chamaea fasciata. The sequence goes on along the minus strand of NW_027094086.1, from coordinate 122,429,697 downwards.
GGACCGGATTTCGGCCGGAGTCCGGAATGGTCTCGGCTGGAGGGAAAACCCGGACTGGATTCTGGCCGGAGTCCGGAATGGTCTCGGCTGGAGGGAAAACCCGGACCGTGTTTGTCCCGGAGTCCGGAATGGACTCGGCTGGAGGGAAAACCCGGACCGTGTTTGGCCCGGAGTCCGGAATGGACTCGGCTGGAGGGAAAACCCGGACCGTGTTTGGCCCGGAGTCCGGAATGGACTCGGCTAGAGGGCAAACCCGGACCGTGTTTGTCCCGGAGTCCGGAATGGACTCGGCTGGAGGGAAAACCCGGACCGGATTTTGCCTGGAGTCCGGAATGGACTCGGCTGGATGGAAAAAATGAAAGCTTTTCCTTTCAGGAAAGGGAATGAAATCTTGCCATTTCAATGAGGATTAACTGAGCAAACTTCAGTGCATTTCCCTGTAGTTCTTGTCATCCCATTCACTTTTACGGTTTTCACTTGCTTTTGCAATTTTTCCTGTTTTAATTTTTAAGATTTCATGTCTTTAAATTCTTCTCCTCTCTTGCTGTAGTCTAGATGGCCACTGCACTCGAGGTGCTTCATCAAAAATTTCAGGGGACTCTAAGTATCTTCACCATGTTATCTAAAAGTCTTTTTCTATGAAGCAATCCTATGGGCAGCTCCACACAGCTCTGGCTCTTTCTCTCCTTTGCTCTCCCCTCCGCAGTCCCAGCTCTCTGCTTTCTGTCCCTAGCACAGGCACCTGACCCTGTCTGTCCCTGGTACAGCAGCTTATCTTATCCGTCCCTCACATGACTTCCTGTCCCTTCATCCTCACAGCATAGCCAGCAGACTTCAGCTGACTCTCTACCAACTCTCTCTTTTATCACATCCAGCTGTGGGGGCAAGGTGATTCCTACTCACTGATAATTAACACAGCTGCAATATATCAGAAGCAGGATTGCCTTTTGCACTTTATCTGTCTTACCACACTCTCTCTTGATTTGCATTTCTTCCCTGATTTGAGGATTTCCATTGGGGTAGTTTTGCCAAGTTTGGGTCCTTTTCACTGCTCCTCATTTCGTCTCCAGTCATTTGCTGCTAATCCCTCTATTTCCCAAGCATTTGTTCCACTTTGTTCTCCCATTTCAAGATTTTGTTCCCTTTCTTGAAAAAGCCAATATTTATTCAGGAAAGTGAATGAAATCTTGCTATTTCAATGAGGATCATTTGGGCAAGTCATGGTGCATTTCCCTGCACTTCTTGTCATCTCATTCACTGGTTTTGGTTTTCCCTCTCAGCATTCACTACCTTGGCGATAATGCCAAATCTCTTTTTGTTCTGTCTCTTTAGTCACGGGTAGTGAACATGTGTGTGAGTTTCAACTCTTATTCCTAAAACTTCAGGAAGGTAGGCAGCATCAAGAATGAACTACTAGGATTCAGCCATAATTTTATTTTTGTCCATGCTATTTCATGCTGCTATCTAGATCTACAGCTACTTGTAATCTGTGCTCACTCGTTATTTCTCACCATCTACAGTTAAAGTAAACAGACTTTCCCCCATTCGTAGTACTGTCATTCCACATGGCAATTTTCTCTTCTGGTTTCCAATTGACTTTTCTAAGATTCATTTTCACTTTGAGAGATATTAAGGCCTTACTTTAAAACTTTTCAATAATATTTTGGCTTAAAGACGAGGACTCAATCAGCAGTTACTCCCTGCTTTCTGTACTGATACATTCAGTGTCTTGGAGAAGCAACAGTTCACCGAATTCTTTCTAGTACTCTTGTTCTTCCAGGAATATTTCTGTTGCTGTGATTGCTGATGAATAGAATAGAATAGAATAGAATAGAATAGAACATACTGTGAAGAGAAACAGACTACATTAAGGATAGTTGTAGCTTTGAAGATGTTTGCTGCCCTTCATCTTCTATGAAGCTGGTTCTAGAGATTCACATTCACTTGGTGCCTTCTTGCACATCTGCAGCATCACAAAAATTTTTGGAAAGGGAGGAGAACGATTAAGTAGACAAGTGAGGACTGTTAAAATACTGGTTGCTGTTGAAATGTAGAAGCTTTTGACCACCACATCTGGTGCTGGCCATCTTATGGCAAGGAAAGGAGATTTTGAAGTGATTTCCTAACAATCATTCTTCTGATCCTGGCAACCTCTGGTTCAAGGTCTGGTTTTTGTACATGATTATTCTTAATCATGATGGGTCATAAATGCACATTGTGTGGTTGTCGGTAGAGCTACTAATAGGGTGAATTACTATAAATAATTATAAATGACATAAAATCTGATTGAAAGAAATAATCCTCAGTCAATGTTGATAGCAACAAGACATGGTGTAAATTACAGACCAAAGTAGCTCTAGCACTGCTGTAACTTTCATGGCTTCTCAGACAGTTTCTCCTGTTGAAAGCTCCCAGTCTTCATTTCTGTCCAATTTTGGCTGATTTGATGAAAAGCTCTTGACTTTGCTGGGTTTTAATTTTCTCCTGCTTTTCAGGAGTTTGATACCATTTCTCCTGGTTCTGCCAAGACAGGATAAATTTTTTGCCAAAGCCAGGAGCGGCATAACCAGGACCAAGAGGCTATTCTATAACACCTTATGTCACTGTGGGTGTGAGGGAAGGGGTCACTTTCAGGCCAGGTAGCATTGTGCAGTCGTTGTGGGGGGGTTGCATGTGGTGAGCATTCGCATGTGAGTCATTCGCCTCTTGTGCTCTCTGGTATCACTATTCTCACTCCTAATTTTTTTTCTTTCATTGTTGCTTCCAGTAAATTGTTCATATCTCAACCATTAATCTTTACTTTTGGTGCCTCCAATTCTCCTCTCTATTCCACTGCAGGGGAGGGAGAGGGGAGACAGGGGCACATAGTGTTTCGGTGGGAACACTAAATTGGGGAATACCATCCCTAGACCAGAATGGCATTCCATATACCTTTTATGGCAAGGGTTTCGGCCGGAGTCCGGAATGGACTCGGCTGGAGGGAAAACCCGGAGCGGATTCCGGCCGGAGTCCGGAATGGACTCGGCTGGAGGGAAAACCCGGACCGGATTTTTCCCGGAGTCCGGATCGGAGTCGGTTGGAGGGAAAACCCGGACTGGATTTTTCCCGGAGTCCGGATCGGAGTCGGTTGGAGGGAAAACCCGGACCGGATTTTTCCCGGAGTCCGGATCGGAGTCGGTTGGAGGGAAAACCCGGACCGGATTTTTCCGGAAACTGGAATGGAGTCGGTTGGAGGGAAAACCCGGACCGGATTTTTCCCGGAGTCCGGATCGGAGTCGGTTGGAGGGAAAACCCGGACCGGATTTTTCCGGAAACTGGAATGGAGTCGGTTGGAGGGAAAACCCGGACCGGATTTTTCCCGGAGTCCGGATCGGAGTCGGTTGGAGGGAAAACCCGGACCGGATTTTTCCCGGAGTCCGGATCGGAGTCGGTTGGAGGGAAAACCCGGACCGGATTTTTCCGGAAACTGGAATGGAGTCGGTTGGAGGGAAAACCCGGACCGGATTTTTCCCGGAGTCCGGATCGGAGTCGGTTGGAGGGAAAACCCGGACCGGATTTTTCCCGGAGTCCGGATCGGAGTCGGTTGGAGGGAAAACCCGGACCGGATTTTTCCCGGAGTCCGGATCGGAGTCGGTTGGAGGGAAAACCCGGACCGGATTTTTCCGGAAACTGGAATGGAGTCGGTTGGAGGGAAAACCCGGACCGGATTTTTCCCGGAGTCCGGATCGGAGTCGGTTGGAGGGAAAACCCGGACCGGATTTTTCCGGAAACTGGAATGGAGTCGGTTGGAGGGAAAACCCGGACCGGATTTTTCCCGGAGTCCGGATCGGAGTCGGTTGGAGGGAAAACCCGGACCGGATTTTTCCCGGAGTCCGGATCGGAGTCGGTTGGAGGGAAAACCCGGACCGGATTTTTCCCGGAGTCCGGATCGGAGTCGGTTGGAGGGAAAACCCGGACCGGATTTTTCCGGAAACTGGAATGGAGTCGGTTGGAGGGAAAACCCGGACCGGATTTTTCCCGGAGTCCGGATCGGAGTCGGTTGGAGGGAAAACCCGGACCGGATTTTTCCCGGAGTCCGGAATGGAGTCGGTTGGAGGGAAAACCCAAACCGGATTTTTCCGGAAACTGGAATGGAGTCGGTTGGAGGGAAAACCCGGACCGGATTTTTCCCGGAGTCCGGATCGAAGTCGGTTGGAGGGAAAACCCGGACCGGATTTTTCCCGGAGTCCGGATCGGAGTCGGTTGGAGGGAAAACCCGGACCGGATTTTTCCCGGAGTCCGGATCGGAGTCGGTTGGAGGGAAAACCCGGACCGGATTTTTCCGGAAACTGGAATGGAGTCGGTTGGAGGGAAAACCCGGACCGGATTTTTCCCGGAGTCCGGATCGGAGTCGGTTGGAGGGAAAACCCGGACCGGATTTTTCCGGAAACTGGAATGGAGTCGGTTGGAGGGAAAACCCGGACCGGATTTTTCCGGAAACTGGAATGGAGTCGGTTGGAGGGGAAACCCGGACCGGATTTTTCCCGGAGTCCGGATCGGAGTCGGTTGGAGGGAAAACCCGGACCGGATTTTTCCGGAAACTGGAATGGAGTCGGTTGGAGGGAAAACCGGGACCGGATTTTTCCCGGAGTCCGGATCGGAGTCGGTTGGAGGGAAAACCCGGACCGGATTTTTCCGGAAACTGGAATGGAGTCGGTTGGAGGGAAAACCCGGACCGGATTTTTCCCGGAGTCCGGATCGGAGTCGGTTGGAGGGAAAACCCGGACCGGATTTTTCCCGGAGTCCGGATCGGAGTCGGTTGGAGGGAAAACCCGGACCGGATTTTTCCGGAAACTGGAATGGAGTCGGTTGGAGGGAAAACCCGGACCGGATTTTTCCCGGAGTCCGGATCGGAGTCGGTTGGAGGGAAAACCCGGACCAGATTTTTCCGGAAACTGGAATGGAGTCGGTTGGAGGGAAAACCCGGACCGGATTTTTCCGGAAACTGGAATGGAGTCGGTTGGAGGGAAAACCCGGACCGGATTTTTCCCGGAGTCCGGATCGGAGTCGGTTGGAGGGAAAACCCGGACCGGATTTTTCCCGGAGTCCGGATCGGAGTTGGTTGGAGGGAAAACCCGGACCGGATTTTTCCGGAAACTGGAATGGAGTCGGTTGGAGGGAAAACCCGGACCGGATTTTTCCGGAAACTGGAATGGAGTCGGTTGGAGGGAAAACCCGGACCGGATTTCCCCGGAGTCCGGATCGGAGTCGGTTGGAGGGAAAACCCGGACCGGATTTTTCCCGGAGTCCGGATCGGAGTCGGTTGGAGGGAAAACCCGGACCGGATTTTTCCCGGAGTCCGGATCGGAGTCGGTTGGAGGGAAAACCCGGACCGGATTTTTCCCGGAGTCCGGATCGGAGTCGGTTGGAGGGAAAACCCGGACCGGATTTTTCCGGAAACTGGAATGGAGTCGGTTGGAGGGAAAACCCGGACCGGATTTTTCCCGGAGTCCGGATCGGAGTCGGTTGGAGGGAAAACCCGGACCGGATTTTTCCCGGAGTCCGGATCGGAGTCGGTTGGAGGGAAAACCCGGACCGGATTTTTCCGGAAACTGGAATGGAGTCGGTTGGAGGGGAAACCCGGACCGGATTTTTCCCGGAGTCCGGATCGGAGTCGGTTGGAGGGAAAACCCGGACCGGATTTTTCCCGGAGTCCGGATCGGAGTCGGTTGGAGGGAAAACCCGGACCGGATTTTTCCGGAAACTGGAATGGAGTCGGTTGGAGGGAAAACCCGGACCGGATTTTTCCCGGAGTCCGGATCGGAGTCGGTTGGAGGGAAAACCCGGACTGGATTTTTCCCGGAGTCCGGATCGGAGTCGGTTGGAGGGAAAACCCGGACCGGATTTTTCCCGGAGTCCGGATCGGAGTCGGTTGGAGGGAAAACCCGGACCGGATTTTTCCCGGAGTCCGGATCGGAGTCGGTTGGAGGGAAAACCCGGACCGGATTTTTCCGGAAACTGGAATGGAGTCGGTTGGAGGGAAAACCCGGACCGGATTTTTCCCGGAGTCCGGATCGGAGTCGGTTGGAGGGAAAACCCGGACCGGATTTTTCCGGAAACTGGAATGGAGTCGGTTGGAGGGAAAACCCGGACCGGATTTTTCCCGGAGTCCGGATCGGAGTCGGTTGGAGGGAAAACCCGGACCGGATTTTTCCCGGAGTCCGGATCGGAGTCGGTTGGAGGGAAAACCCGGACCGGATTTTTCCGGAAACTGGAATGGAGTCGGTTGGAGGGAAAACCCGGACCGGATTTTTCCGGAAACTGGAATGGAGTCGGTTGGAGGGAAAACCCGGACCGGATTTTTCCCGGAGTCCGGATCGGAGTCGGTTGGAGGGAAAACCCGGACCGGATTTTTCCCGGAGTCCGGATCGGAGTCGGTTGGAGGGAAAACCCGGACCGGATTTTTCCCGGAGTCCGGATCGGAGTCGGTTGGAGGGAAAACCCGGACCGGATTTTTCCCGGAGTCCGGATCGGAGTCGGTTGGAGGGAAAACCCGGACCGGATTTTTCCCGGAGTCCGGATCGGAGTCGGTTGGAGGGAAAACCCGGACCGGATTTTTCCCGGAGTCCGGATCGGAGTCGGTTGGAGGGAAAACCCGGACCGGATTTTTCCCGGAGTCCGGATCGGAGTCGGTTGGAGGGGAAACCCGGACCGGATTTTTCCCGGAGTCCGGATCGGAGTCGGTTGGAGGGAAAACCCGGACCGGATTTTTCCGGAAACTGGAATGGACTCGGCTGGAGGGAAAACCCGGACCGTGTTTGGCCCGGAGTCCGGAATGGACTCGGCTGGAGGGAAAACCCGGACCGTGTTTGGCCCGGAGCCCGGAATGGACTCGGCTGGAGGGAAAACCCGGAGCGGATGCCGGCCGGAGCCCGGAATGGACTCGGCTGGAGGGAAAACCCGGAGCGGATTCCGTCCGGAGCCCGGAATGGACTCGGCTGGAGGGAAAACCCGGGCCGGATTCCGGCCGGAGCCCGGAATGGACTCGGCTGGAGGGAAAACCCGGGCCGGATTCCGGCCGGAGCCCGGAATGGACTCGGCTGGAGGGAAAACCCGGGCCGGATTCCGGCCGGAGCCCGGAATGGACTCGGCTGGAGGGAAAACCCGGGCCGGATTCCGGCCGGAGCCCGGAATGGACTCGGCTGGAGGGAAAACCCGGGCCGGATTCCGGCCGGAGCCCGGAATGGACTCGGCTGGAGGGAAAACCCGGACCGGATTCCGGCCGGAGCCCGGAATGGACTCGGCTGGAGGGAAAACCCGAAGCGGATTCCGGCCGGAGCCCGGAATGGACTCGGCTGGAGGGAAAACCCGGAGCGGATTCCGGCCGGAGCCCGGAACGGACTCGGCTGGAGGGAAAACCCGGAGCGGATTCCGGCCGGAGCCCGGAATGGACTCGGCTGGAGGGAAAACCCGGACCGGATTTCGGCCGGAGGCCGGAACGGACTCGGCTGGGGGGAAAACCCGGACCGGATTCCGGCCGGAGTCCGGAATGGACTCGGCTGGAGGGAAAACCCGGACTGTGTTTGTCCCAGAGTCCGGAATGGACTGGGCTGGAGGGAAAACCCGGACCGGATTTCGGCCGGAGTCCGGAATGGACTCGGCTGGAGGGAAAACCCGGACCGGATTCCGGCCGGAGTCCGGAATGGACTCGGCTGGAGGGAAAACCCGGGCTGGATTTCGGCCGGAGTCCGGAATGGACTCGGCTGGAGGGATTACCCGGTGCGGATTTGGGCCGGAGGATGGAATGGACTCGGCTGGAGGGAAAACCCGGACCGGATTTCGGCCGGAGTCCGGAATGGTCTCGGCTGGAGGGAAAACCCGGACCGGATTCCGGCCGGAGTCCGGATCGGAGTCGGTTGGAGGGAAAACCCGGACCGGATTTTTCCGGAAACTGGAATGGAGTCGGTTGGAGGGAAAACCCGGACCGGATTTTTCCCGGAGTCCGGATCGGAGTCGGTTGGAGGGAAAACCCGGACCGGATTTTTCCCAGAGTCCGGATCGGAGTCGGTTGGAGGGAAAACCCGGACCGGATTTTTCCCGGAGTCCGGATCGGAGTCGGTTGGAGGGAAAACCCGGACCGGATTTTTCCCGGAGTCCGGATCGGAGTTGGTTGGAGGGAAAACCCGGACCGGATTTTTCCCGGAGTCCGGATCGGAGTCGGTTGGAGGGAAAACCCGGACCGGATTTTTCCGGAAACTGGAATGGAGTCGGTTGGAGGGAAAACCCGGACCGGATTTTTCCCGGAGTCCGGATCGGAGTCGGTTGGAGGGAAAACCCGGACCGGATTTTTCCGGAAACTGGAATGGAGTCGGTTGGAGGGAAAACCCGGACCGGATTTTTCCCGGAGTCCGGATCGGAGTCGGTTGGAGGGAAAACCCGGACCGGATTTTTCCCGGAGTCCGGATCGGAGTCGGTTGGAGGGAAAACCCGGACCGGATTTTTCCCGGAGTCCGGATCGGAGTCGGTTGGAGGGAAAACCCGGACCGGATTTTTCCCGGAGTCCGGATCGGAGTCGGTTGGAGGGAAAACCCGGACCGGATTTTTCCGGAAACTGGAATGGAGTCGGTTGGAGGGAAAACCCGGACCGGATTTTTCCCGGAGTCCGGATCGGAGTCGGTTGGAGGGAAAACCCGGACCGGATTTTTCCCGGAGTCCGGATCGGAGTCGGTTGGAGGGAAAACCCGGACCGGATTTTTCCGGAAACTGGAATGGAGTCGGTTGGAGGGAAAACCCGGACCGGATTTTTCCCGGAGTCCGGATCGGAGTCGGTTGGAGGGAAAACCCGGACCGGATTTTTCCGGAAACTGGAATGGAGTCGGTTGGAGGGAAAACCCGGACCGGATTTTTCCCGGAGTCCGGATCGGAGTCGGTTGGAGGGAAAACCCGGACCGGATTTTTCCCGGAGTCCGGATCGGAGTCGGTTGGAGGGAAAACCCGGACCGGATTTTTCCCGGAGTCCGGATCGGAGTCGGTTGGAGGGAAAACCCGGACCGGATTTTTCCCGGAGTCCGGATCGGAGTCGGTTGGAGGGAAAACCCGGACCGGATTTTTCCGGAAACTGGAATGGAGTCGGTTGGAGGGAAAACCCGGACCGGATTTTTCCCGGAGTCCGGATCGGAGTCGGTTGGAGGGAAAACCCGGACCGGATTTTTCCCGGAGTCCGGATCGGAGTCGGTTGGAGGGAAAACCCGGACCGGATTTTTCCGGAAACTGGAATGGAGTCGGTTGGAGGGAAAACCCGGACCGGATTTTTCCGGAAACTGGAATGGAGTCGGTTGGAGGGAAAACCCGGACCGGATTTTTCCCGGAGTCCGGATCGGAGTCGGTTGGAGGGGAAACCCGGACCGGATTTTTCCCGGAGTCCGGATCGGAGTCGGTTGGAGGGAAAACCCGGACCGGATTTTTCCCGGAGTCCGGATCGGAGTCGGTTGGAGGGAAAACCCGGACCGGATTTTTCCCGGAGTCCGGATCGGAGTCGGTTGGAGGGAAAACCCGGACCGGATTTTTCCGGAAACTGGAATGGAGTCGGTTAGAGGGAAAACCCGGACCGGATTTTTCCCGGAGTCCGGATCGGAGTCGGTTGGAGGGAAAACCCGGACCGGATTTTTCCGGAAACTGGAATGGAGTCGGTTGGAGGGAAAACCCGGACCGGATTTTTCCCGGAGTCCGGATCGGAGTCGGTTGGAGGGAAAACCCGGACCGGATTTTTCCGGAAACTGGAATGGAGTCGGTTGGAGGGAAAACCCGGACCGGATTTTTCCCGGAGTCCGGATCGGAGTCGGTTGGAGGGAAAACCCGGACCGGATTTTTCCGGAAACTGGAATGGAGTCGGTTGGAGGGAAAACCCGGACCGGATTTTTCCCGGAGTCCGGATCGGAGTCGGTTGGAGGGAAAACCCGGACCGGATTTTTCCCGGAGTCCGGATCGGAGTCGGTTGGAGGGAAAACCCGGACCGGATTTTTCCGGAAACTGGAATGGAGTCGGTTGGAGGGAAAACCCGGACCGGATTTTTCCCGGAGTCCGGATCGGAGTCGGTTGGAGGGAAAACCCGGACCGGATTTTTCCGGAAACTGGAATGGAGTCGGTTGGAGGGAAAACCCGGGCTGGATTCCGGCCGGAGCCCGGAATGGACTCGGCTGGAGGGAAAACCCGGGCCGGATTCCGGCCGGAGCCCGGAATGGACTCGGCTGGAGGGAAAACCCGGGCCGGATTCCGGCCAGAGCCCGGAATGGACTCGGCTGGAGGGAAAACCCGGGCCGGATTCCGGCCGGAGCCCGGAATGGACTCGGCTGGAGGGAAAACCCGGAGCGGATTCCGGCCGGAGCCCGGAATGGACTCGGCTGGAGGGAAAACCCGGAGCGGATTCCGGCCGGAGCCCGGAACGGACTCGGCTGGAGGGAAAACCCGGAGCGGATTCCGGCCGGAGCCCGGAATGGACTCGGCTGGAGGGAAAACCCGGACCGGATTTCGGCCGGAGGCCGGAACGGACTCGGCTGGGGGGAAAACCCGGACCGGATTCCGGCCGGAGTCCGGAATGGACTCGGCTGGAGGGAAAACCCGGACCGGATTTCGGCCGGAGTCCGGAATGGACACGGCTGGAGGGAAAACCCGGGCTGGATTTCGGCCGGAGTCTGGAATGGACTCGGCTGGAGGGATTACCCGGTGCGGATTTGGGCCGGAGGATGGAATGGACTCGGCTGGAGGGAAAACCCGGACCGGATTTCGGCCGGAGTCCGGAATGGTCTCGGCTGGAGGGAAAACCCGGACCGGATTCCGGCCGGAGTCCGGAATGGACTCGGCTGGAGGGAAAACCCGGACCGGATTCCGGCCGGAGCCCGGAATGGACTCGGCTGGAGGGCAAACCCGGACCGTGTTTGTCCCGGAGTCCGGAATGGACTCGGCTGGAGGGAAAACCCGGACCGTGTTTGGCCCGGAGTCCGGAATGGACTCGGCTGGAGGGAAAACCCGGACCGTGTTTGGCCCGGAGTCCGGAATGGACTCGGCTGGAGGGAAAACCAGGGCCAGATTTCGGCCGTTGGACGGAATGGACTCGGCTAGAGGGCAAACCCGGGCCGGATTTCGGCCGGAGTCCGGAATGGACTCGGCTGGAGGGAAAACCCGGGCCGGATTTGGGCCGGAGTCCGGAATGGACTCGGCTGGAGGGAAAACCCGGACCGGATTTCGGCCGGAGTCCGGAATGGACTCGGCTGGATGGAAAAAATGAAAGCTTTTCCTTTCAGGAAAGGGAATGAAATCTTGCCATTTCAATGAGGATTAACTGAGCAAACTTCAGTGCATTTCCCTGTAGTTCTTGTCATCCCATTCACTTTTACGGTTTTCACTTGCTTTTGCAATTTTTCCTGGTTTCATTTTTAAGATTTCATGTCTTTAAATTCTTCTCCTCTCTTGCTGTAGTCTAGATGGCCACTGCACTCGAGGTGCTTCATCAAAAATTTCAGGGGACTCTAAGTATCTTCACCATGTTATCTAAAAGTCTTTTTCTATGAAGCAATCCTATGGGCAGCTCCACACAGCTCTGGCTCTTTCTCTCCTTTGCTCTCCCCTCCGCAGTCCCAGCTCTCTGCTTTCTGTCCCTAGCACAGGCACCTGACCCTGTCTGTCCCTGGTACAGCAGCTTATCTTATCCGTCCCTCACATGACTTCCTGTCCCTTCATCCTCACAGCATAGCCAGCAGACTTCAGCTGACTCTCTACCAACTCTCTCTTTTATCACATCCAGCTGTGGGGGCAAGGTGATTCCTACTCACTGATAATTAACACAGCTGCAATATATCAGAAGCAGGATTGCCTTTTGCACTTTATCTGTCTTACCACACTCTCTCTTGATTTGCATTTCTTCCCTGATTTGAGGATTTCCATTGGGGTAGTTTTGCCAAGTTTGGGTCCTTTTCACTGCTCCTCATTTCGTCTCCAGTCATTTGCTGCTAATCTCTCTATTTCCCAAGCATTTGTTCCACTTTGTTCTCCCATTTCAAGATTTTGTTCCCTTTCTTGAAAAAGCCAATATTTATTCAGGAAAGTGAATGAAATCTTGCTATTTCAATGAGGATCATTTGGGCAAGTCATGGTGCATTTCCCTGCACTTCTTGTCATCTCATTCACTGGTTTTGGTTTTCCCTCTCAGCATTCACTACCTTGGCGATAATGCCAAATCTCTTTTTGTTCTGTCTCTTTAGTCACGGGTAGTGAACATGTGTGTGAGTTTCAACTCTTATTCCTAAAACTTCAGGAAGGTAGGCAGCATCAAGAATGAACTACTAGGATTCAGCCATAATTTTATTTTTGTCCATGCTATTTCATGCTGCTATCTAGATCTACAGCTACTTGTAATCTGTGCTCACTCGTTATTTCTCACCATCTACAGTTAAAGTAAACAGACTTTCCCCCATTCGTAGTACTGTCATTCCACATGGCAATTTTCTCTTCTGGTTTCCAATTGACTTTTCTAAGATTCATTTTCACTTTGAGAGATATTAAGGCCTTACTTTAAAACTTTTCAATAATATTTTGGCTTAAAGACGAGGACTCAATCAGCAGTTACTCCCTGCTTTCTGTACTGATACATTCAGTGTCTTGGAGAAGCAACAGTTCACCGAATTCTTTCTAGTACTCTTGTTCTTCCAGGAATATTTCTGTTGCTGTGATTGCTGATGAATAGAATAGAATAGAATAGAATAGAACATACTGTGAAGAGAAACAGACTACATTAAGGATAGTTGTAGCTTTGAAGATGTTTGCTGCCCTTCATCTTCTATGAAGCTGGTTCTAGAGATTCACATTCACTTGGTGCCTTCTTGCACATCTGCAGCATCACAAAAATTTTTGGAAAGGGAGGAGAACGATTAAGTAGACAAGTGAGGACTGTTAAAATACTGGTTGCTGTTGAAATGTAGAAGCTTTTGACCACCACATCTGGTGCTGGCCATCTTATGGCAAGGAAAGGAGATTTTGAAGTGATTTCCTAACAATCATTCTTCTGATCCTGGCAACCTCTGGTTCAAGGTCTGGTTTTTGTACATGATTATTCTTAATCATGATGGGTCATAAATGCACATTGTGTGGTTGTCGGTAGAGCTACTAATAGGGTGAATTACTATAAATAATTATAAATGACATAAAATCTGATTGAAAGAAATAATCCTCAGTCAATGTTGATAGCAACAAGACATGGTGTAAATTACAGACCAAAGTAGCTCTAGCACTGCTGTAACTTTCATGGCTTCTCAGACAGTTTCTCCTGTTGAAAGCTCCCAGTCTTCATTTCTGTCCAATTTTGGCTGATTGGATGAAAAGCTCTTGACTTTGCTGGGTTTTAATTTTCTCCTGCTTTTCAGGAGTTTGATACCATTTCTCCTGGTTCTGCCAAGACAGGATAAATTTTTTGCCAAAGCCAGGAGCGGCATAACCAGGACCAAGAGGTTATTCTATAACACCTTATGTCACTGTGGGTGTGAGGGAAGGGGTCACTTTCAGGCCAGGTAGCATTGTGCAGTCGTTGTGGGGGGGTTGCATGTGGTGAGCATTCGCATGTGAGTCATTCGCCTCTTGTGCTCTCTGGTATCACTATTCTCACTCCTAATTTTTTTTCTTTCATTGTTGCTTCCAGTAAATTGTTCATATCTCAACCATTAATCTTTACTTTTGGTGCCTCCAATTCTCCTCTCTATTCCACTGCAGGGGAGGGAGAGGGGAGACAGGGGCACATAGTGTTTCGGTGGGAACACTAAATTGGGGAATACCATCCCTAGACAAGAATGGCATTCCATATAGCTTTTATGGCAAGGATTTCGGCCGGAGTCCGGAATGGACTCGGCTGGAGGGCAAACCCGGGCCGGATTTTCGGCCGGAGCCCGGAATGGACTCGGCTGGAGGGAAAACCCGGAGCGGATTCCGGCCGGAGCCCGGAATGGACTCGGCTGGAGGGAAAACCCGGAGCGAATTCCGGCCGGAGCCCGGAATGGACTCGGCTGGAGGGAAAACCCGGGCCGGATTCCGGCCGGAGCCCGGAATGGACTCGGCTGGAGGGAAAACCCGGACCGGCTTCCGGCCGGAGCCCGGAATGGACTCGGCTGGAGGGAAAACCCGGACCGGATTCCGGCCGGAGCCCGGAATGGACTCGGCTGGAGGGAAAACCCGGACCGGATTCCGGCCGGAGCCCGGAATGGACTCGGCTGGAGGGAAAACCCGGAGCGGATTCCGGCCGGAGCCCGGAATGGACTCGGCTGGAGGGAAAACCCGGAGCGGATTCCGGCCGGAGCCCGGAATGGACTCGGCTGGAGGGAAAACCCGGAGCGGATTCCGGCCGGAGCCCGGAATGGACTCGGCTGGAGGGAAAACCCGGAGCGGATTCCGGCCGGAGCCCGGAATGGACTCGGCTGGAGGGAAAACCCGGACCGGATTCCGGCCGGAGTCCGGAATGGACTCGGCTGGAGGGCAAACCCGGACCGGATTCCGGCCGGAGTCCGGAATGGACTCGGCTGGAGGGAAAACCCGGACCGGATTCCGGCCGGAGCCCGGAATGGACTCGGCTGGAGGGAAAACCCGGACCGGATACCGGCCGGAGCCCGGAATGGACTCGGCTGGAGGGAAAACCCGAAGCGGATTCCGGCCGGAGCCCGGAATGGACTCGGCTGGAGGGAAAACCCGGACCGGATTCCGGCCGGAGCCCGGAATGGACTCGGCTGGAGGGAAAACCCGGACTGGATTCCGGCCGGAGCCCGGAATGGACTCGGCTGGAGGGAAAACCCAGAGCGGATTCCGGCCGGAGCCCGGAATGGACTCGGCTGGAGGGAAAACCCGGAGCGGATTCCGGCCGGAGCCCGGAATGGACTCGGCTGGAGGGAAAACCCGGAGCGGATTCCGGCCGGAGCCCGGAATGGACTCGGCTGGAGGGAATACCCAGAGCGGATTCCGGCCGGAGCCCGGAATGGACTCGGCTGGAGGGAAAACCCGGAGCGGATTCCGGCCGGAGCCCGGAATGGACTCGGCTGGAGGGAATACCCGGAGCGGATTCCGGCCGGAGCCCAGAATGGACTCGGCTGGAGGGAAAACCCGGAGCAGATTCCGGCCGGAGCCCGGAATGGACTCGGCTGGAGGGAAAACCCGGAGCGGATTCCGGCCGGAGCCCGGAATGGACTCGGCCGGGGGGCAAACCCGGACCGGATTCCGGCCGGAGCCCGGAATGGACTCGGCTGGAGGGAAAACCCGGAGCGGATTCCGGCCGGAGCCCGGAATGGACTCGGCTGGAGGGAATACCCGGACCGGATTTCGGCCGGAGCCCGGAATGGACTCGGCTGGAGGGAAAACCCGGAGCGGATTCCGGCCGGAGCCCGGAATGGACTCGGCTGGAGGGAAAACCCGGAGCGGATTCCGGCCGGAGCCCGGAATGGACTCGGCTGGAGGGAAAACCCGGGCCGGATTCCGGCCGGAGCCCGGAATGGACTCGGCTGGAGGGAAAACCCGGGCCGGATTCCGGCCGGAGCCCGGAATGGACTCGGCTGGAGGGAAAACCCGGGCCGGATTCCGGCCGGAGCCCGGAACGGACTCGGCTGGAGGGAAAACCCGGACCGGATTTCGGCCGGAGCCCGGAACGGACTCGGCTGGAGGGAAAACCCGGACCGGATTCCGGCCGGAGCCCGGAACGGACTCGGCTGGAGGGAAAACCCGGACCGGATTCCGGCCGGAGTCCGGAATGGACTCGGCTGGGGGGAAAACCCGGACCGTGTTTGTCCCGGAGTCCGGAATGGACTGGGCAGGAGGGAAAACCCGGACCGTGTTTGTCCCGGAGTCCGGAATGGACTCGGCTGAAGGGAAAACCCGGACCGGATTTCGGCCGGAGTCCGGAATGGACTCGGCTGGAGGGAAAACCCGGACCGGATTTCGGCCGGAGTCCGGAATGGACTCGGCTGGAGGGAAAACCCGTACCGTGTTTGGCCCGGAGTCCGGAATGGACTCGGCTGGAGGGAAAACCCGGACCGTGTTTGGCCCGGAGTCCGGAATGGACTCGGCTGGAGGGCAAACCCGGACCGTGTTTGGCCCGGAGTCCGGAATGGACTCGGCTGGAGGGAAAACCCGGACCGTGTTTGGCCCGGAGTCCGGAATGGACTCGGCTGGAGGGAAAACCCGGAGCGGATTCCGGCCGGAGTCCGGAATGGACTCGGCTGGAGGGAAAACCCGGACCGTGTTTGGCCCGGAGTCCGGAATGGACTCGGCTGGAGGGAAAACCCGGACCGGATTTCGGCCGGAGACCGGAACGGACTCGGCTGGAGGGAAAACCCGGAGCGGATTCCGGCCGGAGTCCGGAATGGACTCGGCTGGAGGGAAAACCCGGACCGTGTTTGTCCTGGAGTCCGGAATGGACTGGGCTGGAGGGAAAACCCGGAGCGGATTCCGGCCGGAGTCCGGAATGGACTCGGCTGGAGGGAAAACCCGGAGCGGATTCCGGCCGGAGTCCGGAATGGACTCGGCTGGAGGGCAAACCCGGACCGTGTTTGGCCCGGAGTCCGGAATGGACTCGGCTGGAGGGAAAACCCGGACCGTGTTTGTCCTGGAGTCCGGAATGGACTGGGCAGGAGGGAAAACCCGGAGCGGATTCCGGCCGGAGTCCGGAATGGACTCGGCTGGAGGGAAAACCCGGAGCGGATTCCGGCCGGAGTCCGGAATGGACTCGGCTGGAGGGCAAACCTGGACCGTGTTTGGCCCGGAGTCCGGAACGGACTCGGCTGGAGGGAAAACCCGGACCGTGTTTGGCCCGGAGTCCGGAATGGACTCGGCTGGAGGGAAAACCCGGACCGTGTTTGGCCCGGAGTTCGGAATGGACTCGGCTGGAGGGAAAACCCGGACCGTGTTTGGCCCGGAGTCCGGAATGGACTCGGCTGGAGGGAAAACCCGGACCGTGTTTGGCCCGGAGTCCGGAATGGACTCGGCTGGAGGGAAAACCCGGAGCGGATTCCGGCCAGGGCCCGGAATGGACTCGGCTGGAGGGAAAACCCGGACCGGATTCCGGCCGGAGCCCGGAATGGACTCGGCTGGAGGGAAAACCCGGAGCGGATTCCGGCCGGAGCCCGGAATGGACTCGGCAGGAGGGAGAACCCGGACCGGATTTCGGCCGGAGTCCGGAATGGACTCGGCTGGAGGGAAAACCCGGACCGGATTCCGGCCGGAGTCCGGAATGGACTCGGCTGGAGGGAAAACCCGGACCGGATTTCGGCCGGAGTCCGGAATGGACTCGGCTGGAGGGAAAACCCGGACTGTGTTTGTCCCGGAGTCCGGAATGGCCTCGGCTGGAGGGAAAACCCGGGCTGGATTCCGGCCGGAGTCCGGAATGGACTCGGCTGGAGGGATTACCCGGAGCGGATTTGGGCCGGAGGATGGAATGGACTCGGCTGGAGGGAAAACCCGGACCGGATTTCGGCCGGAGTCCGGAATGGTCTCGGCTGGAGGGAAAACCCGGACCGGATTCTGGCCGGAGTCCGGAATGGTCTCGGCTGGAGGGAAAACCCGGACCGTGTTTGTCCCGGAGTCCGGAATGGACTCGGCTGGAGGGAAAACCCGGACCGTGTTTGGCCCGGAGTCCGGAATGGACTCGGCTGGAGGGAAAACCCGGACCGTGTTTGGCCCGGAGTCCGGAATGGACTCGGCTAGAGGGCAAACCCGGACCGTGTTTGTCCCGGAGTCCGGAATGGACTCGGCTGGAGGGAAAACCCGGACCGGATTTTGCCTGGAGTCCGGAATGGACTCGGCTGGATGGAAAAAATGAAAGCTTTTCCTTTCAGGAAAGGGAATGAAATCTTGCCATTTCAATGAGGATTAACTGAGCAAACTTCAGTGCATTTCCCTGTAGTTCTTGTCATCCCATTCACTTTTACGGTTTTCACTTGCTTTTGCAATTTTTCCTGTTTTCATTTTTAAGATTTCATGTCTTTAAATTCTTCTCCTCTCTTGCTGTAGTCTAGATGGCCACTGCACTCGAGGTGCTTCATCAAAAATTTCAGGGGACTCTAAGTATCTTCACCATGTTATCTAAAAGTCTTTTTCTATGAAGCAATCCTATGGGCAGCTCCACACAGCTCTGGCTCTTTCTCTCCTTTGCTCTCCCCTCCGCAGTCCCAGCTCTCTGCTTTCTGTCCCTAGCACAGGCACCTGACCCTGTCTGTCCCTGGTACAGCAGCTTATCTTATCCGTCCCTCACATGACTTCCTGTCCCTTCATCCTCACAGCATAGCCAGCAGACTTCAGCTGACTCTCTACCAACTCTCTCTTTTATCACATCCAGCTGTGGGGGCAAGGTGATTCCTACTCACTGATAATTAACACAGCTGCAATATATCAGAAGCAGGATTGCCTTTTGCACTTTATCTGTCTTACCACACTCTCTCTTGATTTGCATTTCTTCCCTGATTTGAGGATTTCCATTGGGGTAGTTTTGCCAAGTTTGGGTCCTTTTCACTGCTCCTCATTTCGTCTCCAGTCATTTGCTGCTAATCCCTCTATTTCCCAAGCATTTGTTCCACTTTGTTCTCCCATTTCAAGATTTTGTTCCCTTTCTTGAAAAAGCCAATATTTATTCAGGAAAGTGAATGAAATCTTGCTATTTCAATGAGGATCATTTGGGCAAGTCATGGTGCATTTCCCTGCACTTCTTGTCATCTCATTCACTGGTTTTGGTTTTCCCTCTCAGCATTCACTACCTTGGCGATAATGCCAAATCTCTTTTTGTTCTGTCTCTTTAGTCACGGGTAGTGAACATGTGTGTGAGTTTCAACTCTTATTCCTAAAACTTCAGGAAGGTAGGCAGCATCAAGAATGAACTACTAGGATTCAGCCATAATTTTATTTTTGTCCATGCTATTTCATGCTGCTATCTAGATCTACAGCTACTTGTAATCTGTGCTCACTCGTTATTTCTCACCATCTACAGTTAAAGTAAACAGACTTTCCCCCATTCGTAGTACTGTCATTCCACATGGCAATTTTCTCTTCTGGTTTCCAATTGACTTTTCTAAGATTCATTTTCACTTTGAGAGATATTAAGGCCTTACTTTAAAACTTTTCAATAATATTTTGGCTTAAAGACGAGGACTCAATCAGCAGTTACTCCCTGCTTTCTGTACTGATACATTCAGTGTCTTGGAGAAGCAACAGTTCACCGAATTCTTTCTAGTACTCTTGTTCTTCCAGGAATATTTCTGTTGCTGTGATTGCTGATGAATAGAATAGAATAGAATAGAATAGAACATACTGTGAAGAGAAACAGACTACATTAAGGATAGTTGTAGCTTTGAAGATGTTTGCTGCCCTTCATCTTCTATGAAGCTGGTTCTAGAGATTCACATTCACTTGGTGCCTTCTTGCACATCTGCAGCATCACAAAAATTTTTGGAAAGGGAGGAGAACGATTAAGTAGACAAGTGAGGACTGTTAAAATACTGGTTGCTGTTGAAATGTAGAAGCTTTTGACCACCACATCTGGTGCTGGCCATCTTATGGCAAGGAAAGGAGATTTTGAAGTGATTTCCTAACAATCATTCTTCTGATCCTGGCAACCTCTGGTTCAAGGTCTGGTTTTTGTACATGATTATTCTTAATCATGATGGGTCATAAATGCACATTGTGTGGTTGTCGGTAGAGCTACTAATAGGGTGAATTACTATAAATAATTATAAATGACATAAAATCTGATTGAAAGAAATAATCCTCAGTCAATGTTGATAGCAACAAGACATGGTGTAAATTACAGACCAAAGTAGCTCTAGCACTGCTGTAACTTTCATGGCTTCTCAGACAGTTTCTCCTGTTGAAAGCTCCCAGTCTTCATTTCTGTCCAATTTTGGCTGATTGGATGAAAAGCTCTTGACTTTGCTGGGTTTTAATTTTCTCCTGCTTTTCAGGAGTTTGATACCATTTCTCCTGGTTCTGCCAAGACAGGATAAATTTTTTGCCAAAGCCAGGAGCGGCATAACCAGGACCAAGAGGTTATTCTATAACACCTTATGTCACTGTGGGTGTGAGGGAAGGGGTCACTTTCAGGCCAGGTAGCATTGTGCAGTCGTTGTGGGGGGGTTGCATGTGGTGAGCATTCGCATGTGAGTCATTCGCCTCTTGTGCTCTCTGGTATCACTATTCTCACTCCTAATTTTTTTTCTTTCATTGTTGCTTCCAGTAAATTGTTCATATCTCAACCATTAATCTTTACTTTTGGTGCCTCCAATTCTCCTCTCTATTCCACTGCAGGGGAGGGAGAGGGGAGACAGGGGCACATAGTGTTTCGGTGGGAACACTAAATTGGGGAATACCATCCCTAGACCAGAATGGCATTCCATATAGCTTTTATGGCAAGGATTTCGGCCGGAGTCCGGAATGGACTCGGCTGGAGGGCAAACCCGGGCCGGATTTTCGGCCGGAGCCCGGAATGGACTCGGCTGGAGGGAAAACCCGGAGCGGATTCCGGCCGGAGCCCGGAATGGACTCGGCTGGAGGGAAAACCCGGAGCGGATTCCGGCCGGAGCCCGGAATGGACTCGGCTGGAGGGAAAACCCGGAGCGGATTCCGGCCGGAGCCCGGAATGGACTCGGCTGGAGGGAAAACCCGGACCGGATTCCGGCCGGAGTCCGGAATGGACTCGGCTGGAGGGAAAACCCGGACCGGATTCCGGCCGGAGCCCGGAATGGACTCGGCTGGAGGGAAAACCCGGACCGGATACCGGCCGGAGCCCGGAATGGACTCGGCTGGAGGGAAAACCCGGAGCGAATTCGGGCCGGAGCCCGGAATGGACTCGGCTGGAGGGAAAACCCGGACCGGATACCGGCCGGAGCCCGGAATGGACTCGGCTGGAGGGAAAACCCGGAGCGAATTCCGGCCGGAGCCCGGAATGGACTCGG
The DNA here is from genome assembly GCF_029207755.1 of Chamaea fasciata. NCBI lineage: Eukaryota > Metazoa > Chordata > Aves > Passeriformes > Sylviidae > Chamaea > Chamaea fasciata. The sequence continues at coordinate 122,408,758 of NW_027094086.1, read as the reverse complement.
CTGGAGGGAAAACCTGGGCCGGATTCCGGCCGGAGCCCGGAATGGACTCGGCTGGAGGGAAAACCCGGACCAGCTTCCGGCCGGAGCCCGGAATGGACTCGGCTGGAGGGAAAACCCGGACCGGATTCCGGCCGGAGCCCGGAATGGACTCGGCTGGAGGGAAAACCCGGACCGGATTCCGGCCGGAGCCCGGAATGGACTCGGCTGGAGGGAAAACCCGGACCGGATTCCGGCCGGAGCCCGGAATGGACTCGGCTGGAGGGAAAACCCGGAGCGGATTCCGGCCGGAGCCCGGAATGGACTCGGCTGGAGGGAAAACCCGGAGCGGATTCCGGCCGGAGCCCGGAATGGACTCGGCTGGAGGGAAAACCCGGAGCGGATTCCGGCCGGAGCCCGGAATGGACTCGGCTGGAGGGAAAACCCGGACCGGATTCCGGCCGGAGTCCGGAATGGACTCGGCTGGAGGGCAAACCCGGACCGGATTCCGGCCGGAGTCCGGAATGGACTCGGCTGGAGGGAAAACACGGACCGGATTCCGGCCGGAGTCCGGAATGGACTCGGCTGGAGGGAAAACCCGGACCGGATTCCGGCCGGAGCCCGGAATGGACTCGGCTGGAGGGAAAACCCGGACCGGATACCGGCCGGAGCCCGGAATGGACTCGGCTGGAGGGAAAACCCGGAGCGAATTCGGGCCGGAGCCCGGAATGGACTCGGCTGGAGGGAAAACCCGGACCGGATACCGGCCGGAGCCCGGAATGGACTCGGCTGGAGGGAAAACCCGGAGCGAATTCCGGCCGGAGCCCGGAATGGACTCGGCTGGAGGGAAAACCCGGACCGGCTTCCGGCCGGAGCCCGGAATGGACTCGGCTGGAGGGAAAACCCGAAGCGGATTTCGGCCGGAGTCCGGAATGGACTCGGCTGGAGGGAAAACCCGGACCGGATTTCGGCCGGAGTCCGGAATGGACTCGGCTGGAGGGAAAACCCGTACCGTGTTTGGCCCGGAGTCCGGAATGGACTCGGCTGGAGGGAAAACCCGGACCGTGTTTGGCCCGGAGTCCGGAATGGACTCGGCTGGAGGGCAAACCCGGACCGTGTTTGGCCCGGAGTCCGGAATGGACTCGGCTGGAGGGAAAACCCGGACCGTGTTTGGCCCGGAGTCCGGAATGGACTCGGCTGGAGGGAAAACCCGGAGCGGATTCCGGCCGGAGTCCGGAATGGACTCGGCTGGAGGGAAAACCCGGACCGTGTTTGGCCCGGAGTCCGGAATGGACTCGGCTGGAGGGAAAACCCGGACCGGATTTCGGCCGGAGACCGGAACGGACTCGGCTGGAGGGAAAACCCGGAGCGGATTCCGGCCGGAGTCCGGAATGGACTCGGCTGGAGGGAAAACCCGGACCGTGTTTGTCCTGGAGTCCGGAATGGACTGGGCTGGAGGGAAAACCCGGAGCGGATTCCGGCCGGAGTCCGGAATGGACTCGGCTGGAGGGAAAACCCGGAGCGGATTCCGGCCGGAGTCCGGAATGGACTCGGCTGGAGGGCAAACCTGGACCGTGTTTGGCCCGGAGTTCGGAATGGACTCGGCTGGAGGGAAAACCCGGACCGTGTTTGGCCCGGAGTCCGGAATGGACTCGGCTGGAGGGAAAACCCGGACCGTGTTTGGCCCGGAGTCCGGAATGGACTCGGCTGGAGGGAAAACCCGGAGCGGATTCCGGCCAGGGCCCGGAATGGACTCGGCTGGAGGGAAAACCCGGAGCGGATTCCGGCCGGAGCCCGGAATGGACTCGGCAGGAGGGAGAACCCGGACCGGATTTCGGCCGGAGTCCGGAATGGACTCGGCTGGAGGGAAAACCCGGACCGGATTCCGGCCGGAGCCCGGAACGGACTCGGCTGGAGGGAAAACCCGGAGCGGATTCCGGCCGGAGCCCGGAATGGACTCGGCTGGAGGGAAAACCCGGAGCGGATTCCGGCCGGAGCCCCGAATGGACTCGGCTGGAGGGAAAACCCGGACCGTGTTTGTCCCGGAGTCCGGAATGGACTGGGCTGGAGGGAAAACCCGGACCGGATTTCGGCCGGAGTCCGGAATGGACTCGGCTGGAGGGAAAACCCGGACCGTGTTTGGCCCGGAGTTCGGAATGGACTCGGCTGGAGGGAAAACCCGGGCCGTGTTTGGCCCGGAGTCCGGAATGGACTCGGCTGGAGGGAAAACCCGGACCGTGTTTGGCCCGGAGTCCGGAATGGACTCGGCTGGAGGGAAAACCCGGAGCGGATTCCGGCCAGGGCCCGGAATGGACTCGGCTGGAGGGAAAACCCGGACCGGATTCCGGCCGGAGCCCGGAATGGACTCGGCTGGAGGGAAAACCCGGAGCAGATTCCGGCCGGAGCCCGGAATGGACTCGGCAGGAGGGAGAACCCGGACCGGATTTCGGCCGGAGTCCGGAATGGACTCGGCTGGAGGGAAAACCCGGACCGGATTCCGGCCGGAGCCCGGAACGGACTCGGCTGGAGGGAAAACCCGGAGCGGATTCCGGCCGGAGCCCGGAATGGACTCGGCTGGAGGGAAAACCCGGACCGTGTTTGTCCCGGAGTCCGGAATGGACTGGGCTGGAGGGAAAACCCGGACCGGATTTCGGCCGGAGTCCGGAATGGACTCGGCTGGAGGGAAAACCCGGACCGGATTTCGGCCGGAGTCCGGAATGGACTCGGCTGGAGGGAAAACCCGGACCGGATTTCGGCCGTTGGACGGAATGGACTCGGCTGGAGGGAAAACCCGGACCGGATTTCGGCCGGAGTCCGGAATGGACTCGGCTGGAGGGAAAACCCGGACTGTGTTTGTCCCGGAGTCCGGAATGGCCTCGGCTGGAGGGAAAACCCGGGCTGGATTTCGGCCGGAGTCCGGAATGGACTCGGCTGGAGGGATTACCCGGAGCGGATTTGGGCCGGAGGATGGAATGGACTCGGCTGGAGGGAAAACCCGGACCGGATTTCGGCCGGAGTCCGGAATGGTCTCGGCTGGAGGGAAAACCCGGACCGGATTCCGGCCGGAGTCCGGAATGGTCTCGGCTGGAGGGAAAACCCGGACCGTGTTTGTCCCGGAGTCCGGAATGGACTCGGCTGGAGGGAAAACCCGGACCGTGTTTGGCCCGGAGTCCGGAATGGACTCGGCTGGAGGGAAAACCCGGACCGTGTTTGGCCCGGAGTCCGGAATGGACTCGGCTAGAGGGCAAACCCGGACCGTGTTTGTCCCGGAGTCCGGAATGGACTCGGCTGGAGGGAAAACCCGGACCGGATTTTTCCGGAAACTGGAATGGAGTCGGTTGGAGGGAAAACCCGGACCGGATTTTTCCCGGAGTCCGGATCGGAGTCGGTTGGAGGGAAAACCCGGACCGGATTTTTCCCGGAGTCCGGATCGGAGTCGGTTGGAGGGAAAACCCGGACCGGATTTTTCCCGGAGTCCGGATCGGAGTCGGTTGGAGGGAAAACCCGGACCGGATTTTTCCGGAAACTGGAATGGAGTCGGTTGGAGGGAAAACCCGGACCGGATTTTTCCCGGAGTCCGGATCGGAGTCGGTTGGAGGGAAAACCCGGACCGGATTTTTCCGGAAACTGGAATGGAGTCGGTTGGAGGGAAAACCCGGACCGGATTTTTCCCGGAGTCCGGATCGGAGTCGGTTGGAGGGAAAACCCGGACCGGATTTTTCCCAGAGTCCGGATCGGAGTCGGTTGGAGGGAAAACCCGGACCGGATTTTTCCCGGAGTCCGGATCGGAGTCGGTTGGAGGGAAAACCCGGACCGGATTTTTCCCGGAGTCCGGATCGGAGTCGGTTGGAGGGAAAACCCGGACCGGATTTTTCCCGGAGTCCGGATCGGAGTCGGTTGGAGGGAAAACCCGGACCGGATTTTTCCCGGAGTCCGGATCGGAGTCGGTTGGAGGGAAAACCCGGACCGGATTTTTCCGGAAACTGGAATGGAGTCGGTTGGAGGGAAAACCCGGACCGGATTTTTCCCGGAGTCCGGATCGGAGTCGGTTGGAGGGAAAACCCGGACCGGATTTTTCCCGGAGTCCGGATCGGAGTCGGTTGGAGGGAAAACCCGGACCGGATTTTTCCCGGAGTCCGGATCGGAGTCGGTTGGAGGGAAAACCCGGACCGGATTTTTCCCGGAGTCCGGATCGGAGTCGGTTGGAGGGAAAACCCGGACCGGATTTTTCCCGGAGTCCGGATCGGAGTCGGTTGGAGGGAAAACCCGGACCGGATTTTTCCCGGAGTCCGGATCGGAGTCGGTTGGAGGGAAAACCCGGACCGGATTTTTCCCGGAGTCCGGATCGGAGTCGGTTGGAGGGAAAACCCGGACCGGATTTTTCCCGGAGTCCGGATCGGAGTCGGTTGGAGGGAAAACCCGGACCGGATTTTTCCGGAAACTGGAATGGAGTCGGTTGGAGGGAAAACCCGGACCGGATTCCGGCCGGAGCCCGGAATGGACTCGGCTGGAGGGAAAACCCGGAGCGGATTCCGTCCGGAGCCCGGAATGGACTCGGCTGGAGGGAAAACCCGGGCCGGATTCCGGCCGGAGCCCGGAATGGACTCGGCTGGAGGGAAAACCCGGAGCGGATTCCGGCCGGAGCCCGGAATGGACTCGGCTGGAGGGAAAACCCGGACCGGATTTTTCCGGAAACTGGAATGGAGTCGGTTGGAGGGAAAACCCGGACCGGATTTTTCCCGGAGTCCGGATCGGAGTCGGTTGGAGGGAAAACCCGGGCCGGATTTTTCCCGGAGTCCGGATCGGAGTCGGTTGGAGGGAAAACCCGGGCCGGATTTTTCCCGGAGTCCGGATCGGAGTCGGTTGGAGGGAAAACCCGGGCCGGATTTTTCCCGGAGTCCGGATCGGAGTCGGTTGGAGGGAAAACCCGGGCCGGATTTTTCCCGGAGTCCGGATCGGAGTCGGTTGGAGGGAAAACCCGGGCCGGATTTTTCCGGAAACTGGAATGGAGTCGGTTGGAGGGAAAACCCGGACCGGATTTTTCCCGGAGTCCGGATCGGAGTCGGTTGGAGGGAAAACCCGGACCGGATTTTTCCCGGAGTCCGGATCGGAGTCGGTTGGAGGGAAAACCCGGACCGGATTTTTCCCGGAGTCCGGATCGGAGTCGGTTGGAGGGAAAACCCGGACCGGATTTTTCCCGGAGTCCGGATCGGAGTCGGTTGGAGGGAAAACCCGGACCGGATTTTTCCCGGAGTCCGGATCGGAGTCGGTTGGAGGGAAAACCCGGACCGGATTTTTCCCGGAGTCCGGATCGGAGTCGGTTGGAGGGAAAACCCGGACCGGATTTTTCCCGGAGTCCGGATCGGAGTCGGTTGGAGGGAAAACCCGGACCGGATTTTTCCCGGAGTCCGGATCGGAGTCGGTTGGAGGGAAAACCCGGACCGGATTTTTCCCGGAGTCCGGATCGGAGTCGGTTGGAGGGAAAACCCGGACCGGATTTTTCCGGAAACTGGAATGGAGTCGGTTGGAGGGAAAACCCGGACCGGATTTTTCCCGGAGTCCGGATCGGAGTCGGTTGGAGGGAAAACCCGGACCGGATTTTTCCCGGAGTCCGGATCGGAGTCGGTTGGAGGGAAAACCCGGACCGGATTTTTCCCGGAGTCTGGATCGGAGTCGGTTGGAGGGAAAACCCGGACCGGATTTTTCCGGAAACTGGAATGGACTCGGCTGGAGGGAAAACCCGGACCGTGTTTGGCCCGGAGTCCGGAATGGACTCGGCTGGAGGGAAAACCCGGACCGTGTTTGGCCCGGAGCCCGGAATGGACTCGGCTGGAAGGAAAACCCGGAGCGGATTCCGTCCGGAGCCCGGAATGGACTCGGCTGGAGGGAAAACCCGGGCCGGATTCTGGCCGGAGCCCGGAATGGACTCGGCTGGAGGGAAAACCCGGGCCGGATTCCGGCCGGAGCCCGGAATGGACTCGGCTGGAGGGAAAACCCGGACCGGATTCCGGCCGGAGCCCGGAATGGACTCGGCTGGAGGGAAAACCCGGGCCAGATTCCGGCCGGAGCCCGGAATTGACTCGGCTGGAGGGAAAACCCGGACCGGATTTTTCCGGAAACTGGAATGGAGTCGGTTGGAGGGAAAACCCGGACCGGATTTTTCCGGAAACTGGAATGGAGTCGGTTGGAGGGAAAACCCGGACCGGATTTTTCCCGGAGTCCGGATCGGAGTCGGTTGGAGGGAAAACCCGGACCGGATTTTTCCCGGAGTCCGGATCGGAGTCGGTTGGAGGGAAAACCCGGACCGGATTTTTCCCGGAGTCCGGATCGGAGTCGGTTGGAGGGAAAACCCGGACCGGATTTTTCCGGAAACTGGAATGGAGTCGGTTAGAGGGAAAACCCGGACCGGATTTTTCCGGAAACTGGAATGGAGTCGGTTGGAGGGAAAACCCGGACCGGATTTTTCCGGAAACTGGAATGGAGTCGGTTGGAGGGAAAACCCGGACCGGATTTTTCCGGAAACTGGAATGGAGTCGGTTGGAGGGAAAACCCGGACCGGATTTTTCCCGGAGTCCGGATCGGAGTCGGTTGGAGGGAAAACCCGGACCAGATTTTTCCGGAAACTGGAATGGAGTCGGTTGGAGGGAAAACCCGGACCGGATTTTTCCCGGAGTCCGGATCGGAGTCGGTTGGAGGGAAAAACCGGACCGGATTTTTCCGGAAACTGGAATGCAGTCGGTTGGAGGGAAAACCCGGACCGGATTTTTCCCGGAGTCCGGATCGGAGTCGGTTGGAGGGAAAACCCGGACCGGATTTTTCCGGAAACTGGAATGGAGTCGGTTAGAGGGAAAACCCGGACCGGATTTTTCCCGGAGTCTGGATCGGAGTCGGTTGGAGGGAAAACCCGGACCGGATTTTTCCCGGAGTCCGGATCGGAGTCGGTTGGAGGGAAAACCCGGACCGGATTTTTCCGGAAACTGGAATGGAGTCGGTTGGAGGGAAAACCCGGACCGGATTTTTCCCGGAGTCCGGATCGGAGTCGGTTGGAGGGAAAACCCGGACCGGATTTTTCCGGAAACTGGAATGGAGTTGGTTGGAGGGAAAACCCGGACCGGATTTTTCCCGGAGTCCGGATCGGAGTCGGTTGGAGGGAAAACCCGGACCGGATTTTTCCGGAAACTGGAATGGAGTCGGTTGGAGGGAAAACCCGGACCGGATTTTTCCGGAAACTGGAATGGAGTCGGTTGGAGGGAAAACCCGGACCGGATTTCCCCGAAGTCCGGATCGGAGTCGGTTGGAGGGAAAACCCGGACCGGATTTTCCCCGGAGTCCGGATCGGAGTCGGTTGGAGGGAAAACCCGGACCGGATTTTTCCGGAAACTGGAATGGAGTCGGTTGGAGGGAAAACCCGGACCGGATTTTTCCCGGAGTCCGGATCGGAGTCGGTTGGAGGGAAAACCCGGACCGGATTTTTCCCGGAGTCCGGATCGGAGTCGGTTGGAGGGAAAACCCGGACCGGATTTTTCCCGGAGTCCGGATCGGAGTCGGTTGGAGGGAAAACCCGAACCGGATTTTTCCCGGAGTCCGGATCGGAGTCGGTTGGAGGGAAAACCCGGACCGGATTTTTCCGGAAACTGGAATGGAGTCGGTTGGAGGGAAAACCCGGACCGGATTTTTCCCGGAGTCCGGATCGGAGTCGGTTGGAGGGAAAACCCGGACCGGATTTTTCCGGAAACTGGAATGGAGTCGGTTGGAGGGAAAACCCGGGCCGGATTTTTCCCGGAGTCCGGATCGGAGTCGGTTGGAGGGAAAACCCGGACCGGATTTTTCCGGAAACTGGAATGGAGTCGGTTGGAGGGAAAACCCGGACCGGATTTTTCCCGGAGTCCGGATCGGAGTCGGTTGGAAAGAAAACCCGGACCGGATTTTTCCCGGAGTCCGGAATGGAGTCGGTTGGAGGGAAAACCCGGACCGGATTTTTCCCGGAGTCCGGATCGGAGTCGGTTGGAGGGAAAACCCGGACCGGATTTTTCCGGAAACTGGAATGGAGTCGGTTGGAGGGAAAACCCGGACCGGATTTTTCCCGGAGTCCGGATCGGAGTCGGTTGGAGGGAAAACCCGGACCGGATTTTTCTCGGAGTCCGGATCGGAGTCGGTTGGAGGGAAAACCCGGACCGGATTTTTCCGGAAACTGGAATGGAGTCGGTTGGAGGGAAAACCCGGACCGGATTTCCCCGGAGTCCGGATCGGAGTCGGTTGGAGGGAAAACCCGGACCGGATTTTCCCGGAGTCCGGATCGGAGTCGGTTGGAGGGAAAACCCGGACCGGATTTTTCCCGGAGTCCGGATCGGAGTCGGTTGGAGGGAAAACCCGGACCGGATTTTTCCCGGAGTCCGGATCGGAGTCGGTTGGAGGGAAAACCCGGACCGGATTTTTCCCGGAGTCCGGATCGGAGTCGGTTGGAGGGAAAACCCGGACCGGATTTTTCCGGAAACTGGAATGGAGTCGGTTGGAGGGAAAACCCGGACCGGATTTTTCCGGAAACTGGAATGGAGTCGGTTGGAGGGAAAACCCGGACCGGATTTTTCCCGGAGTCCGGATCGGAGTCGGTTGGAGGGAAAACCCGGACCGGATTTCCCCGGAGTCCGGATCGGAGTCGGTTGGAGGGAAAACCCGGACCGGATTTTTCCCGGAGTCCGGATCGGAGTCGGTTGGAGGGAAAACCCGGACCGGATTTTTCCCGGAGTCCGGATCGGAGTCGGTTGGAGGGAAAACCCGGACCGGATTTTTCCGGAAACTGGAATGGAGTCGGTTGGAGGGGAAACCCGGACCGGATTTTTCCCAGAGTCCGGATCGGAGTCGGTTGGAGGGAAAACCCGGACCGGATTTTTCCGGAAACTGGAATGGAGTCGGTTGGAGGGAAAACCCGGACCGGATTTTTCCCGGAGTCCGGATCGGAGTTGGTTGGAGGGAAAACCCGGACCGGATTTCCCCGGAGTCCGGATCGGAGTCGGTTGGAGGGAAAACCCGGACCGGATTTTTCCCGGAGTCCGGATCGGAGTCGGTTGGAGGGAAAACCCGGACCGGATTTTTCCGGAAACTGGAATGGAGTCGGTTGGAGGGAAAACCCGGACCGGATTTTCCCGGAGTCCGGATCGGAGTCGGTTGGAGGGAAAACCCGGACCGGATTTTTCCGGAAACTGGAATGGAGTCGGTTGGAGGGAAAACCCGGACCGGATTTTTCCCGGAGTCCGGATCGGAGTCGGTTGGAGGGAAAACCCGGACCGGATTTTTCCTGGAGTCCGGATCGGAGTCGGTTGGAGGGAAAACCCGGACCGGATTTTTCCGGAAACTGGAATGGAGTCGGTTGGAGGGAAAACCCGGACCGGATTTTTCCCGGAGTCCGGATCGGAGTCGGTTCGAGGGAAAACCCGGACCGGATTTTTCCCGGAGTCCGGATCGGAGTCGGTTGGAGGGAAAACCCGGACCGGATTTTTCCCGGAGTCCGGATCGGAGTCGGTTGGAGGGGAAACCCGGACCGGATTTTTCCCGGAGTCCGGATCGGAGTCGGTTGGAGGGAAAACCCGGACCGGATTTTTCCGGAAACTGGAATGGAGTCGGTTGGAGGGGAAACCCGGACCGGATTCCGGTTGGAGCCCGGAATGGACTCGGCTGGAGGGAAAACCCGGAGCGGATTCCGGCCGGAGCCCGGAATGGACTCGGCTGGAGGGAAAACCCGGAGCAGATTCCGGCCGGAGCCCGGAATGGACTCGGCTGGAGGGAAAACCCGGACCGGATTTTTCCGGAGTCCGGATCGGAGTCGGTTGGAGGGAAAACCCGGACCGTATTTTTCCGGAAACTGGAATGGAGTCGGTTGGAGGGAAAACCCGGACCGGATTTTTCCCGGAGTCCGGATCGGAGTCGGTTGGAGGGAAAACCCGGACCGGATTTTTCCGGAAACTGGAATGGAGTCGGTTGGAGGGAAAACCCGGGCCGGATTTTTCCCGGAGTCCGGATCGGAGTCGGTTGGAGGGAAAACCCGGACCGGATTTTTCCGGAAACTGGAATGGAGTCGGTTAGAGGGAAAACCCGGACCGGATTTTTCCCGGAGTCCGGATCGGAGTCGGTTGGAGGGAAAACCCGGACCGGATTTTTCCCGGAGTCCGGATCGGAGTCGGTTGGAGGGGAAACCCGGACCGGATTTTTCCGGAAACTGGAATGGAGTCGGTTGGAGGGAAAACCCGGACCGGATTTTTCCCGGAGTCCGGATCGGAGTCGGTTGGAGGGAAAACCCGGACCGGATTTTTCCGGAAACTGGAATGGAGTCGGTTGGAGGGAAAACCCGGACCGGATTTTTCCGGAAACTGGAATGGAGTCGGTTGGAGGGAAAACCCGGACCGGATTTTTCCCGGAGTCCGGATCGGAGTCGGTTGGAGGGAAAACCCGGACCGGATTTCCCCGGAGTTTGGATCGGAGTCGGTTGGAGGGAAAACCCGGACCGGATTTTTCCCGGAGTCCGGATCGGAGTCGGTTGGAGGGGAAACCCGGACCGGATTTTTCCCGGAGTCCGGAATGGAGTCGGTTGGAGGGAAAACCCGGACCGGATTTTTCCCGGAGTCCGGATCGGAGTCGGTTGGAGGGAAAACCCGGACCGGATTTTTCCGGAAACTGGAATGGAGTCGGTTGGAGGGAAAACCCGGACCGGATTTTTCCCGGAGTCCGGATCGGAGTCGGTTGGAGGGAAAACCCGGACCGGATTTTTCCCGGAGTCCGGATCGGAGTCGGTTGGAGGGAAAACCCGGACCGGATTTTTCCGGAAACTGGAATGGAGTCGGTTGGAGGGAAAACCCGGACCGGATTTTTCCCGGAGTCCGGATCGGAGTCGGTTGGAGGGAAAACCCGGACCGGATTTTTCCGGAAACTGGAATGGAGTCGGTTGGAGGGAAAACCCGGACCGGATTTTTCCCGGAGTCCGGATCGGAGTCGGTTGGAGGGAAAACCCGGACCGGATTTTTCCCGGAGTCCGGATCGGAGTCGGTTGGAGGGAAAACCCGGACCGGATTTTTCCGGAAACTGGAATGGAGTCGGTTGGAGGGAAAACCCGGACCGGATTTTTCCCGGAGTCCGGATCGGAGTCGGTTGGAGGGAAAACCCGGACCGGATTTTTCCCGGAGTCCGGATCGGAGTCGGTTGGAGGGAAAACCCGGACCGGATTTTTCCCGGAGTCCGGATCGGAGTCGGTTGGAGGGAAAACCCGGACCGGATTTTTCCCGGAGTCCGGATCGGAGTCGGTTGGAGGGAAAACCCGGACCGGATTTTTCCGGAAACTGGAATGGAGTCGGTTGGAGGGAAAACCCGGACCGGATTTCCCCGGAGTCCGGATCGGAGTCAGTTGGAGGGAAAACCCGGACCGGATTTTTCCCGGAGTCCGGATCGGAGTCGGTTGGAGGGAAAACCCGGACCGGATTTTTCCCGGAGTCCGGATCGGAGTCGGTTGGAGGGAAAACCCGGACCGGATTTTTCCCGGAGTCCGGATCGGAGTCGGTTGGAGGGAAAACCCGGACCGGATTTTTCCGGAAACTGGAATGGAGTCGGTTGGAGGGAAAACCCGGACCGGATTTTTCCCGGAGTCCGGATCGGAGTCGGTTGGAGGGAAAACCCGGACCGGATTTTTCCCGGAGTCCGGATCGGAGTCGGTTGGAGGGAAAACCCGGACCGGATTTTTCCCGGAGTCCGGATCGGAGTCGGTTGGAGGGAAAACCCGGACCGGATTTTTCCCGGAGTCCGGATCGGAGTCGGTTGGAGGGAAAACCCGGACCGGATTTTTCCCGGAGTCCGGATCGGAGTCGGTTGGAGGGAAAACCCGGACCGGATTTTTCCGGAAACTGGAATGGAGTCGGTTGGAGGGAAAACCCGGACCGGATTTTTCCCGGAGTCCGGATCGGAGTCGGTTGGAGGGAAAACCCGGACCGGATTTTTCCCGGAGTCCGGATCGGAGTCGGTTGGAGGGAAAACCCGGACCGGATTTTTCCCGGAGTCCGGATCGGAGTCGGTTGGAGGGAAAACCCGGACCGGATTTTTCCGGAAACTGGAATGGAGTCGGTTGGAGGGAAAACCCGGACCGGATTTTTCCCGGAGTCCGGATCGGAGTCGGTTGGAGGGAAAACCCGGACCGGATTTTTCCCGGAGTCCGGATCGGAGTCGGTTGGAGGGAAAACCCGGACCGGATTTTTCCGGAAACTGGAATGGAGCCGGTTGGAGGGAAAACCCGGACCGGATTTTTCCCGGAGTCCGGATCGGAGTCGGTTGGAGGGAAAACCCGGACCGGATTTTTCCGGAAACTGGAATGGAGTCGGTTGGAGGGAAAACCCGGGCCGGATTTTTCCCGGAGTCCGGATCGGAGTCGGTTGGAGGGAAAACCCGGACCGGATTTTTCCGGAAACTGGAATGGAGTCGGTTAGAGGGAAAACCCGGACCGGATTTTTCCCGGAGTCCGGATCGGAGTCGGTTGGAGGGAAAACCCGGACCGGATTTTTCCCGGAGTCCGGATCGGAGTCGGTTGGAGGGAAAACCCAGACCGGATTTTTCCGGAAACTGGAATGGAGTCGGTTGGAGGGAAAACCCGGACCGGATTTTTCCCGGAGTCCGGATCGGAGTCGGTTGGAGGGAAAACCCGGACCGGATTTTTCCGGAAACTGGAATGGAGTCGGTTGGAGGGAAAACCCGGACCGGATTTTTCCGGAAACTGGAATGGAGTCGGTTGGAGGGAAAACCCGGACCGGATTTTTCCCGGAGTCCGGATCGGAGTCGGTTGGAGGGAAAACCCGGACCGGATTTCCCCGGAGTTTGGATCGGAGTCGGTTGGAGGGAAAACCCGGACCGGATTTTTCCCGGAGTCCGGATCGGAGTCGGTTGGAGGGGAAACCCGGACCGGATTTTTCCCGGAGTCCGGAATGGAGTCGGTTGGAGGGAAAACCCGGACCGGATTTTTCCCGGAGTCCGGATCGGAGTCGGTTGGAGGGAAAACCCGGACCGGATTTTTCCGGAAACTGGAATGGAGTCGGTTGGAGGGAAAACCCGGACCGGATTTTTCCCGGAGTCCGGATCGGAGTCGGTTGGAGGGAAAACCCGGACCGGATTTTTCCCGGAGTCCGGATCGGAGTCGGTTGGAGGGAAAACCCGGACCGGATTTTTCCGGAAACTGGAATGGAGTCGGTTGGAGGGAAAACCCGGACCGGATTTTTCCCGGAGTCCGGATCGGAGTCGGTTGGAGGGAAAACCCGGACCGGATTTTTCCGGAAACTGGAATGGAGTCGGTTGGAGGGAAAACCCGGACCGGATTTTTCCCGGAGTCCGGATCGGAGTCGGTTGGAGGGAAAACCCGGACCGGATTTTTCCCGGAGTCCGGATCGGAGTCGGTTGGAGGGAAAACCCGGACCGGATTTTTCCGGAAACTGGAATGGAGTCGGTTGGAGGGAAAACCCGGACCGGATTTTTCCCGGAGTCCGGATCGGAGTCGGTTGGAGGGAAAACCCGGACCGGATTTTTCCCGGAGTCCGGATCGGAGTCGGTTGGAGGGAAAACCCGGACCGGATTTTTCCCGGAGTCCGGATCGGAGTCGGTTGGAGGGAAAACCCGGACCGGATTTTTCCCGGAGTCCGGATCGGAGTCGGTTGGAGGGAAAACCCGGACCGGATTTTTCCGGAAACTGGAATGGAGTCGGTTGGAGGGAAAACCCGGACCGGATTTCCCCGGAGTCCGGATCGGAGTCAGTTGGAGGGAAAACCCGGACCGGATTTTTCCCGGAGTCCGGATCGGAGTCGGTTGGAGGGAAAACCCGGACCGGATTTTTCCCGGAGTCCGGATCGGAGTCGGTTGGAGGGAAAACCCGGACCGGATTTTTCCCGGAGTCCGGATCGGAGTCGGTTGGAGGGAAAACCCGGACCGGATTTTTCCGGAAACTGGAATGGAGTCGGTTGGAGGGAAAACCCGGACCGGATTTTTCCCGGAGTCCGGATCGGAGTCGGTTGGAGGGAAAACCCGGACCGGATTTTTCCCGGAGTCCGGATCGGAGTCGGTTGGAGGGAAAACCCGGACCGGATTTTTCCCGGAGTCCGGATCGGAGTCGGTTGGAGGGAAAACCCGGACCGGATTTTTCCCGGAGTCCGGATCGGAGTCGGTTGGAGGGAAAACCCGGACCGGATTTTTCCCGGAGTCCGGATCGGAGTCGGTTGGAGGGAAAACCCGGACCGGATTTTTCCGGAAACTGGAATGGAGTCGGTTGGAGGGAAAACCCGGACCGGATTTTTCCCGGAGTCCGGATCGGAGTCGGTTGGAGGGAAAACCCGGACCGGATTTTTCCCGGAGTCCGGATCGGAGTCGGTTGGAGGGAAAACCCGGACCGGATTTTTCCCGGAGTCCGGATCGGAGTCGGTTGGAGGGAAAACCCGGACCGGATTTTTCCGGAAACTGGAATGGAGTCGGTTGGAGGGAAAACCCGGACCGGATTTTTCCCGGAGTCCGGATCGGAGTCGGTTGGAGGGAAAACCCGGACCGGATTTTTCCCGGAGTCCGGATCGGAGTCGGTTGGAGGGAAAACCCGGACCGGATTTTTCCGGAAACTGGAATGGAGCCGGTTGGAGGGAAAACCCGGACCGGATTTTTCCCGGAGTCCGGATCGGAGTCGGTTGGAGGGAAAACCCGGACCGGATTTTTCCGGAAACTGGAATGGAGTCGGTTGAAGGGGAAACCCGGACCGGATTTTTCCCGGAGTCCGGATCGGAGTCGGTTGGAGGGAAAACCCGGACCGGATTTCCCCGGAGTCCGGATCGGAGTCGGTTGGAGGGAAAACCCGGACCGGATTTTTCCCGGAGTCCGGATCGGAGTCGGTTGGAGGGAAAACCCGGACCGGATTTTTCCCGGAGTCCGGATCGGAGTCGGTTGGAGGGAAAACCCGGACCGGATTTTTCCGGAAACTGGAATGGAGTCGGTTGGAGGGAAAACCCGGACCGGATTTTTCCCGGAGTCCGGATCGGAGTCGGTTGGAGGGAAAACCCGGACCGGATTTTTCCGGAAACTGGAATGGAGTCGGTTGGAGGGAAAACCCGGACCGGATTTTTCCCGGAGTCCGGATCGGAGTCGGTTGGAGGGAAAACCCGGACCGGATTTTTCCGGAAACTGGAATGGAGTCGGTTGGAGGGAAAACCCGGACCGGATTTTTCCCGGAGTCCGGATCGGAGTCGGTTGGAGGGAAAACCCGGACCGGATTTTTCCGGAAACTGGAATGGAGTCGGTTGGAGGGAAAACCCGGACCGGATTTTTCCCGGAGTCCGGATCGGAGTCGGTTGGAGGGAAAACCCGGACCGGATTTTTCCCGGAGTCCGGATCGGAGTCGGTTGGAGGGAAAACCCGGACGGGATTTTTCCCGGAGTCCGGATCGGAGTCGGTTGGAGGGAAAACCCGGACCGGATTTTTCCGGAAACTGGAATGGAGTCGGTTGGAGGGAAACCCGGACCGGATTTTTCCCGGAGTCCGGATCGGAGTCGGTTGGAGGGGAAACCCGGACCGGATTTTTCCCGGAGTCCGGATCGGAGTCGGTTGGAGGGAAAACCCGGACCGGATTTTTCCCGGAGTCCGGATTGGAGTCGGTTGGAGGGAAAACCCGGACCGGATTTTTCCGGAAACTGGAATGGAGTCGGTTAGGGGGAAAACCCGGACCGGATTTTTCCGGAAACTGGAATGGAGTCGGTTGGAGGGAAAACCCGGACCGGATTTTTCCGGAAACTGGAATGGAGTCGGTTGGAGGGAAAACCTGGACCGGATTTTTCCCGGAGTCCGGATCGGAGTCGGTTGGAGGGAAAACCCGGACCGGATTTTTCCCGGAGTCCGGATCGGAGTCGGTTGGAGGGAAAACCCGGACCGGATTTTTCCGGAAACTGGAATGGAGTCGGTTGGAGGGAAAACCCGGACCGGATTTTTCCCGGAGTCCGGATCGGAGTCGGTTGGAGGGAAAACCCGGACCGGATTTTTCCGGAAACTGGAATGGAGTCGGTTGGAGGGAAAACCCAAACCGGATTTTTCCCGGAGTCCGGATCGGAGTCGGTTGGAGGGAAAACCCGGACCGGATTTTTCCCGGAGTCCGGATCGGAGTCGGTTGGAGGGAAAACCCGGACCGGATTTTCCCCGGAGTCCGGATCGGAGTCGGTTGGAGGGAAAACCCGGACCGGATTTTCCCGGAGTCCGGATCGGAGTCGGTTGGAGGGAAAACCCGGACCGGATTTTTCCCGGAGTCCGGATCGGAGTCGGTTGGAGGGAAAACCCGGACCGGATTTTTCCCGGAGTCCGGATCGGAGTCGGTTGGAGGGAAAACCCGGACCGGATTTTTCCGGAAACTGGAATGGAGTCGGTTGGAGGGAAAACCCGGACCGGATTTTCCCGGAGTCCGGATCGGAGTCGGTTGGAGGGAAAACCCGGACCGGATTTTTCCCGGAGTCCGGATCGGAGTCGGTTGGAGGGAAAACCCGGACCGGATTTTTCCCGGAGTCCGGATCGGAGTCGGTTGGAGGGAAAACCCGGACCGGATTTTTCCGGAAACTGGAATGGAGTTGGTTGGAGGGAAAACCCGGACCCGATTTTTCCCGGAGTCCGGATCGGAGTCGATTGGAGGGAAAACCCGGACCGGATTTTTCCGGAAACTGGAATGGACTCGGCTGGAGGGAAAACCTGGACCGTGTTTGGCCCGGAGCCCGGAATGGACTCGGCTGGAGGGAAAACCCGGGCCGGATTCCGGCCGGAGCCCGGAATGGACTCGGCTGGAGGGAAAACCCGGACCGGATTTTTCCCGGAGTCCGGATCGGAGTCGGTTGGAGGGAAAACCCGGACCGGATTTTTCCCGGAGTCCGGATCAGAGTCGGTTGGAGGGAAAACCCGGACCGGATTTTTCCGGAAACTGGAATGGAGTCGGTTGGAGGGAAAACCCGGACCGGATTTTTCCCGGAGTCCGGATCGGAGTCGGTTGGAGGGAAAACCCGGACCGGATTTTTCCGGAAACTGGAATGGAGTCGGTTGGAGGGAAAACCCGGACCGGATTTTCCCGGAGTCCGGATCGGAGTCGGTTGGAGGGAAAACCCGGACCGGATTTTTCCCGGAGTCCGGATCGGAGTCGGTTGGAGGGGAAACCCGGACCGGATTTTTTCCGGAGTCCGGATCGGAGTCGGTTGGAGGGAAAACCCGGACCGGATTTTTCCCGGAGTCCGGATCGGAGTCGGTTGGAGGGAAAACCCGGACCGGATTTTTCCGGAAACTGGAATGGAGTCGGTTGGAGGGAAAACCCGGACCGGATTTTTCCCGGAGTCCGGATCGGAGTCGGTTGGAGGGAAAACCCGGACCGGATTTTTCCGGAAACTGGAATGGAGTCGGTTGGAGGGAAAACCCGGACCGGATTTTTCCCGGAGTCCGGATCGGAGTCGGTTGGAGGGAAAACCCGGACCGGATTTTTCCGGAAACTGGAATGGAGTCGGTTGGAGGGGAAACCCGGACCGGATTTTTCCCGGAGTCCGGATCGGAGTCGGTTGGAGGGAAAACCCGGACCGGATTTTTCCCGGAGTCCGGATCGGAGTCGGTTGGAGGGAAAACCCGGACCGGATTTTTCCGGAAACTGGAATGGAGTCGGTTGGAGGGAAAACCCGGACCGGATTTTTCCCGGAGTCCGGATCGGAGTCGGTTGGAGGGAAAACCCGGACCGGATTTTTCCGGAAACTGGAATGGAGTCGGTTGGAGGGAAAACCCGGACCGGATTTTTCCGGAAACTGGAATGGAGTCGGTTGGAGGGAAAACCCGGACCGGATTTTTCCCGGAGTCCGGATCGGAGTCGGTTGGAGGGAAAACCCGGACCGGATTTTTCCCGGAGTCCGGATCGGAGTCGGTTGGAGGCAAAACCCGGACCGGATTTTTCCAGAAACTGGAATGGAGTCGGTTGGAGGGAAAACCCGGACCGGATTTTTCCCGGAGTCCGGATCGGAGTCGGTTGGAGGGAAAACCCGGACCGGATTTTTCCGGAAACTGGAATGGACTCGGCTGGAGGGAAAACCCGGACCGTGTTTGTCCCGGAGTCCGGAATGGACTCGGCTGGAGGGAAAACCCGGGCCAGATTCCGGCCGGAGCCCGGAATTGACTCGGCTGGAGGGAAAACCCGGGCCGGATTTTTCCGGAAACTGGAATGGAGTCGGTTGGAGGGAAAACCCGGACCGGATTTTTCCGGAAACTGGAATGGAGTCGGTTGAAGGGGAAACCCGGACCGGATTTTTCCCGGAGTCCGGATCGGAGTCGGTTGGAGGGAAAACCCGGACCGAATTTCCCCGGAGTCCGGATCGGAGTCGGTTGGAGGGAAAACCCGGACCGGATTTTCCCGGAGTCCGGATCGGAGTCGGTTGGAGGGAAAACCCGGACCGGATTTTTCCCGGAGTCCGGATCGGAGTCGGTTGGAGGGAAAACCCGGACCGGATTTTTCCCGGAGTCCGGATCAGGGTCGGTTGGAGGGAAAACCCGGACCGGATTTTTCCGGAAACTGGAATGGAGTCGGTTGGAGGGAAAACCCGGACCGGATTTTCCCGGAGTCCGGATCGGAATCGGTTGGAGGGAAAACCCGGACCGGATTTTTCCCGGAGTCCGGATCGGAGTCGGTTAGAGGGAAAACCCGGACTGGATTTTTCCCGGAGTCCGGATCGGAGTCGGTTGGAGGGAAAACCCGGACCGGATTTTTCCGGAAACTGGAATGGAGTCGGTTGGAGGGAAAACCCGGACCGGATTTTTCCCGGAGTCCGGATCGGAGTCGGTTGGAGGGAAAACCCGGACCGGATTTTTCCCGGAGTCTGGATCGGAGTCGGTTGGAGGGAAAACCCGGACCGGATTTTTCCGGAAACTGGAATGGAGTCGGCTGGAGGGAAAACCTGGACCGTGTTTGGCCCGGAGTCCGGAATGGACTCGGCTGGAGGGAAAACCCGGGCCGGATTCCGGCCGGAGCCCGGAATGGACTCGGCTGGAGGGAAAACCCGGACCGGATTTTTCCCGGAGTCCGGATCGGAGTCGGTTGGAGGGAAAACCCGGACCGGATTTTTCCCGGAGTCCGGATCAGAGTCGGTTGGAGGGAAAACCCGGACCGGATTTTTCCGGAAACTGGAATGGAGTCGGTTGGAGGGAAAACCCGGACCGGATTTTTCCCGGAGTCCGGATCGGAGTCGGTTGGAGGGAAAACCCGGACCGGATTTTTCCGGAAACTGGAATGGAGTCGGTTGGAGGGAAAACCCGGACCGGATTTTCCCGGAGTCCGGATCGGAGTCGGTTGGAGGGAAAACCCGGACCGGATTTTTCCCGGAGTCCGGATCGGAGTCGGTTGGAGGGGAAACCCGGACCGGATTTTTTCCGGAGTCCGGATCGGAGTCGGTTGGAGGGAAAACCCGGACCGGATTTTTCCCGGAGTCCGGATCGGAGTCGGTTGGAGGGAAAACCCGGACCGGATTTTTCCGGAAACTGGAATGGAGTCGGTTGGAGGGAAAACCCGGACCGGATTTTTCCCGGAGTCCGGATCGGAGTCGGTTGGAGGGAAAACCCGGACCGGATTTTTCCGGAAACTGGAATGGAGTCGGTTGGAGGGAAAACCCGGACCGGATTTTTCCCGGAGTCCGGATCGGAGTCGGTTGGAGGGAAAACCCGGACCGGATTTTTCCGGAAACTGGAATGGAGTCGGTTGGAGGGGAAACCCGGACCGGATTTTTCCCGGAGTCCGGATCGGAGTCGGTTGGAGGGAAAACCCGGACCGGATTTTTCCCGGAGTCCGGATCGGAGTCGGTTGGAGGGAAAACCCGGACCGGATTTTTCCGGAAACTGGAATGGAGTCGGTTGGAGGGAAAACCCGGACCGGATTTTTCCCGGAGTCCGGATCGGAGTCGGTTGGAGGGAAAACCCGGACCGGATTTTTCCGGAAACTGGAATGGAGTCGGTTGGAGGGAAAACCCGGACCGGATTTTTCCGGAAACTGGAATGGAGTCGGTTGGAGGGAAAACCCGGACCGGATTTTTCCCGGAGTCCGGATCGGAGTCGGTTGGAGGGAAAACCCGGACCGGATTTTTCCCGGAGTCCGGATCGGAGTCGGTTGGAGGCAAAACCCGGACCGGATTTTTCCAGAAACTGGAATGGAGTCGGTTGGAGGGAAAACCCGGACCGGATTTTTCCCGGAGTCCGGATCGGAGTCGGTTGGAGGGAAAACCCGGACCGGATTTTTCCGGAAACTGGAATGGACTCGGCTGGAGGGAAAACCCGGACCGTGTTTGTCCCGGAGTCCGGAATGGACTCGGCTGGAGGGAAAACCCGGGCCAGATTCCGGCCGGAGCCCGGAATTGACTCGGCTGGAGGGAAAACCCGGGCCGGATTTTTCCGGAAACTGGAATGGAGTCGGTTGGAGGGAAAACCCGGACCGGATTTTTCCGGAAACTGGAATGGAGTCGGTTGAAGGGGAAACCCGGACCGGATTTTTCCCGGAGTCCGGATCGGAGTCGGTTGGAGGGAAAACCCGGACCGAATTTCCCCGGAGTCCGGATCGGAGTCGGTTGGAGGGAAAACCCGGACCGGATTTTCCCGGAGTCCGGATCGGAGTCGGTTGGAGGGAAAACCCGGACCGGATTTTTCCCGGAGTCCGGATCGGAGTCGGTTGGAGGGAAAACCCGGACCGGATTTTTCCCGGAGTCCGGATCAGGGTCGGTTGGAGGGAAAACCCGGACCGGATTTTTCCGGAAACTGGAATGGAGTCGGTTGGAGGGAAAACCCGGACCGGATTTTCCCGGAGTCCGGATCGGAATCGGTTGGAGGGAAAACCCGGACCGGATTTTTCCCGGAGTCCGGATCGGAGTCGGTTAGAGGGAAAACCCGGACTGGATTTTTCCCGGAGTCCGGATCGGAGTCGGTTGGAGGGAAAACCCGGACCGGATTTTTCCGGAAACTGGAATGGAGTCGGTTGGAGGGAAAACCCGGACCGGATTTTTCCCGGAGTCCGGATCGGAGTCGGTTGGAGGGAAAACCCGGACCGGATTTTTCCCGGAGTCTGGATCGGAGTCGGTTGGAGGGAAAACCCGGACCGGATTTTTCCGGAAACTGGAATGGACTCGGCTGGAGGGAAAACCCGGACCGTGTTTGGCCCGGAGTCCGGAATGGACTCGGCTGGAGGGAAAACCCGGACCGTGTTTGGCCCGGAGCCCGGAATGGACTCGGCTGGAGGGAAAACCCGGAGCGGATTCCGGCCGGAGCCCGGAATGGACTCGGCTGGAGGGAAAACCCGGAGCGGATTCCGTCCGGAGCCCGGAATGGACTCGGCTGGAGGGAAAACCCGGGCCGGATTCCGGCCGGAGCCCGGAATGGACTCGGCTGGAGGGAAAACCCGGGCCGGATTCCGGCCGGAGCCCGGAATGGACTCGGCTGGATGGAAAACCCGGAGCGGATTCCGGCCGGAGCCCGGAATGGACTCGGCTGGAGGGATAACCCGGGCCGGATTCCGGCCGGAGCCCGGAATGGACTCGGCTGGAGGGAAAACCCGGAGCGGATTCCGGCCGGAGCCCGGAATGGACTCGGCTGGAGGGAAAACCCGGGCCAGATTCCGGCCGGAGCCCGGAATTATCTCGGCTGGAGGGAAAACCCGGGCCGGATTTTTCCGGAAACTGGAATGGAGTCGGTTGGAGGGAAAACCCGGACCGGATTTTTCCGGAAACTGGAATGGAGTCGGTTGGAGGGAAAACCCGGACCGGATTTTTCCCGGAGTCCGGATCGGAGTCGGTTCGAGGGAAAACCCGGACCGGATTTTTCCCGGAGTCCGGATCGGAGTCGGTTGGAGGGAAAACCCGGACCGGATTTTTCCGGAAACTGGAATGGAGTCGGTTGGAGGGAAAACCCGGACCGGATTTTTCCCGGAGTCCGGATCGGAGTCGGTTGGAGGGAAAACCCGGACCGGATTTTTCCGGAAACTGGAATGGAGTCGGTTGGAGGGGAAACCCGGACCGGATTTTTCCCGGAGTCTGGATCGGAGTCGGTTGGAAGGAAAACCCGGACCGGATTTTTCCCGGAGTCCGGATCGGAGTCGGTTGGAGGGAAAACCCGGACCGGATTTTTCCGGAAACTGGAATGGAGTCGGTTGGAGGGAAAACCCGGACCGGATTTTTCCCGGAGTCCGGATCGGAGTCGGTTGGAGGGAAAACCCGGACCGGATTTTTCCGGAAACTGGAATGGAGTCGGTTGGAGGGAAAACCCGGACCGGATTTTTCCCGGAGTCCGGATCGGAGTCGGTTGGAGGGAAAACCCGGACCGGATTTTTCCGGAAACTGGAATGGACTCGGCTGGAGGGAAAACCCGGACCGTGTTTGTCCCGGAGTCCGGAATGGACTCGGCTGGAGGGAAAACCCGGGCCAGATTCCGGCCGGAGCCCGGAATTGACTCGGCTGGAGGGAAAACCCGGGCCGGATTTTTCCGGAAACTGGAATGGAGTCGGTTGGAGGGAAAACCCGGACCGGATTTTTCCGGAAACTGGAATGGAGTCGGTTGAAGGGGAAACCCGGACCGGATTTTTCCCGGAGTCCGGATCGGAGTCGGTTGGAGGGAAAACCCGGACCGAATTTCCCCGGAGTCCGGATCGGAGTCGGTTGGAGGGAAAACCCGGACCGGATTTTCCCGGAGTCCGGATCGGAGTCGGTTGGAGGGAAAACCCGGACCGGATTTTTCCCGGAGTCCGGATCGGAGTCGGTTGGAGGGAAAACCCGGACCGGATTTTTCCCGGAGTCCGGATCAGGGTCGGTTGGAGGGAAAACCCGGACCGGATTTTTCCGGAAACTGGAATGGAGTCGGTTGGAGGGAAAACCCGGACCGGATTTTCCCGGAGTCCGGATCGGAATCGGTTGGAGGGAAAACCCGGACCGGATTTTTCCCGGAGTCCGGATCGGAGTCGGTTAGAGGGAAAACCCGGACTGGATTTTTCCCGGAGTCCGGATCGGAGTCGGTTGGAGGGAAAACCCGGACCGGATTTTTCCGGAAACTGGAATGGAGTCGGTTGGAGGGAAAACCCGGACCGGATTTTTCCCGGAGTCCGGATCGGAGTCGGTTGGAGGGAAAACCCGGACCGGATTTTTCCCGGAGTCTGGATCGGAGTCGGTTGGAGGGAAAACCCGGACCGGATTTTTCCGGAAACTGGAATGGACTCGGCTGGAGGGAAAACCCGGACCGTGTTTGGCCCGGAGTCCGGAATGGACTCGGCTGGAGGGAAAACCCGGACCGTGTTTGGCCCGGAGCCCGGAATGGACTCGGCTGGAGGGAAAACCCGGAGCGGATTCCGGCCGGAGCCCGGAATGGACTCGGCTGGAGGGAAAACCCGGAGCGGATTCCGTCCGGAGCCCGGAATGGACTCGGCTGGAGGGAAAACCCGGGCCGGATTCCGGCCGGAGCCCGGAATGGACTCGGCTGGAGGGAAAACCCGGGCCGGATTCCGGCCGGAGCCCGGAATGGACTCGGCTGGATGGAAAACCCGGAGCGGATTCCGGCCGGAGCCCGGAATGGACTCGGCTGGAGGGATAACCCGGGCCGGATTCCGGCCGGAGCCCGGAATGGACTCGGCTGGAGGGAAAACCCGGAGCGGATTCCGGCCGGAGCCCGGAATGGACTCGGCTGGAGGGAAAACCCGGGCCAGATTCCGGCCGGAGCCCGGAATTATCTCGGCTGGAGGGAAAACCCGGGCCGGATTTTTCCGGAAACTGGAATGGAGTCGGTTGGAGGGAAAACCCGGACCGGATTTTTCCGGAAACTGGAATGGAGTCGGTTGGAGGGAAAACCCGGACCGGATTTTTCCCGGAGTCCGGATCGGAGTCGGTTCGAGGGAAAACCCGGACCGGATTTTTCCCGGAGTCCGGATCGGAGTCGGTTGGAGGGAAAACCCGGACCGGATTTTTCCGGAAACTGGAATGGAGTCGGTTGGAGGGAAAACCCGGACCGGATTTTTCCCGGAGTCCGGATCGGAGTCGGTTGGAGGGAAAACCCGGACCGGATTTTTCCGGAAACTGGAATGGAGTCGGTTGGAGGGGAAACCCGGACCGGATTTTTCCCGGAGTCTGGATCGGAGTCGGTTGGAAGGAAAACCCGGACCGGATTTTTCCCGGAGTCCGGATCGGAGTCGGTTGGAGGGAAAACCCGGACCGGATTTTTCCGGAAACTGGAATGGAGTCGGTTGGAGGGAAAACCCGGACCGGATTTTTCCCGGAGTCCGGATCGGAGTCGGTTGGAGGGAAAACCCGGACCGGATTTTTCCGGAAACTGGAATGGAGTCGGTTGGAGGGAAAACCCGGACCAGATTTTTCCCGGAGTCCGGATCGGAGTCGGTTGGAGGGAAAACCCGGACCGGATTTTTCCGGAAACTGGAATGGAGTCGGTTGGAGGGAAAACCCGGACCGGATTTTTCCCGGAGTCCGGATCGGAGTCGGTTGGAGGGAAAACCCGGACCGGATTTTTCCGGAAACTGGAATGGAGTCGGTTGGAGGGAAAACCCGGACCGGATTTTTCCCGGAGTCCGGATCGGAGTCGGTTGGAGGGAAAACCCGGACCGGATTTTTCCGGAAACTGGAATGGAGTCGGTTGGAGGGAAAACCCGGACCGGATTTTTCCCGGAGTCCGGATCGGAGTCGGTTGGAGGGAAAACCCGGACCGGATTTTTCCCAGAGTCCGGATCGGAGTCGGTTGGAGGGAAAACCCGGACCGGATTTTTCCCGGAGTCCGGATCGGAGTCGGTTGGAGGGAAAACCCGGACCGGATTTTTCCCGGAGTCCGGATCGGAGTCGGTTGGAGGGAAAACCCGGACCGGATTTTTCCCGGAGTCCGGATCGGAGTCGGTTGGAGGGAAAACCCGGACCGGATTTTTCCCGGAGTCCGGATCGGAGTCGGTTGGAGGGAAAACCCGGACCGGATTTTTCCCGGAGTCCGGATCGGAGTCGGTTGGAGGGAAAACCCGGACCGGATTTTTCCCGGAGTCCGGATCGGAGTCGGTTGGAGGGAAAACCCGGACCGGATTTTTCCGGAAACTGGAATGGAGTCGGTTGGAGGGAAAACCCGGACCGGATTTTTCCCGGAGTCCGGATCGGAGTCGGTTGGAGGGAAAACCCGGACCGGATTTTTCCCGGAGTCCGGATCGGAGTCGGTTGGAGGGAAAACCCGGACCGGATTTTTCCCGGAGTCCGGATCGGAGTCGGTTGGAGGCAAAACCCGGACCGGATTTTTCCGGAAACTGGAATGGAGTCGGTTGGAGGGAAAACCCGGACCGGATTTTTCCCGGAGTCCGGATCGGAGTCGGTTGGAGGGAAAACCCGGACCGGATTTTTCCCGGAGTCTGGATCGGAGTCGGTTGGAGGGAAAACCCGGACCGGATTTTTCCGGAAACTGGAATGGACGCGGCTGGAGGGAAAACCCGGACCGTGTTTGGCCCGGAGTCCGGAATGGACTCGGCTGGAGGGAAAACCCGGACCGTGTTTGGCCCGGAGCCCGGAATGGACTCGGCTGGAGGGAAAACCCGGGCCGGATTCCGGCCGGAGCCCGGAATGGACTCGGCTGGAGGGAAAACCCGGAGCGGATTCCGTCCGGAGCCCGGAATGGACTCGGCTGGAGGGAAAACCCGGGCCGGATTCCGGCCGGAGCCCGGAATGGACTCGGCTGGAGGGAAAACCCGGAGCGGATTCCGGCCGGAGCCCGGAATGGACTCGGCTGGAGGGAAAACCCGGGCCAGATTCCGGCCGGAGCCCGGAATTGACTCGGCTGGAGGGAAAACCCGGACCGGATTTTTCCGGAAACTGGAATGGAGTCGGTTGGAGGGAAAACCCGGACCGGATTTTTCCCGGAGTCCGGATCGGAGTCGGTTGGAGGGAAAACCCGGACCGGATTTTTCCCGGAGTCCGGATCGGAGTCGGTTGGAGGGAAAACCCGGACCGGATTTTTCCCGGAGTCCGGATCGGAGTCGGTTGGAGGGAAAACCCGGACCGGATTTTTCCCGGAGTCCGGATCGGAGTCGGTTGGAGGGAAAACCCGGACCGGATTTTTCCGGAAACTGGAATGGAGTCGGTTGGAGGGAAAACCCGGACCGGATTTTTCCCGGAGTCCGGATCGGAGTCGGTTGGAGGGAAAACCCGGGCCGGATTTTTCCCGGAGTCCGGATCGGAGTCGGTTGGAGGGAAAACCCGGACCGGATTTTTCCCGGAGTCCGGATCGGAGTCGGTTGGAGGGAAAACCCGGACCGGATTTTTCCGGAAACTGGAATGGAGTCGGTTGGAGGGAAAACCCGGACCGGATTTTTCCCGGAGTCCGGATCGGAGTCGGTTGGAGGGAAAACCCGGACCGGATTTTTCCCGGAGTCCGGATCGGAGTCGGTTGGAGGGAAAACCCGGACCGGATTTTTCCCGGAGTCTGGATCGGAGTCGGTTGGAGGGAAAACCCGGACCGGATTTTTCCGGAAACTGGAATGGACTCGGCTGGAGGGAAAACCCGGACCGTGTTTGGCCCGGAGTCCGGAATGGACTCGGCTGGAGGGAAAACCCGGACCGTGTTTGGCCCGGAGCCCGGAATGGACTCGGCTGGAGGGAAAACCCGGAGCGGATTCCGTCCGGAGCCCGGAATGGACTCGGCTGGAGGGAAAACCCGGGCCGGATTCCGGCCGGAGCCCGGAATGGACTCGGCTGGATGGAAAACCCGGAGCGGATTCCGGCCGGAGCCCGGAATGGACTCGGCTGGAGGGAAAACCCGGGCCGGATTCCGGCCGGAGCCCGGAATGGACTCGGCTGGAGGGAAAACCCGGACCGGATTCCGGCCGGAGCCCGGAATGGACTCGGCTGGAGGGAAAACCCGGACCGGATTCCGGCCGGAGCCCGGAATTGACTCGGCTGGAGGGAAAACCCGGACCGGATTTTTCCGGAAACTGGAATGGAGTCGGTTGGAGGGAAAACCCGGACCGGATTTTTCCGGAAACTGGAATGGAGTCGGTTGGAGGGAAAACCCGGACCGGATTTTTCCCGGAGTCCGGATCGGAGTCGGTTGGAGGGAAAACCCGGACCGGATTTTTCCCGGAGTCCGGATCGGAGTCGGTTGGAGGGAAAACCCGGACCGGATTTTTCCCGGAGTCCGGATCGGAGTCGGTTGGAGGGAAAACCCGGACCGGATTTTTCCGGAAACTGAAATGGAGTCGGTTAGAGGGAAAACCCGGACCGGATTTTTCCGGAAACTGGAATGGAGTCGGTTGGAGGGAAAACCCGGACCGGATTTTTCCGGAAACTGGAATGGAGTCGGTTGGAGGGAAAACCCGGACCGGATTTTTCCCGGAGTCCGGATCGGAGTCGGTTGGAGGGAAAACCCGGACCAGATTTTTCCGGAAACTGGAATGGAGTCGGTTGGAGGGAAAACCCGGACCGGATTTTTCCCGGAGTCCGGATCGGAGTCGGTTGGAGGGAAAACCCGGACCGGATTTTTCCGGAAACTGGAATGCAGTCGGTTGGAGGGAAAACCCGGACCGGATTTTTCCCGGAGTCCGGATCGTAGTTGGTTGGAGGGAAAACCCGGACCGGATTTTTCCGGAAACTGGAATGGAGTCGGTTGGAGGGAAAACCCGGACCGGATTTTTCCGGAAACTGGAATGGAGTCGGTTGGAGGGAAAACCCGGACCGGATTTCCCCGAAGTCCGGATCGGAGTCGGTTGGAGGGAAAACCCGGACCGGATTTTTCCCGGAGTCCGGATCGGAGTCGGTTGGAGGGAAAACCCGGACCGGATTTTTCCCGGAGTCCGGATCGGAGTCGGTTGGAGGGAAAACCCGGACCGGATTTTTCCCGGAGTCCGGATCGGAGTCGGTTGGAGGGAAAACCCGGACCGGATTTTTCCCGGAGTCCGGATCGGAGTCGGTTGGAGGGAAAACCCGGACCGGATTTTTCCCGGAGTCCGGATCGGAGTCGGTTGGAGGGAAAACCCGGACCGGATTTTTCCGGAAACTGGAATGGAGTCGGTTAGAGGGAAAACCCGGACCGGATTTTTCCCGGAGTCTGGATCGGAGTCGGTTGGAGGGAAAACCCGGACCGGATTTTTCCCGGAGTCCGGATCGGAGTCGGTTGGAGGGAAAACCCGGACCGGATTTTTCCCGGAGTCCGGATCGGAGTCGGTTGGAGGGAAAACCCGGACCGGATTTTTCCGGAAACTGGAATGGAGTCGGTTGGAGGGAAAACCCGGACCGGATTTTTCCCGGAGTCCGGATCGGAGTCGGTTGGAGGGAAAACCCGGACCAGATTTTTCCGGAAACTGGAATGGAGTCGGTTGGAGGGAAAACCCGGACCGGATTTTTCCCGGAGTCCGGATCGGAGTCGGTTGGAGGGAAAACCCGGACCGGATTTTTCCGGAAACTGGAATGCAGTCGGTTGGAGGGAAAACCCGGACCGGATTTTTCCCGGAGTCCGGATCGGAGTTGGTTGGAGGGAAAACCCGGACCGGATTTTTCCGGAAACTGGAATGGAGTCGGTTGGAGGGAAAACCCGGACCGGATTTTTCCGGAAACTGGAATGGAGTCGGTTGGAGGGAAAACCCGGACCGGATTTCCCCGAAGTCCGGATCGGAGTCGGTTGGAGGGAAAACCCGGACCGGATTTTTCCCGGAGTCCGGATCGGAGTCGGTTGGAGGGAAAACCCGGACCGGATTTTTCCCGGAGTCCGGATCGGAGTCGGTTGGAGGGAAAACCCGGACCGGATTTTTCCCGGAGTCCGGATCGGAGTCGGTTGGAGGGAAAACCCGGACCGGATTTTTCCCGGAGTCCGGATCGGAGTCGGTTGGAGGGAAAACCCGGACCGGATTTTTCCCGGAGTCCGGATCGGAGTCGGTTGGAGGGAAAACCCGGACCGGATTTTTCCGGAAACTGGAATGGAGTCGGTTAGAGGGAAAACCCGGACCGGATTTTTCCCGGAGTCTGGATCGGAGTCGGTTGGAGGGAAAACCCGGACCGGATTTTTCCCGGAGTCCGGATCGGAGTCGGTTGGAGGGAAAACCCGGACCGGATTTTTCCGGAAACTGGAATGGAGTCGGTTGGAGGGAAAACCCGGACCGGATTTTTCCCGGAGTCCGGATCGGAGTCGGTTGGAGGGAAAACCCGGACCGGATTTTTCCGGAAACTGGAATGGAGTCGGTTGGAGGGAAAACCCGGACCGGATTTTTCCCGGAGTCCGGATCGGAGTCGGTTGGAGGGAAAACCCGGACCGGATTTTCCCGGAGTCCGGATCGGAGTCGGTTGGAGGGAAAACCCGGACTGGATTTTTCCGGAAACTGGAATGGAGTCGGTTGGAGGGAAAACCCGGACCGGATTTCCCCGAAGTCCGGATCGGAGTCGGTTGGAGGGAAAACCCGGACCGGATTTTTCCCGGAGTCCGGATCGGAGTCGGTTGGAGGGAAAACCCGGACCGGATTTTTCCGGAAACTGGAATGGAGTCGGTTGGAGGGAAAACCCGGACCGGATTTTTCCCGGAGTCCGGATCGGAGTCGGTTGGAGGGAAAACCCGGACCGGATTTTTCCCGGAGTCCGGATCGGAGTCGGTTGGAGGGAAAACCCGGACCGGATTTTTCCCGGAGTCCGGATCGGAGTCGGTTGGAGGGAAAACCCGAACCGGATTTTTCCCGGAGTCCGGATCGGAGTCGGTTGGAGGGAAAACCCGGACCGGATTTTTCCGGAAACTGGAATGGAGTCGGTTGGAGGGAAAACCCGGACCGGATTTTTCCCGGAGTCCGGATCGGAGTCGGTTGGAGGGAAAACCCGGACCGGATTTTTCCGGAAACTGGAATGGAGTCGGTTGGAGGGAAAACCCGGACCGGATTTTTCCCGGAGTCCGGATCGGAGTCGGTTGGAGGGAAAACCCGGACCGGATTTTCCCGGAGTCCGGATCGGAGTCGGTTGGAGGGAAAACCCGGACCGGATTTTTCCGGAAACTGGAATGGAGTCGGTTGGAGGGAAAACCCGGACCGGATTTCCCCGAAGTCCGGATCGGAGTCGGTTGGAGGGAAAACCCGGACCGGATTTTTCCCGGAGTCCGGATCGGAGTCGGTTGGAGGGAAAACCCGGACCGGATTTTTCCGGAAACTGGAATGGAGTCGGTTGGAGGGAAAACCCGGACCGGATTTTTCCCGGAGTCCGGATCGGAGTCGGTTGGAGGGAAAACCCGGACCGGATTTTTCCCGGAGTCCGGATCGGAGTCGGTTGGAGGGAAAACCCGGACCGGATTTTTCCCGGAGTCCGGATCGGAGTCGGTTGGAGGGAAAACCCGAACCGGATTTTTCCCGGAGTCCGGATCGGAGTCGGTTGGAGGGAAAACCCGGACCGGATTTTTCCGGAAACTGGAATGGAGTCGGTTGGAGGGAAAACCCGGACCGGATTTTTCCCGGAGTCCGGATCGGAGTCGGTTGGAGGGAAAACCCGGACCGGATTTTTCCGGAAACTGGAATGGAGTCGGTTGGAGGGAAAACCCGGACCGGATTTTTCCCGGAGTCCGGATCGGAGTCGGTTGGAGGGAAAACCCGGACCGGATTTTTCCGGAAACTGGAATGGAGTCGGTTGGAGGGAAAACCCGGACCGGATTTTTCCCGGAGTCCGGATCGGAGTCGGTTGGAAAGAAAACCCGGACCGGATTTTTCCCGGAGTCCGGAATGGAGTCGGTTGGAGGGAAAACCCGGACCGGATTTTTCCCGGAGTCCGGATCGGAGTCGGTTGGAGGGAAAACCCGGACCGGATTTTTCCCGGAGTCCGGATCGGAGTCGGTTGGAGGGGAAACCCGGACCGGATTTTTCCCGGAGTCCGGATCGGAGTCGGTTGGAGGGAAAACCCGGACCGGATTTTTCCAGAAACTGGAATGGAGTCGGTTGGAGGGGAAACCCGGACCGGATTTTTCCCGGAGTCCGGATCGGAGTCGGTTGGAGGGAAAACCCGGACCGGATTTTTCCGGAAACTGGAATGGAGTCGGTTGGAGGGAAAACCCGGACCGGATTTTTCCGGAAACTGGAATGGAGTCGGTTGGAGGGAAAACCCGGACCGGATTTTTCCCGGAGTCCGGATCGGAGTCGGTTGGAGGGAAAACCCGGACCGGATTTTCCCGGAGTCCGGATCGGAGTCGGTTGGAGGGAAAACCCGGACCGGATTTTTCCGGAAACTGGAATGGAGTCGGTTGGAGGGAAAACCCGGACCGGATTTTTCCGGAAACTGGAATGGAGTCGGTTGGAGGGAAAACCCGGACCGGATTTTCCCGGAGTCCGGATCGGAGTCGGTTGGAGGGAAAACCCGGACCGGATTTTTCCGGAAACTGGAATGGAGTCGGTTGGAGGGAAAACCCGGACCGGATTTTTCCCGGAGTCCGGATCGGAGTCGGTTGGAGGGAAAACCCGGACCGGATTTCCCCGGAGTCCGGATCGGAGTCGGTTGGAGGGAAAACCCGGACCGGATTTTTCCGGAAACTGGAATGGAGTCGGTTGGAGGGGAAACCCGGACCAGATTTTTCCCGGAGTCCGGATCGGAGTCGGTTGGAGGGAAAACCCGGACCGGATTTTTCCCGGAGTCCGGATCGGAGTCGGTTGGAGGGAAAACCCGGACCGGATTTTTCCGGAAACTGGAATGGAGTCGGTTGGAGGGAAAACCCGGACCGGATTTTCCCGGAGTCCGGATCGGAGTCGGTTGGAGGGAAAACCCGGACCGGATTTTTCCGGAAACTGGAATGGAGTCGGTTGGAGGGAAAACCCGGACCGGATTTTTCCCGGAGTCCGGATCGGAGTCGGTTGGAGGGAAAACCCGGACCGGATTTTTCCCGGAGTCCGGATCGGAGTCGGTTGGAGGGAAAACCCGGACCGGATTTTTCCGGAAACTGGAATGGAGTCGGTTGGAGGGAAAACCCGGACCGAATTTCCCCGGAGTCCGGATCGGAGTCGGTTGGAGGGAAAACCCGGACCGGATTTTCCCGGAGTCCGGATCGGAGTCGGTTGGAGGGAAAACCCGGACCGGATTTTTCCCGGAGTCCGGATCGGAGTCGGTTGGAGGGAAAACCCGGACCGGATTTTTCCCGGAGTCCGGATCGGAGTCGGTTGGAGGGAAAACCCGGACCGGATTTTTCCGGAAACTGGAATGGAGTCGGTTGGAGGGAAAACCCGGACCGGATTTTTCCCGGAGTCCGGATCGGAGTCGGTTGGAGGGAAAACCCGGACCGGATTTTTCCCGGAGTCCGGATCGGAGTCGGTTGGAGGGAAAACCCGGACCAGATTTTTCCGGAAACTGGAATGGAGTCGGTTGGAGGGAAAACCCGGACCGGATTTTTCCCGGAGTCCGGATCGGAGTCGGTTGGAGGGAAAACCCGGACCGGATTTCCCCGAAGTCCGATCGGAGTCGGTTGGAGGGAAAACCCGGACCGGATTTTTCCCGGAGTCCGGATCGGAGTCGGTTGGAGGGAAAACCCGGACCGGATTTTTCCGGAAACTGGAATGGAGTCGGTTGGAGGGAAAACCCGGACCGGATTTTTCCCGGAGTCCGGATCGGAGTCGGTTGGAGGGAAAACCCGGACCGGATTTTTCCCGGAGTCCGGATCGGAGTCGGTTGGAGGGAAAACCCGGACCGGATTTTTCCCGGAGTCCGGATCGGAGTCGGTTGGAGGGAAAACCCGGACCGGATTTTTCCCGGAGTCTGGATCGGAGTCGGTTGGAGGGAAAACCCGGACCGGATTTTTCCCGGAGTCCGGATCGGAGTCGGTTGGAGGGAAAACCCGGACCGGATTTTTCCGGAAACTGGAATGGAGTCGGTTGGAGGGAAAACCCAGACCGGATTTTTCCCGGAGTCCGGATCGGAGTCGGTTGGAGGGAAAACCCGGACCGGATTTTTCCGGAAACTGGAATGGAGTCGGTTGGAGGGAAAACCCGGACCGGATTTTTCCCGGAGTCCGGATCGGAGTCGGTTGGAGGGAAAACCCGGACCGGATTTTTCCGGAAACTGGAATGGAGTCGGTTGGAGGGAAAACCCGGACCGGATTTTTCCGGAAACTGGAATGGAGTCGGTTGGAGGGAAAACCCGGACCGGATTTCCCCGAAGTCCGGATCGGAGTCGGTTGGAGGGAAAACCCGGACCGGATTTTTCCGGAAACTGGAATGGAGTCGGTTGGAGGGAAAACCCGGACCGGATTTTTCCCGGAGTCCGGATCGGAGTCGGTTGGAGGGAAAACCCGGACCGGATTTTTCCCGGAGTCCGGATCGGAGTCGGTTGGAGGGAAAACCCGGACCGGATTTTTCCCGGAGTCTGGATCGGAGTCGGTTGGAGGGAAAACCCGGACCGGATTTTTCCCGGAGTCCGGATCGGAGTCGGTTGGAGGGAAAACCCGGACCGGATTTTTCCGGAAACTGGAATGGAGTCGGTTGGAGGGAAAACCCGGACCGGATTTTTCTCGGAGTCCGGATCGGAGTCGGTTGGAGGGAAAACCCGGACCGGATTTTTCCGGAAACTGGAATGGAGTCGGTTGGAGGGAAAACCCGGACCGGATTTTTCCGGAAACTGGAAAGGAGTCGGTTGGAGGGAAAACCCGGACCGGATTTTTCCCGGAGTCCGGATCGGAGTCGGTTGGAGGGAAAACCCGGACCGGATTTTTCCGGAAACTGGAATGGAGTCGGTTGGAGGGAAAACCCGGACCGGATTTTTCCCGGAGTCCGGATCGGAGTCGGTTGGAGGGGAAAACCCGGACCGGATTTTTCCGGAAACTGGAATGGAGTCGGTTGGAGGGAAAACCCGGACCGGATTTCCCCGGAGTCCGGATCGGAGTCGGTTGGAGGGAAAACCCGGACCGGATTTTCCCGGAGTCCGGATCGGAGTCGGTTGGAGGGAAAACCCGGACCGGATTTTTCCCGGAGTCCGGATCGGAGTCGGTTGGAGGGAAAACCCGGACCGGATTTTTCCCGGAGTCCGGATCGGAGTCGGTTGGAGGGAAAACCCGGACCGGATTTTTCCCGGAGTCCGGATCGGAGTCGGTTGGAGGGAAAACCCGGACCGGATTTTTCCGGAAACTGGAATGGAGTCGGTTGAAGGGGAAACCCGGACCGGATTTTTCCCGGAGTCCGGATCGGAGTCGGTTGGAGGGAAAACCCGGACCGGATTTTTCCGGAAACTGGAATGGAGTCGGTTGGAGGGAAAACCCGGACCGGATTTTTCCCGGAGTCCGGATCGGAGTCGGTTGGAGGGAAAACCCGGACCGGATTTCCCCGGAGTCCGGATCGGAGTCGGTTGGAGGGAAAACCCGGACCGGATTTTTCCGGAAACTGGAATGGAGTCGGTTGGAGGGGAAACCCGGACCGGATTTTTCCCGGAGTCCGGACCGGAGTCGGTTGGAGGGAAAACCCGGACCGGATTTTTCCGGAAACTGGAATGGAGTCGGTTGGAGGGAAAACCCGGACCGGATTTTTCCCGGAGTCCGGATCGGAGTTGGTTGGAGGGAAAACCCGGACCGGATTTCCCCGGAGTCCGGATCGGAGTCGGTTGGAGGGAAAACCCGGACCGGATTTTTCCCGGAGTCCGGATCGGAGTCGGTTGGAGGGAAAACCCGGACCGGATTTTTCCGGAAACTGGAATGGAGTCGGTTGGAGGGAAAACCCGGACCGGATTTTTCCCGGAGTCCGGATCGGAGTCGGTTGGAGGGAAAACCCGGACCGGATTTTTCCGGAAACTGGAATGGAGTCGGTTGGAGGGAAAACCCGGACCGGATTTTCCCGGAGTCCGGATCGGAGTCGGTTGGAGGGAAAACCCGGACCGGATTTTTCCGGAAACTGGAATGGAGTCGGTTGGAGGGAAAACCCGGACCGGATTTTTCCCGGAGTCCGGATCGGAGTCGGTTGGAGGGAAAACCCGGACCGGATTTTTCCCGGAGTCCGGATCGGAGTCGGTTGGAGGGAAAACCCGGACCGGATTTTTCCGGAAACTGGAATGGAGTCGGTTGGAGGGAAAACCCGGACCGGATTTTTCCCGGAGTCCGGATCGGAGTCGGTTCGAGGGAAAACCCGGACCGGATTTTTCCCGGAGTCCGGATCGGAGTCGGTTGGAGGGAAAACCCGGACCGGATTTTTCCCGGAGTCCGGATCGGAGTCGGTTGGAGGGGAAACCCGGACCGGATTTTTCCCGGAGTCCGGATCGGAGTCGGTTGGAGGGAAAACCCGGACCGGATTTTTCCGGAAACTGGAATGGAGTCGGTTGGAGGGGAAACCCGGACCGGATTTTTCCCGGAGTCCGGATCGGAGTCGGTTGGAGGGAAAACCCGGACCGGATTTTTCCGGAAACTGGAATGGAGTCGGTTGGAGGGAAAACCCGGACCGGATTTTCCCGGAGTCCGGATCGGAGTCGGTTGGAGGGAAAACCCGGACCGGATTTTTCCCGGAGTCCGGATCGGAGTCGGTTGGAGGGGAAACCCGGACCGGATTTTTTCCGGAGTCCGGATCGGAGTCGGTTGGAGGGAAAACCCGGACCGGATTTTTCCCGGAGTCCGGATCGGAGTCGGTTGGAGGGAAAACCCGAACCGGATTTTTCCGGAAACTGGAATGGAGTCGGTTGGAGGGAAAACCCGGACCGGATTTTTCCCGGAGTCCGGATCGGAGTCGGTTGGAGGGAAAACCCGGACCGGATTTTTCCGGAAACTGGAATGGAGTCGGTTGGAGGGAAAACCCGGACCGGATTTTTCCCGGAGTCCGGATCGGAGTCGGTTGGAGGGAAAACCCGGACCGGATTTTTCCGGAAACTGGAATGGAGTCGGTTGGAGGGAAAACCCGGACCGGATTTTTCCCGGAGTCCGGATCGGAGTCGGTTGGAGGGAAAACCCGGACCGGATTTTTCCCGGAGTCCGGATCGGAGTCGGTTGGAGGGAAAACCCGGACCGGATTTTTCCGGAAACTGGAATGGAGTCGGTTGGAGGGAAAACCCCGACCGGATTTTTCCCGGAGTCCGGATCGGAGTCGGTTGGAGGGAAAACCCGGACCGGATTTTTCCCGGAGTCCGGATCGGAGTCGGTTGGAGGGAAAACCCGGACCGGATTTTTCCCGGAGTCCGGATCGGAGTCGGTTGGAGGGAAAACCCGGACCGGATTTTTCCGGAAACTGGAATGGAGTCGGTTGGAGGGAAAACCCGGACCGGATTTTTCCCGGAGTCCGGATCGGAGTCGGTTGGAGGGAAAACCCGGACCGGATTTTTCCCGGAGTCCGGATCGGAGTCGGTTGGAGGGAAAACCCGGACCGGATTTTTCCCGGAGTCCGGATCGGAGTCGGTTGGAGGGAAAACCCAGACCGGATTTTTCCGGAAACTGGAATGGAGTCGGTTGGAGGGAAAACCCGGACCGGATTTTTCCCGGAGTCCGGATCGGAGTCGGTTGGAGGGAAAACCCGGACCGGATTTTTCCCGGAGTCCGGAATGGAGTCGGTTGGAGGGAAAACCCGGACCGGATTTTTCCGGAAACTGGAATGGAGTCGGTTGGAGGGAAAACCCGGACCGGATTTTTCCCGGAGTCCGGATCGGAGTCGGTTGGAGGGAAAACCCGGACCGGATTTTTCCGGAAACTGGAATGGAGTCGGTTGGAGGGAAAACCCGGACCGGATTTCCCCGGAGTCCGGATCGGAGTCGGTTGGAGGGAAAACCCGGACCGGATTTTTCCGGAAACTGGAATGGAGTCGGTTGGAGGGAAAACCCGGACCGGATTTTTCCCGGAGTCCGGATCGGAGTCGGTTGGAGGGAAAACCCGGACCGGATTTTTCCCGGAGTCCGGATCGGAGTCGGTTGGAGGGAAAACCCGGACCGGATTTTTCCCGGAGTCCGGATCGGAGTCGGTTGGAGGGAAAACCCGGACCGGATTTTTCCGGAAACTGGAATGGAGTCGGTTGGAGGGAAAACCCGGACCGGATTTTTCCCGGAGTCCGGATCGGAGTCGGTTGGAGGGAAAACCCGGACCGGATTTTTCCCGGAGTCCGGATCGGAGTCGGTTGGAGGGAAAACCCGGACCGGATTTTTCCCGGAGTCCGGATCGGAGTCGGTTGGAGGGAAAACCCGGACCGGATTTTTCCCGGAGTCCGGATCGGAGTCGGTTGCAGGGAAAACCCGGACCGGATTTTTCCGGAAACTGGAATGGAGTCGGTTGGAGGGAAAACCCGGACCGGATTTTTCCGGAAACTGGAATGGAGTCGGTTGGAGGGAAAACCCGGACCGGATTTTTCCCGGAGTCCGGATCGGAGTCGGTTGGAGGGAAAACCCGGACCGGATTTTTCCCGGAGTCCGGATCGGAGTCGGTTGGAGGGAAAACCCGGACCGGATTTCGGCCGGAGTCCGGAATGGACTCGGCTGGAGGGAAAACCCGGAGCGGATTCCGGCCGGAGTCCGGAATGGACTCGGCTGGAGGGAAAACCCGGAGCGGATTCCGGCCGGAGTCGACTCGGCTGGAGGGAAAACCCGGACCGTGTTTGGGCCGGAGTCCGGAATGGACTCGGCTGGAGGGAAAACCCGGGCTGGATTTCGGCCGGCGGACGGAATGGACTCGGCTGGAGGGAAAACACGGGCCGGATTTCGGCCGGAGTCCGGAATGGACTCGGCTGGAGGGAAAACCCGGGCCGGATTTCGGCTGGCGGACGGAATGGACTCGGCTGGAGGGAAAACCCGGGCCGGATTTCGGCCGGAGTCCGGAATGGACTCGGCTGGAGGGAAAACCCGGGCCGGATTTCGGCCGGAGTCCGGAATGGACTCGGCTGGAGGAAAAAATGAAAGCTTTTCCTTTCAGGAAAGGGAATGAAATCTTGCCATTTCAATGAGGATTAACTGAGCAAACTTCAGTGCATTTCCCTGTAGTTCTTGTCATCCCATTCACTTTTACGGTTTTCACTTGCTTTTGCAATTTTTCCTGTTTTAATTTTTAAGATTTCATGTCTTTAAATTCTTCTCCTCTCTTGCTGTAGTCTAGATGGCCACTGCACTCGAGGTGCTTCATCAAAAATTTCAGGGGACTCTAAGTATCTTCACCATGTTATCTAAAAGTCTTTTTCTATGAAGCAATCCTATGGGCAGCTCCACACAGCTCTGGCTCTTTCTCTCCTTTGCTCTCCCCTCCGCAGTCCCAGCTCTCTGCTTTCTGTCCCTAGCACAGGCACCTGACCCTGTCTGTCCCTGGTACAGCAGCTTATCTTATCCGTCCCTCACATGACTTCCTGTCCCTTCATCCTCACAGCATAGCCAGCAGACTTCAGCTGACTCTCTACCAACTCTCTCTTTTATCACATCCAGCTGTGGGGGCAAGGTGATTCCTACTCACTGATAATTAACACAGCTGCAATATATCAGAAGCAGGATTGCCTTTTGCACTTTATCTGTCTTACCACACTCTCTCTTGATTTGCATTTCTTCCCTGATTTGAGGATTTCCATTGGGGTAGTTTTGCCAAGTTTGGGTCCTTTTCACTGCTCCTCATTTCGTCTCCAGTCATTTGCTGCTAATCCCTCTATTTCCCAAGCATTTGTTCCACTTTGTTCTCCCATTTCAAGATTTTGTTCCCTTTCTTGAAAAAGCCAATATTTATTCAGGAAAGTGAATGAAATCTTGCTATTTCAATGAGGATCATTTGGGCAAGTCATGGTGCATTTCCCTGCACTTCTTGTCATCTCATTCACTGGTTTTGGTTTTCCCTCTCAGCATTCACTACCTTGGCGATAATGCCAAATCTCTTTTTGTTCTGTCTCTTTAGTCACGGGTAGTGAACATGTGTGTGAGTTTCAACTCTTATTCCTAAAACTTCAGGAAGGTAGGCAGCATCAAGAATGAACTACTAGGATTCAGCCATAATTTTATTTTTGTCCATGCTATTTCATGCTGCTATCTAGATCTACAGCTACTTGTAATCTGTGCTCACTCGTTATTTCTCACCATCTACAGTTAAAGTAAACAGACTTTCCCCCATTCGTAGTACTGTCATTCCACATGGCAATTTTCTCTTCTGGTTTCCAATTGACTTTTCTAAGATTCATTTTCACTTTGAGAGATATTAAGGCCTTACT
This sequence comes from Chamaea fasciata, assembly GCF_029207755.1. NCBI lineage: Eukaryota > Metazoa > Chordata > Aves > Passeriformes > Sylviidae > Chamaea > Chamaea fasciata. Next base: position 122,369,676 of record NW_027094086.1, on the reverse strand, counting down.
TTAAAACTTTTCAATAATATTTTGGCTTAAAGACGAGGACTCAATCAGCAGTTACTCCCTGCTTTCTGTACTGATACATTCAGTGTCTTGGAGAAGCAACAGTTCACCGAATTCTTTCTAGTACTCTTGTTCTTCCAGGAATATTTCTGTTGCTGTGATTGCTGATGAATAGAATAGAATAGAATAGAATAGAACATACTGTGAAGAGAAACAGACTACATTAAGGATAGTTGTAGCTTTGAAGATGTTTGCTGCCCTTCATCTTCTATGAAGCTGGTTCTAGAGATTCACATTCACTTGGTGCCTTCTTGCACATCTGCAGCATCACAAAAATTTTTGGAAAGGGAGGAGAACGATTAAGTAGACAAGTGAGGACTGTTAAAATACTGGTTGCTGTTGAAATGTAGAAGCTTTTGACCACCACATCTGCTGCTGGCCATCTTATGGCAAGGAAAGGAGATTTTGAAGTGATTTCCTAACAATCATTCTTCTGATCCTGGCAACCTCTGGTTCAAGGTCTGGTTTTTGTACATGATTATTCTTAATCATGATGGGTCATAAAGGCACATTGTGTGGTTGTCGGTAGAGCTACTAATAGGGTCAATTACTATAAATAATTATAAATGACATAAAATCTGATTGAAAGAAATAATCCTCAGTCAATGTTGATAGCAACAAGACATGGTGTAAATTACAGACCAAAGTAGCTCTAGCACTGCTGTAACTTTCATGGCTTCTCAGACAGTTTCTCCTGTTGAAAGCTCCCAGTCTTCATTTCTGTCCAATTTTGGCTGATTTGATGAAAAGCTCTTGACTTTGCTGGGTTTTAATTTTCTCCTGCTTTTCAGGAGTTTGATACCATTTCTCCTGGTTCTGCCAAGACAGGATAAATTTTTTGCCAAAGCCAGGAGCGGCATAACCAGGACCAAGAGGTTATTCTATAACACCTTATGTCACTGTGGGTGTGAGGGAAGGGGTCACTTTCAGGCCAGGTAGCATTGTGCAGTCGTTGTGGGGGGGTTGCATGTGGTGAGCATTCGCATGTGAGTCATTCGCCTCTTGTGCTCTCTGGTATCACTATTCTCACTCCTAATTTTTTTTCTTTCATTGTTGCTTCCAGTAAATTGTTCATATCTCAACCATTAATCTTTACTTTTGGTGCCTCCAATTCTCCTCTCTATTCCACTGCAGGGGAGGGAGAGGGGAGACAGGGGCACATAGTGTTTCGGTGGGAACACTAAATTGGGGAATACCATCCCTAGACCAGAATGGCATTCCATATAGCTTTTATGGCAAGGGTTTCGGCCGGAGTCCGGAATGGACTCGGCTGGAGGGAAAACCCGGAGCGGATTCCGGCCGGAGCCCGGAATGGACTCGGCTGGAGGGAAAACCCGGAGCGGATTCCGGCCGGAGCCCGGAATGGACTCGGCTGGAGGGAAAACCCGGAGCGGATTCCGGCCGGAGCCCTGGATGGACTCGGCTGGAAAGAAAACCCGGACCGGATTCCGGCCGGAGCCCGGAACGGACTCGGCTGGAGGGAAAACCCGGACCGGATTTCGGCCGGAGTCCGGATCGGAGTCGGTTGGAGGGAAAACCCGGACCGGATTTTTCCCAGAGTCCGGATCGGAGTCGGTTGGAGGGAAAACCTGGACCGGATTTTTCCGGAAACTGGAATGGAGTCGGTTGGAGGGAAAACCCGGACCGGATTTTTCCGGAAACTGGAATGGAGTCGGTTGGAGGGAAAACCCGGACCGGATTTCCCCGGAGTCCGGATTGGAGTCGGTTAGAGGGAAAACCCGGACCGGATTTTTCCCGGAGTCCGGATCGGAGTCGGTTGGAGGGAAAACCCGGACCGGATTTTTCCGGAAACTGGAATGGAGTCGGTTGGAGGGAAATCCCGGACCGGATTTTTCCCGGAGTCCGGATCGGAGTCGGTTGGAGGGAAAACCCGGACCGGATTTTTCCGGAAAGTGGAATGGAGTCGGTTGGAGGGAAAACCCGGACCGGATTTTTCCCGGAGTCCGGATCGGAGTCGGTTGGAGGGAAAACCCGGACCGGATTTTTCCCGGAGTCCGGATCGGAGTCGGTTGGAGGGAAAACCCGGACCGGATTTTTCCGGAAACTGGAATGGAGTCGGTTGGAGGGAAAATCCGGACCGGATTTTCCCGGAGTCCGGATCGAAGTCGGTTGGAGGGAAAACCCGGACCGGATTTTTCCGGAAACTGGAATGGAGTCGGTTGGAGGGAAAACCCGGACCGGATTTTTCCCGGAGTCCGGATCGGAGTCGGTTGGAGGGAAAACCCGGACCGGATTTTTCCGGAAACTGGAATGGACTCGGCTGGAGGGAAAACCCGGACCGGATTTCGGCCGGAGTCCGGAATGGACTCGGCTGGAGGGAAAACCCGGACCGGATTTTTCCCGGCCGGAGCCCGGAATGGACTCGGCTGGAGGGAAAACCCGGAGCGGATTCCGGCCGGAGTCCAGAATGGACTCGGCTGGAGGGAAAACCCGGAGCGGATTCCGGCCGGAGCCCGGAATGGACTCGGCTGGAGGGAAAACCCGGAGCGGATTCCGGCCGGAGCCCGGAATGGACTCGGCTGGAGGGAAAACCCGGGCCGGATTCCGGCCGGAGCCCGGAATGGACTCGGCTGGAGGGAAAACCCGGAGCGGATTCCGGCCGGAGCTCGGAATGGACTCGGCTAGGGGGCAAACCCGGACCGGATTCCGGCCGGAGTCCGGAATGGACTCGGCCGGGGGGCAAACCCGGACCGTGTTTGGCCCGGAAAGGACTCGGCTGGAGGGCAAACCCGGATCGTGTTTGGCCCGGAGTCCGGATTGGACTCGGCTGGAGGGAAAACCCGGACTGTGTTTGTCCCGGAGTCCGGAATGGACTCGGCTGGAGGGAAAACCCGGACCGTGTTTGGCTCGGAGTCCGGAATGGACTCGGCTGGAGGGAAAACCCGGACCGGATTCCGGCCGGAGCCCGGAATGGACTCGGCTGGAGGGAAAACCCGGAGCGGATTCCGGCCGGAGTCCGGAATGGACTCGGCTGGAGGGAAAACCCGAAGCGGATTCCGGCCGGAGTCCGGAATGGACTCGGCTGGAGGGAAAACCCGGGCCGGATTTCGGCCGGAGTCCGGAATGGACTCGGCTGGAGGGAAAACTCGGGCCGGATTTTTGCTGGAGTCCGGAATGGACTCGGCTGGAGGGAAAACCCGGGCCGGATTTTTCCTGGAGTCCGGAATGGACTCGGCTGGATGGAAAAAATGAAAGCTTTTCCTTTCAGGAAAGGGAATGAAATCTTGCCATTTCAATGAGGATTAACTGAGCAAACTTCAGTGCATTTCCCTGTAGTTCTTGTCATCCCATTCACTTTTACGGTTTTCACTTGCTTTTGCAATTTTTCCTGTTTTCATTTTTAAGATTTCATGTCTTTAAATTCTTCTCCTCTCTTGCTGTAGTCTAGATGGCCACTGCACTCGAGGTGCTTCATCAAAAATTTCAGGGGACTCTAAGTATCTTCACCATGTTATCTAAAAGTCTTTTTCTATGAAGCAATCCTATGGGCAGCTCCACACAGCTCTGGCTCTTTCTCTCCTTTGCTCTCCCCTCCGCAGTCCCAGCTCTCTGCTTTCTGTCCCTAGCACAGGCACCTGACCCTGTCTGTCCCTGGTACAGCAGCTTATCTTATCCGTCCCTCACATGACTTCCTGTCCCTTCATCCTCACAGCATAGCCAGCAGACTTCAGCTGACTCTCTACCAACTCTCTCTTTTATCACATCCAGCTGTGGGGGCAAGGTGATTCCTACTCACTGATAATTAACACAGCTGCAATATATCAGAAGCAGGATTGCCTTTTGCACTTTATCTGTCTTACCACACTCTCTCTTGATTTGCATTTCTTCCCTGATTTGAGGATTTCCATTGGGGTAGTTTTGCCAAGTTTGGGTCCTTTTCACTGCTCCTCATTTCGTCTCCAGTCATTTGCTGCTAATCCCTCTATTTCCCAAGCATTTGTTCCACTTTGTTCTCCCATTTCAAGATTTTGTTCCCTTTCTTGAAAAAGCCAATATTTATTCAGGAAAGTGAATGAAATCTTGCTATTTCAATGAGGATCATTTGGGCAAGTCATGGTGCATTTCCCTGCACTTCTTGTCATCTCATTCACTGGTTTTGGTTTTCCCTCTCAGCATTCACTACCTTGGCGATAATGCCAAATCTCTTTTTGTTCTGTCTCTTTAGTCACGGGTAGTGAACATGTGTGTGAGTTTCAACTCTTATTCCTAAAACTTCAGGAAGGTAGGCAGCATCAAGAATGAACTACTAGGATTCAGCCATAATTTTATTTTTGTCCATGCTATTTCATGCTGCTATCTAGATCTACAGCTACTTGTAATCTGTGCTCACTCGTTATTTCTCACCATCTACAGTTAAAGTAAACAGACTTTCCCCCATTCGTAGTACTGTCATGCCACATGGCAATTTTCTCTTCTGGTTTCCAATTGACTTTTCTAAGATTCATTTTCACTTTGAGAGATATTAAGGCCTTACTTTAAAACTTTTCAATAATATTTTGGCTTAAAGACGAGGACTCAATCAGCAGTTACTCCCTGCTTTCTGTACTGATACATTCAGTGTCTTGGAGAAGCAACAGTTCACCGAATTCTTTCTAGTACTCTTGTTCTTCCAGGAATATTTCTGTTGCTGTGATTGCTGATGAATAGAATAGAATAGAATAGAATAGAACATACTGTGAAGAGAAACAGACTACATTAAGGATAGTTGTAGCTTTGAAGATGTTTGCTGCCCTTCATCTTCTATGAAGCTGGTTCTAGAGATTCACATTCACTTGGTGCCTTCTTGCACATCTGCAGCATCACAAAAATTTTTGGAAAGGGAGGAGAACGATTAAGTAGACAAGTGAGGACTGTTAAAATACTGGTTGCTGTTGAAATGTAGAAGCTTTTGACCACCACATCTGCTGCTGGCCATCTTATGGCAAGGAAAGGAGATTTTGAAGTGATTTCCTAACAATCATTCTTCTGATCCTGGCAACCTCTGGTTCAAGGTCTGGTTTTTGTACATGATTATTCTTAATCATGATGGGTCATAAATGCACATTGTGTGGTTGTCGGTAGAGCTACTAATAGGGTGAATTACTATAAATAATTATAAATGACATAAAATCTGATTGAAAGAAATAATCCTCAGTCAATGTTGATAGCAACAAGACATGGTGTAAATTACAGACCAAAGTAGCTCTAGCACTGCTGTAACTTTCATGGCTTCTCAGACAGTTTCTCCTGTTGAAAGCTCCCAGTCTTCATTTCTGTCCAATTTTGGCTGATTTGATGAAAAGCTCTTGACTTTGCTGGGTTTTAATTTTCTCCTGCTTTTCAGGAGTTTGATACCATTTCTCCTGGTTCTGCCAAGACAGGATAAATTTTTTGCCAAAGCCAGGAGCGGCATAACCAGGACCAAGAGGTTATTCTATAACACCTTATGTCACTGTGGGTGTGAGGGAAGGGGTCACTTTCAGGCCAGGTAGCATTGTGCAGTCGTTGTGGGGGGGTTGCATGTGGTGAGCATTCGCATGTGAGTCATTCGCCTCTTGTGCTCTCTGGTATCACTATTCTCACTCCTAATTTTTTTTCTTTCATTGTTGCTTCCAGTAAATTGTTCATATCTCAACCATTAATCTTTACTTTTGGTGCCTCCAATTCTCCTCTCTATTCCACTGCAGGGGAGGGAGAGGGGAGACAGGGGCACATAGTGTTTCGGTGGGAACACTAAATTGGGGAATACCATCCCTAGACCAGAATGGCATTCCATATAGCTTTTATGGCAAGGGTTTCGGCCGGAGTCCGGAATGGACTCGGCTGGAGGGAAAACCCGGAGCGGATTCCGGCCGGAGCCCGGAATGGACTCGGCTGGAGGGAAAACCCGGAGCGGATTCCGGCCGGAGCCCGGAATGGACTCGGCTGGAGGGAAAACCCGGAGCGGATTCCGGCCGGAGCCCTGGATGGACTCGGCTGGAAAGAAAACCCGGACCGGATTCCGGCCGGAGCCCGGAACGGACTCGGCTGGAGGGAAAACCCGGACCGGATTTCGGCCGGAGTCCGGATCGGAGTCGGTTGGAGGGAAAACCCGGACCGGATTTTTCCCAGAGTCCGGATCGGAGTCGGTTGGAGGGAAAACCTGGACCGGATTTTTCCGGAAACTGGAATGGAGTCGGTTGGAGGGAAAACCCGGACCGGATTTTTCCGGAAACTGGAATGGAGTCGGTTGGAGGGAAAACCCGGACCGGATTTCCCCGGAGTCCGGATTGGAGTCGGTTAGAGGGAAAACCCGGACCGGATTTTTCCCGGAGTCCGGATCGGAGTCGGTTGGAGGGAAAACCCGGACCGGATTTTTCCGGAAACTGGAATGGAGTCGGTTGGAGGGAAATCCCGGACCGGATTTTTCCCGGAGTCCGGATCGGAGTCGGTTGGAGGGAAAACCCGGACCGGATTTTTCCGGAAAGTGGAATGGAGTCGGTTGGAGGGAAAACCCGGACCGGATTTTTCCCGGAGTCCGGATCGGAGTCGGTTGGAGGGAAAACCCGGACCGGATTTTTCCCGGAGTCCGGATCGGAGTCGGTTGGAGGGAAAACCCGGACCGGATTTTTCCGGAAACTGGAATGGAGTCGGTTGGAGGGAAAATCCGGACCGGATTTTCCCGGAGTCCGGATCGAAGTCGGTTGGAGGGAAAACCCGGACCGGATTTTTCCGGAAACTGGAATGGAGTCGGTTGGAGGGAAAACCCGGACCGGATTTTTCCCGGAGTCCGGATCGGAGTCGGTTGGAGGGAAAACCCGGACCGGATTTTTCCGGAAACTGGAATGGACTCGGCTGGAGGGAAAACCCGGACCGGATTTCGGCCGGAGTCCGGAATGGACTCGGCTGGAGGGAAAACCCGGACCGGATTTTTCCCGGCCGGAGCCCGGAATGGACTCGGCTGGAGGGAAAACCCGGAGCGGATTCCGGCCGGAGTCCAGAATGGACTCGGCTGGAGGGAAAACCCGGAGCGGATTCCGGCCGGAGCCCGGAATGGACTCGGCTGGAGGGAAAACCCGGAGCGGATTCCGGCCGGAGCCCGGAATGGACTCGGCTGGAGGGAAAACCCGGGCCGGATTCCGGCCGGAGCCCGGAATGGACTCGGCTGGAGGGAAAACCCGGAGCGGATTCCGGCCGGAGCTCGGAATGGACTCGGCTAGGGGGCAAACCCGGACCGGATTCCGGCCGGAGTCCGGAATGGACTCGGCCGGGGGGCAAACCCGGACCGTGTTTGGCCCGGAAAGGACTCGGCTGGAGGGCAAACCCGGATCGTGTTTGGCCCGGAGTCCGGATTGGACTCGGCTGGAGGGAAAACCCGGACTGTGTTTGTCCCGGAGTCCGGAATGGACTCGGCTGGAGGGAAAACCCGGACCGTGTTTGGCTCGGAGTCCGGAATGGACTCGGCTGGAGGGAAAACCCGGACCGGATTCCGGCCGGAGCCCGGAATGGACTCGGCTGGAGGGAAAACCCGGAGCGGATTCCGGCCGGAGTCCGGAATGGACTCGGCTGGAGGGAAAACCCGAAGCGGATTCCGGCCGGAGTCCGGAATGGACTCGGCTGGAGGGAAAACCCGGGCCGGATTTCGGCCGGAGTCCGGAATGGACTCGGCTGGAGGGAAAACTCGGGCCGGATTTTTGCTGGAGTCCGGAATGGACTCGGCTGGAGGGAAAACCCGGGCCGGATTTTTCCTGGAGTCCGGAATGGACTCGGCTGGATGGAAAAAATGAAAGCTTTTCCTTTCAGGAAAGGGAATGAAATCTTGCCATTTCAATGAGGATTAACTGAGCAAACTTCAGTGCATTTCCCTGTAGTTCTTGTCATCCCATTCACTTTTACGGTTTTCACTTGCTTTTGCAATTTTTCCTGTTTTCATTTTTAAGATTTCATGTCTTTAAATTCTTCTCCTCTCTTGCTGTAGTCTAGATGGCCACTGCACTCGAGGTGCTTCATCAAAAATTTCAGGGGACTCTAAGTATCTTCACCATGTTATCTAAAAGTCTTTTTCTATGAAGCAATCCTATGGGCAGCTCCACACAGCTCTGGCTCTTTCTCTCCTTTGCTCTCCCCTCCGCAGTCCCAGCTCTCTGCTTTCTGTCCCTAGCACAGGCACCTGACCCTGTCTGTCCCTGGTACAGCAGCTTATCTTATCCGTCCCTCACATGACTTCCTGTCCCTTCATCCTCACAGCATAGCCAGCAGACTTCAGCTGACTCTCTACCAACTCTCTCTTTTATCACATCCAGCTGTGGGGGCAAGGTGATTCCTACTCACTGATAATTAACACAGCTGCAATATATCAGAAGCAGGATTGCCTTTTGCACTTTATCTGTCTTACCACACTCTCTCTTGATTTGCATTTCTTCCCTGATTTGAGGATTTCCATTGGGGTAGTTTTGCCAAGTTTGGGTCCTTTTCACTGCTCCTCATTTCGTCTCCAGTCATTTGCTGCTAATCCCTCTATTTCCCAAGCATTTGTTCCACTTTGTTCTCCCATTTCAAGATTTTGTTCCCTTTCTTGAAAAAGCCAATATTTATTCAGGAAAGTGAATGAAATCTTGCTATTTCAATGAGGATCATTTGGGCAAGTCATGGTGCATTTCCCTGCACTTCTTGTCATCTCATTCACTGGTTTTGGTTTTCCCTCTCAGCATTCACTACCTTGGCGATAATGCCAAATCTCTTTTTGTTCTGTCTCTTTAGTCACGGGTAGTGAACATGTGTGTGAGTTTCAACTCTTATTCCTAAAACTTCAGGAAGGTAGGCAGCATCAAGAATGAACTACTAGGATTCAGCCATAATTTTATTTTTGTCCATGCTATTTCATGCTGCTATCTAGATCTACAGCTACTTGTAATCTGTGCTCACTCGTTATTTCTCACCATCTACAGTTAAAGTAAACAGACTTTCCCCCATTCGTAGTACTGTCATGCCACATGGCAATTTTCTCTTCTGGTTTCCAATTGACTTTTCTAAGATTCATTTTCACTTTGAGAGATATTAAGGCCTTACTTTAAAACTTTTCAATAATATTTTGGCTTAAAGACGAGGACTCAATCAGCAGTTACTCCCTGCTTTCTGTACTGATACATTCAGTGTCTTGGAGAAGCAACAGTTCACCGAATTCTTTCTAGTACTCTTGTTCTTCCAGGAATATTTCTGTTGCTGTGATTGCTGATGAATAGAATAGAATAGAATAGAATAGAACATACTGTGAAGAGAAACAGACTACATTAAGGATAGTTGTAGCTTTGAAGATGTTTGCTGCCCTTCATCTTCTATGAAGCTGGTTCTAGAGATTCACATTCACTTGGTGCCTTCTTGCACATCTGCAGCATCACAAAAATTTTTGGAAAGGGAGGAGAACGATTAAGTAGACAAGTGAGGACTGTTAAAATACTGGTTGCTGTTGAAATGTAGAAGCTTTTGACCACCACATCTGCTGCTGGCCATCTTATGGCAAGGAAAGGAGATTTTGAAGTGATTTCCTAACAATCATTCTTCTGATCCTGGCAACCTCTGGTTCAAGGTCTGGTTTTTGTACATGATTATTCTTAATCATGATGGGTCATAAATGCACATTGTGTGGTTGTCGGTAGAGCTACTAATAGGGTGAATTACTATAAATAATTATAAATGACATAAAATCTGATTGAAAGAAATAATCCTCAGTCAATGTTGATAGCAACAAGACATGGTGTAAATTACAGACCAAAGTAGCTCTAGCACTGCTGTAACTTTCATGGCTTCTCAGACAGTTTCTCCTGTTGAAAGCTCCCAGTCTTCATTTCTGTCCAATTTTGGCTGATTTGATGAAAAGCTCTTGACTTTGCTGGGTTTTAATTTTCTCCTGCTTTTCAGGAGTTTGATACCATTTCTCCTGGTTCTGCCAAGACAGGATAAATTTTTTGCCAAAGCCAGGAGCGGCATAACCAGGACCAAGAGGTTATTCTATAACACCTTATGTCACTGTGGGTGTGAGGGAAGGGGTCACTTTCAGGCCAGGTAGCATTGTGCAGTCGTTGTGGGGGGGTTGCATGTGGTGAGCATTCGCATGTGAGTCATTCGCCTCTTGTGCTCTCTGGTATCACTATTCTCACTCCTAATTTTTTTTCTTTCATTGTTGCTTCCAGTAAATTGTTCATATCTCAACCATTAATCTTTACTTTTGGTGCCTCCAATTCTCCTCTCTATTCCACTGCAGGGGAGGGAGAGGGGAGACAGGGGCACATAGTGTTTCGGTGGGAACACTAAATTGGGGAATACCATCCCTAGACCAGAATGGCATTCCATATAGCTTTTATGGCAAGGGTTTCGGCCGGAGTCCGGAATGGACTCGGCTGGAGGGAAAACCCGGACCGTGTTTGGCCCGGAGTCCGGAATGGACTCGGCTGGAGGGAAAACCCGGACCGGATTCCGGCCGGAGTCCGGAATGGACTCGGCTGGAGGGAAAACCCGGACCGGATTCCGGCCGGAGTCCGGAATGGACTCGGCTGGAGGGCAAACCCGGACCGTGTTTGGCCCGGAGTCCGGAATGGACTCGGCTGGAGGGCAAACCCGGGCCGGATTTCGGCCGGAGTTCGGAATGGACTCGGCTGGAGGGAAAACCAGGACCGGATTCCGGCCGGAGTCCGGAATGGACTCGGCTGGAGGGCAAACCCGGAGCGGATTCCGGCCGGAGCCCGGAATGGACTCGGCTGGAGGGCAAACCCGGAGCGGATTCCGGCCGGAGCCCGGAATGGACTCGGCTGGAGGGAAAACCCGGACCGGATTCCGGACGGAGCCCGGAATGGACTCGGCTGGAGGGAAAACCCGGAGCGAATTACGGCCGGAGCCCGGAATGGACTCGGCTGGAGGGAAAACCCGGGCCGGATTCCGGCCGGAGCCCGGAATGGACTCGGCTGGAGGGAAAACCCGGAGCGGATTCCGGCCGGAGCCCGGAATGGACTCGGCTGGAGGGAAAACCCGGACCGGATTCCGGCCGGAGCCCGGAATGGACTCGGCTGGAGGGAAAACCCGGACCGGATTCCGGCCGGAGCCCGGAATGGACTCGGCTGGAGGGAAAACCCGGGCCGGATTCCGGCCGGAGCCCGGAATGGACTCGGCTGGAGGGAAAACCCGGGCCGGATTCCGGCCGGAGCCCGGAATGGACTCGGCTGGAGGGAAAACCCGGAGCGGATTCCGGCCGGAGCCCGGCATGGACTCGGCTGGAGGGAAAACCCGGACCGGATTCCGGCCGGAGCCCGGCATGGACTCGGCTGGAGGGAAAACCCGGAGCGGATTCCGGCCGGAGTCCGGCATGGACTCGGCTGGAGGGAAAACCCGGACCGGATTCCGGCCGGAGCCCGGAACGGACTCGGCTGGAGGGAAAACCAGGACCGGATTTCGGCCGGAGTCCGGAACGGACTCGGCTGGAGGGAAAACCAGGACTGGATTTCGGCCGGAGTCCGGAACAAACTCGGCTGGAGGGAAAACCCGGACCGGATTCCGGCCGGAGTCCGGAATGGACTCGGCTGGAGGGAAAACCCGGACCGGATTTCGGCCGGAGTCCGGAATGGACTCGGCTGGAGGGAAAACCCGGACCGTGTTTGTCCCGGAGTCCGGAATGGACTGGGCTGGAGGGAAAACCCGGACCGGATCTCGGCCGGAGTTCGGAATGGACTCGGCTGGAGGGCAAACCCGGACCGTGTTTGGCCCGGAGTCCGGAATGGACTCGGCTGGAGGGAAAACCCGGAGCGGATTCCGGCCGGAGTCTGGAATGGACTCGGCTGGAGGGCAAACCCGGACCGTGTTTGGCCCGGAGTCCGGAATGGACTCGGCTGGAGGGAAAACCCGGACCGTGTTTGGCCCGGAGTCCGGAATGGACTCGGCTGGAGGGAAAACCCGGACCGTGTTTGTCCCGGAGTCCGGAATGGACTGGGCTGGAGGGAAAACCCGGAGCGGATTCCGGCCGGAGCCCGGAATGGACTCGGCTGGAGGGAAAACCCGGAGCGGATTCCGGCCGGAGCCCGGAATGGACTCGGCTGGAGGGAAAACCCGGAGCGGATTCCGGCCGGAGCCCGGAATGGACTCGGCTGGAGGGAAAACCCGGACCGGATTCCGGACGGAGCCCGGAATGGACTCGGCTGGAGGGAAAACCCGGACCAGATTCCGGCCGGAGCCCGGAATGGACTCGGCTGGAGGGAAAACCCGGACCGGATTCCGGCCGGAGCCCGGAATGGACTCGGCTGGAGGGAAAACCCGGACCGGATTTCGGCCGGAGTCCGGATCGGAGTCGGTTGGAGGGAAAACCCGGACCGGATTTTTCCCGGAGTCCGGATCGGAGTCGGTTGGAGGGAAAACCTGGACCGGATTTTTCCGGAAACTGGAATGGAGTCGGTTGGAGGGAAAACCCGGACCGGATTTTTCCGGAAACTGGAATGGAGTCGGTTGGAGGGAAAACCCGGGCCGGATTTTTCCCGGAGTCCGGATCGGAGTCGGTTGGAGGGAAAACCCGGACCGGATTTTTCCGGAAACTGGAATGGAGTCGGTTGGAGGGAAAACCCGGACCGGATTTTTCCGGAGTCCGGATTGGAGTCGGTTGGAGGGAAAACCCGGACCGGATTTTTCCCGGAGTCCGGATCGGAGTCGGTTGGAGGGAAAACCCGGACCGGATTTTTCCGGAAACTGGAATGGAGTCGGTCGGAGGGAAAACCCGGACCGGATTTTTCCCGGAGTCCGGATCGGAGTAGGTTGGAGGGAAAACCCGGACCGGATTTTTCCGGAAAGTGGAATGGACTCGGCTGGAGGGAAAACCCGGACCGTGTTTGGCTCGGAGTCCGGAATGGACTCGGCTGGAGGGAAAACCCGGGCCGGATTCCGGCCGGAGCCCGGAATGGACTCGGCTGGAGGGAAAACCCGGGCCGGATTCCGGCCGGAGCCCGGAACGGACTCGGCTGGAGGGAAAACCCGGAGCGGATTCCGGCCGGAGCCCGGAACGGACTCGGCTGGAGGGAAAACCCGGAGCGGATTCCGGCCGGAGCCCGGAATGGACTCGGCTGGAGGGAAAACCCGGACCGGATTTCGGCCGGAGGCCGGAACGGACTCGGCTGGAGGGAAAACCCGGACTGTGTTTGTCCCGGAGTCCGGAATGGACTCGGCTGGATGGAAAAAATGAAAGCTTTTCCTTTCAGGAAAGGGAATGAAATCTTGCCATTTCAATGAGGATTAACTGAGCAAACTTCAGTGCATTTCCCTGTAGTTCTTGTCATCCCATTCACTTTTACGGTTTTCACTTGCTTTTGCAATTTTTCCTGTTTTAATTTTTAAGATTTCATGTCTTTAAATTCTTCTCCTCTCTTGCTGTAGTCTAGATGGCCACTGCACTCGAGGTGCTTCATCAAAAATTTCAGGGGACTCTAAGTATCTTCACCATGTTATCTAAAAGTCTTTTTCTATGAAGCAATCCTATGGGCAGCTCCACACAGCTCTGGCTCTTTCTCTCCTTTGCTCTCCCCTCCGCAGTCCCAGCTCTCTGCTTTCTGTCCCTAGCACAGGCACCTGACCCTGTCTGTCCCTGGTACAGCAGCTTATCTTATCCGTCCCTCACATGACTTCCTGTCCCTTCATCCTCACAGCATAGCCAGCAGACTTCAGCTGACTCTCTACCAACTCTCTCTTTTATCACATCCAGCTGTGGGGGCAAGGTGATTCCTACTCACTGATAATTAACACAGCTGCAATATATCAGAAGCAGGATTGCCTTTTGCACTTTATCTGTCTTACCACACTCTCTCTTGATTTGCATTTCTTCCCTGATTTGAGGATTTCCATTGGGGTAGTTTTGCCAAGTTTGGGTCCTTTTCACTGCTCCTCATTTCGTCTCCAGTCATTTGCTGCTAATCCCTCTATTTCCCAAGCATTTGTTCCACTTTGTTCTCCCATTTCAAGATTTTGTTCCCTTTCTTGAAAAAGCCAATATTTATTCAGGAAAGTGAATGAAATCTTGCTATTTCAATGAGGATCATTTGGGCAAGTCATGGTGCATTTCCCTGCACTTCTTGTCATCTCGTTCACTGGTTTTGGTTTTCCCTCTCAGCATTCACTACCTTGCCGATAATGCCAAATCTCTTTTTGTTCTGTCTCTTTAGTCACGGGTAGTGAACATGTGTGTGAGTTTCAACTCTTATTCCTAAAACTTCAGGAAGGTAGGCAGCATCAAGAATGAACTACTAGGATTCAGCCATAATTTTATTTTTGTCCATGCTATTTCATGCTGCTATCTAGATCTACAGCTACTTGTAATCTGTGCTCACTCGTTATTTCTCACCATCTACAGTTAAAGTAAACAGACTTTCCCCCATTCGTAGTACTGTCATGCCACATGGCAATTTTCTCTTCTGGTTTCCAATTGACTTTTCTAAGATTCATTTTCACTTTGAGAGATATTAAGGCCTTACTTTAAAACTTTTCAATAATATTTTGGCTTAAAGACGAGGACTCAATCAGCAGTTACTCCCTGCTTTCTGTACTGATACATTCAGTGTCTTGGAGAAGCAACAGTTCACCGAATTCTTTCTAGTACTCTTGTTCTTCCAGGAATATTTCTGTTGCTGTGATTGCTGATGAATAGAATAGAATAGAATAGAATAGAATAGAACATACTGTGAAGAGAAACAGACTACATTAAGGATAGTTGTAGCTTTGAAGATGTTTGCTGCCCTTCATCTTCTATGAAGCTGGTTCTAGAGATTCACATTCACTTGGTGCCTTCTTGCACATCTGCAGCATCACAAAAATTTTTGGAAAGGGAGGAGAACGATTAAGTAGACAAGTGAGGACTGTTAAAATACTGGTTGCTGTTGAAATGTAGAAGCTTTTGACCACCACATCTGGTGCTGGCCATCTTATGGCAAGGAAAGGAGATTTTGAAGTGATTTCCTAACAATCATTCTTCTGATCCTGGCAACCTCTGGTTCAAGGTCTGGTTTTTGTACATGATTATTCTTAATCATGATGGGTCATAAATGCACATTGTGTGGTTGTCGGTAGAGCTACTAATAGGGTCAATTACTATAAATAATTATAAATGACATAAAATCTGATTGAAAGAAATAATCCTCAGTCAATGTTGATAGCAACAAGACATGGTGTAAATTACAGACCAAAGTAGCTCTAGCACTGCTGTAACTTTCATGGCTTCTCAGACAGTTTCTCCTGTTGAAAGCTCCCAGTCTTCATTTCTGTCCAATTTTGGCTGATTTGATGAAAAGCTCTTGACTTTGCTGGGTTTTAATTTTCTCCTGCTTTTCAGGAGTTTGATACCATTTCTCCTGGTTCTGCCAAGACAGGATAAATTTTTTGCCAAAGCCAGGAGCGGCATAACCAGGACCAAGAGGTTATTCTATAACACCTTATGTCACTGTGGGTGTGAGGGAAGGGGTCACTTTCAGGCCAGGTAGCATTGTGCAGTCGTTGTGGGGGGGTTGCATGTGGTGAGCATTCGCATGTGAGTCATTCGCCTCTTGTGCTCTCTGGTATCACTATTCTCACTCCTAATTTTTTTTCTTTCATTGTTGCTTCCAGTAAATTGTTCATATCTCAACCATTAATCTTTACTTTTGGTGCCTCCAATTCTCCTCTCTATTCCACTGCAGGGGAGGGAGAGGGGAGACAGGGGCACATAGTGTTTCGGTGGGAACACTAAATTGGGGAATACCATCCCTAGACCAGAATGGCATTCCATATAGCTTTTATGGCAAGGGTTTCGGCCGGAGTCCGGAATGGACTCGGCTGGAGGGAAAACCCGGACCGTGTTTGGCCCGGAGTCCGGAATGGACTCGGCTGGAGGGAAAACCCGGACCGGATTCCGGCCGGAGTCCGGAATGGACTCGGCTGGAGGGAAAACCCGGCCCGGATTCCGGCCGGAGTCCGGAATGGACTCGGCTGGAGGGCAAACCCGGACCGTGTTTGGCCCGGAGTCCGGAATGGACTCGGCTGGAGGGCAAACCCGGGCCGGATTTCGGCCGGAGTTCGGAATGGACTCGGCTGGAGGGAAAACCAGGACCGGATTCCGGCCGGAGTCCGGAATGGACTCGGCTGGAGGGCAAACCCGGAGCGGATTCCGGCCGGAGCCCGGAATGGACTCGGCTGGAGGGCAAACCCGGAGCGGATTCCGGCCGGAGCCCGGAATGGACTCGGCTGGAGGGAAAACCCGGACCGGATTCCGGACGGAGCCCGGAATGGACTCGGCTGGAGGGAAAACCCGGGCCGGATTCCGGCCGGAGCCCGGAATGGACTCGGCTGGAGGGAAAACCCGGACCGGATTCCGGACGGAGCCCGGAATGGACTCGGCTGGAGGGAAAACCCGGAGCGAATTACGGCCGGAGCCCGGAATGGACTCGGCTGGAGGGAAAACCCGGGCCGGACTCCGGCCGGAGCCCGGAATGGACTCGGCTGGAGGGAAAACCCGGACCGGATTCCGGCCGGAGCCTGGAATGGACTCGGCTGGAGGGAAAACCCGGAGCGGATTCCGGCCGGAGCCCGGAATGGACTCGGCTGGAGGGAAAACCCGGAGCGGATTCCGGCCGGAGCCCGGAATGGACTCGGCTGGAGGGAAAACCCGGACCGGATTCCGGCCGGAGCCCGGCATGGACTCGGCTGGAGGGAAAACCCGGACCGGATTCCGGCCGGAGCCCGGAATGGACTCGGCTGGAGGGAAAACCCAGACCGGATTCCGGCCGGAGCCCGGAATGGACTCGGCTGGAGGGAAAACCCGGGCCGGATTCCGGCCGGAGCCCGGAATGGACTCGGCTGGAGGGAAAACCCGGAGCGGATTCCGGCCGGAGCCCGGAATGGACTCGGCTGGAGGGAAAACCCGGACCGGATTTCGGCCGGAGTCCGGAATGGACTCGGCTGGAGGGAAAACCCGGACCGTGTTTGTCCCGGAGTCCGGAATGGACTGGGCTGGAGGGAAAACCCGGACCGGATCTCGGCCGGAGTTCGGAATGGACTCGGCTGGAGGGCAAACCCAGACCGTGTTTGGCCCGGAGTCCGGAATGGACTCGGCTGGAGGGAAAACCCGGAGCGAATTCCGGCCGGAGTCCGGAATGGACTCGGCTGGAGGGCAAACCCGGACCGTGTTTGGCCTGGAGTCCGGAATGGACTCGGCTGGAGGGAAAACCCGGACCGGATCTCGGCCGGAGTTCGGAATGGACTCGGCTGGAGGGCAAACCCGGACCGTGTTTGTCCCGGAGTCCGGAATGGACTGGGCTGGAGGGAAAACCCGGAGCGGATTCCGGCCGGAGCCCGGAATGGACTCGGCTGGAGGGAAAACCCGGACCGGATTCCGGCCGGAGCCCGGAATGGACTCGGCTGGAGGGAAAACCCGGAGCGGATTCCGGCCGGAGCCCGGAATGGACTCGGCTGGAGGGAAAACCCGGACCGGATTCCGGCCGGAGCCCGGAATGGACTCGGCTGGAGGGAAAACCCGGAGCGAATTCCGGCCGGAGCCCGGAATGGACTCGGCTGGAGGGAAAACCCGGGCCGGATTCCGGCCGGAGCCCGGAATGGACTCGGCTGGAGGGAAAACCCGGAGCGGATTCCGGCCGGAGCCCGGAATGGACTCGGCTGGAGGGAAAACCCGGGCCGGATTCCGGCCGGAGCCCGGAATGGACTCGGCTGGAGGGAAAACCCGGGCCGGATTCCGGCCGGAGCCCGGAATGGACTCGGCTGGAGGGAAAACCCGGAGCGGATTCCGGCCGGAGCCCGGAATGGACTCGGCTGGAGGGAAAACCCGGGCCGGATTCCGGCCAGGACCCGGAATGGACTCGGCTGGAGGGAAAACCCGGACCGGATTCCGGTCGGAGCCCGGAATGGACTCGGCTGGAGGGAAAACCCGGACCGGATTTCGGCCGGAGTCCGGAATGGACTCGGCTGGAGGGAAAACCCGAACTGGTTTTCGGCCGTTGGACGGAATGGACTCGGCTGGAGGGAAAACCCGGACCGGATTTCGGCCGGAGTCCGGAATGGTCTCGGCTGGAGGGAAAACCCGGACCGTGTTTGGCCCGGAGTCCGGAATGGACTCGGCTGGAGGGAAAACCCGGACCGTGTTTGGCCCGGAGTCCGGAATGGACTCGGCTGGAGGGCAAACCCGGACCGTGTTTGGCCCGGAGTCCGGAATGGACTCGGCTGGAGGGAAAACCCAGACCGTGTTTGGCCCAGAGTCCGGAATGGACTCGGCTGGAGGGAAAACCCGGAGCGGATTCCGGCCGGAGTCCGGAATGGACTCGGCTGGAGGGAAAACCCGGACCGTGTTTGGCCTGGAGTCCGGAATGGGCTCGGCTGGAGGGAAAACCCGGACCGGATTTTGCCTGGAGTCCGGAATGGACTCGGCTGGATGGAAAAAATGAAAGCTTTTCCTTTCAGGAAAGGGAATGAAATCTTGCCATTTCATTGAGGATTAACTGAGCAAACTTCAGTGCATTTCCCTGTAGTTCTTGTCATCCCATTCACTTTTACGGTTTTCACTTGCTTTTGCAATTTTTCCTGGTTTCATTTTTAAGATTTCATGTCTTTAAATTCTTCTCCTCTCTTGCTGTAGTCTAGATGGCCAGTGCACTCGAGGTGCTTCATCAAAAATTTCAGGGGACTCTAAGTATCTTCACCATGTTATCTAAAAGTCTTTTTCTATGAAGCAATCCTATGGGCAGCTCCACACAGCTCTGGCTCTTTCTCTCCTTTGCTCTCCCCTCCGCAGTCCCAGCTCTCTGCTTTCTGTCCCTAGCACAGGCACCTGACCCTGTCTGTCCCTGGTACAGCAGCTTATCTTATCCGTCCCTCACATGACTTCCTGTCCCTTCATCCTCACAGCATAGCCAGCAGACTTCAGCTGACTCTCTACCAACTCTCTCTTTTATCACATCCAGCTGTGGGGGCAAGGTGATTCCTACTCACTGATAATTAACACAGCTGCAATATATCAGAAGCAGGATTGCCTTTTGCACTTTATCTGTCTTACCACACTCTCTCTTGATTTGCATTTCTTCCCTGATTTGAGGATTTCCATTGGGGTAGTTTTGCCAAGTTTGGGTCCTTTTCACTGCTCCTCATTTCGTCTCCAGTCATTTGCTGTTAATCCCTCTATTTCCCAAGCATTTGTTCCACTTTGTTCTCCCATTTCAAGATTTTGTTCCCTTTCTTGAAAAAGCCAATATTTATTCAGGAAAGTGAATGAAATCTTGCTATTTCAATGAGGATCATTTGGGCAAGTCATGGTGCATTTCCCTGCACTTCTTGTCATCTCATTCACTGGTTTTGGTTTTCCCTCTCAGCATTCACTACCTTGGCGATAATGCCAAATCTCTTTTTGTTCTGTCTCTTTAGTCACGGGTAGTGAACATGTGTGTGAGTTTCAACTCTTATTCCTAAAACTTCAGGAAGGTAGGCAGCATCAAGAATGAACTACTAGGATTCAGCCATAATTTTATTTTTGTCCATGCTATTTCATGCTGCTATCTAGATCTACAGCTACTTGTAATCTGTGCTCACTCGTTATTTCTCACCATCTACAGTTAAAGTAAACAGACTTTCCCCCATTCGTAGTACTGTCATTCCACATGGCAATTTTCTCTTCTGGTTTCCAATTGACTTTTCTAAGATTCATTTTCACTTTGAGAGATATTAAGGCCTTACTTTAAAACTTTTCAATAATATTTTGGCTTAAAGACGAGGACTCAATCAGCAGTTACTCCCTGCTTTCTGTACTGATACATTCAGTGTCTTGGAGAAGCAACAGTTCACCGAATTCTTTCTAGTACTCTTGTTCTTCCAGGAATATTTCTGTTGCTGTGATTGCTGATGAATAGAATAGAATAGAATAGAATAGAATAGAATAGAACATACTGTGAAGGGAAACAGACTACATTAAGGATAGTTGTAGCTTTGAAGATGTTTGCTGCCCTTCATCTTCTATGAAGCTGGTTCTAGAGATTCACATTCACTTGGTGCCTTCTTGCACATCTGCAGCATCACAAAAATTTTTGGAAAGGGAGGAGAACGATTAAGTAGACAAGTGAGGACTGTTAAAATACTGGTTGCTGTTGAAATGTAGAAGCTTTTGACCACCACATCTGGTGCTGGCCATCTTATGGCAAGGAAAGGAGATTTTGAAGTGATTTCCTAACAATCATTCTTCTGATCCTGGCAACCTCTGGTTCAAGGTCTGGTTTTTGTACATGATTATTCTTAATCATGATGGGTCATAAATGCACATTGTGTGGTTGTCGGTAGAGCTACTAATAGGGTCAATTACTATAAATAATTATAAATGACATAAAATCTGATTGAAAGAAATAATCCTCAGTCAATGTTGATAGCAACAAGACATGGTGTAAATTACAGACCAAAGTAGCTCTAGCACTGCTGTAACTTTCATGGCTTCTCAGACAGTTTCTCCTGTTGAAAGCTCCCAGTCTTCATTTCTGTCCAATTTTGGCTGATTTGATGAAAAGCTCTTGACTTTGCTGGGTTTTAATTTTCTCCTGCTTTTCAGGAGTTTGATACCATTTCTCCTGGTTCTGCCAAGACAGGATAAATTTTTTGCCAAAGCCAGGAGCGGCATAACCAGGACCAAGAGGTTATTCTATAACACCTTATGTCACTGTGGGTGTGAGGGAAGGGGTCACTTTCAGGCCAGGTAGCATTGTGCAGTCGTTGTGGGGGGGTTGCATGTGGTGAGCATTCGCATGTGAGTCATTCGCCTCTTGTGCTCTCTGGTATCACTATTCTCACTCCTAATTTTTTTTCTTTCATTGTTGCTTCCAGTAAATTGTTCATATCTCAACCATTAATCTTTACTTTTGGTGCCTCCAATTCTCCTCTCTATTCCACTGCAGGGGAGGGAGAGGGGAGACAGGGGCACATAGTGTTTCGGTGGGAACACTAAATTGGGGAATACCATCCCTAGACCAGAATGGCATTCCATATAGCTTTTATGGCAAGGGTTTCGGCCGGAGTCCGGAATGGACTCGGCTGGAGGGAAAACCCGGACCGTGTTTGGCCCGGAGTCCGGAATGGACTCGGCTGGAGGGAAAACCCGGAGCGGATTCCGGCCGGAGCCCGGAATGGACTCGGCTGGAGGGAAAACCCGGACCGGATTCCGGCCGGAGCCCGGAATGGACTCGGCTGGAGGGAAAACCCGGAGCGGATTCCGGCCGGAGCCCGGAATGGACTCGGCTGGAGGGAAAACCCGGACCGGATTCCGGCCGGAGCCCGGAATGGACTCGGCTGGAGGGAAAACCCGGAGCGGATTCCGGCCGGAGCCCGGAATGGACTCGGCTGGAGGGAAAACCCGGACCGGATTCCGGCCGGAGCCCGGAATGGACTCGGCTGGAGGGAAAACCCGGAGCGAATTCCGGCCGGAGCCCGGAATGGACTCGGCTGGAGGGAAAACCCGGGCCGGATTCCGGCCGGAGCCCGGAATGGACTCGGCTGGAGGGAAAACCCGGAGCGGATTCCGGCCGGAGCCCGGAATGGACTCGGCTGGAGGGAAAACCCGGAGCGGATTCCGGCCGGAGCCCGGAATGGACTCGGCTGGAGGGAAAACCCGGACCGGATTCCGGCCGGAGCCCGGAATGGACTCGGCTGGAGGGAAAACCCGGAGCGGATTCCGGCCGGAGTCCGGAACGGACTCGGCTGGAGGGAAAACCCGGA
The DNA here is from genome assembly GCF_029207755.1 of Chamaea fasciata. Lineage (NCBI taxonomy): Eukaryota > Metazoa > Chordata > Aves > Passeriformes > Sylviidae > Chamaea > Chamaea fasciata. The sequence continues at coordinate 122,347,893 of NW_027094086.1, read as the reverse complement.
CCGGATTCCGGCCGGAGCCCGGAATGGACTCGGCTGGAGGGAAAACCAGGACCGGATTTCGGCCGGAGTCCGGAACAAACTCGGCTGGAGGGAAAACCCGGACCGGATTCCGGCCGGAGTCCGGAATGGACTGGGCTGGAGGGAAAACCCGGACCGGATCTCGGCCGGAGTTCGGAATGGACTCGGCTGGAGGGCAAACCCGGACCGTGTTTGGCCCGGAGTCCGGAATGGACTCGGCTGGAGGGAAAACCCGGAGCGGATTCCGGCCGGAGTCCGGAATGGACTCGGCTGGAGGGCAAACCCGGACCGTGTTTGCCCCGGAGTCCGGAATGGACTCGGCTGGAGGGAAAACCCGGACCGTGTTTGGCCCGGAGTCCGGAATGGACTCGGCTGGAGGGAAAACCCGGACCGTGTTTGTCCCGGAGTCCGGAATGGACTGGGCTGGAGGGAAAACCCGGAGCGGATTCCGGCCGGAGCCCGGAATGGACTCGGCTGGAGGGAAAACCCGGAGCGGATTCCGGCCGGAGCCCGGAATGGACTCGGCTGGAGGGAAAACCCGGAGCGGATTCCGGCCGGAGCCCGGAATGGACTCGGCTGGAGGGAAAACCCGGACCGGATTCCGGACGGAGCCCGGAATGGACTCGGCTGGAGGGAAAACCCGGACCGGATTCCGGCCGGAGCCCGGAATGGACTCGGCTGGAGGGAAAACCCGGACCGGATTCCGGCCGGAGCCCGGAATGGACTCGGCTGGAGGGAAAACCCGGAGCGGATTCCGGCCGGAGCCCGGAATGGACTCGGCTGGAGGGAAAACCCGGAGCGGATTCCGGCCGGAGCCCGGAATGGACTCGGCTGGAGGGAAAACCCGGACCGGATTCCGGCCGGAGCCCGGAATGGACTCGGCTGGAGGGAAAACCCGGAGCGGATTCCGGCCGGAGCCCGGAATGGACTCGGCTGGAGGGAAAACCCGGGCCGGATTCCGGCCGGAGCCCGGAATGGACTCGGCTGGAGGGAAAACCCGGGCCGGATTCCGGCCGGAGCCCGGAATGGACTCGGCTGGAGGGAAAACCCGGGCCGGATTCCGGCCAGGACCCGGAATGGACTCGGCTGGAGGGAAAACCCGGAGCGGATTCCGGCCGGAGCCCGGAATGGACTCGGCTGGAGGGAAAACCCGGACCGGATTCCGGTCGGAGTCCGGAATGGTCTCAGCTGGAGGGAAAACCCGGACCGTGTTTGGCCCGGAGTCCGGAATGGACTCGGCTGGAGGGAAAACCCGGACCGTGTTTGGCCCGGAGTTCGGAATGGACTCGGCTGGAGGGCAAACCCGGACCGTGTTTGGCCCGGAGTCCGGAATGGACTCCGCTGGAGGGAAAACCCGGACCGTGTTTGGCCCGGAGTCCGGAATGGACTCGGCTGGAGGGAAAACCCGGAGCGGATTCCGGCCGGAGTCCGGAATGGACTCGGCTGGAGGGAAAACCCGGACCGTGTTTGGCCTGGAGTCCGGAATGGACTCGGCTGGAGGGAAAACCCGGAGCGGATTTTGCCTGGAGTCCGGAATGGACTCGGCTGGATGGAAAAAATGAAAGCTTTTCCTTTCAGGAAAGGGAATGAAATCTTGCCATTTCAATGAGGATTAACTGAGCAAACTTCAGTGCATTTCCCTGTAGTTCTTGTCATCCCATTCACTTTTACGGTTTTCACTTGCTTTTGCAATTTTTCCTGTTTCCATTTTTAAGATTTCATGTCTTTAAATTCTTCTCCTCTCTTGCTGTAGTCTAGATGGCCACTGCACTCGAGGTGCTTCATCAAAAATTTCAGGGGACTCTAAGTATCTTCACCATGTTATCTAAAAGTCTTTTTCTATGAAGCAATCCTATGGGCAGCTCCACACAGCTCTGGCTCTTTCTCTCCTTTGCTCTCCCCTCCGCAGTCCCAGCTCTCTGCTTTCTGTCCCTAGCACAGGCACCTGACCCTGTCTGTCCCTGGTACAGCAGCTTATCTTATCCGTCCCTCACATGACTTCCTGTCCCTTCATCCTCACAGCATAGCCAGCAGACTTCAGCTGACTCTCTACCAACTCTCTCTTTTATCACATCCAGCTGTGGGGGCAAGGTGATTCCTACTCACTGATAATTAACACAGCTGCAATATATCAGAAGCAGGATTGCCTTTTGCACTTTATCTGTCTTACCACACTCTCTCTTGATTTGCATTTCTTCCCTGATTTGAGGATTTCCATTGGGGTAGTTTTGCCAAGTTTGGGTCCTTTTCACTGCTCCTCATTTCGTCTCCAGTCATTTGCTGCTAATCCCTCTATTTCCCAAGCATTTGTTCCACTTTGTTCTCCCATTTCAAGATTTTGTTCCCTTTCTTGAAAAAGCCAATATTTATTCAGGAAAGTGAATGAAATCTTGCTATTTCAATGAGGATCATTTGGGCAAGTCATGGTGCATTTCCCTGCACTTCTTGTCATCTCATTCACTGGTTTTGGTTTTCCCTCTCAGCATTCACTACCTTGGCGATAATGCCAAATCTCTTTTTGTTCTGTCTCTTTAGTCACGGGTAGTGAACATGTGTGTGAGTTTCAACTCTTATTCCTAAAACTTCAGGAAGGTAGGCAGCATCAAGAATGAACTACTAGGATTCAGCCATAATTTTATTTTTGTCCATGCTATTTCATGCTGCTATCTAGATCTACAGCTACTTGTAATCTGTGCTCACTCGTTATTTCTCACCATCTACAGTTAAAGTAAACAGACTTTCCCCCATTCGTAGTACTGTCATTCCACATGGCAATTTTCTCTTCTGGTTTCCAATTGACTTTTCTAAGATTCATTTTCACTTTGAGAGATATTAAGGCCTTACTTTAAAACTTTTCAATAATATTTTGGCTTAAAGACGAGGACTCAATCAGCAGTTACTCCCTGCTTTCTGTACTGATACATTCAGTGTCTTGGAGAAGCAACAGTTCACCGAATTCTTTCTAGTACTCTTGTTCTTCCAGGAATATTTCTGTTGCTGTGATTGCTGATGAATAGAATAGAATAGAATAGAATAGAATAGAATAGAACATACTGTGAAGGGAAACAGACTACATTAAGGATAGTTGTAGCTTTGAAGATGTTTGCTGCCCTTCATCTTCTATGAAGCTGGTTCTAGAGATTCACATTCACTTGGTGCCTTCTTGCACATCTGCAGCATCACAAAAATTTTTGGAAAGGGAGGAGAACGATTAAGTAGACAAGTGAGGACTGTTAAAATACTGGTTGCTGTTGAAATGTAGAAGCTTTTGACCACCACATCTGGTGCTGGCCATCTTATGGCAAGGAAAGGAGATTTTGAAGTGATTTCCTAACAATCATTCTTCTGATCCTGGCAACCTCTGGTTCAAGGTCTGGTTTTTGTACATGATTATTCTTAATCATGATGGGTCATAAATGCACATTGTGTGGTTGTCGGTAGAGCTACTAATAGGGTCAATTACTATAAATAATTATAAATGACATAAAATCTGATTGAAAGAAATAATCCTCAGTCAATGTTGATAGCAACAAGACATGGTGTAAATTACAGACCAAAGTAGCTCTAGCACTGCTGTAACTTTCATGGCTTCTCAGACAGTTTCTCCTGTTGAAAGCTCCCAGTCTTCATTTCTGTCCAATTTTGGCTGATTTGATGAAAAGCTCTTGACTTTGCTGGGTTTTAATTTTCTCCTGCTTTTCAGGAGTTTGATACCATTTCTCCTGGTTCTGCCAAGACAGGATAAATTTTTTGCCAAAGCCAGGAGCGGCATAACCAGGACCAAGAGGTTATTCTATAACACCTTATGTCACTGTGGGTGTGAGGGAAGGGGTCACTTTCAGGCCAGGTAGCATTGTGCAGTCGTTGTGGGGGGGTTGCATGTGGTGAGCATTCGCATGTGAGTCATTCGCCTCTTGTGCTCTCTGGTATCACTATTCTCACTCCTAATTTTTTTTCTTTCATTGTTGCTTCCAGTAAATTGTTCATATCTCAACCATTAATCTTTACTTTTGGTGCCTCCAATTCTCCTCTCTATTCCACTGCAGGGGAGGGAGAGGGGAGACAGGGGCACATAGTGTTTCGGTGGGAACACTAAATTGGGGAATACCATCGCTAGACCAGAATGGCATTCCATATAGCTTTTATGGCAAGGGTTTCGGCCGGAGTCCGGAATGGACTCGGCTGGAGGGAAAACCGGGACCGTGTTTGGCCCGGAGTCCGGAATGGACTCGGCTGGAGGGAAAACCCGGAGCGGATTCCGGCCGGAGCCCGGAATGGACTCGGCTGGAGGGAAAACCCGGACCGGATTCCGGCCGGAGCCCGGAATGGACTCGGCTGGAGGGAAAACCCGGAGCGGATTCCGGCCGGAGCCCGGAATGGACTCGGCTGGAGGGAAAACCCGGAGCGGATTCCGGCCGGAGCCCGGAATGGACTCGGCTGGAGGGAAAACCCGGAGCGGATTCCGGCCGGAGCCCGGAATGGACTCGGCTGGAGGGAAAACCCGGACCGGATTCCGGCCGGAGCCCGGAATGGACTCGGCTGGAGGGAAAACCCGGAGCGAATTCCGGCCGGAGCCCGGAATGGACTCGGCTGGAGGGAAAACCCGGGCCGGATTCCGGCCGGAGCCCGGAATGGACTCGGCTGGAGGGAAAACCCGGAGCGGATTCCGGCCGGAGCCCGGAATGGACTCGGCTGGAGGGAAAACCCGGAGCGGATTCCGGCCGGAGCCCGGAATGGACTCGGCTGGAGGGAAAACCCGGACCGGATTCCGGCCGGAGCCCGGAATGGACTCGGCTGGAGGGAAAACCCGGAGCGGATTCCGGCCGGAGTCCGGAACGGACTTGGCTGGAGGGAAAACCCGGACCGGATTCCGGCCGGAGCCCGGAATGGACTCGGCTGGAGGGAAAACCAGGACCGGATTTCGGCCGGAGTCCGGAACAAACTCGGCTGGAGGGAAAACCCGGACCGGATTCCGGCCGGAGTCCGGAATGGACTGGGCTGGAGGGAAAACCCGGACCGGATCTCGGCCGGAGTTCGGAATGGACTCGGCTGGAGGGCAAACCCGCACCGTGTTTGGCCCGGAGTCCGGAATGGACTCGGCTGGAGGGAAAACCCGGAGCGGATTCCGGCCGGAGTCCGGAATGGACTCGGCTGGAGGGCAAACCCGGACCGTGTTTGGCCCGGAGTCCGGAATGGACTCGGCTGGAGGGAAAACCCGGACCGTGTTTGGCCCGGAGTCCGGAATGGACTCGGCTGGAGGGAAAACCCGGACCGTGTTTGTCCCGGAGTCCGGAATGGACTGGGCTGGAGGGAAAACCCGGAGCGGATTCCGGCCGGAGCCCGGAATGGACTCGGCTGGAGGGAAAACCCGGAGCGGATTCCGGCCGGAGCCCGGAATGGACTCGGCTGGAGGGAAAACCCGGAGCGGATTCCGGCCGGAGCCCGGAATGGACTCGGCTGGAGGGAAAACCCGGACCGGATTCCGGCCGGAGCCCGGAATGGACTCGGCTGGAGGGAAAACCCGGACCGGATTCCGGCCGGAGCCCGGAATGGACTCGGCTGGAGGGAAAACCCGGACCGGATTCCGGCCGGAGCCCGGAATGGACTCGGCTGGAGGGAAAACCCGGAGCGGATTCCGGCCGGAGCCCGGAATGGACTCGGCTGGAGGGAAAACCCGGAGCGGATTCCGGCCGGAGCCCGGAATGGACTCGGCTGGAGGGAAAACCCGGAGCGGATTCCGGCCGGAGCCCGGAATGGACTCGGCTGGAGGGAAAACCCGGAGCGGATTCCGTCCGGAGCCCGGAATGGACTCGGCTGGAGGGAAAACCCGGGCCGGATTCCGGCCGGAGCCCGGAATGGACTCGGCTGGAGGGAAAACCCGGGCCGGATTCCGGCCGGAGCCCGGAATGGACTCGGCTGGAGGGAAAACCCGGGCTGGATTCCGGCCAGGACCCGGAATGGACTCGGCTGGAGGGAAAACCCGGAGCGGATTCCGGCCGGAGCCCGGAATGGACTCGGCTGGAGGGAAAACCCGGACCGGATTCCGGTCGGAGTCCGGAATGGTCTCAGCTGGAGGGAAAACCCGGACCGTGTTTGGCCCGGAGTCCGGAATGGACTCGGCTGGAGGGAAAACCCGGACCGTGTTTGGCCCGGAGTCCGGAATGGACTCGGCTGGAGGGCAAACCCGGACCGTGTTTGGCCCGGAGTCCGGAATGGACTCGGCTGGAGGGAAAACCCGGACCGTGTTTGGCCCGGAGTCCGGAATGGACTCGGCTGGAGGGAAAACCCGGAGCGGATTCCGGCCGGAGTCCGGAATGGACTCGGCTGGAGGGAAAACCCGGACCGTGTTTGGCCTGGAGTCCGGAATGGACTCGGCTGGAGGGAAAACCCGGACCGGATTTTGCCTGGAGTCCGGAATGGACTCGGCTGGATGGAAAAAATGAAAGCTTTTCCTTTCAGGAAAGGGAATGAAATCTTGCCATTTCAATGAGGATTAACTGAGCAAACTTCAGTGCATTTCCCTGTAGTTCTTGTCATCCCATTCACTTTTACGGTTTTCACTTGCTTTTGCAATTTTTCCTGTTTCCATTTTTAAGATTTCATGTCTTTAAATTCTTCTCCTCTCTTGCTGTAGTCTAGATGGCCACTGCACTCGAGGTGCTTCATCAAAAATTTCAGGGGACTCTAAGTATCTTCACCATGTTATCTAAAAGTCTTTTTCTATGAAGCAATCCTATGGGCAGCTCCACACAGCTCTGGCTCTTTCTCTCCTTTGCTCTCCCCTCCGCAGTCCCAGCTCTCTGCTTTCTGTCCCTAGCACAGGCACCTGACCCTGTCTGTCCCTGGTACAGCAGCTTATCTTATCCGTCCCTCACATGACTTCCTGTCCCTTCATCCTCACAGCATAGCCAGCAGACTTCAGCTGACTCTCTACCAACTCTCTCTTTTATCACATCCAGCTGTGGGGGCAAGGTGATTCCTACTCACTGATAATTAACACAGCTGCAATATATCAGAAGCAGGATTGCCTTTTGCACTTTATCTGTCTTACCACACTCTCTCTTGATTTGCATTTCTTCCCTGATTTGAGGATTTCCATTGGGGTAGTTTTGCCAAGTTTGGGTCCTTTTCACTGCTCCTCATTTCGTCTCCAGTCATTTGCTGCTAATCCCTCTATTTCCCAAGCATTTGTTCCACTTTGTTCTCCCATTTCAAGATTTTGTTCCCTTTCTTGAAAAAGCCAATATTTATTCAGGAAAGTGAATGAAATCTTGCTATTTCAATGAGGATCATTTGGGCAAGTCATGGTGCATTTCCCTGCACTTCTTGTCATCTCATTCACTGGTTTTGGTTTTCCCTCTCAGCATTCACTACCTTGCCGATAATGCCAAATCTCTTTTTGTTCTGTCTCTTTAGTCACGGGTAGTGAACATGTGTGTGAGTTTCAACTCTTATTCCTAAAACTTCAGGAAGGTAGGCAGCATCAAGAATGAACTACTAGGATTCAGCCATAATTTTATTTTTGTCCATGCTATTTCATGCTGCTATCTAGATCTACAGCTACTTGTAATCTGTGCTCACTCGTTATTTCTCACCATCTACAGTTAAAGTAAACAGACTTTCCCCCATTCGTAGTACTGTCATTCCACATGGCAATTTTCTCTTCTGGTTTCCAATTGACTTTTCTAAGATTCATTTTCACTTTGAGAGATATTAAGGCCTTACTTTAAAACTTTTCAATAATATTTTGGCTTAAAGACGAGGACTCAATCAGCAGTTACTCCCTGCTTTCTGTACTGATACATTCAGTGTCTTGGAGAAGCAACAGTTCACCGAATTCTTTCTAGTACTCTTGTTCTTCCAGGAATATTTCTGTTGCTGTGATTGCTGATGAATAGAATAGAATAGAATAGAATAGAATAGAATAGAACATACTGTGAAGAGAAACAGACTACATTAAGGATAGTTGTAGCTTTGAAGATGTTTGCTGCCCTTAATCTTCTATGAAGCTGGTTCTAGAGATTCACATTCACTTGGTGCCTTCTTGCACATCTGCAGCATCACAAAAATTTTTGGAAAGGGAGGAGAACGATTAAGTAGACAAGTGAGGACTGTTAAAATACTGGTTGCTGTTGAAATGTAGAAGCTTTTGACCACCACATCTGGTGCTGGCCATCTTATGGCAAGGAAAGGAGATTTTGAAGTGATTTCCTAACAATCATTCTTCTGATCCTGGCAACCTCTGGTTCAAGGTCTGGTTTTTGTACATGATTATTCTTAATCATGATGGGTCATAAATGCACATTGTGTGGTTGTCGGTAGAGCTACTAATAGGGTCAATTACTATAAATAATTATAAATGACATAAAATCTGATTGAAAGAAATAATCCTCAGTCAATGTTGATAGCAACAAGACATGGTGTAAATTACAGACCAAAGTAGCTCTAGCACTGCTGTAACTTTCATGGCTTCTCAGACAGTTTCTCCTGTTGAAAGCTCCCAGTCTTCATTTCTGTCCAATTTTGGCTGATTTGATGAAAAGCTCTTGACTTTGCTGGGTTTTAATTTTCTCCTGCTTTTCAGGAGTTTGATACCATTTCTCCTGGTTCTGCCAAGACAGGATAAATTTTTTGCCAAAGCCAGGAGCGGCATAACCAGGACCAAGAGGTTATTCTATAACACCTTATGTCACTGTGGGTGTGAGGGAAGGGGTCACTTTCAGGCCAGGTAGCATTGTGCAGTCGTTGTGGGGGGGTTGCATGTGGTGAGCATTCGCATGTGAGTCATTCGCCTCTTGTGCTCTCTGGTATCACTATTCTCACTCCTAATTTTTTTTCTTTCATTGTTGCTTCCAGTAAATTGTTCATATCTCAACCATTAATCTTTACTTTTGGTGCCTCCAATTCTCCTCTCTATTCCACTGCAGGGGAGGGAGAGGGGAGACAGGGGCACATAGTGTTTCGGTGGGAACACTAAATTGGGGAATACCATCCCTAGACCAGAATGGCATTCCATATACCTTTTATGGCAAGGGTTTCGGCCGGAGTCCGGAATGGACTCGGCTGGAGGGCAAACCCGGAGCGCATTCCGGCCGGAGTCCGGAATGGACTCGGCTGGAGGGAAAACACGGACCGGATTCCGGCCGGAGTCCGGAATGGACTCGGCTGGAGGGAAAACCCGGAGCGGATTTCGGCCGGAGGACGGAATGGACTCGGCTGGAGGGAAAACTTGGGCCGGATTCCGGCCGGAGCCCGGAATGGACTCGGCTGGAGGGAAAACCCGGAGCGGATTCCGGCCGGAGCCCGGAATGGACTCGGCTGGAGGGAAAACCCGGACCGGATTCCGGCCGGAGCTCGGAATGGACTCGGCTGGAGGGAAAACCCGGACCGGATTCCGGCCGGAGCTCGGAATGGACTCGGCTGGAGGGAAAACCCGGACCGGATTCCGGCCGGAGTCCGGAATGGACTCGGCCGGGGGCAAACCCGGACTGTGTTTGGCCCGGAATGGACTCGGCTGGAGGGAAAACCCGGACCGTGTTTGGCCCGGAGTCCGGAATGGACTCGGCTGGAGGGAAAACCCGGACCGTGTTTGGCCCGGAGTCCGGAATGGACTCGGCTGGAAAGAAAACCCGGACCGGATTTCGGCCGGAGTCCGGAACGGACTCGGCTTGAGGGAAAACCCGGATTGGATTCTGGCCGGAGTCCGGAACGGACTCGGCTGGGGGGAGAACCCGGACCGGATTCCGGCCGGAGTCCGGAATGGACTCGGCTGGGGGGAAAACCCGGACAGGATTCCGGCCGGAGTCCGGAATGGACTCGGCTGGAGGGAAAACCCGAACCGTGTTTGTCCCGGAGTCCGGAATGGACTCAGCTGGGGGGAAAACCCGGACCGTGTTTGTCCCGGAGTCCGGAATGGACTCGGCTGGAGGGAAAACCCGAGCCGGATTCCGGCCGGAGCCCGGAATGGACTCGGCTGGAGGGAAAACCCGGAGCGGATTCCGGCCGGAGCCCGGAATGGACTCGGCTGGAGGGAAAACCCGGAGCGGATTCCGGCCGGAGCCCGGAATGGACTCGGCTGGAGGGAAAACCCGGAGCGGATTCCGGCCGGAGCCCGGAATGGACTCGGCTGGAGGGAAAACCCGGAGCGGATTCCGGCCGGAGCTCGGAATGGACTCGGCTGGGGGCAAACCCGGACCGGATTCCGGCCGGAGTCCGGAATGGACTCGGCCGGGGGGCAAACCCGGACCGTGTTTGGCCTGGAATGGACTCGGCTGGAGGGCAAACCCGGATCGTGTTTGGCCCGGAGTCCGGATTGGACTCGGCTGGAGGGAAAACCCGGACCGTGTTTGGCCCGGAGTCCGGAATGGACTCGGCTGGAGGGAAAACCCGGAGCGGATTCCAGCCGGAGTCCGGAATGGACTCGGCTGAAGGGAAAACCCGGACCGTGTCTGGCCCGGAGTCCGGAATGGACTCGGCTGGAGGGAAAACCCGGAGCGGATTCCGGCCGGAGCCCGGAATGGACTCGGCTGGAGGGAAAACCCAGACTGTGTTTGTCCCGGAGTCCGGAATGGACTCGGCTGGAGGGAAAACCCGGACCGTGTTTGGCCCGGAGTTCGGAATGGACTCGGCTGGAGGGAAAACCCGGAGCGGATTCCGGCCGGAGCCCGGAATGGACTCGGCTGGAGGGAAAACCTGGAGCGGATTCCGGCCGGAGCCCGGAATGGACTCGGCTGGAGGGAAAACCCGGACCGGATTCCGGCCGGAGCCCGGAATGGACTCGGCTGGAGGGAAAACCCAGAGCGGATTCCGGCCGGAGCTCGGAATGGACTCGGCTAGGGGGCAAACCCGGAACGGATTCCGGCCGGAGTCCGGAATGGACTCGGCCGGGGGGCAAACCCGGATCGTGTTCGGCCCGGAGTCCGGATTGGACTCGGCTGGAGAGAAAACCCGGACCGTGTTTGGCCCGGAGTCCGGAATGGACTCGGCTTGAGGGAAAACCCGGACCGTGTTTGGCCCGGAGTCCGGAATGGACTCGGCTGGAGGGAAAACCTGGAGCGGATTCCGGCCGGAGCCCGGAATGGACTCGGCTGGAGGGAAAACCCGGAGCGGATTCCGGCCGGAGCCCGGAATGGACTCGGCTGGAGGGAAAACCCGGACCGGATTCCGGCCGGAGCCCGGAATGGACTCGGCTGGAGGGAAAACCCGGAGCGGATTCCGGCCGGAGCCCGGAATGGACTCGGCTGGAGGGAAAACCCGGAGCGGATTCCTGTTGGAGCCCGGAATGGACTCGGCTGGAGGGAAAACCCGGAGCGGATTCCGGCCGGAGCCCGGAATGGACTCGGCTGGAGGGAAAACCCGGAGCGGATTACGGCCGGAGCCCGGAATGGACTCGGCTGGAGGGAAAACCCGGACCGGATTCCGGCCGGAGTCCGGAATGGACTCGGCTGGAGGGAAAACCCGGACCGTGTTTGGCCCGGAGCCCGGAATGGACTCGGCTGGAGGGAAAACCCGGAGCGGATTCCGGCCGGAGCCCGGAATGGACTCGGCTGGAGGGAAAACCCGAAGCGGATTCCGGCCGGAGTCCGGAATGGACTCGGCTGGAGGGAAAACCCGGAGAGGATTCCGGCCGGAGCCCGGAATGGACTCGGCTGGAGGGAAAACCCGGACCGGATTCCGGCCGGAGCCCGGAATGGACTCGGCTGGAGGGAAAACCCGGAGCGGATTCCGGCCGGAGTCCGGATCGGAGTCGGCTGGAGGGAAAACCCGGACCGGATTTTTCCGGAAACTGGAATGGAGTCGGTTGGAGGGAAAACCCGGACCGGATTTTTCCGGAAACTGGAATGGAGTCGGTTGGAGGGAAAACCCGGACCGGATTTTTCCCGGAGTCCGGATCGGAGTCGGTTGGAGGGAAAACCCGGACCGGATTTTTCCGGAAACTGGAATGGAGTCGGTTGGAGAGAAAACCCGGACCGGATTTTTCCGGAAACTGGAATGGAGTCGGTTGGAGGGAAAACCCGGACCGGATTTTTCCGGAAACTGGAATGGAGTCGGTTGGAGGGAAAACCCGGACTGGATTTTTCCGGAAACTGGAATGGAGTCGGTTGGAGGGAAAACCCGGACCGGATTTTTCCCGGAGTCCGGATCGGAGTCGGTTGGAGGGAAAACCCGGACCGGATTTTTCCCGGAGTCCGGATCGGAGTCCGTTGGAGGGAAAACCCGGACCGGATTTTTCCCAGAGTCCGGATCGGAGTCGGTTGGAGGGAAAACCCGGACCGGATTTTTCCGGAAACTGGAATGGAGTCGGTTGGAGGGAAAACCCGGACCGGATTTTTCCCGGAGTCCGGATCGGAGTCGGTTGGAGGGAAAACCCGGACCGGATTTTCCCGGAGTCCGGATCGGAGTCGGTTGGAGGGAAAACCCGGACCGTGTTTGGCCCGGAGTCCGGAATGGACTCGGCTGGAGGGAAAACCCGGACGGTGTTTGGCCAGGAGTCCGGAATGGACTCGGCTAGAGGGCAAACCCGGACCGTGTTTGTCCCGGAGTCCGGAATGGACTCGGCTGGAGGGAAAACCCGGACCGGATTTTGCCTGGAGTCCGGAATGGACTCGGCTGGATGGAAAAAATGAAAGCTTTTCCTTTCAGGAAAGGGAATGAAATCTTGCCATTTCAATGTGGATTAACTGAGCAAACTTCAGTGCATTTCCCTGTAGTTCTTGTCATCCCATTCACTTTTACGGTTTTCACTTGCTTTTGCAATTTTTCCTGTTTTAATTTTTAAGATTTCATGTCTTTAAATTCTTCTCCTCTCTTGCTGTAGTCTAGATGGCCACTGCACTCGAGGTGCTTCATCAAAAATTTCAGGGGACTCTAAGTATCTTCACCATGTTATCTAAAAGTCTTTTTCTATGAAGCAATCCTATGGGCAGCTCCACACAGCTCTGGCTCTTTCTCTCCTTTGCTCTCCCCTCCGCAGTCCCAGCTCTCTGCTTTCTGTCCCTAGCACAGGCACCTGACCCTGTCTGTCCCTGGTACAGCAGCTTATCTTATCCGTCCCTCACATGACTTCCTGTCCCTTCATCCTCACAGCATAGCCAGCAGACTTCAGCTGACTCTCTACCAACTCTCTCTTTTATCACATCCAGCTGTGGGGGCAAGGTGATTCCTACTCACTGATAATTAACACAGCTGCAATATATCAGAAGCAGGATTGCCTTTTGCACTTTATCTGTCTTACCACACTCTCTCTTGATTTGCATTTCTTCCCTGATTTGAGGATTTCCATTGGGGTAGTTTTGCCAAGTTTGGGTCCTTTTCACTGCTCCTCATTTCGTCTCCAGTCATTTGCTGCTAATCCCTCTATTTCCCAAGCATTTGTTCCACTTTGTTCTCCCATTTCAAGATTTTGTTCCCTTTCTTGAAAAAGCCAATATTTATTCAGGAAAGTGAATGAAATCTTGCTATTTCAATGAGGATCATTTGGGCAAGTCATGGTGCATTTCCCTGCACTTCTTGTCATCTCATTCACTGGTTTTGGTTTTCCCTCTCAGCATTCACTACCTTGGCGATAATGCCAAATCTCTTTTTGTTCTGTCTCTTTAGTCACGGGTAGTGAACATGTGTGTGAGTTTCAACTCTTATTCCTAAAACTTCAGGAAGGTAGGCAGCATCAAGAATGAACTACTAGGATTCAGCCATAATTTTATTTTTGTCCATGCTATTTCATGCTGCTATCTAGATCTACAGCTACTTGTAATCTGTGCTCACTCGTTATTTCTCACCATCTACAGTTAAAGTAAACAGACTTTCCCCCATTCGTAGTACTGTCATTCCACATGGCAATTTTCTCTTCTGGTTTCCAATTGACTTTTCTAAGATTCATTTTCACTTTGAGAGATATTAAGGCCTTACTTTAAAACTTTTCAATAATATTTTGGCTTAAAGACGAGGACTCAATCAGCAGTTACTCCCTGCTTTCTGTACTGATACATTCAGTGTCTTGGAGAAGCAACAGTTCACCGAATTCTTTCTAGTACTCTTGTTCTTCCAGGAATATTTCTGTTGCTGTGATTGCTGATGAATAGAATAGAATAGAATAGAATAGAATAGAATAGAACATACTGTGAAGAGAAACAGACTACATTAAGGATAGTTGTAGCTTTGAAGATGTTTGCTGCCCTTCATCTTCTATGAAGCTGGTTCTAGAGATTCACATTCACTTGGTGCCTTCTTGCACATCTGCAGCATCACAAAAATTTTTGGAAAGGGAGGAGAACGATTAAGTAGACAAGTGAGGACTGTTAAAATACTGGTTGCTGTTGAAATGTAGAAGCTTTTGACCACCACATCTGCTGCTGGCCATCTTATGGCAAGGAAAGGAGATTTTGAAGTGATTTCCTAACAATCATTCTTCTGATCCTGGCAACCTCTGGTTCAAGGTCTGGTTTTTGTACATGATTATTCTTAATCATGATGGGTCATAAAGGCACATTGTGTGGTTGTCGGTAGAGCTACTAATAGGGTGAATTACTATAAATAATTATAAATGACATAAAATCTGATTGAAAGAAATAATCCTCAGTCAATGTTGATAGCAACAAGACATGGTGTAAATTACAGACCAAAGTAGCTCTAGCACTGCTGTAACTTTCATGGCTTCTAAGACAGTTTCTCCTGTTGAAAGCTCCCAGTCTTCATTTCTGTCCAATTTTGGCTGATTTGATGAAAAGCTCTTGACTTTGCTGGGTTTTAATTTTCTCCTGCTTTTCAGGAGTTTGATACCATTTCTCCTGGTTCTGCCAAGACAGGATAAATTTTTTGCCAAAGCCAGGAGCGGCATAACCAGGACCAAGAGGTTATTCTATAACACCTTATGTCACTGTGGGTGTGAGGGAAGGGGTCACTTTCAGGCCAGGTAGCATTGTGCAGTCGTTGTGGGGGGGTTGCATGTGGTGAGCATTCGCATGTGAGTCATTCGCCTCTTGTGCTCTCTGGTATCACTATTCTCACTCCTAATTTTTTTTCTTTCATTGTTGCTTCCAGTAAATTGTTCATATCTCAACCATTAATCTTTACTTTTGGTGCCTCCAATTCTCCTCTCTATTCCACTGCAGGGGAGGGAGAGGGGAGACAGGGGCACATAGTGTTTCGGTGGGAACACTAAATTGGGGAATACCATCCCTAGACCAGAATGGCATTCCATATACCTTTTATGGCAAGGGTTTCGGCCGGAGTCCGGAATGGACTCGGCTGGAGGGAAAACCCGGACCGTGTTTGTCCCGGAGTCCGGAATGGACTGGGCTGGAGGGAAAACCCGGACCGGATTTCGGCCGGAGTCCGGAATGGACTCGGCTGGAGGGAAAACCCGGACCGGATTCCGGCCGGAGTCCGGAATGGACTCGGCTGGAGGGAAAACCCGGACCGGATTTTTCCCGGAGTCCGGATCGGAGTCGGTTGGAGGGGAAACCCGGACCGGATTTTTCCCGGAGTCCGGATCGGAGTCGGTTGGAGGGAAAACCCGGACCGGATTTTTCCGGAAACTGGAATGGAGTCGGTTGGAGGGAAAACCCGGACCGGATTTTTCCCGGAGTCCAGATCGGAGTCGGTTGGAGGGAAAACCCGGACCGGATTTTTCCGGAAACTGAAATGGAGTCGGTTGGAGGGAAAACCCGGACCGGATTTTTCCCGGAGTCCGGATCGGAGTCGGTTGGAGGGAAAACCCGGACCGGATTTTTCCGGAAACTGGAATGGAGTCGGTTGGAGGGAAAACCCGGACCGGATTTTTCCCGGAGTCCGGATCGGAGTTTGTTGGAGAGAAAACCCGGACCGGATTTTTCCCGGAGTCCGGATCGGAGTCGGTTGGAGGGAAAACCCGGACCGGATTTTTCCCGGAGTCCGGATCGGAGTCGGTTGGAGGGAAAACTTGGACCTGATTTTTCCGGAAACTGGAATGGAGTCGGTTAGAGGGAAAACCCGGACCGGATTTTTCCCGGAGACCGGATCGGAGTCGGTTGGAGGGAAAACCCGGACCGGATTTTTCCGGAAACTGGAATGGAGTCGGTTGGAGGGAAAACCCGGACCGGATTTTTCCCGGAGTCCGGATCGGAGTCGGTTGGAGGGAAAACCCGGACCGGATTTTTCCGGAAACTGGAATGGAGTCGGTTGGAGGGAAAACCCGGACCCGATTTTTCCCGGAGTCCGGATCGGAGTCGGTTGGAGGGAAAACCCGGACCGGATTTTTCCCGGAGTCCGGATCGGAGTCGGTTGGAGGGAAAACCAGGACCGGATTTCGGCCGGAGTCCGGAATGGACTCGGCTGGAGGGAAAACCCGGACCGGATTCCGGCCGGAGTCCGGAATGGACTCGGCTGGAGGGAAAACCCGGACCGTGTTTGTCCCGGAGTCCGGAATGGACTCGGCTGGAGGGAAAACCCGGACCGTGTTTGGCCCGGAGCCCGGAATGGACTCGGCTGGAGGGAAAACCCGGAGCGGATTCCGGCCGGAGCCCGGAATGGACTCGGCTGGAGGGAAAACCTGGAGCGGATTCCGTCCGGAGCCCGGAATGGACTCGGCTGGAGGGAAAACCCGGGCCGGATTCCGGCCGGAGCCCGGAATGGACTCGGCTGGAGGGAAAACCCGGAGCGGATTCCGGCCGGAGCCCGGAATGGACTCGGCTGGAGGGAAAACCCGGGCCGGATTCCGGCCGGAGCCCGGAATGGACTCGGCTGGAGGGAAAACCCGGAGCGGATTCCGGCCGGAGCCCGGAATGGACTCGGCTGGAGGGAAAACCCGGGCCGGATTCCGGCCGGAGCCCGGAATGGACTCGGCTGGAGGGAAAACCCGGGCCGGATTCCGGCCGGAGCCCGGAATGGACTCGGCTGGAGGGAAAACCCGGGCCGGATTCCGGCCGGAGCCCGGAATGGACTCGGCTGGAGGGAAAACCCGGGCCGGATTCCGGCCGGAGCCCGGAATGGACTCGGCTGGAGGGAAAACCCGGAGCGGATTCCGGCCGGAGCCCGGAACGGACTCGGCTGGAGGGAAAACCCGGAGCGGATTCCGGCCGGAGCCCGGAATGGACTCGGCTGGAGGGAAAACCCGGACCGGATTTCGGCCGGAGGCCGGAACGGACTCGGCTGGAGGGAAAACCCGGACTGTGTTTGTCCCAGAGTCCGGAATGGACTGGGCTGGAGGGAAAACCCGGACCGGATTTCGGCCGGAGTCCGGAATGGACTCGGCTGGAGGGAAAACCCGGACCGGATTTCGGCCGGAGTCCGGAATGGACTCGGCTGGAGGGAAAACCCGGGCTGGATTTCGGCCGGAGTCCGGAATGGACTCGGCTGGAGGGATTACCCGGTGCGGATTTGGGCCGGAGGATGGAATGGACTCGGCTGGAGGGAAAACCCGGACCGGATTTCGGCCGGAGTCCGGAATGGTCTCGGCTGGAGGGAAAACCCGGACCGGATTCCGGCCGGAGTCCGGAATGGTCTCGGCTGGAGGGCAAACCCGGACCGTGTTTGTCCCGGAGTCCGGAATGGACTCGGCTGGAGGGAAAACCCGGACCGTGTTTGGCCCGGAGTCCGGAATGGACTCGGCTGGAGGGAAAACCCGGACCGTGTTTGGCCCGGAGTCCGGAATGGACTCGGCTAGAGGGCAAACCCGGACCGTGTTTGTCCCGGAGTCCGGAATGGACTCGGCTGGATGGAAAAAATGAAAGCTTTTCCTTTCAGGAAAGGGAATGAAATCTTGCCATTTCAATGAGGATTAACTGAGCAAACTTCAGTGCATTTCCCTGTAGTTCTTGTCATCCCATTCACTTTTACGGTTTTCACTTGCTTTTGCAATTTTTCCTGTTTTAATTTTTAAGATTTCATGTCTTTAAATTCTTCTCCTCTCTTGCTGTAGTCTAGATGGCCACTGCACTCGAGGTGCTTCATCAAAAATTTCAGGGGACTCTAAGTATCTTCACCATGTTATCTAAAAGTCTTTTTCTATGAAGCAATCCTATGGGCAGCTCCACACAGCTCTGGCTCTTTCTCTCCTTTGCTCTCCCCTCCGCAGTCCCAGCTCTCTGCTTTCTGTCCCTAGCACAGGCACCTGACCCTGTCTGTCCCTGGTACAGCAGCTTATCTTATCCGTCCCTCACATGACTTCCTGTCCCTTCATCCTCACAGCATAGCCAGCAGACTTCAGCTGACTCTCTACCAACTCTCTCTTTTATCACATCCAGCTGTGGGGGCAAGGTGATTCCTACTCACTGATAATTAACACAGCTGCAATATATCAGAAGCAGGATTGCCTTTTGCACTTTATCTGTCTTACCACACTCTCTCTTGATTTGCATTTCTTCCCTGATTTGAGGATTTCCATTGGGGTAGTTTTGCCAAGTTTGGGTCCTTTTCACTGCTCCTCATTTCGTCTCCAGTCATTTGCTGCTAATCCCTCTATTTCCCAAGCATTTGTTCCACTTTGTTCTCCCATTTCAAGATTTTGTTCCCTTTCTTGAAAAAGCCAATATTTATTCAGGAAAGTGAATGAAATCTTGCTATTTCAATGAGGATCATTTGGGCAAGTCATGGTGCATTTCCCTGCACTTCTTGTCATCTCGTTCACTGGTTTTGGTTTTCCCTGTCAGCATTCACTACCTTGCCGATAATGCCAAATCTCTTTTTGTTCTGTCTCTTTAGTCACGGGTAGTGAACATGTGTGTGAGTTTCAACTCTTATTCCTAAAACTTCAGGAAGGTAGGCAGCATCAAGAATGAACTACTAGGATTCAGCCATAATTTTATTTTTGTCCATGCTATTTCATGCTGCTATCTAGATCTACAGCTACTTGTAATCTGTGCTCACTCGTTATTTCTCACCATCTACAGTTAAAGTAAACAGACTTTCCCCCATTCGTAGTACTGTCATTCCACATGGCAATTTTCTCTTCTGGTTTCCAATTGACTTTTCTAAGATTCATTTTCACTTTGAGAGATATTAAGGCCTTACTTTAAAACTTTTCAATAATATTTTGGCTTAAAGACGAGGACTCAATCAGCAGTTACTCCCTGCTTTCTGTACTGATACATTCAGTGTCTTGGAGAAGCAACAGTTCACCGAATTCTTTCTAGTACTCTTGTTCTTCCAGGAATATTTCTGTTGCTGTGATTGCTGATGAATAGAATAGAATAGAATAGAATAGAACATACTGTGAAGAGAAACAGACTACATTAAGGATAGTTGTAGCTTTGAAGATGTTTGCTGCCCTTCATCTTCTATGAAGCTGGTTCTAGAGATTCACATTCACTTGGTGCCTTCTTGCACATCTGCAGCATCACAAAAATTTTTGGAAAGGGAGGAGAACGATTAAGTAGACAAGTGAGGACTGTTAAAATACTGGTTGCTGTTGAAATGTAGAAGCTTTTGACCACCACATCTGGTGCTGGCCATCTTATGGCAAGGAAAGGAGATTTTGAAGTGATTTCCTAACAATCATTCTTCTGATCCTGGCAACCTCTGGTTCAAGGTCTGGTTTTTGTACATGATTATTCTTAATCATGATGGGTCATAAATGCACATTGTGTGGTTGTCGGTAGAGCTACTAATAGGGTGAATTACTATAAATAATTATAAATGACATAAAATCTGATTGAAAGAAATAATCCTCAGTCAATGTTGATAGCAACAAGACATGGTGTAAATTACAGACCAAAGTAGCTCTAGCACTGCTGTAACTTTCATGGCTTCTCAGACAGTTTCTCCTGTTGAAAGCTCCCAGTCTTCATTTCTGTCCAATTTTGGCTGATTTGATGAAAAGCTCTTGACTTTGCTGGGTTTTAATTTTCTCCTGCTTTTCAGGAGTTTGATACCATTTCTCCTGGTTCTGCCAAGACAGGATAAATTTTTTGCCAAAGCCAGGAGCGGCATAACCAGGACCAAGAGGTTATTCTATAACACCTTATGTCACTGTGGGTGTGAGGGAAGGGGTCACTTTCAGGCCAGGTAGCATTGTGCAGTCGTTGTGGGGGGGTTGCATGTGGTGAGCATTCGCATGTGAGTCATTCGCCTCTTGTGCTCTCTGGTATCACTATTCTCACTCCTAATTTTTTTTCTTTCATTGTTGCTTCCAGTAAATTGTTCATATCTCAACCATTAATCTTTACTTTTGGTGCCTCCAATTCTCCTCTCTATTCCACTGCAGGGGAGGGAGAGGGGAGACAGGGGCACATAGTGTTTCGGTGGGAACACTAAATTGGGGAATACCATCCCTAGACCAGAATGGCATTCCATATACCTTTTATGGCAAGGGTTTCGGCCGGAGTCCGGAATGGACTCGGCTGGAGGGAAAACCCGGACCGGATTTTTCCCGGAGTCCGGATCGGAGTCGGTTGGAGGGGAAACCCGGACCGGATTTTTCCCGGAGTCCGGATCGGAGTCGGTTGGAGGGAAAACCCGGACCGGATTTTTCCGGAAACTGGAATGGAGTCGGTTGGAGGGAAAACCCGGACCGGATTTTTCCCGGAGTCCGGATCGGAGTCGGTTGGAGGGAAAACCCGGACCGGATTTTTCCCGGAGTCCGGATCGGAGTCGGTTGGAGGGAAAACCCGGACCGGATTTTTCCGGAAACTGGAATGGAGTCGGTTGGAGGGAAAACCCGGACCGGATTTTTCCCGGAGTCCGGATCGGAGTCGGTTGGAGGGAAAACCCGGACCGGATTTTTCCGGAAACTGGAATGGAGTCGGTTGGAGGGAAAACCCGGACCGGATTTTTCCCGGAGTCCGGATCGGAGTCGGTTGGAGGGAAAACCCGGACCGGATTTTTCCGGAAACTGGAATGGAGTCGGTTGGAGGGAAAACCCGGACCGGATTTTTCCCGGAGTCCGGATCGGAGTCGGTTGGAGGGAAAACCCGGACCGGATTTTTCCGGAAACTGGAATGGAGTCGGTTGGAGGGGAAACCCGGACCGGATTTTTCCCGGAGTCCAGATCGGAGTCGGTTGGAGGGAAAACCCGGACCGGATTTTTCCGGAAACTGGAATGGAGTCGGTTGGAGGGGAAACCCGGACCGGATTTTTCCCGGAGTCCGGATCGGAGTCGGTTGGAGGGAAAACCCGGACCGGATTTTTCCGGAAACTGGAATGGAGTCGGTTGGAGGGAAAACCCGGACCGGATTTTTCCCGGAGTCCGGATCGGAGTCGGTTGGAGGGAAAACCCGGACCGGATTTTTCCCGGAGTCCGGATCGGAGTCGGTTGGAGGGAAAACCCGGACCGGATTTTTCCCGGAGTCCGGATCGGAGTCGGTTGGAGGGAAAACCCGGACCGGATTTTTCCGGAAACTGGAATGGAGTCGGTTGGAGGGAAAACCCGGACCGGATTTTTCCCGGAGTCCGGATCGGAGTCGGTTGGAGGGAAAACCCGGACCGGATTTTTCCCGGAGTCCGGATCGGAGTCGGTTGGAGGGAAAACCCGGACCGGATTTTTCCCGGAGTCCGGATCGGAGTCGGTTGGAGGGAAAACCCGGACCGGATTTTTCCCGGAGTCCGGATCGGAGTCGGTTGGAGGGAAAACCCGGACCGGATTTTTCCCGGAGTCCGGATCGGAGTCGGTTGGAGGGAAAACCCGGACCGGATTTTTCCCGGAGTCCGGATCGGAGTCGGTTGGAGGGAAAACCCGGACCGGACTTTTCCCGGAGTCCGGATCGGAGTCGGTTGGAGGGAAAACCCGGACCGGATTTTTCCCGGAGTCCGGATCGGAGTCGGTTGGAGGGAAAACCCGGACCGGATTTTTCCCGGAGTCCGGATCGGAGTCGGTTGGAGGGAAAACCCGGACCGGATTTTTCCCGGAGTCCGGATCGGAGTCGGTTGGAGGGAAAACCCGGACCGGATTTTTCCCGGAGTCCGGATCGGAGTCGGTTGGAGGGAAAACCCGGACCGGATTTTTCCCGGAGTCCGGATCGGAGTCGGTTGGAGGGAAAACCCGGACCGGATTTTTCCCGGAGTCCGGATCGGAGTCGGTTGGAGGGAAAACCCGGACCGGATTTTTCCCGGAGTCCGGATCGGAGTCGGTTGGAGGGAAAACCCGGACCGGATTTTTCCCGGAGTCCGGATCGGAGTCGGTTGGAGGGAAAACCCGGACCGGATTTTTCCCGGAGTCCGGATCGGAGTCGGTTGGAGGGAAAACCCGGACCGGATTTTTCCCGGAGTCCGGATCGGAGTCGGTTGGAGGGAAAACCCGGACCGGATTTTTCCCGGAGTCCGGATCGGAGTCGGTTGGAGGGAAAACCCGGACCGGATTTTTCCGGAAACTGGAATGGAGTCGGTTGGAGGGAAAACCCGGACCGGATTTTTCCCGGAGTCCGGATCGGAGTCGGTTGGAAGGGAAAACCCGGACCGGATTTTTCCGGAAACTGGAATGGAGTCGGTTGGAGGGAAAACCCGGACCGGATTTTTCCCGGAGTCCGGATCGGAGTCGGTTGGAAGGGAAAACCCGGACCGGATTTTTCCCGGAGTCCGGATCGGAGTCGGTTGGAGGGAAAACCCGGACCGGATTTTTCCCGGAGTCCGGATCGGAGTCGGTTGGAGGGAAAACCCGGACCGGATTTTTCCCGGAGTCCGGATCGGAGTCGGTTGGAGGGAAAACCCGGACCGGATTTTTCCCGGAGTCCGGATCGGAGTCGGTTGGAGGGAAAACCCGGACCGGATTTTTCCCGGAGTCCGGATCGGAGTCGGTTGGAGGGAAAACCCGGACCGGATTTTCCCCGGAGTCCGGATCGGAGTCGGTTGGAGGGAAAACCCGGACCGGATTTTTCCCGGAGTCCGGATCGGAGTCGGTTGGAGGGAAAACCCGGACCGGATTTTTCCCGGAGTCCGGATCGGAGTCGGTTGGAGGGAAAACCCGGACCGGATTTTTCCCGGAGTCCGGATCGGAGTCGGTTGGAGGGAAAACCCGGACCGGATTTTTCCCGGAGTCCGGATCGGAGTCGGTTGGAGGGAAAACCCGGACCGGATTTTTCCCGGAGTCCGGATCGGAGTCGGTTGGAGGGAAAACCCGGACCGGATTTTTCCGGAAACTGGAATGGAGTCGGTTGGAGGGAAAACCCGGACCGGATTTTTCCGGAGTCCGGATCGGAGTCGGTTGGAGGGAAAACCCGGACCGGATTTTTCCCGGAGTCCGGATCGGAGTCGGTTGGAGGGAAAACCCGGACCGGATTTTTCCGGAAACTGGAATGGAGTCGGTTGGAGGGAAAACCCGGACCGGATTTCCCCGGAGTCCGGATCGGAGTCGGTTGGAGGGAAAACCCGGACCGGATTTTTCCCGGAGTCCGGATCGGAGTCGGTTGGAGGGAAAACCCGGACCGGATTTTTCCCGGAGTCCGGATCGGAGTCGGTTGGAGGGAAAACCCGGACCGGATTTTTCCCGGAGTCCGGATCGGAGTCGGTTGGAGGGAAAACCCGGACCGGATTTTTCCGGAAACTGGAATGGAGTCGGTTGGAGGGAAAACCCGGACCGGATTTTTCCCGGAGTCCGGATCGGAGTCGGTTGGAGGGAAAACCCGGACCGGATTTTTCCCGGAGTCCGGATCGGAGTCGGTTGGAGGGAAAACCCGGACCGGATTTTTCCCGGAGTCCGGATCGGAGTCGGTTGGAGGGAAAACCCGGACCGGATTTTTCCCGGAGTCCGGATCGGAGTCGGTTGGAGGGAAAACCCGGACCGGACTTTTCCCGGAGTCCGGATCGGAGTCGGTTGGAGGGAAAACCCGGACCGGATTTTTCCCGGAGTCCGGATCGGAGTCGGTTGGAGGGAAAACCCGGACCGGATTTTTCCCGGAGTCCGGATCGGAGTCGGTTGGAGGGAAAACCCGGACCGGATTTTTCCCGGAGTCCGGATCGGAGTCGGTTGGAGGGAAAACCCGGACCGGATTTTTCCCGGAGTCCGGATCGGAGTCGGTTGGAGGGAAAACCCGGACCGGATTTTTCCGGAAACTGGAATGGAGTCGGTTGGAGGGAAAACCCGGACCGGATTTCCCCGGAGTCCGGATCGGAGTCGGTTGGAGGGAAAACCCGGACCGGATTTTTCCCGGAGTCCGGATCGGAGTCGGTTGGAGGGAAAACCCGGACCGGATTTTTCCCGGAGTCCGGATCGGAGTCGGTTGGAGGGAAAACCCGGACCGGATTTTTCCCGGAGTCCGGATCGGAGTCGGTTGGAGGGAAAACCCGGACCGGAGTTTTCCGGAAACTGGAATGGAGTCGGTTGGAGGGAAAACCCGGACCGGATTTTTCCCGGAGTCCGGATCGGAGTCGGTTGGAGGGAAAACCCGGACCGGATTTTTCCGGAAACTGGAATGGAGTCGGTTGGAGGGAAAACCCGGACCGGATTTTTCCCGGAGTCCGGATCGGAGTCGGTTGGAGGGAAAACCCGGACCGGATTTTTCCCGGAGTCCGGATCGGAGTCGGTTGGAGGGAAAACCCGGACCGGATTTTTCCCGGAGTCCGGATCGGAGTCGGTTGGAGGGAAAACCCGGACCGGATTTTTCCCGGAGTCCGGATCGGAGTCGGTTGGAGGGAAAACCCGGACCGGATTTTTCCCGGAGTCCGGATCGGAGTCGGTTGGAGGGAAAACCCGGACCGGATTTTTCCCGGAGTCCGGATCGGAGTCGGTTGGAGGGAAAACCCGGACCGGACTTTTCCCGGAGTCCGGATCGGAGTCGGTTGGAGGGAAAACCCGGACCGGATTTTTCCCGGAGTCCGGATCGGAGTCGGTTGGAGGGAAAACCCGGACCGGATTTTTCCCGGAGTCCGGATCGGAGTCGGTTGGAGGGAAAACCCGGACCGGATTTTTCCCGGAGTCCGGATCGGAGTCGGTTGGAGGGAAAACCCGGACCGGATTTTTCCCGGAGTCCGGATCGGAGTCGGTTGGAGGGAAAACCCGGACCGGATTTTTCCCGGAGTCCGGATCGGAGTCGGTTGGAGGGAAAACCCGGACCGGATTTTTCCCGGAGTCCGGATCGGAGTCGGTTGGAGGGAAAACCCGGACCGGATTTTTCCCGGAGTCCGGATCGGAGTCGGTTGGAGGGAAAACCCGGACCGGATTTTTCCCGGAGTCCGGATCGGAGTCGGTTGGAGGGAAAACCCGGACCGGATTTTTCCCGGAGTCCGGATCGGAGTCGGTTGGAGGGAAAACCCGGACCGGATTTTTCCGGAAACTGGAATGGAGTCGGTTGGAGGGAAAACCCGGACCGGATTTTTCCCGGAGTCCGGATCGGAGTCGGTTGGAGGGAAAACCCGGACCGGATTTTTCCCGGAGTCCGGATCGGAGTCGGTTGGAGGGAAAACCCGGACCGGATTTTTCCGGAAACTGGAATGGAGTCGGTTGGAGGGAAAACCCGGACCGGATTTCCCCGGAGTCCGGATCGGAGTCGGTTGGAGGGAAAACCCGGACCGGATTTTTCCCGGAGTCCGGATCGGAGTCGGTTGGAGGGAAAACCCGGACCGGATTTTTCCCGGAGTCCGGATCGGAGTCGGTTGGAGGGAAAACCCGGACCGGATTTTTCCCGGAGTCCGGATCGGAGTCGGTTGGAGGGAAAACCCGGACCGGATTTTTCCCGGAGTCCGGATCGGAGTCGGTTGGAGGGAAAACCCGGACCGGATTTTTCCCGGAGTCCGGATCGGAGTCGGTTGGAGGGAAAACCCGGACCGGATTTTTCCGGAAACTGGAATGGAGTCGGTTGGAGGGAAAACCCGGACCGGATTTTTCCCGGAGTCCGGATCGGAGTCGGTTGGAGGGAAAACCCGGACCGGATTTTTCCCGGAGTCCGGATCGGAGTCGGTTGGAGGGAAAACCCGGACCGGTTTTTTCCCGGAGTCCGGATCGGAGTCGGTTGGAGGGAAAACCCGGACCGGATTTTTCCGGAAACTGGAATGGAGTCGGTTGGAGGGAAAACCCGGACCGGATTTTTCCCGGAGTCCGGATCGGAGTCGGTTGGAGGGAAAACCCGGACCGGATTTTTCCCGGAGTCCGGATCGGAGTCGGTTGGAGGGAAAACCCGGACCGGATTTTTCCCGGAGTCCGGATCGGAGTCGGTTGGAGGGAAAACCCGGACCGGATTTTTCCCGGAGTCCGGATCGGAGTCGGTTGGAGGGAAAACCCGGACCGGATTTTTCCCGGAGTCCGGATCGGAGTCGGTTGGAGGGAAAACCCGGACCGGATTTTTCCCGGAGTCCGGATCGGAGTCGGTTGGAGGGAAAACCCGGACCGGATTTTTCCCGGAGTCCGGATCGGAGTCGGTTGGAGGGAAAACCCGGACCGGATTTTTCCCGGAGTCCGGATCGGAGTCGGTTGGAGGGAAAACCCGGACCGGATTTTTCCGGAAACTGGAATGGAGTCGGTTGGAGGGAAAACCCGGACCGGATTTTTCCCGGAGTCCGGATCGGAGTCGGTTGGAGGGAAAACCCGGACCGGATTTTTCCCGGAGTCCGGATCGGAGTCGGTTGGAGGGAAAACCCGGACCGGATTTTTCCCGGAGTCCGGATCGGAGTCGGTTGGAGGGAAAACCCGGACCGGATTTTTCCCGGAGTCCGGATCGGAGTCGGTTGGAGGGAAAACCCGGACCGGATTTTTCCCGGAGTCCGGATCGGAGTCGGTTGGAGGGAAAACCCGGACCGGATTTTTCCGGAAACTGGAATGGAGTCGGTTGGAGGGAAAACCCGGACCGGATTTCCCCGGAGTCCGGATCGGAGTCGGTTGGAGGGAAAACCCGGACCGGATTTTTCCCGGAGTCCGGATCGGAGTCGGTTGGAGGGAAAACCCGGACCGGATTTTTCCGGAAACTGGAATGGAGTCGGTTGGAGGGAAAACCCGGACCGGATTTTTCCCGGAGTCCGGATCGGAGTCGGTTGGAGGGAAAACCCGGACCGGATTTTTCCCGGAGTCCGGATCGGAGTCGGTTGGAGGGAAAACCCGGACCGGATTTTTCCCGGAGTCCGGATCGGAGTCGGTTGGAGGGAAAACCCGGACCGGATTTCCCCGGAGTCCGGATCGGAGTCGGTTGGAGGGAAAACCCGGACCGGATTTTTCCCGGAGTCCGGATCGGAGTCGGTTGGAGGGAAAACCCGGACCGGATTTTTCCGGAAACTGGAATGGAGTCGGTTGGAGGGAAAACCCGGACCGGATTTTTCCCGGAGTCCGGATCGGAGTCGGTTGGAGGGAAAACCCGGACCGGATTTTTCCCGGAGTCCGGATCGGAGTCGGTTGGAGGGAAAACCCGGACCGGATTTTTCCCGGAGTCCGGATCGGAGTCGGTTGGAGGGAAAACCCGGACCGGATTTTTCCCGGAGTCCGGATCGGAGTCGGTTGGAGGGAAAACCCGGACCGGATTTTTCCCGGAGTCCGGATCGGAGTCGGTTGGAGGGAAAACCCGGACCGGATTTTTCCCGGAGTCCGGATCGGAGTCGGTTGGAGGGAAAACCCGGACCGGATTTTTCCCGGAGTCCGGATCGGAGTCGGTTGGAGGGAAAACCCGGACCGGATTTTTCCCGGAGTCCGGATCGGAGTCGGTTGGAGGGAAAACCCGGACCGGATTTTTCCCGGAGTCCGGATCGGAGTCGGTTGGAGGGAAAACCCGGACCGGATTTTTCCCGGAGTCCGGATCGGAGTCGGTTGGAGGGAAAACCCGGACCGGTTTTTTCCCGGAGTCCGGATCGGAGTCGGTTGGAGGGAAAACCCGGACCGGATTTTTCCGGAAACTGGAATGGAGTCGGTTGGAGGGAAAACCCGGACCGGATTTTTCCCGGAGTCCGGATCGGAGTCGGTTGGAGGGAAAACCCGGACCGGATTTTTCCCGGAGTCCGGATCGGAGTCGGTTGGAGGGAAAACCCGGACCGGATTTTTCCCGGAGTCCGGATCGGAGTCGGTTGGAGGGAAAACCCGGACCGGATTTTTCCCGGAGTCCGGATCGGAGTCGGTTGGAGGGAAAACCCGGACCGGATTTTTCCCGGAGTCCGGATCGGAGTCGGTTGGAGGGAAAACCCGGACCGGATTTTTCCCGGAGTCCGGATCGGAGTCGGTTGGAGGGAAAACCCGGACCGGATTTTTCCCGGAGTCCGGATCGGAGTCGGTTGGAGGGAAAACCCGGACCGGATTTTTCCCGGAGTCCGGATCGGAGTCGGTTGGAGGGAAAACCCGGACCGGATTTTTCCCGGAGTCCGGATCGGAGTCGGTTG
Source organism: Chamaea fasciata (assembly GCF_029207755.1). Classification (NCBI taxonomy): domain Eukaryota; kingdom Metazoa; phylum Chordata; class Aves; order Passeriformes; family Sylviidae; genus Chamaea; species Chamaea fasciata. Next base: position 122,319,681 of record NW_027094086.1, on the reverse strand, counting down.
GAGGGAAAACCCGGACCGGATTTTTCCCGGAGTCCGGATCGGAGTCGGTTGGAGGGAAAACCCGGACCGGATTTTTCCCGGAGTCCGGATCGGAGTCGGTTGGAGGGAAAACCCGGACCGGATTTTTCCCGGAGTCCGGATCGGAGTCGGTTGGAGGGAAAACCCGGACCGGATTTTTCCCGGAGTCCGGATCGGAGTCGGTTGGAGGGAAAACCCGGACCGGATTTTTCCCGGAGTCCGGATCGGAGTCGGTTGGAGGGAAAACCCGGACCGGATTTTTCCCGGAGTCCGGATCGGAGTCGGTTGGAGGGAAAACCCGGACCGGATTTTTCCCGGAGTCCGGATCGGAGTCGGTTGGAGGGAAAACCCGGACCGGATTTTTCCCGGAGTCCGGATCGGAGTCGGTTGGAGGGAAAACCCGGACCGGATTTTTCCCGGAGTCCGGATCGGAGTCGGTTGGAGGGAAAACCCGGACCGGATTTTTCCCGGAGTCCGGATCGGAGTCGGTTGGAGGGAAAACCCGGACCGGATTTTTCCCGGAGTCCGGATCGGAGTCGGTTGGAGGGAAAACCCGGACCGGATTTTTCCCGGAGTCCGGATCGGAGTCGGTTGGAGGGAAAACCCGGACCGGATTTTTCCCGGAGTCCGGATCGGAGTCGGTTGGAGGGAAAACCCGGACCGGATTTTTCCCGGAGTCCGGATCGGAGTCGGTTGGAGGGAAAACCCGGACCGGATTTTTCCCGGAGTCCGGATCGGAGTCGGTTGGAGGGAAAACCCGGACCGGATTTTTCCCGGAGTCCGGATCGGAGTCGGTTGGAGGGAAAACCCGGACCGGATTTTTCCCGGAGTCCGGATCGGAGTCGGTTGGAGGGAAAACCCGGACCGGATTTTTCCCGGAGTCCGGATCGGAGTCGGTTGGAGGGAAAACCCGGACCGGATTTTTCCCGGAGTCCGGATCGGAGTCGGTTGGAGGGAAAACCCGGACCGGATTTTTCCCGGAGTCCGGATCGGAGTCGGTTGGAGGGAAAACCCGGACCGGATTTTTCCCGGAGTCCGGATCGGAGTCGGTTGGAGGGAAAACCCGGACCGGATTTTTCCCGGAGTCCGGATCGGAGTCGGTTGGAGGGAAAACCCGGACCGGATTTTTCCCGGAGTCCGGATCGGAGTCGGTTGGAGGGAAAACCCGGACCGGATTTTTCCCGGAGTCCGGATCGGAGTCGGTTGGAGGGAAAACCCGGACCGGATTTTTCCCGGAGTCCGGATCGGAGTCGGTTGGAGGGAAAACCCGGACCGGATTTTTCCCGGAGTCCGGATCGGAGTCGGTTGGAGGGAAAACCCGGACCGGATTTTTCCCGGAGTCCGGATCGGAGTCGGTTGGAGGGAAAACCCGGACCGGATTTTTCCCGGAGTCCGGATCGGAGTCGGTTGGAGGGAAAACCCGGACCGGATTTTTCCCGGAGTCCGGATCGGAGTCGGTTGGAGGGAAAACCCGGACCGGATTTTTCCGGAAACTGGAATGGAGTCGGTTGGAGGGAAAACCCGGACCGTGTTTGGCCCGGAGTCCGGAATGGACTCGGCTGGAGGGAAAACCCGGACCGTGTTTGGCCCGGAGCCCGGAATGGACTCGGCTGGAGGGAAAACCCGGAGCGGATTCCGGCCGGAGCCCGGAATGGACTCGGCTGGAGGGAAAACCCGGAGCGGATTCCGGCCGGAGCCCGGAATGGACTCGGCTGGAGGGAAAACCCGGGCCGGATTCCGGCCGGAGCCCGGAATGGACTCGGCTGGAGGGAAAACCCGGAGCGGATTCCGGCCGGAGCCCGGAATGGACTCGGCTGGAGGGAAAACCCGGGCCGGATTCCGGCCGGAGCCCGGAATGGACTCGGCTGGAGGGAAAACCCGGAGCGGATTCCGGCCGGAGCCCGGAACGGACTCGGCTGGAGGGAAAACCCGGGCCGGATTCCGGCCGGAGCCCGGAACGGACTCGGCTGGAGGGAAAACCCGGGCCGGATTCCGGCCGGAGCCCGGAACGGACTCGGCTGGAGGGAAAACCCGGGCCGGATTCCGGCCGGAGCCCGGAACGGACTCGGCTGGAGGGAAAACCCGGAGCGGATTCCGGCCGGAGCCCGGAATGGACTCGGCTGGAGGGAAAACCCGGACCGGATTTCGGCCGGAGGCCGGAACGGACTCGGCTGGAGGGAAAACCCGGACTGTGTTTGTCCCAGAGTCCGGAATGGACTGGGCTGGAGGGAAAACCCGGACCGGATTTCGGCCGGAGTCCGGAATGGACTCGGCTGGAGGGAAAACCCGGACCGGATTTCGGCCGGAGTCCGGAATGGACTCGGCTGGAGGGAAAACCCGGGCTGGATTTCGGCCGGAGTCCGGAATGGACTCGGCTGGAGGGATTACCCGGTGCGGATTTGGGCCGGAGGATGGAATGGACTCGGCTGGAGGGAAAACCCGGACCGGATTTCGGCCGGAGTCCGGAATGGTCTCGGCTGGAGGGAAAACCCGGACCGGATTCCGGCCGGAGTCCGGAATGGTCTCGGCTGGAGGGCAAACCCGGACCGTGTTTGTCCCGGAGTCCGGAATGGACTCGGCTGGAGGGAAAACCCGGACCGTGTTTGGCCCGGAGTCCGGAATGGACTCGGCTGGAGGGAAAACCCGGACCGTGTTTGGCCCGGAGTCCGGAATGGACTCGGCTAGAGGGCAAACCCGGACCGTGTTTGTCCCGGAGTCCGGAATGGACTCGGCTGGATGGAAAAAATGAAAGCTTTTCCTTTCAGGAAAGGGAATGAAATCTTGCCATTTCAATGAGGATTAACTGAGCAAACTTCAGTGCATTTCCCTGTAGTTCTTGTCATCCCATTCACTTTTACGGTTTTCACTTGCTTTTGCAATTTTTCCTGTTTTAATTTTTAAGATTTCATGTCTTTAAATTCTTCTCCTCTCTTGCTGTAGTCTAGATGGCCACTGCACTCGAGGTGCTTCATCAAAAATTTCAGGGGACTCTAAGTATCTTCACCATGTTATCTAAAAGTCTTTTTCTATGAAGCAATCCTATGGGCAGCTCCACACAGCTCTGGCTCTTTCTCTCCTTTGCTCTCCCCTCCGCAGTCCCAGCTCTCTGCTTTCTGTCCCTAGCACAGGCACCTGACCCTGTCTGTCCCTGGTACAGCAGCTTATCTTATCCGTCCCTCACATGACTTCCTGTCCCTTCATCCTCACAGCATAGCCAGCAGACTTCAGCTGACTCTCTACCAACTCTCTCTTTTATCACATCCAGCTGTGGGGGCAAGGTGATTCCTACTCACTGATAATTAACACAGCTGCAATATATCAGAAGCAGGATTGCCTTTTGCACTTTATCTGTCTTACCACACTCTCTCTTGATTTGCATTTCTTCCCTGATTTGAGGATTTCCATTGGGGTAGTTTTGCCAAGTTTGGGTCCTTTTCACTGCTCCTCATTTCGTCTCCAGTCATTTGCTGCTAATCCCTCTATTTCCCAAGCATTTGTTCCACTTTGTTCTCCCATTTCAAGATTTTGTTCCCTTTCTTGAAAAAGCCAATATTTATTCAGGAAAGTGAATGAAATCTTGCTATTTCAATGAGGATCATTTGGGCAAGTCATGGTGCATTTCCCTGCACTTCTTGTCATCTCATTCACTGGTTTTGGTTTTCCCTCTCAGCATTCACTACCTTGGCGATAATGCCAAATCTCTTTTTGTTCTGTCTCTTTAGTCACGGGTAGTGAACATGTGTGTGAGTTTCAACTCTTATTCCTAAAACTTCAGGAAGGTAGGCAGCATCAAGAATGAACTACTAGGATTCAGCCATAATTTTATTTTTGTCCATGCTATTTCATGCTGCTATCTAGATCTACAGCTACTTGTAATCTGTGCTCACTCGTTATTTCTCACCATCTACAGTTAAAGTAAACAGACTTTCCCCCATTCGTAGTACTGTCATTCCACATGGCAATTTTCTCTTCTGGTTTCCAATTGACTTTTCTAAGATTCATTTTCACTTTGAGAGATATTAAGGCCTTACTTTAAAACTTTTCAATAATATTTTGGCTTAAAGACGAGGACTCAATCAGCAGTTACTCCCTGCTTTCTGTACTGATACATTCAGTGTCTTGGAGAAGCAACAGTTCACCGAATTCTTTCTAGTACTCTTGTTCTTCCAGGAATATTTCTGTTGCTGTGATTGCTGATGAATAGAATAGAATAGAATAGAATAGAACATACTGTGAAGAGAAACAGACTACATTAAGGATAGTTGTAGCTTTGAAGATGTTTGCTGCCCTTCATCTTCTATGAAGCTGGTTCTAGAGATTCACATTCACTTGGTGCCTTCTTGCACATCTGCAGCATCACAAAAATTTTTGGAAAGGGAGGAGAACGATTAAGTAGACAAGTGAGGACTGTTAAAATACTGGTTGCTGTTGAAATGTAGAAGCTTTTGACCACCACATCTGGTGCTGGCCATCTTATGGCAAGGAAAGGAGATTTTGAAGTGATTTCCTAACAATCATTCTTCTGATCCTGGCAACCTCTGGTTCAAGGTCTGGTTTTTGTACATGATTATTCTTAATCATGATGGGTCATAAAGGCACATTGTGTGGTTGTCGGTAGAGCTACTAATAGGGTGAATTACTATAAATAATTATAAATGACATAAAATCTGATTGAAAGAAATAATCCTCAGTCAATGTTGATAGCAACAAGACATGGTGTAAATTACAGACCAAAGTAGCTCTAGCACTGCTGCAACTTTCATGGCTTCTCAGACAGTTTCTCCTGTTGAAAGCTCCCAGTCTTCATTTCTGTCCAATTTTGGCTGATTTGATGAAAAGCTCTTGACTTTGCTGGGTTTTAATTTTCTCCTGCTTTTCAGGAGTTTGATACCATTTCTCCTGGTTCTGCCAAGACAGGATAAATTTTTTGCCAAAGCCAGGAGCGGCATAACCAGGACCAAGAGGTTATTCTATAACACCTTATGTCACTGTGGGTGTGAGGGAAGGGGTCACTTTCAGGCCAGGTAGCATTGTGCAGTCGTTGTGGGGGGGTTGCATGTGGTGAGCATTCGCATGTGAGTCATTCGCCTCTTGTGCTCTCTGGTATCACTATTCTCACTCCTAATTTTTTTTCTTTCATTGTTGCTTCCAGTAAATTGTTCATATCTCAACCATTAATCTTTACTTTTGGTGCCTCCAATTCTCCTCTCTATTCCACTGCAGGGGAGGGAGAGGGGAGACAGGGGCACATAGTGTTTCGGTGGGAACACTAAATTGGGGAATACCATCCCTAGACCAGAATGGCATTCCATATACCTTTTATGGCAAGGGTTTCGGCCGGAGTCCGGAATGGACTCGGCTGGAGGGCAAACCCGGAGCGCATTCCGGCCGGAGTCCGGAATGGACTCGGCTGGAGGGAAAACCCGGACCGGATTTTTCCCATAGTCCGGATCGGAGTCGGTTGGAGGGGAAACCCGGACCGGATTTTTCCCGGAGTCCGGATCGGAGTCGGTTGGAGGGAAAACCCGGACCGGATTTTTCCGGAAACTGGAATGGAGTCGGTTGGAGGGGAAACCCGGACCGGATTTTTCCCGGAGTCCGGATCGGAGTCGGTTGGAGGGAAAACCCGGACCGGATTTTTCCGGAAACTGGAATGGAGTCGGTTGGAGGGAAAACCCGGACCGGATTTTTCCCGGAGTCCGGATCGGAGTCGGTTGGAGGGAAAACCCGGACCGGATTTTTCCCGGAGTCCGGATCGGAGTCGGTTGGAGGGAAAACCCGGACCGGATTTTTCCCGGAGTCCGGATCGGAGTCGGTTGGAGGGAAAACCCGGACCGGATTTTTCCCGGAGTCCGGATCGGAGTCGGTTGGAGGGAAAACCCGGACCGGATTTTTCCGGAAACTGGAATGGAGTCGGTTGGAGGGAAAACCCGGACCGGATTTTTCCCGGAGTCCGGATCGGAGTCGGTTGGAGGGAAAACCCGGACCGGATTTTTCCCGGAGTCCGGATCGGAGTCGGTTGGAGGGAAAACCCGGACCGGATTTTTCCCGGAGTCCGGATCGGAGTCGGTTGGAGGGAAAACCCGGACCGGATTTTTCCCGGAGTCCGGATCGGAGTCGGTTGGAGGGAAAACCCGGACCGGATTTTTCCGGAAACTGGAATGGAGTCGGTTGGAGGGAAAACCCGGACCGGATTTTTCCCGGAGTCCGGATCGGAGTCGGTTGGAGGGAAAACCCGGACCGGATTTTTCCGGAAACTGGAATGGAGTCGGTTGGAGGGAAAACCCGGACCGGATTTTTCCCGGAGTCCGGATCGGAGTCGGTTGGAGGGAAAACCCGGACCGGATTTTTCCCGGAGTCCGGATCGGAGTCGGTTGGAGGGAAAACCCGGACCGGATTTTTCCGGAAACTGGAATGGAGTCGGTTGGAGGGAAAACCCGGACCGGATTTTTCCCGGAGTCCGGATCGGAGTCAGTTGGAGGGAAAACCCGGACCGGATTTTTCCCGGAGTCCGGATCGGAGTCGGTTGGAGGGAAAACCCGGATCGGATTTTTCCGGAAACTGGAATGGAGTCGGTTGGAGGGAAAACCCGGACCGGATTTTTCCGGAAACTGGAATGGAGTCGGTTGGAGGGAAAACCCGGACCGGATTTTTCCCGGAGTCCGGATCGGAGTCGGTTGGAGGGAAAACCCGGACCGGATTTTTCCCGGAGTCCGGATCGGAGTCGGTTGGAGGGAAAACCCGGACCGGATTTTTCCGGAAACTGGAATGGAGTCGGTTGGAGGGGAAACCCGGACCGGATTTTTCCCGGAGTCCGGATCGGAGTCGGTTGGAGGGAAAACCCGGACCGGATTTTTCCCGGAGTCTGGATCGGAGTCGGTTGGAGGGAAAACCCGGACCGGATTTTTCCCGGAGTCCGGATCGGAGTCGGTTGGAGGGAAAACCCGGACCGGATTTTTCCGGAAACTGGAATGGAGTCGGTTGGAGGGAAAACCCGGACCGGATTTTTCCCGGAGTCCGGATCGGAGTCGGTTGGAGGGAAAACCCGGACCGGATTTTTCCGGAAACTGGAATGGAGTCGGTTGGAGGGAAAACCCGGACCGGATTTTTCCCGGAGTCCGGATCGGAGTCGGTTGGAGGGAAAACCCGGACCGGATTTTTCCGGAAACTGGAATGGAGTCGGTTGGAGGGAAAACCCGGACCGGATTTTTCCCGGAGTCCGGATCGGAGTCAGTTGGAGGGAAAACCCGGACCGGATTTTTCCGGAAACTGGAATGGAGTCGGTTGGAGGGAAAACCCGGACCGGATTTTTCCCGGAGTCCGGATCGGAGTCGGTTGGAGGGAAAACCCGGACCGGATTTTTCCCGGAGTCCGGATCGGAGTCGGTTGGAGGGAAAACCCGGACCGGATTTTTCCCGGAGTCCGGATCGGAGTCGGTTGGAGGGAAAACCCGGACCGGATTTTTCCCGGAGTCCGGATCGGAGTCGGTTGGAGGGAAAACCCGGACCGGATTTTTCCGGAAACTGGAATGGAGTCGGTTGGAGGGAAAACCCGGACCGGATTTTTCCCGGAGTCCGGATCGGAGTCGGTTGGAGGGAAAACCCGGACCGGATTTTTCCCGGAGTCCGGATCGGAGTCGGTTGGAGGGAAAACCCGGACCGGATTTTTCCCGGAGTCCGGATCGGAGTCGGTTGGAGGGAAAACCCGGACCGGATTTTTCCGGAAACTGGAATGGAGTCGGTTGGAGGGGAAACCCGGACCGGATTTTCCCGGAGTCCGGATCGGAGTCGGTTGGAGGGAAAACCCGGACCGGATTTTTCCGGAAACTGGAATGGAGTCGGTTGGAGGGAAAACCCGGACCGGATTTTTCCCAGAGTCCGGATCGGAGTCGGTTGGAGGGAAAACCCGGACCGGATTTTTCCCGGAGTCCGGATCGGAGTCGGTTGGAGGGAAAACCCGGACCGGATTTTTCCGGAAACTGGAATGGAGTCGGTTGGAGGGGAAACCCGGACCGGATTTTCCCGGAGTCCGGATCGGAGTCGGTTGGAGGGAAAACCCGGACCGGATTTTTCCGGAAACTGGAATGGAGTCGGTTGGAGGGAAAACCCGGACCGGATTTTTCCCAGAGTCCGGATCGGAGTCGGTTGGAGGGAAAACCCGGACCGGATTTTTCCCGGAGTCCGGATCGGAGTCGGTTGGAGGGAAAACCCGGACCGGATTTTTCCCGGAGTCCGGATCGGAGTCGGTTGGAGGGAAAACCCGGACCGGATTTCCCCGGAGTCCGGATCGGAGTCGGTTGGAGGGAAAACCCGGACCGGATTTTTCCGGAAACTGGAATGGAGTCGGTTGGAGGGAAAACCCGGACCGGATTTTTCCCGGAGTCCGGATCGGAGTCGGTTGGAGGGAAAACCCGGACCGGATTTTTCCGGAAACTGGAATGGAGTCGGTTGGAGGGAAAACCCGGACCGGATTTTTCCCGGAGTCCGGATCGGAGTCGGTTGGAGGGAAAACCCGGACCGGATTTTTCCCAGAGTCCGGATCGGAGTCAGTTGGAGGGAAAACCCGGACCGGATTTTTCCGGAAACTGGAATGGAGTCGGTTGGAGGGAAAACCCGGACCGGATTTTTCCCGGAGTCCGGATCGGAGTCGGTTGGAGGGAAAACCCGGACCGGATTTTTCCCGGAGTCCGGATCGGAGTCGGTTGGAGGGAAAACCCGGACCGGATTTTTCCCGGAGTCCGGATCGGAGTCGGTTGGAGGGAAAACCCGGACCGGATTTTTCCCGGAGTCCGGATCGGAGTCGGTTGGAGGGAAAACCCGGACCGGATTTTTCCGGAAACTGGAATGGAGTCGGTTGGAGGGGAAACCCGGACCGGATTTTTCCCGGAGTCCGGATCGGAGTCGGTTGGAGGGAAAACCCGGACCGGATTTTTCCGGAAACTGGAATGGAGTCGGTTGGAGGGAAAACCCGGACCGGATTTTTCCCGGAGTCCGGATCGGAGTCGGTTGGAGGGAAAACCCGGACCGGATTTTTCCCGGAGTCCGGATCGGAGTCGGTTGGAGGGAAAACCCGGACCGGATTTTTCCCGGAGTCCGGATCGGAGTCGGTTGGAGGGAAAACCCGGACCGGATTTTTCCGGAAACTGGAATGGAGTCGGTTGGAGGGAAAACCCGGACCGGATTTTTCCCGGAGTCCGGATCGGAGTCGGTTGGAGGGAAAACCCGGACCGGATTTTTCCGGAAACTGGAATGGAGTCGGTTGGAGGGAAAACCCGGACCGGATTTTTCCCGGAGTCCGGATCGGAGTCGGTTGGAGGGAAAACCCGGACCGGATTTTTCCCGGAGTCCGGATCGGAGTCGGTTGGAGGGAAAACCCGGACCGGATTTTTCCCGGAGTCCGGATCGGAGTCGGTTGGAGGGAAAACCCGGACCGGATTTTTCCCGGAGTCCGGATCGGAGTCGGTTGGAGGGAAAACCCGGACCGGATTTCCCCGGAGTCCGGATCGGAGTCGGTTGGAGGGAAAACCCGGACCGGATTTTTCCGGAAACTGGAATGGAGTCGGCTGGAGGGAAAACCCGGACCGTGTTTGGCCCGGAGCCCGGAATGGACTCGGCTGGAGGGAAAACCCGGAGCGGATTCCGGCCGGAGCCCGGAATGGACTCGGCTGGAGGGAAAACCCGGGCCGGATTCCGGCCGGAGCCCGGAATGGACTCGGCTGGAGGGAAAACCCGGAGCGGATTCCGGCCGGAGCCCGGAATGGACTCGGCTGGAGGGAAAACCCGGGCCGGATTCCGGCCGGAGCCCGGAATGGACTCGGCTGGAGGGAAAACCCGGAGCGGATTCCGGCCGGAGCCCGGAATGGACTCGGCTGGAGGGAAAACCCGGGCCGGATTCCGGCCGGAGCCCGGAATGGACTCGGCTGGAGGGAAAACCCGGGCCGGATTCCGGCCGGAGCCCGGAATGGACTCGGCTGGAGGGAAAACCCGGGCCGGATTCCGGCCGGAGCCCGGAATGGACTCGGCTGGAGGGAAAACCCGGAGCGGATTCCGGCCGGAGCCCGGAATGGACTCGGCTGGAGGGAAAACCCGGGCCGGATTCCGGCCGGAGCCCGGAATGGACTCGGCTGGAGGGAAAACCCGGAGCGGATTCCGGCCGGAGCCCGGAACGGACTCGGCTGGAGGGAAAACCCGGAGCGGATTCCGGCCGGAGGCCGGAACGGACTCGGCTGGGGGGAAAACCCGGACCGGATTCCGGCCGGAGTCCGGAATGGACTCGGCTGGAGGGAAAACCCGGACTGTGTTTGTCCCAGAGTCCGGAATGGACTGGGCTGGAGGGAAAACCCGGACCGGATTTCGGCCGGAGTCCGGAATGGACTCGGCTGGAGGGAAAACCCGGACCGGATTTCGGCCGGAGTCCGGAATGGACTCGGCTTGAGGGAAAACCCGGGCTGGATTTCGGCCGGAGTCCGGAATGGACTCGGCTGGAGGGATTACCCGGTGCGGATTTGGGCCGGAGGATGGAATGGACTCGGCTGGAGGGAAAACCCGGACCGGATTTCGGCCGGAGTCCGGAATGGTCTCGGCTGGAGGGAAAACCCGGACCGGATTCCGGCCGGAGTCCGGAATGGTCTCGGCTGGAGGGCAAACCCGGACCGTGTTTGGCCCGGAGTCCGGAATGGACTCGGCTGGAGGGAAAACCCGGACCGTGTTTGGCCCGGAGTCCGGAATGGACTCGGCTGGAGGGAAAACCCGGACCGTGTTTGGCCCGGAGTCCGGAATGGACTCGGCTAGAGGGCAAACCCGGACCGTGTTTGTCCCGGAGTCCGGAATGGACTCGGCTGGATGGAAAAAATGAAAGCTTTTCCTTTCAGGAAAGGGAATGAAATCTTGCCATTTCAATGAGGATTAACTGAGCAAACTTCAGTGCATTTCCCTGTAGTTCTTGTCATCCCATTCACTTTTACGGTTTTCACTTGCTTTTGCAATTTTTCCTGTTTTCATTTTTAAGATTTCATGTCTTTAAATTCTTCTCCTCTCTTGCTGTAGTCTAGATGGCCACTGCACTCGAGGTGCTTCATCAAAAATTTCAGGGGACTCTAAGTATCTTCACCATGTTATCTAAAAGTCTTTTTCTATGAAGCAATCCTATGGGCAGCTCCACACAGCTCTGGCTCTTTCTCTCCTTTGCTCTCCCCTCCGCAGTCCCAGCTCTCTGCTTTCTGTCCCTAGCACAGGCACCTGACCCTGTCTGTCCCTGGTACAGCAGCTTATCTTATCCGTCCCTCACATGACTTCCTGTCCCTTCATCCTCACAGCATAGCCAGCAGACTTCAGCTGACTCTCTACCAACTCTCTCTTTTATCACATCCAGCTGTGGGGGCAAGGTGATTCCTACTCACTGATAATTAACACAGCTGCAATATATCAGAAGCAGGATTGCCTTTTGCACTTTATCTGTCTTACCACACTCTCTCTTGATTTGCATTTCTTCCCTGATTTGAGGATTTCCATTGGGGTAGTTTTGCCAAGTTTGGGTCCTTTTCACTGCTCCTCATTTCGTCTCCAGTCATTTGCTGCTAATCCCTCTATTTCCCAAGCATTTGTTCCACTTTGTTCTCCCATTTCAAGATTTTGTTCCCTTTCTTGAAAAAGCCAATATTTATTCAGGAAAGTGAATGAAATCTTGCTATTTCAATGAGGATCATTTGGGCAAGTCATGGTGCATTTCCCTGCACTTCTTGTCATCTCGTTCACTGGTTTTGGTTTTCCCTCTCAGCATTCACTACCTTGCCGATAATGCCAAATCTCTTTTTGTTCTGTCTCTTTAGTCACGGGTAGTGAACATGTGTGTGAGTTTCAACTCTTATTCCTAAAACTTCAGGAAGGTAGGCAGCATCAAGAATGAACTACTAGGATTCAGCCATAATTTTATTTTTGTCCATGCTATTTCATGCTGCTATCTAGATCTACAGCTACTTGTAATCTGTGCTCACTCGTTATTTCTCACCATCTACAGTTAAAGTAAACAGACTTTCCCCCATTCGTAGTACTGTCATTCCACATGGCAATTTTCTCTTCTGGTTTCCAATTGACTTTTTTAAGATTCATTTTCACTTTGAGAGATATTAAGGCCTTACTTTAAAACTTTTCAATAATATTTTGGCTTAAAGACGAGGACTCAATCAGCAGTTACTCCCTGCTTTCTGTACTGATACATTCAGTGTCTTGGAGAAGCAACAGTTCACCGAATTCTTTCTAGTACTCTTGTTCTTCCAGGAATATTTCTGTTGCTGTGATTGCTGATGAATAGAATAGAATAGAATAGAATAGAATAGAACATACTGTGAAGAGAAACAGACTACATTAAGGATAGTTGTAGCTTTGAAGATGTTTGCTGCCCTTCATCTTCTATGAAGCTGGTTCTAGAGATTCACATTCACTTGGTGCCTTCTTGCACATCTGCAGCATCACAAAAATTTTTGGAAAGGGAGGAGAACGATTAAGTAGACAAGTGAGGACTGTTAAAATACTGGTTGCTGTTGAAATGTAGAAGCTTTTGACCACCACATCTGCTGCTGGCCATCTTATGGCAAGGAAAGGAGATTTTGAAGTGATTTCCTAACAATCATTCTTCTGATCCTGGCAACCTCTGGTTCAAGGTCTGGTTTTTGTACATGATTATTCTTAATCATGATGGGTCATAAATGCACATTGTGTGGTTGTCGGTAGAGCTACTAATAGGGTGAATTACTATAAATAATTATAAATGACATAAAATCTGATTGAAAGAAATAATCCTCAGTCAATGTTGATAGCAACAAGACATGGTGTAAATTACAGACCAAAGTAGCTCTAGCACTGCTGTAACTTTCATGGCTTCTAAGACAGTTTCTCCTGTTGAAAGCTCCCAGTCTTCATTTCTGTCCAATTTTGGCTGATTTGATGAAAAGCTCTTGACTTTGCTGGGTTTTAATTTTCTTCTGCTTTTCAGGAGTTTGATACCATTTCTCCTGGTTCTGCCAAGACAGGATAAATTTTTTGCCAAAGCCAGGAGCGGCATAACCAGGACCAAGAGGTTATTCTATAACACCTTATGTCACTGTGGGTGTGAGGGAAGGGGTCACTTTCAGGCCAGGTAGCATTGTGCAGTCGTTGTGGGGGGGTTGCATGTGGTGAGCATTCGCATGTGAGTCATTCGCCTCTTGTGCTCTCTGGTATCACTATTCTCACTCCTAATTTTTTTTCTTTCATTGTTGCTTCCAGTAAATTGTTCATATCTCAACCATTAATCTTTACTTTTGGTGCCTCCAATTCTCCTCTCTATCCCACTGCAGGGGAGGGAGAGGGGAGACAGGGGCACATAGTGTTTCGGTGGGAACACTAAATTGGGGAATACCATCCCTAGACCAGAATGGCATTCCATATAGCTTTTATGGCAAGGGTTTATGGAAATATCTCTGTTCTGTTTGGGCATGACTCATGACAAGGTGCCCACACTCAAACGAGTAATGTGAGGGTAGGGCTGCTATGGTCCTCCAAGAGCAGCCCAGCTGTGGGGCAGACATGTGTCAGCACATGCAGCTGTGTGAGCCAGCAGGGATGAGAGACCCTGCACACTACAAACTGTGTCATACCACATACAGAATACTAAGGCTCTGTCAAGGCAGTGGCAGAGCAATTTGCAAACTGGCCTTTTTGTACTGTAGGTATGCTTAAAGACATCAGAGTGCTTTACTTTGGATTACCTCAAAACACTGAGTGTCATACAATTATACAGTGTGAAGGTGAAGGGCAAAAAGATGAAGCTTTTCTCATGAGATCTACAGAATAGAAGGGGAAACAGGGCACAAAGAAGCAAAGTTAACAAAAAAATTAGCACACCTCATTGTAGGAATGACTAAGTGAATTATTTTTTACCAAGAATCAAGTGAATTTAAAAAATGTATTGAATAATGGTATGCATACAGTTTTGAATAAATGTCTTAAAAAAGATAAGCTATTGAATGAAAGACAGACATTGCCATCACACAGCTATGCAGTCCTCTCTCTTGCAATTCCCTTACAAATGATTGGGAGCTCCTCTGCCCAGATAGATATTTCACCCTGATGCTGTAAACTCTGACTGGTGTCAGTAAATTTCCTATACCAGGGCATCATAACATCAGTGCAGAGCAGAGCTTGAGGGCAGAGTAGCATTATGGGCTCAGTTTGTCTATGGTCCCTTGGACCTGCTGTCATGTCAATAGCACATAATGCATGTGAAGAAACAGGCTGAACAAAACTTTGCTCCCTGTAAATTTTGACTGTGCATGTTCTGAGGGAGGTTTTAATTCAAAATTCCTTTTGTAAAATAAAATAGGCATAGAACCCTTGCCAGATTTTTCTGAGATAAAACTAAAGACTTGGGAACCTGTGGTGACTTAATTGGCTATTCATTTACTTTTTTATTATCTTTTAAGGTGTGGTGTTAATTTCTTTCTAAAAAGTAGAGCAAAGGTTTTTGCTGAGTGTTTGTTGGCAGGATCTGGGAACCAGCACCATTCCTCTGCTGGGAACCAGTTTTCTTTTGCTGGGAACAATGGAATAGTGTCACTAAATTTTCTTCTGTTAAAGAGGCACAAAGATGCTCTGACCAACATGCAGGCTTTTCATGTTAGATGCAATATGTGAAGCTGTATAAAATAAATCTGTTAACACAGGGTAGAAAAAGAAAGTGATTAATTGCAGGGAGAGAAAATAAGGCAATTAGGGCAAGACAGTGATGGAGTTGTGAGAGGCAATGCCCAGGAACAAGCACTTGTCTAAGGGCAGCTGTGGGGACTTGGCTGTGCTGGCAGTGAGTAGATATGAGCCTGCCTCAGGATGGATTAAATACTGAGAGCAAGCAGATGTGCAGCGTATCCTCACACCATTTTTGCTTCTTATTGCAGATATTTCCACAGTTGAAGGTAGGTTGCTTTGTAGAAGGACTGGAAGACCTGATCTGCAAGAAGCTTTCCTTCCCTGCTGTTACTGAATTTATGAGCACTAAAGGGAAATCCAGGCATTCATACCAGTACAGTCTGCTGTGCCTGTACAAAATGCACTTGAAGGTGTCAGAGACAATGTTTAAAATGTGTCTGCTCCCAAGTACAAGGTGACATTTTAAAATGTTCATCACTTAGAAGCCATTAGTCAATGGGCATATGGGAAAAAAATCCAAACCACAACAATCTGTTTTCATTAAGAGTTCTTCTTACTTACCAGGTGCCTTAGTCAACAACAAATTGACACCCAGCCTTGCTCTCCAGAATGAGTGAACAGGTTTTTGAAAAGCTATTCTAGACTGAATGCCAGTGACGGGACTTCTTCTTTCCATTTGAACATCTTTGATCAGAAGTAGGTGTAAGATTTGCTAAAAGCTTACAGACCGGTTTGGTCAGCGGGAAGCTGCATTTTACCATGCAAGAGAATGATTGTTTTCAACCTGGAAACCCACTCCCACTTGTGGGAGCTGCCCTAGCCTCCCTTGCAAGTAAGGGGAGCGTGTGAACTACACCTCATTGCTCCTGTCCAGTACCTCTATCTCCAGCTGTGCCCTGCAAGTAGAGAAAGACACAGTCCTACAGGCTATCCTTTGCTTCCAAGGTCTGCACTTGTATTATAAATTCAACCAGCAGAGAAGAGTCCAGAGCAACAATCAGGCTCCAAGATCACCTCAGTGATCAACAGCAAGAGTCCAAACCTCAGAGAAACAACACAAGGCTTGGTCCTCTGGCTCCTCAGCTAAACAATTTGCTTTCCATCCAGCTTCATCAAAGAGAACAAGTTTTTCATGGTTGGAGGAGCTGGAAGGCTTTGGCAAAACTGCAGGCTTCAAATACAGATCAGAGATATTTATTTGAGACAGAAGCATAAGTCATCAGGATGAGTGATAAATTTGAGTTTGTAATCCCATTAATATTTTCACTTCACAGTTTCTATCTATTGCAATGGGCTTACCCATACAGCACTAGAAATTCTGATTGAAAATGTGTTTGTTTTCTATACTTTCCCCAATATTTGGACAATTTTCCCCTCTTAGAACTTCCATTTTTTTTCCATTTTATTTATCCAATAAAAGCTAGGCTATTTCTGTATATACTCTGTACTCTTTTTCATTTAATTACTTTATCAATTTTATAGGCCAGAATTCAATCAATGTGAAAAACTAGGTACTTCTGGGCTTTACTTAATACTTCATCTGCCCATCTGGAGTTGTTAACTCGATATGGAAAAATAAAGCTTCTATTTTTGCAGACCTTCTTTCTCCCTTTATGTTTCCGGGGTTCCCCTGTGAGCCTTTGAGTATTAGACAGACTACTTTGACCAAATGATTGCTTCTTTATTTACATACTTTCATACTGTAATGACAAATTAAAAGCAGGCTGTACCCCTCATTTAGTGCTGATCAGAACAGATATCATGAAGTAAATATTATCTCAAGCTAAGCAAGGTATGAGAGCCATCAGATATTTGTTTTGGTGGAGATTTTTTTGTCATTTTTATGGACTTTCAAAAGTGCTACAAAAAATCTATGAAGCGTGTACTTGGAACTGCTCAAGTTACACAAATATGAAGTGAAGCATCCCAAGCACTCTTTGCCTGCAATAGGAAATGCAAAACCTGACAAAACTACTCATTTGAAAAGGCAGCCCCAGCGGAGCTGCCACACTGACCACCAGCCATCACCCTTGACTCTCTGCAGCTCTTCTCTCTGCACGCCAGCAGTGCTCCACTCCTCTTTCCTTCAGCTCTAATGCCCACCTCTTCCTACTACTAGCTTTTTAGAGGGTTTCTGCATTATGTGGTTTGCTTTTTTGAAAACACCCTCCCCCCCAAAAAAAATCATTTACAGAGGTGTCAGTCCAAATATGAAATATGACAAAGTACTTATGAAATTTTCATGTATGCTCATTACCTAATAGAATGTTTTCCACTGGATTAATAACTTCTGCCTCATTAATTAATCACATAGAACACAGTATCCCCTAATACCTCAACTTCTGTCAGCTGGACCGCTCTGCAGGTGCACATAGGTTCAAGTAGGTTCAGTGCAGTTTTTTCTCCAGTATTGTAGGAGACATTAAGATTTGGCTGAAATGTACTATTCAATGGACTTCAGAATCTTGGATTGTTTAAATTATGAAGGAAGACCTTCTTTTTCCTAAGAATATTCTGTATTTTTCTGTTCCACTTCAATTAATATTGCCATAAGGAAAAATGTCTCTGAAATAATATTATTACTGAAATTTACCCTGAGCTGTAGTGAAA
Source organism: Chamaea fasciata (assembly GCF_029207755.1). Taxonomy (NCBI): domain Eukaryota; kingdom Metazoa; phylum Chordata; class Aves; order Passeriformes; family Sylviidae; genus Chamaea; species Chamaea fasciata. The sequence continues at coordinate 122,302,372 of NW_027094086.1, read as the reverse complement.
GCTGGAAACACTCATAAATGGACATCATCAGGTTGAAAACAGAGGCTACACTTCTCCAAAACAATCTTCCTTTAGAGAGTTAACTCTGCTCAGTGATTTAGAAATACTAAAAGCAAAATTTTTCCAACAGTATTTTGGCTTTTCTACTTGCAGCCCCTGCTGGGTCCTTCAGATTTGAGATAAGCAGATACGAAAAATAAACTTTGCTCAAAACAGAGCCAGCTTGAGCAAACCTCCAAAAATACTGGATACTAAGTTTGGGGTAAACCCAAACTTTTTTTTTTTTTTCATCCAGTTCCATTATCTAACATTTGATTGGTGAATCAGAAGGAAAACACCACTTCAGTAAAGGTAACGGCAGTCAATAGCTTACTTTCAGGAAAAACACTATCTGCTTTAACATTTCTTGGCCATTGGTTTTGATTTGTTTGGGGTTGGGTTCTTTCCCATTCCTTGGATATGAACATTTTTAATTAGTTTCCTGAAAAAGTGCAGTGTGTCTGCAAGTTCTCTAAATTGGCCATCTTCCCATCACATGACTTACACCCTGGAGTCTGTTTTCCACATCTTTTATCTTCTTTCAGGTATTAAACTTATAAAAAATAGAAAGTTTGAGAACTTTAAGATTTTTGCAGTGCCAGTGAGGTCTCATGTGATTAACCTGCCGAGTAGAGCATGAAATACTAAGAAACAAATTTTCCACAGGAACTGCACACAGTAAATGAAGCAAATCATGGCTTAATGCTTTGGATGAATGTTTGTTTTTGCTTTGTTTCCCTGAAGCTAAATGAGTATTTTATTCTTTTTCATTGATATCTTGAAACAGATAAATACACTGATGCTGATTACTGATAACAGCTAATAGACAAAAATTAAGTAAACTAAATATGTGGGAAAGAAAAAGGCACACAGTCCTGCTCTTCTTGAAGTCAACGACATCAGTTTCAAGCTTACCTAAAAAGCTGTGCCATTCTGTTTTATTTACATATTAAGGCCACCTCCATTAATGGAGTAAACTGGATCAGGAGGTGATTGAATTTCTAAGTAGCACTTATGTTCAGATCTGTCACGGTGCATCCAGTAACTACTGCTACAAGTTACAGCTAAAGTCACAGTTATCTGTAAGAATTTTGCTTTGCAGCATAAGATCCACCTGGAAATGGATCTTGAAGCATAACTTTCTGACCAGCAGGGAAACATTTATTCAAACTTCGTGTGATGTAAAGTCAGACTTGTGTTGTCAGTTTGCAAACCTGCTCTGTTTAGGGCAGGATAACAGTTTTGGGGAACAGCCTCTTCCACAAAGCAAAACAGATCCTGAAGAAAATTTTCACTTCAGATTAGCCTCTTTCCTTTGGACAAAGATCCATACTGATCCCTTATGCTTGGCCAGTGTTTGCTTTATAATATTTCTGCAAACTTGCTTCAGTTTTATTTGCATTTCTCCATGTAGTAAGCAAATGCACTAAGGAATGGCAGGTACACTGGAATTAATACATCTCCCTCACAGAAGATACCAATGGTCTGATCAATAAAAGTCATTCATTTTAGAAAGATCTCATTGTATTTTTTCTGCTTTCCTTTTGCCAAGGTATTTGTTGTATTCAAAGTTCATGTAACCCCAAAGTTCATGTAAAATCTAGTTCTAACAAACATTTTTCTGTGAGATTTGTGAAAACTCCTTCACAGTCTTCAGCCGTCTTCCTCTTCTTTATGCCTTTCATCATTACATGTTCAATAAAAAAGCAAATATTAAAGGACTGGTTCTTGAATGCCTCTGAAGAAAGACCTGAAATACATGTAATAAATTATTGAAATAATATGTTTTATATATATATATATATATATATATATATATATATATATATATATATATATATATATATATAAATTTGAAATGCAATAAAGAATATATCTATGGCTCATAGATGTTTTTTGAAAACATCAAAATTCTATCATGTGAAAATAATAAACTTACCCTTGTTGATATTAAATGTTTTCAGGAAGTTGCTCGCATTTCAAAAATCCTATGTCTAGAAGCCCTGTCATTTTAAAGTTGTTTTGAAACTAAAGTAAACCTTACTGCCTTAGAGATAAGATCTTGCCAACCCAGACATTGGAAATATCGAGGAAATTAGCCATGAGGATAATTTGAGATGGGAATTTAAAAAGTATAAACGTCTTTTGGAAAATTACAGATAAAGTGCCACTCTGATAGGAAAAAATGTCTCAAGTGCTATAAAGCAGATGTCAAATTTGACTGAAATCTTGTTCAGAGAAGGACAGAAGGACAAGTGGGAACTGGGTATTTTTTGTGGGTTTTTTGTTTGTTTGTTTTTTTAAGCATGAAAGACACTGACTTATGGATCTCTTCTAGAGAAACATGAAGCAATTCCTGTTTTCCTGGGCATAGTTTTCCCAGGTGCTGAGGGAAGTGATAGAAAATTCATTTTTATTATATGTTTGAGACTTTGATTTCTTAAACATAGACATGTCAGAAAATCAGTAAGGCTTGATCATAAAGTACACAATAATTCTTTTCCTCACAGATAGTAAATTGTACAACAAAAACTTTAATTCTGTGGCAGGTCTTTTTATAAGAAATTAATTTACAATCTTCATGATATTTCTGCCCAAAACAACACTCACAAACTATTAATAAAGCTGGAAATATTCCCTATTGTACAGAAATGTTTTGTTTCTGCTTTTTTTTGAAATGGGTGGCAACTTTCCAGTATGACCTTCCTGAAAAAAACATGATTTTGTTAAGAAAAAAGCTCATTCTTATTCACTGATAGTTTTAGAGTTTTTGGGTTTTTCGACAAGTTATACCACTTTCCATTTCTGTTAAAACTGAAATGCTGATCTCCCCACTCCTGAAGCATGTCCCTTTGCCTGCTGCTGGACAAGACTGTGTCTGTGACAGCTAAAACTTTGGGCTCTGATGGGCAAAAATTTAGAAAAGTGTCTAAAAGTGTCTAAAAATTCTTGGAAAGAAAACAACCGAGAGAATAGAAAAACATACACCTGTAAAATGCTCATATCCATCCATCTCCTTCTGCATCCTTACATGACCCTGTTGTGAGGTTACAGACTCCCTTCTGCTCACAGGGTGGTAACTGGACTTTCCCCAGGCTAATTTACCATACAAAAAAAATCCAACACAATGTGAAGATTGTTCTTGGAGCTCTCTGCCTGCTGGCATACATTAACCCGCTACAATAAAAGTTCTACTGAGCTGTACCCAGCAATGATTGGTTTCTAAATATTGATCTTTTGCACCAGGGCAACTCTTACCTTCTGCACAGCAAAGCAGCTGAGCAGATCTCCTTCTGCCAGTGATGTTTGTTGGAATTAACTAGCTAACAGGAGGAAGAGGTGTGTCCTACTCATCAGGGTGATGTGCATGGCGAGAGGCGGCTTTTTGATACTGAAAGGTAAGCTGAAATGAACCTCACTCCCTTTCTGTCACCTTGCATGAACATCAGGGCCGGGTTCCTGGTTCGTAACCTTTTATCTCCTTGAAAATATTAAACATAAACCACCCTCTGATAAGCCATGATAGTGCATTTTGTAAAGGAGTTGTAGAACAGATAAGGCAGTTAAGAAACTTAAATATTCCCCTCTGGCTCAAGGGAATTTCCTGCTCCCTGCATACAAAATCAGTCTGTGGGGGAGAGAACAGCAGTGACCAACTGCAGGTGTGAAGGGTACTACAGCTCTTAAATAATTACGAGTCATAAGTGATAAGAAGTAATTGGAACTGGTGTTTTTATTTCAACATTTTCTGACCCATCCAATAAATCAGTAGTGCTTTCTGTCTATTTATGGACCCTCTGGTGACTTAAGGCATTTTATCTCTCTCTGATTGTGGTTATATTCACTTTCCTACTTTCCACTGCATAAATCTCTAGTCTATTTGCTAGTCATTTGTTACCAAAAATTTTAAGTGCAATTCAATTCTGATAACATTCACATTAAATGGAGACCAGATTTAGTAGCAAAGTTCAAATTAAAATTGGTTGAATGGATCACTGATTATGACTCTTCTATTACACTCACAAGGGCCTTCCGGTGGGAGGGACATCACGTCAACGTTTCACTTGTCTTTTGGAAATTATGTAATTACCACAACATTTCAGATTTTAATACCTGGTTTTGCAGCTGGAGCTCAGTGCAAGCAGCCTGTCTTGGCTAGGTTTACTTTAGTATGATTAACTGTATTGATCGTTTACTCAAATGTGGGGTTTCTTTCTTTCTTTTTCTTTCTTTCTTGGTAGATAAAAGGTGTTGGTGTTTCACTAGGAAGTTGAAATCCAGCCAATACTGTAATATTGTTGCAAAGTATCCTTAGTCTCAGATGGCAGTCACTCTCAAACTCAAGATATTACTAATTTAGGGGGGTGTTAAGTAATATCTGCTCCAAGAATAAAACTGTTCCTGCTGTGAGGTGGTAATGGGTGAATTCTAAGCATGACGAGATATAGGAGGGAAACATCTGGATTTCGCTTTGATGCCCAGGGATTCTTCAATTTGTTCTGCAAGTTCTTACAGAGCCAGGACTGGGACTTTCTCGCCTGTACTCACTGCCAGCACGCAGAGCAGCAGCAGCAGCAGAGCACCTGTCCTTGGTGACCTTTGGGAGGCATGTGGCAGGGACGAGCACAACTGAGCCTAGCCAGGAGTGCCCAGGAGGGCTGGTGAGGCCAGTGCTGGAGGAATGCAGGAGTTATTTAAGGTCGAGGACAGAGGGGAAAAGGAACAGCCCTGGGAACTAGAACAGGAGGAATCCTGTTTGTCACATTGCTTTTCTATAGGGTTGTTTATTACCATGTAGCTTGCAACAGAGGGCACACGTGGGAGGTAAACAGGAATAGCCTCAGCACAGCATTTCAAGTTTATAATTAGATTGCCCTTCGCTTTTTTATCACGTGCTTCAGCAAGTGCCCAGCCTGCGAACGTTGGTTGAGCAGGCTTGTGCATGTGCATGACCCTGCATACTGATAATTCACCAGCTTCTTCAGCTTTTTCTCACAATCTTCCCACTGGTGTGTCCTTACTGTTTGGGTGGTTACTGACCTAAGAAACAGCTTCAGCTAATGCGATATTTTTCCTCTCTTTTAAATAAATCATGTGGGGGAGTAAATGAAAGATACAAGGTAATGTTTTCATAAAATGCAGTAGTAGATCTTCTGCAGTTTACAGCCCACACAATGCTTTACAAAACATCCAAGTTTTAAATAGAAGTTATGCCCTGCTGTGGCCTTCCAGATTTGCCAAGATTTCCTGACCAGCCTGGTACAGTTCTGTTCTTCCTTAAGAAAGGTCAACAGTTTCTTTCATGAACCATAACATTAAGCAAAATCTGAACAAGTGTGACTCATGTCAGTAAGCTCTTCCATAGAATTGAAACCTTGGCTTTAACATGTCTGCTAACGCCACAGAAATTCCTGCTCCTCTTTTGTGGGCAAATGCCATTCCCAATTGAAAACTTGTATTTCTGAGCTCTAGCCCACACAGTTCATCCTCTCAGAAGAAATAAAAGTTTATTGGATTTTGTTTTTTATCTGCTGACTGATATTTAGCACTATGTACATATCTGACTTTTCTGTCTGTAGAATTTGGGCATTTCACCCTCTCTTTGTATTCTCAGAGCACTTCTGTGGATCAGGAAAGGTCTATTTCAGAAATTCCATTTCATAAACATATAAATAATTGAAAACAAATCACCCCTATCTCATTTCTAACAATTATTTTCCTAAATGTTTAGAGCAATTTTCTCATTGCTAGAAGCCCAGGGGTGTTATATCATTACAGGAGTAAGGCACATAAAATAAGGAAAGTTTTGTGTGGAGTTCCAGTTTAATCTCCCAAATTAGTATTCTTGAATCAAGGCTCAATCAACCACTTCAATGTCTGATTTGCCTCACTTGTGAACCTTCTGGCTTCATGGTGAAAGAATCTTAATTTAATTCAGGATATACACATAAAAGAAGATGGCTGGTAATAAAATAACACTTTATAATTTACATGTTCATATATCCTCAGTACCCAAAGTACATTTTACAATGCAATCTTAAGGAAGATAGTTTGAACCTTCGTTTTGCAGTATTTTTAGGATTTTGGGATGGGGTAACTTGAATAGCACAAGAATAATCTAGCTGCTTGGAGAATATTATATTTTTTAAGAATATTGCCTTTTGTACCTATATCAAAAAATTAATTTGCCAAGAAAATAATTTTAAATACATTTTGAAAATTTCCCTGAATTCTGCATTTAGTGCAAGGTGTTCTTCTGACCGAAATTCACAGGAAGAGATTCCTTCTCCAAAAAGTGACAACCATCAGGAAATAACCTGAACACTATTCAACGCCAGAGAAATAATGAGTTCGTCATCACAGCTCCATTTTAGAAATGCTTCATGGATTCTCACTCCTACAATTCACTTGCATGGAATTTTAGAGTTACATCATGCTTTCTACTGTCCCTGTGATACTTCGAAATAAAGCAAAGAAAAGCAGGATATACCACACTCTCTGACTCTCCACTCAGCTAGTAACTCTTGCTTGACAGTAACAGTGGAAATATTATGCTATATAGGTGTAGATAAATTTCATTATTTTATTTCTTGTAGTAAATCTACCTTAATGGGTAGGATAAGTTTTGACTGTAATAGTGCAGTCTTCCTTTTTCAATGAGGATATTTTATTGAAGAGAGCAAATCTCATCCAAAACAGTAATATTTCTGGCTTCTTACAAAAGAGATCATCAAAGCAGGCAATTTAATATGTTTTTTATAAACTGTGGACTTAGGTAGCCTCTTTTTATGTCTATGACCATTCTCACAACAAGCCATGTGATTTTTCTGCATATAAATACTCAAATCACTAAATGCAAGTCCATAATATTTACCAATGCCACAAGACTTTTTTCATGTTGTTGGCTACTTTAAACTGACATTATTTTCAAAACACATGCTGGTACATGAAGTGAAAATCATCTGAAGGAAACACCCATAAGCACAGATTTTTATAATGGAAGGTTTAGCCAAGTCAGATGTTCTTTTTTTTCTGAAAGAGTGAGGTTTATGTACTGAGTCTCAGCCAGCAAGAGACAATTATCTTACGGTCAACTTAATTTTTCGCTCTCCAAGAGCACGACAGTTAAGACTACTGTGATTTCTCCAGAGTAACATTTCAAGGGGATAGTAGAGCAGGATGGATTATGGACTTGGTTTATTTGAACCAAAAAAACCCCTGCTTACTGAAAGTTTTGACCATCCTGAACCATCATCTTTCCAGGCTTTCCCCTGGGGAAAAACGCATTAACATTTGCAAAAAGAGTGATGTTCACTTACATTTAACATGGGACACCATTCCCACCTTCAGACACATCATTTTAGATGTCTACTTGTAGAGATGTCCTGCTCCCAGAGCCACACTGGTGACCCACATCCAGCAGAGCAGCAATTTAAATGCTGTGCATCCCACAGGATGCTGAGCTGCTGGTGGATAAGAGCTTCTTGCCCTCACTCTCGATTGTTTTTAGCAATTCAGTAATTTTTGGCTTTGTCTTCTTCCATGGATGAACTTTATGTGCTTTATGCCAGAGAAGGATTGTTCCCTGTTGGATTCTGGTTATGGATATGATAGGTTATTCTGGGATCTTTGGATGGAAAAGGCACAATAATAGTTTTCTTATTTAAAAAATACATAAATCTCCAAGTTCTCAGGAGAAATAGCTGGGTTCTGAGCTCATTCATTTTTGTCAAGTGTATAGCTAAGACAACATTGCAGAATGTTGTATTCCATGGCACTGGCATGGAAATCCTCTACATGCCTTGGAGGTGTAAAAGTTATGAATGTTCAGATTGTGTCTTCTTACTGGTAATAGGATAGCATCCCATATAAACAGTAAAAAAAAATCGAATGCTTTTACAGTGTTACTGGCTGAAAGTTCCTCCTCCTGTCCAAGGATTGCTCTCTTGGACATATGGTAAGAATTTACTTGTAATTCATTAAAAGCATTTGTGAATGACATTAAAAAGGGAAACACAGTGCATATTGACTTTGAGGATATTTGGTAATGGGTAGTGGGTACTGCTGGGATCTTCTAAATATTTCCATGAGTCTCAGTTCATCAGAATAGTACAACTGGGTCACAGTGAATGACACAGATTGTTATAAGGAGGAACAAGAGGAAAAAGTTTGTGGGGTTTTTTGTTTGTTTGGTTGGTTTTTTTTGTTTACTGAAACAAATTTGTATCCCTCAATAAAAAAAAGCAATATTTGAGTAGCAACCATATTAAAACTGAACTTCTTACTGTATTTCAAGTTTACTTTTGATGACACTGATGGCAAATAGTTACTTTTTAGAATGTCTATTTTACTATCATTATGCAATGCAACTAAAGATCCCTTAAAATGAGCTATTATTCCTCTGAATGTAGTTATTTTATGAGTCAATTAATTAAGTGATGTACAACCTGAATTTATACCTGTACTAAGACATTTATTAGGCAATGGTGAGACCACTTAGGATCTTCAAATAGCTTTTGGTAGTATTGCAGAGACAATTTGACATCCTTTTGAAAAGAATAAAGAGGAATTAAAACCAGTTACCATTATTTTTCAGTGTTCCTATCCTTTCTTTTATAATCATAGGCACACAAAGGAAGATCTATGTATTTCTAAACCTAGTCTTCGGTAGCCTAGTCTTTTTTGGGAGGCTGTTGCTAATTTGAAAACCATTTCCTGAATCTTTAAGAGTTATTCAGGCATGTTTTTGTGCATACCTTGGAAACATCAAATTCTGCTTGAAAGGAAATCTCTTTCATCAGACCTTTTTGTCAGCCATGTTAATTTTGGTCAAACCAGTGGTTCTTTAGAGTTCTCCTAGTCTGTTTAGAAATTGGTACAACAGAAGGAAAGTTTGGTGAGAGCCCAGACATGACTGTGCAGTGATGCATACAAAAATGTACACTCACATAACTAGTTTAATATTGCAGACACATTTAGAGCTAAAGGTTCAGTGCTGCATGAATACAGTGCAGAGTCCTAATCTAGAGTTTACATCCCAACAAAAACCAGAGTCTGTATCTCACTAGCCCCTTTAGTCACCTGAGGACTCCTCAGTCCATGTAAAGGGCTTCCTTCACTCTTGGGAGTGAAAATTGTTAAAGATACCACTGGACAAAGCATGCTCCTAAACCCTGTTCACCTGTCAGCTGAAGAACTGGGTCAGGAACTAGTGGGAAAGCGATGTAGTTTTAGATCCCAGCCTGCAGAGTATGCAGATAACCAAGGACAGTGAACACTGTCACTTCTCAAAGTGGAAGGGGGAAAAAGTAGGAAAGGGAGGTTGAAATGATAACTGAGAGCTTACCTACTCAGAAGGAAAGGAAATTTAGAAGATGCACTTTTAAGCACTGGAGTCTGACTAAGGCAACTTTGAGACACGGAGTTCCCACTCTGCCTCTCATCACAATTTATCTACCTATGTGACAGACAGGTGTGATGCATTGTTCCTCCCTTCAGCCCTGTCAGGCTTGTTACCTCTGAACCAGAACTCAGTGCCATTATAGCCAGCATCAAGATTAACCACCAGACACCACAGTCTGAAATGCAGGAACCACCAGCTGGCAGGAATCCCACTGCTTTTTTTCTGAAATGCCAAAATATTTTTCCTCAGAAGAGAATGTGGCCAAGTACATGTGTCATGGAAAAAACCTAACTACCTCAAGGCAAGATGGTATTTTGACCACATAACACAACTTTATGGGCAGAAGCAACAACTTCTCTAATCTGATTTAAGCTGTCTATAATTAGGGTTATTTATTCTGGCGATCAATTGTAATTTGCATGCAAGAAGTACAAGGCAGCTGCCTTCAGAAATTTTCACCATCTACTCTGTTCTGAGAAGATTTCTTATTAATTGTAGGATGCTCTTCCCATTCATGTTCTCAGGGACCATATACCTTGGAGGTGACTATGAGACATAATGCTAGGGAATAGCCCAGATTTTCAACACCTTAAGCATGCCAAAAGAAATGGGAACTTCTAAACAAAGGAAAAATGTGGGTTTGAAATGAGGGAAGAGGTAATACCAGCTGCACAGGCAGGTTCTGTGTCTCTCAGAAGAGGGGACAGCTAGGGTGCAAAGCTGGCTGGGGGAGCAGACAGGAAAGGTTATGATTCAGGAAAAACTGTGATCCTGAACATCACCACCAGCTCAATCCACAGAGAGTCACTCTCTCCATCTGTCAAGATTTGTCCATATATGTTATTTAAAAGCAAAATCCACTGGTATTTGCCTTAAGAGTTTTATTTTTGGTAGGGTAAAATGTTTTATGTGTGACTTCATCCCTTTTTTTCTGCCTCTGCATTTTTACTTTCTTTTTCCTAGACTAAATAGTATCAGTGGAAGGTCACTCTCTGTACATATCTTTTAATATTTTTAAAAACCTTAATTTTTATCATGGCGCTTCCTGACAAGGGAAAGATTCAGTGACATGCTCATGTGTCACAGGCACGACACGAAAGAACGACACTGTCAGGTTGAGAAGTGAGGAGCAAAAGAGGAAGTTTATTATGATTTCGGGTTTAAATAGGGTTTGGAGTTTGACCAAGGATTGGGGGGTGAAAGGACCACCTCTCTGTCCCCAGTGGTCAACTCAGAAGTCCATCACAGAGAGAAATAGGAAAACAATCTATTTTGTTTATGTTAAATGCTTGAGAAACTCCAGTCCAAGAATGCAAACAATTAGAAAACTGAAAATCAAGGTGACACTCATGAGCCATGAAGAGCATGCTCAGAGAGAAGAGATGTTTATACTGATTCCTTTAGATGAAAATTACCACATTTGCTGACCCTTGGGAGCATATAAACATTTAATCAGAACATCTTCCAGTAGTAAACTTATGCTACGTGCATGAATAACACCCATTTGATTCAGACATGTTATTTATATTATATAGATGTACAAAATGCTCTATTACTGGAGGGTAAAGTAAAAGAGAGGTCTTTGCCTTCAAGATTTGACAATTTGTTGAGAAATACAAATATTTAAAGGGAAGTAATTGTCACTTGGTAATTCCCTTTGAGGAACTTTCTCTGTGCTGCTCACATCCTGTCCAGCACTGTGCAGCACATTCAAAATGTTCTTAAGTTCAAAGAGGGGAGCTCGGCTTGTGCCATCCTTGTAGTAAAGACATCTGATATTCTCTCCACATTTTTGCATTGTGAACTGTTGATAATTCACTAACACCTAACTCTTTGATGTGAGATGAACTAGAGTGCTTGAATAACGTCTTTCAAACACAGAAAGGTTTTATTTCACACAGCTTTGTTCACCCCAGGGTTATATTCATGAAACACTATGAAATTGTGAATAAACTGTATCAGGAGTTATTTCTACATTGCTGAAAATATATCTGTTACCTGAGTTTCCTCGGCATCTTGGCAGTGATGTTATACGGAAAGAAAAAACACAGAGAAACATTTTTGTAGGCCAGAGCTAAGGATGTGCATTGCATTCTCTGGAATGTATCATGTCCATGCAGAAACAAAGTCACAAGGACGATGTTCCAGGATGGCAAGAGATGGAAAGAACCAAAAGCGTTCTACAGAAATAAGCTCTTGGGACTAAACTCAGAAATAAACTATTCCCAAAACCAAATCCCACTTTCACCTGAAAGTGAAATAACTGATGCACTCTAAAAAGAAGCCTGAAAAATTGTATTAATTTCAGTGGGCCATGACAATGACCCACCCCAGGGTACAGACTGAGTTGTGAAGTCACTGCCATTTGTCCACTTTTCCATCTTTCACCAGTGGAAACCTTCACCAAAACTGTCCCCAGCTGTTCCACAGACTCAGTTTACTGCTAAACTCGTGTCTTTAATCACAATACAAATTGTTTATGATTAAACCACTCTAGTTTCATTTTACTCTTCATTATGTTTAACAGCACAACCAAGAAAACAGAGCTCACAAAGATCTCAGAAGACAATTTCATCTTTTCCCAATCTTCAAGGAAAAATCATCTATACTAATATTTTCATTGTAGACAAAATTGCTTCACTTTAAAAGAAAAAAGAAAATAAATCAAAAGTCTAGACACCAAGAGTTTCTTCAGTTATTTGGCCCAGTGCATTCTGGTTTTTCTCTTTCTTATTGTAATTCAGTACCACAGTAAATATTGAAGAAACTGGATTATACTGGTTTTGCAACAGTCTCTCAGATTTTTCTGGAATGGATTGCATATTTTCACGATACCAAACCCAGTTCCATCTGTCTTTCCTCAAGGGTCGTATCTTTTATATGCCTTCAGTTTCACTTTCTTCCATAGCTCCTGTCACCCACATCTGTCTTGAAACAACCAAAATTAGACACAGAACTCCAGCTCAGGACTTGACAGTGCTACACAGAGAAGAGACTACTCCATATGTTCCCCGTATGACTCTTCTGTGCTTTTGTGAATTTTGCTTTTTTTCATCCCAGTTGGACAGCATTGGGTTCTATTCAGTTTTCCTTCCAGTATATCTCCCAGATGCTATTTTGCAGAAAAGCTGCCTGTAAAGTCCTTCCTAGCTTCTGCTTATTGATATATTATTCCTACAAAAGAACCTCATGCTTCTTAATGAAATATTCTTATTAGTGCTTCATGTTCATAACCAATTTCTATTAACTATGAACTCTTTTTATCCCTTTTGCCCTTACACTGCCTTTCCACGAGTAACAATATTCCTGTTGAGTAAAAAAATCCTATATTCAAACTTTCCTTTATTCTGTTATCATTCCTCTCTTTTTCTCTAAATATTCATGAACTACAGAATATCACCTTCTCTTTTATGCAAATCTCCTTCCTTGATCTCATTCCATTTCTCAGAATGAAATGTAGAAAAGTCCATCTCCAGCTACTTCTTTTGACTCCGGAAAGAAAATTCTGTTCCTGGCACTTTCCAAGAATTTAAGGGGCATTTTTTACCTCTCATCTCTTTTGCTCACTTAATACTCCTGAACTGATAGCTTAAAACTCACTGCTCTCTTTCTCCCAATGCAGGACAGAAGGCCCAAGAATTAATAACTTTCTTACATAAGGCATTTCCTCCTCCCTTTCCCTTTCTTTCCTACCTGTCTTTCTGAAATATGTGTACAACAGCATCCAGTCCCTTGAACTATCTCTATTGATCTTTACTGGTTTAAGTCGCCATTTCCATTATGTATGACATTTCCTTGTTCAAGGCATACAAAGTTTTCAGCAGAATGACTGCCTTCTTTGCTTAATATGATCTTTCTACTTAACACACTCTATTACTTAGAGGAGGAAAAAAGAATTTAAAAATTCTCTATTTTATAAAAAGCAATGAATCACATTGGCTTGACTTCTTTTTTTTTTTTTTTTTAAGGCAAGAAGATTCTTGCCTTATTGCCAAATTCTTCATGCTTAAGTGTCTCTTAAAAACAGACCTGCAAACTTCACAGGCAACAATAAAATGCATTTCCTTGTTTTCATTTGTTGAGAAAATGTGTACTAGAGAGAACCTGTAAAACTACTTCAGTGTTAATGAATTCTTGCAAGTTGTTCTGTTTAGAAACTCTTATAAATAAACAGCTATCTTTGATGTTACTGTTTAGTTAAAAGAATCAGATGTGTTCCTACTCCCCAGTTTCTGGGAAACCACAAATAATGGTTTTGCTTGCTTACAGCATTAGGACTTTTGGACAACATAGCTCAGTCTTTCTCAGGAAGTTCAAGTCTTGGGACATATTTCTTTATCTGATTTTTTCATTCTTCCAACATTCACCTCTACCCAGACCTTCTCCCTTCACTTCATCAAACCTCCAATAGCTGTGCAGTTGCCAATGTTATAGCAGAATAACTGTGAGATTGCTTCAGTTTGGAGAATTAACAACGTTTAGTTGGCCGCTTCCTTTATTAAGCCGCTCCATTCATGCCCACCAAAATCCAGTCTCCTAATTCCAGGTACTGTGCCGTGACTACAGCTACTCCCAGTGACTACCAATAGTTTTACTGTTGAGCTTCAGTACAGTACATATGTCACTGTACTGCTGTGGATATGTGGGAGGGAATTATAACTAATGCCCCCCAAACCCTACAATAGCAATTTTCAATTTTTATCCTGATTGCCAAGAAATAAATGAGAAACCAGGACACCTTAAACTGATTCTGTCAAGCCCTTTCTGGCTGAATCTCAGGTCGCATAAGCAAAAGTCACAAAGCAACCAAAACCAAAGTGCAACACGGTCTTTTACAGGTCCTCCCTGTGAATTACAAGCCAGCGTGAAATATGAAGGTAATGGAGGTAGTGGGTCAAATACAAGCCCTGACTTCCCACATGTGGTTTCTGAGTGCAGGGAGGTGTCTTGCTGGCATTCTTCTGGTCTGTTGGAGAAATCAAAAAGTCGTAAGGACCAATAATACCTGTATAATACAGTACACCTTCTTTGTATTTGACTGTCATTCTGAGGAAATGTTTCAGTAAAGCCGGGCGTCACCTGGTTTTGCATACCATGTGTTGAATTCTTTTCAAGGTTAAGTTTTCTTTGGGAAAACAAGTCTTCATTTTCAGCTCGTGTAACAGGGTGTTTCTGGTAGGATGTTTCATTTGCTTGTTTTTAAAAATGTGATAATTGATAAGGGTATTTTAAAGGAGATACATTTTCTAGTCTGTTCTGGTATATGTTAATTAATGACACTTGATTGTGTTTAATGTTGCTCTTCCTGTCAGTGACAACATCCAGACAGATGAACCAAACACATGGAGACATGGGTGTATATTGGCTCTTTGGAATAGAATAGTTTTTAGATCCATACAGTATTTTCCAAAGATAGATATTATTTTTGGATAAAGGAAGAATAGTATTTCTTCTTCAAATTGCATGATGATATTTTTATCATAATGTGCTCATCCCAAAATTACAAAGGCAAAATTGTAAACTACAATTTTTTGTGTTGTTCCTCTCCCTTATATTGATGCAAGTCTTCTCTGTTACACGTGTATTTTAGTCCATAAATTTTTGCTTCTGCAAAAATATCAGAATACACTGATTTTTTTTTTTTTACTTAAGCATAGAGTGGTTAGCTGTAACTAGACTACAAGCCCATGTTTCTCAGTAGGTTTGGTGGGGAATATTTTTACGAAAGACCATTTCTTATTCCTTCTTTTGTTCATTTTCTATTTAATCTCTTTGTTTATTGCTTGGGTGGGTTTTTTCCCCCTTTGAAGATGCCCATTAACTTGCATGGAGCATAGCATCCCTTCTAAGGGAGGGAATGGGGAGAGGAGGGAGAGAGAAGGAAACAAATTCCGGCTCAACACCCTGTGATTATTTTTTTCTGCATGAGCGGTTCTTTGCCCTGCTCTTGTCTCACACCTATTTTGGACCAACTTTTCTATGCAGGGGAACTCAGTCTCCTTCTTGCCAGGCCTGTGGAGTGTAGGGCAATGGATCTGAATTGTGATTGACACTTTGCTGTTACTGTGTGTGAATTACTGATAATGAAGCTTTGAAAAGTGAAAGTGTCTGTGTTTTGGAGGTATTAAACACTCCCTAGCTGCCAGTGATGCTGAGTATGATGTATGAGTATTTCATAGCTCTGAAATAGAGTCCTAGTGATTTTTTGGGGTTCATGCTACCTACATTCTTCTGCTTTGTTATCTATGGGCTCTTAATCCCACACCAGGAGCTTGCTTTCCAGGTGGGATGTCCCTCTGTCTAAAATTTTATATGCAAAGAGAGTTTCTTCTGAAAATAATAGTTTATGATTGGTTTAAACAAAAACCTGAGATGTGGTAACGAGACGTTCTCACTCTCATTGAGATTAGTAAGAAGAAAACCTGTTACTTTTGGTGAAGGAAATACTCCATAAAATTGTGAAGCCTGAGGCTGGGACAGAGAAGTAATTCCACCCTGCTGTTCTGTCTCTTCCAAAAATCTGTAACTTCATATTCTTCATGGCAGCAGAAACCAAAGCCCTTCTTAATTTTTTGAAACAGAGAACAGATGTGTATGCACGTAATGCAGGCTTGACACTGAGCCATAGAATCATTGAACCATTTAGGTTTGAAAAGGCCTAAAGGCTTCTATGATCATTGAGACAGACAACTAACCCAGCACTGTCAAGTCCGCCACTCAGCCATGTCCCTACGTGTCACAGCCGTGCGCGTCTTAAATGCCTTCAGGGGTGGTGATAAAACAACTTCCCTGGGCAATCTATTCCAATGCTTGACAACATTGGTGAAGATATTTGTTCATAATGCCCAAACTAAACCTCCTCTGGCACAACTGAAGGCCACTTCCTCATCCTCTCAGTTGTTATTTGGGAAAAGAAGCAGATGCACACCTTTCCACAACATCCTTTCAGGTAGTTGTAGAGAAAGACAAGGCTCCCCTGCTCTTCCTTTACTCCAGGCTAGTACAAATTACATATATGTACATATAAGTAATATAAAATATAAGTAAGTAATATAAATCCTAGGTAATACTGAGGTAAGAAAGTACTAAAAAAGTCACAGGTGTGACAAGCAGGAGTTTGATTCTACCTGAACACACAGGGTTCCAATGGGCAGGAGACAATAATGCCCAATAATGCATTTTCTTCTGAGGTTCTTTCAGAGCATCATGACCAATGAATGTACCATAAACATTATCTGAATACTGAGTGGGATGTGGACAAAGGAAGCTTAAATTAGGCCAGCTCTTGAATTTGTTACTCGGGAAAAACTTCAGCTGAGTTACTAGTTTAAATATCTGGGAGTCTTCTTTGGGGTACAGGCATTTGAGTGGATGGAAGAACAACTAGGAGTTTATATGTCACAAACCCTAGAGGCATTACTGAAAGCAAATTATATAGATTATAATACGTACCAGTGAGGGAGCTGAAAACCTGTTATTTTTAAGCTTGTGCAGAAAACCTCATTTGTTTACCTGATTTCTTCAGACAGGGGAGAAAAAACACACATCAACAAAAACAACCATCACTCTCTCAACTAACCCAAAACAAGAATGAAACAGCCTTATTTCTGGGGAAGAAAAAACAAACAAACAAACAAACAAAAAAGTATACAGATTTTGGGGAAGAGGTGAGAACGAAATGAGCAAAACATGCTGCTTAGCTTCTCTGAAAACAATTTTGAACTTAGGTGGCTTCAGTTGCCATGTCATTTAGAAGTGGAACACAAAAGCCTTTCTTTAATACCATTTCTTAGTTGAAATTCACCAGTCTTATTTGAAATTCCCCAAGTGCAATGATGCAATTTCCCAAATGTGACAGGACCTTGCAGATAACTTTCCCAAATCTGAATGTTTCCCTGGACAAGGGACTCTTCAAATACCCCTTCATCTCTGCTTAGCAGCTGAGTTTTCTAGATTTAAATTCATCTAGTTTTAGTCATGGTGAGACTGTGTCCAGTTCTGGGCTTCTCACTATAACAGAGGCATCGAGCTTCTGCAGCAGGTCCAGTGTGAGGCTATGAGGATGATGAGGGTACTGGAGCACCTCACTTATGATGGAAGGCTGGGGGAGCTGGTGCTGTTTAACCTGAGAGGGATCTCATAAATGCCTGTGAGTGTATTTGGTGTCAAGAGGACGGAACATCTCCTGTCAGTGATGCCAGGCAATAGGGCAAGGCACGATAAGCAGAAACTGGAAGGTGGAAAGTTCCACCTGAACCTGTGGAATAATTTCTGTGTTGTGCAGGTGGCCAAGCACTGCAACAGGTTTTCCAGAGGGGCTGTGGAGTCTTCCTTCGCTGGAATATTCAAAATACGTCTGTACCGATCAGCCCTAAATTACGGGCTCTAGATGACTCTGCTGGAGCAGGGAGGCCCGGCCAGATGACATCCAGTGGTCCTCTTCTAATATTAACCATTCTGTGAGACTCGGGACGGAAGCGATGCTCCGGCAAGGGGCTGATGGGCTCTCCGTGCGCGCTTTGCGGGCTCGGAAACCCTCGGGCGGCTTCCAAAGGGCGGCAGAGGGCAGGAGCCGGCCGGCATCCCGCCGCAGGCCCCTCATCCTGGGCGGCCCTGCCCGGCTGCAGCACCGACCATCATCGGCAACCCAAGCCGAAGGTGGCTCCGCCCGGCTGCGGCGCTGACCTTCATCAGGAACCCGGGCCGAGGGCGGGCGGTGCCGCCGCTATAAAGCCCGGGGCGGGCGCGGAGAGCGCCGCAGGCATCGCGGCGTGGGGGCCGCGGTAGCCCACGCGTGCGGGAGTCAGCCCGGGCTGTGAAGGTGAGCTGAAACAACGACAGGGGAAAAGCACAGCCAGCAATCGAACAGGTTGTTCGTTCTTTTTTTGGTTTCTGGGGGTGTTTGTTTGTTTTGGATTTTTTTTTTCTTTTTTTTTTTCTTTATCTGAGGTTGGTTAGGCATTTTCTTGTCTGGGTTGTTTTGGGCTTCATCAGATTCATGCGTGGCTTTTTGCTTGGGATTTTGTTGTTGCTCTTGTTTGTTGTTTTGTTTTTTGGGTTTTTTTTTTTTTTTTAACCAGTATATTTGATAGATCAAGAAGAAAAGCCTCAGGAGACTTAGAGCATCAGTCGTTTACTGCTGCTGAATGCATCCTAGAACTACGTGACATAATGAGTGCATGTCTTTATCATTGTACTCATGACATGTTATGGCTGTTCATTTAATTTTAATCAAACGTAAGGTAATGAGGGAAATCCTCAATTCTGTAATAGATTGTTTACAATAACTTTTATACAAATGATTTCAGGATTCAACATAAAAGACTACTAAAACAGGCTACTGACTGAAGTTGTCTAGTAATAGTGTGCACTGCTCTTAATAGCTCATTAATAGTAGCTCCTTTTTAATGCTCTTACCTGCTTTATTTTCTTTTTAGTCTTTCTTTTGAAGTAGAATAATATTGAGACCAAAATGTGATTGAGTCATAGATAAACTCACAGATGTGAACTCTTTAAATATTTACTAAATCAAAGTGGTTTTTTGGGGGGTGGTTATTGCAGGTTCTAATTAATGTGACTCTCTCACAAGCACACAACAAAAAGAACAATGAAGAACTATTCTGCAAATTCCATGGAACAGGACCTCTCTGATCCTGGTAAGAAGGAGCAACACATGTGTGTTTGAAGAATATGTTCCACAGGTTTGAATCTAAAGAACATTACAGAGCTCTCCTGATTGCCATAGTGGTTTTGTAGGAGATAACATGATGAGTTTCCTACACTTGAGTGAATTAAAGCCACACCTATAAAACATTTTCTGATTGAATCATTCCATCAAGTTTAGCAAAATTAATTTACATTGGTAAAACTGTTCAGGAGGATCCTAACCTGGGCATGAAAATTCTCCTGAGGTAAGCTGAGTAAGCTGGGATAACCTTATTGCTTTCAAATGGTTGTCTAAAAGGGCCGTTGTAGGCCAACCAGTATTAAAACAGTGTGTAGAAAATTCTACTGATCATGAGTCAGCAGCTAAAGTTAAGGTAAATGTAGATTGGGAGTGGCTGGTATGAGGAGCGCCTTTTCTCCTTTTGTTTTAGAGCTGGTTCCCCACTGTGGTTACTCATCTGTTTCTTTGTATATTTGTTACATCCTATTCTATGCATTTTGAACTATAAGCTTGCTGGGTAGGTTTATGCTTTCAAATATCTTCCTAAAGCCCCTGGCACAAAGGAAGTGGGACATGCAACAACTACTGCAATAGAGTAGTGAAGATGGTTATGAGAGTTAAAGACTCTTCAGTTAACTGCCATCTATTCTGTGTTACCTGCAGCAATTATAAGCTTCACTCTAAGCAATTCCACTCATTTTGTTAGGACTTCTCCTAATTTGCATTCAGTTGCACAGGTGTTTCAGGGAAGAATTAACTCTTTCTTTTAGTCTTTGATAGTCTTTCTGTATAAATATATTTGCATTATAAAAATGAAGTTGTTTCTGTCTCAGAAATGGATGTGGAAGCTTGTAGCCTTGGTTTGTGCTTGAGATGTTTGGTTTTCTGAACTTCCTTTCCCAGGAAAATATGTAAACAATTTTGCCATTACCAAAACATGTCTCTTGTTCCCTGTTCTCAAAAACAAACCAAAACTACAGAAGCTTTTTCTGGGAATAAAATAAACGGAAGAGGAAGAGCCTGATGAATTTTTCTTGGAATTTCCCCCCAAGAACATGAGAAAAAACTAGTCTTTAAATGCAAAAGAATCAGCAGTAAAAGACACAATAGATGGATTATTATGCTAAAAAAATCTTTTTATTTCACAGAATCTGGAAGCAAGGCGTGTGAGGATCCTTCTTTCCAGCATGAGGAAAATGTAGAACAAATTGACCAGTTAAAGCCCAAGAAGAAAATGTAGGTGTTTTTTTAACTTAAAGTGAACTAGGTGTATGGGGAAGTCAAATGAGCAGAGGAAGGAGAAGAAGAGATTAATGCAGGTTTGCTAAAAAAACCCTCATCGTAATCAGTCTTTCGTACTTTGCTCTAGGAAGAAAGATGAGAAGCCAGAGAGACGAACGGTTGGCTTTCTTGAATTGGTTAGTGTCCTGTTTGATGATCTGTTTTATACTTTCTTTTTTTTTGGCATTGTGAGTTGTTTATGAATTACAGTTCATAGGCAATCAAAAACCGGAAAGAAGCCTGAGGACTACTGATTCTAGACCTGCTCTCTGAGATAACCAAATCAAAACCAGTGGTACTGTTTTGTGTCAGTTTTCTATAGGATAGCTATTCCCAAACAAAGATAGCTCTTGCATGTGGACTGACTTACTCTGAAACAAGAAAAGTTTTATTCTTCTCTGGTTTATTCCATGTGTATTTACACTTGATGAGATGGTTAGGCCACTCAGGAATAAAATGCTCCAATTTCAGATGAACGACATCCCAAGATATCTACAGCAGTTTAAATTCACATCCTTCTTTAAACAAAAAGCTTCAGGGATAGACAAATCTTAAGATACAGTCTGTCTCTGCTGAAAACATTTTCTACTGGTAGGTATAAGCCAGGTGCTGGTCAATAACTCACTCTTGTTTACACTGTTGGGGCATTATCTTAGTAAATATGTAACTCAATGGAACACAAAATACAATCTATTCTACAAAGGTCATCATCACTTGCAGACATGTAGTTTTTTCCAGATTGAGAATCTGTCCTGCCAGTATTTTCTTAGCAGCCTGAGTACTGATTTAAAGATGTGTTGGACTATTACAAAATCTTTATGTACTGAGTTTACCTTCTGTTGGAGTGTTGCTGCTTAGATTATGTGGATGAAGCATGTTTTGCAAGTCTTCTGCAGTGTAGCAAATGCATGAACTGTCAGGTGTAATGTCACTTTTTTTCTTTTTTCTTCTTTCTTTTTAATGCTTACACAGTTTTGCTATGCTGATGGGGTGGATGTCCTATTGATGATAGTTGGTTTGGTTGCCGCGGCTGCAAATGGCACTGGAATGCCGCTTTTGATCATTTTCTTTGGAGAGATGACAAACAGCTTTGTGCTAAGTGGCATGCAACCCAATGGTAAAAAGTTTAAATTAAATTTCTCTACATATTGGCCGTGCTTTGTTGCTGAGGCTAAGATTCCTTTTTTGCCCCCTGACCATACACTGGTACGTAGCTAAGAAAGTATATTATGAGCTACCCACATTCTGCTGGAAATACCCCAGTCATTTCGATCCATTTTTAATGACTAGACCAGGACAAAACCAAAGCATTTCATGTGCACTTTATGAATGAATTTTGACTTTGTTGTAATAGTAGGGAGTACAAGCAACCTCAGTTACCAGGCACTATTTGCTTAAAAATAAGTATCTATTTTCCACACCATTTTGTATTTAAGTTTATATTGCAGACCCCACTCACAAAATTCAAAACATTCCCCGACTGTCAACCCCATATTGCCATTAATCAGTCGCTCTATATAACACTTCCTCAAATCTTCCTACTTTCTATTTCCCCTTCACAGATACTTCAGTAAACAGTTCTACCTGCACATCAGCTCCAGGTGTGGATATAGAAGCTGATATGACAAAGTAAGGATCTGTAGTTTTTCTCTTAATAATGTTTTGGAGGATTTTCTTTTACTGTGTTACCTGTTTGAGCAGAAGTCATGTTTGCCTTTCCAATAATGCATCACAGGCTTCAGTATTTGCTTTGGTGTGATTAAAAAAGACTTGTCGCTGCTCTGTGTGTCTAACTTCTCTCATGAGATAAAGTGGGATCACTTGGGCTTTTGTTCCCTTATCCCAGGTTTGCTTACTACTTCGTGGGAATTGGCTTTGCTGTGTTTATCCTGAGCATGATCCAAGTGTGGACTTTCTTGGTTACTGCAACAAGGCAAACTGCAAGGATCCGGCAGAAGTTCTTTTTTGCAGTGCTCCATCAGGAGATGGCCTGGTTTGATACTACCCAGATAGGAACACTCAACACCAGACTGACAGAGTGAGGGCTCTGGGTTTTTGGGGGGTTTTTTTTACACACATACACACACCCCCGAGTATGGCATTTGAAAGAAAACTGACATTTATCTCAGTAGAATAGCCTATAGAGAGTTAAAAAAACCCAAAAAATCCACCAAACCTAAAGTGTGAGATATTACAGCTTTAAGTGAGAAATTCATTATCCTTTTCAGCTTCATTTGTGCAGTTACTGATACGTGCATTGGAATGGGTTTTTTCATTAAATGCCTGATGCTGGCTTTCTGAAGTCCATGAAGTACACATCCGCCCCTGCTAAACAAACAGCTCTGCTGTTTCCACCTAATTTACAAGCACCAAGAGGTGACACTTAACTGAATGGAAATGAGCTTGTACTTGCACCCAGTCAGATCTCAGGCAGTATTCGATCTAGCCAGTTAAAGTCTTCGGAGTTTTTTCACAAACTTAAATAGATTTAGGGGTGAGGACTACTGCCCCTGTGTTATGGGATTATATCTGTGAATGCTACATTTTTTAAAATAATTTTTTTCTGGATTTTATAGTAGCTTTGGATGCAGGTCTTTTCCAAAAAAATCTATGAGAATCTTAAATGAAACCACTCTCAACTCTAATATCTGCATGTTCTGGGAAAAGAAAATAGGGAAGAAAATTTGTATGAAAAATGGAGGTTATTCCAAGTAATGATATGATGGAATGGAGGTAGCTCTTCATCTGAGTCAGTAGCCAAAATTAAGAACATAAAATGCATCAGAGAGCTGAGCAGAAGAAATCATTTAGAGATGGTCATGTTGAGTGAAGAGGCTGCTGGATAGTTTATATAGTTATATTGCTCTATTTGGATTCCAGATGAGGAAGCTAGGTCATTGGTGACCTAGTGAAATAGCATAGAAACAGCAGAGAATGTTGAGAATACAGAAGATGAGTCCTTAAAAATAGGAGGTTTTTGCTGTGTTTTGGCCACAGAAGAGCCTAATGGTATAGTTCAGTAGCCGTGGTTAGAAATTTTCTTTTGCCAGTTAGGAAATGGCAAAGCTCCTGACATGAGGCCACATGGCAGGAAATGGAGGGGGGAGGGAGTCACAATGAGAGGGATTCTAAGCTAACAAATCTTTTTCATTTTTGTTATTTAAAGTGATATCAACACCATCCGCGAAGGCATTGGAGACAAGATCAGTATATTTCTGCAGTTTTTTTCCACGTTTGTGTCAGGGCTTATTGTTGGATTCATCTATGGGTGGAAGCTGACACTGGTGGTTATGTCAGTCAGCCCACTTCTTGCTGCATCAGCTGCAATTTGGTCAACTGTAAGTGTGTGGGGACTTATAGACAAACCAGAAAAACCTTACAACTCTTATGCACAGAAAAGGGGGGAGAGAATGGGAGAAACCTCGTGTGGTTTCTAAGTTGGGGGAGGTTTGCCCCACACTTACTTTGATTTCTGCTCCTCCTGTAGCCTTTCTCTGGGTTCCCAAGCACACACTTGTAAGTTGTGTTCCTTCTGTCTGCTTATCCTGTCCTCATGCCACGTTGCAGGGGGGTAATCTGCATCAGAGCATCTCTCTGGCACAGCAGTTTCCTCATGGCAAGCACTGGGGAAACCCTCGTTTTCCCTCCTAGCACAAATACCTTTTAGCTTCTTTCCATCTGCACATGCATGTACCACACCTCTTTTGAATAATTTACTAAGTTCTATGCTGTGTACAGAATAGATCTTATAGCTATGGAGATACATGCAGCTGCTGAAAACAGAAGTTATATAAATCAGTGCAATGGCTGGAGAGGTTTCCCTTTCAGATAGGAAAACTTTTTCCCCTTGTGCACTGTGTAGCCACATTAATGTGTATGGCTCATACTCCTGAGTGGCTATTTATGTGATCCTGTGGGGTTTTTCCTACCTGAAGCATTAAAAATAAGCTAAGAAAAAGAATGCTAGAGGCTGCAATGTAACTGACTTGCTTACTTCAATAGGTGGTGGTACCCTAGTGTCTGAACACTTCAGAAACTCAGAGCAGTTATGGCACTCCCTCCTTCACCCTTCCTAGTGTGGTTGGTAGGCTGTCCTCAGCTTGGGAGGAAAGTGGATCAGTCTGAAACCTCACCTGATATTTGTGTAGCCTTTGATTGTAACGAGGAGACGATGATAAATTGGACTCTATTGGAGGGAAATTCAGGGTATGGGGAGGAGCTGACCCCCACATCGCTAAAGTCTGATCTTGTGCATCTTGTGTGATTGTTCTCATTCACCAAGACTCTGTGCATATTCTTTCAGTAGGCTGCAATAACTTTTTTTTTTTTCAACCTTTCAGCTCCTGGCATCCCTTACTGCTAAAGAGCTGTCTGCTTATGCCAAAGCAGGAGCTGTGGCAGAAGAAATTTTGTCAGCAATCAGGACTGTTGTGGCTTTCAATGGACAGCAGAAGGCATTAGAGAAGTAAGTTTAAAAATAATCATTATATTTAAAATATGGCAAGGAAATTTAGTTTTGGATTTGTTTGTGGGGATTTTTTTTTTTTTTGGAAGGGTAGAGGGCTGAGATTCTCCTTAGTATCATTTGGTCTTTCAATAAATGGACAAATCAGCTGAAAACAAAGGTGTGCAAATAGACCTAGCCAGTGAATACAGGCTACTTGGTGTTGTCACTGCAGCACAGATGAAAATTTCTCCTTGATTGAGATCTGGAGTTGATCTGAATGTGAAAGTGGTGGGAAGGTTACCTTCACCTATGAGTCAGATGCAACAAAGCATGCAATCAGTTGCTTATCTTCTAGAGCATTTGTGCTGCTGCTCTGATCTTTGATTACTGAGCTTATTTTTAAACTACACTGGATAACAGCCTTGGGTAAAATCACATTACTGACTTTTAATGACTTGCAAATAGCATGTGTAGTTGCACAGTGTTGGCCCTAGTCACACACACAAGGTGAAATTATCGTGGCTGACCACAAACTTACTGACATGCATATCAGGTAACTCAACAAACATAAGCAATAGATTTTATACAGATACAAGGCATCACTGATTCCATGCAGCTGGGAAAGGCAAAGCAGATGACCTTATCTACATGCCCCATGAAATTCTTATATCTTTTTCAACTCGTGTTTGCCTTCATCTTGTGCAAAATTTTTAAGGTGGTGTCAACCCTAGCCTAGAATCCTACCGCCTGTTCCTGCATTTGCTTCCAGGGACTGAGCTCTGACTATCTTATAGCCCTGTCTTCTGCTTACTGGAATTTGTTTTAAGGTGCAACAATATTAAGACTGTTCCTGCTTGAACAGTAAAAGCTAAAAAAGCCCTAAGATGACCTAGATAACTTGCCCCCTCTCCGCCCCACCTTCTGCAATTACCAGTGTCTTAAAATTAAATGACATGAGCTGTCAATATCATTCAAAATACCTTGCCTAAAGACAAAATAACTGATACCTGAGTCAAGTAAGGCCATTCCTTTATATGATTGACCTGCCAGACTCTTCCACAGCTCTACCTCCATTTAATCTAAAAACCCCGAACAAACATAGTGGCTCCCCTAGGAGCATCTTTTACTAGGGACAGACTCCTACCTTGGAGTGCATTTTCAGATAGTGGATTGTGACTCCTACATAGCTCCTGAATGCTGACCTCAGAGTAAGAAAAAGCATCCTTTCACTGTACAGTGCCTCCACTGACTGCAAAAGTTTACTCTTGCATGCAATATTCAGTCACCTTTAGTTTCTGGCAGTGGCTTGGCTTTTCCTCAGTATTTGATCCCATGTATTTATCACACTACTTAAAAGCAGTACCATTCCCCTGGAAGACCTATGACGCTGCTGACTCAAAGGTAGGGCCTGGTTTTAAGAACACAATCAAGCCAAAATATTTCAATATGTTTGACTAACAAATACAGCATTAGTTGCGTCTTAGAAATTTACATGGAAAAATTAATGCAGTTTTTTAAGACTGCTTTCCAGTTGGATGAATTGCATGTTTTCCTATGATGCAAATGTACTTTATTGAAGATATGTGTTGGGAAATGGTGCAAGCTACTGACCATGCTGATTACAAGTAGGAAGCTACACTATTCATAGGCTACACTTTGCATAATAAACTTGAGTAAATGAAAGCTATTTGCTTTCAGCTATTTGCTGAAAACTATAGATGAGTGAACGAATTTGAAACATCCTTAGAAGCAATAATTCTTTAGTTGAACTTGTTAGTGTTTATACTGATGTTCTTTGTCCAGTGGTTGTATAAGTTAATCAGTCAACTGACCTAAGAGAAAGATAGTTGACACCCAAAATGGCCAGTAGGAGAACAGCTTTGTGGTCAGAGGGGGCTCTCATTTATCTCCCTCCCTGTTGCCTGGGGTTGTTGGAGGATTTTGTTTTTATTTTGCTTGTTTTAAATGTGGACAACTAACCTGTACCTCTGTGGTAAACAATGTTGCTGAAACCTTTTCAAGGTTTCCTTTCAGGATAAATGAAAACAAAGAGTTCAAGAGTGCTATTGTGTCTTCCATTATGATAACAAAGTTGTGATGCTTAATTGTTTTCTGAATGTCTTCCATAACAGTACGCCAATATTGTCAGCATATGTCAGAGCTGATTTATTCAAATTAATTATGTCCCTGATAGTCCTCTGTAGAAAATAAAAAAAATCTGTATTCTCTTTGAAACCTTGTTTTTTTTTTTTTTTTTCTTCCATAAATCCTGTTAATTAAGAAAAGGGCACCGGGAAATACTGACCAGAATGGCATGTGGTACCTGTCAAATTAATGTTTCCTTAACCACTTTCAGATATGATGCTAACTTAGAGATGGCTAAACGTGTTGGAATGAAAAAATCCATTACCACTAACACATGTCTAGGTCTTTCGCAATTTTTTATCTTTGGATCCTATGCCCTTGCGTTTTGGTACGGGACCAAGCTCACTGCTGAGGATCCACATTATGACATCGGCATTGTGTTAATTGTAAGTATAGCAATGCAGCTTTGAAACATGTTCTGTATCTTCAGGGAAAGATATGCAAGTGGTGTCTCTGTTTTATGCCATGGGCTTGCTAAATTAGCTGTTAGAGACTCACTTGTAAAACAACTGAAAGGTATTCATCTTGCCTAGCTTTTAATATAACAAGTTAGATTATCTTGGACTCTATTTGTAAGGTGGGATGGATAACGTAGAGCTGGTGCTTAAGTCTTTCTAGTGCCCGTGTGGGCACTGCTGGCACTGTAATTGTTAATTGCAATGCTCCTCTCCATCTCCCACAGGTGTTCTTCTCTGTGCTTGTCGGAGCTTTCTCCCTGGGCCAGGCAGCTCCTAACCTGGAGAATGTGGCCAGTGCACGTGGGGCTGCTTATGAAGTATATAAGATTATCAATAAGGTAAACACCTAACTACGTAGAATAGAAATCTTTCAACCAACTTAGCTTCCACTCCCTCTCCTTTCTATTTTTTTTCCCTTGAGAAATGTGACAAAAGTGCTCTAGAGCCCCAAATCACCAGCTCTATAGATGTTTATTACAGAAACCCATAATATTTTCATTCATCTAAAAATCCCAGCCTTTGTTACAGTGAAAGCTGGAGAACCTGGCATGTATGTCTGAGATAGATGGTTGTGGTTTTTTCTCTAATATTAGACTTTCAGCTTCAGAGGGAAAGAAGTATGGCACTATAGTATTTTTAAAAAATGCATGTGTGCACAAATTCAGCTGAGATGGGGTTTATTGGGGAGGGGGAATTGGTGAAGACGGGATTAATAATGCTATAACCGTAATAATCTGTAATGCTGGTGTTGCCATAAAAAAGGTTTTCCATATCATTCTCTTGGTCTTTCTGTGCTACGCAGCACTTGCATATCTGTGTATATAAAATATTTTAAAGTAGGACTAAAAAGTTCATGGAGAAATGGCTACATTTTTTTTTTTTTTTTGATGTGAGTATAAAACCCTCCTGTACAGATTACTGAAGCCCATGTTTCGGCTGCAAGAGAATGCAGTTAAGTTCTGCAATTACAGGTTTTCTGCTATGGATTTTGTTGGTTTTGAAAATGTACTACATTTGTCAAAGTAGAATTCACAATTTGATGTTCCTCCATATTCAGCATTCTGCAGGTAAAATGCAGCAGTTCTGCAATGATGTACTGCAGTGCAAACCAACATCTGAGAAAGTAAAGAACAATGCATGTAGCAGAAGCAACCGTTCCAAAAGTGAAATAACGACCAATTTATTTTACAAACCTCTTTCCAGAAAAGGCTCATAGATAGCAGCTCTAAGGAAGGTTACAAGCCAGACAAACTCATAGGAGAAATTGAATTCAGAAACATCCATTTCAGTTACCCTTCCAGACCTGATGTTAAGGTAAGTGTTCTGTTTAGATTACTGTGCTGAAATTCCTCAGCCTATGTCCGTATTGTTTGTCTAATTTTGTTCTTGAATGTGAAATGCATCCCTGTTTAGGGGATGGGGCCTAATTTTCTCCCCAGTGATGCACAAAGACAAAGCTCTAGAATCTACTGCCACTGTACTTCATTCTCTTTTGCAGGACAAATCTAATATGTGTTGCTCCTAGTCTGAATTTCTATGGACAAGAGCTTTGATAAATCAAATACAATTTTGAAAAATCTTTCACTGAGACTTCTGGACTTTAGGCAGTTAAACCAGAAAGTTACTTTTTTCCAGTTTTTTGGCTCTTTGGAATTATGATATCCCTTGTGAAAAACTATTTTTAGATAGACTTTACAACAATACACTCTCAAAAAGTATCGAAACATATCATCCTAAATGTACATTTGGAAGTCAGACATTGGTCTGGGCATATGCTAAAATTGCTGTTAAACTGTTGCCCCTGTTCTTTGCTAGTTCAGTTTCCATTAGTGACCTATGTACATCATGTCATGGTGATTCCTTTCATGGTGGCACAGTTGGTTTGACCTCTTTGCGATATTTGTTTATAGTCTTTTGAACACCTTGATAAAGGTAAAAAGAAAAGGCATCTGCTGCTATTGTTTCTTCCTTGATGCAGAAAAAGGTAGAAATAGAGATTTCAAATGTCAAAAATTAAAAGCTTGATGTGCTGGTATAGTGGTGAGAATGGGAAGGTTCCTATCTCTATGGCTGTTTCTTCATGTGGCTTTACACAACCCAGTCATCTGAGGTCTGTCCTATTGTGCATCAAATCTGTTTCCAGGACACTGGGATGGCTGGAGGACAGATTCAGAGCTGGGCTTTCTCCTTGACTGAATTTTGTACAATGAATCTTCTATCCCTCTTGGCTCAGAAATCTTGAAGGGACAGAGCAGAGTCTTCATCTTTCCTGTTAAAAATCCTATTCAGGCTGCTGAGCTATGTTGTGGTTCAGCACACGAAATGGGAGAGAAATAAGAAATATTTCCCATCCTTCTCAAACCTGAGTCATCAGCTGTCCCTACTAAGAGCATCAATATTATTAAGTAGAGCCAAAAGGAATCAGCAAATCTGAATAGAAGTTACCCACAATTTCTCAAGCAATTGGTGCAACACAGTGTCATCTTTCCTGTCCAGGTTAAACCAAATCAAAGAGATCTAAGTAGGATAGTTATTGTTAGTTTTAATCTTGGCAATATGTTGTCTGATAAAAGAGTTAAAACTAGCCTAGAATGTGGTAGTGATTATTTGCATCTGGAGATACTATGGTATCTAGAATAAAGCTCATTCTTGACAATACAGGCACCAGGATATCAGCTTCCTGGAGATCAAAAATTGGGTGGATGTAATACAGGGAGAGGAGAGGAATATTGCAACTGTTTTAATCTCCCATTGCAAAAACGTGTAGGAAAACTTATAAATCAGCCTGGTATAAACAAGAGTTCCCATAGCAGCCAAATATTTTGGCAACTACACAGCATTACTTGAAATGATAGCAAAAATTATATCATTAATCTGTAACTACTCCCCAGGTTGCTCAGGCTGTCAACAATAAGGAATGGGGTTTATTAAGGACTTCCCAGCAATTACTTTGTCAAAACAACCACTTATATATTAAAAATAGAATAAAGCAGGCTTGGTTTTCAGTGATACTCTTTAGCACCTGAAAATAGTCTTCTGTGAGATTCATAATTATTATGCTCTGGAAAATGGAGGACAGCAGAAGAATTTAAGACACCAAGCCAGCTACCAGATCACACAAATTGGAGAAAATGAGCTGTGAAGTCCAGAGTAGTGTGGCTTTGTCTGTATTAGTTTATTTGAGTGTGCTGGGGAATTTTCCCAGGCAATGGAATGCAATGATCTATGCAGGGCAACTCTTAAAATGTTTCTTGGCATGAACTTTGAACTTGGCCTGTTCCAGTTATCAATCATCTCAAAAATTTCCCAGGCTTTCTTTGGTAGCCAGAAGGATCTAGTGGCCATTCCCAAAAGGCAGGTTGCGTGCAGCCACGCTGTTTCAAAGGCTAATACATTTCACACGCAAAGGCGAAACCTTTTTCCTATCAGTGCTCCAGGATATTCCCAGGTACAGTTAACTTATTCATGTTGCCATACCTTCTGACTGTGACCCTCTCTACTGCCTTGATAGCAACAGCTACAGTTACCTTGACACACTGTTCTCTAATCAAACTTGTTAAACTAAGAGATATATGCACATGTAGAGATATATATATTTTTTTTATTTTTTTTTTTTTAATTTTTTTTTTTTAAATTCGCAGATCCTCAAAGGTCTAAACTTGAAAGTTCAAACTGGGAAGACCATTGCTTTAGTTGGTGCCAGTGGCTGTGGAAAAAGCACTACTGTTCAGTTGCTGCAGAGATTCTATGATCCTGACCAGGGTGAAGTGAGTGTCTGCAAAAGAATTGTAAAAACTCAGAGCTGTTAGAACATGCATGAGTTTCCCATATTGACTGAACCTTGTGTTCTATTTTGACTGAATTTGACCATATTTCTGCATAGTTTGTATTTCCACAATTTGGATTTCAAATGAACTATCTTCTCTTGTTGGCTTGACTTCATTATTCTGCTCCTTCTTACAGTATTATGTCACAGATGGCAAATGCTGCAAGTCTTGGAATAGACTTGCAAGATCTGAATTTAAAATAATTGTTATCAACTCTTAGTTTTTAAAATTCCCTCAACTTTGTTTAAGCAAAGCATAATCCAACAGATTCCTATTGTATTTTGGTTCCTTTTCATTGAATATAAGCTAAAACCTAGAGAGTGTTTTCCTATTTAAAATGGTTGTTTCCTTGGCTTGTTTTTCACCATCTGCTAACCACAGCAGAAGTTTCCATCATTACCCATTGTACGTGTTTCACCACTGAACACTAAATTCAGTTGGTAAATGGTAAATACTTCCCATGAGAAATTTCCAAAGGAAAAAAATGAGAGAAATTAAACAGCGCATTATAAAGAAAATTTGCTTTGTATTCTTGATATTTGAAGGATGCTACTTAATAGTTGTTACTGCTAGTTGAAAGTAGGTAAACATTCTAAATATGAAAAATTGAACTGTCAGTATATATGGTATCAAGGCAGCTGTTTTCAACAATGTTCTTTCTTAAATTTAGTTTTCCTGTGGCTGTTCATTCCTGCCCCCATGCCTCATTTTGCTGTGTCAATGTCAGTGTTCGTATGACCACACTGCAAATTACCTAATTAGAAATAACTTCCCCTTTCCTTTTAGTCAACTTGAACTCTTTGATCTGATGTACAGAACAGCCACAGAGATGATTGTGTAGCCACAACTGTGAGGACAGCAAACTGGCATAGGGGCTAGAGTACCATGTGAAAACTAAAGTATGCAAGGAAGCTGTAAAATTCTTAAGCCAGCTCAGACAGGATGGTTATTGGGGAAAAAAAAGAAAGAAAAAAAAAAGAAAGAAAAAAAGCCCCTGATGTCTTCTTTGTTTATGCCACTCATCATCATTTTCCAACTTGTGTAATGGATGGAAATACTGCAGTCGTAGCTTCTCCCCCAACATAGTTTTTTATTAAAGTCAAATTTTTTTCTTGACCTTCTGGCTGATACTTCATTCAGGTAAGAGTAATTTATTGCTTTCTTATGAGCAGAGTACATTTCCTTGCTTTCTTTGACATGCTCTTTTCCTGTTAGATTACCTTAGATGGTCGGGATATTCGGACCCTTAATATCAAGTGGTTACGAGAGAATATTGGCATTGTGAGCCAAGAGCCTGTTTTGTTTGCAACCACAATAGCTGAGAACATTCGCTATGGCAGAGAAGACATTTCTGATGCTGAAATTGAGCAAGCAGCCAAGGAAGCCAATGCTTTTGACTTCATATCTAGACTGCCTGATGTAAGTTCATGAACTTACTTTGAGAGTAAGAATGAAAGGTCCATTTAGGCTGGTGTCCTGTTTCTGAGAGGCAGAGTATGGGAATCCAAGTTACACTACAGCTTCTCAAAATACACTGATTGCCTCCAGCAGCTTTCAGTTTAGAGAGTTTTTCAGCTAGATATTGTGCCTTTGGTTGTTCTAAAAGGACTTGTGCTGGAGTCTGGGAGAAAATGTCAATGCCTAAACTCGGGAGAAAGGAAACTTCACAGCTGTATTGTCATCCCTACCCATCTCATGAGGCATAGAAGAGTTGGCTTTTAAAAAGGACCAGAAATCCAAAGCTCTTTGTCAGGAGCTGTCTGTACGTTCACAGGAAATGAGGGGAGTGGGTGGAAGTAAATAAGTACGCCCTGAACCAAGACCCTTTCAGCAGCTACAAGCTTAAGCTTTTCTTCTGCCTGAGATTCACAGCTTTGAGCCCTCTCTTAGGAATAGGTGCCTTATTCCTTTTAGGATGGGGCTGAGAAGCAAGGTCAAGCATTCTAAACACATCCTCAAAAATGGATAATATGACCTTCCCTTTGCTCCTGAAATTTAAAAATGTGGTAACAGTGCCCACCTGGGATTTGATTTCAAATCCTTTTGCCACTTTAGAGAGCTTGGCCCTATCTCTCAAGCATGTGCCATTTCAAGCATCTGTTCCTAGGTTCCTTCTCAGGAAGAGTGATCATATTTTCTCTTAAGTAGCTATATAATAAAATACTACAGTGGACTTTTAGACCTGTCACTTTGCAGTAAGTGATACAGTCAGTAGGAACCAAACCATGGCTCCGAGGGGGAGTGTCTTAGATTCAGAGGAGGCACACTCTTGGTGTGTCCCGATAATTCCAACCCTTTTGGAAAGGTGGGCAATCCTCAGAAAATACAGAGATCTCTTCAACAGGTTTGTCTTGAGAAACCCCACAGCCACAGAGATGGGTATGGAAAACTGAGTGAACAATAAAGATCTTTAAAGAACCACAAGTTCAAAGTTAGGCAGACACAACGTGTGGTGGAGTAGGAGGGTTTGGCTAAGGGCCAGTTGAATGGATGTCCTTCCATATTTGCTCTGCCTGTGCTCAAGTCAACTGGAAGAAGCTACTTCTTCTAGAAGCCGAGTACTTGGGGTTGCACTGAGTACACTGAGTAGTGAGGATTTGAGATGTCTCACAGCTTCTGTTCTGTTCTTTCTTTTCTCAGAAATTTAACACCATGGTGGGTGAAAGAGGGGCTCAGCTGAGTGGAGGACAGAAGCAACGAATAGCTATTGCCCGTGCCCTAGCAAGAAATCCCAAGATTCTTCTTCTGGATGAAGCTACATCTGCATTAGATACTCAGAGTGAATCCATAGTGCAAGCAGCTCTTGATAAGGTAAGGCTCACTGAAGCTAGCTGCTGCCATGAAAGTGCAACAAGTGCTTAAGAAAAATGAATGTACAATTTTCAGTGCATAAAGTTTCCATCAGAATCGAGGACGCTGGAAAACAAGATTTGTATTTTGGGGTTTTTTTCCTTTTTTTTTCAGGGTTTTTTTTTAGGGGTTTTGGTTTTGCATATTACTAATTATGAAGACACTGTCATGTGGAAGAGTAACTTAGGTCTCCTGCATTCCCTTTCTCAAATCATATTGGCTCATTTGCTGATCAAATATTTGCCGGTATTTTATCAAGGCAAGGTATAAGGACAGAAAGGCCTTTTTCAGGTGGATTAATAGAAAAGTATATGTTACTGATATCCCTAGTATTTGTTCTTGAATAATTGTTCCATAATTTTCAGAAAGCTCTTGGGATGTAGCCTTTTTCATTCTTATCCTGCGTTTAGCAGCCCCACATCTCTAGGGTAGGTAGTACTGCAGAGCTGTCAGATCTTGTACCCATTTCTCTTATCAGCACACAATACCTTCCTCACAGCCTACCTTCATCAGCAGTTTCCATCAACATATAGTAGAACACATAAGCTTTGATTGAAAAAGAAAGTCATGGTTTGGCTTGAATGTCTTTTCTTTTGTCTAATATTTATTTTCTGAAACTCCCTGGAGTCTGAGCCCAGACAATCAGACTCCTTTTGAGTTTCCGTTGGACTCAGCCTGATGGCTACTTAATGGAGAGAGAGAGAGAGCTTTGATCTGTTGTCTGAAAATTAAATTTGATAGTACAAAAAAAAAAAAACCCCAAACAATAAGGCATCCACCGTATTGGAGAGAATCTGACCAAAGCAGTAACAAGGGGCAAAAGGCAAAATGCCAAAGGCAGGGTTTAGGGTCATACAGAGATACTGATACACCCCGCTGTGGGTGGGGAATTAAGGTGGGGTCTGAGGGAAGGGTCCAATGGGGGACAACGATTAAAAATATTAAAATTCTTGCATTAAAAATCAACCTATGATAACACAGAGAACTAAGAACTTTCTAGTAACAATTTGCATAGGGAGCATGTGAATAATCCTTTTCCTTAAGGCACTGCAAAAGGGATTTCTCAAGGCATTTTTCCAGGGTTCTCTTCTTTCCTGGGGAAACTGCAATTTTAATGTATTTTTTTAAAATGAAGTGAAAAATCCTGCCTTTCGTTTCTGTAGTTATCCAGAGAAATACCAATAACCAGTATGGCTCAAGGGATATAGAGAATTTGTCATCTTCACTTGCTAGTCAGTTTAAATCTGAAGTAAAGTGCAGCTGTTTCTTCTGTTCATATCATTCCAGTGATATTAGTATTGAGGTAACATGTAGATGCCAAAAAAATATTCATACAATATTTCTTTTTTTTTTTGTGTTTGGGGTTTTATTTGTTTTTTAATTTTGTAATCAAGTACTTAGCTTTTCCAGAAGCTTATTGCTCCATTTAGTGCATAACAGAGGGAGACCACTCAATTAAGTGGACTCTTTCTCATGCTTCCTCATGTTCTCAGAACACACCATAATGAGCCCCAAATCATAACTTAGTCATCTTTTCACAGCTTTTTGATGTCCATCAGTGTAGTCTGCTAATGAGATTTCCAAATTTCTTTTCAACATCCCTGAGTGGAAAAAGTGGTGCTATTATTCAATATTTTTACAGCTGAGGAGCAGAGATATTAACCTCAAGAACGCTCACTGTTTCTGGGCATTCATGTGCAGCTCCTTGTAGCTGTCTGTTTTTCAGATAACTTTGCATCTTATAAAGCATTTTTCTAGTTCTGATCACAGCTCCCAGCTGCAGTGCTGAAGGCGTTGTGCGTTAGGCCAGTGGTGTAAAAAGCACACTGTGACAGATTCCTGGGGGTGACCTGCACTGGGTCCGTGAGGATGGCAGGTGTAGGAAGAAGAATTCAGATCTCCATGGAAGCAGTCTTGTCCTGCAGATGGCCTCATCATCTTCATGCCTGTTCCTGTGCCCATATGATGTAAAACTTCTGTGGCAAGAAACTGCCAGCAGATTCCAGCACCACAGAACACGCTTGTTGCATGAGGTTTCCTTGGGTCTCTCCTGGTGCCAAGCTGCCATCTGCTCCTGGCATCAGGGTGGTGGGAAGCCAGACTCTCCAGCCTCGCAAGGTGGCCTGTGTTCCTTTGCTGCATGAGGGCAGTGTGTGCCACTGCTCTGTGGGAGGGAGCTGGAGGGAGTGGAACACCTAACCTACCAACTGAGGCTTCAGCAGCTCTTCCTGCCAAATCCCAGGAGCATTATTGTT
This sequence comes from Chamaea fasciata, assembly GCF_029207755.1. Lineage (NCBI taxonomy): Eukaryota > Metazoa > Chordata > Aves > Passeriformes > Sylviidae > Chamaea > Chamaea fasciata. The sequence continues at coordinate 122,266,000 of NW_027094086.1, read as the reverse complement.
AAGGAGGTTTGTTTCAGAAGGGAGCGGCTCAAACCCAGTTTTGATGCCGGTTTGCTCCTCCGTGCTTTCCTGTTAGTCTTGCCAGAAAACAGGCTGATGTTGTACTTCCAAAAATTTTCAGGGACAGTATGTAAAGAAAATATCTGCTCTTTTTATATTTGCTATCCTAGCTTTGTTTTCAGAAGGATCCAACTATTCTCAGCATTTCCCCCTCATGCTTGTGTGCACATGGAAACACTTTGTCAGCAACTTTACTTCAAAGAGTTCAAATGTTATAAAAGGTCAAATAATAAATAAACTTTAATTATGGTCTTGTTGCCTGTCTGAAAAGATTAACGTGGCTTTTTCTACCTAAATTAGTCAAACAAACCTGTCCTTGGACTGCTGACAAGGACATGAAACCAGGAAAAAATAATAATCTTTGCTTTTAAAAGAAAGAAAAGGTTTTTTTTAAGTTTTGATTTGCTATATATTTCAGGTTACTAAACTAATTTTATTTCTGTGCTGTTTTCTTGCACAGTTTAACTGTAACTGGGTTTTGTGTGTTTATGTAAGGCTCGGGCTGGACGCACCACCATTGTGATTGCTCACAGGCTGTCCACCATCAGGACTGCTGACACGATTGCTGGGTTTGAGAAAGGTGTTGTGGTGGAGCAAGGGACACACAGTGAACTGATGCTGCAGAAAGGGGTCTACTATTCCCTTGTAATGCAGCAGGTAAGGGCAAATGTATGTACTCTCTTTCTCCCTTTCACGAAGTTGTCAGATGGTGGGTGGAGCCATTTTCTCTCTCTGGTTCCTGCATGTTGTCCAGCTGGCAGCTGCTCAGTTATTCTAGTCTGGACACAGACACAGGCTTGGAACTCTTGGGGGTTTTACCCATAAGTGTTTCGTATTTACACAATCCAGTATGTCAAAAACATAAGTGAGCTGAAGGCAGAGAGTGCATAATTATGGCATAACCACAGAGGTGTTAGATTCCAGGTGGATTCCATAGACTGCTTTAAAGGAAAAGAGGGATAAAAAATCAGAATCAAATAGTCTACTGCTCTGCAATTGCAGACTGAAATTTATGTGGCCTATAGACAACTGCAGTTCCACAACTGAGATAGCAGTGTTCATGAGGAAAAAAAAAAAAAAACCACATTTCTTTCTACTCAAAATGCCTTGTAACTGAATTCTTACTAGGGTTGTAGCAGTGATGTTAAAGATGATGGCACATCAGAAGATAGTGAAGGCAACGGAGCTGATGAATATGAGGAAAACATAAATCCTGTGGAGGAGCTGATTCTTCAAGATCATTTTGAAACATCTGTGATACCAGAGAGAGGCAGCATTCGAAGAAGATCCAGCAGATATAAGAGCAAGAGGAGTTCATCTAAAAATCCCTTTGGAAAAAAGAAGAAAAAAAAGGAGGTTGAGGTTGGTATTAGAACTTCAGGTTAGAATTTTAATTACAAGTTGTAAGCATAAACAAAAAGCACATAACTGGGATTACTTTTAGATAGCTGGCTTTCATGCAACCTTTACTCTGGTGCTGTTGCAGTCAGTACACACCAGACTGAGTATCTGAGGACAATTTGTCCGAACAAAGATCTTCATTTTAACATTACTGCGTTAATGTGGAACTGGAAAAAATTGCTATTGATTTGTTACATCGCTTTGTACAATTTAAGAGTATTATTTCAGTAGTGCAAATGTTTTAATTCTATCCAATTAAATCTAGTTATGAGATTTCATTTGCAAGATTCTTTACTCGCTGGTGCTTACTGTTGCAAATACTGCTGGATAATATATTCCCTGGAGTGAGCCAAAAATTGAAGGCACTTTGGGGTATCATGCTACATTTATGTCAAGAGAAAAAAATATCAAAACCTTGACATTTTGAAGAGCATTTCTATTAAAATACCCATTACTCTCTCTCTTTTAGTATATGCTTCAGTTTTGCAGTGTTTTTACAGATAAAACTTAGTTGACATATGTCATACGTTAAAAAGAGTCAAGGAGGAAGTTTGGGATTAAGAAAAATTATTTTGTTACATCAAAATTGGAAGAAAACTTGCTCATAGTGTGAAAAAGCAGATTTCTAGTGCATTCTGGATCAGACTTGGGATGAGCAGCTGAACAGAAACCTGATTTTGTTTTCTATTTTGTAGTACAGTTTTCATGAAGTATACTGGAAGAGTGGTTTGGTATATTAAGGTTGCTTGAGTTTTTTGTTTAGTTTTGGGGTTACTTGCCTGATTTCAAGACCTTTGAAGTGAAGAACTAAAATACAAATTCCAGAGTAAAACCATTAATTCTTCTAAATCTGTGGAAGTTAGAATCTCATCTGTAATAAATAATATTTAAATAATTATTAAATTCTTAGTATAATTTTATCTATAGATTTTCCTCCTCTCTAAAATACATCTTCCAGCTAATGAATATTTCAAATAGCAAGAAGGAGCTGGACCCATTCCCGTTCTCATATAAAAAGTCATGTCGTTTCAAAAGATACTTTTTGGCTGTATATTAATACTGCTTAAGACCTTAGAGGAAGTTGTGAGTGTTCCTGCTAAAGAATACAATATTGTTCACATTCAGAAAAAAATGAAGAAGTTGAACATCCAGAAGTTGTAATTATTTCAGAAAAAATCAGCCCACTTTTATAGGTGGTGACCAGTCCTATCTGACTTTCAGTGAACTGTCCTGGCTCTTCTCCTCTCATGACTTAGCCTTTTGTTAAGTGTTTTGCCTCCAAATTACTACAGTGCAGTTGATGCTCTAGGACATGAAACAGCAAAGCAGAAATCTCCAGCATGTTTGCTTGATCTGAGTGCACAGAGAGGGCTTTCAGCACTTTACCAGGAGAGTTCACTGCTCAAGGCCTAATGAACACCCACTGTCTGGGGAATTTAATGTTCTACAACTTTCCAAGGAAAACTTACAATTTTTCCTGTAGGAAGAAAATCTTCCTGCTGTGTCTTACTTAAAAATTCTGGCTCTGAACAAACCTGAGTGGTTCTATGTACTGATGGGAGTGATTGCTGCTGCTGTCATAGGTGCAGTCCATCCTGCATTTGCTGTAATATTTGGAAAAATCATTGGGGTAAGTTTTTTGGGGTTTTTCTTTTTTTTTTTTTCTTTTTCAGGGGGTTGTTTTTTGTTTTGTTTGTGGGTTTCGTTTCTCTGGGGGTTTTTGTGGGGTGGTTTAGTGGATTTTTTGTTTTGTTTGGGTTTTTTCCTTTGCAACTGGAAGTTCCAGTCCTGAGCTGTCCTCATCCTCAACCACTCAGTTCTTTCCATGTAAATCTCTGAGTGGGATTAACTTGTATAAATCTATCCATGTAAAAATGTTGAAGTGACTCTCTAGAAGCAGAAGATGGTGGAACTGCAATCTGACTAGCAGAGCAAAGGAGCAACATTGATGGATCTGGGAGAACAAATTAGTACCATGTAGGTTAAATGGAAAGCTGGACTATCTTCTGGGTCCTCATCAGAAAGTTGACTGCAGACTGATTTTAGGATGCAGCATACTTGTTAAAAGAAATTAAAGTAGCCAAGGTTCTTGAGGTGAAGGCTGGCTTTTGTAATGGATGCTCATCTATGTACTCATTTTTGTGGGTTTTTTTTTTCTTTTCATAGGCTTTTCAAGAAAGAGATCCAGTAAAAAGGAGTAAAAACACTGTGGTACTTTCTTTAGTATTTCTTTTACTTGGAGTGATTATCTTAGCAGCATACATAATCCAAGTAAGTGTCACTGCTCTGAAATCTTAAAAGCTCTGAACTCTCCAGCAGGCTGCATGTATAACTCATATCAACACAATCTGAGAAGTAAAACACCAGTCAGAGCTTACAAAAATATGCAGAAGTGCTTTGGTCTTCCTGAGATATGTAGGTTAAATTTTAATGTTTACCTGAAGACATATATCTACATTTGCACTTCGTTTAAATAATGCACTGAAGGCAATGTTAATTCAGCATGACTGAAATAAAAGTTGAAGGTCTGGCCTTAAAAGTCAAAGTTAATACTTATATTTCTTATATTTCTGACTAGTCTGTAGGCTCTTGCCAAAGTATAAAGCAGACTTACTCTTTCCATTGCAGATGGTGGTTTTCATACCATCAAGTAAATTCCATCATTTGCTGTCCTCTTATGACTGCTTTAAAGCCTGCAGGAAACACTTAGTGCCCACTGATTTCCATACCGTAAAAATCCCTTGGTATGACTGCTGTGAGTGAATGTCTCTGGTCACAGTCAAGGTAGGGAGGCCAATCACTAGACAGGTTGATTTATCTTGTAGTGCTACTGTCTGTGTGTGCAAGGTTGACCGGAAAAGTTTCATCACCCTTTGCTTGGGTGGTTGTAGTACAAGTATGTATCATATAGATGCCTTCTTTGCCATGTTGTTTCCTTTCTGTGAGAAAATCAAGTTTTAGGTTCAGGGATGTGAATGATGCTTTTCCCAGGACATGTATTTTCACAGGGGATTGTAGGTGTGATGGCTTTTGTGGTGCTTCTTGGTGTGACTGCTTTTGTTGTGCAGATTTATAAACAGAGTTACAGCATCAGGTGAGAAAATGTGACACTTTTTCTTCCCCCAGGGATTCATGTTTGGGAAGTCTGGGGAAACCCTAACAATGAGACTGCGCTCTTTGTCCTTCAGAGCATTACTTCAGCAGGTATGAATCAGGCATTTAGGATATAGAGAGAGCAGTGGGTGTGGATAAGGACCTGTGTGTTCGTAGAAATATCTGAAAGGGACCAGAAGGCAGTAAATTGGTGATTGGAAGAAGAAAGAACTCTACCATAGCCTTTGCAAATAAAAAAGCTTCCTTTCCTTTCTGTAGGTACAAATCCTTGTGGGTCCCTTCCAGTTCAGGATATTCTATGATTCTATAACTGCTGGGATAAGTAATTTGTAAGAGAATAATTAACCTCTTCAGGACTAATGAATGACTAAGTAAATGAGGGTTATAATAAAAGTTTCTGTATAGGCATGTTCAGGAAAACAACACAGCCAAGAACACTTTATGAACAATTAGATGTCAACAAAAAAATAATATTTTTTAAGCTTTTTCATTTCATTTTCTTGGAAATGCTGACCAGATAGAGAGTATTCAGTTAGCCATCCTGTTTTGCATTTGCATGTAACTTTTTGAAACACAATTCAGTATCTTTTCTTGCAGGAGATTGGATGGTATGATGACCAGAAAAATGCTGTTGGTGTTCTGCTAACTCGCCTTGCTACAGATGCTTCCCAAGTTAAAGGCGTATGTTGATTCTTCTATGGGTATTTTTTAAATATATTTTTCCTTACAAATATTAATTGCAATTGGCAAGGAACTCCAAGATTATTTCAGAAAATGAAATAGGAAATCTACCCCACAGACTGGCAGATGCATTTACATATCACGCTACAGACACATTAGAAATGGTTTCCCATCTGATAATTTACAACTATCAAAAATCCAGCAGATGTTGATGTACCTTTCATGTACCTCCCTGCAAGTCTTTAAGCTAAATGTATAATAGTTGTAGACCGTTTCACCATGCAAAGTGAACTCTGCATATATGCTTGGACCACAGTCACTGGAACCCAGGTTTTTACACCCTGTTATGGGTGTCACTTGAATGCCTCTTTGAGGTTGCATTTGCAGAGGATACAAACCCTTACTGACCTCAGTGAAGAGAATTTTTCTTCCCATTGCCACGAAATATACTTCACAAACAGTAAGAAATAGACCAGCATAATTAAAAAGCACCATGGGGAGCAATGGCCAAGGAAGGGAACCACTCAAGTAGCTGCTGTAGGAGAGGTGGCCACTGGACCCTGGTTAGAGAATATGGCAAATTCTGCACAGCTCCTTCAACTGCTCACCTCATCAGCAGAACTTGACAATCTACCAAATGTCTTTTTCTTTCTGTCTCTTTGTGGGGAAAAAAAATTCACTGCAGGACTTGTGGGGAAAAGTTTACTAGTGTCTTTATTTTTCCCTTTGTATTTATACATCACTAATCCTTTAATCCCTACGTTTTTCAGTCTCCATAGGTTTTTGTTTCTCTCCAGCCCTCCTTCATTTTGGGCTTGCAGGGATAAAATAGTCTTTGAGAAAATTTACTCATCTCCATCTTTTAAAGTTTGTTTGCTTCAGTGGCAATGGAGTCTGTCACCCTTTCAGGGCAGTAAAAATACGCGTGCACACACAGTTCCCTAACTACAAAAAGCAACTGAGGGTATGAATGGGTCTCCAGAGCTATTGTGTTAATCAGACATCAGTAAGTCAGTACCATGCCTCATGCCGCACTGGTTGAAGTTTCCAAATCCATCTTTATGTGTAACCCCTAGAAGACAAGGCGACAATTCACCTTGACATCGGTTAAATTATTAATATTTTAAATTAATTGAACAAGAAAAGTCTTTTCAGGGCAGGAAAGCCTTTGGCAAAAGAAAGAGGAATATGTGCTTCCCACCCAAGAGTTTTTGTTTTTGTCATCACGCCAAGCTCTAGAAGATGAACTTTTTCCACAGGGCTATTTGCAGAAGTTCTTTCTGCAGATCAGAGCCCACCCAGATGCTGGATGCTAATCAACTCTCATTTTAAAAAGTTTTGATGAAAAGGTTATGTAGGCTGGGAGGAGGTGAGAATTCTTCAGTCACAGATAATCTTTGTTACTCATTATCCCACTGAGATAAAGCATTTCTGCAGGGTGGCCGAATTCAGATTTCTTTTCTCTAAGAACACAATCTCAAGTGCAGCAATATAAGAAGCTGAGGATGAATATTTTTCACCACTATTAGTGTAGAAGGTCTCAGTGGATGACTGTTGTTAGAACCAAGACCCTCTTGCCTAATGTTGGGCATCTGACTGCCAATTTGCCCTATTATCACGGTGGTCACAATTTTCTCTAACTTGGGTAGTGTGTGAAGTCCCAGATACATTTCATTAAACAACTGTCACATCCAACTCTCTAGACAACATTAAGACCTCTTGAAGGCCTGAATGCTGGCAAGTGTGAGGAATCTCTAGGAATGGTTACAGAAGTTGGTGCATAATGTCCACACAGGTGACGATGGCACATGGTTTCATTTTCCAAACCTTTTGCCTTGGCTGCAGCAACTTGAAGTGGTAATTTAAGTAAAAAAGAAAAATCTATTGATGTATATTTGGGGGGTTTCTGGGGTTTTCTTAGGCAACTGGAAGCCGACTTGCCCTGATGACTATGACTGTCTTTACTCTTGTGACTGCCATCATTATTGCATTTGTATATGGCTGGCAGCTAACTTTGCTTATTCTGGCCTGCATTCCTTATATTGTTGGTGCAAATGCTGTGAATGCCAGCTCCATGTCTGGTCATGCTGCAGAAGATCAAAAAGCTTTGGAAGAGGCGGGAAGAGTAAGTTCTTCAATTTTAACTATAGACTTCTGGTGTGAGATCATTTTTAGGGACAACATTGTAGTCATGTTATCACTGACTCAATTGTCCAATATAAATGAAGGGTGTTGAGGGGAATGTTTCTATGTCTTCAAGAAAAGTGAAACACAGGTAACACAAACCAGCTGCAAATTAGAATATAAAAATGCATTTGAAAGCCTCCATAGTGGATTTCTGGGCAGTGGCAGCTGCAGCAGAAGCAACCCCAGCACTGGTGCACCTTGTGCCTGGGGTAAGCGACATGGTTCTGTGCTGCTCTGCTGCAGCCAGAAGTGTTGCAACATTGATACCTTTTTATTCTGTCATAAAGGCAAGCCATTAATGTGCTCAAGAGTTTCAGGGTATTGCCTGAAACTCTTGCGCACGTTGCACCTGATAGTGCTCTTCCAGGAGACAGAAGTAGCCCGTGCAAAAAAAACAAGCTGTGTCCAGATTACTAGTGTTTGTCCTCATTTTATTAAATTTGGTTTAATTCATGAGGGCCACAGCCCACGGGTTAGGGAAGACACTGCTGATGAATAATTTCATTACTCAGGACTTTTCTTCACCTTGATTCCCTACTCTTAACCAAGCACATTCTGATATAAATGCTAGAGCAGAAATCAAGTGTTCAGAAGATATCTTGTGGATAGCAGTTGTGAGAAATTACCTCTTATTTCTTTAATCTCTTTGTTTAGATTTCAACAGAATCAGTTGAAAACATAAGAACTGTAGCTTCACTGACCAAGGAAGAAGCATTTTATGAAAGATATGTTGCTAGTTTGGATCTTACATACAGGTGGGTTTTTTTCTTTACAGTGCACTTTAGTCTTTCAGATTTACTGTAAATACCTTTCTTGGAACCTAACCAATACCCAAAACACTAGGAAGAGTATCAATAGCTGTTTATTCAGCTTTGAAATTTGTATAGTCTCTATATCTTAATATACATTCTTAAGTGCAGAGTGAAAAAAAAAAATTGCAGGATTTGTCTTTTATTATGCAAACGTTTTATAAACTGTATTCTCTGCATATGTGTTACAGAATATTGTGTTTGCCTACAATATAGGATATATATTCACTCCATGTCAGTGTATTGCACTAATACTACTTGACTGAGGAACTGACAAAACCACCACATACTTAATAACATAAACAAGTTTTATTCCCCTCATATGACTTTCAAACCTTGAAAAGAACTTAGTATGTTTCCCTTGTTTGATCCACTGCATCCCACTGACTTTTCTCCACTGAAATGCATTTGAATCACCACAGTTGCCTGATTTTTCTAGTTTCATTTTATTAAATAAAATAGCCCAGAATCTAAATTGCTTCTAATGTAGAAGAAGAAATTGAAAATTATGTATTGCACGATCTGTCCTCACCCAAAATAGTGTTAAAATTCAATGTCTGGTGAACTGCTAAGAGTCAAGATTTGGGCAGGATGCTTGCTTGGACTATCACAGCTCTGATTTACAGCTCAGATGAAAAAGGAGATTTCCTCTTCCTCAGAGAGCATCCTAAACAATAAGGACAGAGAGTTCACCAAATTCTTATTCCATATGTATTCAATTAGCTATACAAAATGAAACCTTTCCAGAGGGATAGATTGAGAAATAGAAGCATAGTCTGAATTTTTGTGGGGATACCCACAATGTGTCCCTGCTCTGCTCAGATGGGATGAGCTGCAGGCAGCTCTTAGGCCAGGCTGGTGCCTGCTTGTTTTCTTAATAAAACGGGTCATATAGGGTAATTATTAACTTATTTCATTTTAACTAACTTCTCTAGTGACCTGCCCTGCTATAAAAGCAAAGGAAGGGGATTCAATTTAACATAACTGAGGATGAAAGATTTCATTGCTTTCTGTCCTAAGGGTGGTTCTGTGTCATGAAGCCGAGGGCTCTTAGGGTCTGGTAAGGATTGTTTGTGAGTGTGTGTGTGTTGTGGGCTGATTTGTTGTGTTTTTGGGGATGATCTGGATTGCTTGAAAATTTTATTTCAGATGTCTGGCTATCCCCTAGCCAGTGTCTGTTGTTTCTCTTTTGCAAGTCATTAATGGAAAGTCTCTTCTTTTTTCAGAAAATCTCTGAAAAAAGCCCCTTTCTATGGATTTACCTATGGAATATCTCAGTCTTCAGAGTACTTTATTAATGCAGCAGTCTTCAGATTTGGAGCATGGCTCATTGCTAATTGTCTGACCAACTTTGAAGATGTATTTATGTGAGTATAGTTTATAAAATGTAAAAAAAGATCAAAACCAGTATAGGGTGTAGTGATTTCAATGCATGCAAATTATTTTATCAAATTACAGAGGTAATGGGGCATGGGAATCCAGGCATTCAGTCTGGATGGGAGTGTTCTTTGGGCATAAGGGCTGTTTTGGGGAAAGGTGCATATTTGGGCAGTGAAACAGCCAGAGTAAGCAGCAAGCTCAGCACACGTACTCTGGAGAAGCCTTTGCCCTTTGATGTCCCTTCTAGGCAGAGGGTGTTAAAAAGAGAAGTGGTGTGATACCACTGTTCAGCTGTAAAGTAACTATCGGAACAAGCTGACCTTCCTAATTCTGGATGACATCTTGGAGTGTGAGGAGCTCCAGAAATATCATCACCAAAAAATGCTTAAAAACTTTATTCTGAAGGTATGTTTTACACAGTAGGAAAAGAATGCATTGTTCTACCTGGAATGAATCACGCTTTGTCCTTTGCTTTTTAGAGTCTTCTCTTCTGTCATGTTTGCAGCTATGAACGTTGGTCAGTCTGCTTCCATGGCACCAGACTATGGCAAAGCTCTAACATCAGCCCAAAGAATCTTTCAGCTTTTGGACAGAAAACCTCTAATTGACAGTTACAGTGAACAAGGTGAAAAATTGGTAAGAGTTGCATTTTGCATGGGGGCTTGGGGGTATATTTGAGATCTGTTTCTTTGAGCTTTTGGGTTTTGGGTATATTTTTTTTTGGAAGGAGTGTTCTTTTTTCTCAGGAAAAAATGTTGTAACAAACTAAATTAGTAATTATCTATTATCAGCAATTGTATTCAGAGGTGCCTATTTCTTAGGGTGTCACAAAAAGATGCTGAATTAGGATGACCTAATTGCAACCTGAAGGAAGCCTACAAGAAAGATGGAGAGGGACTTGTTACAAGAGCATGTAGTTATGGGACAAGGGGAAATGCCTTTGAACTGAAGGAGAGTAGACTTAGATGAGATACTAGAAAAAAAAATTCTTTACTGGGAGGGTGGAATAGGTTGCCCAGAGAAGTTGTGGATATCCCATCCCTGGATGTGTTCAGGTCCAGGTTGGATGGATCTCTGAGCAGCTTGGTCTAGTGAAAGATGTCCCTGCCCATGGCAGAGGGATTGGAACTAGGTGTTCTTTAAGGCCCCAACAAATCCGAACCATTCTATGGTTCTGTCAAAAGACAGACACTGTATAAATAGTGCTACTGACTTATTTAGGGGCCGTACTATTTCTGGATTTCAGACAAAAGTGTATGGCCTTTAAGGTGTTTTTTCTCTAAATGATTAAAAAAAATACTTCTTGTTCTACTGACTCATAGTGTAAATGGCTTCAGGAAAACACTGAAAATGTCAGTTCCAATAAAAGCTTTCTAAGGGTTTATGGAAAAATAAAATACTAATGCATTCTTATAATTATTTTGTAAATAAGGGAGATAGCTCCTTCAAAGACAGCCACTTTGCCAAAAGCCATCCTATTCCAGTTGTGGAAACTTTTACCATTAAAAATGTGCTCTTGTGAAGTCAAGACAACCTTAATGAATAATTTAGTTTGCTCTAAAGATGAGGGAGGAAAGACACACCAAGCAAAAAAACAATAAAAAGTGAAAACCAAAAAAGACCCAAAAAGTCCCCAAAGAGCCTCGCTTTTAAACCAAAATTGTCATTAAGGAGGCTGACCTCGAACTGCTATTCCTATTTCCCAAATCTTTGCCTAAGAGCCTCTGATTGTAAATCTATAATTGAAAAAGAAAAAAAGGGGTGGAGGGGGGGGGTTTACACTCTTCATTCCAAAAGAAACTCCAGTTGTTTTTTTTTTTATTACCTGGCAGATACCTGTCTTCCCAAAGCAAGACACCTCAGCACATGTCAATTTTCTGCACGTAATGCTTTCAATTTACAGGTTCTGGAAAGATCACAAGGGCACATCCAGGTTCATCTAAATTTAAAATTTAATTCCCATGTAGGTTTAGATAGTGGCTCCTACTCAGGAAGCCATAATCCAGTTTTCTATAAGTTCAAGCTTATATACAGAATTGTCAGCCTTTAAAGTTCTGAGCATGCTTGCATATTTTCTTGAACCAGGGTTCTCTGGCACAGACATTGAAAGTCTTGGCAGAAGGTCTCTAATAAAATAAAACTTAAGTGAAACATTTTTCGTGTAGAGTGGACTTAACTTCCAGTGATGCCTGTGACTTAGCAAAGCAAAGCTTTGAGTCCATCAAATTAGGTTATTACGTGCTATGAGAGCATCCTATTAGTGGTGCTGTTGGCTGGTACAGGGGGCTGGCTCATACCCCAAAGAACAGGGCAAGAAGTAGCCTTGGCTATTCTTTTTTCCACTTGTTCTTATATATCAGCCTGGCTAGCAGAGCTAATTAACAATTATCACTGCTTTTTAAAACACAGCTTGTCCTTTCTGCCTATGAATCACTTGCTGAAGATTTTAGCTCTGCTGTGTTAATCTCTGATTTTGACCTTGTGTTACGTTTGTTCAAAATGTGCTACTTTCAGGGTAAGATTGGGAAAACAAATGATACCATTTATATCACAAGTAGAAGGCTCTCAATTTATGTGTATTGGAAATGAAAAGTCTGGATATTGCCGATTTTTCTTAAGAGGGTGGTTGGGCACTGGAACAGGCTCCCCAGGAAAGTGGTCACAGCACCAAGCCTGTCAGAGTTCAAGAAGTGTTTGGACAGTGCTCTCAGGCACATGGTGTGACGCTTCGACATGGTGCTGTGCAGGACCAGGAGTTGGACTCTGATCCTGGAGAGTGCCTTCCACCTCAGCTTATTCTGTGCTTCTGTGGTATTCTTTTCAAAGATGAAGTGAAAACCAGATACAGGAGATGTAGAAGACTTCTCCAGAAGGATGTAATGACTTACGGATCATCCTATAACTAGTGATACTATGCTCAGTCCAATATATCATTTAAAAGAATTTCAAAAGCACTTTTGAAAAGACCGTCCCAAACTTTCTTGGATCTCTCACTTTAATAAACAAGTCTTAACAAGTGGTGTTATGGTTGAGGCCAATAGATGTTAATATGAGCATGTGAACTCTACTGCTTTTCAGAGACATTTTGAAGGCAACATTGAATTCAGAAACATCCATTTTGTATATCCAACAAGGCCAGAAGTTCAGGTTTTGCAAGGACTCAATGTGAAGGTTAACAAGGGACAGACTCTGGCATTAGTAGGAAGCAGCGGCTGTGGCAAAAGCACATCCATTCAGCTCTTGGAGAGATTTTATGACCCTGTGGAAGGACAAGTGGTAAGAATAGACTTGTGTGGCTGTTAATAGTAATTGAATCTACAGAACTCTTTATCTGCCAAGGTTTCAGAGGCTTTTGACAAGCCTGGCAGTCCCTCTGTTGAGACACCTTTTTTAGAGGTGTGAGTTACCAAGCCTGTGCCTCCAGTGGATCTGTAGACAATCCCCAAACCCCTGTCATTGCCTGTTTTGTGCATTTGCCCACATGTACCAGCAGTGGCATCCATGCTGGCACAGTGTGCTTCTTCAGGTCACAGATCCTGCTTGGGAAAGGAATGACCGTGTCTGACTGCATTTCCTCCCCAAGGCTCCTCACACCCTGGTCAGACAAGGGCATAACACTAATGTATCTTGCTTGTCAATTTGGAAATTTTCTTGCTGATGTGAATTAACACACTAGGGGCATGCTTCATATAACACAAATGTAATCTCACATAGAAGTGACTGTATCACCATCAGGAGGTCCCAATGGGCTTTTTGATGAAACCCCTGTTAATGGGTATAAAAAGTCAGAAGAAACCTCTTCGGAGGTTGTAAGATCAAAAGGCCTACAGCTGAGAATACTTATTGTTGTGTTCAGTTTCTTAAGGGACAGGCTTTCCCATCAGCTTCCTGGTGCTCCTTGTGGTCAGTAAGGCTGGAAGGACCACATAAACAACCTGATAACTACATGTTGTTTCTGCTTGCTAGCAGATGGAAGCAAAACAACACAAAATTAAAAACTAATGCATGAAAATATTTCATTTATTCTGCTGGTTCTTTTCCACTTAGCATGCAAAAAATTTACTTGATTACATCTGGTAAAATAACATATAATGGGCTTTCTCTTAGACTTCATGTTTCCTGTTTACAGCAGGTACGTGTGGATGAGCTCAGCAGCCAGCTTGATATCACATTTCTGTTGCTTTTTCTAGCTAGCAGATGGACTTGATACCAAATCTCTGCATTTACAATGGCTGAGGTCCAGGCTGGGCCTGGTGTCACAGGAGCCCATTTTGTTTGACTGCAGCATTGCTGAAAATATCCAGTATGGAGACAACAGTAGGGTGGTTAGTCAGGAGGAAATTGAAGCAGCAGCTAAAGCAGCAAATATTCATGCCTTCATTGAAAAACTGCCGGAGGTAAGAGACAGTGATGTTCTCTTCACACTGAGATCATATATTTAGAATGATATAGAGATATCAAGGTAGTACTCACTTGCATAGATCAAATTAAAGATAAACACTTTTGTTTCCCTTAATATAATCGCCTTTCTGTTTTAAAATGTCAGTGTGTTTCAAGCTTAAAATCCTTTTTAATCTGTTAAAAAAAAGGCCAGTGTTTCTGTTACTACAGTGGTAGGCAACCCAGTTTATTTGGGGGGTGAGGGGTGAGAGGGAGGTGGAAAGAGGGAAATGAAAGGATGTTCTATGTATAAGTAAGTAATTATAAAAATTTTTAAAATATTTTTCCTTTGACAGCAGAAATTCTTCAAGTTACTCTGATAAAGACATTTCATTTTTCTAAAGAAATTTAGTACAACAAAGTAGTCCATTTCTAATAGAATGGATAGGCACAGGGAGTGGTTCTTAATAAATACAAAGGGGCAGTCAATCAAAAGTGAAAGGCGTGGCATCTGACCTCCATGCCTGACAAGAATTTGGTTCTGACAAGGAAAAACAGTTTGATAGCTTGTTTTCACTGTAGTTCTGGGTACCTGAAACTCAGGTAATAATGCTGAAAAATATTTCATTTTCAGCACTACTATTAATGTCTGAGATTCTTAATTCACGAGCAATGCAGCATCAAATTCTTTGTGTATATGTCAATAGGCATTAAATTGTTAGTTAATCTCATGATCATATGATCTGCGGACACTTCACTGCTGGTACCATCCAAGACCTGTTTCAGCCTTTGAAGGAGTAAATTTTTAGACTGGGTATGAATATGTGTGGCTGTAAATATAACTGCTTGTACTAGAGATGTTTATAGAGACTTAGCTTTTTTAAAACCATTTCTACTATTCTTTCTTTCAAGATGAACATGCTTAACTTTTATAGCCATGAATAAATTTTACTTTTCCAATCTTCCTTCTCTAAAAGTATTCAGTGGTGATCTTTTTTATTTTTTAACATCCAGAAATATAATACCCGGGTGGGTGAGAAAGGAACACAACTTTCTGGAGGTCAAAAACAAAGAATAGCAATTGCCCGTGCTCTGGTTCGTAATCCTGCTGTTCTGCTTCTGGACGAAGCTACCTCTGCTCTTGACACGGAAAGTGAAAAGGTGAATAATGATAATTATGTGACATACTTATGGCTATGTACATGGCTAGTTGCTTTCTGTAGAATAAAATTAAAGCAAATGTGCTACAAACGCTCAGTTGTCAAACAAGTCAGGTGTATCACAGTAGCTTTTCCACCTGAAAGGTTTGACTTGAACTGTACTAGAAAACTGTTTATATTTACTGAATGAAAAGTAGAAAAACCCTGAAACTTTAAGTATAAACCTCCGCATTGATCTGATACTCCTCAGTTATCTTCCTGTCAGATGTATTTGATAGTAAATACCTTATTTTTATTCTGACCCAAGCTGGATGCCCAAGAACCCACTTCTCCATGTCTCAAATTTGTTTGATCAGGCTCACTGACCTCAGTGAGAAATCCTGTGGAATAAAAGTCTCCTGTGTGCACTGACTTGTATATCTGTGGGACACATATTCAGGTGATAAGAGAGTGAGAATTGTAGTTCCTAGGACCAGGGAAGCCTTTTCAGGTGCTAACAGCATTGTCATGTTGTCTGTGTGCAGATTGTCCAGAAAGCTCTGGATAACGCCCGGCAGGGTCGGACCTGCATCGTCATTGCTCATCGCCTGTCCACCGTGCAGACAGCCGACATCATCGTGGTGATCCAGAACGGCAGGGTGGTCGAGCAGGGCACCCACAGCCAGCTGCTGGCAAAGGAAGGACACTACTATGCCCTTGTAAACGCACAAGTCTCTAATTAGTACTACTTGCTGAGCTGTTTCTTTTTTATTTTGTTTTGGTTTTTTTATGGGAAGACATGAAAAGCTCTACAGAGGGTTACTGTTGGCTCTGTCTGTGCTGACCCAGCATGGAACTGTGTTGCAGCCTGGTTGCTGTATCCAGTGTAGCCCTCGGCCCACACATCCATGGGGATGGGAAGTGCCTGCCTGGTACTGGGTCACAGAAGGTGCACAGAGGAGTCCTAGGGACTGAATGTGTTGAGCAGTTTGGTGTGTCACATGTTCTGGAGGGTGTCAGACCTGCTGTAGCCTCACCCACAGCTCAGGTGCGTACCCTGCTCTCCCTGTTCCCCTAAACCCTGGCCCACAACAGCTGCCATAGACCAAGCTGATAAAAGATTATGACAGCAGTTAAGCATCATGGATAAACAACAAGCTGGTGCTTGTGGTCACTCTTTGGGTTTCTTCATCAGCCAGATGAAGACACAAATTTTTCTTTAGTTAAAGATGATTATCAATGCTTACTGAAAACTGAGATTCAAAAAAAAAAAAAAAAATTGAGTTAAAGAGAAAGATGTTGATGCATGGGTTTGGTTTTTTCCCCTACTTTATGCCACATTTCTCATATTACTGTGCTTCACACATTTCTTGGATATTCAATACTCTATTTCAGACAATAATTGTAATAGTTACAACCTTTCCATATCAAGATAAACTGCATAAAAAATAACATTGTTTTGTTTAGTATTTTTCAAATGCTTACAGAGTTTAGTAATTCTTTGTGTCCATCAAGATAAGTTCAGAAGTTTCGTGAAAGCTAGGATGGCATCTATTGGAGTGGACTCCTGTCAGCCATGTAAACAGCTTTTCTTTAAAATAAACAGAAAAGGACAAGTTGTTTTCAATATAAGTTCCTTCCTTTTTAATAGGCATGGTACCTAGGGTCATGGTTTAGTAGCAGACCTGATAGTGTTAGGTTAAAATTTGGACTTGATACTGTGAAGGGTCTTTGCCATTCTAAATGATTCTGTTATTCTATGGATACTTCCAAAGATTTTTTTCAAGTGTTGGCAAAGCTTGTTTATGCGTGTGCTTTATTAATTTGTTATTCCTCTGATACATTCCTCAGGGTGCTGCAATACATCCTTTAACTGTTGAAGAATATATACTCTGTGGTCAGAGTGACTCAGCAGCTGGGAGTTTTTGGCTGGTTAAACCCAATTGCAGCATTTTAATTTTGCAAGGCTTTGCACGTGGGTCTGGGTTAGGATTTATAGCCTGGAGCAACCTGCAGTACTTTATAATTTACAGATTGTAGCAGACAAACTTACAATAATTACCATCTCCTTTACTCATTTCAATTATTTTCCAGCATCAGGATCTGCAAAGGGAATAAAACACAAAAAACAAAATCTGATATCAGGTTTGCCAAAATAAGTACTGCTGCTCTCCCGCATAGTTTTTCTCAGAGACTGTTTCATGAGGAATTTTTACTCATTCAGGCACCCCTCTTGTGTGACCTCTTCCTTTTCTTGTGATAGGCACATACTACAGAAGTACTGCCCTTATTATATTCCAAATTATCTAATGTGGGCTCCAATTAATTCCCTGTTTTGTTTCTGCCCTGGAGTTAAAATTACAAGTACTAAATTTTGATTCTCAGTTTTGAAAATAAAAAAGGGAAGTAACTCCAGCATGCACTGTCTCTACTGCTTTTCTTAGTAGTGGGTAATTTTTGCCCTATTCCGTTTCCCATTACAAGTCTCCATTTTGTTTTGGAGCTTTCCAGTAATGGAGGTTGGAAATGGCTCCCCACTCTGAGGATCTTACCAGGCCTCAACCTCTGTGTGTTACAGCCAGCCTGATCCTCAGGGGTCTGAGGATGCTGCATCCATGGTCAAGGTGCTGAGGTGTAAACAGCTTTTCTTAGTTCTCTTACTCTGCTATGGGGTCACCACGAGCAGAGAACAGCCATTGTGCTCTACAAGGGAACCCTGTCCCTGGTGCAGGACCAGTGCAGGCACTGGGCCCTCGACACTGCTGTGCCTGTCTACCAGCACACAGAGTGGGCTTGATGACTGTACTGACTCCATGAGATATAAAGAGAAAAATATGATCAGCTTGTAGGCACTACTAGTAAACTCTATGCTCTGATAGTTTGTTTCAGACCATCCAAGTCACCTTCCTCGTATGCCCACAGCACTTGCAAACTGGCTATGCTTTGATTAAAAGCAGACCTAAAGCAAGAGAGAAATGTGTGTCAAAAGCACTTATTTCAGCACCAAGCCCTATATGATATAGAAATCAAAAGAATCAACCATGATAAAGGACTTGTTTGCTCCATCAAGTAAACATTAATTTTTTTCTTCAAAATGCTTTCTGAATGGCTTCTCTGAAGTCTTCACTCTCTTCTCTGGGAAGTCATGTCTTAATAATTCCACAGGAGACTTAGACCAGTGCTGCATTAAGCAAGTGTCTGAGCCAAGTGCTCCTCTTCTAGTCATCAGTGAGGCCTTTGGTGTTCCCTGACAAGGGTAGGCCAGTGTGTTCCCTTCACCCCTATCCCTGTGGCAGTTATTTTAGGGGTGAGGTCCCCAGTGACACCAGATGTGACTCACCATATTCTGGGCACGTTCGGAGAACACCAGCACTTGTGCAGGGTTAGGGGAGACTTTTAACTCGGACACCTGGGATATAAAGCAGCAGAGAGCAGACATTTCTGAAAAAAAATGTAATTACAAACATGTCCTGGTTCTGGCCAGGACAGGATTAGTTTTTGCAGTAGCAAGAAGGGGGCTTGGCCAAGACCTGAAGGTTATTCTATACCACCTCGTCATTGCTGGGGGTGGGGCAAATGGAGTTTTTTCTAGGAAGAAAGTGTGGTTTTGTTATAGCAATGCTGTAGTTTGGTCCCCATTTAGGGCTCACTCTGCTCAGGAAACTCAACTTCCGAGAAGAAACAAACAGCTTACCTAAGGGAGACTGACAAGAAAGCTGGAGACGGACTTTTTACAAGGATGTGCAGTGGTAGGCCAAGGGGTGATGGCTTTAAACTGAGAGTAGATTAAGAGCAGATATTAGGAAGAAATTCTTTACTATGGAGGTGGAAAGCACTGACATGGGCTGCCCAGAGAAGGATGGATGCCCCATCCCTGGAAGTGTTCAAGGCCAGCGTGGATGGGGCTGTGAAAAAAGGTGTTCACCTGGGTAAGGTGTTCCTGCCCATGGCAAGGAGGCTGGGACTAGATGATCTTCCATGTCCCTTCCAACCCTAACCAACCTGTGATTCCACGGAGACCAGAAAGGTCCATGCAGTTTATCTGGAGTTGTGGCTGTGTCTTGCTGAAGCAGGAAATACAATCGCAGCTTTTCCAAGGTATTTCCAAACTCTTCTGTTTCTTAATGGATTTAGATAATGTTAGAGGAATGTGGTCTGGCAATCACTAGCATTATATCCAAATAAACTGGACAAAACATTGGGTGAAACCCTGTACTTTACCTCTTTCTGTGTATCCCTACTGCTGTATGCAGACAAACCAGACTTCTGTAAAACACATCTTCTCCATGTCTGAGCCGTTGAAGTGTTTCTAAGATCATCAATGTAGTAAAGAAGAGAAATAGCTGGGCCAGCCACAAGGTCACAAAGAGCATCTGTGTAGTTTCTTCTTACAAAATGTGCTTGAATAGCTTATTTTGTTTAGTCCTGATTATTAGGTACTTGTAAATGACTGGTAGTTCTAGATGCAAAGGTAGAAGAATCCAGTTGCCTTATCATTCATCACCTTCCAGCTGCCCTATATATAAGCTGCACCACAGATTGACCAGTGCCCTGACATTTTCCAGGTTTATGGCTCTCCCTGACTGTTCTCTTCCAGTTGCCTGGACTGCTTCTCCTCCTCAAGCACCTTGGCTGGCACACACAACAGATGCTGCACCATGTGATCTGGTGCAAAACGCAGACAGAGATGAGAGGAGAAGTGAAAAAGCCAACAGCAAATCTAAAAGATTACTTTCTAAAATTGACGAAAATTTCTCAGCAGAAAACTGGTCACTGTATTCAGTAAATTAATCATTTACACTGGATTGCTTTCATCTACCTCTGTGCTGTGCTTTGTGATCCAGTGTGCAGGCAGCTCCTACCTGCCTGAAACCCTAGCAATCATCTTACTTTATCATTTTATTGCCTACCTGCTTCATCAGCAGTTAAGTCCAGAAACTCTTTTCTGAAGCAGATCTTTCCATTTGGAAATAATAATTTGTTTTGCCCTTAGGGAAGCTCACACATCTGCTGGAGTAATCCCCGGCCTGCTCAGTGACATCAGTATCACATGCTCTGAAGCAAACTTGCTAAGCCTTCCTGTAATTCTCCTGAAGATGCCAGTCTTTACTGAATGCTTTCACAGAAAGATGTTTTAAAGTCATGTTAGCTCCACAAACGGATTTTGTGGACTTGTTTAAATTGACCAATGTACTTTTCATTGCACTGCTCTTTCCATAGGAGTAACATTCTCATTTCTTTCTAATCCTTATGAACAGAATGCGTTTTTACTGCCCTCTCTCCCCTGTGTTGTCCAAAGCAAAACCACCTTGCAGTCAATCACCCCTGGAATAGCCCCTTTTGCTATGGTCCTTGAAGTCTGAAAGAACAACTATATGAATATGGCTATTTTTGTGGAAATACTTGTTCAAGTTCACCCCAATGAGAAAAGGATATCCTCAGTATTTGATCCACTGCTAGCAGCATTCATGGAGAATGCACAAGTTATTCTATCAAAAAGGTAACAAGGGGGAAGAGGCACAGCTGTGGGGCACTTACCACTTAACTGCAGACATTTGGGTCTGAAGCGACCAATCAGATTGCTTTTAAAGTGCTCTAGGACATGACTCTTCTGTTTCCAAATGTCTGCCTGAGCAGACAGTGAAGTACATCAGGGAAGTGCCTATTTCTTACCATAAATTGAAATGAAGAATATTAGTTTTTAGTCAGTGTGTGCATTTACATTCACATCAGGTGAAGGGAGTTCAACTCTGAATGTTTTATCTTTCTTAACGGAATCACTAGGTTAGTTTATCAGTCCCACAAATAATTTTTGGAGATCCTTACCTGGGATCTCCCGGCATCTCCAGACAGGCACTAGGGAGCCCAGTCTTCCAGCCAAGTGGTTTGAGGAAGTAGAAGGGTCTATGCAGTAAACAAGGGCCAGTTTTCTTCATCTAGATATTAGCAGTGCAAGAGGCTTTGTAGTGAAGGAAAAATATCCAGGAAACAGGAAATATTTATGCTGAATGTGCAAAAATGGAAAGGAAATATAGAGGTTGTGGAAGAACCCAGATCAGCTTTTAACCATGACTGAAATAGAAGAATCTGCATTTTCTTCCATCTTGGCTGGCATATGGAAAATTTTAAACAAGGAGTTAACATTTTCAGGAATCAAAATAGTTGATGTTTCTGACATCTACATATAATGCCTTTTATGAAATCACACTAAAAATTATGAGTTCCCATTTTCACATCTGTTACCCATATAAACATATGCCTGACAATGCAGTGTGTGTGTTTCTTCAAAGCAAACTCAGCCAAAAAACTATCACTTCATACAGCACTAATAGGTTTTGTTATAAACGCACCGTATGTGTTTACTACAAATGAAGCGTTTTTCAGCAACACTGAATATGGAAACAAAATTATAATGGGTGACTTTTATTATTCTAGAGCAATATGAAGAGAGATCTGTAATGTGTTTTACTTTTCAGTATTCAGTAATGTAGTTTTAGTTGGAATAAATAGGATTCCCAATACAGACTTACACTATTTTCTTCAATTTCTTATTTCACACATACTTTGAGACCTGGGACAACTCTTTCCATGAATTGATGCCAATTATTTTGGGACTCTTCCAGTGTCATGTTCTAATGCTTTCTTTCTCTCTCTCTCAATCTTTTTTTTTGTTGTTGTTGGTTTTTTTTTGGGGGGGGGGGGGGGTTTGTGGGTTTTTTTGTTTGTTTGTTTTGTTTTGTTGTTTTATTTTGTTTTTGAGGGGGTATATCTCAGGGCCTCACTGTAATTGTTTTACACTCATAAATTTAGATGCACACTGTGAGAGTGTATTTTGATTCTGACAAATTTGTCTGTATTCACCACCATCATTTAATCTTTGGATCTATCACATCAGAATTGTTTTTAACAAATGAACACAGTTATGAATGTGCTTTTTCGAAGAGGGAAATGTCTAATCTGCCCCATTTATAGAAAAGAGAAAACATACATTTTTCAATGTATATGTGGGAGCATGCTTAAATGGTTATATAGTTGTATATTTATAAAATCTATACTAATGTATATATATATATATACATTGTAGATTGTTTTATGACAAGAAGTTTGAAAGTAATCCAAGAAAAAATTCAAATTAATCATGGGAAAATTCCACTTGCTGTCAGCATTTTGGTTCAATTTTGCAGAGTCAAAACTAGCTTTTTCTCCTGAAAATCTCTCTCTCTAAAAGCTTTGATGATTCAATTTCTCTTTTCAGCTTAGTCAGACTCTTAAGTTCTCCCTTGACTCACATACTGCACCTGCCCAAGTGATGCCAGTGACTCACACATATTTATTCAATTTTTCAGTAGATAAACCATTGTTAGTCTTATGTCTAGGTCTTTTAGCAATTTCTCCTGAGAAAGCAATTAAACTCCTTGCACTTAAAAAGCCCAGACAGCTCAGGCTATGAAAGCAGCAGAGGGTCTGTCCAGCTGCCCCTGGCTTTCATGAGAGACGGTATTATGAAAAAACTGCAGAACTCAAAACAGCTTCTCTGAAAATACTTACAGCAAAATTAAACCTTTCCTCATCTCTCTCCAGAGGCTTCCTTTCTTCCAGAAAGCATATTTTTCCTATGAAGGCTTCATATTTCAGTCTTCTCCCATCTGCCTTACAGTTGAACATCACTCTTGAACATCATCTTATCATTTTTCATGTTAAGTACACTCAGTCATAATGCCACCAGGAGTGGCATATTCATATAAACATCCACAGGTGCTTATAATAGACTTGTGCTAGCACTAGTCATGTCTTGTCTGAATATTAGGTTTTTAATAAAAAACACAAAAGCACGAGAACAGACATTGATTTTTTTAAAATGTTGCACATAAAAGGTTGTGTTCTTTGATTACCAGTGATTTGAAAATAGCAGAACATTGCTAAAAACTACATACTGCATTATATACATATGTTTTGGGGTTTTTAATACCAGTACCTCTATTTATTTTCCCCAGAATCTGTTGGAATTTCCTTTATCTCCACTATTTCTTTTCAGATTGCTCCATGTTTTAGTCAATGCTTCAGTGGCAAAAGCTGCCACACTGAAAGGAACTAAGGTATCCTGGTAGCTCCATCCTTCACTGAGACTGGCAAGGTCCCATTTAGTGAGACATTACTTGAAATAATGTTTCTCTGGAAACAGAGGCACACAAAAATGGATTGCTGTGTTTTATCTACTGTGCAGGGAGATAAAGATGTCCTGATCAACTGTTAGAACTGGAAATGTCTGGGAACTTGCAACACTGAGATGCAGTTACTGCATGTAAACCTAGTTTGATAGCTAGTCGGAGTCAAATGGGACTTTACTATAATTGTTATCATATTTATTATTTGGACAACTGCTTCTAAAATGTGCCAGCCTTGTTCTGATGAGGCGAGGAAAATCCTGTGCCAAATAAGATCAAGCTAACAAAAAATAAAACAGGAAAAAAACCCCAAACCTTAAACACTTGAAGTACATGGATAGGTAAATACACACAAACAGGAGTGTCTCTAAATCTTTCTCAGGACTCTGGACTATTTTAATCTTTCAAATAACTTGGCAACCATTCAAGGCTGAATTGAATGATAGTCAGATGTGGGTGTTTTCTGGAAATATTTTGTAAGGCTGGAGGTGTAAATTATGTTCTACAAGGACATTAACCATCCCTCTTTCGCGTGGCCTTCCTTCTTTCAGCTCTTCATATTCTCTTGTCCTGTCTTGCTTCAGAATAAATGGCAAGCATGTCAAGAGAGGGGGAGGAATTTCACCAAGTTGCTTATGCAATGACTGGCATCATCCAGCTTCAGTCCCATGGGAATACTTTCAAGCACAAGAAACACAATAATAACCCTCAGTGTGCCTCTCCCAGTGCTTGCCATACAACACCTGGTTTTGTCATGATGAGGATGTCTGTGCCACTCTGAACCTGCCCAGCACAGCCACCACCTGCACTGTCCCAAGGAACCCTTGCAGTGCTGTCCAACGTGGGACACTCCTTCCTTGCCCTTCTCCCATGGGAGACTGCTGGGGTCTGGGGCTGCTGCTGCTGGCAGTGCCCTGCATGGGCCTTCTGAGCAAGCCTTGCCCCCTGGTCTGGAGGAGAAAATGTGTCATCTGTGTTTTCATCCTGATTTAATTTGATTATCTGATTTTAACACTTTTACTATTAAAAAAGCCCAACACCCAACTTCCTCATATTGATAAAGTGCCACCATTCCTCCTTCCTTAACACAGACCCAAAAATTCTCAGGGCCTTTTAATGCTTCAACAGATAGTCAAATGCTTTTTAAGTTGCCATAAATCAAGGTTTTTAGCCAAAACAGGTATTGAGCTACGTTTTCATGAGAAATTCTCTGGATCCTCAATGCAGGATATATCTGCGATTCCTGAAGAAGTATCAACAGAGCAAGGTGATGATACTCAGTCTCCACCACCAGCTTTTGCTATTAGGATGAGAAAGGTTTCAAGGCAGCTTAAGCACTTTAAGGAATTCTGGCTTCTAATGTAAGTTTAGTAGCTCACATGATCCAAGGATTAAATTCTAATAATTTTTCAGAAAGGTTTTTTAACTTGGACAGAGAAAAGGAGAATTGGAAATAATAGCTGACTTAAATTCTCATCTATTTTTCTCCTTTTTTAATTTTTAAGTGTATTTCCTGTGAATTTCATGACATACAATATGACTGGGGGACGAAAGCAAAGGAAAACAAACAAAAAATTCAGGAGGACAAAACCTCTCACCCATTGGGCATTTTTGTGTAATTTACAAGGCAAATTCTTCAGGTCAGAGTCTCATCTTTGGGGATTTTCAGCTTCCCCACTCTTGAGGAGAGCAGAGGCTATTGCACATCAGCACACACTGACCCCCCACAGAGAAGTGAACTGTCAGATAAGAGATTGCTTTCATTCCCTCCAAGTTCCCAGGAAGGTACACAGTGCACACAGCAGTGTTTGCATTACTGCTGAAGGGAAGGATTTTGGCCAAAAGAAGTTGCCAGCCCTGGCTTTTTAATGAACCGTGGGCTGACAGGCCTGGTTGTGAATTGTTACAGATGTGCACCGGACAGTCTAATGAGACACAGGAAATTCAGGAGGCCAAAAAATCTCTCTGGATTTTCTGCTGTGGTGGTGGTATCAAAACTGCTTGTGTTCTACCTGGCATTGCCAAGCAAGGGGTATGCTAGCTGTCCTTAATCAAAACATTTCCATTTGGGGTAAAGGCACTGATGTGTGCTGGTTGCCATAAGGGGGAATAAAAGAAGGGCTGAGTCATTAGTCAAGAATGAGAGCACAGGCAGAACAGGGTCCTTCAGTGGCACATTAATTATAGTAACATTTTCTGTGATTCCCCTGCTACGCAACCACAGATGCAGGAGTATGAGGGGGAGCTGCAGTGGAAAAGGAATTGGCCCGGATGAATGATGTGGCAAGTAAGGGAAAGCAAACCCTTGGTGAGAGAACAAAAAACCCCTGAAAATTTCTCCTTTCTGCATAGTGGAGTCTTTCGCTGATGTGTCCTCTGTGGAAGAAGTACCTTTTCCCAGTGCTTTAGCAGAGGAGTGCTCTGGTATTTCTCTTAGAGCATGACTCACACCCAGGGGTTGCCAAAAATACGTGCCGAGTCCTGCTCTCAGTTACGTGTGCCCGCAACAACTCAGCACATGAGCAGAGAGTATCAGCACCACCAGAGCCATCGGCGCAGCTGTGGGCTGCTCTGTACAGCTCTGCAGCTCCTCCATTTCACTTCTATTCTCTCTCTGATTAGCAACTGGATTGCAGATGGTATTGCTAATTGTCTGGCCTGCACATTTAATCAGATCAGTGAAAAAAGTCTGCTTTTACTGTTGACAGAAAAAACTTATAAATAACTCTCTAACTGATGAAGAACTAGCCAGCAGATGCCCCATCTTACTTGCTCTTTTTCATATGGACAGGCTTAGGTACAAAAAAAAGCCCATGAAAACAAAAGCCTATGAAACAAATCAGGGCACATACACAGATCTTTCCCAGCAGAGCTGGTCTTTTCCAGAGCCGTGAATCTACATAAGATATGCAACACTGACATCTGTTGGCACGGAAAGTGTGTGCTGATCTCTGCTCGTTTATCCTGGGGCAATATGCTCAGCCACGTTGGCAGTGCTGTGAGTGTGTGCCCCACGCTGTTGCAATAGCACGCTGCCACTCCAGGGCACAGCCCCACAAGCTGGCAGAGCTACCCTGTAAAGAGCTTCTGGAATAACTTACCAGTAGGACACTGAAAAATTCAGTCTGGACTGTGAATGGCCTATTCCCTTTGCACAATATGAACTGCAGATTCCATGATTCTGCAATCCCCCAAGCTTATTTTTATGGTGTATGGTTATGAATTTTTTATTCACTTTTGTCAGCATGGGAATGGTTATTTCCATCAGAATTTTCTTGTAAATTCACTAATCCAGAAAAAAAAAAAAGGGGGGGGGGGGGGGGAGGGGGGAAGAAAAAATAGAAAAAAAAAAAAAAAGAAAAAAGAAAAAAATAAGTTTTAATCCAGAAAAGCTTCTGTATAAAATTGAGAAGATATCCCACTGAACTTACATTTTGGCTGACTATTGATTATATGCTCAGGTTCAAATGACTCACCAAGAAACATGGATAGGATACTAAAAAGAAAACCTTTTCAGTATATTAGTTGGAAAGTTGGCAGAATTGCTCTAGGAGTCAAGAGTATTAATCTTGGGGAAAGAACAGGAAAGGTCTGTTTGGAATCTGTTCAGAAAATAAATACAATTTGCTGGTATTTTAAAGGAAAAGTGCAAAAAGACAACAATGCTCATTAGTCAAAAGCAAGCCTGTCAGCACAACATTAAAAAATAGATCACAGCTCTTCTTTCAAACAAGTTATATTCTAAAATCAAGAATTATTATGATTTCATTCATGAAGAAAATACCATATCCTAACCCAAATCTCTGTACTCTTTCTGGAGAAACACATGTACATGTATCTCCAGACAGAAAAAAATATTGATTTTGTAACACATACATATTGTATAAATATATATCGTATGCAATAATGCATTTAGTACATTTAATATATTACATGTCATAAAAGTATATCATAAATATGTGGTAGTATTTAATTTTAAATGTGTAGAAGTCTGTAAGTAGGTTCATCATTTCAAATACAAAAAAATAATTAAAGTAATTTACAGATTTTTCATAGAATCATAGAATCATTAAGGTTGGAAAAGCCTTTTAAGATCATCAGGTCTAACTGTCAATCTAGTGTTGCTACCATGTTCACCATTAAACTATGTCCTCTAGTGCCATTTCCATATGTTTTTTGAACACTTGAGGATGGTAATTCCACCACTTCAAATAGAAACATTTTTCAGAAGAGTGTATTTATAACCATAGTTCTTTGTAAATCAGGTTGTGTTCTCTACACCTCGTGTGAGTTGTGTCATTTTTGATGTTATATTTATATATGTGTAATTTATAAATTAGCAGCCCTAGAGGTGCTCTAATGCCAGATAAAGGCACCAATGAAATAATAATTTCTGGTCTGAGCATCTGTTTTATATCCAAGATTAGTGGTATGAATCACTAGCCTTAAACAGGAACTTCACATACTATAATACACTATCTGAATTTGAAGGAGTTACAGATTTCATTTTGTCATTTCTTATAAAAGGGATATGCTGGTGTTGGTGACCAGTCTTTACTTTACACCAGTAAAAAGCGATTTTTTTCGGGATTTATGGGTCATAATCATCATTGGTCTAACACAGAAAAGTTGCACAACAAATCCTGCTACGTATTGGAAGGTTCTCTTTATTTAACCTGATGATTTAAAATTCAATTTTTGCTGATGTGGAAAGAGTTCATTAAATTAAATTACTGGTCATCAATTTGAATACAAATTACACTTTCCCTTGATTTGTCTTACACATACTTTTTATTCAGTAAAATAAATTTAGCCTAACTAATATACTAAACTATTTGCACAAGCCTAGAATATGACTCGGTCATTTCTAATCAGTTCCTTCACTTCCAAAAAAAATTGTGATATCTGTTTTCTGCCAAGTAAAGCAAGCAATGCACCTCAGATGTACCCAGAATGTCCCAAACTGGCTGCCTCTGGGCAGAATCACAGATGTCATTTCCTTTCCGGAACAGAGATTATCCAAGCTGAGCCCATGAGCATCCTGACCGTGGTCATTTCCATTTCTATGCTGTCTGACCCCTTTGTGATTCTGCCTTTCCCACTTACATGACATCATCAGCTTCCTGGAAAGCTGAGACAAGGTAATAACTTTGTAGTTACCTAATGCCTACGTTATGCAGTCATGGTGGAGGCAATTATACACAATGACCTTGGCTGCTTCTTTCTTTTTCTCTCTCTGCATCTTGAGAACTACTTGATATTTGGTCTAATTTTTTGCAGCATCCCAGTCTGCTTGGTTTGACACTATTCTAGCTTCATTTTTATGACCCTGACATCCAAAATACACATACATTCAGTGATAAATATATTCTTCCCTTTCCCCAGGTTCTTTGTTCACTTGTAGTCTTTTTTGAGATGAGTATTGGGCATAAGGCCTTTTAATTCTTGGTAGTTTTTGCTTCTTGTAAATAGAATGACCTTTCAAATTCAGTCCCTGAGCTCTTTGGCCCAATTGACTCCACTGGATATTCAATCCACCTGAATAGAAATTCATGTTTCATTTTGCATATTTATGATCCTGATGACAAGTGAACTCAATGGAGGAATGGTATTGGATGGTTGGAAAAGGATTCCATCAATCTCAGTTTTAAAAACATATCCCAACAATTGCTAACTTTGTGTTGCCAATCATCCTAAAATTAATTCAAGAAAACTTTTTCAAGACTAGTCTTCTCTGTCTTACTATGGATCTGCAGTACTTAAATGGTGAAATTCATGGGTTAGGTATAGTCATATATTTTTAAAGGCATCCTCAACCACTTTTTATCCTCTGTCTTGGAGATTTTATCCCATGCTCATTTCCCTGCAATAGAATTGAAAGGAAAGAGATGTATCAGTTTTTATTACTCTGCAGTGCTTGCCATTTTTTATACTGACATGCTTACCCCTGTCAGTTTCTCACCCTTACACCTCTGATAGTTTTTTTTAGCTCACAGGTGTGTCAGCTGGTGGCATCACCTGGCCTCCTAGCACAGCTTGGATGAACATACTCCATGAAACAATGCTGTAGAGTGGTGTTGTGGCTTTATTTGCTTCTAGAGGTAAAACACAGGGGTAAGAAAATGCAGATCTGGAGGTGCAAAAGATCTCAAGAGGTTGATTTCAAGGGATCCTTCAGCCCTCAAATTTAAATCATCACAGGACAGCCTCAAGAGTTCTTAGGGACCCTCAACTACCATCAGCAGCAAAGACTCAGGAGGCCAAAGAAGCAATCTTTGTGAGTGCCCCCTTGTCCACCACATGCAAAGCCAGCAGCTTGGCTGGAGGACTTAGATTTAAATTGGGCTTTCTTGGCAAAGACGGCACAACAGGCTATATCTACCAGAGAAGCTGGTCTTTCTCTGTGTTTTCCTTATAAGTGCCTAAGACTTTACTTTTATAATATTTTGCACCGGCTCTTTCAGCATGTCTTTTGCTATGATTTTTGCTTGTAAAATGAAAGGCAACAATATTGTTTCTCCCTTTATATACAGTCTGAATATGTTCATTTTTCCGAGTTAACATTTGCTTTGATGAACTGAAGGCAGTGGCCTGCAGCTACTATGACACAGTAAAGAAATTACCCAAGTTAAAAATAGACTCATGCAAAATAGTGTCCCAAGGCAGAGAGCAGGAAATTGGTTGCAGTTGAACTAATATTTCTCTTGAAATGATCTGTAGCTGCTATTTGCTACACAGCTTCTGCTCATCCCTGGGCAATTCTGGATGCCTTTGGAAAATCCTCTCAAACTTCATGTTGTGCTGCTTATTTTTGGTGCGATTCCTCATGTTTGTAGCACATTGGTACAGAGGAAATATATGTCTTTATATGAGGGGTGTAGAAAGTGTCTATTGTATGAGATGACTCATTCAGAGTATTTCCCCTTTGAGTGAAGAATAAAGGAAGCACATGCCAAAACTGGGAACTTCCCTTCAGGCTTGTAAACTCTTCTCTCCTGGATGTTTGAAATAGATAAACTGAGGGAAAATTACACAAAAAGACATGGATGGTCCAGTACAATGTAGACTACTAGACTTGAAACAATTTTTGGAAATAGATATCATGTTCACATACATGAGTGAAGCTTGATTTGCCAGTTGATGCAAGATTATAGATGAAATAGTGATGTTTAAAATTTAGCCAATGTAAAACTTGCAGTAATAATAACTACTTTTTGCTGTAATAATAACTACTTTTTTAAGCTGATAAATATTTAAGAATGACTTTCTTGTTGTCTTTTTGTGATAATCACTTTTTCTCCACAGGAGATGAGTAATCCTGAAAGCAATCTATTTACCGGTCTCTAACATTTCAGCCTATAAAGCATTTTTAGTTTAATTCTAATAATTTTTACAATTTTTGTGGGCATTATTTTACCTGGCTTTAGCCATCTATTCAGAAGTTTGATGTCTAACTACCTGCAGACATATTTGAAAACCCACCTAAAATAGACATTACTTAATGACTTGTTAATTTGATATCAGATTGCCCTCTCATATGTATCAGCCTGATCATTTTACATAAGAGGTTTCTGAGAACCTATAGGCATGGTCAGACCAGCAGCCATCATTTTTGGATGACAAATAAAACAGGTGTAAGACACAGCAGAGAAAATATAATGTATGAACAAGTTATAATCAAAACAAGAGGAGAATGTGTTTATGATAACCTAATGGATCTTCTGTTACGGTATTAAATCCTTTTCTTTCTTGGAATTGAATTGACATAAAGTTCAATACTGAATAAGGAGTTTTGTCATGTGTGTAGTGGAGTTTTGTGTGCTTCTCTATAAGCCAGTTTCTCTCTAAAATTTAAGTTTTCTCTAAACTCAAATGAAAATGAAAGGGTTAACCTGGATGCTGGGAATAGAGAAATTAAGATCAGCCAGATAATAAGAACCAAGTCTAAAGCTACAGAGTGGCTGAGCTCTGTATGAATGTAAATGCAATAGAAATGTTGAAGGGACATTGGAGGGGAAAAGAGAGTTATATGCCACTCCCAAGTGGGTCACATCTGCCTCCCTGCAAATCCAGTAAAACACAGGGGGTAGGTGTGTGCATGTGGGTGTGAATTTAAAGCACAAACTGATTTTCTGCAGCCACCTTGTGTCGAAAATGGAAAATGCAGCTCTCAAAATCTGCTTTGGAAAGCCCAGTGCCCTGCTACAGTAAGGTGTTGCACCCAAAGGATGTAAAGCTCATAAATGTTGCTGCTGTTGCTAGGAGACCTGCTCACACATGAGGAGTTTTGTCAGTGGGAAGACACCCTGAGTTATGGTGGATTTTCCCTGATATTCAGTTTCTAGGGGAAAATGTCACCAAGTAAGAAAACATTACTTTTACATCCCATTCCTTTGCAGCCTGAACTTTGCAGAATTAAAGGGGTTCTTGCCATTTATCTAAACACTCAATTAGGTCCTATTAGATATTATTTGTTGAAAGTGTGAAAAGTAATAGATCTTATACCAGTCTTCTCAAAATGTGCTAGCATTTTGATTGAAAGAAGGAATCTGCAAAAATCAGGGGTCAGAAACCATAAATGGCTATTGATTGAGCTTTAGTGTGCAATCCCAAAATTTTCTTACTAGATAACACTGCATCTGCCCTAAACATAAGTGAGACATTGCTAGCTCACATTGGACTAGGAAAAGTAAATGTTTTGTCATTGATATATCCTCATTTCTCTTTTCTCGAATCATGATTTTAATTTAAATTCAGAGAGAAGACAAAATGACAGTTACCATTTTCCTTGACTGGTTTGTAACAAGGATTTTTTTCCCCTTCAGGGAAAAAAGCTGCTTAGTGTTCTTCTGTGACAATATTCATATCTCTTGCACCTCACCACCACAACAATGATTTCCACTCGGCTCATCTAGCTGTGGGCTGGCTGGCACCATGGCCGTAAGAGAGGAGGAACCCTCATTGCAACACCCCAGACAGTTTAACTGCACTGAGTGTTTAACTCCCAACAATTCATTAGGAAGAAAACTGAGAAAGATGCATTTTGGAAAAGTCTTTGTCTCTCTTCTTTGGTTGTAGAGGCAGTCTGCTGGTAGTACCCTGTATGTTTGTTTATTTCTGGAAATTCGGCATTTGCACTCATGTGAGGGGAATAGCTTTCCTCCATAAATTACCAAATTATAACCTCTGTATTTTTTGTGTGGCAAAGGAAGCCCAAAGCTACTTATTTAAGGCAAACAGATTGCCTTCAGCCAGATAACGCTGAGCAACATTTACCAGTAGCAAATAACTGATGCTGTGTTGTTAGAATCAGTGAGACACTGGAAACAGATGTGTCCTTCAACAGTGAGCCATTCTCTATGGAAATGCTCCCTGTAGTGGTGTGTTTTGAAGTTCTCCCAGGTTTATATATATATGGTTGTCTTTTACTGTTTTAGAATGGTTTTTCCCATATACCCATGTATTATCCCATAATGATTTGCCCCAGTTATTTGTTATTAATCCATCATTGTTATGTGACACCTGGGTCGTGCCTGTCACTTTGAAGCCTCACCCCGATCTCTAGAAAGTCCTGGTGAGGACTTTGAGTGGTTGGTGGGGTCCAGGTTCCCCTTCCCCCTTTGTTTCATGATTTGTTCTATGGTTTGTCATTTAGGTTCAGGGTCACTCCCATCCTGTTCTGGATTGGTTCCAAGTTGTATCCTCTCCGCTCCCCCACCCCCAGATTTAAGGTGAGAACCCGCGAGTTCAGGGGGCTTTGGTGGGCTCACTCCTGGGTGAAAGGAAACTGTGTAGGTTTAATAAAACCCAGTTGAAGTTCCCCCCTGGAGTTCCGTCCCTTTATTTCTTGCATGATTCATGCTTCTGCTAAGGCAAGGACTCAAAGGATCGGAACTGTATTCCCAAATACAGAACCATACCTTTTTGTGACATCGGTGCCAGAGCTGGCCAGGAAGTGCAGGCAAAAGCCCCAAGAGAGGCACCACACTGTCGCAGCTCCCAACTTTGTACATCTTGGCTGGGCTTTGCTACAGCATTTTAAAAAGACAAACTCCAAGAAAAGCAGGAGCAGACAATAAGCCAAAAGAGAGAACAGGTGATGACTTCAGTCAGCCAGGGAAAGGAGCAGGTTGTCAGTTAAGTCAGTTGAGAGGGTATCATGGATTATACAGATATTCAGCAGATGGGATCAATGGGATGTAACAGCAGTATCAATATGACAAATTAGAGGAATTACTCCAAACCACCTAGCAACAGGGGACATGAATTACAGTTTAGTGTTTTGTTTACAGGCCTCATGTGGTCAAACTACTCTTATTATTGCTCATTGGCTCGCCACAGCTCAGACTGTGGATGCAACAGTGGGCATTGTGGATAGCACAGTGATTGAAATGGGAACACACACAGAGTTGATGGAGAAAAAGGAGCCATATTATTCACTTGCAACCTCACAGGTAGGTTGATTTTCATTGCTGTTATTACTTTCATAAACGTAGTACGCAGGCTGGAAATAGATCAAGTCCCTACTGAGCAATATTTTAGATATGGGAGCCAGAAATAAGATCATGCATAGATACATTTATCACTCAGCAATTTTACAAATACTGGTTTCTTGTATTCACCACTGTGAGTTTGTTTATTTCTGAATGGCTCAGATGACTTTTAAAATACAACATGACCCATGATTCAAGCATAATCTGGAATGTGCTTTAAAGTGACACATACAGATATAGATGCACAGACCTAACAACTACATCGTGGCCATCATCAGGGAAACCCCTTGGTGCTCTGCTGCCAGTGCTGCCTGATACTGAGGTACCAAAATCAACTCACCTTCAAATAAGATTGCACATCTTTATATCATTCCTCTGCAGTCTCCTGGCAGCAATTTTGCCGGTAATCTCAGTTAGAAGTGTGGGTGAAGGTTTCCACACTTCAGAGTGGGTTGTAAAGGCAAGAGCAGTAGCTAAGGCCATAACTCTGAGCCCTGTAAGTATATAAGAGCCAAACTGAAAACAAAATCAAGAGAAAACATTCCATCTTTACTTTTGTGCAGAAATATTAACAATGTGGACCTTTTTTCACTGCTGATCTACATCCAACAGCAAAACGAAAAGTACAAATGGAAGTATTGGAAAAGATTAAGGAGACCAGCTATGGGCAGAGTCTCCACTACTCCATCTAATGAAGTTTGAGTAATTGTCAGCTCTGACAGGCAGAAAAGTTCTGACAGCATGACAGGGAAGAGACAGACACTGTCTTGACCTGGCACATTGTCAGGTCACATACTATTTGTAGGAGCATAACTTGAGACACTTCTTTTTAACACCAAGTTAAACCAAGTTAAAATGGACATTAAAAGACTGGATGTCCAGAGGTTACTAAAGCACAATTTAAGAGCTATGTTCTGGAAAATTACTTTAAAACATGTACTTATCTGGGCCTGCCCAGAAATGCTATGTAACCATTCAATAGCTGCTGTTCTGCCACTGCTGTCATTGTGGTCTGGCCAGGGTCTTTCAGACATACTGTCCAGAATTAAAATTGTTAGGGGGAAAGGTGTCTAAAACTAGGATTCACAAAGAAAATGACTGCAAAATTTTAAGGGTGAAATCTGGCTCTACTTGACTTAATGTTAGCTTTGGTAAACTGTAGACACTGACAAAAATGTACCTGCAAATTGCAGCAGCCACCAAAGCATTTCATCAAGAATTTGGCAAAATTCCAGAAAATTGAATTAAAAGTTGTCAAGGGATTTAAAAATCTATTGTTTGCTTGCAAACTTGGTAATTTGAAGAGGTGCTAAGTAATTATTACATCACTGTAGTCAATGGATACTTGCAGGAACCTTTCAAAATCACACAGAATTAATCTCATTGAGGAAAAACAATTACTGTTTTCCTAGGGCTTAAAAAAATATGCTTGCCTTTTTTTATATACTGTAGACTTATATGTGGACTCCTAATGACTAAAGGAAATTTTGATAATGTTACATAGAATCATAGAATTGTTAAGGTTGAAAAATACGTCTAAAATTACCAAGTTCCATAAGAAATTGCTTTTAGAAATTAGGCTAATTTGGTGAGATGAATAAATCTAAAACTGAATGCCAGAGTACTTATGCAAAACTACAAGGAAAAACTAGTGCACTTTACAGAGCTACAGTGACCAACACAATACATTTCTGGCTGATTGATTTTTTTTCATGTCTTATCCTCCTTGAAGAAATTTGAATGGATGTTACTAGAGGAACTAGTGACCACAGAAGATCCTAAGGGTGGATCAAACATCAACAGTTTGAAGCCAAATAGAGCAAAAGGGAAGTCATGCTCCATAATAAGAAGACAAAGAGTAAACCCCTCAAAAATCAATGAACAACACAGGGTAAAAGGTCCAGGGATCTCACAGAACCCTAAAACAACTAACATGAAAAGGATAAATATTTGTCAACCAGTGTAACTGTGGATTCTCTATCCTTGGAGCTGGAGAAGACTCGACCAGTGAGGCCCCAGGCAGCCAGCTCCGAGCACAGGGTGTACTGGATGACCTCTGGAGATTCCTTCTGACCAACAAGGTTCTGTGAATTTCTGACAGCTAGTGAGAGCTCCTGCACACCACTTCCCCTTTCCTACTGACCTCACTTCTTCAGAAGAACACGTCAACGACTATGTCTGTAGTGGTCAGGAGGACTGTTTCCTTTTTCTAAAATTAGTGTCAGTGATACAGCACAGTTATTAAGGTTGGATTCTGTTGTTATTTGTGGTCCTGAGGCAGCATTGTAGAATAATTCAGGCCTGTATCCTCACCCTTGTTCTCTTCTACCTCAGGATTCTTCTGTTTGATTCCTCCTGCAGCTGAAGACAACACTAAGAGCAGTTTATCTTAAAAATGTAGAAATAACTGTAATTTCAAAGTATTTTTGATTTCTTATTTCTGAAGATACTAAAATTGAAGTATGAGGGGTCATTTACTGATCTGTGAGAACTGGCCACAGTTTGAAAGTGGCCTAGTCCCCTGATTTGCATCACACTTGCTGAAGGTGTAAAGAAATTACTTTTATCACCATCATTTAATTGAAAAAATAAATTCAGTATAGTGACATGGTAAGTACTTTTAACCATCTTTGATTACCCATAACACAGGGAAATACCAGTTAGAGATGTTTCTTTGATTATTAAACGTTATTGCCATCGCTTCCCTGGCCTTTGATCCCCCAGCTTAAAAAGGATATGGCTGATCTCCAAAATGGTCCTAAATTTGGTCCTGCTTTATTCAGGGAAAGAATGAATGGGTCCTACTACTCAAAATAGTTTTCTTGACATAGTTTTTTTATGTTATATTGAGTCCTAGCACATACATGGCACATTTCCCATTTACAAAGCATGAAGAATTAATGACTGAGCTTTTACAGTATATTTGAGAATACATTTTCCCAGGAGTACACTTTGCTATGTCTCATGAACATATGAGGCTTTTCCTCATTTTATTTACCTCTAAAAGTGAATTCTTGGAGTTTCCAACTTCCAGTTGTTGTGTTTACACTGCTAAATCATTCCTTTTTCTAGCATCCTCTAGTGCAAACAGAAGTATTGCTCAACAGAAAGGCTCGCAGCCCCAATCCTAAACTGTTGTGTGATTTTGTTTGATCCAACCCTTGCTCAAAGCAGAGAGAACTGTGAAACAAGGTCAGGTTACTCAGGGCTCTTGAACACACTCCTGAATAGCACTAGAGCTGGCAAACCCACAGCCCTTCTGGACAGCCTGAGCTGCTGCTTGGCCACTCCCCTGTGAATACGGTGCTCCTGTTATTCAGTCAGTGTTTCCTTTGTATAGCTGGCATCTTTTGCCCGTCATCCTTTTTCTATGCACCCCTGACAAGTATGTGACTCCAGCTCCTCTGGATCTTCTCATTACCCAGGTGTAGACAGAAGTCATTGTACTTGGTTTCTCCAAACTGAACACATATTTCTCTCAGCATCTCAGTAACTTCTCATGCAGGTCCAGAGCCCTCTTTGTCATTGTAGCCTTCTGTGCGGCTCACTTCAAGTATGTCAATTGTCGCCCTGATTCTTTAGCCTTCTGACGACTGTTTACATATTTCTAGTGGAGTCTCTCACGAATGTAACATAAACAAGTAGATTGTTTTCATTCCAGTCTGTGATGGACTGGTGAACTGACCACTAGGGTCAGAAAGGTGTTCCTCTCATCTACCAATCCTTGCCCAAAGTCCAAATCCTATTTAAATCGCAAATGATAATAAACTTACTTTCTCTGCTCACCTCTGAACCTGAGTGAATGTGGTTCTTTCGTGTCCCTACCGGCGACAGTCAATGTCTTTTTTTTTTTTTTTTTTTCCAGTGGTAAGCCCAGGGTTTGACACAGTGCTCCTCACAGGCTCCCAGTTTCTGAATAAAGGAGAATAATTGCCTCTCCACCTGCTGACTGCACTCCACTAATCATATCCCCTGTGCTGGTGCCCTCTTTGCTGGAAGGGCACACTGCTCCAGGATCCTCAGATATTTATAAAATAGGGAAGGCTGATGATCCAGTAGAGAGAAGCTGAAAACTGTCAGTAAGACAATCTCACTTAGGACAGTCAAAGCCATGGTCAAGAAACCTTGAAAGTATAATACAAAAAAATACGTGCATGAAAATATTTACTGCATGTGACTGAAATGTGTACCTATATGTATAGCTAAGTGTATTTTAAATACATGTACTCAGTGTAGATAAGCCCAAAATACTCTTGTGAGGTCCAAGCAAAATCATAACTGCATATTTTGAACAAAGCTACATAGAATCTACTTCTATGTTTCTATTGCTGTTTTTCCTATGGAAATACTCTATGTAAACATAATCTGTTTCCCAAGTCAGTATCCTAACTTTCACCAGAACATCCTGCTTTAACTCTCCTATCAGCAAGAGTGAACTAATTTCATTAATCAGTCTGTAGGGGAAAAAAAGAAAAATTAATATAAGCCTACAAAAAATTTTCCCCAATACGTGTTGTACATGATATAGAAATGTCCTTTTTCTTTCCATTCTCATTTAATTTGGGCTTCCTTTTTAAGATTTCATCTAAATATTGATGTGTAGGAAACAATTTCCATAGAAGTACTACGTATAAATCTTTAATTCAAATCGCAAGTCTCTCCATTTTTTCTAATGCAGCAAGCAGCCAAACCCTATTACCCTGAACAGTCTGAAATCATAAATATTTATCTGAGCTCAGTGGTGATTTGTTATAGAGAGGTTAGACTGTGTCTTCAACACAAATTTATTTCTGCTGTTGAAGCTGGAGCTAATGAAGTACATATTGTCACAATGATGATGTTCTTTAAAAATGCACATTAGAACCCAATGTCTTTTACAGAGTTTACAACACAACTGCTTTGAAAAATTTTATCCTGAGTGTTCATTCTCAGTCTGGAAATTATCACTCATATAGTATTTTCTTCCCTTCTCTATTCCACTGTCAAGACTGTGACTGAAAATTGTTTAAAATTCATGAACATAACAGATGAGGAAATGTGCTAAATTTAGAATTTACCTGTC
The DNA here is from genome assembly GCF_029207755.1 of Chamaea fasciata. Taxonomy (NCBI): domain Eukaryota; kingdom Metazoa; phylum Chordata; class Aves; order Passeriformes; family Sylviidae; genus Chamaea; species Chamaea fasciata. The sequence continues at coordinate 122,227,129 of NW_027094086.1, read as the reverse complement.
ATATTATATTCTTAAAGGATACTACAATATCCTTTATATACGCTATATAGGTTATATATATATATATATATATATAACCTATATAGCGTATATAAAAATGGCAGAGTGCCTATAAGTGCAAAAGGGAAATATAGTATGCACACAGTTGTTTTGATGCCTTAGGACAGCTGACCTGAAACAGAAACTGGCCAAAGCTAGAGAATAAAGTAGGTATTTATTGAAAGGCCTCTAGGATATACCTTGGGCAGGACAGGAGCCTGACCAGGGCTGCACCCAAGGTGGACTAAGAATGGTCACAAAATGGACAACCAGTCCAAGGTCTTACACTTTTTTAAGTTTTGGTCCATTTGCATGTTGGGGTTTAATTGTCCAATTGTAACTTCAGGTTGTGAGGCCTCATCCTTCTAGTTCCTCCTTTCAGCCCACCATTGTTTATGCTGTTGGGCTGAAGGTTGTCCTTGGTCTTCAGCAGGAAAAGGATTTGTTTTGTCTACCTACTCTGTGAAGAGAGCTTACTAGCATTTAATATGCGGCTCAGAACTACACTCAGGGCAGCACAGAATCTGAAAAACACGAAAGCTAAAATTTAAGGCATCAGTTTTCTTGCAAGGATTTCATTACAGAAAAGTGGGTTAATTCTACGAACATTGCTCAAGTGTATAGAATTTAAAGTTTTACTTTAGTGGGTTGTTGTCAAGCTCACTAATGAAAACAAAAAACAAACTATTAGTAAATAGTTCTGTTTACATAATACTCTTAACCAGTTCAATTTTACTGTATCAATTTCTATAGTAAAAAAGAGATACTTGAAGCATTTGCTACCTACCTACCTTTTGGTGTACCTGTCAGTCTCAGAGGAGAGCTTTGCTAGGTACACACACAATGGAACATTCTCTTCTCACACGACTTCCCTGACCAATCATGGCACTAAAATGCACTGGGAATGGAGTTCAGCTTCCTTTTAATAACTGGCTCAACTAACCAGACATACTGCAGTTAAGTGTTTGTATGTTTATCCCCAACATATGTCATACATTTATGAGCCCAGAAAGCTTGCAAGAATTTCCACTGTTTGGCCACGATCCCCATTTTGCTGATTAAGACACAAGACTTTGTTTCTTATTTTTAGCAGCCGTAACTCTGCCTGCCAAGAGCAAATGATTAATCAGGTCCTTAAAATGACTTAACAGCTGTAAATCAAGTAGTAATTTTAAGAAGCAGAGCTCATGGACAAAATAGCTGTTTCATTTGCCAGGGAGCAGAAAGATATATTTAGTCACCTCTGGATGCTAACATTGCCTCCCCATCAGATCTTTTAGAAGGTCAAGTTGATTATTCCTCAGGTCTTGTCTGCATGTTGCTACTGAAAAATCTCACTGCAACATGCATAGGTTCCCAATTCTTTCAGGGTTTCTGAATATCACAGCCACAAGTCTCTTTGAACCTGAACCTTGCTTGAGAAAATAGGAGGAATTTCCACATATTTCTGGCTGTGTGTCCTGGACTTCATTCTTCATGTCTCTTGGAGGCCGTTGTCACTGCCTGCTTTCCATGCTGCTCCTTGCATCATTACTTCCAAATCTATTAGCTAAGATCAAACAAGCAAATCTGGCCAAAAGTAATCATTTTTTGTCCAGAAATACCTGTATGTCTCCTTGTCTTGCATCCCAGTACTCATGATTATTCTGGGAGCTCATTTCTGGCTATCTCAGTGCCAGGTTCAGCAGGTTATTTCAGGGCCACTTTACAGAAAGACATTTCCAAGGTGTCCATGGTACACCAATGGCATGCACTTCCCTGGGTGGGACTGACTGTGCTTACAAATGTGACCAGGCCACCAATGCAGGGAGCACACTCAGAATGGCAAATGGTTAAAGATGGAGAAGAATTCCTGTGTATCTACTGTCCAGCAGTATTTGCCATAATCAAATTACCTGCTACAGCTGACCCTCAAATCATATTCTAGTTATTTTACAACCGACTTTTGTTTAACACGCCTGTTTCTCCACTCAGCAGAGCCAATGGAGCATCTCTGTATTCTTTAGGGTCAGACTAATCTTACCTCATGACAAGAAAAATTACTTATTTCATGAGCTCTGCAATACATCCACTGCAAAGCTTTTAGTGATGATTTTGAAACTCCTTCTTTAAACCTCTAGAAGGCTAAAACCCCAGAAAACCTCAAAAACATATTTTTCAGATGACTTTGATGTCATTTGGACCACAACATTCCCTGATCAAATGCAACATGGCCCGTAGTGACAGAGTGGAAATAGTCTCAGTTGGAATCAACATCTACATCCAAATAGCCTGCTCACTGTTAGAGTGGAGTTTAAGCTGGACAAATATTTGAAAAATTAAGCCTTTTCCAGATCTTCATTTTGCAGTTACCTTCACTCCAGCCTTGGATTCAGATGGCAGGTTATAGGGCATAAAGGACATGAGCTCATGGGGAGAAAGAGAACTTCAGAGTACAGAACTTGTAGACAACGCAAAATCTGGGCCATCATTCGAGTCAGACACTGTCTTTATCAGGAGTTCAAAAGAAACAAGTCTATAACTGTGTCTATAATTCCACAAGAATTAAAATTGCCTGAAAAAACCCCATGGAATAATTCTGTAGCAAATATGAACCAGCCTTGTTTGACTGAAGCCTGTGGAGTTATTCCAGTTTACAACAGGTTAAGATCTGACCTCAGCTGGACATTTGCATGCATAAACCAAGTAATTGCATGCACAAACTGATAGTTATTTTGATTTGCATGTGTAAGTGCTCATACTAATTAGCAAGAGCACTATTGAACTAATGCTTGTCATGGTTTTTCATGTGCAAACAGATGCATTTGCAGACACTGAAGACTTTGTTAGTAGTAACAATGTGGGAAGGAGAGAAGAGGCCTCTTACACACTGAATAACCTCTTTACTTCTTTCTCTGCCTTTGCTCTTAAGTCTGTTCTTATACGAAACCCCCCACTTTATTAAAAATAATACTGGACCTTTAGGGACAAGTTAGCCAGAGAAAGAGAAAAAAATCTTACCCTGGTCTGTTTATGACATTTCTGTGTCAAAAGATACTAATCACATCAAACCTACTACGGAGTGCATATTTCTATGGTGAAGCATTGCAAAGCAAGCAATGAGACACTCTAGGGAGAGAAAAAGAGGCAGATTTTAGACAGGAGGGAAAGTAATCCAAGTGGACCCAAAGTGTACTTGCAAGAAATTAATGTCAAGCGCACATGTTTCAATAAAATTCTAATTAAGCTCAAAGGATGAAGAGGTAATACTCATTGAGCTGTGAAGTTAAGAAGTCTCCACCACAACTTTCCAAAAGCTTGAGTCTTCTCAGATCTTGGACTAAGAGGTCAGGCAACAGTGAGGAATGCCAGACTTCAAGGTTCTTCAAAGTTTAAGGGTACCAGGACACAAGAATTCAGACTAGCCCAGTTCCAAAAAGAACAAGTAATTAGTGAGAAGGAAGGAGAAAAAATGCATGGATTAATGTGTTTCAACTGAACTGTTACAGGAACCAATCCCAGACAAGGTAACAGATTTTAAAAAAAGAAAAAAGTAAATCTCCCCACACAGTCACATTGCTCAAGAATGAAAACAACTTCTTAAATTCAGCAAGGGATAGAAAGGAGAAGACAGGAATTTGCAAAAGCAAAACATTTTATTTTGGTATTTTCAAGGGGAAACCTTTTGTTTCAAAACAGTATTTTCAATTCAAGCTAAGCTTCAACTTTTCAAATATCACTCAAAGAGAATTGAGTATTTAAAGAAAGGAAAAGAAAGAACTTTGGGTGCCATTAAACAACTTTTATAGCCATTAACTTTTTTAGTCGCTGAAAAATACACTGATTTTCTGATTTTGACTGATTTTGAGCTATATGTAATTTCCTTATTTTGTGGTTCAGCTGCCAGACTAAAAACTGACATTATTTTCAATGTCTTCAATTCTGTATTCCAGTCTGAACAGAAGTCAGTTAATATAAAATCCTGGAATAGGTTACTTTTCAAAGGCTGGTGTTAAAATGCAAGCTAGAATGGGAGAAGAGAAATTGTGTAATCTCAAAGTGTTCTAACAGGGGCAGTGCGATTCTGTCTTCCAAACCCATCACTTCCAGCTCTGTGTGACCAGCAGTTCTGTGCACACAGACTACAGATGCATGCAGCCTAGGAGGGTGTTTTAAAAAATGGTCATTGCCTGGTTGACAGATTGCAATACACATTTCTGTCAGGGGAGATGAGGCCATGGATAATGACTTCCATGACATGTTCATGGCCTCTTATTTTTCTCCTCTTCATTTCACAACTCATAGCTCTTCCTGTGATCTAGAGGATGAGATTTTAACTTAATGTTTAAAACTATTAATGCATTAAATAAACGTGTTAAATGCCACTATTACTAGTGGCAAACTCTTTTTTCTTAAATTACCTGATTATAGCTTACTGGAATGAGATTTGGAGCTGTGATGTAAAACATCTTTATCTTTGGTATTTCTGTCATTTTTTTCCTTTATATATGTATAGCTGCTGATCTTTTCCATAGCCTCTGTGCTTCCTGTCACAGGAATGCTGTAAGTGTATAGATGATGTAAGTTTCATGGACAACCAGTATGAAAATGGACTTGCAGGCATTGAGGAAGGCCTGCACTCCCGATCTTCAGAATTTAAAGGCTTTATGCCTGTGATGTGGCTTTGTTAGGATGTGTTTTCTATGGAGCTCTCTTCCTCTTTTCCTGTGCAATACTTGGCACAGTTGACATCCTACATATGAAGCTCTTTGAGCTACCACAATGATGACGACACAGTATAAGCACAGTTACACAAATGGCCCAATAATTATTTTACATATATATGATTTATACAAACTTGATAATATCAACTGTCAATCAGTTGGAGGGGAACATCTACTTTATTTTCAATAAAGACAACGTTAAAACTCAAAAAATCCACAAGAGAATTGCAAGACACAAGTCAAATTCAGTCAGCAATAGAGAAAATGTGTAAGTCTTGGGGAATGCAGAGGCACATTCCCTTCTTTCCCAGTCATATAGCCTCAAAGAACAGGACAATTCATAAACTCCTCAGAAGCAAAAAGGAGGAGGAAAAAGCTAGCAAAAATCTGTCTATGGTAGATAAGCACAGAGGTTTCTTAGGGAGGAAAAAGCCTTCAATTCCAGCTTGAAAGGGAAAACAAAATAATGCAGAAGAAATACAGATCATATGGCATCATACATTGTCATTTGCTAGCCCTTTTGTAGCTAGCTATAATATTTCCTATGACTATCATTTCTCATATTTAGGTATTTCTTATGTGGGAAGGCTGTTAGATTTGTCTGATTAGAGGCTAAATGCTGACCTGTTAAAAACAGTTGAAAGCAATTTTTTTTTGTAGTTCTATGATTTCATCCTGAAAACACTTCTGCTCTTGTATATGAAAGAAAGGTATCTTTTCCTTTGGGTACCTGAAGCAGATTGAGACCAAGTCCCTGTTGATTTTTTAGAAGCAGAAAGAGAAGTGTTCAGAGTAACTGACCTCCCACGGAAACTGCCAGGAATGCACTGATGGACAGGCTTCCAAGACATACTGGAGTGATGGGTTGTTAGCAAACATTGCCCAGATGCCTTGCTTGAAGGATGATGTTTTGAAAGATTCCAGAAAGCTTTTTGCCTCCTTCTTCAAGTGATGGGTGGCTTTGGTGATATGGATGTCTGGACAGAATCGGGATTATGGAATTATAGAATCATATAATAGTATGTGTTTGAAGGGACCTTTAATGGACATCTAGACCCTGCAATGAGCAGGGACATCTTCAACTAGATCTGGTTCTTCAGAGCACCTTTCAACCTGACCTTGAATGTTTCCAGGGGTGGGACATCCACCACTCCTCTGAGCAATCTGTTCCAGTGTTTTACAGCCCTCAGTGTAAGAAACCTCTTCCTTGTATCTAGTCTTAATCTACCATCTTTAAGTTTAAAATCATTATGCCTTGTCTTATAGCTACAGACCCTACTAAAAAGTTTGTCCTCATCTTTCTTGTAAGCCCTTTTAAGTATTGAAAGTTTGCTGTAATGTCTCCCCAGAGCTTTCTCTTCTCCAGTCTGAGCAGCCCCAACTCTCTCAGCCTCTCCTCATAGGAAACATATTCTAGTTTTGTGATTGTTTCTGTGGCCCTCCTCTGGATCTTCTCCAATGTGTCCATGTCTTTCCTATCTGAGAACTCTGGAGTTGGATGCAGTACTCCGGCTGGGGTTTCACAAGAATGGATCTGTACTTACGGGTGCTCTGTATTAAAAACATGTGTTTTCAGGTTTTTACCAAGCAGCCATTTGCACCTGAATTCATCACATCTTTTACAGGTTTCCTAGTGAAAGCAACAGAAGAGATTAGGCAATATTATCTGTGTTTCCCCTTGTGCATGCCGTCTGTGGGTGGTGCGCCTTACTGTGCACAGGATCTTCCTGCATATCTGAACCACATCTGCTAGTGAAGCTGTTTCATTTATGGAACTCCCTGACTCTTCAAATGGAGATGATGTCAAGTTTTCTCAAGTGATTTATGCTTCTAAATAGTGAGTATTTCAAAAATACTTACAATAGAGTTGAGATAGGTAGACTGATCCTGCTAAGGATTCTGTATTGATATTCTGTATTTCCCCTGTACTGAAGGACTCAGGTTGAGGGTGTATCTAATTATTCATGTGAGACTGACTGTGAAGGGTGTTTTCAGGCAAGCCATATAAATTAATAAACATAAATGTGTTTATTAAGAATGTGCAGATTTACACCTCCCTTCACATCTTGGAAAATATTTCACTGTCACAAAGATAAATTGCCTTCTGAGTAGAAGGAAATAAATTCTAGTTTACATCTGTATTCTTTAAAACACTAGAGACTTTCTCAAAACCCTTCAGCTCCTATTTCAGCAACAGCCTTTTGGATAAAATTGGAACTTAATTTAGCCACTGTAGTTAAAGAAACAAACAAACAAAAAAAAAAAAATCTAAAAATATATTGGCAACAAAAGGAGGGCTAAGGAGCAGCTCAATCCTCTGCTGGATGCACAGGGTAGCATAGCATCTGGGGATAAGGAAAAGCTGAGATGCTTAATGCTTCTTTGCCTCAGTCTTTAATACCAAAACCAGTTGTTCTCAGGTTTCCCAGCTCCCAGAGCTGGAAGTTAGTGATGGGGAATGAAACCTGCATAATCCACAAAGAAAGGATTATATCTGTTATGCCAATCAGACACCCACAAGTGTATGGGTCCAGATGGGATGCAAGAGTAATGAGACAGCTGGCAAAAAAGCTTGCCATGCCATTTTCAATTGTCTGCCAACAGTCCCTAATATTTGTATGGATGATTTGACTGAGGGGATTGAGCTCACACACAGTCAGTTCGCAGACGACACCAAGTTAGGTGGAAGCGCTGATCTCCTGGAGGGTAGGAAAGCTCTTCAGGGAGATCTTTGATGGGCTGGATTGATGGGCTGAGGACAACTGCATGACATTCAGCAAGGGGGAAGTTCAGGGTCCTCCACTCAGCTCACAACAACCCCCAGGTGGCACTACAGGCAGGAGGAACAGTCTTGAGAGCTGCTCAACAGGAAGCAACTTCAGGGTGCTGGCTGACAGCTGGCTGGATATAAGCCAATAGTGTGTCCATGTGGCCAGGAAGGCCAATGACATCCTGGCTCGTATCAACAATAGTGTGGCCAGCAGGACCAGGGCAGGGATTGTCCTCCTGTACTCAGCACTGGTGAGGACACACCTCGAATCCTGGATTCAGTTTTGGGCCCTTCACTACAAGAAAGACATTGAAGTGCTGGAGAGTGTCCAGAGAAGGGCAACAGAGCTGGGGGAGGGTCTGGAGCACAAGTCTTAAAAGGAGTGGCTGAAAGCTGGTGTTGTTTCATCTGGAGAAGAGGAAACTTGCGGGGACCTTGTTGATCTCAGATGTGATGGTGCAACTTTTTAAATTCACCACAATCATGACCCCAGTATATGTGAACATCCAAAAGGCAAGACATGCCTGGAATTGCTTTAACACCACATACTGTGTCAAGCACACAAATTAATTGAGACTGGAGAAAAGGATTTGAAGGTTTTTTGGGAAAATATGCAACATGCATATGCAACATAAGAATTTTACAGTTAAATTGAAACCACCTAAAATATCTTTCTCAGCTTGTCATTGTTTATTTATCCCCTCTTCAGGCATCCCTTCTGTCCCCTTACCGCTTTGCATTTTGTAGTAATTAGTAAAATATGTAGAAAGATATTTATTTTAAACTGAAAAATTTAAAGTCTAGTCATTCTCTGCATTTTTATCCAAAATCTTTCAGTGGATGACACATTTTTGGATCCTGTTTGATTCTGGTGTCAAACTGCTGGCAGTAAAATGTATTTACTCTTGTTGTGCCTAATCATACACACTAGTAATATCTAGGAAGATATTGGCAATGTAGGTGACACATCTGAAGGGCAGATGATCAAAAAATATAAATAGCTGCTCAAGAGGGAGAGTGTCTGGAAAAGAAGTTTGCCATATTAAAAGTGGTTAAGTGCTAAACACAAACATATCTTGTTCCAGACAGATATATATATTGGCATAATATGACCACCCAGAACCAGGGAGGAGACTTTCATCAGTGGACAGAGGACAGCACAACGCAAGAGAGGCCGCTGGTGTGCAGGAATGTGTTTTTAGTAGCTGATTATTAAATGAAAACTTATGAAATCCAGTTTTTGTCCTCATTTGTCCTATGGTGTTGGCAATGCTGTTTTACAAGGAGAAATAGGCTAAGCAATAATTTTATTCCTTCTTTTTGCCATCAAAGGATGAGGCAGCCTTTCCAAGCCCCAGTGACTCTGAGCCTTGAGCACTCCAGCCATCTGCCACACTGGGCCAGTATCATGCAGAGCCTCTCACCAGCACTGACCAAGTCAATCCAGTGACAAAAATATTTTAATCTGGACTATTATCTGGAAACAAAAATTCTGGAAAATTTTGTTTTATATGTCACTTGAATTTTTTTACACTTTGCTAATGTCTTTTACTATCTTTCCACTTGCAGATCCAGCTTTAAAATGTCCTCATAACAACTTGGATTTTCAGACGGTATAAAACTGTGAGAAGGATCAATACATCAGAAAATAGGGCTGTCATTCAGAGGGATCTAGACAGGTTGAAGAAATGGACAGATGAAGACCTCATGAGGATGCCCTAATTGGGACAAAACTAATGCCTTGTAGCAGGAGAGTTTGGAAGCTGACTGGCTGGAGTTCAGCTTCGCAGAGAAGGACCTGAAAGATCCTGGTGGATGGTAAATTGGGTGGTATGACCTTCTGGTCATGAAGACTAACCACATGCTGGACGTCATTTGCAATACTGCACCGGCCGAAGAAAATCAATACAGCACTTGTAAGGTCACTCCTGGAGTGCAATGTTCAGTTTTGGGGTGTCCATCAAGCGTTTAACATAATCATAGAATTATATAATATTGAATTGTTTGGGGTGGAAGGAACCTGAAAGATAATATAGTTCCAACTGCCCTGCCATGGGCAGGGATGTCTTCCATTAGACCAGGTTACTCAGAGCCTCATCCAGCCTTGCCTTGAAGACTGCCAGGGATGGGACATCCATAACTTCTCTGGGCAACCTGTTACAGTGCCCCACCACTGTCATAGCAAAGAATTCCTTCCTACCATCTAATCTAAACACGTTCTCCATTTGAAGCCATTACCCCATGCCTATCACTGCAGTTCCTAACTAAGAGTCTCTCTCCAGCTTCCCTGTAGGACCCTTCAGACACTGGAAGGTTGCCCTGAGATCTCTACACAACCTTCTCATATCCAGTCTGAACAGCCCAGCTTTCTCAGCCTGTCTTCATAGGGGAAGTTCTCCTGTCCTCTTACCAACTTCATGGTCCTCCTCTGGACTTGCTTCAACGATTCCATGTCCTTCTTATGTTGGGGACACCAGAACTGTATGCAATGTTAGATTAAGTGTGTTCCAGGAAAACGAGAAAATATGCAAAAACAGCATTCTAAAGAATAAATCTGACCCCTGTAGGGTGGTTTCTATGTCAGACATTCAAATAGCACTACATATAGAGCTCACGAACAGCACAGTACCCTGTGGTTGTTGGGAAGCAGAGTTCAGGTGGATTTGGCAGATATTTTGAATGAGCCCCACATAACACAAAGCATACACGGAGAAGGGCTACAGTGTAATGTTGCTTTAGGAGTAGCTGTGGGGCAGGAGGTAGGAGGACTGTGGGGTATGTAATATCTCTAATATCTTTGGGCCATTCAAGCTTGCACACTGCCAACTTCCATACATATCAGAGGCAAATCTAGCTCTTTGATGATCTTACATTTCTGTATGTTGTTCGAAAAAGCAAAATAGTCCCCTTGCCTCCTAACCTTCGAAAGCACAAGCAAAACAACGGAGGAAAGACGTTTTTAAATTTTCTGTTTTCTGAATTCTCACTGAAGGCACATTTTATTAATGTAATTTCATGCTTCCTTTTTAAAAATATAGGAGTGGCTTTTGCCAAAATATATTATTATGTCAAAATGTGCTGATTTTTATTAAACTACAGGATACAAAATAAATAAGTGGCACTTTACCTGGAAAATAAGATAAATTCTTTGTCTGTGGAAGACTCATTCCCCTTCTTTGCCTCATTTGAGGGGTTTAGAGAATAAAAATAAGTATTAAGAGTTATTGTTTATTTCTAGTCTTATCTGCTCAGCTATATTTTTTGGTGGAAGGGCTTGATTTTGTTCTGGATGAAGTCTAAAAATTCAATTTCGTCTGAAACTTTGGTCACTAATCCAAGACAATGTTGTTCTGCTGGTCTGCTTTAGAGATCAATGTCTCAGAGGCAATGCCTTGATAACTTCTTCCTTCATGTGGGGTTAATGCAAAAAAGGTGGTCTTTGTTGTTTCAGAATCTACAGAGAAGTTGTCTGAGAGAGAAATAAATACTTGAAGCACAGTCATAAACCAGGAGAGCTCCTTTTATTTATTATTTTCGCATTACTGTGAGATACCCTGCTTACTTCTCTACTTCTCTTGCTATCTAATTCCTCAAAGTAAATGCATTACAACTGATAATCCTTTCAAAGTAATACTGTGTTTCTCTCCCATTCCTGAAAACATCTGTTTTCCCCATCAATTCTTTTACTATAGAAAATCACATTAAGTAAGGTCTGCTCCAAGATCTGCTATCAGGCAAGATAAAAAAACCAGTTTTCTAGACACATCATGAACTTTTCTACTAAGCATGGTGATGAAAAAATGGTAATTGTCATGAATTTATTTTTTGTGATGTAAAAATTTCTTTATGTCACAGAAATCAGCTACATTAAGCAGAAACAGCCTAGTGAAAAATTACTGTATGTTACTGTTTTCTTCAATAACCAGAAAATGTGATCAGAGGCTGGTGTAGATATATTATTGCATCCTATGTGAGTATTTTCAAATTGTTTCATTTGGGAAGGACATCACACATTCCCCTACAAGTAGACATATGCGGCCAGGTTTGCCATTATTTTCCATGCAAACTCTGAACCAATTATTTTCCTGTAAGTGTTAAGAATACAGCTTCAGACCTAAGATTAAAGACTGATTATAGTAGAAAGAAACTGAAGAACACCTAATAAGGGTTATTCAGAATAGTTAGTCACCATTACACCCACATCAGCATTTCAGGGATATTGCAGAAATCTTTTACTTCAGGGCATCTGAGTATGACGGAGCTACCTAAAAGCATACATCTACAACAGATTCTTAATCCAACATGAGCATTTTAAGACAAATTACTACATGAAATTATTAGTTTTCAGAACATAAATAACACATAAGCATTGTTGGTCACATCTCAAAGGGCACATTTGATGGAAGTTTAGTGCTCTGTGACATTTCTTTTATGTATCTATCTCAGATATCCTCATTCTAGGAGGCTTGTCCCTTCAAGTTGAAACTGGACATATTATCATCTGTTGACACCTGTGGATAGGGGAAAAGCACTTCTGTTGCACTGTAGAAGACTGCAATTTGCTGTACTGATGATTTTATTAATTTGTCTAATTAGTGGTACAGCTGTACAAGGAGAACTACTGTCCAGTCTCAAGGGCTTTGCAGGGAGAGTGATTACTACTGTTACTTATTACTAACATAATGAAGTTTAATATTGTATTCTGTAAGAAAACAGGTTTTATTTTTCCTCATTCATCTTAAAAATTACTATCAGCAAGTTACAGATTAAGAGGAGGAAAACTGTTGTTTCATTCAGCTTCATGATGACTCCATAGATGCCAGTTAAGCTATCCCTGTTTGCATCACATAACACAGATAAACTGCCCCCATGTCAGTGTGGGTCCAGTTTAACTGAGGAATAATTCCAGTTGATATAAGTGGAATTGAAATACTGCTTTCATACTCTGTGTCAGGGAGGATGATTAAGGCTTAATAAAGAGTGGCTTGACTTCAGCTACTGCCATGGCTTTGAATTTTGGAGACTTCTGTTGCCCTCTTGTATTCACATCCTCTCACCCTGTGAGCCCTCCTGTCCTTATAAGTGTTCCACTTCATCAGGACTGTTCTTGCATTTCCTATTGCTGATATCTAACCAAGAAAAATCATCTTATATTGCCAGATTTTCTTGGCAGACGCATAGACAGCTGTTTTTCAACATCCTTCCCTGCCTTCTCCAAGGAAAAGCAAAAAAACCCACCCTGTAATTTTTCCCAAGAAAGCCCTCAAAAAACATAAATCTTGAGATCTTGTATAAAAATGTACAGAGTTCCTTAGCAATGTACAAGAAAAGGGAAAAGACAAAGAGAACAAGATTAATTTGATCCAGTGTGAGTACACCTGGTAGAAACACTTATTTCTGCCCTTGCCACAGTGGAAGTACAGAATGGGTATCAACTGGTCCTCAAGTTTTGTATGTCACCCCACTGTCACCCCACAACTGTGTCTGGTTATTACTCTGTCTCCTTGTTCAGACATCTGTTCAGGTAATATGCTGCAGGGCAAATGCAGGGTCTTGGAGCAAGTTCCATGCTTACTTCTGTTTGAAATTAATTTTTCTGAGTTTGTTTGTTCTTCCCTTCACATTTGTAAGTGCTTATGCTTCAAAATACTCATAAACTAGTATAGTTTCTACTTTATTGTAATTTTGTGTGTTTAAGATTTCCACATGTCTAATTTTTCTTACTCAACCAGGCAAAATTTCCCAAATTGCTAATTCTTTACTGCCTTTTAACCCCTTTACCAATGTCCTTGAATGGAGATAAATTACAGACATCCTCATAAAAGGAAACCAAAGCCCAAGATGCTGTTATGAGCTGCTGAAACTAAGTGCTCAGGAATTTTTAAAAACAACCATTGACCTTGTTGAAGCCTGTTAAGAGCCATTTTCATACAAGTAGATATTTCACTGCCTTCTTTCACAGCAGTATTCTTTTAGAGTTTATCTGAACACATCCACTCTCCAGTGATATTCCAACAGTTCAAATGAGCCATGAGTACAAGTCATATTTTAAAAACTCCTTTTTTTTTTTTTTCCCAGAACACATAGGCGAGGATTTCTGAGTATTTAGGGGTTTTTGTTTGAACTAAGACAGGTATTTAAATCTTAAAAATATGGTTTAACTGATACATGCCAAAAGCCCTTAAAATCCAGTAAAAAACAGGCAGTCATCAGTTTGCTTAGCATCAAGAAGCTCTAGAAAATGATTTTAGTAGTTAATACCTTGAGAGCCAGATCTCTGACTCAAGAATTTCTGATCTTTGTTGAGCAGATGACAGAGATCAAGGTGTTCATTAGTGTGTGACTGGCCCATCTCTAACACTAGAAAGATTTTCTTGGGTGGATAGTCCTGTTCCAGTTAAGATATTTAAGCCCTAAATTCACATAGAGAAGCACTTTGTTTGTAGTTTCTGATGACACATGGGCCTATGTGCACTCCTTATACTTTATAGTTTACAGGGCAGTCTAAACAAACAAACAAACAAAAAAATTCCTGTGGCTTTCAGTGAGATAGGTTGTTACCCCTGAGAATATATTTAGAAGTAAACAGGATACAAAAAGTAATTTTAATGCATCTTCTGTCACTGGTCTAAAGTTACTCTGTTAGTACATATGTCGTATAAAAAACCACAACTATTTCTCCAACATACCTCTAAGCTGAAAAACAGGAGAATGGGCTTACCACCAGGTTCTAGTCCTAGTTGTGCAGAAAAGGTAGAATAATTCTCAGTAGCTATCTACTCATACTTTAAGCTGCACTTCTAACAACTTCGCTGCACAGTTTAGGCTTAGGTTTCCTTTGAGGAAAAACATTTGAAGTTATTCCTCTAAGAGACTTTTGCTTCACAAAATTTGGGCCAGGGTCACAGAGTCATGCTGCTCAAAGCTGGACTGAGGTTTGCAGGATGAATGAGTCCTGACAGAATATGGCATGAAAAAACATCCTTGTAACAGAACTGCAGGTAGCTGTCTTTTAAACTTGTTTGCTGTGTGTGTAGGTATAACCAAAACCTGATGAAAGTATGCATGTATCTGCTACTCCCCCAGGAGAAATATTTAATTTAGCTGTGTTTCTTGAGATGTCTGGACCTGTCTAAATAGAAAAATTTACCAGCTTAACTATACTGCTGTAATTCCCTATGGGGATGGAAGGAATAAATGTATCCATGAAGACAGCTGTAGTTCTGGCAGTAAATTTCTCTGGGTAGACAAACCCTCCAGGTTCTGTCCATAACTTGAAAATTCAGACCTGATATTCATAAGACATAATTGATGAAGTTGCAACACAGAGACAACGCAGCTGCTTAACCTTAGGGAAAAAGGCAAGGAGCCCTGTTTGTTACTTGACAATATATCCCAGCATACAAAACACTATCCTCGTCTCATTTGGTATTGTTTTGTGCCCTCTCAGTTCTCTGTGGATCTCCATTTTATTTACATTGACTATTTGATTATTTGATTGGACATCGACTATTTGAATCAAACTCAACCAATTTAGGTTGTTAGACTTGAGTTCCTGATAGCCTGTGCTGTTCCCATCCCTGTGGTGGAAGGGTCAACAAAGTAACAGGCTTTGCCAGCAGGGGGTTATCAAGTGTGAGAGGCATTATACTGTGATAAATGTGTGCAACCTGTCCAGTGAAGCAGACCTACAAAAGCACACCCTTTCCTTAGCTAGTCAATGACAGACATTACACAGGGATGCTTTGCAGACTCATAGAAATAGATCCTGTCCATCTTAACTTGCGTGAATTTGAATATCCAGAGTTGCCTTCAGAGAATTCCAAACCCACTCCTCCTTTTGACAGACCATGTAGACGCATTATAACTTCTCTTACTTTTCCTCAGATGGTGGAACGGACTCCTGCCTGTGCCCAGAACAGAAGGACCTGCATTGAGACCACTTACAACCATCACCGCACCAAGCACAGTTACTCTTCTAGTTGTTACCAATGAAAAAACAAAAATAATTCACCAGCAGTAATGGCAAGACATGAAGCATATTTTAATTTAGCAAATGCACAAACATTGCCATAAAACATCAATAGCTTGAGGTCTTCTTTAGAAATGAGCTGTCAGAAAGGGAAAGGGGAAAAAAAAGAGCAGTTAGTATCAAAAGGGCGTTGTCTGACCTGCTGGATTTACAGGCTTTTTTCCGTAGTATATAGGTCCTATTTAGGACTGGGAGTCTTTCAATCTGATCAGTATTCTTGCCTTCTGAGAATAAATACACACTTTTTACTTTGAGCTGAATATGAATGTGGCTGCAGACAATTTTTCACCTTTTCACTCAAGTGCTTACTCCCTCTTTTCCTCCTCCATAAAATATGCAACTAAGCAGACTCCCTTGGAACTAACAGTGACAGATACAATTAATTAGCTGCATAATCTTAAATTGTTGTTCTAGTTTTTATATTAATTTTTTAAGAGGAGATTTAAATCATTAAACTGAACTCTTGGTGCTAAGAACTGTAGTGATGGACCTGATTTGGGAACACAAATCAAACAAATTAAAATCTGTAAAATATTTTTTTCTGGTTTCAGGCTCCATCTCAGTTCAGTTTAAATTTAAATAATTATTTAGTGTTTTAACCATTTTCAGTCCCAATTTAAATTGCTACAAGTGGGTTTTAGAGATTTGTGTTCTATGCCTGGATACCTCAAATGTTTGCATCCCATGCTTCAATTTCCCTCTGTGTAAATCAGTATTACTGTTAACTTCTTCAAAATTAGAAGTACTTAAAGATCAAGGGATAGAGAAATCCTAAGAAGAAGCAAATATGATTAAAAAAATATTTGTTATGATAGTGACATTTTACAGAGAAGCTTAATGGTTGTGACAAATTTTCATTTGTCACAGTCTCTTTTTTCTTGATCTGTATTTTCTTTTACACATTTGTAGATAAGTTATAAGTTAATTGACAATGTAGTTAGCACGCATTTTGGTAATATGAAGTGAGTGTAGGTGGACAGCCTCAAGGCTACGTTGAGCTTCTTTAAGGGTCAGTTGGAAAGGAAAAGAATTTTTTACTGGTTTTATCAGTCAATTTTCAGCATATAACAATGTTCAAGTTTCATGGTTTCCTTATGAGTTTCCTTCTGCTTATTTCCTTGAAGAAATATCTGTTCACTGGTTCTGATGCAGTATCCTGCATGATAGAAGACTGCTTACTCTTTTAGAGATGCACACAATCCCACAGCTGCCAAGCATATACCAAAATATCAAGAAATGTTAATAAAAATGTGTATCCTTGACAAACTGTTAAAATCATCTGAAAAATAGACTGTGTAAGTGCTTGAGTTTCAATCTCTTGTGATGTTGAATCCTTCAGTGCGCCCAGTTCAATGAAGATCATTACTACAAATATTTGGAAAATGGTAGGGTTTTTTGGTTTACATTAATTGTGTGACCCATGCAATTGCTGTAGTTATATGGTGGAGAAAATGGGAGTGGTAAATGTTTTATTATTAATCAGTCATATTATGACTCAGTCGAAGGTTAAGAAATTAGAAATGCATTTTCAGATTAATGAAGTACTAGAGGTCTTTAAAAGTTTTGTGGCTAAATAAATGAATCTTTTTAATGTAGAATATGTAAGTATTGATACCTGAGGTACTTCTAAACATCCTATGCCAGACATGGCCCACTTCTGAGTTTAGGGTAGACTTATCTTCTAAAAACATTTACTGAACCATAACTAATTCACACTGTGGTGTACAAAGCCTAGAATAAACACAGCTCAATCTCACTTAAAGGATTTATTAGACTTGCAGGTGGAGTGTCTAAAGCAGACCTTCAGCTTTCTCAGATACAAATTGGTATCCAATGCTGAAAATTCCTAACCATCATCTGCTTCACTCTCCTTGTTGAAAGAACTGCTTTGCCCTGATACATAACCTAAATCATCTTTGCTATTCATCATCCTTTTCTGCTGGATATTTTCCAGCTGGCACACACCCTTCATGAAGTCTTTTGCCCAAAGCCAGGTTGCATATGCTAGCTGAGGCATTTGCAGCGCTGAGCAGAGCAGAAGGATTATTTGCTGTGCTTTGTAATCTGTATTCCTGCCTATTGTATGTCAGGAGGGTGTTTTGCAACAGCATGACATTGTTGCAACTGGTGACTCCTTGCTGAGTTTAGTTCCTAGAACTTGTTCTTATTGAATATCACCCTATTTTTTCAGACAATTTATCGAGTTAGTCAAGGTAATTTTGAATTCTAATCCTGTCCTCCGGCATCCAGTCTTTCTCAACTTGACATTTTCTGGAAATTTAATAAGCATGCTCCTCTTCCCATCTAGGTCATTAATGAAAATATTGAATATAACGCAGCCAGGGCAAACTCTTGCAGAATTCCATTTATGCATCTGTTTGCATGAGGAATTCATGGCAGAGCAATCAGTAAAAGTAGTAGGCATTTGCATTTAACTGTGACAATTATCTCTTCTCCTAAGTCAGCACACTTTGACTTGAACGCAAACAATTCACATTCAAGCTGTTTGGTCTAAAAATCCAAATATGATTGCATCTCTTCTCATCTGAGCAGCCCGTTTCACGAGGGAGCCATTTCAAAGCTCATTATAGTTAATGAATGGCGCCTATAAATTTCTGTTGGCCATGAATCAAGGTTGAAAAAAGGCTAAACATGATCCTTCACTGACACTAAAATAAAGTTTTGCAGAAGTCAGCATTTGATTTTTTCAAAAAATATTTTGATTAATTAAATTAACGAGTCAGCAAAATTGGTCAAAATTTGATTTTTCTCAAACTTTGTATTTTCACCACATCAAGGAATAAATTAAACACATTTCAAATTTATTATGCAAACCTCTAAGATAAATGAATAACCCACTCAAACCTAATTATCCAAAAATATCTCAACATGAGCTGATGGTGGGCCTCACTGAAACAGATCTGTGAGTTCAGAGTCAGCCTCTCCTAGCTCTCACAGGGTTTAAAATGTTAAATACAGATTAGCGTTTCCTACAGCCTACAGGCAGTCAAATAATTTTGCAATTGTGGAGCTGATGGCTTATCTACGTAGATTCAGAGATAGTAAACTCATTGTAGAGGACTGCTATGATTACCCTCAAATTATGTACCAGGAAGTCCCTTAAACTAAATTCTGCCTAGACTACTTTTTATTTCCTTTAAAAAATAAAAGTGGTTAAAGAGTTAACAGCAGCAAGAATTTTACTATAGTCTTTTTAATGATTCCAGAAAATGATTATTTTAATTCCAATGAGTAGTTACCATCACAGTTAAAATTTTGCAGCCTGGAGTCTAAACTTGGCGCGTTTCACCTGAGTTCACACACAATGACACTTGAAGGATCACAAGACCCTTTCCTTCTTGTATTTCTGTTTTCCATACAATTACTTCAGATGTAACCCCTAATTTTCCTTTTTCACTCAACAGAAGTAAATGTCCTTACAGTCTTTTTTATCCAGCCTGCAGTTGTGGATCTTCACTAAATACTCCTTGTATTTCCCTCCATCGTCCTTCAATCTGACTCCACCATAAATTTTTTCACCAGATGCTAGTGTTATCACTGAATTACAAACTGAGGAAATCACACAAACTGTGCATCTTGAACAGGACAGGGTTTTTAAAAATAGCTTCATTTCAAATGAAGGCGGTGAGACCCTGGAACAGTTTGCCCAGACACGTTTTGGGTGCCTCATCCCTGGGGGTGTTTAAGGCCAGATTGGAAGTGTCTTTGAGCCACCTGGTCTAGTGAGAGGTGCCCTTACCAATGGCAGGGAGTTGGCACTAGATGATCTTTAATGTCCCTTGCGACACAAACCATTCTATGGTTCTGTGAATTAACAGATGTCTGCAACATTCAAGTTCAAGTCCTCTTGCCCTTACACACTGGAGGCAGGCATCACCACAGTTTATGGCTTATCTTCCACTGTTTGGACTATCTTTACAGATTCTTTCAACTGCCCTTTTCTTTCCTGCCATATTCCAGCGTGCATTTCTCTACCTAAACCTCCACGCTGCCCTCTATGTGTGTACTGCTCTCTGCATTTAATGATGAAGACCTGTTGCTTTCTATTTGTGTGAACTTGCTCAAACCAGGGTAGCAGCAAGAGACCAGTTACTGATGAGTGTTGTGCAGCCCACCACACAACTCTGGGCAGGAGACTGTCCTACAAAAAGTTGGAGTGACAAAACAAACAAACTCCAAACCGGACTGTTCTTTGAAGAGGGAAATGGGAGGGAGTATGGAATAGAGGAAAAGGAAGACTTTTGAGAGACAGGCTAGAGTCGTGTTTTCAATTAGACAGGTTGTGGTTGTTCAAGATAAGCTTATAATATTTCTCCTTTGTATTTTTTGCATCAAAATTTATAGTATTTCATCTTGTTGTGGTTTTTTGGGTGTTTGTTTGGTTGGTTTGTTTGTTTTGTTGTTTGGTCGGGTTTTTGTTTGGGTTTTTGTTTGGTTTTTTTTGTTTGGGTTTTTTGTTTGTTTGATTGGTTGGTTTGGTTTGGTTTTTTGGGGTTTGGTTTTTTGTTTTTGTTTTTGTTTTTTTTTTACTGTAAGAGAGTTACCTTTCTCTGAATTTCAGTTATCTTGATTGTCCTCTTCAGGTTGCCTTATGTGTCGAGTCTTCTGTTCATCCATCCCTTTGCTATGGGAAGTGTTCCTCTTCTATGTGTGCAAACTGAGAATGTCAGAAGGGTTTTGCTTCTTGTTTGCACAATGCTGAATATTTTCCTTGTGTGATGCAGTTTAATAATTTGGTGGTCTAGCTTGAAATATCTGATTTGTAGTTTGAAATCTGGAGAATCTTAAACTGTGTAACAGCTGTGAACGTTCTGCTGGGACAGCCACTTATGTACCCTGCGTGAAGGTACTGCTGTTCACCTAGGCCCTCCACCCTCTTGTCCTGCTCACTTGTTTTGACTTGTTTCGGGTGCTTTAGGAAACAAGTCGTGAATATGCCTATGGAGAAGATGTTTGAGTTTTTTTGCAAATCCTCAAGTAGACACTTGCTGTGATAGTGTTACTTCCACATGTGCTTTGCCAGCAAGTCTAGCCTACCATCCTATGAGAACATACTATTTATCTTTCAGTAGACAGGACAAGTATTGACCTGAGCACACAGCACAGGACCTGCAATGCTTACTGAAGTTTTCATGCTAATGATAAATCTAATTAGCAATTAGTAAAAAGGCTATTTTTGTGTCAAAAATATAGGGAGGAAAATCAATATATTCTTATAGACTTCACTTGTGAGTTTTTAACTAGCTGCTTCAACACCTGTTTTTTAGTTTTACTTTCAGGAAGAAAAATTTGGCACTTTTTTGTGGAAGGGGCTGTGAAAATGGGAAAACCTCAAAATGGCTTTGCAAATAAAGCAAAATAAACCTGTCTTCTCATAAAAATTACCAGGTTCATAACTTGGTGAAGAGAGTTTGCCTAATTTAGATTTTGTTTTCATTACAACACAATGTGAAACAATCCATTTCAGTCAAAAGGCATCATTCCATGATCTTTTTTTCAGCTAAACCAGCTGAGATTTGATAGTTGCAATTCAGCCTAGGAAAGGAAGGCTTCCCAAGGCACCCAAGTGGAAGTGAAAATTGCCTCTGACAGAATTGTATTACAGGCATATTTGATAATTATGCAACATGCATGTGTGACTGAGATTTCTCTCCCTCTCTCAGCAGGTCACATATTTGGCTAAGAAGAGCCACTTTATGCCTGGAGGCACAAATGCACTGCCTGTTTTTGTGCCCAGCAGCACTGCCCTTGCGGGAGCAGGCATAGTCACCCACCAGCACCCCTTCCTCCTGCTGGTTTAATGAGCCTCTGACTGCTCAGATTCATTCTGAAGGTCGTAACTCCCTGTATTGGTAGAGTTCCGTAGGCAGGAGAATTTACATGTTTAGATATATAACCTTCCGGTTGAATTCTGAAAGTACCCTGGATATTCCAGTAGTTCATTTGAACTGCAGCAAAACTTAGGCACATCTCCACTTCTACATAAATGTGTACTTCATGCTGCTGCATTAAGTCTTCCAGTCTTGGAAGAAGGATCAGAGCTGCTCCTTACTCAGTGGGAAAGAGTTTCTTTTCAACAGTCTTAAATCCATCCTAAATTTACAGCTTTCCACAACTGCTCTAGTCCTGTGATACAGAATGTCATCACAATAGAGGTTTTATACACCCAGCTTCCCACAGGGAGGAATGAAACTGGTCCTGGTGGCAGAATTTGCAGTATGTGAGGTGCCTTCCCATCAGATAAAAGTGAAATCTAAGGTCCTTATGCTCAGGAAAAATCACTGACTTAACTTTGTCAAACAAAAAGTATTCCAGAATTTTTCCACGTGCAAGACCAAGTTGTAAGGCAGTATGTCTTAAGAAAAGTAATCTGCAACTCAGTGACTTTAGTTCGCAAGCCTATTTGTACCAGATTCTGAATTGAATTGTCTTTTGTTAATTAATTAGTTTGTAAGTCTGGGTTGAGTGTGCTACAATTCCCTTCTGAATTTCCCTTATTGAACAATCCATCCCACAGCCTCAGTTACACAAATCAGCTTTACATGATGGGAGAGGTACTTGTGAAATATAAATGTAACCTCAAGAAAACAGGCATCCACTAGTCATACAAGGGACATATTCTTGTATTAGTCAAAAAATGTAAAGATCATTCTAAGTTCATTAAATACTGTTTGCCAGCATTCCCGTGTGGAAATAAATTTGTCTGCACTTTGCAGTGATTTCTTATGGAAACAATTTTCATATAATCAAACCACCAGTCTGCCTCTGTACCTCTCCTCACAGGAATTCTTGTATCTGTTGGCTGGTTTGAGGTGCAATTACTAAAAATGAAGAAAATAAGCAGCTAAGTAGTGGAATTTTTTCCTGTATCACAATTAAAGAGAAGGCCAATCTCGTGCCTTGTTACAAGCTAAAGTATCTCTCCAGCCTGGCAGCTTTTGTTACTGCTCACTTTCAGGAGAAGCTTTCATCAGCATTTACATCTCTGTTGAGATACAGATCTCTTTCTTCTTTGGCATGAATACAAGAGAAACCACACATCGTTTGATCTCTGGAGCAAATGCTTAGTTTTGTCAGTGTGCATTTAGCATTTAGACAGCGCCCGCGGACAAATGACTGAAATTCTGCTCACTTCTCAGCTTGGGCACCTCTGCTCTGACTGCTTGGAAGCCTACCTTGCTGGGGCAAGGTAAGTGAGACACAGGAAAGGAAGGCACACTGCTGTGACCTCCTTCCCATCATTCATTAAAAGCAGTTTCCTGTACATCGTTTGGGGAGCTGAATCCTGGTAGTGTAGAGAAGGAATCCTCAAGAGTGAGTGAACAGGGTCAAGCTCATAAGGGATGAGCAGGATAAGACACCAAAGTGGCCATACAGAGCCTGAGAGCATGTAGGGGCATCCACACCTGGCATGCAGGGACCTGTACAATAAAGTGCTTGCTGGGTTTGGCAGTAGCCAAGTGTCCATGTTTTACTTCCTGTTCCTGTTCTCTTGACTGGATTTCACCTTGCTCTTTTTTTTCTTTCTTTTTTTCTTTCTTTTTCTTTTTTTCTTTTTCAGTCTTCAAACAGTAAGATCAGCCTTGAAACCCACCCATAACCAAGATCTTTCCTTCTGCCATGTGCTTGTGTCCTAAAGCACATTATTGTGAAGGCACAGCCTGATGTGTTATTGACTCTTCAGCTCAGTCTTCACCCAGGCAAAGCCCCAGTAAAAACAGTGTTTCATGAGAATGAAAATTTGTCCAACACAGACTAAACAGAGATTTTATCAGAGAAGTTATTGCAGTTGGGCTAGAAAAGACAGCTGACACAAAAAACATAAGGGAAAGATAGCAGGCTCAGTGAGATCATGATGACTGCTACAAACAGGGGAGGTGTGGCTAAGTTATGTGCCAAAAATGTTTCTAGTTGATGCGGTTATTCCCTCCTGATCTCTTCTGTGCCTGAAGAAATGCAATAAATTTTATGAAAGTATTTTTTACAGAACTTTCTTGAATTAAGCCTGACTTCAGAAGTGCATTTCCCTCTGCTATCAAATGGCAAAATCCACACATGTAATTTTGAATATATTGCAGCAGATGAAGTGTTTGGCCCACAATCAGTAAGTACAAGTCACCAACTATTTTACAAAAGGCTGAATTATTTTCGTTTATATTTAGCTGTTGAACCTCTCTCTCACTCCTTTACATGAAAAGCAGTGACAATGTGCATATTGTCTTGAGGTTTTGGGTCTCTTTTAAAACTTCTGTTAATTCTCCCATGAGTATTTTGATAGCAGGTCAGCAATTTTATTATGAAACAAACGTGTCTTTCTGCCTCCAAATGACAAAATCAAAACAGAATAGATAAATACTACCAGACAAAAAGACTTGTTTATTAAGACCATTACCTGTGGGTTGTTTTTTTTTTTCATGACTTTCATCTTTTATTAAGTTTTGATTGAAAGATATTGAAAGTCAATAATCTAACCTGTAAAATGTGTATTATCTCTAGAAGGCAACACAGCTTCTCCTATCATCCACAATCATTTTATGTAGTTTTATTGACAACAGGAAACCATTGCCTGCTGTACATTTAACATCAAAAAATACTGCATCAAGAGGAGGAAAATCTTTTGTTCTGTGTATCTATATTTCAACTTGAATGTATATGTAATAGAGATTTTTTTTTTACATTTCCTCTCTGATATGCCATGATACTGAATGGAATATCTACCTCATGATAGACTAGAGGATATGGATGTGGAAACTCAGCATCTTAGAAGTCCATCATCTTTCTTACCTGACTCATAGAATCAGGAAAACTTAATGTCTGCCACAGCAAGTGAAAATTAGCAGGGCCTGACATGAATGCTAGCCAGGTTGTGATTTAATGTCTATAAAACATTATGAACTCTTACATACCATGTTTTGTAACTGAACTCATGTTTGGGTATTCAGTAGCTCTCCAGAACAGAAACAAGATCCACATCATGACTTTGGCATCAATTAAGTTTTCTCATTTATGAGCAGAAACAGGTCAGACTGAATTTTTGGGTTTCTGTGTCATGAAGGAAGAAAGACTAGGCAGAACTGAAAAAAAAATGTATTGCACTTACATTTTTGTCCTTGATGAGAGCAATTTTTTTAGGATCCAAGTCTTTCAGAATTCACAGAGCTTTGAAAGCTCTTTTTTAATAAAGATATGCTGCTTGCGTGTGTTTTCAATTCATGCATGCATTCATTCATTCATTCATTCTTCTAAATATTCTGTGCTTGGCAAAATGGGACATAAATTTAGTCTGCAGCTGTTCCCACAGGCTGTTGAGTTTAATTGAAAGTAGAAGTGATCCAGTGTCAAAGTGGGCATTAAAACAGAAGTCTGCTGGAAATCTTGGGCTTGGTGCATGAGACTGATAGACTCCCTGACTGCTGAGCCAGGGCTGTGTCACTTTCATGTGAGTGACACCAGTGCTCTGGAGGGAAGGAGTCCTGCTCTGCACCCCTCCAAAAAGTGAGACCTGTGTGTTTGTCCTAACACAGAAGATGGCTGTACAGAGTTAGCAGTGTGCCACTGCATTCAGCACAATTGACAACTGTGTTTGGCAAGTGTTTTCTCCGTTTGGCTTTGTCCTTTCATATGTATATGGATAAGCAAATTAAACCCCATTCTTAGTGTGGCAATGGTTGGATTATGCAAAACAAAGCAAAGACACACAGCAAACAGTAATGTTGGCTTACTGACGTTTCAGGTACCAACTTTTTACCAGGTAGGGATTTCCTCCTTGGGACAGCCTGTTTGCATTGCCCACCCAAACTCCACATCAAATGTAGTACCCTTTGCCCTTCAGCAGTCCCACTTTATAGGTTATTTGTTTATCTGGAGAACCCAAAAATCACTACTGGCAAATAATTGTGGCTTGCCTCCTTTACCCAGACGAAAGAGAGGTTCACAGGACTCGCTTGGCGACTCTGAGAAGGCAGTCGAGTGAAGTGTGGTGGTAATGTTTTTGCAATGGGCAAGATTTGTAAGGATAGGCAGTATCCTTACAACAGGTTGATTGCTTCAATGGAGAAGAAAATCTTCGTACCTGTTGCCAGGCATCTATGTCTGATCTTCGAGTATGAGCATGAAAATACCTAAAAACAAAAACCACAGACAAACAAACAAAAAAAACCCACCACAAGACAAACAAAAAAAAATCCCAAACCCCTGAAAAGTAGAGGAGAGAAGGCGACTAAGGGGTTAAAAATTTCTAGAGCTGAATGAGAAGGGACAGCAGTGCAAGGGAGAAAATCCCTGCAGTTCTGAGTGTTAAAGCCTCTTCCTCCGAGTAGTTACAAATCCGACCGCCCGTTCACTGCAATCGGAGGCGGGGAAGCAGGCGGCGATAGTACTTCAACACTTTATTTGCAGGCTGAAGGGGTTTTCTTTGCCGGCCGCCTTTCCTTTAAGAGGACACTTTTGCCCGCTGTGCCCATTCCGCTGCATTGTCACCGCGTCGTGCCGTCCCCCCGCGCCGCCGGCGCCTCCCGCGGGGCTGCCGGCTGCCCAGCTAGCCCTTCCCAAACCGGGTGCCAACAAGGTTGTAAGAATTTAATAACCATATACATTTTGATTTTAAAAAAAAAAAAAAAAAGTGCTTTCTAAAGCTAAACCCGGGAGCAGCTTTAATTAACTGTGGAGCAATTTTAATTGTCAGGAGAACACTTTCTGCCTTTCACACGCACAAGTCGGTGAACACCTGAGCTACCCTGAGAAACTAAATTTACTAAATATAGGAAAGTACTTTGGCGCGTCTCCTCGGGACAGAGTTTTCTGCAATAAACTCGAGGAAAAAGAAAAAAAAAAAAAAAAAAAGAAAGAAAAAAAAAAAGGAAAGAAAGAAAAAGCTGTCCCCATGCTAGCGTTAAACGACATGAACCCATTCAGTAACTCAACCAAAAGCCTTGTCACCCTGTCACCTCCCCCTCCCAGCACCTTTGAACGAATTCGGGGGTGAAACATCTAAAATAAATTCCCAGTCCTTCCCTAGTAGTTGCTTTCGCATTTCCAGCGTCTCTTCATCCGAGACAAGGACATTGTCCTGCTGCGGCGGGGATCCCCGGTCGCCCCATTTCCAGCCGCCGCGGGAATGCTCGGCAGAACCTGGGGGGCTGCAGGCACCTTCTCCATCTGACCTATTTCCAGGCGATTTCACGGGGATTCATTCTCCCATAAAAGCGTGGAGCGGCTCATCTGCCCGCAGAAACGAATTCTGGACCATTTGTTCTGCAAAAAAATTAAGTCTACCGTCCTAAGGAGTGTTGCTGTGTGTCCCCTGGGGGAAAGTAGGGCCCTGCGTCCAGGGGGAGAGAGTTGGCTGTGATTTGAAATAATCCCTGAGGTTGAAGGACACGCCGGCGTCCGGTGCCAGGACGTGTGCGGTGCGGGCAGGGGCGGCCAGCACGGCACGGGTCAGCCACGGAGCTCTGCCAGAGTTCCCCTCCGGCCCAGCCCAGCAGCCCCGCCGGGGCGGCTCGGTCCCCTCGGGGTCCCGCTGCCGACGGGGCGCACACGCCGGGTGGCGCTGCGAGCCCGCGGCAGCTCCGCCGCGCCGCCCCCTCTCCCCCGCGTGTGCGAGTGTGTCCGCGTCGGGGCACAAAAGGGGAAGGGGAGCAATGGGGAGGCAGCTAACCCCTCTCGAAAGAAGCGCCGGTGCAGCAATGGGGAGGAAGTCCGGGCGAGGTGCAAAGCCTTGCGCTCAGCAGCAACAGGGATGTGCGAGTGGCCGGTTTTATCGCCAGCGGAAGGAGAGCTGGCAAGGCGTGGGAGACAACATTGAGTGCATAGGCACACGCATGCACATCCTCCTGTCTCAAGGGATGAGGACAGGCGTAAAGCGAAATATGTTGCCAGCAATAATAATAATAATACTTTAAAAGAAATTTTAAAGTATTCTTTTCCTCGTCCCCGCAAAAGAAATTTGCACGGCTTGACATCGCCCCAGAAGTAAAAGCTGTTCAAAAGAAGCCTCCCGCCCAGCCATCTCTCTTTCCATAACAAGGGATGAACGATCACAAGCGTTCTTTCTGCGTCCCCGACCCACAGGGCAGCCCCGAGGCTCCAACCGGGAGCGGGGGTCTGCTCCCAGCATCACCTCCCCGGGGACACCGACTTTGCGAAAGCGTCGGGACTCCCTGTCTGCTTTCTGCACTTTGCAGAGCACTATCGCTCAGCCTGGAAAGCAGAATTCTCCGACTGCCAAGACGAAGATTGCTTCACAGGAGGTTGGTCCATCATTCAGCTCCTCACCGGGCCTTGCAGGCAGTATAAATATGCTTCTTGGAAAATTGTGCACATCTCAAGAAGTAATACAGGATCCCAGTTTGTTTTGAAATCCACAAGTGTAAAATGGAATTGCCCTGTATTTAGAGTGCCTCACTAAAGCTCCTATGCGCTTGCCATTATCCTCTATTTCCCTAATCCCTTTTTTAAAAAAGTAATTCCAAGTGGCAGTTAGAAAATCATAGAACAGGAAACACAGTAATTTTCCTAAATAGCACAGTTTTTCTAGATACACACCTTCCTGATGTGTAACAATTTCACCATACACTTTAGCAAAAGACAGCCAATTTGGTTAAAACTATGCCAGAACAACAAGCAAAAAAATTGTTCTACTTTTTAAAGCAGATATTGCAAAATGTGCTTTCCTTCATGGAATTGTTGAGGAATTTTTAATATATCTTTATGATGAAAAAGAAAAGTGTAATGGAGTGAGCTGAGAAAGCAGACCCTGATTTATTCCAAGAAACATAAGGTTATTCTGACACAGCGAAAGAGCTTTGTCCTTTTATCACAAATCTGGCAAGAGCATGAGCAACTGCACACCTAATTTGTTCACACCTCCCAGCTCCTTCTTTGCAAAGCTAAACCAGAGGTGGCTTCACAGAATGTAGCTGAAATGTGGCGGGTTTTGGCAAGTGCATACTTACTTCCAGCCACTCGTACTGAAAGATTTGTTGGACGGCATCAAGTATCCTTACTTCATCACCTTTACAGCTGTGAATGTGTTGACGGCTGGATTAGCCATCACATCCACAAATAAAGCATTTGAGATTTCAGTTCTTGTTTTCTCCTTTCGCATTCCTAGACTGGAATCGAGGAGAAGTCAACACCTTTTGATTGCAGTTTAGTCTCATCAGGCACAGGCCGAGGTTAGCAGAAGGGGCACTACCAGCAGGCAAAAATGAAGCGGTGTTTTAAATCACTTCAGCTCCACACATCTCCCATCACCAGTCTATTGAAAATTTAAACTGGAAAATGACAATAAAAAGCCGGAATAATGGGTAAAGCAGGACACGAAATTCGATAGACATTACTACGAGCTTGAAGGGAAGCGACTTAAAAGGTCAGAGAGCAAACAGGAATGGCCACAATCATCTGAAGGCAGTTGGAAGGTGAGTTGATGGACACCGGTTTGACCTGTAGGTCAGCAAACTAGTTTAACTCTACCTTGATCTGCACAATGAAGAGACAAGTTCCCGGCTCCTATCAAGCAGCTCAATGCCCTTATCTGGAAGGGTTTAGTAAAAGTAAATCCACTACAAAAAGGAGCTATTCAGCCTTCAAGTGCTGGGTTTTGCTGGTAAAAGAAAGGAAAAATATGTGTGTTCTCACACAGTCTGGATCCAAACTGGCAACTCCCAAACAGCAGCAGCACACGCTCCTTCCTGGATGAAGGATGAGTTTTGGTGCTGGCTCTATCCCACTGCCAGACAGTCCCAAGATGGAGCAACCAGTGCCCTAAAGAAACCATCAAGCTCCTGGACAACAGCATTTTGATGGCGCTCTCTTTTCAGGTGGATATTGAAGAAGCAGTATTAAAGTTTTCCTCTGCTCCATTACCTTTTTTTACTAAGTGCTCAGACCATTTCATCAGGACCAAAATTTCCAAGTAACATCACTTCCTCTCACTCCCACTGGGGAAATCAGGTGCTGCTACACCACCTCATCTACATGGCATTTAAAAAAAAGAAAAAATTCAGAGCAAACTGTTGCTTTGTTTCGGTAGCAAACTTTGCAGGTCTCTCCTGGTTGTGTCTGTAATGAAGAAAAATCCGAATGCAGCTCAGAAAAAGTCAGCCAGAACAACTCTTGTTTCTAGCGGCTGTCAGCAGTCCCATCTAACCCCTACGGCATGCAGAGGACCAAAATCTTGAATGTATCTGGAGTTACTCTGTGCTTTTTAAATACCTGTTGTTTAAGGTACTACTAACAGCCATGTGTTTTACATGTTTGCACAAAAGATCATTCTGCTATGCAGATTACATGCTCTAGCCCTGATTTTCCAACAGTACCCCAAAAGTGAGCATCACCTCCCTAGATAACGCAAGAGGCCAGATTTCCCAGCAGAAACGAGACGACCTCCACACGCTTCCCCACCCCCATCCCCCCACCCCCCAAAGAAGGTGGCAAAAGAAAATGTTAGGAGTTTGAGGGGTTTCGGTTGGTTTCGGTTTCGGTTTGGTGTTTTGGGGGTTTTTGCCAAAACGCTAAGCAAATGCCAAAGGCACAATTGTGTTTTTATCGTTATCCAGAGAGAGCTTGCGGAACAGATTTAAAGGACACAGCAAGGGCGGCAGCGCTGGACCGGCTGGGTGACAGCACCCCGCAGCCCCTGAAATTGCCCAGATTCCCGGCCCTGTGGGGAAAACGCCCCCGAAGAAGAAGGGAGTTTTCACACACAGCCGCGAAGTTTCCCAGCCCTGAGACCTGAAGAAGTTAGTGCTCGCTACGGCAATTAGCATCGCTCCCAGCCACAACCACCTTACCTCGAAACAAAAGCGGAGGACCACTTTTTATTTTGTCTTTTAAAGCAATAATGACCCTCAGCATTTCAATATTAAACGTCCTTTCACAATGGATCTGGCGTGATGGGGAAAATAATTTCAAGGAGGAGGTATATGCAAAGCAGCTTCTCAAACATACTCAGATTTGTGAGAGGTGCTGTACTATTAGAATGTAAAAAATATTTAAAAAAAAAAAAAGACCTAATGTCTCTCATTTAGTTTCCTTTTAAAAAGCATGAAACAACAACAATGTACTCATTTTAATGCCTCAAAGCTGCTCTCAGTATGTGATAGAATTTACGTTGGTTGCACGTTCACTTTTCTCTGAAACTCTAGAGAACAACTCATGGCATCCGAGTTCAAAGTAAATCATTGACTGTAACGATGGACTTACAAAGAAGAAAAACAACTGGCTGACCTAAGGTAGAATGTTTTTCTGGAGTTTATTAATACCATTTAAAATATTACAGATAAAAATCAATTACATTTCATGCATTTAAAATGCAAATCTAAAATGTTCCAGCGAAGGGCTTTTCATTTCAATGTGAAATATCCAAATTATTTCAACATTACAATGAGACAATTAGTTTGCAACACTGCAAACCGCTAATGTAGTGTCAGGAGTGTTTATTAACATTTATCAATATTATTTTCAGGAAATACACATAGGCCAACGTTAGTTCAGTTTCACTTGGACAGTTTATTTAATACATGGGTCGTGGCAAACCCACTTTATGAAATATAGGAGAACTCTCACCGTAACTATACCTGAACTGCCAGCAAATGCAAATAAGTACATGCTCCATTAAATTAAATGTCATTCAACATTTATCAAATATTGTTTGCTTAATTACAGTTGTATGCCTAGCTAAATTAATATTCAAGCAAAACCTATATCCTGAAGTGTGATTTGATGCACACTTCAAGAAAGGAGTCCAGAAAAAAAAAAAAAATGCAGTGAGCCAGGACTGCAACAAGAATGTTTTCTCGTGACAGGAAAAGAAATAAAAATTAAAAAGAAAAATAAAAAAGCTCAAGTGTACTTCAATATATTTTCAAATATTTACTGGAAGAAATTTACAAGAAAAATACTATACAAAATCGTCTCCTGGACAACTGCACCTCACACCGATACATTGGTGGAGTTTTATTTAATTGTTAGCTAATCTAGAACGATTCCCCAGTGGTACAAACCTATAGGTTCAGACGCATTATACAAATATTTAATTTTCCTATTCCCCCCCGGCCTCACTTTTTTGGCATTGGAAATACTTCTTCGCTTGAAACCCACGGTGTTTCTTCATTTGTCTGAAGTTAAAAAAAAATATATACGACTTTCAACCTAATTATTTTCAACGTATTTCGCGATTCCTGCTCAAACGAGAATTATACAAATGTGCTGGCAAACGAAGTGAAATTTGGACTCGAAGAGGTAAACGATTTGTTTAAATTGGAAAAAAAAGAAAAAAAGGGGGGGGGGGGCAGTGAAGAGAAAATAAGCACACTGCCGCTCCGGTCCCGAGGAGCAGACGGGCTCTGAGCAGGTACCGGGATGAGAACAGGTCCCAGTGTCAGCCCGGCGCTGTGCGGGGCACGGAGCGCGGCTGGCGGCGCTGCCGTCGGAGCCCCGCCGGGGGCAGCCCCGGCCTGCCCGCCCGCCCCGCCGGGGCACCGCGGCTGTACAGGCGCCAGTGGCGGAGGGAGGGAGGGAGTATGGGCCGGTTTCCAGCAGCAAAGCGAGAGGGGACGTGGGTGTTTTTTTCCGCCCTAAAAGCAACACGAGGCGGGGGGTCTCGAGGTGAGGGGGAAAAGGAGGAGGCGGCGGGGCCGCCCCATGGGGGGTCGAGGCTCTCCGCCCTTGCAGAGCCGCTCCCCTGCCCCCGTCGCGGGGGTTGCGCGGCCCGGCCGCACCGCCGGCCCCGTGCGGGGCTCCGGGAGGGCAGCGGAGAGACCGCGGGGCTGCGCGCTGTTCTTGCGGAGCCGTGGCAGCTACTTACGTGTCCGAGTCCCCGCCGCAGGGCTGCGCGTTCGGGGGGCTGCGCGACCGGGAGGGCGGCGGGACTGGGGGGCGCGACGGCCCCGCGCCTCCGCCTGTCACTCCAGGCCGTTGCGGTGGCTGGGCTCGGGGGGCGGCAGCAGCTCCGGGGAGTGGCAGGGCGGACTGCCAGCCGCGCTGTGCTCGCTGTCGGTGTCGCTGCCCTTCTTGCCGCCTGGGCCGGGGCCGCCGCCGGGGCCGCCGCCGCCGGGGCCCCCGGCGCCCCCAGGACCGCTGTGGGTCTTGACGTGCTTGCTGAGGTGGTCGCTGCGCATGAAACGCTTGTTGCAGACGGGGCAGGCGAAGCGCTTCTCGCCCGTGTGGGTCCGCAGGTGCCGCTGCAGCTCGTCGGAGCGGGTGAAGCGCTTGCCGCAGAAAAGCCAGTTGCAGACGAAGGGCCGCTCGCCCGTGTGCCAGCGCAGGTGCGCCTTCAGGTGCGAGGTTTTGCCGTAGACCTTGCCGCAGCCGGGGATGTGGCAGCTGTGCAGCCCCTTGCGGCGCAGGCTGGCCCCCGCCGGCCCCAGCCGCTCGGCCTCCTGGCAGTTGGGGCAGTCGCAGGTGGCGCGCCCCGAGTAGCGGCGGGCGGAGGAGCGCGGCGAAGCGGCCAGCGGCGCGGCGGGGCCGCCGCCCAGCATGGAGCCCCCGGCGCCGGCCAGCGGCGAGGGGGCCGAGTCCGGGTAGGAGCCGGGCAGCACCGGCTTAAATCCGTCCATGAGATGCTGCCCGGCGGGGCTGAGGAGGTGCGAAGAGGCGCCGCTGCTGAAGGCCGAGTGGCCCAGGCCCGAGTAATCCGAGTTGTAGCCGCCCAGTGGCGAGTGGAGCGAAGACTGGAGTCCGCCGGCCGCCGGGTGCAGGGAGCCGGGCAGCGCGGCCGCGCCGTTGGGGCTCTGCACGTCGATCCAGCCGGCGCCCACGTCCCACCAGCTGGAGGCGCCCGCTGAGCCTACCTCGCCGGCGCCGAGCCCCGGGTGCGAGGGTTTGAACCAGGACTCGTAGGGGTGCGCCATGCCCACCCGCGGATAGATGCCCTGCAGCCCCTCCACCGACGTGTGCACTTTGGAGATGAAGACGGGCTGGTGCGCCGCCGTCTCCTGTCCTGCGGCCCCACCACCGCCGCCTCCGCCGCCTCCGCCGCCACCGGCGGTGCCCGGCGCCTGGAAGACGGAGTAGTCGTTGGCGAAGGGCGAGCTGGCCGCCGCCGCGCTGCTGGAAGTGAGGGAGAAGGCGCTGGAGCCCGGCGAGCCGCCGCAGCTGAACGAGTCCGAGACGAGGGCGGCCGCCGCCGCCGCCGCCGCTGCCGCCGCCGCCGAGGAGCCGTTCCGCGCCGCGCCCGCCACGCCGAAGCCCGGGAGGCCGGAGCCCACGGCGCCGCAGCTGCCCGCCGAGGCTGAGGAGGAGGAGCGTTTCCAGGGGTGGAAGCCTTTGCCGAAGGAGGACGTGCTGTCCGAAAGGGAGGACGGCGAGGGGCTGGGGCTGCCGATCTTGTTGCAGGTCGCGGCGAGCATGGCCAGCGGCGTGGAGCCTACCCGCGGTTCCTCCTGCGGGCACAGAGGGGAGAGGGCCGTCCCGCCGGCGTCAGGGATGGAGCGGCCCCGCGCCAGCGCCCCGCGTTCCGCGCCCGGCCCCGCTCCGCCGCCCGGCCCCGCTCAGCTCCGCCGCCCGGCCCCGGGCGCAAAGTTTCTCGACTCCCGCGGGAGGATCCCTTTGCTGGGGCCGGCACTGCGGTTCTGCCTCCAAACGCCTCCCGGGGCTTTTTTTCACCATCCAACTCCCCTCCCCCGAAGGAGCTCAGGAAGGGTTAAAAAAGGGGGAGAAAAAAAGAGAGGGGGAAAAAAGTTGCCTCTGTTACCGTAGCTTTAAAGATGCCCCCGGCACGGCGGCAGCTACGTTTCAGCCTGCTCCCTTTCCCCGGGACGTGGCTAGACCCCGTCCCTCAGGCCAGTAAGGCTGTTTTCGTAAATATAAAATCGCAGGACTATCAAATTACTAGCTTTTTTTTTTTTTTAAGCGTCCTTTAAATCAGTCTAATTTACGTAGCAGCGATAATGAAATACATAAATAAATTTAACATATGTAAATATGTATGCATACACGAGTTGAACGTACCTGCTAGACACGGTGGGTTGTGTTATTTTAAAGGGAAAGAAAAGCCACAATCTGTTGCAAAATTTTTAAAAATTGCACACAAAAAACCCGATAGTGCTGGGTTTTGGATTTTTTTTTGTTTGTTTGTTTGTTGGGGTTTTTTTTCTTCCAGCAGTCACATGTAAAGAAGACAAGCACTTCTTCGGGGGCACAGGAACAGCACAGCCCAGGCGCTGTAGGTTGTTTCTACAAATGCCCTTAAAACCTTTTCTTGCTCACTGAAAAGTGACTCTGCCCCTTTTTCCCCCTCTCACTCTTGATTTTCTCCTAAATTCACTTGTACTTAGGCTAAAAAAAAAAAAAAAAGAAAAAAAAAAAAGAAAAAAAAAAGAAAAAAAAAAAAAAAAAAAAAAAGAAAAAAAAAAACCCAGGCTGAATGGAGGAGACTGATAGCCCCGGTCAAGACAGGGGTTATTTTAACCCCCTCCAATCGACAATAAAAAGAAACCAATTAAACCAGCAAGAGAAAAAAATCCTTAGACTCACCCCTAGAAGTGAAGTTGCCATCACACAAAAGTGCCCTCCTCTCAGAGGATCTTTTTTATATTGATAAATCAGAGGCAGTGTTTTTTTTAGAGGTGTGCAATACAATGATCAGTTCCGCCCATTCCACCACAATTGTAGCTCCCTCGCCGGCTTTGAAGTGCCGCTGAGCCACCGCCAGCCAATCCCCGCCACCGCCGCCTCGCTCGCCGACGTGACTGCGTGAAGTCACCAGCGCCGTCGAGCTCAGCCGTCGGGCCCCGCCGGCTCTGATGACCTCACGCACTCGCGTCGGCGACCGGCGAGAGCTGCGGTCCCGGTCCGCAGGGACCGCTCACCCCGGGTCGGGATACTTTGTCCCGGCCGCGCCTTTCTACCATGCGCCCCCCCCCCCCCCCCCCCGCGCCCTCCCCACCCGTGTGCGTAATTCAACAACAGTTGGTTTTTTTGGTGGTTTTTTTTCTTTTTTTTTCCCGCGGAGCTGTTTATATTTGAATTTTTATATCATCATCATCTCAGTCTTACTATGATTATCAGCACGGACTGGCGAGAGCGGTAGCATCCCGTTTCTCCACTAGCCCCCTGCTTTCCCCCCATCCCGATCCCTTCTGGTCGGCCCTTCTCCCGTTGTCCCGGCGAGGGGGGTGAAACACTTTAGGCCACTGCTGCCTGTCGTTCTCTGTCTTCTCGCCCCCGCCGATCGCGCTTTCAGGCGTGATTCTTGGCGGTGGGGGTTGCACAAGCGGAGCCCACCAGGGCAGCACCGGCACAATCAGGGGCTGGCTCGCCGCCTTCTCACCCCCCTCGAAGGTGAGAGCCTTGCTCCCCTCGGCTCCTCGCCCAGCCCGGGGCGGCTGCGGGGAAGAGCAAAGCCCGCTCCCCCTGTCCCTGGGGGACCCCGCTCGGCCCGACCCTGCTCGCCCAGGTGCTCTCACCCCCGCGGCTTTTCCACGGCTTGGCTTAGCTTCCCAGGGGATGTTTTTCCTTTTCCTTTCGGCTTCGGTTTTGACCCGTTTCCGTGTCTTGGGGATATTGACTGTACATCATATCTATTGATCAAGGGGGTAATGTACATTATCATACTTTGAAGTAAGAGTGAAGTAAATTAATGAACTGCTTTCTTTCTCTGAAAGCTGACGCTTACCATAAATGTCGCGTTTCTCTCTGCGAGCTGCTCTGAATGATTTTAGCCTGTTGAGAAGGCGTGACAGGCCAGCCCAGAAGGAGGAAGGGGTGGGGGAAGGAGGGAACTCCGTTTAACAAATAAAAAAGAATTAACTTCATTGCTTTGGTCTCCTTCTATAATGATATTCATTTTACAGACCTAACGCACACTTGTTTAAATTTCGGGTTTAATTTAATCAATACTATCACCCGCAAAGAGGGGAAGAACATTTCCCGAAGATACTCCCTTGTATGAATGCTTATTAACTTTTTATCTCCACTTTCTTTATCTGCTGGAGTTGGGGAGGTACTATTAAGACATAGATCAGAAAGTGTAAGAGCAAAACAAGCATCGTGAGCATTACGTTTTAGAGGAACACAAAATCGCATTTTGTGGTGTGCCAGGTTAGGTAAAAAGATGGACACGCATTCCTTTCAGCCCCAGAAAGTCTGAGAGACTTTGCCATACACCGGGAAAGTAGAAGCCTTTAGTGATATATCTCTTTTTAGGACAGCCTCGCCGGGTGGGTCTTCCATTCGCATCCGTATTTTGTCTGCACTTGTCTGCCCAGAGGAAACGTGTCCTTTTTTGATCTTTTCGTGTTTGTTTGTTCCGATGTTTGCCCTGACTCTTTGGATTTGGGGTCGAAAATCCTTAATTTTCAGTGCGCTTTTCCTTTAAAAGCACCGTGTGGGAAATTATGAAAAACTCGTTGTAAAAATTGTCGTGGGAGTCTTTACGAGGAAACTCAACTGAGAGGGAGGAAAAAAAAAAAAAAGGCAAATACATCAGAACAGAAATCACAAAACTCCTGCCAGTGGGCATCCCCCTGCTACTCTGATAATTTCCCCGAAACTGGAAAAGCAGCACCTTCTGAACTTTGAGAGCGGTGAGCTGATATTTTCTGAATTCGACACGGAAACATCTGTAACCTTCCTCCTTTGTATACATTGCCTGCTGGGCAAAGGATTTAAGCAAGCTTACAATTTTGTTTGCATTTGCCTTATTGACCACTGCACTTAAGGGTGCAGTACATCAACATAATATGCCGGGGGGGGGGGGGGGGGCGAAGCCTGCAAAGAGAGGTTTTCCAGAAATTAATTAAAACTTTTTTTTTCCCCCCATTTGAAGTTTAATGTACGGGAGGAGATAAATGTTCGTGCCGTTTCTTGAAAACCTGTGGGATCCACTCTCAATAAAGCTAAAATCTATTAGCATTCTGTATGCATCTGCAGCATAAATTTCATTTGAATTTCAAATTTAATAAACCAGGAGGTTTTTAATCATCCCTGGTTTTATTTGTTTGATATTAACATGCTTATTGACCGGGTCTGTTGACCAGTTTGATCATTACAGGACAGCAAAAAGTTAATTAAAACGACCACAGCTCCTTAATCATATCATCTGTCTCATCCATGTCGCTCCCTTTATTACAGCCTATGATGGATAGTCTCCCAGATTAATTTCTCTGTTTCTTCGATTTGGACAACAGCTTTTGGGACCTAATTTACATCCTGGGAACAACTTGCTCAAGTATACCTAACATCTTGAGTCTACAATGTAGATTAGTAATCTCGGAACTTTAGCTATGACGATAGCTGTCGCTAACCTTTCGGGAGGGGGGGTGGATTTTCTTGGAGCAAACCCCGATTCTCCGCGCTGCGAGCGGCAAGCGGACAGAGATGGATAGACCCTTGTACCAGAGGTCCTCGCCTGTCTACAGACAGCACTACCGGGGTGTAGAGGGGGATTTCTCTTTGAGGAAACAGAGGTCTGTGCTATTTGAAAAGGCGTAGCTGGAAAGAATAAACTGCAGGCTGACCACGCCGTGTGCTGGATGTCCGTACTAGAGAGGGAAACCGTTTCACGCCACCCTTGCGCCAATTTAGGGGCATACATGTGAGACCCAGACTCTCCTGTCGCCTTCCTGGCGGTGCGGCTCCGCTCCGCCGTCTGTCAAGCGTCCAGCGAGGAGGAAGCCTCGCTCCTCAGCGTCCAGCGGCCCCTAGCTCCCCTCCCGTGGTCACGGGGGAAAGCATCTAGGCGGGGGCCTTGTCCTCGCCCTCCCTGGGCTCCGTGCTCTGGAAAAGGCTACGTTGCCCCCCCGTTTGCCCCACTGCCCCGTACCTGCTGCCCTGGGTAGGTGGGGGCCAGGAGGTGTCCCCTTCACCCGACACCTTCCCCTAGAGTCTGTCACCTGGAAGATTTACGGAGGGGTCACAAACAACTCTCCAGGCGCACAGGGCTCGGCTTGTTCGGGGAGAGAAGAAACGGGAATGGGATGTAAACGAGACAAAACGGCCACCAGTCAGGACGGTGCTGTGCCTGGCGGTCACTGAGCAAAGAGGGTGGTTAATGTCTTTCTTTAACCTCTATCTGTACCTCTGCATTGCTGTGCTTTACCTGGGACTTTTCTCTCACTGCCTCACCGCGCACTTTCGTTGAGACCAGAGCTCCCCGTCGGGCACCGGGTGCAGCGCGGCGGGAGCAGACAGTGCCTGTGTGTCGGTGCCTCCACCTATTGCTATGCGGGTTGTATTTTTCCTTCCGTCGGTGTAAATGTGTCCCAGGTACCCGCCAACCCT
Source organism: Chamaea fasciata (assembly GCF_029207755.1). Lineage (NCBI taxonomy): Eukaryota > Metazoa > Chordata > Aves > Passeriformes > Sylviidae > Chamaea > Chamaea fasciata. The sequence continues at coordinate 122,188,338 of NW_027094086.1, read as the reverse complement.
GTTGGCGTGCGCGTCCCGCTGCCCGCCACGCGTTTCCCAGCCTTGAGCGGCCTGAGTGCTCCCCCGCGCAACCTCTCACTTTGGAGACGGAGAGGGTACACGCCGACCTGTCTGCAGCCGGCGGAAGGGATTAGGGATTCACTTCGGTGTCTTTCGTCGTTTGTTTGTTTATTTATTTGTTTGTTTGTCTGTATCTGAGCTCGGGGAAAAAAAAAAAAAAAAAAAAAAAAAAAAGCGCAACTTGCTGCGTCTCCGAAACGTCCCTGTAATTAAATTAGCCCGGGAAGACACCGTGCAAATGCTGGTGTGTGCACGCCTGGGGAGGGAGAGGAAAAGGCACCTTCACACCCACTCTCTACTCTGTTTACATCGCCGGTGTGCGCCTAGATCAGATCCTCATCTCCTCCTTCTTTTCCCCGTTTTTTCCCTGCCCTCTCCCCACCCCCCGCTCTCCCGGTACGTTATCGCTGTGCACGCATCGGCTCCTGGGCGGTCATGTAAGTACCGGGAGGCGCCGGCGGGGAGAGCGAGCGCCCGGGCTGAGCGCGCCGGCACCGGGCGGGGCAGAGCGCGGAGCCCCCGCCGCCGGTCCTTCGTTCCTCCCTAGAATAGATTTGTTTAAGCTGCTTTCTGGTTTTTTTCTATTATATATCACCTTCTCCCAGGCACCACTTACAGTTAAAAACTACTAAATTCTTCTCCTCAGCGGTATTGATTTCTTTTCATTCTGCTCCGTTAGGAGAGGAGCTAATGCTTCCAGATTACCCCGCGTCTCCTCCAGACGGTTGACAATTGCAATCGCAGTTTCGGGAAGATAAATGTTACTTTGGGAATTGTGCTTAATTACAAATAATCTAGGAGCTGCTCTGGGTCCGATGGCTTAACCACACGTGTTCAAATCATAGTACAAGCTTTTCAAGAGGGTGCCAAGGTATAGTAAATGTTTGGAAAATCGGTGTGTAAGACAGGACGTTCCCATTAAGTAGGCTGCCTGAAGCTGGGTCACGCCCCGAAATACATGCCATTTATATACAAACGTACAAATATATAAATACATATACACATGGGCGCCTGTGGATATGTGCTTGTATATAAATGTGTGTGACAGACACTCGGATATGCAAATCCCAAAACACCCAAAATCGTAGCCTGCAGAGAACATAGAAGAAAAGGAAAGCTTTCTACGTATGTATGTATGTATGTATGTATTTCTTTGTTCTCCCAACTGCACAGAAGTGTCAATCTGAAAAAAAAAAATTAAACATTTTTGCTTGCTGCCGTTTGTGGAGTGGAAGAACCCCTGGTCTTCCGGGAAAGACGTACCTTCGAAGCACTATGCCAGGAAGGTTTTGCCCTCGTCCGTTCATGCACTCAGTGTGCACCACAGCGGTCTCCTGAATGCAGAACTCCTGCGATTTGACTTGAGAGACCCTAATATTGATATATTTACTGTTCCTCTTTCAATGTAGCTGCCACCTTTCCCTGTCGTTATTTGCCTATATGGCAGAGCAATTAGGTCACCCCTCGCTCCCTCCCCCCCCCCCCATCCCCCCCAGCAGCCTTATTAACTTCGGGGGAGGGGGGCAGACGAGCAGCGGGAGGGAGGCAAGGTGGTGAACAGGTTACTCTCTTAACCCGACCTGGCTGCAGGAGCGAGATGAGCAACACTGAACAGATGTCCCCATTTAAGCCATTCTTTTCCCACATGCCTGCTGGATGCTGCCAGGGCGCAGGAAGCTTGCTGCAGACCTGGCCCATTCCCGGCCATTATGGCCAAGTTATTCTGGACCAGTGAGCACGAACAAAATGGGCTTCAGATCGCGTGCTTGAGAATAATTCGACTCCGAGCCCTGGAAGAGCCCCCTCCCCCCATTTTTTTAAGTGTTGGGGGGTGGACGGGGACGTGTCTCAGCTCTGATCGCAGCAGAAGAACTTCTCAAAAGCCCCTTCCCCCTCCCTCTCTTCGGAAAATATGGTATAATTTACAGAGCAACTTAATAATCCGAGGGCCACCGCAAAAGCCCTTTGCGTTGTAAACCGCTTCTAATTACCTGCCAGAGCAATTAGCTGACTATCACGAAGAAATTAGATCGCTCAATGTAGCATAAATAATGCGAATAATTTTGTAAGGAGAATGGAAAGCGAGACCTGGTGTTTCTTTATAAGGAAATAACACCTCGTACTGTACGAACCCTACATGAACACATATTAATGTCTAGGCATGCACGGAAATGAATCCGAACATGAACCCTCTGGCTTAGATTCAGCACTTTCTTCATTTACATATGCGGGGTGAAAGTCGGCTTCCAGGCGTTTAGATACAAGCTCTTCCAGATCACAGTAATTAACACATAGCGACTTCAATAGGAAAACCTGTTTTCCAGATGATTTTTACAATGCAGCTTTATGTCTCATTTGGCAGTTTAAATAGCTGGAGTTGTTTTCTGGCTGCATCTCCACTATCATCTGTTGAGCATATTTTGCCTAGAATATTGACCAAAACTTCCGAAACCTTTTTTTTTTTTTTTTTTTTTTTTTTTTTTTTTTACATAGATGGCCAGTATACTGGACATGCCTAGCGTTTTCGGGAGGTTTTTTTTTCCTCATATGGTTAGTTCGTCGAGAAAATTTTATGAACCGACTTAGAAGTTTATGCTATTTAACAACTATTATTTTCTTCTTTCTGCATTTCACCTTGAAGGATCGCAAGCCTTTACTCCATTCCCACTGCCTCAATATTTGGTTTGCAGAGGAAAACGCTTTTTTTCCAGTTTAAAATTTAGAGATATTAGACAGTTTGCAGGGATTAAAATGTACGTGTGTAACAGTTAGGTTATTAAATATTGGCGAAATATTTGGTCACGCTGCTGGATCTACAGCTGCGGAGTAGAGGAAGGAATTTGTGCCCACCAACGGCAGGAGCGTCGTGAGATGAAAGTGCCCTTACAGATGAATTCAGCTAAAGCGGATTGAATTTGTTTCTGTCGTGTTTCCCCCTCTACCCCCGCCCCCGTACTGGGAAAAGTGCTAGTCATAAAGCTAGACGTGAAGGTGCCTGATCGTAGTGAAGATCTTCCCAGCCCAAACTACAGCTGCTCACGGCTCGGAGGCACTCCGGGATTTAGCGTAACTCGTTAGGATTGCTCCGAGCTAAGGATAAACACAATTTATTTGGTTTATAGTTGATAAATAGGAGCAGTGTACTGCGATTCTTTAATGCGTCTTCGAAGGGGGGGGGGAAAGCCGAGTGTATGGTCAGATCTTTCATAACTTTTCAGAGCGTCTCTTTCCTAGGCTCGGATCCTAACGCAGCAGATATCAAGTGATTCGTCAGACACCCTTGTCCCCAAGTTGTCGCCGGAAAGTTGGAATTTTTGCTGAACATGGTTTCCAAGCTTCTCCAGGTCTGAAGGGGATTGCTCAGCTGTTCCGTAGCCCCCACGTAGCACACTCGGAATAGTACAGCATGTTTAACGATTCTTGCTCGTCGGCTAATTAGAGAGGGCTTTGAAGCTCCATTACCGGCAACAAAATTATTGCGGTCAGTTTAGGCCAAATTCTGCTGTCCTTAATGGAGCGAAACTCCCATTGAAGTCAATGGGACAGAAGTCAATGGGCGTTGTGCTCTATTAAGGAGCACAGAATGTGTCCCTTTGTGATTTAGAGATTAAAAATAGGTATCGGCAAAATGTGCGTTTAAGACGGTCACACTCCCGAGGCAGGATCTCTCCCGCGCCCCGGGGAGGGCCCGATCCCTCCTCACCGGGAGGGCTGAGCCCCGCGGCTCCCCAGGGACGATGCCGAGGGCAGGATCGGTGCCGGGGGTTATTAATCATCAGCCGGGGCCAGACAAAAGAGCTTTTCCGGCGGTTCTGAAAGGACCAAAACTTCGGTCTCCCGGGGACTTCAGCCCCCCGCGGGGCCGGCGGGACTGTCAGTGCTGTGAGAGCGATTCGGTCCATCCCGCGGCCCCGGCGCTCCACTGTCCCCTGGCGCGGAGGGGGCGTCCCGTGCGCGTCCCCTCCCTCCCCCTCCGGGGCGCTCTGTCCCTCCGCTCGCCGTGGCTGATGTCCCCAATCACCGACCAAAGAGGTTCTTTTCCCGAGCAAGGCGTTGGATGCCGAGAGTCGTGCGTGAAGACACAGAAAGCGGCCTCTTCAGAGCCCGCAAGCAGCACATACACCGTTTGGACACCAGCACAGCAGGGCTTAGGAAGTCCCGCTCCTAACCCTGACCACCCACCCACAGCTATCGACGTGATCTGACAGCTAAACCTTGAGCTCGGGTTTAAGGTGCAGATTTGAGCTAACCCTTGATCCTCGACATGGAGTTTGGTAGTGCATTATTAAAAATTTCCTTATTATGGGGGCGAAATAGCACTGGACAAGTGGAACAGCGCGTTTTACAAAACTGAAGGAGGTGCTGAAGGTCACTGAAATATGACTATATATTCAATATGACTATATTTTCAATATCCTTCCTCTTTGAGAGAGAAGAGCGATGGGACATAGAGATATTCTTTTCTTCTTGTTATTGCCCCAGTGGAAAGTAAAAGCCTTCAGGAAAACTTCACCGCGTTTTTCTATAACGCAGAGGGGCACACACACAGCTGATCCTCTAGGAAGCTGTGCACAATTAAGACTCATTTTCTTTCTGCTGGAACAATTAATTGTACAAATGAAAGGTCAGGCATGTGCTTTTCCCATGTTTATCAACCACAATAATGAACCCCTTCTATTTTTTCCCCAGTGCATTATATTGCAATAAAGCGCTACCGCAATGCCGGCACTCTGGGTAAACATCTTCAAAGGCAATGCGGCGGAGGCGACAGATACGTTTATGTATGTACGTACGTATATTTAAGAAGCACTCAATGGCCGAGGCGAACGCAGATGCGAGATGTGAGAAGCGAGGGCTTCCCCAGACCCGCTGTTCCCGCTTACCGGCGGCGGAAAGGCACCCCTTTCCCCGGAGCGCTCCTGCAGTGCCGCCGGCCGGGGCTGGCTGAGTCCGCAGGGAGAGTCCTGCCTCCCGGGGTTTCTCTGTTCCTCCCGGTTTGGGTTGCTTTTGTAGAGGGAGGGACAGATCCTGTCCTACTTCTCCGAGGATCCAAATCACCTCGGCAAATTCTTCTCGCTTTCCTCCACATCATAAATCCACTCCCGAAGAGATAGGCTAGCAACACCTCCATATCCATGACAAGTTTTTCTTTCCATCACACGATTCTTCTGACCGCGTCTTCAAGAACACACCAAGTACCTGCCAATTCTAAAAAGTTCAAGAAGCTCTACTTTTTCATGCCAGCTTAATACGGTGTGGGTTCATTGACTACATATAGTAGCAACCTTTGGAACACAAGTATGATGTTCTATATTTTCACCAGCATCTTCACTTATTTTTCCTATTACTTGGGGAAGAGGCAAGTCACTCACTGGGATTGTGCTTGGGGGAATACAACTAGTGCTGGCAAGGTGTTTTTCTCCCAGCTGATATGTTATCCTACATGCAGCTATCCAGGACATCTACCCCGTGTAACATTCTCCTTAACCTCAGTCTGCCCACGCTCACAGTGGATAAATTTTCCACTGCTGACACATGTGAGGTGACAGAGGAGAATAACCCTACTGAAGCAGTCTAACATGTTGTGTTGTGTCTGTCCAGATGACCGGGTGTACTTCAATTTTTTTTTTTTTTTTTCATGTTGGGCTAAGATACCCACAACGTTTCTCAGAAGGGTCAGTTTCCATCAGGACCCAAAACATCAGGTCCTGTTCCTCTTTGGGTAGGAATCATCGCCCTATTTCTTACAACATTTGTAAGACGGTGCCCTGTGTACACCTGGCAATCGTGGATAGGCAAGTTTGGTTTAAACCAGCAGGAAGCTCTGAATGCCTTAAGTTGGCATTTGGATTCAGCATCACTACCATAACCAACCCAAGAGAAACACCCATCCGGAGGGGGAAGAGCTCTGCTGGACAAGATGCAGCGTGGCATCTTGAAACAGCCGTAGTAGTGACATTGCAGTAGCACTGCATTCCATGAGACCAAGTCCAAAGAGAACATGCAGACTGAGAGTTTAGATCCAGTGGATGCAGAGCAGTGATGTCTGCACAAGAAGCCAACGTCATTGCTCCTGGGGTGTGTAGCTAATTGTTTAGCAACTGCTCTGTATCAGAGCTGCATGGTAAAAGACCAGAACGATTTCTGGTAGAAAAACTCACTGCTCTTCTGAAAGGATGCTCGTTTTTGTGCAAATGTAAAATTGTTCTTCAAACACTGAGCAGTCTCAGACGAAGTTTACTGTAGTGGCCTGTTTCATAGCGGGGAGGAATAAATGGTAAGGATGCAAGTACTGACTTTTGCCACAGTGGGATAGAGGGTTGTTCCCGAGCTGGAAACAACACTGGGATAAACACTTGGGCCACGCCGAGACGGCCGGCCCAAAGCATGGGGAAACAACTCTGCCCCTGTCGGGGGGATTCCTGGGTTCAGGCGGAGAGCCGCGGCTTCCCTGAAAGACCGCAGCCGTGACCTGCGCGACCCGCAGACCCCCTCTCCCAAATCGCAGCGACGCACGCAGACCACCGCCCGTGTACGCAAAGTCCTGACCCAGCAGCGTGCCCAGAGCGAGCACACCCGTGTGCCCGACCCGCCCGCCGCAACCCGCTGCCTTAGCCCCCCAGGAGGGCATGCTGGCAGCCCGAGCCCTCGGGCGCGGTCCCCGCTCGCTGCCCCGTGCCCTCACCCGCCGCCTCCCCCTCAATCACGGTCGCCCCGCTGACAGGCTGGGAGGGCGCCGCACAAAAGGCCCGGGCGGGCGCGGCCCTCCCCGCCCGGCCCCCGCCCGCCCCCCGCGCCGCCCCTCCGCCCGCTCCCGCCCCGCTCCGCCCCCGCCGCGGGAGCCGCGCTCGGGGCCGCGGGGCCGCCGCCAGACCCAGACGTCGCTTTCCCAAAACGGCGCGGGCAGAGTTTATACAGGTGGATAGCAGTGAAGCACACGCCTCCTCCCGCCCGGGTCTGGCCGTGGAGGGCTCAGTGTGATGACAGCTAATTAGAAGGAATTTGCAGGTTTAGTGGCTAGGAAAGGTGTGTAATCGGAGCACGGTTTGTGTGCGGACTCTGTTTTTCAGGCACTGCAATTCAAAATTGGCTTTTACGGCATAAACTACTTTTTTCTTTAGATGTTCTTGGCTAATGAAAAATTGAGTAGTACTGTAAAGAACGACCCTTTAAATATCAGTTAGTGTCATGCTATATTAAAAGTAGATAAAAAAGATATCGAATACTAAATGGATTTTCTGAAATGGTTGAAGTCCTGTCGTTGGTAATTAGAAATCTGTTTACACCAAAAAAATTCTCTCATAGGCAGAAAGTTTAAAGTAATTTTTATTAGGATGCAGTCAGTGGTTTATATATGATAGCAATAAGCATTAATTAGATCTTGCAAAAATTTCAGGACGGCTTCAAGTACAAATTTAGGAACCTGGTATGTTCAGTTGTAAAGACATATTTGATTCCATGGGGAAAAGTGACATTAAGTCTATGCTACATTTTTGTGGAATTACTGTTTCCACAGAATCATTCAACAGACATCATGTTAGTAGTTATTAATTTATTCATCTACTTTTGCTATGCTAGGAATACTGCCTTCAACTGTTAAAGAAGCAGCTGGCTTTTTTATACAAATAAACTGGGCTCTGAGACTGTCAATCTTCTTTGTTTGACAGAGAGGAGTTCCTGCCCACACTGAAAGAATAGCTCAACATCTGTCATCCCATTCTCTGAGATGGCCCAAAATCAGGAAGACTACAGCTGTCCTCTTCCTTTCAGATACTTCTGGGAGACAGAGGTAGGAGGACTGTGTATTTGGTCAGCATGTTCATCATGCGTTAAGCAAGTCTCTACAAGCTCTTTCATGTAATTGTATTGTTTTTCCACTGCTTGAACAGTACAGTTTGCAGTGCAGAAGGTCTTTGGAATTTTAATCCTACTATGAGGTTTTTTGGGTTTTCTTGGTTTTTGTTTAGTTTACATTTGTTGATAAAACACATTTTAATTGTAATTAAAATGTTTAGCAATATTTTACACCTAGACATGTGACCTGTGGGCATATAAATTGCAGATGTATACATGAGCATAAAGCAGAAAATATTTATTCTTACAGGTTAAGAATTACACTACAGTGCTGAGTGTTGGAGGAAGATGAAAAAAAGGGATGTAATTTAGCTTATTCCTTGCAAGCTGTAAAGTAGCATCTTTGGACATAGCTGTGTATGGAGCAGAGGAAAGAGGGAAGGTGTGGAGAAGGGAGAGAAGGGAATGGAAGAGGATGGGAAGAATGCATTATCATGTAAAAAAAATGCTAAACCTCATTATCTCTGGCTTAATATCCAGCAAATTTGTCAAAAGCAAAAAGAAACAAATGAACAAAAATATCAGTCAACAAACAAATAGGAAAAAACCCAACCCCAAAACTCAGAATAGAAATTTAAGTAATTTTTTAATCGATTGTAATGTCCTCTTCCAATTGTAGACAATGGAATGAAATGTAGTGGAATGTGCATTGCTTTTTTTAATATCACAATTAAGAGCTACTGTAATGAACCTTGGAGACCCATCCAGCACCAATTGTGTGAAGCATACACCTCTGTGACCTATGATTTCAGCTTCACAGTCCTAAGATTTGGGGAAAGGATGAAGTGCAAAATGAACAGAAGGATTTAGGCATTGTGAAATTCTGCTCTGCTGTCCAGGGGAATCCACCCTCTGAAGTTAGGCTCTGAGGCTGCCTGTCATGTGCCTGGTGGAACTTAGGCTGTGGTTACATGGTGATTTTGATTTGGCTTTCACTCATGCTGCCACTGAAAGAACGGCTCATCAGCTCAGTCACACTGTTAACCTGCTGCTTGGATTCTTAGGACTCTAACCTCTGTTCATCTGTTCATCTTGAAAGAATACAGAACGCAGGCAGTTTCTTAGTAAGGCTGGTATTAAGTAATTTAACATTTTCTAAATGAAAATAAATGCATTACATTTTCCTCAGAAATGCCAGTATAATCTCAAGGTATTTACCCATATTAAGTTCTAGAATGGTACCTTACTAGACTGCATCTGATTATACTTAAGGGAGATTTTAATGTGTTACCACCACTTGCAAATATGGTACCAATTTTGCACAAAAAGACCAAAAACATTTCTTTTATTATTATTTACAGATAGAAGAACCATCTTGGTTCCATAGCTGGACCAGTCCAGAAAAGAATCCCACAGAAATAGGAAAATCTCCTGAACTACAGAAGAGAATTATGAACAATGAGATCCTACTTTCCCTCCAACCTCTCTGGTTCAGGAACTAAAATGATTCCTTCCATTTCCCCTGTTTCTTTTCATGTACATACCAAACTTGTCTCTGCCTTATTTGGAGTGACACACTCATCTTCATCTAGGTCCCCAGATTTTTGGAGACAGCAATTGATTTGGTGCCTCCTCAGGTCTCTGTCTCCATAGTGTCTCAATCTTAGAGCAGGTGTGAAGATTTTAGTCAAAAGGACAATAGCTTAAAGAAAGGACAGGGACTTGCTGGACTGCCAAGAGGTGAATATCTTCCTGCATGTGTCTGCTGGGGGAAACAACATATAACTGAATTAGTTTTTGGCTTTCTTCCATTGCTCAGAAAAGACAGTCGTGCCAGCTGTCATATCTAGAAAATAAACTAAGCCAACCCTGACCTGGAAAGTTCATTTTCCAATAGAAAGTTCCAGTAAGTTTTCTCCAGATCACTGTGTATAGGAGTTTTCCTGTGTACAGGAAGTTTTTTGTAACAGAAGGCAAACAGACCATTGCCAATTCTTCATGGCCGACTCATGAGACGACAGAGATTAAATATTTTACATTTTCCTTCTGGTTTATGAGTTTGGGGTGTACACTAATTTTATGCCTTTTTTTTTTTTTTTTTGTGAAACAGTGCATAATAGAATTTGTTTTTGTTGTGTGCATTTTAAATGAGAGCTGTAAATTTTGCAACAGCATTTTCTTCTGGGGTCTATAGCTTGGAAAAAAACACCAAATACAGTGATACAATAAAATTGCAAGAGTTATAAACATCGTAACTAGCCTTGGGGATGTTTTGACCAAGTCCCTCCTCAAAATCTTTTCTAGGAAGCAGATCCTGAATCTTAATAAGCTTAGGAACATTTTAATGAGTACATAGACGCTGAAGAAACTCAGAGCATTTGGCTTTGTCTTATGAAAAGGAATCACACTTAAACTCCTTATTACTTATGACATGTAGTTTGTGCTTTGAATTGGCAACCTTCAAAGAGGTGTTATCATGATTTGTTAATTATGTGAAATAGGCAGAGAAAAATTTGCAGCCTTTAATGATCTAGCCAATACTGTCACTTTGTCAGCTTCCAGAAAATCACTCTTGAAGTAAGGAGCAACTTTGTCATTTATTAGATCAGAATCAGATAAAATAACGTTCACATTCTCATCATGACAGAATAAAAAATAACGTAACAAAGAAAACACTTGTGGTTACCCTGATCTGCATACAAGTCCACAACATTCAGACATCTGACACTTGGATGGTTGTGTGCATCCATTTCTGGCTTGCATTGCAGAGTGGCTTCTGAGACCCTTTAACATCCATATTATCCCACAGCCTGTAGGAGCTAAGCCATGAGTGGTCCTCTTGCTGTCTCTGAGATCCCACTGGGAGTCTAACACTGAGGACTGTAATACTCACCCACTGGATTGCTCCAACCCTAATCCAGTCGATTTTATTCTGTGCTAAAATGCACAGAGTTGATTTTAGGAACTGATTCACTCTCTCCACCCCTGTCTTTGTTTTATTGAGCAATTTTGCTGCTGGGGTGAGGTCCCTCTCTCTCAGATGGAGAAGATGCTATTACCTACAAGTTTAAGACTATTTTTGTTTTTTTTAACCACATAATTTAACTAATAATTTAAATGGTCTGAACAGTGTGAAAATAGAGCTCTTATAAAAAGAGAGGCCTTTGATTCAAAGACTATTTGGGGGTCTAGACCTTTTAAGGAAAAGAAAAACAAAAGTTGAGTGCCAACTGTATTGTTAATCCTGAACTTTACAGAGAGTTTCTACATGAAATAGTGGACAGGCAGGGACCACCTTTAGGGGATATGTGTCATGGGTGGTTGCACAGGTCACCACAAGGCAGGGTTGCTATTCACCCAAAGTGAGAATGTTGCAGTGTCATGCCTGTGCTGCTGATTCAGCTCCTTATCAGCTCCGGGCTTGGAGCTTTGATAGCTGATGTGACAAACCATAAATAATGGAAGGTCAAACTGAGTGATGTTGTTCACTCTGACCTTCTAATACTTCTGGCTTATTAGATCAGTCATTAGCATTTCGACAGGCTGCTGAGAAACAGAGTACAGTGGCTATAGCTGCCAAATCCTTCCTTTTTCACGGACAGCCTCTCTGTGTAGGTATTAAATGCATCCCAGGGAAAAAGCCATATGTTCCTTGAAAGGAAATCAATTTAAAAAATAGGGTGAAAATCACAAAATAGCCAAATATAGAATATGGCTGTGTATAAAGAGAATCTATCAGCAAAAAACCCCAACCTCAGAAACCCTCAGAAACCCCTCCAAACAATAACCAAAAAAAGAGCTCAATAACTATCAGGGCAAATACTTTTTTGTTCTGTTTTGTTTTAAACCAAAGGGATATCAGTAATACTGTAAGAAAAGAAGGCAACGAAGACAGTTGGAATCTGACAAGGAATAAATATACTGTCATTGTTCAACCCCTGCCTTTTCCAAAGTTCTGAAGTTGAGGAAGCTCAGTAGTTTCCATTTTAAGACTCTGTATTTATCTTCCTTATAATGTTACGAATTTTGCCATTAAAACTGTGAAATTTTCCATACCAGTGGTCTGCCAAATCTTAAAACTTTAAAATAGTTTAAAGAAAAAATAATTCAAAATTTGAAATCTCACCAATTCCAAAATTAATTTTATAATCAAGCATATTTTAGCTACTTTTAAGAATTATTCTACAATTATTTTCTTGGATACATCTAAATGGACTTAAAAAAGTAAGGCGTAAGATCATAAGTGCTATACTAGAAGGAGAAAGACACACTATTAGTATGAACTGCTGTCAAGATTTGCCTCAAGATTTTATGGCGGCAAAGCAAACAACTATCAGATCTACAGGTAGGATGCCATGTACACTCCTGCCATGGGTTTATATGGAGCTCCATGACCACCATTGCTGTTGCCCCCATGTTATCTTGCCTTATAGGAGGTGATGTGAATCACAAGCTGACAATCATGCCAAAGAGCCACCCTGGGCAACAGTGTTGCTCTACACAGCAAAAGTCCTGTTTAGTTTTGAAAAAGAAAGGGTTAAAAAACTCTATACTAAAATTACTATCAAAATAACTCCAAAGATTGTGTGTTCAACTGAGAGATTAGAAATGGACAGAATTAAGTTTTCCTTGCCAGCCTTAAGTGTCCTTTTTATGCTATGTATCAGTCTTTAAATGAACAGTCTTTTTGTTTTTCATTTTTTTTTCTACAGCATTCACACTTTGTCAGGCACAGGCACAGGGGCTTCCTGGGGCACTGTGACATAAAAGGCTGTCATCTCCTTGAGTATCATGAAAAATTGAGAAGCTGCCATGTATGAAACCAGAACAGGGAGACAGCAAGCTCTCTTGTGAAAACAGTTTTATGTTATGATGGGTAAAAGGATTCTCCTGGAACCATACCTCCAGAGGTGAACCCTCATCTATCCTGATTTTGTCCCTTTTGTAGACTCAGATTCCCCCTGTGATTCAAGTGAAAGTTTTATAGGTGGAATGCACTTACGTATTCCTTTTTCCTGAGTGCACAACTTCATACTCTCAGGACTGATTCACAGAAGTGCTGAGTACTCACAGATGCTGCTGAAATCAATGGAACTTATCCTTTAGACATATAAAATATCATAAAAGTGCTAAGCATCTTGTAAAATCCAGCTCTAAGCACATCATATTGAGGACCCCAAATTAGTAGACATTTTCATCAATCTTGGCCCTAACGGCTCAGCACTTCAGTTCCTCATCTATAAAGTGAGTCTGATAGTACAATCTCACTTCTTAGGTTTAAAGGTAAATTAATTAGTATTTGGGAAGCATTCAGAAACCCTAGTAGAGAATGCTACAGAAACACCCATAAAGATATTAATAATTCAGTATTCTGCACAGGGTTTGAATGATGTGTGGTAAGGAAGGCATGGAGCCACATATTGAGTGATAAGAATAAAAGGAATATTGAACAGCTGCTCACTCCGGGAGCATCGTCCATCCTACGAACTGAATGATGTATGTGTCTCTGCAGTTAAAGACTTATTGTCATGCATATGTGCAACGAGCTCAAATTAAAGTTGCAAAAGCAAGCTTAATTCTGATTTTCCTGAAGTTTAGGGGGTTTATATTTGCAGCACGAACATACTTTCAGTGTAAACATTTTGTGTGATCATCTCGTTATTTTCATGTTTTCCTCCTGAAGATGTGAAAAGTTTCCTGTGTCAGTGAACCCAGTGACCACTTAGATAAAGCATCTATGTGGCCTGGGTCACTCTGGGAACAAATGTATTGATTTTCCAGGGACCAACACCAGGGGCAAGTTTGGCTTGAACCATCTTCTTTGTCTGATTACGTGGTTTTGTAGTGGCTGCTGGGTAGAAGAGATTACATTAAATGTGTTCAGGGACAGAGTAGCAGGCTTGTCTTTTGGCTTTACTTTGCATCAGTTTTTTTTGGTGGTAAATGTAGCATTGGGAGAAACGCATAAACTTCCATTCCAGAAATGAAGTTATTGCCAAAGCAAAAATTCCTGTATTTACATATAAATATCCCCATTCAGCATGACTGAATACCTCTCTCCTTTGTAATGAAGTAGCAACATCCACGACAATCAAATTCTAAGACAGAGATGTTAGATTAAACTGACTGTACGTACCTTTGGATGTAAACCCAATCTTTCAGAAATTCTACCTGATCCACATAAATAATCCTTACTAAACATGTTCTGAATTATGACCAGATTTCTAGAGAAGATTACTTGATCTCAGCTGAAGACCTGTGCAATACAGAAAAAAAGACTGCTGGATCCTTCTGTCTCACTCAAGGATGTAGGTCTATTTTTAGTATGTCATATATGTTTAGATCAAAGGCTTGGATTTTCCTAGTGACCTGGAGCAGTCAGTGGACATTTTGGCCTTCTGTCATTTGTGACCAAACCACAATCCAGTAATTTTAAACCTGTCACCTACTTTACTCTTTGAGTTCTGGAAAGAACAAGAGTGGTATTTTAAATTTTGTTTCTCTGGTCATGTAATGACAATTAAAAACTTCTGCTTCCCCCCTTTCTTTATTCTCACTTTATCCCAGATTTCATAATATATTGGGTTCCCGACTAGATGTAGTCCTGTTCCATGTTATATTTTCTTGTCATGCTAACTAAAAGATTATTTCAGAGAAAACTGTATCATCCTTTGTCAGAAGAAGATTTAAAATATTAAATCATATTGTTTTAAGCAAGCTCTTAATTTTGTTTGCACTTCTAAATGCTTTTCTGGACATGCATGCATTTCTGAGGAAAAAGCAGTATTGTTTATTTACACATCTCTTTTTTTCCCTTTTACTTTTTTTTTTTTTTTTCAGAAACATAACTTATTATCTACTCCAAGATTAAAGCATTCTAAACCATATCAGCTGCGAGAAATAGCTATCTTGTTGATTTTCGGAAAGTCTACAATACTCCATCTAATGTATTCAATGAATTATTTATTTCTTAAAGAGATACAATAAATCCTTACCTACTGTATTTGGTGATTTTCATTGCAGGAATAATATGTAATATGATTTGAGTGTGATTGGAACCAGGTACTGGGAGGGGGGAAGGGAGGTCAATTTGTACTATTTACCAAGCACACTGAAAGACAGTGCATCTGTAAAGACACTGGACATTGCTACTCACCTAAAATTTCCAGGGAAATAATAAGAAGATGTATTTCCATTGAAAATAAAGAGCAGGAATTACTCAAATACTTATATTTTAAAGGAGCAGCTTAGGTGCAAAAGCACAATGGTAATGTTCAGTGCCATTGTTCTCCGTTACATTGGAGTGAATCCGAGTAATTCCATTGATTTCAGTGGACTTTCATAGGGCTAACTGAGAATAGAATCTGACTCCATATCAGTTGGGGGTGGGGAAAGTGACAAGAATATAAATAACTCCAGATAAGTATTTGAATTACAAACACTCTGCAACATGATTTCTGTCTGTTAAGACTGGTAGTATACCAAATCATGAAAGTTCTGGGTACATCCTCTCCCATTTAGTTCTTACAGTTGAAAAAAAGATAAAGAAATTAAAGCACTGCTCAAGTGGCAGCTGTTTTTGATGCTGTTATTATATATTGTTGATGCCATGCTCTAAAGCATCCATCAGAGGATCTCTAGAGTACCTCAGAAGTGTGCTGTCCCATTCAGACCATGAATCAACTAAAAGTTGTAGCTTAGTCTAACTTCTTCTTCGCAGGTAGTGAGAGGAGTTGCTGAGTCCCCTGTCCCACTGCTGTGTGTCTGCACAGGGGCAAACAGCTGAACAAACAGAAGCATGAACACCAAGCCTTTAGATTTTAATGGTTTTTAAGATATTCAAAGGAATCACGCAGAATATTTATGTGTATTACACAGGAATTTCAGGGTTTAACATTTCCTTGCCTTGCCATGCTTTGACTTCCCTGTCTCTCCCCCCACAGACACTGCATTTTTCTCTTTTATTGATGAGATGGAGACCTTACATCAAGCAGAGCATAAGATTTTAATATAATGCCTTACTCCTCTTGCCCTCTTCTGCAAGCAGGTATATTATACATGAATACCTGCAGTGGGATCTTGCTCTAGATCTAGCTAGAATTAGCAGCAAAGCACAAACTGTTACCAGCTCTCAGTATATTTACCTGTATCCATCATCCATTCATTTCTGAGGCTTCTTCACAGATATGTTCAGACTTACACACAGTCTTTAAATCGCCTTGAGGTCTGGTTCCTTCAGATCACTGGTGCTGTATAAACTTATATTATCAATATTTTAGTCATCAAAATATCTGATCTTTAGAATATGCTGTCAAACAGGCTGACTTAGGTAATTTTGCCTTATATACTTTTCTATTTAAATCTGTCTTCTGTGAAAAACTATTCCAAGCATCTCTTTGCAAAAATACCTTAGTAATTTGCATTTATTGACTGGATTGATGATTCTGTTTTCAATTTTAGGAATATTTTTCTTTAATATTTGTGTTAGTCAATGACTTTTGGCTGGAAATAAGAGTGCTGACACACTAAATAGATGAATTCTTGTTTCACTTTTTTTTTTCTTTAAAGCATGTTGAGCTTTCTCCTCTCTTGTGCATTAGAGATCTGAGTAACTATCTAGGTAATACTTGTTCTGCTGATACTCTGGAAAGCTTTTCTTTCACAGCATGAATGAATTCAGCATAAACGTAATTCTAAACTTTGGCTGACACAGCTCAATAAATCAAAACCTTCATCTCCCAGTCATACACTTAGTTTCACTAAGTACAGAAGAGTAAAGCTAGTGATAGCATTAACATGGCAAAAAAAAAAAGCATTTCAACCTGTTGGAAATTCCCCACAAAGAGACCTAAATAAATGATTCCACAAAAGCATCTTATTTCGGGTATGCACATTCAGGTGGCAGGACGTGCCCGCTGTCTTTCTTTTTACCTGCTGTGGTGGGAAGAGAGAGGTTACTACTATTGGGATCTCTTCCGAATCTTTGAGGTTATTTTATGGTTAGAAACTTCTGGATGCAAATGTCTCCCACCAGCTCCCTCAATGTTTTCACCAGTCCCCTCAGAGTAAAAAAACCCCGGTGTCTATGGAGACCCCATAGGAATAGTGAAAGGATCAGTGGGAACTGCCACTTTCCTACCCATGTAGGCAGAGGGTAATAGACCACAGTAGGCAGCTTTTCACAAGATGTATTTGAAAGAATATGGGGCAAGATAATCCAGGGATTTTGAATTAATAATCCTAGCCAAGTGAATTGGAAGACTTGAGCAAATCCAAAAATCACAAAATCTGTCCCAAAAAAGCCCATATCTCTGTGAAAAGAAACTTTCATATAGCCTTACAGCTGTCACAGCCTGCGTTTATTGTAGTTTCTTAGATTTGTTATGGGATATAGAATGTATTTCCTATTTGAAAAAGAAAATGGAAAAGCTCCCTTTTATTTAAAGGTTCCTTATTCAGAGGATGCACGGCTTAACTGCAAGGCTCTTGTCTTTATTAAACTGGAGTGCACAGGGCATCATGATGAAATAAACCTTCCAAGTTTTCTTGCTCATTGCTCATTCTTTTGGCCTGATTCTCCATCTTGATTTGTCAGATGGTATAGGTTAGGGAACTGGAGTCTTATGTTTTCAATAAATATAAAATCTAACAGCATTAGTTACACCATAGTTTTGTAGCCAACAGTGTTTCCTAATGGCACCAAGGAGATGTTTTCCAACCTAACATCAGGTGATTGAGCTTGGAAGTATCTGTTAAATCAGCCTTCAAGCTTCATGCTGTTCTTTTTAAATTAAAAGTTTTACACATTTATTCCTGGCTTTACTGTACTGTGATGGGATGCTAAATTGCCAGTAAAAAGATTTCTTTAGTAGTATTTAAAAGCACCTCTTTCTAAATCAGCTTCATCTGCATTTTTCTCTTAGTTTAATTTGTGTTTTTGGTATTAGAGAGGTACCTAGATTTGGCTATCACTAATAAGTAGTAATTACCTGTCAGTGTTGCTATAGGAGTGTTGTGTCCCATTAAGATATTAACTTTTTAAAGCGATGATGGAAAATTGGAGCAGGTTCAGAAGAAAGCTGAAGGAATGATTGGAGACTTGGAAAGTGCTCTTTACAGTGGCAACCCAAAGAAACTTTATCTATTTAGATGATTTAAAAAGTAAAGGTGAAGAAACAACTTGACTGTGGTCTGTAACCTTCCGCATAGCAAGGTATTAGCTGAGGTAAGAAGATTCTTTAAAAAAACAAAACTAAACAAAATGCCACATATAATGTGATTCCATGGCAGAAATCAAAGTCAGCAGTTTTCAAACTGGAAATTTCTGAGAAGGGAGAACATTAACCAGTAGAAAATACTGCCAAAGAATGCAGTCAATTTTATATGCATTAAATCAAACCTGCATTTTTTTTGAAGGTACACTACAGCTTTATCACAAGCTGTGTCTCAGGGCTGAAATTGTTGGGAGAACTCCTGTAAGCGTGCGTTATGCAAGAGAACAGAGCACACAGTTGTAACTGTCTTGGCTGGGAATGTGTGAATCATGTTCTAGTGCAGCACGAGGCATTCTTTCATCAGTCTCTAAATTTATATTAAGTGCTCTCCAGGTCATTACAATCCTTTAAAAGGAGTATCAAGTCTCCAGGTGGTCACAGACTGCCCTTTTTTTCAGCATATAGAGCACAGAATCACATTTTTCATGGTGGGAGGGGTAAACTTAAAGCTTAGCTCATGGAGAAGCTGTGGGAAAAAGAAAAAGTCTAGGAAATCAAAATTGCTTTGTTCACATTTTCACCACCGCTGCCTTTCTTTTGTTTCTTTGGCATGTTAAATTTGCCTGATTGCCAATGGGTTGTGCAGTGCACTTTCTGAGCACATAATGGATTTGCACCAGAGCTGTTGTGACTGCCCAGGGTTTTCCAGGCCCTCTTTAGGTACAGTCCATGTTGTGATGAAGGCCTATTGAGATATTGAAAAAATGTTTGATTTATTGGCATCAATTGCCGCTGTTACCTCATAGTTGTAACACTATAAAAACCAATTTTTTGTACCCGAGGCTGCGAGTTAGCTGTATGTATGGCTGGTGATTTAATATGGTTTAAAAGCAGTCTGAGCTGGGATTCAGACTGTTTATATTCTGCTTGAATCAGGACAAGTCCATGAAAACTTGTACACATTCCAGGCACCAACCCTTTAAACTATCTCCAGTGCTACCTTGCTCTGTAGTTTTGCTCTGCCTTTAACTGGCAGCAGGATGTTTTGCTTTCTTTTATTTTTCCTTCTTAGTGAAGAATTTTTACATTTCTACCTGCAAATGAAGCATTTTGCACAAATGGGAACTCTCCAAGACAGCATTTTAGCCTGACAGTAATGATCCTTTTCTGAAGTTTTAGAAACTTTATCTTTACCTACCTTCACAGATGCAGTTTTTTAATGTAAGCTATGAAATCATGTGCTTATGTTGACCCTGGTCACCCTATTCCTGGTTTTCTTCTATCTCTGATCTTAGCTTGTGCTGATAGAATCATTCTCCTCCTTTGATTTGCTTCCTATCCATTCCCTATTTTGTGTGTTTTTCATGCATTGATGGTAAGTGTCCCACATCAGTCAACACCAGGGCATTTTAGCTGGTGCTATTGCAAACAGTTTGCTACCAGTACTCTTTGCAGTGCTTTTCACTGGTACCAATGCAATCTGGGAAAGTGTAGAATGGGATTTTTTTTCCGTATTAGGGTTATTCAGGTTTTGTAGAATAAACAACACACAGAAAAATTCCAAAATTAACTGATGATGTCTAAACAGAGGCATTTGTAATTTGGTTGTTCCTGTAATTGTAGTCTATAACAATAATGAAGACTTTTGAGAATTAAAAATAACAGATTTCTGGGTCATTTGTGATCCAGTTTTGTTCTCTCTTTGTCATCAATGGCAACAAAGGAAAATATCTTTTAAATGAACATAATGATAGAAGAGTTGTTTGTAGACCTCTGTTAGAACAGATTGCCTAAGAAAGGCACTGAATATGTATTTGTATTTTTTTTTTTTGTCCTCTTTGACTGCCTGGACTAGTAACCTGCAGACTGAGTGGATCTAGTCCACTCAGTTACTCTAGCATTTCTTTCTTCGATGGCAGAGAGGCTGGACTCAGGAAGTAACAAGCGTTGCTTTTAGAGAAAAAAATCACCCAAAGGTGTCTCTAGAAACCACTGAAGTTGAGGAACAACCCACTTTGCTAATCCTTTACTCTCTAGATATTGTCTTTGCTAAAGAAGCATGTAATGTCCAATATCTGATGCATAATGAGCTAATTTAAGGAGATATTGTCGACCCCTTCTTTGGATTATTGTCTTTTGTGGTCTTGTTTCCTGAACGTAAGGTTATTTGAAGCTCTCAATATGTTAACTAATATGTTGTTAATTGTTTTATTTTTTGAAAACCTTTGTCTTGGTGTGCTTTTATCTAAGGATCATGCAAGCCTTTACATATTTCCATACTTTCAGCATATTTTATGCAAATGGTTGTTAAAAATGAAAATTCTAATTTCAAATGAAGAAAATTCATGACATGCATCTTGTGCTGCTGTTTAATCACTGTATACCCGGGAAAGTATTGACAGTTGTCCCGTGGAAGCTATTAAAGTTCCTGTCCAAGGTTAAATGAAATTGCAGTTTATCAGAGCAGCATTGAGAAAATAAGGGAATCTGTTCATGGCTCTTGATTAATGCCAAGCATGATCAACACAAGGAGGTTCATTAAGCTATACATCATGTGGGTAATTTAACATGTCATTGTGCCTGCTGTCTGCTTTAACTCTCTGCATAACCCGGTGTTCTGAACTTGTACCTGAAGTGTTGTCTTCCAGACTTTGTCATGCTTGGTTTGGCTCAGCATTTGCATTTATACCAATCCCTTTTTTATGACCATTCTGGGTTTTGGTATAACATTTACAATTTATTCTAGGAATGCTTCCTTCATTGTCTAGATTTTCCTTGACTTTTTAGATATTTCTATGTTTCTGGAAGCTGGTTTTAAACAAGGCAGTCAGAATTAAAGGAATTAGGTCCTAATCCTGAGAGAGAAGAGCCTCCTCAATTCCCAGTCCAGAACTGCCTCTCCATACAAGATCAAGCCCGACAGCTTTCCAAAAAACTGATTACTGAAGGATGGTGTGGACAAGACTTTTCCAAACAGCTACAGAAATCTTCTGATTGCAGACATTCACCCTCCTTGGGATTTCAACCACAGAGACATTTGTTGAGAAGGCAGTACAGCACTGTGCAAGGAATCCAGGAGGGTTTTAGACCATTGAGATGAATTTTCTAGCACAGATGCAATGCAGATCAAACTCATCCAGCCTGATTCCTTGATATAATGGAATAACTGGCTGTGCGAAGCTGGGAGGACTGGTGGATGTAAAGTTTGGCTTTAGTGAGATTTTCATGCCATCTCCCACAGCTCTCTGGTATAAGAGACTGCTAAAAGCATTTGGTCTTGTCTTGGCTGTTGAATCCACAGGCATTTATCGATGACTTCATGTTTAGTTAATAGCTGACAGTAAAAAGACCACCATGATGTTGAAATGGAGCTGACTCAGTTCAATGTTTTCATCAACAACACTTGTATAACAGAAGGTGCTCTTAGCAAATTAGGAGGATTAGTTAACATGCTGAGCAGGAGATCCTCAGTACAGAGGGGCCTTGAGAAACTTAGGGATGGAGCTGACATAGAATCTGTGAAGTTCAGCAAGGGTTGCAGAGTCCTGAGTAACCTCATGCGTCAGGGCAGGTGAGAAGAGCCAGCATGCCTGAAGAGGCCCCTGAGCAGTGGCCACCAGGCTGAGTAGGAGCCAACAGTATGCCCTCACTGAAAATAAAATGAATCTGCTACCGAGCCGTGCTTAAGGACTGAGGCCAGTAGATTAGGGGAAGTTATTTTCCCATTATGTTTGTTCCTGATGAAGCTGTACTGCGAATATTTGTATCCTTGGGTTATCAGGTTCTGAAAGCGTATGTAGAAAGTGGAGAGGTGCCAGCAGAGGGTTATCAAGGTCAGGGACTTAGATCATTTGCCTTTCAAGGCTGAGGAAGCTGGTCTTTAATCTGGAAAAGTGGTGGCAAAGGAACAATATGATAACCTCCTTACACTTCTTGCAGAAGGTTTGTAGAAATGATGGCATCAAGCTTAATTTTGACAGCTGGTAAAAAAAAATAAAGATGTAATGGCCTACTAGTATTCCACTATGCTGTAACAAAAATTTCACAAATGTCCAGCTGTGCATCTGAATGCATGCTGTGCTCAAGACCATATTGGGATAGAAATGGTGAAGAATGCACTGTTCCTCTCACCACGTTTCTTCCCTATGTTCATCCTTAGGCTCATCTTCCCCAATCTCTGTGGCAGAGAAATTTGAATTTAAAGAGGGAAAGGCAGCCACAGCATCTGGACAATAAGTGGCCAGGATTGTGTGTCACGTGGCTGTATTCCTAAGTCTCAAAGGGTTGAGGTTTTAGTGCTTTTTGTTGTACTTGAAAGTCTCCAACAGTGCTAGAACTGCTAAAGTACAGTGATGGTGTAACATGTAGTACCTGACCAAAACCCCCTGTAACATACCTCCTCACTGATACCAATAGTACTATGAGTGGTTTAAAGCACAGTATGGACCAACTATTAGCATTTTTGAAATTCACCTTGTTCCCAATGGATTGAGAAAATATCTACTACACATTTATATTAGCTGATGATTTTCAGTGCCTATTTATTTGCTGTGCCTTTCCTTCCATTAGCTATGGGAATCCACTCAAGGCAAAGGATACTGCATTTATTTTTCCAAGAGTAACAAAACTATCAAAGGATCAAGTGATTTACAGGACATGCACATACAAATTCAAATAGAACAATTTAGGTTATGTACTATGCTTTATTTGAGCAACTGAAGTGATTTTCCATTCTTTTCATATTTACTTGTTTTCATGTAGTACTAGGATTAGCTCAGATTATTGTATCAAGGAAGGATTGACTGGGCTGGAACTTTCAAAGCATTGTCATTTAATGAGAAGTTTATCTTAGCAATGCATTTCTTTTGCAGAAATTGTATTTGCTGCCTACGTTTGAAAATAATTAACTGTCTAATTTCTTTTAGTATATGGATTGAGAATTGAATGTAAGTAAAACAGATATTACAGACTAAAGCCAGGTGACAAAGGGGTACACTGGCTGTAGTAAGTAACATGGAATGGTTGTTTAATATAATTGTAGTTAGTGTATTACTGCTTCCAGCAAGTTTGCCTTTAGTTACAACTAGCATGTCTCTTGCTGCAGTGTGAATCCCTTTTATCCCGAAACCTAAAATAGTTTTCAAGTATTCATAGATCCATAGTGGAACAGTTTAAAAAAGATAGTGGTATTGTTTTCCGCTACCATTAATTACCAAAGGTTTATTTACAAGACAATAATTAATTATACTTCTGGGATGCTCAAGAGTCTAACATAAATCAAAGCAGACTTGATAAGGAGCAATGAAAGTCTCACATAATTAAACAGGGCACTAGAGACCAATTGTTTATAGAATTATTTGCTTGAGCTAATTGACACTAATTATTTAATCTGATTTTCTTCTTCCCAGTAATGCTTCTACCAATTCTCTGTTCTCGGCTGATGGCACAAGCATATTTCACTTTATCAAGGTGTTCTCACTGTATCAATACAAAGGTTTTTCAGCTCGTACCTTAACTAGACTATTTTTGTAGCAATGCAAGAAGGAAGTAAGGAAACTGATGATCATTAAGTTTTGGTAATAATTTCCTAACTACACAAGGTATTGAAGTGTTGCAAATGCTAAGCAAGGCAATGACTTAGTTGATGATAAAAGTTAATTCTGCAGTAGAAGCAGGCTTTGGAACACAAACATCAAACGTATTTGCAAACAAACTGATAGTATAGCTCACTTGCTACAGCTCCATAGCTACTATAAAAATTCTAACGACTTTATTTCTGGGTAAGATCAGTGACATTTCCCTGATGATGCATTATCTCGTATTTTATAAATATCAATATGTGTTACAAGAAACTGTTAATGGATTTTTAAAATTTCTTTCTAGAAACTGAATTCAAGGCCCAGACCTGTTATTGAATCTCTGTTGCTGTTTTATTGAATCACCCCTCACGTGCTGGAGCAGAGCATCAGTATGTCATGCAATTCTGCCATGTCCTGAGTAGCTGTGTAGAAATAGCAGCAAAACACAGAGACAAACAAATTAAATAGCCTGATCCTAACATATTATTGCATTCCATCCAGACATGCATTTATTTTAGACTTTAGTGTTTCTTGGTCAGTAACATACTTGGAAACATGTTTATGTGTATTTTTAACTTGCCTATTTAAGCAAATGAGGCTAATGTGTTACTTCTACCAGGATGCCCAGAGACTCCCTTTACCAAAGTTTTAACTCACGGATCGATTTGAAATAGATGTAACAATGAATGATGGCTCAATTATATGAATTTCCAGTGAAATTCATGAAAATAGGTGTTTGTTTATGTAGTGGAAAAAAGATATGTATTAGAATCCCCACAGAGAAAATGGCTGTAGTATAAATTCTATTATTAAACAACAGAGAATCTATGTGTGGGTACAGCTTAAGACTTGTTACAGGGTTGACGTTTCTTATGCAGCAGTGAACCCATTGGTCAGCCCTTTGCAAGTGTCTGATTCCAAGTAGATGAGTCCTTTTCCTTAGTGCTTATAGTTAACCCTGCTGAGAATTTTCAGTGTGTAAC
Organism: Chamaea fasciata; assembly: GCF_029207755.1. NCBI lineage: Eukaryota > Metazoa > Chordata > Aves > Passeriformes > Sylviidae > Chamaea > Chamaea fasciata. The sequence goes on along the minus strand of NW_027094086.1, from coordinate 122,163,708 downwards.
TGTGTAATACTCTAAGCCAAAGGGTGACCAAGGTACGCACTCAGCCCTTTCAACTGCAGCACTTCCAATTCACATGCGGCTTGAAAGCTGCTTTTCTTCTCTCTCTGGAGCTACGCATCCACCTTTTCCCTCCATCAAAATATTTAACTAACTGAATAGCTTCTAAAATTGTGAGTATGATCCAGTCTTCAGGAGCTTGTGTCATGCTCTGTTCCTACACATTGTAGAGTCAGAATTGCATTCTAACACTAGTAATTCAGATATCTTGATTATGCTTGCTACAATTATTATTCTGACAGAACAGATAACATCTTCCCCCAAGGAACTCTGCATTTGGTATCTCCAAATTACTTTTCAGGCTCCACTTCAGACTATAGCAAGGGTTCAACAAGTGAAAGCAGGTCAGGGTTGTGAATTAAGGGATTCAATACTTCAGAGTGAGTGACTCAGGGAATATCAGTTACCAGTTGCTGCTTGCTGGAAGTAACTGCACAAGTCATGGATTATCCAGGGCATTGATACTAGAAACAACATGTCACCTAGATATGTTCTGACTAGGTAATTAGAAATATCTGTTACTAATTGGTTTTTACTAAATTACTTCACAACCAAAATTATAACTTACCATTTGGTTTTCCCATGTTGAGACATATATGTAAGAACCCATGTTCCACAAAATCTCTGGTCCATGTTACCACTGTGATTTTTAATTTAATTTTATAAGTACCTTAGGATTCTTGGATTAAAAAAAGCTCTAGTGTATAAAGCTATATGCATGGAAATATGAACAATAACAAGTTTTTAGCAAAAATTTTAGGTAGTGTGTAGTGCCTTAATAAGGAAGGCATGAAAACTGGCTATTTTCTTACACCATCTGAGAAGAAATCTGTTGAAGTTCTTGTTAACAGAAGCATTACATGAAAAATATGCTTCTTGAGATAGAAATGCTGGTAAGTGATCAAAACAGAAGAGACCCTTCATGTCTCCTCAATGAGAGCTAAATATCTGTGTCTGTATGTCTGTCTGTGTATAGATTCATAGATGTTGTGAATTTGCTTCTCATAGTAAGCTATAAGAATGCAACAGAAATAATTATTTTCTAAGTCCTTTTTTATCTTGGGGCTGGTTTTAAACTAACTTAAAACAATTTCATTTGAATTTGTTTGTATGTACCTTTTAGGGGAGATATAATCAGTCTGTTATAAATTTACTTTTAATAGGCAAGGTAAAAGATGGTTTAGTGGTGGAATCTAATTATTGGTGTAATGGCAACGGAACAGTATGGTTTTGAGAATGTCTCAGAGCTGTGCTTCAAAATTGAGGGAAAGCTATTGCATTTTAAACAATTGCTACTTTTTTAAGTGGAGAAACTGAAACTGTGAGGAAAAAATATAAGAAGATGAAAACTATAATATGAAAATACATAAATGCAAGCATCTGAAAGTGAAAGAAGAGTTTGGAAAGTTAGGGATAAAATGTAAAAAACAGGTTTGTCAGAGAACATGTCCCTATCTATATTTTGTTATTTCAGTTATGAGTGTAATATAGAGAAAGGAGTATTTAGATGGTTTGCCAACATAATCAGTCAAGCTCACATTTAGGCATTTAAAATACATCGGGACCTTTTGAAAGTTTTGTGTCATCATTAGTCTAATTCTAAGACTAAGTGCTCTGTATACTCCCATTTTCAAGGGAAATCAAGGGATTTGAGGTGTTGACTTTCATCTCTATCCCCCTAACTGGCTGGGGTGCCAGGGTGGGGGTGCATCTTTTCCAAGCCCAGGACACACAGCTGCAGCTGGAGAACAGGATCTCAGCCTTCCAGGGACTGCCGTGTGTCCTGGGGAACAGCCACAGCTTGTTCCAAGCCTGAGCAGAGGTGCACATGCCGCGCTCACCTTCTTTCTAAGGCTCATGAGAAAGGTATCTGTATGGACAGATTTTTATATTAGCTGTGGGTGGGTCCCACAAATACCCACCCATTCTGTGTGGGAAGACACAGAATATTTAGTGTGAATGTTGTGTAAATATTTACAACCACACAGTCAATGTATTTTACCTAGAGCACAATGTATTCATTTTGTTTCCAATGTCTGGAAATTATTAACAATGCTTTGCCCAGCCTAGGTGTTCTATAGGTTTAAAATCCAGGTTCAACTGGGTTCAAACTACTTCGTGTCCCCAGGTGGGTTCAACAATGTGATTTAGACTGTGTTCAAGGCTGCTGTGGCAGCCAGCAAAGCTGCAGTCAGACTAGAAATTTTCCTAGGAGCAATCCCAAATAGGAATTTTCCTAGGAGAAACCTAGGAGCTTATTGAAAATAGGAATGCTTATTGAATATAGGAATATCTACCTGCTTATTGAAAATAAGAATTTTCCTAGGAGCAATCCAACAAATTAGATACACACCAAAGACAATGTGTAGGCTTAGAGGCTGCAAGGAGACTAAATTCACTGGTAGCTACTGTGCGTTTGCCAACTCAGTGGAACACCAGGCTCAGAGCCTTTATTGAATTCTTCCCATAACTGAAAGATCAAGTTCAGAGGTTTTCAGCTTACATGAGAATTTTCCTGGGCCAGAAACTCATCTGCTTATACCATCTCTAAAAAACCTGTCACTGATCATAATATGCCTCACTGCATTGTCTTTGATAAACAACTGATTTTTGTGAACTTTTATGGTCTCTTATCTTCTCATCTATTTGCCTCACTGCATTTAAACGCTTTTTTAAAGCAGTAGTTTTGTCACAAAGATGCACAGAAGAACAAAAATCTGCTGCTGAAAGGAGATGGGAACCTTGCTGCATTTATTGCCATTGAAAAGCATGTTCATCATTCCCATCTCCCCTTCTTTCTGGGTAAGTTCAACTTATCTACACAATAAAAATCATCTCCCCTCAAATACCAGTCTTAGTACTCATGTCTCACTGACTCCAGTATCTGATAGACTGATAACTTTTTGTCAGCAATTTGTACTTCCTACAGCCATGGAGTTTTCTGTTCAAATATACCACCTCTGGTACACATAAAATGAAATATATTTTGTGGGGAGTTTTTCAGTACAATAAAACCTGTGATGAAGGACTTATCAGACTTTTTTTTGTGCTGATGTCAATAGGAATTTGTATTCTGTGTAGATTTTATGAAGAGCAACCTACTGCTGTATGCCAAACTGCTGCCACTATACTTCAGGATCAAGGATACAAGAGAACAATTGCTTTTTCCTCTCTTACATTGAGCCTGGTAATCGATAAGAAGCAAAGCAGAATCAATATTAATTGATCAGTTAAGTTGTTAAATAATTGGCATTCACTCCATTTGCTAGACAAAATAGCAACTGTCTTTTAGGGTTTGGCCTTTTCCAGCTTTTTTATCCAAGTCCATGCAGTGGCTGCTGTGAAGCTGGAGATGCTCCCAGGGCGTGTGGCACAACCCCCACAGACACCCCTGGTACTGCAAACAGAACTCTGAAGTGCACCACCAGAGAATGTTTTCAGAGTGCTCTGCTCCTTGCACAGCAGTGGCCAGGCTCACCTGCCTTTGATTTGCTCCTAGTTAATTCCAGCACTGCAATGGAGCCAGCCTGGCAGCAGCACCAGGCCTGCTGTGGATGCAGGTGCCAAATACACCAGCAAGGACGCTGTAGTTTATCTCATGTAATCTGCATTTTTGTAGAATGCTTTGGAGCACACTAAAGGGTAAATGACAGCACCCATGACAGCAATGAGATTATAACAGCAGAATATGGTTTATTGGTATAAAAATATGGACCAAGTAGTGCTGGATGTACACATGCATGTTCTGCAAGGGGCAGAGGAGGCATTGATGGTCTTTGGTACTCTATAAACCTCTCTTCAGGCTTATGGAGATGGATTTGGACACAGGTACATCTGCCCCATTCCTGGCCTCTCTCTGCCTGTAATCACTACAGAGATGTTCATTCAGCATTGAATTGGGTAAAATTGCTGGTATATTTTTTGAAATAACATTGCCTTTTAGATGACCTTCAATCCCTCATCTATTCAGGGTGAATTTGAATCTTCTGAGACTCAGCCCTTTGGCTGTCAGTGCTGCATGCTTTCCATAGATATGTCTGCTTGGCCTCCCTTGGTCTTAATGTGACAGCCAGCTGGGATTTCTAAACTGATCTTCATAAGACCTTTCTAGGATCTGGTCCTTCATTTCTCTCTCTTTTGACTTCCCAACTCTGAGATAGCTAGAAAACCTCTGCTCTGCAGAAGTGGTGTGACAAACACATCACAGATTGTGTGGTGCTCAAGTTTATCTGTCTCTGATCTATTACTGACAGCATGAAGCTTTGGGGATTCTTCATGTCATTGCCTCTTAGAGAGCACAAAGAAGAGTAGCTTTGAAGGACCTGAAGTTTGCCACTCTACTCAGCTCTGCTGTAAAGCTCAAATGGTTACTGGCTGCCTCTTTACCCAAGAAAATGGAAAAACGCATAACTGAGATATGTAATATTGGTAAGAAAGCATTTCAGAACTTGTGTTGTGGAAAGTGGTTATAAATTGATATCTGATACCGTGACTGAATTTATGTTGTTTGGTACTCTCTGTGTGTGCCATTTCTTTCTTCTGTAGATATGACTGAAGCATTTTGATCACCTGGCCTAAGTGCTTAATCAAACTCTATTACCCTGCTAACCATAAACAAGCCAACAGAAAGCTACTACCTATGGGCCAGCCTTAAATAAGGCAAGTAATGGTCATTTTCTTGGGTGTGATAGAAACCTCTATTTCCTGGAACCAAAATATTTTTATACTTTGCTATTAAGTTTCATTGAAGCTTTGTCTACTTTTATGTAAAGTATACTGATTTATTAGAAAGCTCACTCCACGGTAAACTGATAATTGGATGCTGTTGAAAGAATGAGTTTCATTGATCTAGTCAATGACCACAGACATTACTGAAGTAAACCTCTTAACAGTGCTGGGGCGTATTTTGGCCACAATCAATTTTTGTGAATCTTCCCTTGTAGTATTTTGTTTTATTTGACACTGTCTGCATTGATCTAAACTCGGAGCACATTTAATGTGTAAAATTTATCTTGACAGAAAGTTTCATTACTTTTGAGTCAACACAAACTTCTCATTCTTTATTATAGATTAAAAATCTGCTGTGACAATCTGTGCAAGTAACCTGTAGATACCTGTGGCATCAGTATGCATGTGCCAGAGACAGAAAAAGGATTGTAGTTGGAGAGCTGGGCTTCAAATAAATGAGACATTGCATTTGCTGATATTTTTTTGATATCTGGTGTGAGCAAGATGCCAAATATAAAATTCACTTCTCTACATGCTGTTGCTGTTTTAATTGCTGATTTTTTTAACAGAGCCTGATTTTCCCTCTCCTCACAGCACATTCATGGCTCAACACAAATGCAGCCATTTTAGTTTCCAACTCCATGAACTCATTTCTTGCCTTTGGATGAACCCAAAGGCAAGAGATGATCCACAGAAAGACAGGAACATCAGAAAAGTCTTTTTGACAATTTTGAGGGTGTTTGAGTGCTAATGTTTAAAGCTTGATCATCAGAATGTTTTAATCCTGTGTGCTTCAGATGAGATGTTTAAGTTACGATCACCTTCAGGGATGTTTGCCCTCAGTGTGGAAGCATCTGTTTACAGGCAGGCTCCTAAGATTCTGTATAAATAATATTTCAAATATTGTTGTGATAAACTAGATATACTTTCTGAGTTCCTTGATTTTCTTTATGTTGCATAATTCAGTAAGCAAATTAATAAGAAGTAATAAGTGGTGAATAAGGCTAGGTCATATCCTGATGGTGATCAGGTTCAAGGTTTTCAACCAGATGCACACTAGTTTGTGTTTGCTTCACTTCTGATGGTAGCTGCTTCTCATCTTGTGACTCTTGGCTAATGAAAAAGCATGGTTTTTTTGTTAATAGTTTCATTTGCATGAAATTCGTTCCTGGAAAAAAATCAATTGTCTTTAGGATTTATAAACCCCTCTTTTTTATAAAATGCAAATTCAGAAATATATTTGATTAAACAGCCAGTGCTGTATTTTTCTACTTTTAAAATACCAGAGAGATGAAAAATTTCCAGGTTAGAAATTCCAAGAATAAGGTAGGTGCACTATTATCTAAACACAGTAACTCAGTGTCATGAGAAGTTTTAAATGCCTTTCCTAGGTAGTCTGAATTACAATTATTTCTGGAGAGAATTGCTGCCATCTTGTTCTTGCTGATTTATGAGCTGACTCTGAAGGTGAACATCAGGCTGGCATTGGTTGGTGTTTTGTTTTTTTTTTTAAACCGAACCCAATTGTTTAAAAAACCTACAGCCCTGTAAACAGAGGCCTGGACATTGCAATGCAAGTGAGAATGACTTTGACTGATGCTGAAAATCTGTATAAGAACCCATATTATATGTCTGGGACGTTTCACAGAAGGGGAAATCTGATGAAAAACAGTATGCATAAGCAGGATGACTCTGAACCTCTTTGGGACCTTTCTGGGACTCATTTGTCTGAGCAGAAAAGTTAGGGCCGCTGACTCTGAATTCCTAACCCTGCCTACATTGGCACAAAATGAGACCTATTTAATTCTCCACGGTTGGCAGTGGTGAAAGAAAACGTCTGAGAAAACCTAAAATATTTATAGGATTTAAAGTTCTTTTTCTGTGTAAAGGACAAGTGAAAGACAGCAGAGTAAAGCAGTGCTCTAGCTTTCTTACATTCCAAAAGCAAAATTAATAGGAAAGGTCATTGAGTGGTTGTTCTAGGTATCTACAGAAAGGAGATTATCAAAGGAGGTACAAGCACCCACTCAATGGGAGTGGACTTGGCAAGAGATTTGATAGTGGAGAACTTAACTTCCCTGGTGACTTAAGTGAGATAACATAGTTTTATCTTTTTCAGAAAACTTAAGGTAAATAATTGGTTCAACAGCTCTCACTAACTACATTTAGATAAGCATTTTTTTGTGTTTATTAAGTTGTTGATTTGTTTTAACATTACTAGTCATCTAATGCAGACAAGAATTTAGGTGGAAGTCAACAAACTTCCCTCTAAGCAGCTGGCTCATTTCAAGCATTGAGATTAAATTAAATGATAAAGCACACTCTCTTGTTTGATTAGAAGACCAAAATTTGTCGCGAAAATGTTTCAAATTGTCAGAAGCATCTCTCAGTCTCTGTACCAAGAGATAGACATTTATGTGCAGTGAATGGTCAAACATTACACTGCACTGTTGTGTTATGTTTAAGGAGAAAGGGAGGACTGAAAAGGCACATCTTTCACAAGTAAGACTGTAAATGGCTTATACTGAAAGATACACAATTCACTTGTGGGAAAGAATACTAGATAGAATAGCTACAGTTATATAGGGTAACAATTTATCTCACTGCAGCAAGATATCTGAAATTTCACACAGTAGAAATGGGAGAGTTTTCCACTCTACTTTTGAATTCTGTACAGAATAAGTATCTGTTCATTATCTTGTATTTGTATGCACACACGGTGAACTCTGAAGCCTGACTGTCAGAGAGGAAGAGATTAGTCTGTGTCTGTTAAACAGTGAAGTCCTCTAAGTGCTTTTATGTTCTTAAAAGCTCAATCTGCCCTTGTATATGCAATCTGCAGTGTGGTGTATCATCAAAAGAAAAGCTACTGAGTTTGTGCATGCATGTGTAGTAATTGATTTTTTCCAAGGTACTTGCCTGAGCGCAGTGTTGCATATTTTGAGGGTAAGATCAAAATCATAGTGTTGAGGAATAAGCCACTGCAAATATGGTAGTGAAAACAACAGCACAGGTGGTAATCAGATTTGGAATGCAGACATTTTAAATCAGTGCCCTTCGCAGGAAATCAAGATAAATTTCAGTGATAGCAAGGTCTGGGAAAACAATTGTGCCAGAAAACAAAAAGGCCTGGGTGTCTTTTTGTCTTAAATTGTATGATAGGCTCTCAGAGTGAAGCGCTTGCCTCACCAGAGAGAGGGATTCTTAGGGCCTTGCCAGAATTTGATTGCTCATTGCATCTCTGTCAGGATTACCCGCTGTGATACATCCACTAGGACCCATAATTTTAAAGAGTGAAAATACTCCATTAAGATTTGGCAGATTAGGAAAATGCAAACGTTTGCATTGAGCAGATGACATATGAGGAGAATCTGAGAGAGCTGCATTTCTGCAGCCTGGAAGAGAGGTGGCAAAAAAGAGGTCATTTTTCTATCTTCATCTCTGTTATAGAAAAGATGAAACCAGACTCTTTTAGCAGGTGCACAGGAGAACAAGAGGCAGTGGACCCAAGTTGAAACAAGGGAAATTCCTCTCAAGAAAAGTGATTCTTCCCAGGGACTTTGATTTAACACTGGAAAGACTGCCCAGAAAGGCTGTGCAATCTCCATCCTTTTAGGTATGAAAAATTCAGCTGGATGACACCCTATGAATCCAAATCTAGCTTTGAAGTTAGCCCTGCTTTAAGCACTGTTTAAACCCAATGGCTTTCTGTGTCCCTTCTAACATAAAACACACCATCATTAAACAAACAAACAAACAAAAAACAGAAAAAAAACCCAAACAAAAAACAACAAGAAGAAATAAAAAGAAAAATAAAATAAAAAGCAAATGTAGAACTCTGCTTGGCCAGTTGAATTCTCCCTAAAAATGGGGATACATTTACATCAACAGTGTTTGCTCTTTGGGGCAGGAATTCAGTTTTTGGTTCTGTTTGAGGACGCTTAGTAGCACTGGGATTTCTATCCTCGGCCAGTGCTTTTCTAGGTGATAGTAATTGGTGTTTAAGCCCAGCTGGAAATTAGGCACCCTGCAGCTGCTTGCTCAAACCCTCCCCCTCTTTCCCACCAAACCTGCTGGAATGGGGAGGAGAATCAAAGTAAAATTTGTACGTTGAGATAAGAACAGTTTAATATTTGAAAATAAAGTAAAATACAGTAATAATGGTAAATGATTATAATAATAATGATGATAAAAAGGGAAACCCAAGTGATGAACAATGCAATTGTTCACCACCTGCTGACTGATGCCAGATCCCCCCTTTCTAAACCCAGATCAGCTCCTCCTCTTCCTTCTTTGTTCCCCTACGTTATGTACAGAGCACGGTGCCACATGGTCTGGAATATTCCTCTGGTCAGTTTGGATCACCTGTCTCAGTCGCATCTCCTTCCAACCTCCCATACACCCAAAAATTCCTTTCCAGCATGGCAGTAGGAAAAGCAGAGCCATGCCTCTGTGCAAGCCCTGCTCAGCAATAACAAAAACATCTCTGTATTATTAACCCTGTGTTCAAAACATAGTCCCATACTAGTCACTGTGGAGACAATTAATTCTACCCTAGTGAAAACCAGCACATGGTACAAATACCAGAAAAGAAGGGTGGCTCCATAAGAAGAAAAAGAATAATGAGGGTAAAATTTAGCAAACTTCTAAACTGTAGGAGATCTAATTATAAGAACAGAGACTACTCTATCAATGCCATGCCCTTATGTGGAGAAGGAAGTAAACTGACAAATCAAAAGACTGTGCTTTTTTAGACAGAGGGCAAATCATGTAATGAGTCTGTGACTGTCTTGGATGGAGAACGAATGTGATGACTGGACTGTGACAGGCAGTCTGGATGTCTAGTGATGTGCTTTGACATCTTCTTTGTGATTTTGGTAGTGTAGATAGCTTTGATCAAAGCATATGGCCCTCCCGTCCATCTTCAAAAGCAGTGGGATTGTCCCAGTTAAAATTTGGCTACTCTTGGAGTAAGGGAATGCTTGCTATGGAAACTCAGCCAAGTGTTATCCATCTCACTACCAAACAAGTATCCTTGCCTGAGGAGAAGTGACAGATGGCTTACCATGCGTAACCCTGTAATTCACAACCTGCTTTATGTGGATCTCCTGGCTATTGCTTTCTTCTCTCCCTCATTTCCATTTCCATTCCCACTCCCACCATTCCCTGGGCTTTTGCCATCACTCTCCCACTCTCTCCCGGTTCCTATATTGTTGCCTCTCTCCCACAGCCCTGCTTCTGCTCCCTCCCTGCACTTTTCTTGTAGACACAAACTGAACTGCAGGTCTGAGGGGATGTCTGCCAGCACGAGGCAGTAGGGCAAGCCACTGTGGTGCTGCTCTTCTTTATCCACATTCTCATTAGTGTTACATGTATCAGTTCCTGTAAAGTGCTCTTATAACTTGTTATGGTCTGATACATGAAAATTTTTCACCTCAAAACTTTCAATTATTTTGTTTAAATGACAAGGGAGACAGAATGTGTAAAGTGCTTGCTTTGTTTTCACTGGGCTCTCTGTGGCAAGTTTCACTCAGTTCCTCAGCTGTGATTAATTTTGTTTGTTTCAATGCAAAGCTTAACTGGGTGTATATGCAAGGTAAAGTGTTGGTGTACATTTCAGAGGAGAAATTAGGTTTGGATGCATACAGAATCCTCCTGAATCTATACCCGAATGTTAAACTTTTCAAAGTTCATTAAAACTTGCTCAATTCTTGCATTATATAGTTGCAGTGGATGTCAGAAGTACTGAAGATAAATGAATCATGTGTCACTTCTGGAGTGACAGGAAGGAGGAAGCACAATCTCCTCTTCTTGAACCTTCTCACCGAAGAGATATAGGTCACAAAGGTCACATAAAGTTCAAAGCAGATGTGTCTAAACTGCATTTCTTGAGAAAAAAATCACATTCAAATTGCACAATTCCCTGTTGGAATGCTTTACACCTGCTTTCCTTAATTATTTCAGTGACAGTCACTCATTGTCATTGTTGCTTCTGCTTGCTTGTGAATGACCTGGGTAGGCTTGTGTGTGTTTCTGGACAGGGCTAGCAGCACATTTCAATGGCTGCTAGCAACATCTTAGAAATTTTGCCACTCAGTTCAGTGGTAAATGTGAACTTCAGAGGGAGCTGTGGCCTGCTGCTATTTTCAGGCTGTAAAGACAAGGGGTGTTGCAAAAGGACACGTGTTTCATGCAGAGGCTCAGACTGAAAAATAAGTTTGGGAAAAAGTGCAGCTCCACTTTTACTTTCTCCTCCCATTGTGACACACAGTGAGCAGAAACCTTTGGTCTTTTGAAATCTTCCTGCTTGCCTTTCTCCTTAAATGGCCCTGCAAGGAAATAGAAACAGACAGACTCTATTACACAGACTGGGAGATCTGTGCAAGTTTCCCTTAAACTGTTTGAAGTTCTAAATTTATGAACTGAAGAATTCAGGGTGTGAGAATGTTTGAAAAATTATCTGCCAATAATCAAATTTAAAAAGAAGTTTTGAACCAAAACACTGTACTATTATTTTGATTTAAATAAAAGTAAATGACGCCCAAAACTTGCCCATTATGTGGTAAGCTTTGTATATATAATGTATACTATAAGCATTGTAAAATATCTTCCAATCAGGTATTTTACCAATAGTAACCTAGAAAGATTAACAGAATTGCAAATAGAAAATGTTGATAATGATTTAAAGACACATATGATTAAAATACAAATGTGAAGGCTGAAGGGTAAAAATCTCTCATGGTTTATATTGCTATACTTGTCAGATTACTAAGGTTTTTTTAGATGAGGTCTGCAGATCAGGGGCAATTTCTCAGGATGTGTAAAATTTCTTAACAACTTAAATCAGGATAAACCCCAATCTAAATAAAATGGAGCCAATATTAAAACAAAGAAAGAAGCAAAAATCTAAACAACCCTGACATAAGTAATTAGTTTTAATTTCAGCTATTCATAACTAGTCTTCTCAAGGAAAAAGTCAGTTTTTTAAATTGATGAGGTGGAAACCTGTTGCTAAATAGGGAGAAAAGTTCTTACAGTATTTGTGAGGGGGTTTTGGGTATTGGGATAATTTGTTTGCTTGGTTAATTATAAGGAGGAATTAGAGGTTTTTAAACCATCCCTGGAGAAAAGTTTAGGCTAACATTTCAGAGAAGATACATTTTGGGGGAAAAATTCTCCTAGTTTTGCTGTGTGAAAAGATCTACTGATTCCGTTGGACTATTCATAAGAGAAAGACTAAAGAAGTTGAGGAGTAAGACTTTCTAAATTACCTGAAATGACTTCTTTAAGAGTTTATGTAAAGGGAGGGAGAGGAGAACAGAGGACAGTGGGGCATGTAGAAAAGAAGCAGGATGCAATGGAGCTAAGTAAGACTAAGCAGGATGGAGAAGGTCAGCCTGTGGCTAGAAGAAAGGAGGAAGCATTAAAAGGAAATTCTACTGAAGAATTAGAGGAGAAGGATCATTTGAAAGGAAAGAATTAAAGAACATGGAGTGCTGGTGCTGTAGAAGGCACCACCATCTGAATGCTCTTTGCTAGAAAAGCAAAATTTTGCTTTTAGGAAGATAATGTTTTCTGATGGGTCTGAGCCAACACAAGACACAGCAATGCAGAAAACAGTGATAAAAAGAATGTTGTATCCAGCTTGTATAAATTGTTCCAGGTGAAATTTGATTCAAGTGATGCGTAGTCTGGCAGCCAGGTGCTGTGAAGTAGGGTCGGGCTATCAAAGGTCTGCGTTCTCCAGGGAGAAGAAGGAGCTGATGCCATTAGGAAAATTTCTTCTTGATAATAAAACCCAGAGTTGTGTGTCAGGTATTTTGGAAAAGGCCATAGTTCAGGTTATGTGTTTCCAGCAAGACTTAGGGATTAGAGGCTAGTGGATTCTAATCTAATTCCCTAATTCTAAATAGAAGCTAGTGGATTTAGTGCCACTGCAGGGAAAGACATTATACCAAATCTTGTAAAGCCACTATCCACTGGTTGGTGTAGAAAAAGATACAAAGTGTGCCTGGTGGTGTTTTTCTGAGGCTAAATTGTGATTTATTTTCAGTACTTGGCTCTAACACTTATCATACATAACACTGCCATAATAATGTGCTTCCTGGGGCATTCTTGTCTGGAACTTGGTCAGAGTGAACTGGCAAGAAGTTTTAGTGTATGAAAATGAAGGGACTACATGCTTATTTCTCAGAAAATATTTTATTATGGGTGGCTTCCTTGTAATTTTTACCTGCCATTTTAACTACAAAACAACTTCATGTTTGCCATCAGTTTTTAAACTGAAATAGTTCTAGTTCTAGATACTCTATCAGAAAGCAACAAGTGTTTGTGGTTTAAAAAAAAATAAATCTTTCCTGAATCAAAGTTCAGAAGAATATCAATGTAAATTATAATTTATACAGATATATTTAAGCAATAATAAAGGTAAGAATTTCAGCAGTAATTCTTGTTAACTTGTTAGGAGATGAATTCTTGCACAGTTTATTGAAAGTGATTCTATATCAGGAACAGTTTCTTGAAATATATTGCATAAAAATAATCCTCCTATTTGAACAGCAGGAAGGATTCATCTCCAGAAATGTTTGCCAAGACTGTGCATGTGTTGAAATTTGTCACAGAAGAGATCAATAAGTGGGCACTGCTTGAAAAGTAAATCACCTGGGGAGAGCCAGGGAATTGTCATTGTAGTGGAAGTATCTCAGTAGAAAGAGGTATCTGTCCCTGTTCATTAGAAAGGAAAATGAAGAGGGACGGAGGGAATGAGGAGGGTGGATTGACTAATATAAAGAATAACTGTGGGGGGTTAACTCTTCCTGTTTGTGCTGTCAGAACTCGTGCTTTGAGTTAATTGATGTCTTTGGGGACCCCAGAAGGAGGCAACAAATTGTCTCCTCGTTGTACCAAATTCACTGACTTGACAAAGTGGTCTGCTCAAATGCAGAGTCAGAACATTAAATGGAGCTAAAAAAAAAGATATCTGCATTTGTAGCAAATGCACTGCATTAGAATTTGAGGAAATGCAGAAAGCAGTGAAAGGTAAAAATTGCTTATATTATTCCAAAGAATTATGTATGAATACAACGAAGAAAAACAGAATAAACCCAGCCAATAAAGAACCACTGAGATCCCCTGGTCAAAGCCTATTTAAAAACAACAGGGCTTGTTCCATTAATTTCAGTGGACTTACACTGGGGAACTTTATTGATGGGAGGGGGGAAGACCTCTTATATATCATGAGCGAAGGCCTTCCATTATAGGCTGTATATCCTGCAGATTCAAGAAACTCACCAAATTTTCTTTCTATCCTTTTACTCTATTTTGTTAGCATTAGGGAAAGATAGAACAGCATGTAAAGGTAGAAAAGAATGGAAATAACGTCTGCGAAATCTTGCAGAATTTAATTTATTGAAAGTAGCGGGGATTATCAATTTTATCTGGACTTTCAGAGAATTTAATTTTAAAAATGTTTGTTATTCATAACTTCTTTGGAGTTTGTGTGTGTAAAACTGCACATGCAATAAAACATTTTATGACTCCTGGGCAATAAAATTCCACTAGGTCTATACAAATGTAGAGAAATACAGCCTGTGGAGAGCAGGAAATCCCAAAGACATGCAACTTTACAGCCGTAGAACTGGCATAACAAAGGCTAATAAATGGAACTAATTCCCAGAGTCTCGAGACATTGTCCAAAATGGGAGTTTGATTTCTGAAACTTGAACAATGTTACAGAAAGAATACTGTTCTTCAGCAGTAACTTTGTTAACCATGACTCTGTCCTTGTGTTTTCTACATTCTTTTCACTCTCCAGCTTCTTCTACATGTGAGACAAACTGTGATTGACAACAGCTTTATTCATTGCACAGTCCCTGGAGAAGGTTCACCCTGCAAGTTACATTCACACTCAGTATGATGAGAAAAGAGGAGTTTACTGTAATGTGATTGTACTTAAATGCCTCCAAGATTATGGAAAATAATGCCTTTAGATGATTTATGATGACTGAATCCCATGGTCCAGCAGGTCGCTTGCAGTTCCTGCAAGTCTTTAAACCTACACCATAATTCAGGCACACTATGCTGTCTGTTCCAGAAACTGCTAAATTTTAATTTTTTGTTTTTTATAATCCTGTTATGGGAAGCATATCAACAACAGTGTTTGTGTCTGTAACAAGAATTCCACATGGACACTCATTTTTGAGTTCTATTTTTCTGAGCACTTGAACAGCTAACTGCTCTGCCTTAATGTTTTTTCATCGGTTAAAAATTTCTAATGAAACTAGAAGGAGTACTTCTTTCATTTTATGTTTGACAGCCTGAAGCCTTTCAGAGAATCAGGTACAAAAGTGTTTTCTGGAGAATAGAGAGCAAATTTAGCAATCTTTTTTCTCCTTCCTCATACACATCCAGAGTAAAAGAGGCAGATATCCTGTGTGGGTTTTGTGCTGCTGATGCAGCCTGAGAATGAAGCTTTTGCATGAATTCACTTTGTAAAAGTCATTATAAAAGAAAGTGTCTGTGTATAGACTATTGAAGACAAGGACTTTTATCTGAGCACTGCTGATACCTCTGCTGATAAAATGATATTGCATTTCTTGCTACCACTTTCTCTTAAGAGCCATAATAGACCTGTACAATCACTAGGGAATAAAAATATCAGATAAACGGTTCCTAGTATCTGACTTAAATCTCTCCCTAATTGACCAAATACATTTCAGTAGTAGTTTAATTAGGTGTCTGTCCAAAGAGAATCAAATATCTATTCAAAGCCTCAAGCGGTTAAAATAGATCTAGAGGTTGGCAACCAGCAAATGCTCCCATTCACAGAAGGCTGTGTGAGGTGTTGCCTGGTTTATGTTTGCTTTTTCCAAAGATTGGTGCCCTCTGGCAAGAAGAGGCTATGTCTTCTCCCTCTCTCTTTTATGCAAATACAGGTATTCCTGTGGTCTTTGTTCTACCAGCTCAGAAACCACTTCACTGTTCAACATTTTGCCTGCTCAGGGCCCTGTACAGTGATAGAGAAAGAAAGAAAGACAGGAAAGGCTTCTTGGGTGAAGAAAAGTTGATTTAAAATGGGCTAAATCTGTTTTTGGTGGATTATACCTGGCATGGTGGAGAAATGAATAAGGCATGAGGCTCTGGTGGCAGAATAAAAACAAATTAAATAAATATAAAATAAATAAATAAATAAATAAATAAAATATAAAATAAATAAATGAAAGCGACAAAATAAAACTGAGACCATGGTAAGGTGCAAGGGAAATGATTCTGGGTCTTGTCTCTTGTTTACCTCCCTGCACTGCTTTCAGAGGATGCTTAAATGTAGAGCTTGTTGCATTGTCTCAACTTTTTCAGCATTCTTGCAAGTTTTCCCTCAAAACAAATGGCTCAACAAGCAAGCAGTAAATAAAGAAGATAAGCAACAAGAAAATGTGTGCCTTTACCCTTCAAATGATAAGACATGTTGTCCTGAAAGTTTACTTTGCAATCCTGATTACTAATTGCATCTGTCTGAATGGTTGTCTGTGGGTCCATTATACATGCTCTGCTTAATATTCTTCTGGATGTCTTTGTGAAACTATTATCCTGTAGCATTCAAGTGTGTTTCTTTCCAGCAGTGCATTAAGTAACATGACTGACGCCTGTCACATATTTGTTCTCTTGTCTCTGAAAACATACCTATGTCTTGCTTCAATCAAACAACTCATATCAAAGTCATTGTAAAAGGGAATTCATCTCTCCTACACAAGGATAGACTGATTATTATTGCAACCAACAATGATAGTGTTGTAATATCTGGAGGCTGCTTGACCTGTGAGCAATTGTTGGCCTTGCTGAAGATGATGGGTGGGCTAGCTTTTGGAATGAGTAGAAATGCCAAGCTATTTTGTGAAGTAAACTGTTTTAAGAAGGAGAAGCATATGTATGAGTTTCACACCAGTCACAGAAGTGCACGAGCTGCGGTAGAGGAACATCCTCTCAGGCAAGTTTACTGTTGCTCCCCACAATTAACATGGAAAGTGCACCATACAGAATTGTGATTTATGGGACAGTCACTCTGCATTCTATTTTCTTCTCTGGAACAGTGAGAAGGCTGTTAATGGGACTGATGGAACATGCAGGTGCTATGAATTTTATTGGTGGAGATTTGAAATAGAAAGCCAAGAAAAGGTCAAGAAACAGGAATGGTGTTGCCATGTGGGGAAACAGGGCTCTGAGAAGGGAAACAGACTCGGGAAATGAAGCTGCAGGGTTAATGAAGAGGAGTTTGCCTATTAGGCAACAAAATACTTATGATGAAGCAGCTGAATGTGCATCATCTTAAGCTGACCAGCAGTATTGTTAAATGGCAACAGATACCAGCCACCAGTCCTAGCTGTTCAACACTCAGCTAATCATCTTCTGGACTACAAAAAGGAATAGATGTTCATAACTTTTTTAATACCCCTCTGGCAACCCTGTCATTCTATCCAAGTATCAGCTGCCATATATATTTTGCATGACTGTGTATCATGTCAAGGTCTGTGACCTTGCTGTTCTCCAGTCTGCTGAGCTCCTCACTTTGTCCTTACTTTCACAGAAATGTATCAAAGAATCAAGGCGTGCACCCAGCTGAAAAAGCTCTTATTGTTTTCTTACTTCAGCTTGTTTCCAACCACTTGTTTCCTATCCAGTCCCTGCCAAGTGATATATACCATGGCTAATGACCTATGAAGACATGCTGTGAACCTGAAGTGTCCTATAATAAAAAATCAGTGGGATGAAAGGGATAGGCCACACTTCCATCACGTGAAATTTCAACTCTTAATTCTATATGACTCCTTGATATATCAGTGATGGGCCTGAATTCTCATTTCGGGTGGGACTGTCCATGAGACTGGATAGCATTTCTGAGCCTACCAGCCAGTAAGGGACAGTTAACTTTGGCAACAGTATGTGTGAGCACAAGAAACAACAAGAACTGTCTCTCAGACAAAAATATTGTTTGGTGACTCTGTCCCTGATAAGAATAATTTGTTAGCAAACTTGCTTACAGTATTTTTTAAATTTAAAATTAGATTCATATTCAGATTTCATTATTATTTCATTAATATCTAATCGTATTAGATTTCATATTTACATGAAATATACTACTTGAAAATATGAAATATACTACATATTTATATGAAATATATGCTACTTGGACCTGAAGACAAGCATTTAAGATGATTTAAAGATAGTGTTTGATCTAATTTAATGTAATCACTGTAATTCTTGAAAAAAAAAGTTAAAAAGTACCCAAACCCCCACAACCCAGCACCCTAAATAGGAGGGAGAAATTTGTTGTGGGGATTTTCTTGTATACACAGTGATTGCATGGCTGCAGGATGGTTTTAACAGGCCTTTCCCAGTGGTGGCCTCCAATCAGCAGTCTTCAGTGTGCTAGAGCCCTGTTTTAAAATCTCTGCTTGTTCCCACCAGAAAAACAGGAGCTGGTTTCCCCCTCCACCGCCTTAGAACTGTTGCAGCAGTTAAAGGAAAATGTTTTTCCTAGGGAGAGTGCTTTGTGGGGCTCAGAGGTGAGGTACAGAATCTACTGCAGTCCCTAGTTCTGACTTTACATACAAAGACTCAGTGGGATACCTTCTTTATGCTGTGACAAGCTACAGCCCAAGTCCTGAGGACTTTCAGCAACTTTGTGCTCAGCCTATTGCAAAAAGGGCAAGAACACCAGCATTTTCAGCAGCTGTGGTACGTGTGCTCTGCATGTTCCCTTGCAGTTCAAAGCATGAATGAAATAGTGTGCTTCTCTGACGCTGTTATTCATGGAATTACCTCAGCTGTGTGACAATCCTGTAGCACTTAAAAGTGGCCTGTGCATAAAGGCTGTGTTTTGGGTCACAGATTTTTACACAGTACACCTAGTAAGCAGATTGTAGCTAGGACATTTATCCCTTTGAGGCACACAGTATGTCTTGCCTGGTGAGTCTGATACTGTGGTCCCTGTGACCTACAGCCAGTCATCCATTAAATCTAATTTCTATTAGATTAAATCAGGCCCTATGGTCTACCTGAATATTGACACAGTGCTAAAAAATTCTCGAGTATTTTTATTCCTTAGTAATTGTTTGACTGTTGCAAAGTCTGATTCAAAATGATGTAGACATTGTGCAGGATCTGCCCACAGGAATCTGATTAAATTCAACATCACTGCGTGCAAAGTCCTTCTTCTAAGACCTAGCAGGGTTCACCATAAACTTAACTTTAGGCATAAAGCAGTTCTTGCCCCAAAGGGGAAAATTCTAAGTGATATCCCTGCTGATTAACTAAAGACACAAAACATATAGATGAATATAAGTAGAGAAATCAAACGGACACCTACTGCAAAAGCAGGCTGTTTGCATGATAAATAGTTGAATATATGAATAGCAGTAATTGCAGACTAATAGACCTATCATAAGACTTTTAAAAATAAAGAGATATTCTAACTCTAGCTCTACAAAAATGGAATAAATGCTATTAAGGAGACTTCTAATCTTGAAAAGTGATTTAGACTGAAGATA
Organism: Chamaea fasciata; assembly: GCF_029207755.1. NCBI lineage: Eukaryota > Metazoa > Chordata > Aves > Passeriformes > Sylviidae > Chamaea > Chamaea fasciata. The sequence continues at coordinate 122,144,380 of NW_027094086.1, read as the reverse complement.
GAAAGAAAGCTTTTGGGTGAATTTTGGATCTTTGTAACTAAAAAATAATGCCGTATTCTGTAGCAGTACAGGAGTATTTAGCAAGTAGAGCATAGTCCTTGGAATTTCTAACTGCTTCCAGTTGTCATTGATTTCAGTGGGAGTGCTGAATATTCAGAAGAAAAATTTGTTTTAATATCTTTTAAGAACAAAATATGTCCTGGGGAGGCTTTTCTGTTGTGTTCAGCCCAGTGATGCAGGAACATAACCAAGACCTGGCTATGATGTGTGAGAAGAATCAAATCATGGGGCTGGTTGGCAGTGCCTTTAGGGGCTGAAAATCCAGCTTGTCAGCTTTCCCTAAACGTCTGTATGAAGATTTCTTGTTCTAGATATGTGACTGGGAAGATAAATGACTTCTAAAACACTATCCATATTCTAAAAGCAACTCAGAGAGTGCAAATATTGTATCTGATACGTTGTTCCAGTGCATGTCTCTCAACAGTTACTATAATTTTCATGCCAGCAGAAAACACATATTAATTACTGTTGAAACTAGTGATCCCACAGTATTAATATCACTTCAAATGCTTCATAAATAGTAAGTATTGAAGTTTTCATAGAATTTCACATGAAAACAGGCTTTCAGTTGTTAACATGCATTTAAATGAACTCCTAATTCTGCATCAAAGCTTGGCCTGCTGGAGGGTGGGAGTGCCAAGGAAACAATGGCAAAACTTAGAAGTCAAGGGAATGGAGATGGTGTCATGACTCAGCTGTTCAGCCAATCAGTATAATTTGAAAAAAAAATCAGCATATGTCCCACCCCAATCTTTCTAAAGATTCCATGTACTGTGGAAGAGCAAATAAAATCATTTCTGGCGTAAACAAAGCACACTAAGGGGAAGGGAAGTTGACTTATAAAAATAGAGAAAATTAAGTCAGTAAATGAACTCTTGTCTAAGAGCTGGAGGTTCTGATCAAGAGCATGAATATCTCCCACTGAAATCTTCCAGTCTCATGCCAGAAACTAAGGCTCTAACTGTGTTCTAAAAATAATTGTCATGAGGTTAAGCGTGATCTTCAAAAGTGATTGGTAAGTTTAAGTTGCTTAATATCGAAATTCCTTATAATGTTTTGATTTCAGTGGAACACAGAGCACAGTACAACTGTAAATTGATGTTTTTCCTATTATATTTTATATTAATTATTGACACATTTTAGAACTAATTGGGTAAAAATTATCTATGTATACAGAATCAGATGATTTTATAGTAGGCTGTAAACTAAGGAAATAATGCCCCTTTCACATTTAAGAAGCTATGCTTGTATTTGCTCTTTCTGAATTGTTCAAAGCTGAGCTGCAGAGGCAGGTGGGACTTCTGTGACAGTTGGGACTGCCAAGGATGATCCCCAATATAGAAAAATATGCATCAGAGCATAGGGCTTGTATTTCTTTTCACCCTTACTGCCTGCCATAGTCCAACATGCTCTTGAGTGTAAGTAAATTACATGAAGAGTCAAAACCATTCCTTAAAGTATGAACTGGCTAACAGAAACTGCACAAGAAAAGTTTACCCATCACATTGGCTGCTTGTCGGTGTGTTAGAAAATCTTTCTGGGTAGATCTCATTTGCAGGTTTTATGTCTTAAAAAACTAGTTCACTTTTTTCAAAATTAAAAAAAAAAAAAAAGATACATCAATCAGATTCGGCTAATGGTTATCTAACTTCTCCAGTTGATCCAGCACTTTTATTTCTTCTGTATGTCTATAGATGAAAGTGTCCTGCATGTACTACTTGATGTTTCTCCATCATTCTCACTAGAAAAAGTGCAATTTAAGAAAAGAGTCAAGCTTTTTTTAAGTAGTTCTCTTTATCTGGTGTGGTTGGGCAAATAATGCACATTTTCTGTTGTACTTCAGAGTACCAGACAATTTCTTACTATTTTACTGGCATTCAAGTTGCTTTTTTCCTCAGATTTCTTGTTTGTGTCTGTAATTTCTTTCACAGATTTATTGTGCTAATGTTTCTTCCCTTTCATTAGAGTCACTTAGGCTGTTAAAGGGACACAAATTAAAGTAAAAATGTGAAGCTGATGAATATGTGAATATTGTTGCTAGGCATTACCCTTAATATTACTGTATATGAGAGTGGGGAGATGCGGTGAATAGGATACAGAGGTACTTCGAACTCATTAAACTACTGTGCAAGACTTCAAGGGTAAAATAGTTGTAGCTTACAGCTGTTAATTTTTGTTCCTTTGCCAAGCTTTATGCACAAGCACAAAGACACTGTGGCCTTGGAGTACTGTAATTGCAGATCTATTGACAGTATTTTAAAACCTCGAGGTTATTCATGCTGGCTTGCTCACCTGCAGTAAGTTCTAAAGTCTTAGAACAAGCAGAGCTAAAGCATTAATCAAAGCAGGGTTTTGTGTGCATGAAGCATTTTAATTCTCTGGAATAGCTCATTCAATAAGTCTTTCCAACCAGAGATTTTATTTACTGTGTGGCTGGGATCTGAGAACCCAGGACAGAAGAGTGCCTTTGTAAGCAACGCGATTTTCCTGTGGTCTACAGATTTCTGCTGTGCTGGTGAAGGTTTACAGCGATTCTGCAGTGTGAAAGTGGGAGCAAACTTAACTTTGATACCACACTGGGTTTACACAGATTTAAGTGCTTTTGTTAGTTCATCCTTTGTGTGTTTCATGGTGGTGTTGTCACTGTACTCCTACACCATAATTTGATTGAGCTCTGCTACTTTATCATAGAAGAAACTCTAAGGTTCAGCGATCCACTGCACCACCACTTCCATTTTCTCATTACAAAAAATTGACCCTCTAGCTGTGGTTTGAAAGGGCTCAGACCACTGTCATTCAGGCTTCAAGACTGGTGAGCAGTAATAATAGTATAGGAAGTAGGAGCAATAGTTATAGCAGCCTGGCATTGTGCTCCCTTCCTGGAATCCATTTTGAATTTCACAGTACAGACAGCGGGTGTCCTTTGCTACCTCCAGTGTGCATTGTGTTTCCCTGTAATCCCCTATTTGTCATTAAATCATTTAAATGTATTAAGGCAACACACTGCAGGAACATTTTACCATGTTCCTTTCGCTTTGTGGGTGATTTTCCTCAACCTGCTTCGACAGACCAGAAATAGCACAGCACTGTTTAAAAAAAAAATAAAATGTGAAGATACTTGTTTAAAACAAACTGACCTACTGAATCTTCTCCCAGGCATGTTATACACTATGCTGCAAGACGCTCCTGCATGTGGATGCCTAAATTTGCAGATAAGAATATGGACCCTGCTACGAAAGGTCCAGCACCTCAGCGGCCTTGGCCAGGTGTTTAAGAGAGTAAATTTGCAATCCCCAGTCTGGGAATTCTTCCTTCTGTCCTTTGCAAATGTATTTGGATATGACTGCTGTGTTCTTGGGCCATACATGGCACAGGGACCTCACTGAGTTTGCTCCCTGATATTTCACGTTTTCCGCTGAAGCACTTCTGCAGGATTAGGGGAATGTGTACCCTATTCACTGCACTATAGTTACATCAATTTAGATTGTTCTACACGGTATAACAGATGTAGAGGCAACCCTGCATATTGTGAAAGAAAGAGTTTGGTCAGAGTTTGGGCAAGAAAAATCACAGACTTTCCACAGAATAATATTAAAAAAATTTTTTGAGCAGCTTGTGTCACTTGAATGAAAGCAGCTGAAATATGTGATTGGGTTGAGGTACCAAAGAGGAGGGATTGCTTTGGGCCCCTTTTCCCTTTCTCTTTCCCTTTCCCTTTGCCATTCCCTTTCCCTTCCCCTTCCCCCACTAATTCTTTAGCCATAACCCCCATAGCTAGCAGAAAATACAGCAGACGTTTTTCACATACACTGAATGTATGCCTGTTCATAGATGCCAAATAGGAAAGCAAAATAATTTTGGATGTTGTCATCTAGGTTAAGTCATTGGGGCTTTTTTAAAAACCTCTCTTTTTTTTCTCCTTAAAATTACTTAATAATGCACAGTGGTTAATAATAAACCAATTTTACGAATAGTATTTGCTTGGGCAAGTTTCTTAGTGAAACCTCTGATTAAACACTGTAAAATATTGTACTGTAAATACTACATCAAATGTTCAATAAAATCAAGAACTATTATTTATTCATTTTTGTTATATTTGGGGTTGGCTGGGTTTCATTATGTCTGAGACATCATACTCATTGATTTTTTTCTAAAAATATTGGTTTTGTAGTATGAATATTTTCTGCACATTCTTGAAGTCCTACAGGGACAAACACCGTACTAATACAGATGGATTCGGAACAAGGCACTGATTCTACCAGCTTTGGGGTTTTTATGACCTTCAGGATCCAAACCTAGTTCAGATTTCAGTAACGAATTTCAGAAAATGATTACTGTTTTACAATACAGCAAAACATTCAAAGCATTCAATAACTTTTGTGATGGAAAGTCACAGGCTCTGTCTATAGACTCTGGTGTTGTGCCTGGTCACCAAAGTATAAAAGCTTCATTTCTCAGCAGAATAGTAGCACATTTAACCATTGGATCTGTAAATTGAATTTAGGATGACATGAGTTCTCAGAAAGCCACTTCTGTTCAGCAAATATTTGTTAACAATTTTGGATTTATGATGAATTTAAGTATGAGCTCTCATGCTTTCCCAAATGTGGATCCTTGCTGCTGGTCAAATATGAATTTTTGAAATATGGGAGGCTTGTATTTATTTCAATAAATTTTCAGATGTCTAAAATAATCCTAAAACTGTAACAAGACATGCCCTAGCATACAAAAATCTGCTTTTTACTAGGAAAATTTCCATACTTTTTACCTATTTATTTAAACTGTCACATGGCTAGAGTGACTATAATCTAGTAGTAGTTACTATATTCGCTTGTTTTAGTCCCTCTCTTCTGATCCCTTCCACAAGCCCAGTGCCAGGGACATTCTCTCAGTCTACTCCTACATCTTATCACCTCTGCCCCTCCCCAGGATGGACACCCCTGGCTGTGGGCATTCAGCCATAGCACTGGAAAGTTTGCTGGTTTTTTGGGTTTTTTTAACACGATTTCGTGGGGCGGACCTAGTTGTAGCATAGAGCCACCTGAACTAGCTGGGTGTTCTTAAGGCTGGATTAGAATCCACTATTTTGTTTACTCAGTAAAAAAGTAAAATGAATTGTATTCTTTAGAAAGGAGGTGGTAAATGTATCATAAAAGCGGATCAAGAGTGTAACTTTTCAAAACATGGAGTTATTTGAATGTAAGCAAGTAATTTTTAGTATCATTTAACATGAACAATTGAAATCATCCTGCTACATATTTGCAAAAGTAGAATAGATGATATTTGTTAAATGAAGCTGGTTGAATAGGAAATAAATATGATTTCCTGAAGATGATCCTGATATCATAGTCATCTTTTTGTAAATTGTTTTTCCTCTCAGATAATTAAAATTATCTCCAGAATTTAGAGAAAGAATTGGTGAACCCAGAAGATGTCACACATTTCAACTTAATTAAATATTCACCTGGAACCCTGATCATACACCAGTTTTTCTTGTTTATAGTTTTGTTGATTTCAGGATTCAGATACTCAAACTCATAAGTCAATCCTTTAAAACACTGATAAAGTTAAACAACATGAAAGAGCTAGGGTACCTTGAACTTATTTTCTGGTTTAGAAATTTGTAGTTTGCAGTCTAATAATATTTCCAAATTTTCTCCACAAATATGAGAAGTAAAATTTACTTCTTGCTAGGAAAGCTTGTTTTCTTGAGGAATCATTTAACTTTGAGAGCTGAAGTTCAAAGAATGCTAGAGAAAACCAAGAGAGAAATCCTTTTAGTGGAATTACTGTTATTCTGTTTAGAAATGTTGTCATCCAGGCAAGTAGCAACACTAATTGTTTGTGATTATTTTACTGAGTTGTCATCTAAAACAGTCTGCAATTGATGCAGTTGTTGAGAAAGATTTGTGCAAATTGCTTGATGAATTCAGACTAATAAAGCACAAGTTTTTACTAATGTGTTTCTCTGTAGTTAGTGGGTATTTGCAGGCTTTACAGCTGAGACTGTCAATTTTTCCATTGAAGATTGCTCTGCTGAAAATACTCCTGACAGGAGCAACACTGGCAGAATTTGCAATTTGCCACCTGACAAGGTTGTCAGCATCAAGGGCCTTGTCTTGGGGCCTGACATGAATGTAAGAATATTATCCAGTTGGAACTGTGAACTTTGCTGAACTGATCTTTCTCCATTATATCTTGTTGAATCCCATACTTGGCATGTTGACTAGTGAGAAAAGCAGCTAGCTTTTGCATGACTGACTGCATGTAGCATTTATCCACATCTCTTGTCTTCGCTGTGAGCTGATATAACAACAGATGAATAAAGAAGTAACAAAAAAAGGGAAAAACACAATCATCACTCCGAATTAAAGAGTCCTTCATGAACTCATAGGTCTTGAGCTTTTCCTGAACCCACAAGTCTGCTATGGCTAATGCTTGATTGGAGCAGAGGTTGCACGTATCTGAGTATTTTGTTCAGCTGAACCTGTGGAAGTCATCAGGAAGTCACCCATGGGCTTTATTGGGATGTACTGATCCCCTTCTCATAATTGGTAAGGAATCTGGAAACAGTGAGGCAAAATCAGAGTCACGTGATACATTCATAGCCAGATGTGAATCTGTGTGAGAATGTTTTTCTTGCTGTTACTTCTCTTTATGTTGCTTGTTTCATCCCCTTCAGGATAGCTACCAAAGAGTCACATTGGAACTCAGAGTCTCTCTTTCTCCTGATTTTGCAAACAAGAGGAAGAATATTTCAAAATACCAACGTCATTCATACCTACAAGTCAGGCTGCCTGCTGACTGGTTGTTACCATTCCATGGAAGTCAGTGATGCTGTATGTCCTTGCTAGCAACCTGCCTCACTTTGATACTGAGGAATCTTTTCCTCTTCCCTGAGAAATTTGTAATTTTCCACCACCTGTAAAAAGGTCCCGTTGTACTTTACTCTGGAGAACTGGGTGAGTCCATGGCAAATACAGTCAGCAGCAAATGTGTTCACATTTCACTACAAAGAGCATATAAACTCTTTGTACCTTGACACTTTACACAATATGCTCCCTGGCTTTAAGAAAACATTGTTTCATGTTCTAACTCTAATCAGCATTTTCTGCCCGCTCAGAGAACAGAGAAGTTCATTGTTATATGCAGCTGTCATTTGTTCCATCTCCTTGCTCTTTCTGACTTCAATATCTTTGTGGTATTTAGTGAAAGTAATTTTCAGTTAAAAATCTTCTGCCCTTTCAGTAAGTGCAAGTATAGCACTTCATCAATGGCCAAAGAATTCCAAGCTATCTGGGATGTATCAGGACAGTTGATAAAACCTCACAGAGCAACCTATGATAGTACATCCCATCATAAATAAAAAAAAAAAAAAAACAACCAGAAAGGGCCTTTGTCAGTGTTTATCTGTAGCGCTTTTATTCTTTGCCCTTGATTTCCTCTTCAGAAAATTGATGCACCCTTAAATTGAAGCAGGAGGCTTGACAGGTGATGGTTAGTGTGATAACTGCTCAGATTTCATCAGCCAGTGTTTTTCTGGTGGTGCAATTGTAGGAACTTTCAGCTAGATTACCTGTCATCCACTACATCAGATAAAAGAGGGAGAGTTGAAAGATGCGGTTTTGCCACTGTACCTTATAGGAAATGAAAAGTGTGGGTGAGGTAACAGTAGCTGAAAAGAAGTACAATTATTTTCTAATCAGGCTATTCCATCAAGAATGTCACTGCTGAAATTTGCAATCATTGGGCAGAATCCATTGTTAAATTTGCATTGTTAAATTCAAAGGGGGGCAAATCCTAAAAGACATAGTCATTCTTACTGTAGGTATTATCCCAAGCACTACTTTTGACTATCCATTTAATTCTTTGGTATATGAAAAGCAAAGTACAATCTATATTTAGACAGAAGAAATTGTTCCTATTTCGAGTATATGTCTATATTCTGATTTCATTCTACTTAGTCTGATGCTAGGTTGTTGGTTTGTTGTGTTGTTTTTTTTTTTTTCTGAACTTCTGATAGCTCAATTGCTTTGTAAAAAGTTCTACTTCTTTTGTGTTCATCCAGGCAATATTTTTATTTAGCAACTAATGCATGCTACTGCTACCTAATATTAAAAGTATATAGTTTTGTCCGTACTTTTGTACTGTGAAAAAAATTGGACTGTCTTTTGACCACCTGAAACCATTGAATTATAAAGATGGCCTGACTTTAACTAAAATTTAATAGCACTTAGTAAATTTTATATTTTTGATTTTCTATACTGACTTAATTCTGTGCTTTAGCAATTACTTTCCAGTGCTGAATTTCCTAAATATAGAGCAACTTCAATATATTTTGTGTTATCTATGCTCTGATTTATCTTGGTTATCCTCCATAATCTATTCTTCTAGGTAGCTGTGGTTTGTTGTGAGTTTTATTTAGAATTATTACATATGCAAACTCTAAAAAAGAATAAAATAAAAACATAACCACGAGTTTGTTAAATATCACTATTCCCAATACTGCAGTTGAAAGTCTGTCAGTAATTCTTTTACAAATGCTTATTTTTCTGAGGATTATGCAGTTGAGCTATGAAAATTCTCTCTCGGGTGAGACTTGGCAGCTGAAACTTCATCATGTGACTGCAGCAATTTGTTGCTATTGTTTTACCAAATATTCTCAATTTGTTAGAGATTTGTTGTCAAAGTTATACATAGAAAGCAATTTTGGAAAATGCAGAAGACTAAGTCTACAGTCTCATAATGTTTTGTTTGTGCCTTTGTTAATAATAATTTCACATATTAAAATGGTTCTGAGAGAGTTGTATTTTTATTTCTTCCCCCTGGATGGATAGCCAAGGACACTGAGAGATCAAACAGATTGAAAAAAGCCATCGTTGGGAAGAAGTGGTGTTTTCTCTTAAGTTCTTTGTCACTTTTCATCCTCCTAATGATTTCTGTAAAGGAATTCTCACTCAATATGCCATTGCTCATGCTAGAAACTGCTAAAAATGTTACTCATAAAAGAAAATAAGGTATTTTTTACATGTCCAGAGTTGAAATATACACATTTGCACTTTGGGCGTGATGAATGAAGCGCCACAGTGTCTTTTAATGCAGTGGTGAAGGAACTCCCTGAGAACTGTGGTTATCTCTGGCCATTGCAGAAAGCTTCTCATGCAACCCCTTTTCAGGCATATCCAGCTCAAAGGGATGCTTTGTATACACGCAGGGAATTCGTTCTTGAGAAGCAATTGCAGCTACTCAGATCTCAGAGTAGGCAGTCAGCTGAACATAAGCTTGCACTGTAAACAAATGATGATAAAAACTAGCAGAGGACTTGCAGAACAGATGAGAAAGGTTAAAAGTGTCTAAAGTTTGCTTGAGGGGGACAAAGGAGATTTACAGAGCCAAGTCTGTCTACTGAGAAAAAAAGTTAAAACTTTTTATGTTTCTATACAAAGAAGAGATTTTAATAACAGGATGTTATAAACAACATTATAACAGCTTGTTATAAAGAGATTTTGTCATTTTTTACAAAAAAATTATTGTGGTGACCTCTGTGGTTTTGGAACATCAAAAATTAACTTATTGTTCTTCATTAAAGAAAGGGCAAAAAATAGCTAAAAGCAGAGGAGATGTAGGCAACAATTTTTCTTTGTGTGCAGACTGCTTCTGCACAAAGAAGATGTTTTTATGAATTTCTGCTGGCTTTTACTGCTTGAGGTAGTAGAGGCAGCAGTTGGGTCCATGTTTTTCTCACCTGTATATAAAGAAGATGGAATCTTTCATTTTCCATGCACATCCTTAATATTGTTTAGACCACATGCAGTCACGATCCAGAACTTCAGGTACAGCAGCTGGCAGACCAGACAGGAAAACCTATTTTCCCTATACTTGACAGTAATCTTCTGTTCATCTGAAAAAATAGCAAGATTTTCATAGTTTTCTCTGCTGGTCATCTCTGTATCAAATTAGCACATCCTGGTCTTTTGACTCAGTGTGAAAATGTCATCAAGATAAGAATAGTTGCCTAATTTTCCTTTGCAATTAAATCTATTTTCAGCTATCTGGAAATGTAAGGGGGCAATAAAAAGTGGATATAAGTAAAATGGAGTGTTTGATGCTCTGCAAAAGGCACAGTTTCCAGAAGAGTTTAAGTTCTGGAACTGAGTCTCAAAGAAGGCAGTTTCGCCAAGACCAAATCTCAGCAGGATTTGAAGATGCATGCAGTTTTTTTGAGACATAAAGTATCCGAAACTGGATAAGTCAAAAACCCCACCTACAAAAATAGTGGTGATCCATGAGTTCATCTACTGTTAAGTAGACCAAGTGATGGAACCATCCAGGCAGACTGCAGCTTCCAATTCATGTTGCCTTTTTACATCTCCTCCCAATAAATTCAGCCATTGGAAAGGACTGCTCATTTACTCCATGTTGTATTTGTATATAATTATTAATAGTAATAATGATGATGATGATGATGATGATGATGAACAGTGTAAGAGAAATACATCAAAGATACAGTACAGCTGCAGTAGCCCACCCCAGTTTTGGCAAGCTGCTTATTCAGATGTTTAACTCTGAGTGCAGTGCAAGACCAAAAAGGTAAATAGACGGCAGAGGGAGAAGCGCAGCTGGAGATGAAGTTGTTTGTCTGAGTTCATGGAGAGGCACAGTGACTGACATAAGTGAGTCATAGACTCATAGTCTATCACTGATCACGTCCCAGCATTGCACCTTCCTCTTGATAAAATACCTGATGATTAAGCAAGATATTTAACAAAAATTGATTAAAATTACTTAATTCAGTCTGCTTATTTTCTTGTGCCGGATTTTTAAATGAGATGCATGGTATAAAAAGAGAGATTTACTCACACTGACAAGATAAAACAACCTTTCATGGACAGAATTAGTTAGGGAAAGGATAAAACAGTAGCAACACAATGAGTAGCTTGCAGGGATGCAAAAAAAGCACTACTGTGCTGAGTAGCGGCATAGCAGAGCTTTTGCTGAAAGAACAGACTGGATTGCCTCCTGTTTTGCATCATGACAGTGCAGCAGTATGTACTTATACATGCCATTAATTTGTACAAGATTTTTGGCTCCCAAAAAGCCAAATGTTAGAATAAACTATCTGCTCACCCTGTCCATAAATCGAAAAGGGGCTGAAATGATTATGCTTGATCTGCAGCCATGTTCCACTGAAAGTCTATTGGCTTGCAAATGCTGTCAGAGCACATTAACCACAGAGCTCTCTCCCAAGCCGGATATACTTAGCTGCCATTTCTGTGCCTCATATTTTTACTAGTTTGGTCTTAAGGTGTCATTAGGCAAAGAGTTGAGTAGCTGCATATTTTAACACTGATACACAGGAAAAAAGCAAACAACTGCAAACTCATTGTCTGTTGTATTGGGGGCAATTCAGGAGGAGTGAGGGGATAGCACAGCATTAGAGCATTAGAGTCTAAAATGTAGTCTAGTCTTATGCTTTCTATCCTGGAAATATTTATATCTAGTGATTTTATCAAAAATTTTGAACCAGAATATTCACTGGATGATGTTTTTTGTACTACATTAAAATGCAGGGTTTGAAATGCCCAGTGGGAAAAAAAACCCTGAATATACTTGGTCAGTGTTTGAAGCATCCAGGCATTCAGTTAGAAACAAATTGGCAAAAGAAAGCATGGGACATACCATAAAGTTTTGGGTTTGAAAATGGTTGATATTTGTTGGTATTTTACTTGAACTTGTCTTTCAGTGGTATTATTAACGTGATGTTCTCAGTCATATATTGACTGCTCTCCTCTACACATTGTTATATAGAAAAACATACTCAGGTGTTCCAAATTTCACAGATAACCTACAGGATCAGAGCTAAAGACTAAGACATCTCAACGGCCATAGATTCCAACATTGTCCCTTGGTTACATGCTGATGGATTTCAAGAACTTGATACCAATTGTTTTTAATGCAGCAGACTAGATTCCCCAAACTGAGGTCAAATCTGTTTTAAAATGTTAGGTTACAACTGTAATGTTGTTGAAATTTTGTATTTTAAGCTTATTCTATTTTAATTATTGCAAAAATATTTTCACTGGGGTCTAGAAAACTCTGCCACTAGTGTGTGTCTTACAAAACTGGGACTATTTTCTGAATTTTCATACGCAAGTCTATTTCCAAACAACCATGGGCATGTATATTTTCTGTGCTAAAAACTCTCTTTTGTGTGTGGATGACTGTTTTTTTTAGGTGGTCATGGAAAAATTGCCACTTTCTCCACACAATCCCACCAGTGTGGTTAGGCAAGCAGTACAGCACAGGAGTATGGCCCTGCCATATATCCGTACTGAGAGAAGCAAACAGCTTTCACTTTTCCAGAACTTTATATATAAACTTTCACTTTTCTAGAACTCAGCTTTTGGTACTTTTACTTGTGGCCTAACTGGAATTTGTGCCAGTAAGGTTGACATCTAAGTTTGGAGCCTTGATTAAGAATGTGACCCTAAGATGGTTCTATTGCTCTGTACATGAGGCTGATTCCTTTTGTGGAAGAAGGAACATTGCCCTGTAGTCCAGTATAGGAGAATCCCAACTCACATTTCCCATGCAATTCTGATACCTCGTTCACAATATTTGGGGTTTTTTGTTATTTGTAAATAATTGCTTGTTATTAGGAATTCCATCAATTACTAGGAAGAGAGAGATACACAATTTCTTGGTCAGGGTTGTGCAACATTGGCTCGATAAAGGACCACAAAAAGTTTGAGGTCTTGTGTAGTTTGTCAAATTTTTGTTTTTCACTAGCAGAGCTGTGTTTTTTTAGAGCGAGAGAATTTTGCTGCATAGTCCTATTAATTCTTTTCTGGAGCTATTTTTTACAATTTTATTTTAATATTAAATTGGTAGGTTAGAGTTCAAACGGTTTTATTTTGGGATTCCAAGTCCGTACAGATTTTACAAAGAAATGGCAGAATAGAGATCCCCAATCGTAGTTCATGTTAACCATATGTACGCATTTGTGTTCACAGTAATAATTTTAGTTAAGGAGTCTGTGCAATCATTGAATGGGCATATGAACTCTCCTATGTGTTCATTGTCATGCTAGACTCTTTGCAAAAAGCTACAATTCCTAAACAAGCGTTTGACAAGATGAGCTGTAACAGGCCTCAAGATTTAACAGAGCTGCACATAAAAAAATCCTTTATCAGCCCTTATGTTCCATTTACAGAAGAATATCTTAGAGGGTGGACATGGAAAAATTGCCACTCTCTTCACAGAGGCACACCAGTGTGGTTAGAAAAGCAGTATAGCACATGACTACTGAGAGGAGCAAACAGCTTTCACTTTTCCAGACCTCCTCTGGCTCCTGGGGTGTCTTTGTCCCCACATACTCCTCAGCACTTCTGTAGAGGCTGTGAGGCCAGCTTGGGTGTCTCTGTACCCAGGCAGTAGGCACCCTACATATAAGATGAGAAACAACAGATGGCTACAAACAGATGGGGGAACCTAAGTAACAATTAGATGCTATTGATCAGTATGACGACAACACAGTGATATTCTAGGGTTTTGTCCAATCTGCTTTAAATGTGGTTCAAACATTCACTGCTTCTTTTAAGCTGCTATTCCAATGGTGAATTTGCTGGGCTAAAGATGTAAAGAAGAGTTAGATGTATTTTGGTCTTATCCTGAGCACGGGAAGGAGTGTAGGAGTGTTCATAATTTAACATCCTGAATTCACAGAGTTCACAGTCCCATTCATGGCTTCAGTGAAAGAGAGTGTTTGTGAGGCTGGAAAAAATGAATAGCAAAAAAGGTGCTGCTGAGGAGTGGATCTGATGTTACCATAAAACCAGATACATTGCTGGCTTGTATCTTGTTGGTGCCTTTGTAATCCTTTAGTGGATGTGAATGTACATTTGTTTTTGTCCCTGAAACATAGTCTTCTCTGTGTCCAGATGATTTTGTTGCTGCCCCATAGTTCATACCCCACCATCTTATGAATACTTTTCTGGTAATGTAGTGCCTATAACATTATAAGGCCTCAGCTGGTTGTCTATCTCTAAGTTCTGGAAAATTGAGGGATTTGGGGGTTTTTTTAGTGGTTTTGGTTTGATATGGTGTTTTTTGGCATTTTTTGTTTGTTTGTTTGTTTGGTTGGTTGGTTGGTTGGGGGTTTTTGTGAGTTTTGTTGTTGTTGTTGTTGTTTTAAAAGTGCTCAAAAATTTCTAATGAATAAAGGGAAGAATAAGAGCCACCTCCCCTGACTGCCTGCAGTTAGAAAAGAGAATCCATTATGTTCCTATTACTGTTGTAATAAAGGTCAAGTATTTCTTGAAAGGGATGTTACTGTTCACAGTCAGGTGTAGGATACTGCACTGGCTGGCAGTCCTGGGCCAGGGTGGTAATTCCTCTCTTATATTTGTCAGCGATGTAGAAAAGACTGACTCCTGACTTCCCATACTCCAAAGCTGATGCATGGACAGCACCAAATACGCTGTCGGGGTATTTTTCCGGGTTTGGTTTTTTCGGGGTATTTTTTGGGGGTTTTGTTATTTTTTTTTTTTTTTTTCCCAGCCATTTTGCATTGCCAATTAGTGTCTGACTCTGTCATTGAATATTCATGCTTTGGATTGTTTTTCAACAAATGCGTTGGGAATTGTGTCTTTTCAGTCCAAACCTCATTTTGTTACAGTATTTTTGCCTATGCTTTTAATCTCTCAGGGTGCCTTTGTATTATTTGTCTTTGTTCTTACTGGTACTTTCAGCTTCTCCTAAATTACCATTGTTAGTTCATTATGATAGTGAATTCATTAAGATCATTACTTTTTTTCAGGTTATTACTGAAGACATTAAGAAAGACAAAACTATTCTCTCTCCATGGGTTAACCTCTCACAACACCTCTCATCACCGCAATGCACTGCCTTTTCCTTGCAATTTCTTTCCAGCCCACCAAATCCTCTTCTTCAGGATTATACTAACCCATTTTTAAACTCAAATGTGAGATGCAACTTCAAGGCTATAATGAAATCCACATAGGTTGGCTGCATTCTTTATGTCCCACAGCCAACAGCTTCATCCAATAAACATACATGTGTTAGCTTGAAGTTCAGGAAATTCCATAAGTGAATAAACATATATATGTAGGATTAAAATCTTAGTGCTCTTTTTAATTTTCTCTTTTTTCAAAAGTAGATCCAATAAGTCCAGGATAAGGTGCTCCTAATAAACTGAAGTCAAAGGTTTCGCATCCTTTAGATAGCTGGTAATTTTCATAACATTTCTCACTGTTGGTCATTATTTTACTTATGTTAGCTTTTTTTTGTTCAGACCACTTTTCTGCTCTGCACCATTTTGGTGGTTTTGGTACTTTATCCTGTAGATGTCATCAAGCCCCAAAACCATCGGGTCTTTATTGAAAAGAAAATTCTTGTTGTAGCAAAGGATATGTAGTATCTTTAAGATGGTTTAAAAGTTTCAGAATTTCACAAGTAATTTATTTCAAGCTATTTATTGTTGTTATTATTATTTGTAAAAGGATTTCCTTTATTTTGTAGAGTAACTTTCTTCTTTAAAACATTATTAGCAATAGTCTTATTGAATCATCATTCATTTGGAGATACTCATTATGTATTCATGTTAATTTCTGTCTCTGTTTATGTTTGTGAAAGCTCTTAAAATTGTTCTTGACTCTTTGGACATTCCCTCTTCACTGAAAGTCCCTATCAATCCCAGTATTTTGGCACAATCAATATCTGTTGATCATTTAAAGTTGCTTTTCTCTTTGACTCTTAGAAGCTCTTAACATCTCTTTTTTTAGCAATGTTCCTTCTAAAATTCACATTAGCTGGTTTTTGAGTTTTTTGGGTTTTTGTTGTTGTTGTTGTTCTTAGTGGGTTTTTTGTGAGTTTTTGTTTGTTTGTTTGTTTGTTTTGTTTTGGGTTTTTGTGGGTTTTGTTTGTTTGCTTTTTTTTTCTCTTTTTAATGGAGAATTTGATATCTTTGGCCAAATTCCCAGAGCAAAGATGGTAAGAAAGGCATCATTCAGACTTTGGACTTGAGGACCCAGGAAAGGATGGTCTTTTGCCTCAGTCTTCTCTCTAAAGAACCAGACTGTTGTTTGCTGTTCACTTGCATTCTAACTCCATCTAGTCTGTGTTACTTATTAAAGGTTTGGTTGAAAGT
Organism: Chamaea fasciata; assembly: GCF_029207755.1. Classification (NCBI taxonomy): domain Eukaryota; kingdom Metazoa; phylum Chordata; class Aves; order Passeriformes; family Sylviidae; genus Chamaea; species Chamaea fasciata. The sequence goes on along the minus strand of NW_027094086.1, from coordinate 122,128,152 downwards.
AGAGCCCAAATTCATGAGAACAGGCTTCAGACTTTGTCCTTTATGAGGTGTTAAATGACAGCAGTGCTTGGGTTTTGCACAAATATAAATAGCCACAGGCATCTTTGCCAGGCTTGTTAGCTTTGGGATCTTATGACCTTCAAACCCAACTGACTTCACTGGAAACTGCATTTGAGCAGTGTTTAGATGCCATTATCACAAGGACAGCAGATTCTTTCCAGTTCTGTGCTCTATCTCATACTGTTAGGATTTACAGATTATGCAACATTTGTCATAACTTTTCTAGAGTCTACAAAATGTTGCATCACTTGATTTTTCTCGTGGTCAAAAAACTGACCAAAAACTGCTAAGATCGGGCTGTTAAAAAGAAACCGTGTTAGTCAGATGATATTGTATCTTAAATTTAGGGGCAAATTCAAGACCCTTAGCTTTCAACAAATTGACTTAGAACCTCTCATTTACCTCCAGATCTGGTCTGTGAAATTCACATGCAAGAAAAAAGTCTTGTATACCCTTTCCTTGGTCTCCGAAGTAATGGTCTCTATGAATTCATATAACCTGTGGATACTGTAAATTTGATTTTTCTATCATGTGATTTATTTCTTATGGAGAAGGGAGACCATTCCCATCGTTTTAGCACAGCATATTTTCTGTTTATTATTTTCTTGCAAATAAAATAAATTTACACCAAAGCTAAAAGATATTTCAGCTTTACTCCCTAGTCAGAAGGTAAACTTGTATACTTTGTTATTGATGTAACTTGAAAGATACACGTTAAGCCTTTTGTTTAAAGTACATTTAGAATTAAACAGGCCACATTCAAAGTAAATTATCTAAATAGATTTTGGAAAGAGAAAGGAGTCTGTTCATTTTAATATACCTTCAGAAATATTTTACTTCTTGATGATGACAGCAGCTCTTACTGACAACTATTAATACATTATAAACACCCCATCAGAGTTATATAAAAACATGTCAGTTTTAAAGAGAACATCTTTGACAGCAAATTTTCTGATTGTGAAACAGCTGTGCCTCCAGTACAATGCATTAAGTAGTTTATTCCTTTTAGATAGTTAAATTGTGCATGAAATGTTGCTGGCGCAAGGGCTCCAAATCTGGCCTGATTAGCGAACATCTGTTACATTGGAAAAATTCATGTCTACCCTAATTAGCTGTCAGGCTGATGTACATCAGCCCTGATGGTGAGGGATCCTGTGCTGTTTAAGTCAAACAGGTTTCTCTCCTATCCCATCACCTGCCCTTTCAAATCTTTTCCTCTGGTGTGTTGCTGTAATTAGAGATTGTTGGAAATACAATAGAGCAGGTTATGGTCAGTTATAGTCCCATCTGTGCAATTTTTTATTCCCACAAAACTTAGAAACTGACATAAAGCAGTCCTAGCAGTCAGGCTGAGGTCTATTTATTTTTCCAATCCTAATCCACTCACTAAATATGAAGACTTTTCATTCTGCTAAAGACAACACTTTGGGGTGACTGAAAGAAAATTAATAATGGATTGACAAATTTGTCTTTTTTTTTTTTAAATTATCATCTTTTCAATAAGGGTATTTGGGGTTGAGTACGAAATGTTGCAAAGAATTGAAGAAATCTCATGAAAACAGCTCCCTGCTATTGATATTTCGGCATCTGTTTGCTGGAACAAGTATGGAATCAATGCACCTCATGTAGTGTGTACATATATGCGTGCATTTATTTAAAGGTCCATCCTAGATGGACCTCCTTTAGCTTGACGTTCCAACAATTTTTACTAAATTTTCAGGGGTTTGTTAATTTGTTTTTAGTGATGCTTTATTTTGTATAGATACAGAGGTCTTATTACTATTAATGGTAGAAATACTCATTAAGGGTACTAAGTTTCTTTATTTTATGCAGCTGTCCTAATACATAGGTATCACCTAAATACAAAAAAGCAAATCCTCAGAAGGATAAATTTTTGTGACTCTATTAAAGAAGGTCCACATTGATTAAGAACCTGGTCCTATTCAATGAAAACAAATTGCGTTTTCGTTACTGACTTTTCCCTGTGTCCCAGCAGCAAGGATTAAAGCCAAACTGATAAACTCATATTTGTTAAATTAATTTCTTTGGCTTTTTCAGTTCACAATTTCCAAAACCTAGTTTAGTCCTCAGTCAAAGATCATGGTTTTCTTCATTCCCGAAAGTTTTCAGGCATGAAAAAACAAAGTATTAAAATATGTAATAGTTTGATTGGTGGCAGACTAATTAATTCTCATTAGTATAATTTTGGATTAGGATGAACTTCTTTAATTTTCAATTGAAAATTTTTAGATTCTTACCTGACTAGCAACTGGTCAATAAGGATTATTTTAAAATATTGTAAAAGGAATTATCTTCTTTACTATGTAGTCAAGCGACTGAAAGGTGAAAATTCAGAGTTGCATTATTTCTAACTGGCCATTTCTGTGGGGCAGAAATGTGTCATCACCTCTTACTGCTGTATACTTCACAAAGAAAAGAAATATCTCTGCTGCTTTACACCAGAAGAACTGGTGTGGAGTCCTTCAGCTTGATTCCTGAGTTTATTGGCAGTACACATCTTCTCTTGTCTCTCCCTTCATGGTTTGTCTGGGATCCCCAGAGGAGACCAGGGAGATTATAGATAAATATGAATGGAGGGCTGTAAAAGATGTGAGAATTGCCTTCATGCTTCAGGTTATGTCAGTTTAAAATGGACTCCAGGTATTTGTTCCCTATGTTGCTTCAAATATTGCCACAGTGGAATCTCACTGAACTTTAAATTATTACAGAACATTGACATTCACATTAAATGGTGTCTATAAGAACAGCTATTAAAGGAAGTTTCTAAGCACGACTGAGATGCAGCTAAAGTTGGTTGTGTTTCAACTTTTCAATTTGTAGCTAAAGAAAGAGCAGTTGTTTTGCAAAACTTGCAGTGAAAAATGCGTCTCCAGCCATGGATATAGAAAAAAAATATATATATATACGTACATACATGCACATGTATGTTTGTGGTGGTCAGCATTGCTGCTCTGTGGAAGCATTAAAAAAAACCACTCTGTAACTCAAAAGGAACAATCCAACTGATAACTGTGATAAACATTAGAAAGGCAGACAAATAAATGTGATAATGTTCAGGTGAACAAGTATCAGCCAGCCAGGGATGGCAAAGCAGCAGATGAAAGAGTAATTAAGGTGCAATTAATTTTCAGATACTAACTACAGTTAGTATTTCCCTCCCAGTAGAATTCTTTCAGCTGGGAGTGACATTTTACTGCCCTTAATGTAACAGATTTGGCAATGAGGTGTGTTGAACATTCACGAAGTGTTTGGAGTTAGGATGCTGAGGTACATGAAAGATAGGGAAAAGTGCAAAAAGGAAAGTGCTGAGATTGATGCCTAATTTCTGTAACATTGTGTTCATGGGACTAAGCCAGTAAAGGAGAATATTGTAAAAGGCAAACAAATATGAAATTAAAAGATTGAGAGCCAAAATGAATTTGGAGGAGTCTCACCTCAAAGTAGAAATAGATTAAAATTAAACTACTTTAGAACTACAACAGTATCTGCAGCCTTGGTGAGGGCTTGGCACTGATGGAAGCCTGTAAAAAGAAGATTCAGCTGAAAGCCATTTGAAATAGCAGCAGAACCCTTTCAGAAGTCAAAATATGTATATATTCTGCTGTCCTTATCTGTTACTTATTGTTCTAAAGGAATCATTGGGTTTACATGCATTTCTGACCGCAGTACTTAATCTGCTTTCTTTTGATCAAAGTATTAGTCAAATTGTAGTAAAAAAACCTATCAGATGTCTGATGGGACATTTGAAACACATCAAAGGAAAAGCAGGTATCTCTCACATTGCTTACCTAACATTTGCACTTGTGTTAATTTAACTAAATATCTAATGTCATTCAGAACTGCACTTGGCACTCCTCTTCCTTTTGATAGAAACAACAAAAGATTGGTGACCGGTGTTCACTGGAGGTGTTACACCACTGAAGATGTTGTGAAATGCTTTCTTATGAATTTTCTGGTGCTATCAATCCTTATCAAGTGAGTGGTACTGTTCAAGACCAGCCATTTAAATGAACCTAAACTGTGTAGTTAATGGATCTACTGCAGCTCAGGATGCAGCATGGTAATGGTCCTGTCAGTGGAACAGCAATGCCCAGGGTAATTCATAGGATCAGCCATTCTTGACTGCATGCATGATGTGAAAAACCTGACTCCAGGAGCTAACACTTGAGCCATCAGCATTTGTTAAGCCCCAGGAAAAAAAAAAAAAGGTTAAAATGTTCAGATTCTCTGAATCTTGCAAATTTTCAGAACGACAAGGTCCTAGATGTCTGAACTTCCACCGACCTCACTATATTTCGGATCAGACCATAAAGGGGTCTCCGAATGAAAAATCTGTCGAAGAAGATGCATTATTTTCAGGATATGATGTCACAGAAACAGTTGTTATCTCCTGTGTGATCTCAGAGAGAGAGAACTGCTGTTTTATTTGGTGCTGCAGCCTGCTAAAAAAGAATAAATCATTAAACATACATCGTAAGTCAATTCTCCCGTACAAATTGACAAATTTATATCTGTCTTTAACATGAGAGCCATTACATGGGATATCAATACTTCAAAAGTCATCTTTCACATTTGTTGGGCTTACATTGATAGAGATGTGTAAAGGTATTCTGTGCTCTGCACCAAAACCTGAGGGAATACCTACAGTTACCTTTTGGGGCTCCCTTGCCTAAACTATAAACCAAGCCCTAATCACAAATGCATCATCTCATGCAGCGAATGCATTTTGATATAAATCTTGAGTATAATTTACATTGAAAAAGAATGGATCAATATTTGAGTTTTATCAGTTTGGATCCAATTCCCTGAAACACTGGGTTTTTTTGAATATCAAAACAAGTAAAGAGCACTCTGAAGTTCAAAACAGTTTTGTTGGAGGAAGAGTTGAAAAAAAAATAAATATAAGTTTTGAGTTGACATAATCCAAGTTAAATCTGAAAAAGAAAAATACTTACTTTTGTAAAACTAAAGGCTATTTTACCACTCAGAGAATGTCACACCAATTGTAAAGCCATCAGCCTCAAGGCTTGTTGGTGATTGCTTCATATTTACTGTTAGTCCAGCAATGGAGATGGTACTTTTACAGTCTTTGGACAGACTAGTGAGTGTGACATTTAAAGTGTTGATTTTTGCAGCACTTATGTTAATTGTTGTAATTTTCCTGATGAACCACCATTCTGGTTCCCTGATGCAGCCAAGATAGTTTTACATTTTCTATGCAGGCCTCTTTGCCATTTGGTCTGTGTAGTGTCAGCTTCGAGTGCTACTGAAAGCAGACAAAATTGCAAGCAAATTGCATCAGATTGCCAACATTGTGAAAAGGTAAATTGCTTGCAAATCTATTTAAACCACTGCCCTATTTTCATCAGCTTCAGTACTTGGTATTCATGATTGCTTAATTGGCGACCTTTCCTATTGTGTAGTGCTTTATGGTGTAATGGAAAGCGATCTTTACCAAACCAATTACCCTTTTTTTCTCAGCACTACATTATTGCTGTGATTGCAACTGCCAGTCCTTTGTAAATGAACTTTCTGATTTCAATGATGTTTTTAAAATGTAAGATAGAAAAAAGTGGCATTCATATTGTGTGATGTTCTATTTTGAAGCCTTTTTGTAGTCACCATTGTCTGGGAAAATGGACTGAAGGGTTACACAGTACCTACAAATATCCATGTAACTATTATTAATATTATCATAATGTCTCCCTTTGTACAGCAGCTCAATTAGGAAAGGATAGGAGAAATATTTTGTCACCCTGTCAAGTGCACAGGAAGTGCTTTTGATGCCTCTTTTTTGACACATACATTATCTTCACTAATAACATGAGATTCCTTTTTAAGACTTGGAAATAAATATACAAAATCTTAGCTGCTATAATTCAAATCGCCACAACTTTACAAAATGTATTTTTAAAGAGTCTTAGCTTTTCCAGACAGTTAGGCATAAAATATTTTGAAATACTGTGGGCAGTATAAATAAAGGTAAATGTTACCATTTCCTTCCACTAGAACAGGGATTGCAGCTATTTGTCTAGTAAATACAGAGATAGTGAAAGAACGCATTTCGCAAGGTGCATATTATCTAGTTTGGCTTTGGTTTCAGCTATAATAGGATGTAAATGTTTGAATGTGTTCCTGTACTGACAAAAAAGTTGAATTCTATAAAAATGACCATTCTTATTTATTTTTGTAATACAAGATTTTTTAAAAAATACAGTATTCCAAGAGCTTACTTTGTGTATTTATTTATGTGATTTAGGGAATTATATCGTTACTCATAAGTGGCGACACGAAAAGGGCTCTACAAGTAATTTAGTCATTCCCTAATATGGTACTGTAAGTGCAAATGGATGCATCGTTCTACCCCCTACAGTTATAATTCTGTTGCAATGACAAAAAATTGAAAGGATTTATTTTACTCTTTGTTCTTTATTCTTTTGCCAATTAAAAAAAAATCTTCTGGTCAAGGTTTCTGATGATTTTAGTATTTTTGTCGTGGTTCAATGATTTATTTACAGCTGTGATCTTCAGTAAAGGAAGTCTTTCCCCAGTTGTATAGTCCTTTTTTATTTGTAAAAGAAAAACATCTCTGAAATCTACTATATGGCAGTGTGATTCTATTTCAAAGCAGCGCAAAAACTTTATTTTCTCTACTTTAGAAAATGGTGGGAGGCACTTACACATTTGATTTTCCGTTTCATACCCATAGTATGTAAGCCAGAATGAAATACTATTGATCTCAAGTATGTCATTGCATGTATAAACACAGAGTGTGTGCACATGCACAGATATTCTCCCAGCTCTAGTTTACTTATAGTTTTTGTGGGAAGAGAGAAAGGAAGATATCCATACCTCCCCCTTTGTAGAGGGTAAGAACACAGCAATGCAGATTACCCCAATATAAAATTTAGAGGTTTTTTAATCAGAAAATCTTAGGTGGGGTAAATGACTGAAAGAGAGAAATTCAGGAATAAAATGTTTGGAACTTCTTCCCATATATGTGTTTAGAGAACACACAAATTGTCAAGTATAGCTTGTTATCCCTCAATTTACTCTGTGAGCATCGTAGGGGCACCCTAAGTGCCTATAGCAAGGAGGTTGGCTTTACATCAGAATGGAGTTCTGTTCTTCAGAAAGCAGCTCCATGATGTGGCAGCAATGAATAAGTGGACATTCAAACCTGGTATTACTGATGCACAGAAGCAAATCAGTAGCTGAAGAAAGCTGGCACTGATGGAGCCCAAAGGTGAGGAGGGATTTTTAACTTGGCACAGTGAGAAGAGTGCAGCAGCAAAGGGAGGTCATGGCTTCTTGATGGGGCAGTGTAGGTTCAGTAAAGCAGCAAAATAACAAAAGTGATAGCTAATTCAGTGGGAAACGCAGCGAGGAATGTGTTGAAGGGTTTTGAGAGTTATAATGGGAATATAAAAAAATGAAGAAAATTCAAGAGACTTGCTGTAGACATTTTGCATTGATGGTGAAACATGATCTGTGTGGCCAAAAATGTTTAATGACGCAAAATGAACTCATTTTCCATCATAAAATGGAAAATTCCCAATAGTGGAAAGTAGATGAACAGAAACAAGGAAGTACTTTGTCCACAGTTCCCTGTTAGTTCTTTGTTGAAAGTGCTTTTCAAGACTTAGTTGTTGCATTGAATTTGGTGTTGACTCTGCCTTCAGTGCTATAAATGGAATAATGTTAACATAGTCACTGCAAGTTCATATTGTGATCTGTGACCACACTGTTGTCCTGAATAAAATTTTAAATTAATACATTCGTTGCTGAACTATCAGAAACCACTGCCTTGCTGCACTGGTATGTTGCAAATGTTGTCAATAGGATTTTTAATCCTATAGACAAGTATGTCAGGTTACTTAGTCTCCTTTATTGTGCATAAATATCATAAAATAATTGTAAAATTAGGGGACAGAATTTTTCTTCTGGTTTGAAAGCAACAGAAATCCATGAGGCTTGCAAAGTAAAAGAGTATAAAGGAATTCAGGAGGAATACATACTAATATGTCTTTAGTCATTCTTTGGTGGAATGTCATTAAACCTTGATGAGCTTATAAATGAAGGCCTGATGAAATTCATCCATTTATGAAGTACCTTTGTGTGTGTGTGTAGGTATATAATATGTATGTCCTGTTTCTCAGGTTTCCTGACAATGAGTGGAAATTTGGCAGCATGGGCTCTGTGATGAATGTTTCTAAGATGACTTTAGCAGAAACTGGTCAGGAAGTGTCCCTGTCCTCGGTCATTCATCACTCAAAAAGGTAAGTGGGCACATCATTGAAGTTTGAACTGTGTGTGGGAGACAAAAGTCAAACAACAACTTGTATTCAGAATTTTTCTTGTGTCTAAATAATGTTACTAGAATAAAATTCTTCACTATGAAGGTGGTGAGGCACTGGAACAGGTTGCCCCGAGAAGCAGTGAACTCCCCATCTCTGGAAGTGTTCAAGACCATATTGGGTGGGGCTCTGAGCAACCTGGTCTAGTGAAAGGTGTCCCTGCCCTTGGAGGGGGCATGTTGGAATTATCTGGTCTTTAAGATCCCTTCCAACCCAAATCAGTGCTATTACTCTATGATTATTGTATTCAGAGAAAGATTGTATCCCAACATGACTGAGAGTAGCTGTATGGTATTTTTAATAAATGAATATGGGGGTTTTTTCATGGGTATGTTTTTACCAGTTATTTCATGCAAATGGAAGCTGCTTCTAAATTTGGTTGATATTGAGCCTGGAGGCACTTTATTTTCCTAAGAAAAGCTTAATGTTCAAAAAGACAACCACTCCATAAATTCTGTTGTGCTATCTGCAACTGGTAAAACTTTGGTTAACCAAAATCTTGAGGATGATTCAGAAGTCTATTCAGCTGCAGGTTAGAGGCTGATGATAAGCATGGAGGCATTGCTTTGTGTGTCTCTTTAAGATTGCAAAGGTCTTTGATATCCCTTGGAGTAAAAATGATATGTGGATATAAGATATCATTTGTACTAATTTGCAATTCACATAGCAATATGTAATCTTTCCTGAACTTTATCAGTATGACACGACAGCAAACTCTATCACAAAATTTCCACATGTTTTTCTAAATGAAGAGGGTGTTTCTCTATGACAATATTTGGTTTTACTCCCTCACATTTATGCCCTAGACTAAATTATAGTATTTTGTTTGCAATTTTTTTGTCATATCATGTTAGCCTAATATACCACTAATACCATTTTAATACAGAAATTTTAGTATTCCTACTCATTGGATGATACAGTAAGTTATCACATTAGCCTGCTATGACTCCGTTTTGTGGTATCTGTTACTACTCTATATTTACCTTCCTACCTTATTTTAAGTCTGACAGGTACCACCATTGCCCACACTTCTGCATTTGAGGCCCTTCATAAACTCAGTGTTACAAAGTTCTACAGCTGAAGAGGTAACATTGGTTTAGTTAACAATATTTTGTAGTCTGTTTGCAGATATCTGTGACTTCAGTGTGCTACAGTGAAACAATAATGCCTGAAAGTTGATGTTTTATTTTCTAACCTAGAAAATAAGACAAAAGAAAAATATGATTATTGTAAAGCAAACAAAAAAAAAGGAAAAACCCAACCAAAACTGTGCTTACACAGAGTACCTGGAGTTTCTGCAGTCAATATTTATATTGCTTTCTCAACAGCAATATTAAAAACTCCTTTGTTTCCCTAGAGTTTTTAAAATTTATTTCTGCTTATTTTTTCCTGTAATGTTCTATTCACCTATTCAAATAGATCTATAAACCTTCAAAGGAAAGGGAATGGCAAGGAAAAATCCCTGTATTTGTGTTGGCAACTCAGTGCCTGTAGGTTCGCTGCAAGGTGCTGTCTGATGACACTCACTTCCATGGAAAGAAAGCAGGAGAATTTTACTGTCCCTGACCAGGCAACACGTCATGCTCATTCTGACCAAACTGATGGAAGCAATTGTTTCTCTCTTCTTCTTCTTTTTTTTTCTTTTTTTTTTTTTTTCTTTTTTTTTTTTTTTCCTTTTCTTTTTACCTTACCTAAGATAGAATTTTATTTCTTGGCTTAACTAGAATGGTAAGAGACCTGGTGTAGTAAACAGATGAAATGATGAACTGTGCAGTTGTCTGGACAAATCACGTATTCTGTTTCTTTGAACTGGATTATTTCCCATCCCTGTGTGCCCAGATTTGCCTCAGGTCTGCAACAGTGCCTTAGATTCACAGTACTGGAACACCTACTGATTCCAGTCTTGCAGTTATAGCAGTGGGAGTCAAGGAAGCAAATTCAATACCTAAATATAATGTGTTTTGCTTAGAAATACAATCAGGTATATTTTAGAAATGCTTTAACAGTACAATGTTGTCCTTAGCAGGCCATCTCGAAATCAATTCTTACTCCAGTTAAGCTGACCATATAAGTGTACACCTGTTCTTTGTACGTGTCTTTTGCCCGTGTCTTTTTGGGGTTGGTTTGCTTAAAGCAGCCACAGCCTGAGAGGTGATTCTACGAGGATTCCATTTAGATGTGGCTGCTGTTTGGGCCTCCCCCCCACTTTCTGTTTCATCTAGGACTCTGTTCCTGCTTGCATTCACTTCCACCATGTTTTACTGAGTCATCAAAGTTGTAATCCAAGGTCAGAAGCTGGCTGACTTTTTTGCCTGCTTTCAGATTTCTAAGAGTGGCATATTCCTATGTGTAATTTTGACCAAGTTTGACTTTCAAACCAGGTGATTTGCAACCATTTCTCAAATATTTTCTTGAGGTTCGTCCCCTGTAAGATGTGACTGGATACCTTTGAACCTCTTCACTAGCTGAGTAGGAAAGATGTATCTTTGATCAAAATAAAGTTGCAATAGGACATCCAGAGGTGCTCAGTTTAGCACAGTTGGAAGAAGACTAGAAGAAAATCTACACATCTGAGTAAGACCTGAAGTATCTGGGATGTTTTGGTCCTTGGTGACATTCTTTGAAAGGTGATTTCTGTGCTTCAGATTCTGGTGTTACTAATTGTTCTTCAGGTTCTGCGCATAAATGAACAGATTGTGGTTGCTAGGCGAGCAGATTTACAAGGCATTGGGAAACCAAAAAAATTAATTTTTGATTCTCTGCCTTTCTACTTACTGGCCATAGTACCTTCCCTTTTGCTGCAGAGTGGGTCTACAGGAAGAAAGGTAGAAATTTCTCTTTGGTTGTGCAAACCAACACATCCATCCCCAGTCACAAGAATATGTTTCTTCGAGTGATATTCTGCAATGTCTTAAATATTCTCTCAGTAAAGTCTTCTGACCTTTTAGTGCTCTTTGGGGAGTTGCCACAGGTTTTCTCAATGCACATGTTCATCCTTTTAAAGGCGAAACATCATACGAGCTGGAGCAGCCATGCTGGATAAAGGGTTCTCAGCCCTTTCAGTGCATAAATTAGGCATAGTGATGAATAATGTATCTCCTGTTGCATGAAAGTTTCTATTTCAAAATGAAAAAATGTTGTGATTAACCTGACATCCACTGATTCCTGAAATTCCCAGAAGTTTGTTATTATTGTTTATATGGTTCAGTTTTAGTAGTGCTAAATTCATTGCCCATACTCAAGTTGTAAGTATTTTGCTCAGATTTATGAACTAAATATTCATGCTGATACACAGCTTGTTTACAACCTGCTACAGGTGAGTCGGCAACGTTGTTGCTCACAGTTTCAGAGGAGCAGGTCCAGGTCAGAGCAGATCAGTCTGATGGGACACATTCCCCTCCAAAATTTATCAGGAATTGTCTATTCCAACCATTAACACATATTAACATTGACATTACTAAGTGTTTAACAGTGATGATTTTACTTTCTTAACCCACCTTCAGCATCTCTCTTCATAAGAGAGAGCTAAGGATTTGTAGAGTGTTCAATATTTTTATTCAAAACTCTCAAATTATTCAAGATGCTAGTAATACATTTTAATTTCTTTGTAGTTTTGCATTGTGGTTTTATAGATTGACTGTAATTTTGCCTACACATGCCCTCAGGATCTCAGAAACTGAGCTTCATTATTTCAATGAATTTACACTAAATATATCTTGGTCACTTAAACTACATTTCACCAAAGAGAGTATAGGAGGTCAAGAAATGTAAGTATACATTTTTAAACATAGTGTAATTTTCTTCGGATGATTTTCCTCGCTTTTGAATTGCTAAGGAGTGTACACGTTCCTTTACTTCTGGATAAAAAAAAAAAAGGAAGAAAAAAGAAAGTTAAGGAACAAGAATTCCTGGAATTTAATGGGAATTCTAGTGCAAATCTACATGATGTACTTAGCAAACAATCCCAGCAGTCGCAGTGATTAGTGCCCTGGTCTGAAAGGCTGGTGATTTGAGGTCTCTTCCCCTCCCCGCTGAGTAGCTGCTGCATGGCATGGCAAGCTCCTGGTGAGCTGTGATCTTTCTTGAAAGTACAATAGGCTTCATGGGAAACTACTCTTACTCCAGTGCTTCTGACTCTGACCTTGTGCTTTGGGGATGCTGTGATTTCTCCAGAATGAGCCAATACTGAGACACTTTTTGGAATTTTCTATATTTTGGTCTGGTTGATGTGGTGTATCTGATATGATGTGTTCTACAGCTAGTTCAGATATATGGAATAGGATGTGTGTGATGCTGCACTTATTGCAACTCTGCCAGAAATATTCATTTTTTGCAGGTGGCAGGTGAAATTCACTGGGGTATTAAGGAAAAGTTTTGATGAATAGCTGCACATTGGCTCCGCCTGAGGTCTGTTGTTGCTTTTGAACTGTAAACTGAAATGACAGTCGCTTGCATGGCAGAACACCCAGGAGAGGACAGCAACAGCAATGCCACCTGTTATTCATTGTGTGACTGGTGCAAAGACACAGGGTTCTACCTGGAATGAGAAGATATGAGAAGATATGATCTATTTCTTCCTTTACTAATGAAGAGATTCTGACACAGAATATGTGTACATTGAAAGGTAAACATTTCCATTGTGTGTTTTACGTGCTGTAGAAGTAGCTATTATTTTCCTCAGGACCTCATCATATTTAGCAGCATTTAGATTTTATGAAGTATTGAATTGCATTACATCTTTGTTATTCCTTCCTTGAGCAGCATCACTTTACAAAAAACAGTGAGATGTATTACTGTGTGAGAAATTTTAGAAGGTGCATAAAATCTTATAGTTTATTCTTGACCAAGTTGTAGAGCATATATGATGCTTTCCCAATAATATGTTTCTTTAAATGCTAAGGTAAAAAGTTTTTTCTTTGGGAAATTAGATCAGCTTGAAAAATATGCAAAAAATCTTAAAGGAAGTGGGAACAATTACCAAATATTTTATCTGTAAAGGGAGAAGGGTGCAATAGGTTTTTTGGTTTACTAGTGAATATGGTTTTAAATGTTCATGAAGAATGTCATCTGCCGCTTACTAGGATGTTACTAGAAATGCAAATGTTTATAAATTTTATGACTATCTGTGAAAGTGAATCTTTCAGGAACAGATGAAATTTTTATGGTTTCCTTTGCTGTCCCAGGTTGTACCTATGAATCTTGCATACAAGGATTTAAAAGATCTTGTGAGGCTGGAATCTGGAGAATAGATTTCCCTCACCTGACTCAAGTTGTAGGAGCACTGCATCACCAGAGAGCTCTAGTTCTTGAGTGTCTGCCAGGACAGACCTCTCACCACTGCTACTGCACAGGCTGTAAGATGAACAACTGCCTTTAGAAAGGGATGAATTGGTCTAGAAGGCCAAAAGTAAGGTTGAATTGCCTTCCAACATTCCTCTCTGCAGGTTGCTGAGGCAGATCAGCTAGGACAGGTAATTTTTAGACCTCAAAAGTTAAGCAATGACACACCAACCAGTCTGAGGTAGAGTCAGAGGCAGGTAATGAACCCTAAGATCCAGTGGGAGACTTGTGCTCTGGACAATTTACAGTATCTTTAAACAGTCCAGATTTTCTATGTTTTCATACTCAACATTGTCTGAGATTAGTTTCCTTGAAGAGATTTCAGATTAGTTTGGCAGAAGCAGACACATCCTAGATTACTAGTTGTATTTGAAATGTTTAGCCTCAGCCCAGACTTTTTTTGGCAGAGTTATTCAGTAATAATTATTCTGTAATAAAAAAAGCAGGCCCATGGTTTTAGCCAGAGCTTGTTGTCTCTTGGAAGACCAGGCCAGTTCAGTGTTCATTTCTGTAAGGTAATCTGCCAGTCATGTCAAATGTCCATGTTAGTGAACATCCTGTGAACACAGAAGTGAAAAAAAATGATTTAATTTAGAACTTGTCTCTGTCTTCATTCTGGGAAAAAAACACTGATTTCTTTTCAAGCTTATGCTGAGAGCAGGCAGGTGCTCAGGCAGCATAAGACTATCCCATAAGAGAGGATAACCAGAGGCTAAAAGTGGCAGAGACAGTATCAGGAAAGAGATGCCTGCAAGGAAAAGAGGTGCAACATCCCTCACAAGATGATATTTTTCTAATTTCTTGAGGGTTGGCCCCACTGTGTCAGACAATCACAAATGAAGGGAAGGGAGAAAATGTAAAATAAATTAGTGTTCGTCATACTGGTTTTTGAAACTGTAGCACTTTACTATCATAGCACTTGAGGGAAAATCACATTGCGATGTCATAAATAAACCATGTAACATTTGATTTTCTGCATGTTGCCATATTTCTGTGTGTCAGAGTTTCGATTGCAAGTCAGCTATCATTTTATCTTGCTAACAATTTGGTATTGGTTTTGTTTCTTCAACCTTGTTTCAAGTCCAAAAATTACATGCTTTTACTTCCACTAGCATGAAGAATTTGGACATGGGGAAACAGCAGAATCCTCTGCTACGAGTGTTTGCAAACCTTTGCCTACATCCATTCTGCTTGCACAAATAAGACGAGTTTATATATTTTTTTGCTTATTAGTTTTTAACCAAGTGAAATGTGAGCAGGACCATTAATGAACTAGGATGTAATAAGAGCTGTTCAAAGTATTGAAATTGTAGGCTGTGACCTCAGCCTGTTCCAAGAGAGAGGAAGGTTTTGTGCTACAGTTAATCCATTAATACTAATTAGAAGTGGTTGAACCTTGTGATATGCTGAACTTCCCAAAAACCAAAGGGAACTGAGGATTCTGATATATATTGAAAATATGTAATGTCTAAAGAGAACTGTCCTACCTTCCACCCTCTATTTTGTCAGATGATCAAAGATTAAAAATAAAACAATGGAGACCCCCAAAAATATGCTGGTTTTGGGACATTCCCTAAGCATTTTAGTACTTGGTCTCTCAATGCTTCTTATAGGTACTGAAGTGACCAATAAATCACTTCCTGAAGGAAATGACAGACTTAAATTTAGAAAAAACTGCTGATCCTCAGTTGTTCTCGGATACATGCTAGTTCTTTCTCAGCTCTGGTCTTGATACTTTCCTTCAAGTGAAATGCAGCAAATATTTTGTAAAATAGGTCTGCTTTGAGCCCAGAAGGGGCTGCCTGGTCTTGAGGTCCACAGTGCAGAAGAAACCTCTCTTCCTTTAGTGTAAAAAGTCAGCTGGGAGGCAACCCCTAGGTACAAGATGAATTGTAGTGCAGGAGTAAGTTACCTTAGTCAACTACTGCCTAAGCATCCCAGCCTGTGTCTTTTCTGTAATTATTGCATTTAATACGGCTAGTTAATTGCACAAAAGAGCTTCCGGATACAGCAATTTCCACGGAGGGCTGTTTGGGAATGTAGAGGCCCATCATTTATCTCTGATATTGTTGAGTTGTCAGAACTGATCATAGCTCTTGACGGAACACCTCTAGGTTTTTTTATGGAGTGCATCAGAGTGACATTTCACATTGTTTAAGTAGGAGTGATCTGTTAGTTTATATTTTATCTGAAACTGAAGAGCAGATGACCTCCCTCAGGGTCTAAATACATGAATCCTATGTGCATGTTATAATTAATACTAGAGCTAAGAGAGAAATTCATAACAAGGGGCCGAAGAGCTGGGCAGAACAACTTGTCAAAAAGAAGGAAATTCCACTACAGATTAGCTTATTTTTAAGCATGTCAAGCTCTACATACAAACATGATATATTGCTTCCTTGTAATGTCTGTTTAGGTCCAGATGCTCGAGGCAGTGTCAGGGAGTGCTGTAAATTTTGTCTGAGTCAGGGCAATTCTGATTGATCTCTGAGTGTAAAATCGATAAGAAGACACTGTCATTTTCTTAAAGGATGAGCTAGAAAAGGAAAATAAATTAAGACTCCACTGAATGTCTATCTCCAGTGCTCATTAATTCAGTGTGGTCTGTACTTTGTTAATGTTATGTCCACAGCTTTAATCTTCCAGGTGCTCTTCCTGCAGATAGTCGACAGCAGCCCTTTATTATGTTATGTATATTTCATCTACACGTGGTGGAAATAAAATGTCTGCCCTCTTCTTTCCCCTAGCTCCTGATTAATCCATTTTATTATTTTTCGGAAATACATCACTTGGGTACTGATTAACTTAAAAATGGAAAGCCATTGTCTTTCTTGCATGTCCTTCATCAGAACTAACACACCGGCTGCTCATTTGTCTTGGGTTGTTACAGCAAATAACGACTACCAGGCATTTCCCCTTATGTAATATACTTCAGGAAGATTAATTTACTTCTGCTCTTTTTCTCTGCTTCTTTTTTTGTCTACTAAGACTTTTTTGACATGTTTTGAACTCCCTCCCAGCTCCTACTCTTCTACTTCCTCTTAAACGTTTTACAGCCTGCACAGGAGCAGCAGTGCTGAAACAAACTGACCATTCTAGCCTCCAGTGGAAGTCACCCAGTGCTGCTGCAGACACGGCTCCGCTCTGGGCTGACTTGCCTTGCTCTGCATTGGTGAGTATGAGCTCAGGGCATTGTCCCTTAAGAAGGACAATACATTGTCACCTTAGTCCCACAGTCTTCTCATGCACAAGTCATCTTGAAGTTGATAGGTGTGTTAATAGGCTACTTTTCAGGAGTATAGCTTAAGATGCTGTTACACTGAAATATAAAATTATGTTTACCACTAAGCAGTCATTTTCCTTTCTACACATCTACTGCTAATGTAGAAATGGCTTCTAAACATAAATAACAGGTCATTTTATGCTTCTGTTTCTAATTCACAGTGTTAATATCAGGGCCCAAACAACACAGTGACTATCAGTGACCAATTTTCAAAAAAAAACCCCAAACAAACATGTAAATACTTTTTGGCAAGAAAAAGAGTATTTTCCATGTTCCACCCCCCACCTACCAGCTATTCCTAATAACTAAAATGCTATTTACTTACAACTTCATTATGTACCTCTAGAGTATGCTGATTGGGAAAACAGGTAGTTGACAAAAAAGACCTCTTGACTTCAACAAGCATTTAATGCATATTTATGAAGCATCTTATTCCCATTCCTTAAAAAAGTACAGTACATGCCAATTAATTAATTTCCGTGGAAAGGCCATTGGTGAGACTAGACCTTGCACCATCTGTTTCCTAGTTGAGCAGGCCTCACCTTAGCTAAAGGAGAGGTTTCAGTGATCTCATTAAGCAGTCTGTAACATTTTATCTGAAAATCATAGTTCAGGACTTTTTCCTGTATTCACTGAATTCTGAATTTCATAGAAGCTCAGAAAATTGTTAAAATGTTGCATTAACTGTATCTAGAACTGAGTGTATTCAGCTAAACTCTAAAATGCTACTTGCTTCTATGTTTATCCTTGAAAAGGGCGTAAGTCGACTCCTAGGTCTTCTCCTGGTTTTATGTCAAAAAGTCTATGCTTTGAGTATAGCTTGAGAATAGCTCACCAGGGGTAGTAGCACTCCACAAGAGGCTGAGGTTTTGTCCAAATCTACTGTTCTTACCACATGGCTACAATAACATCCAAAGCATGAAAATATCTTCCCTGACACAAACTATCAAAATGTCTTTTGTAGTATTTAGGTTGAACTGTGGATTGTATCATCTTTGTCTATCAGGAGAGAACCAGATGCCTGATTTGCACTTGACATGCGTGGCCTGATCTCCAGGCTCCTAGGAAGTCCTGATTCCGTGATGTTAGCAGAGATACTGACTTTGCTATATCTGAGAAAACAGGCAAAGGTGAGGTCATGTCCAAAAACCCTTCAGGGCAGAGACAGTATATGTGGCATTCTGCTGTGTCTTCCAAGCCACCCATCAAGGTAATCTGGATTTTTAAACAGAAAAAGCTGTAAACTTCCTCCAGACAATAACATTCCACATTAGGAGAAAAATTATGACAAACTAAATGCAGAGAGTATCCCAGATACAGAATTGCCTCCGGGTTAGATAAACACTGATCTGATTGTTGTCTGAATTACAAATCTGTAAACCCTCTGACAGCCAGCTATTTGCAAAGGCAATAAGCATTTGTGATAGGAAAGGATTTCATAGTGGTTATGCTGCCTAGCCACATATCTAGATCAGCTGAATCTGGGAGTCAAGTTAGAAAATCTCCATCAAAATGGAATTGCTCAAACTAAACATTATTGAGCAAGTGTGTTTTTCAAACACATTTTGAATGTGACTGAAATGCAGCAATAAGTTTATAAACTGTATCATAGTAGACATTTTTATACTGTCCTTGAAAAATGCACCTATAGTTGAGTGGATGGAATGGATTTAATAGTAATATATAATATAAATACATGTAGTAAATATATAAAGCTATGTATATAATGCACATACCAAATGACAGTACATGTATATTCCAGATCGCCTGCTCTCCAGAGCTTCTGCTGTATGTATACTTCCAACAGTCAGACAATCAAACCTGTGCAAATATATTTACCCACAGCAGGTTCAGAGTGTAGGATTTGACATCCTTTAACCAAGTTTTCAAAACCATGCCTGTACATAGTTGAAGAAGTTAGCATGAATTTTTGTGAGCTTATTTTGCTAGAGAATATCAGTTTTATTTACAGATCTAGATGTTTAGTGCATAAACAGAAAAAAAAATCTATAGGTTTTTATGGAGAAAGAAACCCACCACAGATAACCACACTTCTACTACATGAAAAAGCAAAATTCACTTTATTTAAATTAAACTTGTTCTGCCTTTATTATTTGAATTAGAATTCCCTTTGATTTTGGTGGATGAAGGTAATAATTCCTGTTCTGTTCTTCCATCCTGTGACTTAGCCAAATAAACAGTAGCTGATCCAAAAGCTGATACTGAAATTCTGGATGTAGCAAGTAGGGTGATAGTAATGTAGGCTTTGGGTCAAGACACTTAACCTGTCTATATTTCCTCTGTGAATAGTAAGATGTTTCTTAAAAGTATCAAAATGATGGCTAGCGGCTTTTCCACAAAAATTCTTGACAGGGTTAACTACATCTTTAAATACAAAAGAAGAGATGCTTTTACAGCTATACCAAGGATTTGTTTATGAGACCCTTAACTTTTTCTTCAGTCAGACTTCCATTGACTCCATGGAAACAGAAAATCAAGTTGGATCAAGATAATTTAAGCACTATAAAAAGAGGTTAGATGCACAGAGTGTATTGATATGGATCTGTTTATAAAGGGATAATAATTTAAGAGACCTATTGTGCTTAGCACACAACCATGTCTATGGTTGCTTAAAGGTTAAGGATTTTTGTCAGTGCAACCATGTCCTGGTGTTTTGAGCAAAATTATTCAGGTAGGGATTGCACCTGATTTTGAAAAAAGAGTGCTGTTGTGCAACTTTACAATGAGAAGTTGGTTACTGATAGAATGTAACACATTTCTTGAGATTTTGTTTAGCCATGATTAGATTTCTGTCAAAGAGATTTGGGATAGATATCTGAAAAGGAAGATGGCATACAAGTTGCTCTGGGATGGGGGAAAAGAGATACCAAAGAAGAGCTACAAGGAATGGATATCCAAATGATTTTAAACTGCGGCTTTGGCCCCGGTAGCAAAAGCTCTGAGAAATAAGAAAATTAGGAATTTACATTAAAATAGTAAGATGTTTAGGAAAATCTGAACTTTGACATGGTCCATTCAACTGGGTCTGTCATATTGATCTATGAGATTTATTGTCACAATTAAAAATCTGCATAGAAAGGATTTGTCTACTTTATGGTAGTATTAATTATTTGTCTTGTTACTGAACTGAACAATCTAATATTTCCCAATATAATTTTATAATTCGGTTATTAAACATCTGGGAATAAATTTTCAAAGCTGTGAAATTTATCCCTAGCTGTTCTATGAGCACTAGTGGAAATAGGTGCACCAATCCCAACATTTTATAACACTCAGCACATAGGTGTAAGGACTCACTGCTCTTTCTGAGCAGTAATTCATTGCTTCTTACAATGAATTCATGCTTTTACATATAACTGTCTGCCAATTTATGAAAGGCTGGATGCTATTGAAACCAACAGGTTAGTTTCCTTTGACTTCAGTGGGGGGCAGGATTGATCTGAGAATGTAACCAGATTGATGTTCTTTATGATTGTGCATACTGAGGAGTATTAATGAGAACATGTTTTACAGTATGTGTGCTGCATGTGTTTCCCATCCCAAGAAACCGCAGAACTGCTGGATGGTTATATATCTATGATGTGGCTGGAACCCATATCCTTTTGGATATGAACAGTAGCAGTAAATCAATGAACGTGTTTATACTCTATCATGAATCTCCTTTTCTACTAGAGTATTTGAAACAGCAGCAGATGACTTGAATTTGTGAATTCAATAGCAATACTTGCTACAAGGGGCATTTTCAACAGTGGCTGCTATTGTGAGGGACTTAGTTTAGTGGCTTGGTGAAGGCATCGTAACATCCTTATCATCTTTGCAGGTTTCTCATAAACAACTGGCTTTCACTTTAGACACTCCTTGGTAAACAGTTGAGTCCCTGGCCTCCAGCAGATTTCATCTTCAATTTATTATTCAAATCCAGGTACCAAAAGAGAAAAAAAAGAGCTTCTTTGTAAATCAGCAGTATTAATATTTTACATATTTGAATCACTGGCTCCTTCATACGGAACCCTTTAGAGATAGCACTTTTTCTATAACATTGTCAAAATGAATTGTAGTCAGGCTTCATAATACAGGTGTTGAACATTCACCTCACATATGCTGAAGCAGCAACCACAGGCATTTTTCCATCTCTTCTGGGAATCACCAGAAGTTTGAAAGCACAGGTGTTGCTTCAGGTACTTTTTCTGTCAGTCCTTAATAAAAATGGAAAATCCCTAAGAAAAAGACAACAATGAAAGAAAGTATGTAAGTTCTAGTATGTAAAGAGGCTTGCAAGAAGTCTGGAGAAGAACTTTTCACAAGGGCATGTTGTGGTAGAACAAGGGGGAATGGCCTGAACCTGAAGGAGGGTCACTTCAGAATAAAAAATTCTTACACTGTGTGTGGTGAAGCACTGGAACAGGTTGCCCAGAGAAGTTGTGGATGTCCCATCCTTGGAGGTGTTCAAGACCAGGCTGGATGGGGCTCTGAGTAACCTGGTCTAGTGAAAGGTGTACCTGCCCATGGCAGGGGGGTTAGAACTACAGGGTCATTAAAGTCCCTTCCAACCCAAACCAGCCTCTGATTCTATGAAAATAGAAACAACTTGGTGGTTCTATGAAAATAGAAACAACTTGGTGGGGGAATAAATTCCTCTGTCAAACACACGGCTTGAAGGGTGTATTGTGTTATGGAGTAAAGGGACTTGGGAGATTATTTTTACTCAGGCTTTTTCCTTGTTGCCTGGACCCTTTTCCATGCATTATTGGTTGCTGCCAGAATGCTTGTCTGAAATATGCTTTCCAAGATATCTGATTCTTTCTCTGTTTTATGAAATACATGAAAAAGAGAGAGCAGCTGCACTGCTCTCCTTCAAATACATCTTCACAATCACTTTCTGATACTCATCTGCTCTCTTGCCATAACTTAGGCACCCAACACTACTTCACCTAGAACCCATCAGAAGACCCTTATTAATCAACCAAGCCCAGAGAGGGTACTTACTTAATTTAATGATTGCAAGTCTATCTACGAAATGGATAAAAATGCATTTCTGAGAGATTTCCTTGCTCTGTTCTCATTTTGTTGCTTCTGTAATTTGTCTTGACATTGTTGTTGGAGTCCTGGAAGATTTGTCTAGAGAAATTAGGTACTATAAAAACATATTGAAGCCCTGCCAATGTCTTCTTTGACATGTGCATTCTGTTCTTAATTGCTGTCAGGAGCTCTTTTTTTTCTAAGACAAGCTGCCTGCAATGGTGGCTGGAAATTAGCTCTTATCCTTCTTTCCACTCATGAACAAGCCCAGAATTCTTCACCTTTCTAAAGCAGGACAGTAATCACAGGAGCAATCCTGCAATCCACCTTGTTTCTCAATTAGAGTTACCTGTACAAGAAACCACAAAATGTGTGACACACTGCAGAGCCACTGCCATGAGCATCAGGTCCTTTTTTACCCCTTTCACAGCAATGGTCCCTTTGTACTCCAGAAGCATGACCTCTGTGGAGCTAGAACTGTGCCATTTCTCATCTGACTGTTCAAGATGTCTGCCTTTGAAGGTGCAGGGAAAGATTTTAGGCAGGTAAATGTTCTTAAATATATGAAAAGGCAAGAAAATCAGAAATACATGCTTTAATTGAGCTTGATCTAAGTATCTTTTGAAAAAGCCTTTTCTACAAAGTAGTAATAAAATTAAACAGGGAAGAAGTGGCATTCCTGATATATGACCAGTGACCCTTATCTCCTGTGGGGTTTTCACTACTTGCCTAGCTCCCACTTCACAAAACTTGTGTTTCTACTCACCAAAATCAGTGCTAATTACATTTAGCCTCTTTTGGCATTCTTTACTCCATTAGAAAAAATAATTTTAATTCCCCCAGTCTACATAAAAATTGTATTTTTTCACTGATTTTACTTTTTTTGCTTTTATGACTAGAAAAATCTCTCTTCTATGCAGAATAATTGTTCTCCAGTTCCAAGAAGCTTCCCTACATTTGTCCTTAAAGGAATATTTTGATTCTCCCTTTCCTACCTTTCTCCTGACTTATTAAGGCTGTATGTGATACATTATCAGTGTTACTAAGGTGCCTAATTTCCAACTGATTTCAGCATGTGGTAGTACAAATAAGTATTTTTGGGAAAAGAAGTATGCCTGTTGTGCCTTGTAAAGCCATTGCAGGACCCCTCCACACTCTGGAGAAGTGAAATCTTCCATCATAACAGAGGTACCCAAGTGACTGCACAGCAGCTGAAATTTCATGTTGGTGCTCACTATGTGAGCAACCAGACTTCTCTGATTACTGTATTTATCAGCCTGGCTCCCACAGTCCCATTCCTACACCTATGTCCTACCTCTGTGACATAAACCTACCCCATGCTGGCAAAAAAAAATAATATAAAACTAGATGTAAAATACTTTTATATGATCAGAATCTTTTAACCAGGCCAAGGTATATAATAATTCTTGCACTTAGCTAAAACATCTCTTCACCTTTGCCTTCTGTAGCAGTGGCTGATGCATAACACAGCACTGTGAAGAAGTCTGGTAATAGTGACCATTAAGTTAAGCCTGCTGCTTTTGTTTGAAGAAGCCTCTATATAGAACAGAGAGGCCTAGAACCCACCTTATTTATGTATATTAATAGGTTTTGTCATTAGAAAATCACAAAAGTCTAAGAAGAATAAAGCTTCTCTTTAACATGCTTACAGCCTTTTCCTGTGGACCATTTGCCCACTTTTGAGCTGGTGTGCTAGGTATGCATTCCTAGCTTTGAAAGGTATTAGAAGTCACCTCAGGCACCTTTTATCTTGTTCAGTTACATTCCTAGCAAGAAGGGAAGTTATTCTCATCCCAGATGTGATCCCATTTAACCCTTGCATGGGATAATAATGAAATTTGCTGTCCTTACCATTAATTTATGTCCTCTGTTTTTCCTAGGCTGTCTTCTCTGAAGTACCTGTTTATTTCTACTATTCAGAGAATCTGGTGCTTTCAGTAAATTCACCTCAGGTCTAGCTGCTGGACATCATTCCATTACCATGGTGACATTGTTGATCGTACTGTCTAGAAGTACGACCATATAGAAACTTACTGGAGCAACGTATGTAATGAAAATACTTCATCTTCCCATGGGCTCTTAAACTGAAGGTGCCTGAAGATGTCTCATCAGTTGAAAACATCTCTAATAAATTCATAGTTTGATTTGCAAGGTGAATGCATCTTTGTTAATTCCTTAATTTTTCGGTAGAGCTCTAGCTTCCAAGAAAAGTGAGCAAGCCTGTGCCTCGAGAACTTGAAGCAGCAGCAATGTAAGGACAATATAGGCACCTATATGAAAAAGACTTCCAGAAACCTTTGGATGTTCACAGAATTCTGTAGAAGCAGATCTATATATCTTTAATTACCTCGGTGCTCATCACTTCTCTAAGCCTGTTTGTAACCCAATTATTTTGCTCCCTTTCCCAGTCCAAGCAGAAATGCCTCTTCCCTCCTGTTTTGGCTTTTCTCTTTCCTTTTTTTTCCCCCCTCACTATTGACTTTCTTATCCTTGTCTCCTCAAAGAGCTCAGAAAGTAGTTTGACTATTAGTTGACCACTTGGACAGTTTTATTGCTGCCGGAAATGAATTTGAGCTGGCTTGGTTGTAGGATTTGCTTTCCATGGAAGTGTTCTAACCACTACAAAACATGGTGTTTGATTGTGTCAACCAGGTTGTCTTTTCCACAGAGATTACCTGTATGTCAGGAGGGCAGGGGACTGGTCCCTTGCAGCACTAGGCAACATCACTTCCCAACAAGTGCGGCCTGGCCCCTGGATCTGTACGAAAAGTGGAATTTTTTGCTAGTTGCCTGAGGCTGTGGCCTGTGCAGCATTGTGGCACCTCCAAGGTGCCCACTCAAGAAACTGAGGCTCTGAAATCTGTCTTGTGTTCTCTGCTCCTGGCATGGAGCATTTTGAAATGAAGCATAGTCAAGAGTCACCACATGGAAGTCCACATGTGAACCTGGCTCTAAGAGCTGGATGAAAGGCATCCTTTATCTTGCAGATGAATTTTTCCTTTGCTGTTTGAATGTAAGGACTGATAATAATAGTGCACCCCTTAACAAGGTTTGATATTTCCAAATGTCATCTCTTCTGGTTTCATGTGCACTCATTGATTGTTCTAACATCTTAATTAAAAGTGTAACTCTAACAATGAACTTATTTTCAGCCTGCTTCTGTGAGTGGTGCATTGTATCAAAGGACAGGCAATTCAGAAAGCAGTTAGCTGTGGATCAACAGTGACACAGAGCACTTGTGTAGTCGCTGGGGGTCAGTCAGTACATTTCTTTCACACTGGTGCTAGTCAATCACTTTTGTTTTCCAGATTAATTATGTGGCCTTTCATTAAAAAACGAGGCACTCTGGTTTCTTGCCATTTTCATTTCACTTGTGTCTTTGCCTGGGTGAATTTTACACCAGGGCTGTCTCTCTGTGTTGTGCTTTTCCTCTCTTTTTAGGCAAGAAAGTGGAAAGAGTTCAAATAATCTGAAAACCTAAGGGGGTGAAAGGGGGCTAGTTCAACATTTCTGTATATCGATAAAGTAAGATAATATAAACTCCTTTTGCAGAGGTGAATATTTCTCTGTGCTAATGTTATTGTCTCCTTTCTCTTCATGTTCTATAGTTTTCTGTAAAAGCTGAAGCAGTGACTATATTCAACACCTGCGTCTTTAACAGCCACTGCAGTATAATTACCTTTCTTGAATATTCTATAGAATTGTCAAACAGCAATTTTCTTTTTCAAGACAAGCTTTTGAATAATGCCGTTTACATACAGAGCTTAACTTCTCTTACATTGAAAATCTAATTATAAGTATCCAAAATTTACTGCAAGTTTGCTGTTTTATAATTCAGTCTCCATAAAATTGCTAAAACACAGCATCTTTAACATTTATTCTGGAGCTGAATCAGCACACTCTTTATTGGACACTTTTTCAGTCTTAAATGTAATTGACTGTAACAATATTTTTTGATTTTTCTTATTGTATTTATCTTAAATTTCTATACAGAGGTACAGAGCAAGAGGAGAGGCTGTTGATAGAGATGCCTAATGTTCTTTTACTGTTTTTTTCATTCAGTGAATATTTATTTTGTGCTGGAAAAAGAATAGCTCAGCATTTCACTGAGAGAATCTAGGAAAAACACTCCAGCATGTTTTATTCTGTTTGGTGTACTATTCATTGGATACTTAATGCTGATGTTGATTGATTAGATCAGACTGTAGATAATTAGCCAGGAAATCTTAGAGCAAATCGTGGCTTGAATTGTGCAACATACCATCATCCTAGTCAGGCTACTTTTGCAGTCTTTGTGATACAAACATCGATAGACAACCATCTCGACTATCTCAAGCAGCACAACTTCAGTATTCTTAGGAAGGTGACATTAGAATAG